>NC_030823.1:38121651-39336492 GCF_001704415.2 Capra hircus | reverse complement strand
TATTCCTGGAGAACACAGAAGGGGAGGTCATTGAGCTGACCAGTTCTATATCCTCAATGGCCAGAGTTAGAATTCAGTTTCTTGGTGAAGTTTCAGACTATAACTTGGACTTTATATCCTTTAGGAAGAATAAGAGGCATTTTTGCTTAAAAATTTTCGTCTCAGATTTTAGGTCAAATTAGATGTGTGCCCATGTGATTTTAACAAGTTTTTAAGATTTTTAATGATAGACATGGAAATAAATAATTTTCAGTGCAATTGAATTTGCATTTTATAAGCAATTTTATGGGCTTCCCTGATCGCTCAGTTGGTAAAGAATCTGCCTGCAATGCGGGAGACCCTGGTTCAGTTCCTGGGTTGGGAAGATCCCCTGGAGAAGAGATAGGCTACCCACTCCAGGATTCTTGGGCCTCAGAAACCTGCCACGATGTAGTCCACAGTGTTGCAAAGAGTCAGACACGACTAAGCGACTGAACTCAACTGAAGCAATTTTATGGACTTCCCTGATGGTTGAGGTGGTAAAGAATCTGCGTAAATACAATACAGGAGATCCAGGTTCAATCCCTGGGTTGGGAAAATCCCCCTGGAGGAGGGAATGGCAATTTTATGGGAATTAAAAAGAAACACCTGAAGTATTGAACTGATTTGTCATTAAGTATTTTGAGGCTCTTAAAGGAGATACTACTGAAAATGCATAGACTTGTTAGGTTGAATAGACATTAGACACAGTCCACTCGCAGATAGGAAAACAGAAACTGAGGGAGGATAGAAGCAGGAGAAGGAGGTGATGCTTCAGCTGATATTAGGAGTAGAGGGACTTCTCTGGTGGTCCGGTGGTTACGACTGCCTCCCACTGTAGGGGGTGCAGGTTTGATCCCTGGTTGGGAGCTAGGATCCCACATACCTTGGGGCCAAAAAACCAAAACATAAAGCAAAAGCAATTTTGTAATAAATTCAATAGAGACAAAAGATGATCCGCATCAAAAAGTCTTAAAAAATAGTAGAAATTCTTAAAATAGTCAAGAGGAATGATGGTGGCTGGGTAGGGGCAGAAGGCTTTCTAGGTAAAAAGGCAAGTTGTTCAGAATGGTTGGAGGTGAGTGTTCGTTGGAGAAAGTAGTTGAAGATGAAGTTGAAAATCTAGGTGGAGACAGGACACAAAAGGTCTTGTGACGTGTGCTAAGGGAACAAACTTCATTCCATTCTGAACAAAAGAAAATACAGGAAAAATTACCCAAGTTGTTGCTTCTCCAGATTTCACTTCTCTTTCATGGTCTGCTGCTGCCGCTGCTGCTGCTGCTAAGTCACTTCAGCCGTGTCCGACTCTGTGCGACCCCATAGACGGCAGCCCTCCAGGCTCCCCTGTCCCTGGGATTCTCCAGGCAAGAACACTAGAGTGGGTTGCCATTTCCTTCTCCAATGCATGAAAGTGAAAAGTGAAAGTAAAGTTGCTCAGTTGTGTCTGACTCTTAGCGACCCCATGGACCGCAGCCTACCAGGCTCCTCCGTCCATGGGATTTGCCAGGCAAGAGTACTGGAGTGGGTCGCCAGTGCCTTCTCCGCTTACATGATCTGCTGCTAAGTCGCTTCAGTCGTGTCCAACTCTGTGCAATGCCATAGACGGCAGCCCACCAGGCTCCCCTGTCCCTGGGATTCTCCAGGCAAGAACACTGGAGTGGGTTGCCATTTCCTTCTCCAATGCATGAAAATGAAAAGTGAAAGTGAAGTCACTCAGTCGTGTCCGACTCTTCCCAATCCTATGGACTGAAGCCTACCAGGCTCCTCCATCCATGGGATTTTCCAGGCAAGAGTACTGGAGTGGGGTGCCATTGCCTTACATGGTCTACATGCTGGCAAATACAGAAAATGTGTCTCATCTCACTTAGCGCTAGGGGGCACCACAGTAAAACTGACAGTTCTTTAACTTTTAAAGAGAACCCACTCTTTTTTTTTCCTGAGGAGTTAAGATTAGAACACTTTTCTCAAGAGGCCAAGTGCTCATCCATGTGAAAGAGGATGAACAATATCAGGAGCACATAATATTATTCACTGTTTATGCAGTGATATTTTATACAAGAAAAATTTAGATATAGGTTCTGACCCAAGTACTGAAAATAGGGCAGAGATTGTTTGGACAGGAATCATGCTGGAAAATGTCAAGTATATACACATGAATAGAAACAAATGCACACACTCAGAGGAGAGATGTAAAGTGAGCAGAGAGGCTTTTGGTATAGAGCTTGGAATATAACCTCCCTATTCCTCTGACTTCAGCTCCTAGCTGCTAGCTAGCCTTGCCTAATGGCTGACCACCTTGCCCTTCCAATTCTGTTTCTTTTAATAGAAATTATTTCTGTATTCCTCACTCTCAGAGAACCTGCAGGTTCCCACCCACTTCAGGAATTTTGCATTCATGGCTAATGAATGTTAATCTTCTGGGACCATTTAGGTTGAGGGAGCCATGTACAGTGTTCAGTTCAGTTCAGTCGCTCAGTCGTGTCCGACTCTTTGTGACCCCATGGACTGCAGCACTCCAGGCTTCTCTGTCCATCACCAACTCCCGGAGTTTACTCAAACTCATGTCCATTGAGTCGGTGATGCCATCCAACCATCTCATCCTCTGTCATCCCCTTCTCCTCCTGCCTTCAGTCTTTCCCAGCACCAGGGTCTTTTCAAATAAGTCAGTTATTCGCATCAGGTGGCCAAACCCAATATCTTATGGCTTGCGTGTTTTGTTTGTAGCTAATGAAGGAATTAACACAATTTTTATATAAAAATGCAATATATCTTCTCAAAATTTTAGGGAAGTCATTGAGGTATAGGAGAGAATACATTGGATCAGGAACTAGAAGATTCAGTCGAGTGTTTTAGCTTTGTGACTCTGGGTAAATTCCCTGAAATTCCCTGAGTTTCAGCTTTAGCATCAGCTTCCAATGAATATTCAGGACTGATTTCCTTTAGGATGGACTGGTTTGATCTCCTTGCAGTCCAAGGGACTCTCAAGAGTCTCTTCCAACACCACAGTTCAAAAGCATCAATTCTTTGGCACTCAGCTTTCTTTATAGTCCAACTCTCACATCCATACATGACTACTGGAAAAACCATAGATTTGACTAGATGGGCCTTTGTTGGCAAAGTAATGTCTCTGCTTTTTAATATGCTGTCTAGATTGGTTATAACTTTTCTTCCAAGGAGTCTTAATTTCATGGCTACAGTCACCATCTGCAGTGATTTTGGAGCCCCCAAAGTTAAAATTTGTCACTGTTTTCATTGTTTTCCCATCTATTTGCCATGAAGTAATGGGACCAGGTGCCGTGATCTTCATTTTCTGGATATTGAGTTTAAGCCAACTTTTTCACTCTCCTCTTTCACTTTCATCAAGAGGCTCTTTAGTTCTTCTTTGCTTTCTGCCATAAGGGTGGTGTCATCTGCATATCTGAGGTTATTGATATTTCTACTGGCAATCTTGATTCCAGCTTGTGCTTCATCCAGTCCAGCATTTCTCATGATATACTCTGCATGTAAGTTAAATAAGCAGGGTGACAATATACAACCTTGACGTACTCCTTTCCCGATTTGGAACCAGTCTGTTTTTCCACATCCAGTTCTAACTGTTGTTTCTTGACCTGCATACAGATTTCTCAGGAGGCAGGTACAGTGTTGTTATTCCTATTTAGGAAATGAAAGGATAGCAGCTGAATCGCAAAGTAGAAAGGTTATTTCTCATAGTCACAGATAAAATATAGGGTAGTACTGGATGAAATTGGATTCCCCAATATCTTATGGCTTGTGTGTTTTGTTTGTAGCTAAATGAAGGAATTAAAACAATTTTTATATAAAAATGCAATATATCTTCTCAAAATTTTAGGGAAGTCATTGAGGTATAGGAGAGAATACATTGGATCAGGAACTAGAAGATTCAGTCGAGTGTTTTAGCTTTGTGACTCTGGGTAAATTCCCTGAAATTCCCTGAGTATCAATTTAATCATCTCCAAAACTGGAATTTGATTATTGTGAGGAACAAATCTGTTACAGAGCTTTGTAAATGTTAAAGTTATTATATTTATAAACGTGCTTCGATAAGCATACCACACACTAAAATGTTTACCTTGTAGCACACATGCAATGCCATAACTCAAACCTCAGAAAGCGTTATCATAGGTAAGGTCAACCTTAACTTCATGAATTTGGCTTTCCTACTGTAATTTTTAAGATTAAGAAAAACCCCTTGAAATAATTTTAGCTTATTTGAATTTAGATGTCTAATTAAGATGCCATGGCTGTATTAGCAAAGGAAAAATGAAGGGGAGAATTTGTGAGCATATAAAATATTATCAGGTTAGTGTCTGAAAGTGGTTCAGAAATCTAAAATGACGCACTTGGAAGACATGGCCCAGATGGGTTCCATTTCCCCTTACATTAATGTAGTTCATCCAATTCTCTAATAACTTGGTTGCCAAATAAGGCAGAAACTTATACTTAGAAGAGTGGTCTGGTTCACAATACTAGAAATGTTGGAGCTAAGAGGGGCATAATTATATATATTTTTTCTTCTCAGCAAATCTTTCATTCTAAAATGCAAGTTTGATGTGTTATTAATTTGTATAAATTTGTCTCGCTTTGATAATATTGAAAATGCTAGTTAAGAACACACTCTGACAGAAAGAGCAGCAAGTAGACCCAAACTTTAGTTCTTCCATTGAATAAGGGCTACGGATAGAAAGCTTCACTCCCAGGATGTTATATAGGTGGGGATCTGGGGGGATGAGTGTAAATGATATACCCTCCGGCTGGGCTGTCCTGTAGGTCACATAGCACGAGCCTACAGAACCTAAGATCAAAATGAAAATGATAATTAATGTTGCAAAAATTATAAGCATCCAAATAGTCACCAAGGGCAATTATAAAATCTTTACTGGGTTATAAAATAAGTTGTAAAAGACATGTTTTACTGCTCAGTAATGTAAAGTGTATTTTGAGTTAGCGATGTGCTGAGTGGTTAATGTTTTTAATTTCCAAGGCCTGAAAAATCTTAATCTGGCCCTGAATGTGGTTTGATGAAGACTGGAAACTCAGCTCTTTTTAGGGAGAGGTTGACAGGCATCACTCATGGTGCTACTTGCAATACCATCTCTGGTTTTGTGATCTTGTCCCTACGTTGTCCTTACTTCTTCACTATGATCTTGGATGGTGACAGATCTTTGTAGGCACTTTTACAATGAGGAAATCTGAGGCATAGAGACTTGTCTAGGTCAATATAGGAAGGTCTGGTTATAAATCAGGACTAGGTTTAAATTCTAGTCCTGTCTCTTTCCATTACACCTGGCCAAGACTCTGCGGCTCTAAGCTGTAAGCATTTTACCTGGATGTTTTAAAATTTTTTTCCTTTCCTGACATTAATTGCTTATGTAGAAAAACTGGGGGAAGATTTATAACCTGGAATAAAAGGAAGAAAGATTCTTTTAAAAAAAGAATCTGAATCTTCTGCCACAAATTCAAATAACACAGTCAATGAAGCTTTAGCAAATGTGTAATACCTTATAGGTTATTTTGATAAATCATTGCCATGTATGATTCATTCATAGAAGAGAAAGGGGACTTGGACTGGGGCATTGGCTCAGTCATTTATTCACTCCAAGCTGTACTTTTTTTTAGACAATAAGGAGATTAGACTATATAATCTCCATGGAGCTTTCTAGTTCTGTCAGACTGATTCGAAGAATTATTTCAATGTTGTAAGTGTGATTTCACACTATATGCAAATATCTTTTCAACCAGGGTGGCACCGCAAATTTGGTAGCTTAAAAGAAATGTAACCTTTCGCAGTTTTGGAGGATAGGTATTCAAAGTCAGCGTGTTAGCAGTACCCTGCTCCATCTGAAGGCCATAGGGAAGAATCCTCCAGGATCCTTCTGTGCCTCTTCCTAGCTCCTGAGGGCTCCCAGCAATCCTTAGTGTTCCCTGGCTTGATAGTACTGGGTAACCTAGTTGAATACAGCTCTTCAGTAAGAATTTCACAGAGGGCTAGCTTCAATAGCTAGTTTCTCGATTTGGATTATAAAGCAAGCATACTTTAATTTTTGCATCAGGTGCTTCATTTCTCTTCCATTATTTAACAGGAAGGCTTTAGTTTAAAGTGTCATTATCATTATTGTTACCACCAGCACGATCACCGTTTCACTGCTGTTCTGTGATGAATTTTACCAGTCACCAGTCTTAGTTCACACTATAATGTAGCTTGAGGATTATTTAGCCTTACTGCAAATGAGGCTAAGAGCCTCATTGCATAAACAACACAAAAGATACTCATGATTCTTCATTAACTATCAGAGGGAGCCACTTGGGGAGAAAACCTGTTCTTTTGTTACAGCTGAGGGATTTATTATCGTGTATTATTGTGTTGAAAAAATCTTTGGTTCAAAGGATCTTCTTATCCACCAATAATTTGGGTTTTCTCTTTTGAATGTTCTGATTTTCCTAATCTCTGGTATTGAAAAAGTCCTTAGATAGTCCCCATTTCTCTCTGCTTATTCAACCATCTTAATTGAGAGTTAAGAAATGAGGACATAAAAATGAGGAAATTCAAAACTGAGAAAGGAAAGGACTTGTCTGGCTTACGACCAGACCTGAGTGTTCTATTCCCAGCCCAATGCCTGGTCCATGTCTACTAGGTTGCCTTTCCAAGGCAACAGTGCCTACTCTTTTATATGGCCAATAAGATGGGGAATGAGTAACTATGGATAGAAAGATACTGATCATAATAATTGTGCTATCCCCTTTGTACTCAAGGATGAATGGGGCAGTTTAATAAAAGCCTCGAGCCACATATGGTGTTGGCTAGTGTCCCCTGGAGGAGGGCATGGCAACCCACTCCAGTATTCTTGCCTGGAGAATCTCCATGGACAGAGGAGCCTGATGGGGTACAGTTCATGGGGTTGCAAAGAGTTGGACATGACTGAGTGACTATGCATAGCATAGAGCAAGTGTCAGGGCACAGTCTAAGGGACTCAGTAACCATTTATTTATAAATGCCATTATGTTTAAGGCATTGTAAGATTTATGATAATTCAGTGGGTACCTTGTAAGCCAGCTTTTCCAGTTGCTTTGCTGCTGCTGCTGCTGAGTCACTTCAGTCGTGTCTGACTCTGTGCAGCCCTATGGACTGCAGCCTGCCAGGCTCCTCTGTCCATGGGATTCTCTAGGTGAGAGTATTAGAGTGGGTTGCCATGCCTTCTTCCAGGGGATCTTCTTGACCCAGGGATCCAACCTAGGTCTCCTGCATTGGAGGTGGATTCTTTACCGCTGAGCCACCAAGGTAAAGACGAGGATATTTTGAAAATTACCTGATTCCCAAGGTGAGGAAGGGAGTTGTTTCTTTTTTTCAATTTAATTTTTCAAAATTGGGGTATTGTTCATGTACAAGATTATGTAAGTTTTTTCCAGGTGTATAATAGTGATTCACAATTTTTAAAGATTGTATTTCACTAATTGTTATTATAAAATGTTGGTTTTATTCCTTGTGTTGTACAGTACATGCTTGTAGCTTATTTTACACATGGTAGTTTGTGCTTTACAGTCCCCACTTCCCTCTCCTCTCACTGGTAACCACTCTTTGTTCTCTATATTCGCGAGTCTGTTTCTTTTTTTGTTATATTCACTATTCTATGGGAGTTCTTAGAAATGTTTTGGCAGACCCCTCTGTTAGTGTACTTGAGGAATTTGCCAGCAAATGTGGAAAGGGAAACCCAGATAAAAGAAAATCTTCCCCTTGAGGATATAAAGAATTGCAAATCACAAAATTTTAAAGGTTTGTTCATGTCACATGGATGCTTTTGGTTCATTTGGTTGTTTTTCTGAGTACTTGATACTCCTCTTAGGGATCCATTAATTGCTAAGTGTTTGGGACAGTGAAACCATAGTTCCTCTTCTCTGAGATAGAGAGGAGAGGGTCAGTAAGTAGAGGCTAGCCATTACTAAATAAATTTGACAAGAAAAGTGGAAGTGGTTAGAGAGAGGGAACTATATTAGAATATCACATGGGCTGTGTAGTAGAGAGTATAGTAAGAATTTAAAAAGAGGGATTACAGCAAAAAGGTGTTGGCAGCCATGGTGAAGGGTGGTGATAGAGAAAAAGAAAGTCTAGAATGACAGTTAAAATGGCTTTTCTTTGTGTTCTTTCATCTTAATAGACTCTTTATTCAACGTGATTTTCAAAGTCACACATCTTCATGTCTAAGAAATATCACTTTGAGGATAAACTTTCCTGATTATGGAAGATTGGCCAAATAATCAGTTTTTGTTCATTTCTATTCCTTTCTCTGAGTTGGATTCTGAACTTTCCTGATCAGAAGTCGGGGCCCATCTCTTTGTAAGGGAGTTTCCATCAAGTATACACTAAATCCACCAGGAGAAGAGTCTGCCTTCCCAACCCACTGTAATGGGTAAATATGGAAAATTCCATCTTCGTCTTCGGAGGCTCATTCAGAAACACCCTCAGAGCCTATAAGACTTTGCTTTCATAATCTCTCAGGTCTTCTCTGATTGACGTGAAGCCCGTTGTTGGGGAGGAGACATTCACATCCCTGCGAAGGTTGCATGCTGAACCACGATTCCCACTGCATACCTGTTTCTGCACTGTCCTCCACTGACTCACATCTCATCCCACTCTGACCTGGGATCTTGACTGATAGCAAGTGAGGAAGGGCAAGGCCCACATAGTGAATGCAGAGCCCACTTCCTGGTTTCACATTTGATGAGTATCATTCCCTCCTGCCACAGATACACCCCCTCCAGGACAAATGCCACATGAGTATAAGGTTGGCAGCCTCATGCCACATCCCAGTGAGTCAGAATAAGAAATTCACACATTCTAGAGATGAGCTCATGAAGCAAGCAGCACCTTTTGGGGAACATGGTATAGGCGGCTGGATAAATGCTGTATATCAGACATTTTCCATCTTTGTTCTCAGATAGTTCAGCGTTTCAGGTACTGAGAGAGGTCAGGACAGGACATTATTCTGACTCTTCTTTGCATCACCTACTTGCTGCCTACTTTATTTGTCCTGCTGCCCCTTGCCAGGACAGTTGCATCTAATTAGAGTCCAGCTAATGGCTTTGCCAACCTGAACTATACAAACAATCTTGGAGAGTTGACTGAAGAGCTCTTTTCTGGAGAATGTTTAGATATTTTGAGATATAGCTGAGTATTTTGACAACTATCGAAAACCTAATCTTTTAATCTTGTTTAGTATTGAAAATTAAAAATAAATTAATCTTGAACCCTCAGAAAAATGTTTTCATGGGGTTTTTTACTCTTAAGATAGAATAGGATAAAGAGAAAGGATGTTATCATGAACTTGAGGTTCAGTCAAACTCAAGTGAATACCTGTTTATTCCTGAGCAAGTTCTTAACAACACTGATTCTCATTTCTTTCTATCTATAAGACATGAATATTATTTCTACTTAATAGTATTATTTTGAAAGCAAACAAGGCAATGAATTTCAGAAAGAGTAATGCAGTGCATGGCATGTTTTAAGTTCTAAGTAAGTTTTTATTGTTTTTCTTGAATACACCAAAAAATGGTCTAATTTCTAGACCCTTCCTCTAGGCAGTGCCTTTGGATTCTCTGGGTCTTCTTTCTCTTTCAAGGCCTAAGCCCACGTCTTTCCTCCTTGAGCTGCCAAAGTCTGCAGTTGTTTTTTTTCTGTTCTCTGGAACCTTGTGGCATAAATTGCCTATTGCTCCTTGCCATTGATTTTATGTGGAGGAATTATCTCCCCAGTTGACATACAAGTTTGTCAAAACTAAGGACTGTGTATTCTTTCCCTTTGTGTTCTTAGAGTTGAATGTAATACCTGCCAAATAGTAGGTAATGATCAATGGTGTTTCAAATCACCAATAATATGACAATCATATAATCTATTCAATCAACTATTAAATAATACTGATAGTTGAGCACCAGCTTTAGGATAGGCATGATTTTTGCCAAGGGAATGGTTGAAGATATATTTTCTGGATTTGGGCCTTCAGGAGTTCACAGTAGAGTGTAGTAATTCTCAAACCTTGAACCTTGGGTGTTTGTAGAAATGAGATTACTGTGTCCATCTAGACCTTTTGAAATGGAATCTTTATGGCAATCTTTAACTGGCAATCTACGCATTTTTATAGATTTCCGAGGTGACTCTAATGTACATGGTGGATGTAATGTATGATGGTGCACCATGTAATGTATGATGGTGGACCAGCTGACCTTTACTGCATCATCAGCAGCTCCTAGACAGGGCATACGCATTACTCAGTCAGTTGGTCAGGTAGCCCATGTATCAGCTGCCTCTGAGGACTCTGTGTTCTTGGCTCTATTTATGACAGCCCCCAAGCCCAGGAGAGAAGCCTAAACCTTTGGCTATCCCTTTGCATTCCCATGATGAGGTCATCATGAGACCATCACCCTGCCAATCTGCTGTGTATGATCACACCTTCCTTCCTCCAACTTGGCACTAAACGGACACAAGGAATGGACTATTAGTAAAATCTTCAAAGAAATTTCTCTCCACTTGAAATTTGCATGAGGAGAAGAAAAACTGTTGTTGTTGTGTGAAACAATGAAATTTCTTCTGGATTCCAGGGGGCTGGAGTTGAATCCCTTTACTTCTGTGGGTCTCATTTTCTTCATCTATAGAATACAGTGTTCAGTTGGAAGATGACTTCTTTTATACTCATGCTTCTGAGGCCATCTCATTGAAACTTCAGGACTGTACTTTGATCCTGGTGTACTGACTTACAAGAATTTCTAGTCCCCTTTGAAGATAGTATGAGCTCTTCAGACTTTGTAGCTTGTCCTTACATGAAAGTCCTTGGGGATCTTTGATATAGTCCATTTTTTTCTATTATTTGGTGAAGATATGAGGATTTTTATTTTCTTGATATACACATATATATATATATAAAATTATGCCTGTGGGTAAAATTAATATTTTCTGATTTTTTTCCTGGTAATTTTTCTTATAAAGCCAGAATCATTTTGTGGTGTTCTTCTGGGCTACAGAGAGCTGATATTTTAGGGATTTGGTTGGACTTCCTTTGTTTTTAATTAGTTCTCTCATTCTGTAGTCATATGTAAAGCTAAATTAGTGTTATATAGGCTAAATTAAGAACATGACATGGATCTTGTCTCCCATGAGCATCCAAGAATAATAGCTGACATTTATCAGCTCCTTACAGTGTTCCAGGTCAGGTGCTAAAAATTTACGTACATGATCTCATTCACGAAAACCTTCTGAGATACAGGGTTTACTCTTTCCATTTTATAGATGGAGAAGCTAAAAGTCAGCAAGGTAATGACATTTTCCCAAGAGCACACAGCTAGGTAGTCTTGTAGTGGAGAGGAGACGTGTATCCATTGGTGGTAGAATGAAAATCAGTAATTTTTTTTTTTCTTACATCAGTGTTCACTCTTGGTATTGTACATTTTATGGATTTTAACAAATGAACAATAACATGTACCCACCATTAGAGTATAGTGCAGAATAGTTTCACTACTCTAAAAATCTTCTATACTTCACCTATTCATCTCTCCCTCCTTCCTCACCCCTGGCAACCACTGCTCTTTAACTGTCTCTGTAGTTCTGCCTTTTCCAAAACGTCACACATTTGAAACCATACATTATGTAGTCTCTTCAGATTGTCTTCTTTTACTTAGTAATATACATTTAAAGTGTGTCCATGTCTTTCCATGGCTTGAAAGCTCATTTCTTTTTAACTCTGAGTGTTACCCCATTGTTTGGATGTATCACAGTCTATTTATCCATTCAGCCTACAGCGGGATATCTTGATTGCTTTTCCTTGACAAGTTTTAACAATAAGAAACAAAGCTATTATAAACATCCATGTGAATAGAGTAATTTTTAAGTACTTGCTATGGGAGAACAGAAGCCAGGGATTTGATTTAGGCCTTGAAGTTTATATTTTGATGGGTAGACATAGATGAAGGGACATTCTTGGTGGAGAGAACAAAGGAAGCAAGTGTTTTTTTAATGCTTACCACGTGCCAGTCAAACTCCTGAGTATTTTCACGTATGTTAACTTATTTGAGCTTTACAGTCATCTCCTTGAGCATTGTAATAGTAATATACCTTATTTTCACAGACATGAAAGCTAAAGCTCAGATGTGGTATATAACATCCAAATTCAACAGAACTAGAGAAGTCACAATTTGAGCAAAATCTTATTCCCAAGCCTGCGCCCTCTTGTTTTGTCCTACCAGGCTGTATTTAAAGGATTAGAGGAAATAGTTGATTTGAGCATAAAGCACAGAAAGGATATGGGTAGCAGTAATGCTTGACAAGGAGGTTGGCACCAGGCCATAGAAGGCCTTGAATTTGGCACTGTGGGGGTGTTTCTGGGCAGTGGGCTAGTCAACATGAAGTAATCAGGTTTGGAGGATGAAGGGCGAGGTTGTGGATGGTCATGGAGCAAGAGAAAGAACCATTTTATTTCACAAAATGGCCAAGGCCTGGTGGTGTTGATGCTAGGAAGATGAGAAAATGTGAATTTCTAATGCTGGGTAACCTTCAAGAGGAAAGGAAGCCTGGAGTTGAGTTAATCTACCTAAAAGAGGAAGTCCTGTGTGCTTTCCTTGCTGCCTGTCAGCATCTTGGTCTCAGAATGTCTTTTTGATCATTACCGCTCTGACTTCTTCATCACAGTATTTCAGAACATTGGGAAATGTCATTGTTTTGGAGGAACATTATGGAAAGTTTACACAGTCAGTCAAATAATCAGATCATGAGGACTTTCAAGTTAGAGAGTTTGACGTAAATTTGGGATGAAGAGGCTTCCTGTTTCTCTCTTTCATTGAAATTGGTGTAGGGTTGCAACTTTTAAAATTTAAATCATAAACAGTGCTGAAAGGGATGTCACTGATCTTTGAGGAGTTTCTAAAGATGGAAAAAACTGACGCCCAGAGAAGTTATGCAACTTGCCTAAGTACTTGCCTGGCTGGCGTTAGGACCAGGTAGCTGCATGCTGAGCCCTGTGCTCTTTGGGCAGCTGCCCAGGCTGCTTCTGACTTCAACAAGGTGGCCAAGCGACCAGCCTGCCGGGAGAGCAGCGGGAGCATTCATTTACCCAGGGAATTATGGTGTTTGGGTAATGTACCTTTTGAGAGGCCTTCTAGAACATCGCTTTAAGCGTGAAGGACACTAGTCTAGCCTCACAAACAGTCCACAGAGGGGAGAGAGCCAAAGAGTGTCAGGTCGTCCCGAGTCAGCACCTCTCTGTGTGCTCACCACTGACTAATATCGCTCTAGGGGCCCAGCTACTGACAGGGCTCAGCAAGGCTCTCCCTTCTTCCTACACCGCCTGTTGGTTTCAGCTTGGTGAGGCTTGTGACTTTACGTACAAGGGAAGTAGGGGATTCTTCATCCGCGTGGGCAGGCCCCAGTGAGTCCGTTTGACTGCTGCTATGAGTGTGCCATAAAAGTGGGAAGCAGGGACTCCACACCCCAGAGTATGAAAACAAATTCCTCCCCAGACCCTTGATCCGGACATCTTGCCAAAAATAACCTGGTGGGAGGAGCTGTTGTTCTCCGCAGGCACAATAGGTGGTAGGTTTCTCTGTTTGTTTGTTAGTTTCTATTTCCCTTCTTAGTAGGTAATGTAAAATTTAAAAAATACAAGGAAGTAAGCCATGGAAAATAAATGTGCTTCCCACTCCTGTCCTCAGGCTTCCAGTTCCTTTCTCAGAGGCAGTGCTTTATTCTTCTAGATAAATTCTGTGCCCACACAAAAATTCTTTTTTTTTCTTTGAACTCAAATGGAAATGTACTTTATATGTGATTCTCCCCTTTGCTTTGGCTTTTTTCACTTAATATATTTTGGAGTTTGCCCCATATTGAACTTCTTTGTTCTTTTAACCACCAAATTTCCATAGGTGTTTTATCTATTAACTTTTCTTTCTTTGTTGCTTTACTTCTTTCTTGCTTTTGAGTTCAAGTTAGGTTTTACACACGACTAAAGAGTAGAGAAAGACCCAACATTTAAAAAATTTACCCACAGATCTACTCATCTCTGAAGGGTTTGAAGAGTTTTTATTGCCTGTGGGCCCTGAAGGTAGGACACTCTTAATCCTGTTTTACAGTGAAAAAGTGAGCAGCCAGGAGGCTCCCAGACTTCACTCCCCGTCCATTCTGGGAGTCTGTGGCCATGCAGGATTGTCTGGTCACAACTTTGTCCGTGAAGAATCTCTATGACTGAATGGGTTTCTTAACCAGATAACTTTTAAGTGCTCTATTTTCTAAAATGGGAAATTGGGGCTCAGGGAGCCAAACTAATATACCAAGGAAGAGTTTGGCAAGTGAGGACAGATCTTACTTAGATGCTTGCATGAAAGAGCAGCAGACTCCTAACTTACCTTATGAGACGTTACAGAAAAGCAATGGGGCAGGTGGAAGGCTGAATGGGGCAGGCGGAAGGCTGCGTCTAACTCACGCAGGAAAAGGCAAGTCTCTTCTCAAGTCGGTCCCTTTACCTGATGCATTTCTGCTTCATAGGATGGATGTGACTTATCAATTCTACTTGTTCATTTTTTCCCCTAAAAATATATCCTTTTTCTTCCTTTAGGTGCCATCTCAGTACCCTCCAATCCAGAGTATCAGAGTACGGTTTACCAGTAAGTATTGTCAAAAGTTTAATTGGTTCATAGTTTTAAAATAATCTCTCCACCTTCTTAATTTCCCCTAGAACATAAGATCTCTCCATTTTCTTAGGGAAACATTAAATCCTGAAATTGTTGGGGCCTGCATATTATTTTCATTAAGGTCAAAGAAGAAAAGGGGAGTAATTAGTTAACAGATAAGTGCTTGTCACTATACTGATTACATTATATTCCTCACTTAATCCTCCCAGGAACCCTTTGAGTAGAAACTACTCTCACTTTTTTTTAGGTAAGAAAATGAAGGCTTCTTACAAGTCTGTCTGGCTGTAAGATATATCATTCCCCAGTAATTGTATTACAGGACAAAATTTTACCTTAATGAGAGTTGGGGGACTTAAAGGCAATGTGATATCTTTAACAAGAGAGCATTATTTGGATCCAAGATTAACACTAGGACAACCACCAGTGGTTTCTGTATGGATATTCATTTATTAAGTCCTCTTGAACCAAAGGAAAAAGTATATCTTGCCTTCTATAAGTGATCCTCGTTTTCAATTCGAAGTATTTCCCATGGACTTGATTCAGAGCAAGAATTACTGAATTGTGCCCAGCAGTGGGAACTTACTGTCTCCTATCATCAAGGGACATGGGCCAGAGTGGAGAGTTTGAAGTGTCGTTACTTGACCATTCCGGGTGATACTGAGGCTGCCATGGAAATAGAAGACATTTAGGTTTTGATTTATGCTTGAAATGGCCCCACACAAAGCTGTTAAAGTTATTCTGTGTTCTACTACTCTTCTTTTTCTTTTTCCTGTGGCAAGCACTATTCCCAAGGCACCTTCCAGTAAAAATTGACAATAAAAAGGTAGAAGGGAGAAGGGAGAAATAAGTCTATGTTCTTGAGCTCTTATATCAGAACCTGAACCCACAGACTAAGCTTTACTTAGTATTGAAGCATAACTAAGCTTAAGTGATTGTTGACGAAGGCCAGTAATACATGTTGTTGGGAAGTCTAGTTGCCAGGGCATGTGAAGAATTTTCATGTCATGGTGACATGGAGAGAAGAATAAAAGAAAAGTGAAAGTGTTATCCGCTTTGTTGTGTCCAACTCTTTGCAACCCAATGGACTGTAGCCCATCAGGGTCTTCTGTCCATGGAATTCTCCAGGAAAGAATACTGGAGTGGGTAGCCATTCCCTTCTCCAGAGGATCTTCCCAACCGAGGGATCAAACCTGGGTCTCCTGTGTTGCAGGCAGATTCTTTACTATCTGAGCCACCAGGGAAGCCTGGAGAGAGGATAAAGAGTTAAAAGCAATTACTTCGTGTGGACGGGGTGTGCAGGATCCAGGCAAAAGGCACTTCCACCACCTTTTGCCCTAATCAATCCATTGAACAAAGAAGGCAGCACTGAAGTTGCCAATCCCTCCTGATGGGAGGGATTGAAAAAATCAGGGAAACCTTGAGACTCCATTTCCTGCCACAGGTGTGTTGTGACAACTGCCGGTTGCTGTAATCTCTCCACTGTTGAATCCCAGCCCCCTCTGAAACTCTCTCGGCTACTAATACTAGCTTTGCCTCTTCCATTCCACAGGGAAAGTAGATTCCAACCTTCATGTAGAAACATAGTCTTCTGTTACTTTTATTCTTTTCAAAATATGTCCCTATCACTTTCTCTTCATATGTTTCTAGACATATTGGACGGTTGTTGCTTAATGCTGAGCTAAGGAGTCTTTTTTTTTTTTTTTTTACCCTTCCCTCCTTAGAGTGTGAAAATGAGAATGGTTTCATCATCACATCCCCAGACGCGGACGGAACCATGAAGGTGCAGAACAACTCAATCATCATCACCTGTGATGGGTTTTATCTCATCTCTCTGAAGGGCTACTTCTCCCAGAAGCTCAGCCTCAGGCTTCTGTACCGGAAAGGTCGGGAACCTCTCTTCTCCCTGAACATGGTCAAAATTGTTGACTCTGTCACAGTGGCCTATCTGCGTTTCAAGGACAAAGTCTACCTGAATGTGACCACTCAGAATGCCTCCTGTGAAGACATCCAGGTGAATGGTGGGGAGTTGATTCTTATTCATCAAAATCCCGGTGGATTCTGTGTCTACTGAGGACCTGATGGCTGCACCCAAGCCAGGAACCAGCATGAAGGCCACGCTGGGGGTGGACAGGACACATTCTTCCTTGGGAGTGGAGGCGTTGTCCCAGCTCAGCCCTCATATTTGACCAAGTGAGATGTGACCAGAAGCAGATCACTCCCACCCCCACTCAGGGATATTTAAAACTTATTTTTACATACCAATTAACTTTATGTATTTATCCTGTATCTTCTAAATCACCTAGCCCTCCTCATCCCTCAAGATTGCCTCAAGCCTGCTAGGCACCTCCGCCAGAGTGAGAAGAAAGCTGCCTCTTCCTCAAGGTGTTCCTATTGGTCAGGAAATTATCGTAATAAACTTTCATTATTGAAAAAGACACTTGACTACCATTTGTCATCTGACATTGTCAAAATGAAGAAGACCAGGGAGAGGGGTTTTGAATCTGCCAAAACCGGTGGACTGACTGCTCGCAGGCAGAGGTGCCTCTCCAGGGTGAAATTTGTTGTAGTCGGCATAGTGCCCCAATCTCTGTCTCATGTGGAGGAATCCAAAAGGAAAATCACGTCATGAACAGCTGTCAGGACTTGATGAAGATAGCTGGCTACGCAATACTCCACTCTGGGCTTTTTTTTTCCCCCTTGATTTATCCATTTCGCTCTCCCAGCCTCCAAATGATCTTGATAGAAATTTCCCTTCAAAGAACCATCTTGGGGGTGTGATGCTTGAAAAACCTAATCAGTGATTTAAGGAAAGCTGAGAGAGTGAGATAATTTATTGTGAGGGTTATCTTTATCACACTGGAGTGCCGTGAAACTGGACCACTCAGGATAAGTCAGTGGACATTTGAATAGTCTGGGGAGAAAATCACATTGTTTGCCACAGAGAAGCAGTGCAACACATGCCTAATGCTGAGATACATACTCAGCCCCACATCTTGTGCTCAGGTACCACCTTGCTAGTTTCAAAAAAGTGCTTTAGGTGAATTGTCCCCCCACCCTTGGGCTGCGCTGCATGGCTCATAGGATCTTAGTTCCCCAACCAGGAACTGAACCCAGGCCCACAGCAGTGAAAGTGCCAAGTCCTAACCACTGGACTGCCAGGGAGGTCCCTGACATGAATTGTTCTGAGCAAGATATTCTATGATATGTGTCTTGACTACTTTAGAGGATTTAAATGTGTGTGTGTGTGTGTGTGTGTGTGTATGTGTGTACTTGTTTGTTATTGACTGTGTTCTGCAAAGTCAAAGTTATTCAGAGTGGTTGCTAATAAGTACATGTTCACTGTAGATAATATTTAAGAAAATAACATGTTTTCTAAGTTTAGAATTCTGACTGCATTTCTTCTGGACATATGTGTTCCAGGCCAAAGCTTAATTGTTTTGTGAGCTGGCTGTCTTTTGTGTTATGGCCTCTCCTCACAGCTGCCCCCTCCTTTTAGGTACACATGGCCTGCTCCTCCCATGCTGGCCTCCTTCAGCGACACAGGGACACTTCTGCCAGCTTCCACCCATCAAAGTACATGTATCCCATTTAAATCATTCAATCAAAGGGATAATTAACCTTTCTCTGAAAACAGTTGAGTTTTGTGTAAATGAAAAGTCAGGAGATAGGAATTCTAATTTTGACTCTGTCGCTAACTGGCCACGGGACCCTGGACAACTAATTTCCCATTTTGGGATCCTGCTTTTTTCTCTTGTCTCTAAAATGAATGATCATTTTAGAATCTTATGCTCATAAAGCTAAATGTGAATGTACATAGTAAATACCTATGTACTGGTCACTGTGAGTCAGAATGTATAATCTCTTTTAATGTGTGGAGCAATTTTTTTCTTTCTGGACAACCTAGTATTTTCCCTCAGTGTTTCTGGTGATTTCTGTGAGCATGCATGCGTGCTGTCGTGTCTGACTGTTTGCCGCCCCATGGGCTGTAGCCCGCCAGGCTCTTCTGTTCATGGAATATTCAAGGCAAGAATACTGAAATGGGTTGCCATTTCATTCTCCAGGGAATCTTCCCAACCCACAATCAAACCGATGTCTCTTGTGTCTCCTGCATTGCAGGCGGATTCTTTGCCCGCTGAGCCATCGGGGAGGCCCTGATTCCTTTGAGAACAGTTGCCAGTTGTTATTTAGTGACTTTCTGTTTAGGGAATGACTGAAAGGATTCCAGTCTTGATTCAAATCATAATTTGTTCTTAAGCATATCGGGCAGGTCCCCTATTTTAAATCATAGTTTTGTATTTAGTGCTCTCCTGGCTCTCAGAGAGTGTTAATATTAATATTAATAATATAGCTAATAATAATATTGATATTTACATGGAAACAAATAAAAGATCTTAGAATTCACTACTGGTTAGAGTGTTGAGAGTTTTTATTTATCTTTTTCTCTTCCTTTCCGTGTTCTGATCAGCTAATTCCCCAAATAGGGGAGGACAGGGCAAACTTTCTGGTTTCCTATCTGCCTCCAATTCCAGCCATTGGAATTATATCCAAGGGATGGTTGAGCTGCCAGACTCCACCTTTGCTTTTGAAAATATATTCACCATAAGTTCTCAGGGCTCCTCTTCCTGGTTCTAGAGGTGGATTCAAATAGAATTCTATTCACGGTTGTCCTTTCCCTCAGTACTACTAGTCTTGTTTCTAAGTCTGGGATAATCTCCTTGAGTATTACACCCCCTCTCCTTCACAGTCATTACATCTGCATTCCTAAGCAGAGGTCCCAGCTCTTAATGAGTTTGTGTGCAACGGTCTGGTCGCAGTGATCCCTGTGCCACCTGCGATGGTGTTAGCTCCTCTCCTTCCTGAATGCGCCTCTCCCTTGACTTTCTTTGAAGTCACCTCTTTCTGGGCCACTCTTTCCATCTCTGTTCTCTGCTTGTCTGATCTCCTTTTACCCCTCCTCTTTCTCTGCCTATCTCTTTTGTGATAATGCTCTGTGGAGCTCCATCCTCCCCCTCTTTCTCTCCACTGGGGGGATCACAATCTGGCAGCTGACAAGCCACAATCTAGCTTATGTATGTGTTCAGTTTACTTATTAAGTTTGGATTTAGTCACCAGCACTTAAACACTGGGAAATTTTTGACTTGTTATGATAAAACAATGCAAAACAGAAGATCTGGTGACGCCGGGCCCAATTTTGACATGCCAGAAATCATCTCAGTCTGAGTAGCGGCCTCCCTCTTTAGAGAAACTATGCGCTCTCCGTTTCTCTATAGAGTCCCCCCAGTTCACACTGTGTGCAAATGTGCTTATACCAACTCACTTCACTCGCTTGCTGGCCATGGGGCATTTGAGTTGTGATCTCTGCTTCATAGACTTGCCTGATTCATTGATTCTTATGCCTTCAACCACTGCTCCTACACCAATGACACCCACTCCAGGGTCACACTTACTTTAATCATCTGTATAATTATAATAATGTATAACTGTAATAACATATAATGAGTATGTATATGCCAGACATATTAGCCATTTTATATGAATTTTTTTTTATTGGAGGAAAATTGTTTTACAATACTGTGATGGTCTCTGCTGTACTTCAACGTATATCGGTTATAACAATATATATATCCCTCCCTCTGGAGCCTTCCTCTCCCCCCATGCCACCCCTCAGGTCATCACAGAGCACCAGACTGGCCTCCCTGTGCTATACATCAGCTTTCTGCTAGTTATATGAATTTAATTCTATCTTTCTAACAGCTGTTTGTGGTAGGTATTATTCCTGTTTTACATATGAGAAACAAACCCTCAGAGGTAAACTAATTTGTCCCAAGACATGCAGCTAAGAAGTGGTAGAGCTCAGATTCAAGACCAAGGCTGGTTGACACCAAAAACCATTGCTTTTAGCCGCTGCTTCCCTGCCTCTGGGCAGCTCCATGTGGAAGTAACGAGTGCTTTACTCAGGATGCTCACAAAAGAATGTCCTCTCCTTCACCAAACCCACTCCTCTTCCTGATTCATGGTGTTGTTTAAAGGCATCGTAATCAACACTGAAGCCAGAAGCCCCAGTGTCATCCTATTTTACTCTTTTTCCCAGCCCCCACCCACGAGCTTGTGGTCTTTGGCTTCTCCTTTTGCAGTGACCTCTCACCAGGCCTACATGTCTCCGTGAGTTCTCATTGGATTAAGAGAATGATATTCTCTGTTTCAATAAATGAATGAAATCAATGGACAAAATGAAGCAGAATGCCATGGTGGAAAGCTTGTGATGTTTGGAGCCTAGTTTTAAATCCTCACTCTGCCATTTACTAGCTGGCTGACTTTGGCAAGTATTTTTTTTAAACCTCTTTGAATCTTCACTTTCTTTATCAATAAAGAAGGGATGTTAACACATACCTCTTGAGTTATTTTGAGTATTAGAGTATCTAGTATATTGCCTGGAACATAGTTGGTCTCAATACTTAATAATTATTAATTTACAAAAGTCACATCCACAAGACAGAAAGTGAGTGCCAAATGAATAATGAAATTTATCTGGTTTAGAGATGGAGAGATCACTCAAGCAAGTGAAAGAGCTTTGCAGAGTTTAGATTGGAGAAGAGGAAAGGAGAAGATAGAGAACAGTGTATGTGAGTGTCTCTGAGGTGGGAATTCTCATGGTACTTTCTGGGGACAGGGAGCTTCCACTGTGCTTATGATATTCATTCTCTCATTTTTTAATTTGAGCATATTCTATTTTCCAGGATAGAAACTTATGTTTAGTCATGGTTGAAGGTAAGGATTAATGAGTAATTTGAGGATAAAATATTGGAGGCATTAAAGACATAGCTAAGAATTTTGGATCATGGCCTATAAAGGGAGACACTCAGTGTTTTTGAATAAAGAGAATTTATCATGATTTGGGGATAGAACCTAAATTCTTGTCAATATCACTTTTCATTTTGACCCAATTTATATGAATACCTTATTCTCTGTCAATTGAACAAAAGCTTTGAATTACTTCTAGACAAAAATAAGAAAAATAAATGTCATAAAACCCAAGTTTTTAATACTTTTGGCAAAAGATATACAGAGAGCTTCTTATTAAATTCAAATTATTGTTTAATAAAGACCATAGTGGTTTTTAAAATATCAATTAAATATTTTTAAAGTCATATATTAAGATATCAACTTGAGATATTATGAGCACTAAAAAATAATCACTGAAGATTTCAAGCACTGTGAACATTTTTTTGTTTATAACTTAAACTATTTAGTTTTCAGCAGTGCTTTGGAATTGCTTACCATCTGTCTACCTATCCATCTATCAGTCATCCTTTCCCCCTGAAATAGCCTACCTCATAGTGTGTGGGTAGCTTGGAACTTTCCCTAAGAGCATCCTTAGTAATTAGTCATTGTGGCTGTTATGGCCACTCATTCAATCCATAACCATGGGATCCAGACATGGAAGGATTTGTTAAAATTTAAGTGTAAACATTACTTAGAAGAGCTGACATGTGAGCCTGTTAATGCTTTATCACCACCACTTTCCCCCCAACCAAAAGCTGGTCATATGATTCATTCCAGTCTTGAGGGTGTGGGATGTAAGGACCCTTAGCTCTGACTGATGCCGGGGGAACAAATAGGGTAGCACTGAATCCAGAAGCAGTCAGGGAGTTGCCTTAGAAAGAGAATGTTGAACTTCTAGGGTATCCTATTATTCTGACACAGCCTTTCAGAAATCTGGAGCCACGGTGCCTAGGGGTGTTTAAACATGGACCTTGACCAGCATTTTGATTATGGAGCTTGTTGACTTTGTTCATCTTTCTATGGTCTGCCTGTGAGAGGAACAAGGAATGCTAGGACTGAAACAGACCTCAGCATTTGGGTTTTCTTGGAGTCATGCCAAGGCTGAAAAAATACTGTTACATTCACATACATTCCCTTTATTGATGATAGATATAAAAGACCTTTTATTTTTCTCCTGATTTATTCAGTCTTGACCTTTAGTTTTTGAGGTTTGAGGTTAAAAGTAGAACAGTAACAAAGTAATCTGTTTCTAGAAATACAAGTAGGAAATAATTTCTAAAGGTCATTTCAACCCAGCTCTTTACTTTTATTTAGGGTGTACTATTAGTAAGGACATTTATCATCTTAGTGGTTTTTAAGATATGACAATTTATATCCGCCCCCTATAATCAGTTTTAAGAGCTAATATTCTTTTATCCTTTGACTGTTCTTTAAGGCAACTTGAAACTTTCAATTTATAAAAATCTCATTCACTATTATAAATTAAGCAATAGGCAGTCAGTATAAATGTGCTGTACTACTACTGTATACCAGGCATTATACTTAGCATTTAGTGATACCTTTCTTCTTCAAAAGAAATGAAAATAAGCCATTATTTTTTATCTTTTACCCTCAAATCCCAAATACTTGCTGCTGTTCTGTCTATTGTTTATCCCTCTCCTAGCACTCATGTTGGAGAAGGCAATGGCACGCCACTCCAGCACTCTTGCCTGGAAAATCCCGTGGATGGAGGAGCCTGGTGGGCTGCAGTCAGTGGTGGCTGCAGTCCACTAAGAGTTGGACACGACTGAGCTACTTCACTTTCACTTTTCACTTTCATGCACTGGAGAAGGAAATGCAGCCCACTCCAGTGTTCTTGCCTGGAGAATCCTAGGGACGAGGGAGCCTGGTGGGCTGCTGCCTATGGGGTCGCAAGCCATAGCAGCAGCACTCGTGTATTATCCAGATGCACTATAGAATATTATTCAGTCAATGAAAACATTGATAAAATATACATTATTTGTATATTTTTCATTTATACTATTTCCATTTAGTCATACTATTTTAAACTATTTTAAACGCTTGAAAATCTATGCAAACATACTCTTTTAGGCAATAAGCAATTCTCATTCCATTTACAATTAAATCTCACTTTATTAGAGGTCAAATACATAGCATTTTTGAAAACGCAGACATCTGAAAGTTCAAAATAAGTTTGTCTATGGAGGGGGGAGGGAAAGATGGCGGAGGAATAGGACGGGAAGACCACTTTCTCCCTCACGAATTCCTCAAAAGAACATTTCAACACCGAGCAAACTTCACAAAACAACTTCTGTAGGCTGGCAGAGGACATCAGGCAACCAGAAAAGCAGATCATTGTCTTCAAAAACAGGTAGGAAAAAATATAAAAGACAAAAAAGGAGACAAAGGAGGTGGGGAGGGAGCTCCGTCCCGGGAAGGGAAGCCCGTCCCGGGAAGGGAATTTTAAGAAGAGAGGTTTCCAAACACCAGGAAACACTCTCCCTGCCGAGTCTGTGGTGAGCCTTGGAAACACAGAGGGCAACATAACAGGAAGGAAAAATAGATAAATCATTAAAACCAACAGATTACAAGCCCAACAGTAACTCCCCCAGCGGAAAAGCAGCACAGACGCCTGCATCCGCCACTGGGAAGTGGGGGCAGGGCAGGGACGCGCGGGAGGCGCGGGCTGCAGAGCTTTGTAAGAATTGAGCAGGAACGCCCCACGCACAACCAGAACGATCTAACTTGGGCTAGCAAACCAGACTGTGGGATAGCTACCACGCGAAAAGCTCGAACATAAGACACCGCCAGGACCGAGCACAGAACAAAGGACAGAACGGGAAAAGCCGGCTGCAGACCATCCCCCGCCGGGGACAGGCAGCCAGAGTCGTAAGGACTGGAAAGGGGCAATTGCAAACTCGGAGAGACTTTACTTACCTAACTGCAAGCAAGCTCCTTTGCTAAGACTTCTGGGGGTGCTGGTCAGTCACAATCTACCGCACGGGGTGCGCCAGCGGCCCGCCCAGAAAGCTGAGCAGCAGCGGCAGAAAACGTGACAAGCCGCGGCGATCGCGCTCGCCAAACTCCTGAGCTACTCGGACCTGGGAAGGGCACAAAGCGCAGTTCCAGCCGAATCTGTGCCTCTGAGGGCTGCCTGAGCGCCGAACCTGAGCGGCTTGGACCGGGGAAGTGCACGCAGCCTAGGGCCGGCCCCAGACGGTTCCCGGCTGAGCATCCTAGAGCCGGAGCGGTTTGTGCGCCGCGAAAAAGGACAGGTCAAGCGGGGCTGAGACACTGTGTGCACACGACAGTGCTATTTGTTAGCAGCAGCCCCCCTCCCCACAGCGCAACTGTGAGCCCAAAAAGCCAGCAAACAGAAGAAGTTAAACAGAGGGAACCACCTTGGAAGTGATCCCACACGGCCCATTACACCAGAAAGGGCCAGATATTTTTAATATTTATAAAATCATTCCTTTTTTTTTTTTTTTTGCTTTTTTTTCTAACTCTTTTTTAATTGTTAAGTCTTCTATTTCTCCTCTAATTTTTATTTCTATAACCTATTATTACTATATATTTTTTGTTTGTTTTTTAAAAAGACTTTTTTTTTTTTTAAGGCAAACACCATATACAGTCTTTGGATGGTTGTTGATGGCTTTTTTTTTTTTTTGATTGTTTGTTTGTTTGTTTGTTTTTTAATAATTCTTTTTCTTTTTTTTTTTTCTTTCTTTCTTCCTTTTTCCTTCTGCTTCTCTCTAATATTGTATCTTTGAAAATCCAACCTCTACTCTAGATTTTTAATCTTTGCTCTTAGGTTTTTTGTGGTCAATTTTGTACATTTAAAAACCCAAACTTCACTATCCCAGTTTACCTGAGAGCGAGATTACTGGCTTGACCACTCTCTCCTCCTCTGGACTCTCCTTTTTCTCCACCAGGTGGCCTCTGTCTCTTTTCTCCCCCATCTCTCCTCTATCCAACTCTGTGAATCTCTGTGTGTTCCAGACGGTGGAGAACACCTAAGGAACAGGTTACTGGAAGGATTTGTCTCGCTCCTACTCATTCCTCTCTCTGATCCTCCTGGTCACCTCTGTCTACTTCCTCCCTCTCCTCTTCCCCGTATAACTCTGTAAATACCTCTGAGCGGTCCAGGCTATAGAGCGCACATAAGGAAGTGACTACTGGCTAGCTTGCTCTCTTCTCTTTTGATCTCACCGCATCTCATTCCAGTTACCTCTAAATACCCCCTCCATCTTCTCTTCTCCTTATAACTCAGTGAACCTCTCTGAGTGTCCCTCAATGTGGAGAAACTTTTCATCTTTAACCTAGATGTTTTATCATCGGTGCTGTATAGATGGAGAAGTCTAGAGGCTACTGTAAAAATAAAACTGAAAACCAGAAGCAGGAAGCTTAAATCCAAAGCCTGAAAACATTAGAGAACTCTTGAATTCAGGGAACATTAAGCAATAGGAGCCCATCTAATGTCTTCATACCTACACCGAAACCAAGTTCCACCCAAGGGCCAACAAATTCCAAAACAAGACATACCACGCAAATTCTCCAGCAACACAGGAACACTCCCCTGAGCTTCAATATACAGGCAGCTCAAAATTATCCCAAAACCTTTGATGTCTCGTAACCCATTACGGGTCACTCCATTGCACTCCAGAGAGAAGAAACCCAGCTCCACCCACCAAAACTCCAACACAAGCCTCCCTAACCAGGAAACCTTGACAAGCCACTGATAGAACCCCACCCAAAGTGAGGAAGCTCCATAATAAAGAGAACTCCACAAATTCCCAGAATATAAAAAGGCCACCCCAAACGCAGCAATATAACCAAGATGAAGAGACAGAGGAATACACAGCAGGTAAAGGAACAGGAGAGTTGCCCACCAAACAAACAAAAGTGGAAGAAGTAGGGAATCTACCGGAGAAGGAATTCCGAATATTGATAGTGAAAATGATCCAAAATCTTGAACTCAAAATGGAATCACAGATAAATAGGCCTAGAGACAAGGATTGAGAAGATGCAAGAAAGGTTTAACAAGGACCTAGAAGAAATAAAAAAGAGTCAAAATGTAATGAATAATGCAATAAATGAGATCAGAAAACACTCTGGAGGCAACAATTAGTAGAATAACGGAGGCAGAAGATAGGATTAGTGAAATAGAAGATAGAATGGTAGAAATAAATGAATCAGAGAGGAAACAAGAACAACGAATTAAAAGAAATGAGGACAATCTCAGAGACCTCCAGGACAATATGAAACGCTCCAACATTCGAATTATAGGAGTCCCAGAAGAAGAAGACAGAAAGAAAGATCATGAGAAAATCCTTGAGGAGATAATAGTTGAAAACTTCCCTAAAATGGGGAAGGAAATAATCACCCAAGTCCAAGAAACACAGAGAGTTCCAAATAGGATAAACCCAAGGCGAAACACCCCAAGACACATATTAATCAAATTAACAAAGATCAAACACAAAGAACAAATATTAAAAGCAGCAAGGGAAAAACAACAAATAACACACAAGGGGATTCCCATTAGGATAACAGCTGATCTTTCAATAGAAACTCTTCAGGCCAGGAGGGAATGGCAAGACATACTTAAAGTGATGAAAGACAATAACCTACAGCCCAGATTACTGTACCCAGCAAGGATCTCATTCAAATATGAAGGAGAAATAAAAAGCTTTACAGACAAGCAAAAGCTGAGAGAATTCAGCACCACCAAACCAGCTCTCCAACAAATTCTAAAGGATATTCTCTAGACAGGAAACATGAAAAGGGTGTATAAACTCGAACCCAAAACAATAAAGTAAATGGTAACGGGATCCACACTTATCAATAATTACCTTAAACGTAAATGGGTTGAACGCCCCAACCAAAAGAAAAAGACTGGCCGAATGGATACAAAAACAAGACCCCTCTATATGCTGCTTACAAGAGACCCACCTCAAAACAAAGGGACACATACAGACTGAAAGTGAAGGGCTGGAAAAAGATATACCCACGCAAATAGAGACCAAAAAAAAGCAGGAGTGGCAATACTCATATCCGATAAAATAGACTTTAAAACAAAGGCTGTGAAAAGAGACAAAGAAGGCCACTACATAATGATCAAAGGAACAATCCAAGAAGAAGATATAACAATTATAAATATATATGCCCCCAATATAGGAGCCCCGCAATATGTAAGACAAATGCTAACAAGTATGAAAGGGGGAAATCAACAATAACACAATAATAGTGGGAGACTTTAATACCCCACTCACACCTATGGACAGATCAACTAAACAGAAAATTAACCAAAGAAACGCAAACTTTAAATGATACATTAGATCAGTTAGACCTAATTGATATCTATAGGACATTTCACCCCAAAACAATGAATTTCACTTTTTTTTCAAGTGCTCATGGAACCTTCTCCAGGATAGATCACATCCTGGAGCCATAAATCTAAACTTGATAAATTCAAAAAAATCGAAATCATTCCAAGCATCTTTTCTGACCATTAATGCATTAAGATTAGATCTCAATTACAGGAGAAAAACTATTAAAAATTCCAACATATGGAGGTTGAACAACACACTTCTGAATAACTAACAAATCACAGAAGAAATCAAAAAAAGAAATCAAAATATGCATAGAAACTAATGAAAATGAAAACACAACAACCCAAAACCTGTGCGGACACCTAATAAAAAAGTCAGTGCTTAAGAGCGAAAGTTCATAGCAATTACGCGATTCCTCAGAAACAAGAAAAAAGTCCAAATAAATATACCCTAACTCTGCAACAAAGCAACTAGAAACAGGCAAGAGTTGGAGACACCCAGAGTTTAGTAGAAGGACAAGAAATCTTAAAATTAGGGCAGAAATAAATGCCAAAAAGAAACAAAAGAGACCATAGGCAAAAATCACAAAGCCAAAAGGCTGGTTCTTTTGAAAGGATAAATTAAAATTGACAACCCATTAGCCAGACTCATCAAAGAAGAAGAGAGAAAATCAAATCAATAAATTAGACCAATGAAATGGAGATCTCTCCCTCATCAATTCTTCGGCTCAGCCAGCATTCTTCACAGGTCAACTCTCACTCCATACATGACCATGGAAAAACCTTGACTAGATGGACCTTAGTTGGCAAAGTAATGTCTCTGCTTTTGAATATGCTATTTAGGTTGGTCATAACTTTTCTTCCAAGGAGTAAGCGTCTTTCAATTTCATGGCTGTAGTCACCATCTGCAGTGATTTTGGAGCCCAGAAAAATAAACTCTGACACTGTTTCCACTGTTTCCCCATCTATTTCCCATGAAGTGATGGGACCGGATGCCATGATCTTCATTTTCTGAATGTTGAGCTTTAAGCCAATTTTTTCAATCTCCACTTTCACTTTCATCAAGAGGCTTTTTAGTTCCTCTTCACTTTCTGCCATAAGGGTGGTGTCATCTGCATATCTGAAGTTATTGATATTTCTCCCGGCAATCTTGATTCCAGCTTGTGTTTCTTCCAGTCCAGACTAGAAATCTCTTCAAGAAAATTAGAGATACCAAGGGAACATTTCATGCAAAGATGGGCTCAATAAAGGACAGAAATGGTATGGACCTAACAGAAGCAGAAGATATTAAGAAGAGGTGGCAAGAATACACAGAAGAATTGTACGAAAAAGATCTACACAACCCAGATAATCACGATGGTGTGATCACTCACCTAGAGGCAGACATCCTGGAATGTAAAGTCAAATGGGCCTTAGGAAGCATCACTACAAACAAAGCTAGTGGAGGTGATGGAATTCCAGTTGAGCTCTTTCAAATCCTGAAAGATGATGCTGTGAAAGTGCCGCACTCAATATGCCAGCAAATTTGGAAAACTCAGTAGTGGCCACAGGACTGGAAAAAGTCAGTTTTCATTCCAATCCAAAGAAAGGCAATGCCAAAGAATGCTCAAACTACCGCACAATTGCACTCATCACACATGCTAGTAAAGTAATGCTCAAAATTCTCCAAGCCAGGCTTCAGCAATATGTGAACCGTGAACTTCCTGATGTTCAAGCTGGTTTTAGGAAAGGCAGAGGAACCAGAGATCAAATTGCAAACATCTGCTGGATCATCGAAAAAGCAAGAGAGTTCCAGAAAAACATCTATTTCTGCTTTATTGACTATGCCAAAGCCTTTGACTGTGTGGATCACAACAAACTGTGGAAAATTCTTCATGAGATGGGAATACCAGAGCACCTGACCTGCCTCTTGAGAAATCTGTATGCAGGTGAGGAAGCAACAGTTAGAACTGGACCTGGAACAACAGACTGGTTCCAAATAGGAAAAGGAGTACGTCAAGGCTGTATATTGTCACCTGCTTATTTAACTTATATGCAGAGTATATATTGTCACTCTGCTTGTTTAATTATATGCAGAGTACGTCATGAGGTGGGGGTGGATTATGAAAAAGGCAGCTAAGAAATCGGTCACTTCTATGACCATGTGACCAACTTTATAAATAAGAACTATAATAATTCTGAGTATTTTCCTTATTTTGATATGACCATGTTTATGTATATATTACTAGAAGAGACATGGAAACCCACTCCAGCATTCTGGCCTGGAGAATCCCCATGGACAGAGTCCATGAGGTTGCAAAGAGTCGGATATGACTGAGTGATTAAGTATTGCACAGCACACACATAAATTAACCACTGTTTTCCTTCCACTTTCCCATTCCTTCCACTGTGAACACTGTAACTGTGTTCACAGTGTTAACTTTATGTGTTAGTGTGACTCAACTGGAAGAGCAATGGAACATCATCCAAAAATGAATAAGTGAACTTTGTATCTTATTTGTGGGAGAGAGTTAACATGTTTTTTGGTTATACAAGGAATAGCTCCATCATTGGGTGGAAGCATCATTTTGGTATTATTTTTATTTGGAAGTTGATATGATTAAAAGATGCTGTGTTGAAAAGGGGTGGGTTTGTACTAATACAAGTTAGCTAAACCTTGAAGTTTAATTCTTAGCTTTCTTTTTCCTATGTGCTTGCACGGAGAAGACTGCATGAAACTTAGAAGATGGAAATGAAGGAGCAGCTATTTTTATACTCAAAGGGATAAAAATGTGATCTTCCAGGGTCCAATATTCAAGAGAAAGTGACAGCATGGAGAAAAGGCAAGGAAGCTCCAATATGTAAGATAATAGGAGTCCTTGAGGAAGAAACCAATTTTAAAAACAGAAAAAATGTGTCAAAAATTATAGTTTAAAAAAATCTCTTCCGAAATGATAAAATTTGAAACCACATATTACATGCATGGAAATACTGACCCTGAAGGACCAATACCAAGACATAGTAAAATTACTGAACTTAAAAAAAGAAAATAACTTAATAGGCATCTTGGCAAAAATGTTTTCACCAGACTCTTTTGAGACTAACACTTAATTAGTTTTCTTTTTCTGCTGTAAAAGATTACCAGAAACTAGTGGGCTTAAAACAACGGAAATATATTCTCTTACAGTTCTAGAGGCCAGAAGTCTGACATGAATCCTATAGGGTTAAGATCAAGATGGCACAAGGGCTGACTCTTCTGGAGGCTCTCAGGGAGAATCCATTTCTTTGCTTTTTCCAACTTCTAGAGGCTGTTCTCATTCATTGGTCAGTAACCCTGGCTCACCTCACATTTTCTCCCCTTGCTTCAATCATCACATTGCTGTCTCTCTTTTTTGTAGTCAAATCTGCCTCTGCCTCCCTCTCATAAGGATACCTGTGATTACATTTAGGTCCATCTGGAAAATCTAGGGTAACCTCCCCATGTCAAGACTCTTAATCACATCTGCCACATCCCCTTTGTCATATAAGTTGACATATACACAGGTTGCAGATATTAGGATGTGGAGATTTTTGAGTGGGGAGAGGCATTATACAGTCTACTAAAAACACACAGCCAGAAGAAAATGGAAAACATTTAAAATACTCAAGAAAATACAAGACAAAAATTTTATATCCAGCAAAAATAACATTCAAGTACAATGGGCATAGAAAAAATTGCTTTCAACTTTAAAAACTCAGGAAATATTGTTCCCATGAACCCTTCCTGAAGAATCTATTAGAAAATAAACTATAACAACTAGATAGACTTTGACCTAGGGACTTGTGACCTGGGAAACCAAGTTTTAATAAAGATAAGACTTGAAAGAAGGAGGTTATAGTATACTATATCCTCTAACGGCTATATCCTCTAACACCATAACTTTAAAATGGGAAGGGGAAAATATATTAAAAATATATTTTAAACTGTATTGATGGTAGTTATATTAATATTGCTATTTTGAAACTGTTGTGGAAATGTGGAATAAAATAAAGGTACAATCATCATTTAAGGATTAACTCAAAGAAAGCTCCTCTGTTAAGTCCTCCTTTAATTCTACTAGGAAGAAGAGCTCTTTTCCTTTCTTTAAAGTCTCATTATACAATTATTTTTATGACACATTATTTAAAATTTTTTACTATAGTGATGAAGCAAGTTTTTTTCTCAGGCAACGTAATGATGAGTTTCTATATCTGGCACAGTGCTGAGTATATAAGGTTGGCCAGTGCCATAATTTTTTGTGAACACATAAATGATTTACCTGGAAGAAACAGCAGATACAGAGATAATACCTTGATATTGCTAATAAAATGGTCCATATTTCTTGCTTTCTAAAATGTTGCAATGTCTGAACAATAGAGAATCTTTGTTAATAATGTCAGTTTATGAAATAATGAAATGTTCCTTATATAAGCCTGAATCCTGCCTCCAAGTGATTTGTTTTTATTTACATTGGTAGTATGGAAATACGTCCCTAAGGACCCATACTTTTATTGTTTTCTGAAGGTAGTTAGTTCCTATGGATATAATTTGTTAGACAAGTCTCGTAAACCATAATTAGCTACCCACCCCCACACAAAATCATACCATTATTAATCACCTGCCCACAGCTTCTCTGTGCATAGAACAGGTTACCTTATACAGACTGTAAAGTAGCGATAGAATTCATTCTAAGTCTGTAGCCTGGTCACGTGCTTCCCCACAGAAGACAGTTGTAACAGGAAGCTTCTGCTGGCTGCTCTTAGACTAGGAAAAAAAAAAAAAGATTTTCCTCTGGCTTGGCTGACTTCCCTATTAATTTCATGTCAATTAAAATATAACTCATTTAGTATGCAACAGGAATATTGCTGGAAGAGGAACAAATGTCTAGCTAAGGAGACAAGGAAATGAATGACCCAAGCTAAGTCTAGACAAGCAGACAGTTGAGCCTAAATCCACATTCCACTGAATTAGTTTTTTCCCATAAAGTTAAATAAGATAGGAAACTTTCTCAAATTATTATAAGTATGCTCTTATAAGACTTTTGCCAGAAATTCTTGAGTGGCTAAGTGGCAGTCAGCACAATGTACGATATAATTTCCTAAACAAAGCTTCCTTCTTAAGAAGGCTTAAGATGGCCCTTGGGGGCACTGAGAAAGGGATGAGGGAATGCAATGAAGTAAAAGCAAATATAAAACTGACATGGAGAAGACAAAAAAATCTAGGAAGGAACAGTATAAATGTCCTTTAAGAGCATAGATTTATAATAGAGGCTTATTAAACTTGAGGTTTACAAGAAAGGTTTATTATTATTTCAATTCAGTTTATTTGAACAGGTATTTGTTCAGTTTCTTTCACCAGGAGCCTGACACTTGTAGGTATTCTGGAGAATCTGAGAGAGATACATAAAAAGGAAGCAGAGTGATTTGATTGGTATAAACCCAAGATTTGGAATCAACAGAGGCTTAACTTCAAGCTGAGATTTTACCATTACTTATGAGCTGTGTTCTTTGGCTATTATTTAATTGTAGGTCCCCTGCCACAGGACTGGAAAAGGTCAGTTTTCATTCCAGTCACAAAGAAAGGCAATGCCAAAGAATGCTCAAACTACCGCACAATTGCACTCATCTCACACGCTAGTAAAATAATGTTCAAAATTCTCCAAGCCAGGCTTCAGCAATATGTGAACCATGAACTTCCAGATGTTCAAGCTGGTTTTAGAAAAGGCAGAAGAACCAGAGATCAAATTGCCAACATCTGCTGGATCATCGAAAAAGCAAGAGAGTACCAGAAAAACATCTATTTCTGCTTTATTGGCTATGCCAAAGCCTTTGACTGTGTGGATCACAATAAACTGTAGAAAATTCTTCAAGAGATGGGAATAGTAGACCACCTGACCTGCCTCTTGAGAAACCTATATGCAGGTCAGGAAGAAACTGTTCGAACTGGACATGGACCAACAGCCTGGTTCCAAATAGGAAAAGGAGTACATCAAAGCTGTATATTGTCACCCTGCTTATTTAACTTATATGCAGAGTACATCATGAGAAACGCTGAGCAGGATGAAGCACAAGCTGGAATCAAGATTTCTGGGAGAAATAGCAATAACCTCAGATATGCTGATGACACCACCCTTATGGCAGAAAGTGAAGAGGAACGAAAAAGCCTTTTGATGAAGGTGAAAGAGGAGAGTAAATAAGTTGGCTTAAAGCTCAACATTCAGAAAACGAAGACCATGGCATCTGGTCCCATCACTTCATGGGAAATAGATGGGGAAACAGTGTCAGACTTTATTTTTGGGGGCTCCAAAATCACTGCAGATGGTGACTGCAGCCATGAAATTAAAAGACGCTTACTCCTTGGAAGGAAAGTTATGACCAACCTAGATCACATATTGAAAAGCAGAGACATTACTTTGCCAACAAAGGTCTGTCTAGTCAAGGCTATGGTTTTTCCTGTGGTCATGTATCGATGTGAGAGTCGGACTGTGAAGAAGGCTGAGCGCTGAAGAATTGATGCTTTTAAACTGTGGTGTTGGAGAAGACTCTTGAGAGTCCCTTGGACTGCAAGGAGATCCAACCAGTCCATTCTGAAGGAGACCAGTCCTGGGTGTTCTTTGGAAGGAATGATGCTAAAGCTGAAACTCCAGTACTCTGGCTACCTCATGCGAAGAGTTGACTCATTGGAAAAGACTCTGATGCTGGGAGGGATTGAGGGCGGAGGAGAAGGGGATGACCGAGGATGAGATGGCTGGATGGCGTCACCGACTCAATGGACATGAGTTTGAGTGAACTCTGGGAGTTGGTGATGGACAGGGAGGCCTGGCGTGCTGCGATTCATGGGGTTGCAAAGAGTCGGACATGACTGAGCGACTGAACTGAACTGAACTCATTGCCTTCTCTCCTCTACCACTGTACAAATAGGGATAATGAAACCCATCTCACTGGACTGTTGTGCAGGTGAAATGAAGCCCTAAGCACAGTTCAGTTCATTACATTTTCAAGATATTTAGTAATCTTTAGTCACTACCTGTAGTGTCTTATGTAACAGAAATCAGAGATATAAGAGCCTCTTAAATAAGCAGAGAGAGAGAAAAATTTGTGGGTTTACAAGAAAGATGAATAAGATAAATGGAATATTTTGCATCATGGCAAATAGCAAAGAGTTTATGATCTGTATGAAGCAGTGGACCTGTAGCTTTTTGTTTTATTATTGAAAATTATATAGGCTTAAGCTCTCCTGAAGGCTTCACTTGTGGCTCAGATGGTAAAGAACCCTCCTGAAATGTGTGAGATCTGGGTTCAATCCCTGGGTTGGGAAGATCCCCTGGAGAAGGGAAAGGCTACCCACTCCAGTATTCTGGCCTGGAGAATTTCATGGACTCTATAGTCCATGGGGTTGCAGAGAGTCGGACACAACTGAGTGACTTTCGCATCAAGCTTTCCTGATAGCTCAGACAGTAAAGAATCTGCCTGCCATGCAGGAGACCTGTGTTTAATCCCTGGGTCGAGAAGATTCCCTGGAGAAGGAAATGGCTATCCACTCCAGTATTCTTGTCTGGCGAATTCCATGGACAGAGGAGCCTGGTGGGTTACAGTCCATGAGGTTGCATAGAGTCAGACACAACTGAGCAACTAACACACACATATAGGCTTAAGAAAGTTTTACAAAAGACAGATTTGTCATTTCAGAGATGAGAAAACAAAGATTTACAATAGCAGAGGCTACTAACTAATTGACAAAACTGTCTTCTTTTCTCTCTGGTATTCTCAGCCCCCCTCACAGTTGGAGGTGGCCATGTGCTTGAGTTCTGACCAATCGATGTGAGTCATAGCCCTTCCTACTTGTCATCATCCATGTTCTCCTATATGCAGACTGGATATTGATCTCCAGGGCAACTCTGAACCCTCTTCAACCCAGGTCTGTAAACTACATGCAGTAGAATATCTTTCTCCTTTCTCATCACCAATCAGAAACACTTTTTTGGTCTACACACACAAGAAATTTCCACTGCTTTAAGTTATTGAGAGTCTGTTTTCACAGTAGCTAGGATTGCTTAGCTAAAACAGTTGGAGAGAATAAGAAATTGACTGTATAAAGAACAACTCAGAGCCATGTTAAAAACCTCAGAGCATCAAGGAATCTACCTTTATCATTTTTACACCTATTATATTTTTAGACATAGCTTGAAGCTTGTAAAACTGTGCTTGGTCTGGTTCCCAATTGTGCTGAGGTTAATGCATGTTGGTGGGGAGTAATCATGTTTATATTTGTCTTAAAAATACAAGTGGTCAGATGTAAGCTTTCCATCACTCTTGTAATCAAATGATGCTTTGTTTTGTGTACTTTCTAATGTCATTGTACAGATTAATTCATGCAATATGGCAGTACTACAAATTATTCTTCAGAAGTCTAAATATTTAACACAACCATTAAAATAAAGTCTTGAATACAAACAGCAATGAGATCTTCAAATCAATTATTTTCCAAGGGCCTTTTCCTAGTTTGAAATCATAGAATAGTGGTTACGATGTTAGCAATTCATTTTCATGGAACTTATACATGGAGGCACTGTTTTAGGTGCCTGGAGCAGAACCTTATCCACTACTACCCCCAAAAGATCTGAGAGTCCACATCTTTGCTCCAAAGAGATTTAAAATGACTCACTTGAAATTTTTACAAACATAATATCTCTAGATTTGTTGCAGTAGTGATCAAACAGAGAGATGAAAACTTCACCATTGACTTTTCTGGTTTAATTCATTACTCGTGCTTTATTTTCAAGTCAAGAGTTAAGGTATCCTGTGAAACCTAGCCAATCTGGTGTTCTAGAATGAGTGATGTACTTAGGGAAAGATCCTCAGGTTCCAGAACAATGTCTGCCACTCACTTCACAACCATGAGCCTTAGATCTATAATTTCTCATCCTAATTCTCATTGTCAAGAAGTTCTAAATCTATGGGATGGATGAATCTGTTGATATATTCCCTCAAACTTGGATCTAACATTCTACTAGAGGACCAGCCATATTTAAGAGGAAAAGGTACCACCAGCACTGCCTTCAGCACCATTACCATCATCATTATCACCTGTCTGCAGTAGTGGGCTAGTGTGGCTAGAACAGACTCAAAAATCAGATGACCTATTTGCATCTTGGTTTTACTCTTCACTAGCTGTGTGATCTTGGGCAAAATACTGGACTACTCCATGCCTCAATTTGTTCTCTAAAATAAGAAGGAGGGTAGTAATATTTACTTCACAGAGTTACTGAGTAGATTAAGTTAATTCATGTACATAAAACATTTAGAAGATTGCCTGGCATAGAGTAAGCACTGATTATGAATTAGGGTAACTAATGTTATGGTTTTTATTTTTATGGTTTTATTGTTATGGCTTTTGGGTAACTTATGGCACTGGGGGAAATATGAGGCCTTTGAGGTCTCATATTGCTGTCACCTCTTTCTATAAAGAACTGGTCATAGGTAAGCAAGAAGCGTGGATATTTTGACTGTCTGTGGGTGAGGGCTTTTAAACATAAGGAAGTATCACTAACATTCTGATTCTTAAGTTGGGTAGGGAGTAATGAGTATTTTATCACTATGTTCTATAATGTATATATTATTTTGCCTGCATCAAATACTTCATCAAAAACAATAGGATTTGTGAAGTCCTATTTACAAATGTATATAAAGTTATATAAATGGATGTGGATATATAATAAGAATGGATTCATAGCATTTAAAAAATCATGGGATAAGCACTCCAATTTCCTCAGTTGTAGAGTGATATCCAAAGAATTGAGTTATATGCAGTGTTGACTTGCTTTGCCCAGATGTTGACTTGCTGATTCCAGGAAAGCTTCCTTTTCATTCTAAGTCTAGACAGTTACCCTTCCTATTTCCATTAAATCCTGTACTTTTTGTCTTGTCTGGTGGCAACTGGAAGTGATAAACTGCTTGTCTGCTTCCTTTACTAGGTTTTAGGGTCAGTGAAGGCAAGAGTTATGTCATGTCTATAGTTCTCTTTCTAAAATTTAGCAGCAATCCTAGCACCTTTGAGGCAGTCAATAAATGTGTGGTGACTAGTGAATGAATGAATGAGTGAATGAATTCATACCAAAATGAAAATGTTTGATTTATCTGAATGAACTTTTTCTAGTTGGGCTATTTTGACTGGAAAAAGATGTCAGAGTTTAGCTCCTATGTAAGAACTGGGTGGTCCTTTTTGGTTCCCCTGAAATCACATGACACAGCCTCTTGCTCCCCAGGAGCAAGAGAAGACAGCAGATTTCCACTTTTGTCTGTAATTTGCCCTTATCAATATGTACTCTTTACTCTTCCTCCTCCTCTTCCCACATAGCATGGTTTAGGGGAAAATTCAATCAAGGATGACTATTTCTTCAGAGAAAAGACCGTCTCTAATTTAAATGAAACATAACCTAAGGAATCAGACCAGCTGTTTTCAGATTAGGTAATGGGTTTAGAGGAGAATGTGTCCAGTGCTGCACAGATACCATTGACTCTTTGTGTAAGATTGACTTTTCACCCCAGCTTTTGTTACCCACACTTTTATGATCTTTGTTTCCCTCCTGAACAGATAATTTGCCAAATGTTAGCCCTCCTTGGGATCTGTGTCTTGGAGAGACTGAAACCTGGCTGGGAGTATTTGTCAGCCAAGAGTGAATTACACTGCTTACGATTTTTTGGAATAATCTTGTGTCTAAAATAACTAACACAAAATTGTTAGGCAAAACAAATCAAGTTCTCCAACACAAAGATGGACAAAAACCTAAGGAAATCCCACAACATGAAAAAAGAGGCACTGAACCCAACAAACAGAACTATTCCCTCTGGTTAGGAAACACAGTGTTAGAAGAAACTCATATGAGGAAGAAGGCAGAAGAACATCTGATGCTAATGCAGACCCAGCTATTTGTGAGGGCTTGCGTAGGTCCTAGAAGCTCTTCAGGAGACACTGACCTACAGCTTCTGTCACACAGCTTATTTATGACATGTCCTCATTTTTCATACTTTGGTACCATAGAAACTTTCTTTGGAGAATTGTGAAAGAACAGCTTGGAAGCCAGCTGTGCTTCTGGGATGACACTGGAGTGGACAGAGACTCTGAGACAGGGGTGATGGGCAGCAAGCACTGAGTTGGGTACATTCCTTGGGCAGGATCCTAGTAAGCCACTAGGTGGGCTGGGTGCATGCTGGGAAAGTGGTGAAACTCTGATCACACGACTGGATTGTTTTTCAGAACCTTACTACCTAGTGGTGTCCCAACTTCTAAATGTGATGATTATACAAATATTTGCTGAATGTTTATCAGGTATCAAGCATGGGAGGTGTATGTATGAATGTCTGTGGCAAATATCCCCAGATGGAGTTCTCTTCCCTCCACTCCAGCTACTTTTACAAATAAGACAATAAACAACAACACAGTGGAAGATTCTATGAGTGACGGTGAATGGGATGAACATGGACTACTGTTGTATTGGCAAAAGAAGTCATTGTGAGTTGGAGCTCCTTGAGACATCTTCATGGATATGGTAAGCTATAGTTGAATGTTGAGATTTCTGATTAAGCAGCAGAAAAAATTAAAATGCTAGGCAGCTTGCCCTATAACTTGTAATCTTCATGAAGCCTAATAGGAACAAAACTTCTATTGCCAAGAAAAGTTACAAAACCTAGACATTCCTTTAGGCTTCCAGAAAAAAGTCAAGAATTACTCCACAGTGCAAATAAACAGGATAAGGAGCCAGAATAAAGCAGAATAAGGACATCTGTCATTTGTGGCTGTCCAAAGTCTTAAATAGACCCTGTACTTCAACTGTTCTGTTACAATTGCCACCTTTGTTGAATAGAATGGTACTGGCATGTAATCTAGATTCCACCAATCAGACATGCAACTTTGGAGTAAATAATGTGAGGAACAGGGCTGGGTACAGATGGTAGTGGCTTGGTTCTGCGACCTGTGATGGAAGAGCTATTCTCTGGTGAAGTTCTGGGAGATTTTGGAATCTCAGCCATAAGTTTATTTCTATGGTCCCTTGAGCTACCCAATATCCCATAATAAATTCCCTTTATGCTTAACTAGCTGCTAGAGATCCTCTTTTTGTAACTAAGAGAACTCACTGACATTCTGTTCCCTTTAGATAACCTTTGTGGGTCTTGGCTTTAGAACTGCCCTTTGTCCCTCAGTGGTTATCAAGTGGATCACAGGAAGTCTAAGCAGTAGAGTGACCACGGATAACTCATGACATAAGCAGAGTACAAGTTCATTGTCTTTTAATGACATCCTTTTACTGTTTATTTTAAATACTTTATTTAAATTAGTATTAATTAATGATATTAACATTAAAATAAATTTAATATTTATTCAGAAGAAGAACTCTTTCCTATTCTCCAGTGAAAAATGGTGGATCCCAAGGCCTTTATGTTCAGGAGGTAAGTAAGTAACAAACCCATTCTGATGTCAGTAATTAGAATATCCAGGAGAAGATATTAAATAGATATCAAAGTGTGATTTAATGGCTTATCGTCTCCTACTCCTGAATCAACCTGTTTTAGCCTAGAAGCTTCTGGAGGGAAAGAGGAATATGGTTGGCTGCATCTCCATCTGCCTATCTTCTCATCCTTCCCCAACTTGCTGGTCACAGAGTATAAAAGGGATAGAAAAAGCATCAGTTGAACTGACTAATAAAGTCAGTTTAAGTATGTCATCTGTTTAAAGCAGAGTTTTTCATGAAGCACTTTGGTGGCCAAGATCAAGTCTCTCAGACTACAAGTTCTCTTGTTCAGAGAAGATACTTCCCTAATCTGGATTGTTGCTTGTGCATCCTCTAGTTTCTAGTAATCTGGCTTTCATCTCCAGTGTTTTGCTGCTGGGGTTCTGCTGCCCCTTTTAGGATGCTGTATAGGACAAGCACCCAAGATGAGCCCTCATACCTGATTCCCATCAAAATGGCTTGCCCTGACAAACTCCAGTAGTGTTCAATTCAGTTCAGTCACTCAGTTGTGTCCGACTCTTTGTGGCCCCATGAACCGCAGCATGCCAGGCTTCCCTGTCCAATACCAACTTCCAGAGTTCATTCAAACTCACCTCCATCGAGTCAGTGATGCCATCCAGCCATCTCATCCTCTGTATTCCCCTAATCCTCCTGCCCCCAAACCCTCTCAGCATCAGTCTTTTCCAATGAGTCAACTCTTTGCATGAGGTGGCCAAAATATTGGAGTTTCAGCTTTAGCATCATTCCTTCCAAAGAACACCCAGGACTGAGCTCCTTAGGAATGGACTGGTTGGATCTTCTTGCAGTCCAAGGGACTCTCAAGAGTCTTCTCCAACACCACAGTTCAAAAGCATCAATTCTTCAGCACTCAGCCTTCTTCACAGTCCAACTCTCACATCTATACATGACCACTGGAAAAACCATAGCCTTGACTAGATGGACCTTTGCTGGCAAAGTAACGTCTCTGCTTTTCAATGTGCTATCCCAGGTGGTCATAACTTTCCTTCCGAGGAGTAAGCGTCTTTTAATTTCATGGCTGCATTAACCATCTGCAGTGATTTTGGAGCCCCCCAAAATAAAGTCTGACCCTGTTTCCACTGTTTCCCCATCTATTTCCCATGAAGTGATGGGACCAGATGCCATGATCTTCGTTTTCTGAGTGTTGAGCTTTAAGCCAACTTATTTACTCTCCTCTTTCACTTTGATTAAGAGGCTTTTTAGTTCCTCTTCACTTTCTGCCATAAGGGTGGTGTCATCTGCATATCTGAGGTTATTGTTATTTCTCCCGGCAATCTTGATTCCAGCTTGTGCTTCTTCCAGCCCAGCGTTTCTCATGATGTCCTCTGCATAGAATTTAAATAAGCAGGGTGACAATACACAGCCTTGACGTACTCCTTTTCCTATTTGGAACCAGTCTGTTGTTCCATGTCCAGTTCTAACTGTTGCTTCCTGACCTGCATATAGGTTTCTCAAGAGGCAGGTCAGGTGCTCTGGTATTCCCATCTCTTTCAGAATTTTCTACAGCTTATTGTGATCCACACAATCAAAGGCTTTGGCATAGTCAATAAAGCAGAAATAGATGTTTTTCCGGAACTCTCTTGCTTTTCTGATGATCCAGTGGATGTTGGCAATTTGATCTCTGGTTCCTCTGCCTTTCCTAAAACCAGCTTGAACACCTGGAAGTTCACGGTTCATGTGTTGCTGAAGCCTGACTTGGAGAATTTTGACCATCACTTTAGTAGCATGTGAGGTGAGTGCAATTGTGCGGTAGTTTGAGCATTCTTTGGCATTGCCTTTCTTTGTGACTGGAATGTAAACTGACCTTTTCCAGTCCTGTGGCCACTGCTGAGTTTTCCAAATTTGCTGGCATATTGCATGCAGCACTTTCACAGCATGATCTTTCAGGATTTGAAAGAGCTCAACTGGAATTCCATCACCTCCACTAGCTTTGTTCGTAGTGATGCTTTCTAAGGCCCACTTGACTTCACATTCCAGGATGTCTGGCTCTAGGTGAGTGATCACACCATCATGATTATCTGGGTAATGAAGATCTTTTTTTGTACAGTTCTTCTGTGTATTCTTGCCACCTCTTCTTAATATCTTCTGCTTCTGTTAGGTCCATACCATTTCTGTCCTTTATCGAGCCCATCTTTGCGTGAAATGTTCCCTTGCTATCTCTAATTTTCTTGAAGAGATCTCTAGTCTTTCCCATTCTGTTCTTTTCCTCTATTTCTTTGCATTGATCGCTGAGGAAGTCTTTCTTATCTCTCCTTGCTATTCTTTGGAACTCTGCATACAGATGCTTATATCTTTCCTTTTCTCCTTTGCTTTTCGCTTCTCTTCTTTCCACAGCTATTTGTAAGGCCTCCCCAGACAGCCATTTTGCATTTTTTGCATTTCTTTTCCATGGGAGTGGTCTTGATCTCTGTCTCCTGTACAATGTCATAAACCTCTGTCCATGGTTCATCAGGCATTCTATCTATTAGATCTAGTCCGTTAAATCTATTTCTCACTTTCACTGCATAATCATAAGGAATTTGATTTAGGTCATACTTGAATGGTCTAGTGGTTTTCCCTACGTTCTTCAATTTAAGTCTGAATTTAGTAATAAGGAGTTCATGATCTGAGCCACAGTTAGCTCCCGGTCTTGTTTTTGTTGACTGTATAGAGCTTCACCATCTTTGACTGCAAAGAATATAATCAATCTGATTTCGGTGTCGACCATCTGGTGATGTCCATGTGTAGAGTCTTCTCTTGTGTTGTTGGAAGAGGGTGTTTGCTATGACCAGTGTGTTCTTTTGGCAAAACTCTATTAGCCTTTGCCCTGCTTCATTCCATATTCCAAGGCCAAATTTGCCTGTTATCCCAGGTGTTTCCTACCCCTACTTTTGCATTCCAGTCCCCTATAATGAAAAGGACATATTTTTTGAGTGTTAGTTCTAAAAGGCCTTGCAAGTCTTCATAGTACTGTTCAACTTCAGCTTCTTCAGTGTTTTTGGTTGGGGCACAGACTTGGATTACTGTGATATTGAATGGTTTGCCTTGGAAAAGAACAGAGATCATTCTGTTGTTTTTGAGATTGCATCCAAGTATTGCATTTCGGACTCTTTTGTTGACCTTGATGGCTACTCCATTTCTTCTAAGGGATTCCTGCCCACAGTAGTAGATATAATGGTCATCTGAGTTAAATTCACCCATTCCAGTCCATCTTAGTTCGCTGATTCCTAGAATGTCAACATTCACTCTTGCCATCTCCTGTTCGAGTACTTCCAATTTGCCTTGATTCATGGACCTGACATTCCAGGTTCCTATGCAATATTGCTCTTTACAGCATCAGACCTTGCTTCTATCACTAGTCACATCCACAACTAGGTATTGTTTTTGCTCTGGCTCCAGCCCTTCATTCTTTCTGGAGTTATTTCTCCACTGATCTCCAGTAGCATATTGGGCACCTACTGACCTGGGGAGCTCCTCTTTCAGTATCCTATCATTTTCCCTTTTCATACTGTTCATGGGGTTCTCAAGGCAAGAATACTGAAGTGGTTTACCATTCCCTTCTCCAACGGACCACATTCTGCCAGACTTCTCCACCATGACCTGCCCTTCTTGGGTGGCCCCACACAGCATGGCTTAGTTTCATTGAGTTAGACAAGGCTGTGGTCCATGTGATTAGACTGACTAGTTTTCTGTGAGTATCGTTTGTGTGTCTGCCTTCTGATGCCTCTTGCAACACCTACCGTCTTACCTGGATTTCTGTTAACCTTGGACATGGGTACTTCTTCACGGCTGCTCCAGCAAAGTGCAGCCACTGCTCCTTACCTTGGACAAGGGGTATCTCCTCACAGCCACCCCTCCTGACCTTGAATGTGGAGTAGTTCCTCTTGGCCCTCCTGCCCCTGCGCAGCCATCGCTCCAGGCAAGAATACTGGAGTGGGTTGCATTTCCTTCTCCAGAGGATCTTCCCCACCCAGGAATCAAACCTGGGTCTCCTGCATTGCTGGCAGATTCTTTACCAACTGAGCTACAAGGGATGCCCCCAGTAGTGTTGGCTAATCTCAATATAGAAGTTCTTCCCCCGACCTTGCCACCAGAGCACTTAGCTTGTATTTTGAGTTGAGATTCTCTGGGTGGACATTAGACCACAAACCCTTAAGACCTTTAGTGGTCACATGTTAAGCTCTTTCAGTAGCCCCATGAAAGCCCACATCCGTCTTGTGAGTGAGATGAAGGGGCAGGAATCTCTTTCTAACATCTTGTTATAGATATAAAAGACAGATATGTGTTTTGTTAAAGATGAAAATCAAATAAAGTAAATTCGGCAAGCATATGTACAGTGGGTAGTGAGTTAGACCCTGGGGATGCAAAAGTAAATAAAGCATGTTACTTCCTCCCCATGTAGAAGATCTATAATTGCAGACAAATTGCAAAATGCAATGTACCAAGGAGACACTGGTGATGTAAATCACTCTGCTGGAATGATCTGGTCAGAGGAATAGATAATTAAGGGATGAGTAATGACATAAAGAGAGAGTATGCCACACAAACTCAGTGGTAAATGTCTGGATGTATGAATGACATGGAAACTTTGAGAGAGATTATGCTAGGAATTTGGCTCATTGAAGGGGGGGTTTCCCTTTCATTTCCTGAAGAGAAGTTTTAGATTTTCCACTTCGGGTGACATCTGGGAGGCTCATGGCTTCAGATATCTGCATACTCTGCTCAGTTTGAAGTGTCTACATACGTTTGAAAACATTCACTGAGAACATCAGGAGTACTAACCAGACTTTTGCTTCATAAATTTTCTCAGGGAAAATAAAAGACAAGCACCAGGAATTTCTTAATGAGTAAAATTATTTTTCTTGGACCTGAATAAATTAGCAATAGAAGAAATTTTCCAGATTATATTCTCTGGTTACTGTATAATAAGGTAAGAAAACATATTAGTAATACTTTATTGTTATTATTTTTATTGAAGTAAGAATTCAAATGAATAACAAGAAACCCATATGGCAAATATTTATAAATCTCCAACATAACTGCTAAAATAATACATAAGCCAATTACTTAATAACAGATCTTGAAGTATATAGCAATAATTAGAACTTATAATACAGAAAATCCTGGGGATGGAGTCAAGAAAAACTTTGAGGTCAGTTAATAGTTTTAAATGCTTTCACTGTGGGAAAAAAATGCGAAAATAGTTATGATTATATAGAGGGAAACACACATTAAAAGCCCTAAGAAAATCAGCAGACATGAAGTAAAACAAAAGCCAAAAAAATTAATCGTTAAGCAAAAAAAAATTAAAGTAGAACCCACAAACCCAAGAGCTATAGTTACACTTACAAGACTGCAGATTTTATAGAGGAAGAAGAAAATGAAAATGATAAGCAGAATAAACATTGTAGGAGGGGCTGGGGTTCCCTGAACCAAGAGAGAGGAAATCACCAGAGGCAACAGTGGCAGAATCTCAGCATTGCAGGGCAAATGACGCAGGTAATCAGATGGCAGTGGCCGAAGCAGAGCTTCTGGCCTTTTTGCTGATTCATCTCTGTCCTCAGGCAGACACACAGACTAGGGAGCTTCACCCGAGACAGAGGCAGAAACACAAAAGAAGTGGCAACAGCTCCCAGAATGAACCTCATACATTTAGGTGTGATGATTTTCTGTATTTTTTTCCATTTCTTCTCCAGTAGTTGATGGTCTGGATCATGGAGGCCCACGCTATCCTTCTCAGAGAGGAGTGAGGAGAGTGAGACTTAACACAGGAAAGTTGAACACCGTTTAACATGGTGGGAGGCAGGACTGTCCTCACTCCTGGGATGAGGGCACACCTCTGTAGCTACAGTGAGAAGTCAGGAAGCTCCAGGAGGCAGGTGACCAGACAGAGGAATGGTGCGTCCGTCAGTCCAGATGCCTCAGTGCTTATAGCCTCACCATGCTGCTGGCCACTGGATCACTGAGTCCAGTTACCATCACTGCCCTGAAACACTCATATGTCTCAAGACTACACTTGACAGACAAAACTGTAGCAGGAAGATAGCCTCACTTCCTTTCAGCCTTTCCAGTTTCACGGGAGGGCACAAGCAGAAGTTCAGTCACATGTAGGACCTCAGCTGAGAAACAGTCTGGGAAATGTAGTCCATCGTTTTTCAGATTACCAACCAGTCCATGAGCTTAGTCACTCAGTCGTGTCCAAATCTCTGCAGCTGCATGGGCTGTAGCCCACCAGGCTCCTCTGTCCATAGAATTTTCCAGGCAAGAATACTGGAGTGGGTTGCCATTTCCTTCTCCAGGAGATCTTCCCGACCCAGGGATCTAACCTGCTTCTCCTGCATTGCCAGGTGGATTCTTTACTACTAGCGCCACTTAGAAAACCAACCAAACCACAGAAAGGGATTGGAAACCAGTGTCAAGCACTGATGATCACATTAAGCACACTGCATTCAGATGTAGGTTTCCTTTCATCGACTTTGTTTGGGGGCTTTCCGAATCTTTAATGGCTTTATCAATTCTGGAAAAATCTCAGGCATTATGCACTCACATATTGCCTGACTTCTCTAGGTTCCCACTCTCTTGGTTTTGGCCTCTGAAGATTTATCATGACTTTCTCTCCATTGACTCACTGGGGAAAAAGAGGGAGGAGTAATTTACCCAAAATATTGAATTGTTTTCAACCTTTCATTTGGGCTCTAATGAGTCATATAAGTAATAAAAATGGCCCTGAAGTGAAATCTAATGTATGTTTCATCACATGCTTGGTTTCCTCTCCCCTCAACAATCAGAGTTCTTTAAAGGCCAGGAGCTGAGGGACCATGGGGCTCATGGGGCTGTTTTCATGGATTTTGTAGAAGCCTAGGGCTGATCCACACTTGCTGGCTGAGGTTAACACTCAGGTCTAGCAAGGATGCCTTCAAATAGTCTTCAGGTAAGGCCAGATTTCTTAGACAAATTGATCCATGGCATATGTCAGAGTTTATTTTTCATTAAAGAGGAAAACAGATAATTGGGATATCAGTTCTCAGTGACAGGAGAGAGAAGCAGGTTTATGTTCAGCACTTTCTAACCCTGTCAGCGGTGTGGTTCAAGAGTGGTGCAGAAGATTCAAGTTGCTCTCGTCCTCAAATTGCTAGGCATGAGTCGTTAATTAGAAATAACAGTAACGTTTCTGAGAAGAAAGCAGCCAACAAACTGACCTACAGCAATTAGACAATATAAATGACATGATTTTATTCCTCAAGAGGCCACATTAGGGAAAAGGTGCAAAACAGCCTCCCACAGAGGTTACTGCATGGAATTCAGAACTCATGACTCTGAGCATGGTGTCTTGGCTTATCAAATATTGGAAGCTGGAGGAATTTGAGAACTGGCTGGTGCAGGGAGAATTCTGCATACCCGCTTCTCCCCTAAAGCAGCCCTTTCTCTACCTGGAAGAAAAAGGAATTCTTATTTTCAAAGCTGGAGGGATGCTGAGAGGAGCCCGGAGGAATATGTCTTGCTGAGTTTCCCTGTTTACCACCTTTAGCTCATGGCCCTTTAAAATGTTATGTTTTTCCATGACTTTCCACTCCTCATCAAACCTAGTATAGGAAGACTTAGGCTTAACTATTTCTCCAGGTTTTCATTTTCATAAAAAGGCTTACTCCAGAGTCATGTAAAACTTATATTCAACAAATGTGTATAGTTTTTTTCTCCTATTAATAATGTCCTTGTGAGCTTACTGTTCGGGCCCAGCCAGGGAACCTAAGAGGGTGGAGGAACACTTTTCCCTCTCCTACACTTCCTTCTCCTGCAGTAGTTCATAAACATGCAATTAAAAATAATTTCCCTCCTCATTTCATGGCCTTGATTCCAGCAACAGATACGAAGGCGGCCCTCTAGAACCTGACCCCCTCACGTGCATTCCCTCACAGCTAGCAGAGGCCAGAGGCCAGAGGCCATGGTGACAGAGCCTCCTTTGGCTCAGAACCCACAGACAGTTTCTCCTTATCTCCTGGGCCAGGGATATATGTATATGTACTTCACTAGATTCTGCCTGCCCAGTTAAAGCAGCAAGTGTCTTCAAAGAAAGAAAGAAAAGTAAGGAGAAAAAAAGAGATGAAAGAACGAATCAGTAGTTTACCAGACTTAAGAGACATATTAATCGTCATACATAGTATGTAGATCATATTTGGACCCCTATTCTAAAAAATGAAGCAGTGTAAAATAAAATCAGAAACATGAACAGTGATAAAGACATTTGATGATATTATGGAGCTGTGAAATAAGATTGACCATATTATTAAAATTGTGACTGGAAGATGGGTGCGTGGTAGTTCATTATACTGTTTTCTGTACTGTCATAAATGTTTGGAAATCTATTTTGCAAACTTAAAAATAAATTATTAAAAAAAAAAGCAGCAAGCATTCTGGCAGTTGATCTGGCCAAAGGCAAATGCTGGGGCCCAGGTCATGGCTGCTCTGGGCCTGAATCTTGCATGAGACCCAGATGAGTAGAAGAGAGACAAATCCACTGGTACATGGCTGCAGTGACTCAATCCCTTCCTAGCTCTCTCTGCCCCATTACAGTGTGCTCATTAAAACATACTCTTGTCCTGTCACTACCCTGTTTAAAATCCTTCAATGACTCCTTCATTACTTTCAAAGTAAAACTCAGGTCTGCTGTAGAAGACAATTCATGATCTCAACCACAGCTTACTTCCCCATTGTAACCACTCAAAACATTTTGGTTGACCATGACCATCTTTCATTGTTCCAAGTGTCTGTTCAAAGTAGACCATGCTCTGGTCTCCTAAGCTGAATCAGTGAATTCTTTGCCCAAGGACTTTTGGGCTTGAGGGGAGAAAGAGAGAGCTTAATTAGACCATCTCTGGTAAAAGAGGTTGCAAGAAGTCAAACTCAAGAAGTCAACCCAAATGTGGAGAAAACCACTCATCAATGAGAGGGGGTGAGGTTCTTTCAGTCTCTGTCACATTTCTCTGCACGTGGACTCTTGGCAGCAGTGAGTACCCAGCTCCAGGTGGGTTTTATTACATTGTTGACCTGGCCAAGTCTTATCCTAAAGTGTCGTGTGTGAGCCATTTCACAGAAATAAGGATGTGAGTTTCTGATCTCCAGTGAGGGCACCATAACAAGTGTGCCACATGGAGCACTCCCTTCAGTTTGGTCGGCTTGGAATAGCATATGCCTGAAGCTCCAGTACTGTGGCCGCCTCATGCGAAGAGTTGACTCATTGGAAAGACTCTGATGCTGGGAGGGATTGGGGGCAGAAGGAGAAGGGGACGACAGAGGATGAGATGGCTGGATGGCATCACAGACTCGATGGACATGAGTCTGAGTGAACTCCGGGAGTTGGTGATGGACAGGGAGGCCTGGCGTGCTGCAATTCATGGGGCCTCAAAGAGTCAGACATGACTGAGCGACTGAACTGAACTGAACTGAACTGAACTGAAGGACCTGAAGACATCCAGTTATTTTTAACTTTGTCCTTGACAAAACAAAACAAAACAAAACAAAAAAAACTGCTCAAAGAAAGTTATTTTTTGAAAAATTCTTTAGACTTTTATTTACTTTGCAAAAAAAAAAACCAAACCAAAAAATTGAAGCTAATTCTTCTCAGCAATTAAGATAAGATCCTGGGCTTTAGGAAAATACCTGATAACTTGAATTTGGAAAAGGTGACATGTTGGAGCATTCAAGGGAAAAAACTACTCCTTAGGTACAAGTCCAGGCCAGCAATGTTTGGAATGCAAGAAAGAATCTAAGGAATTAAATTAGACCTCGTTGATTACCTACAAAGCATGCCTGTTAGGCTTCAGTATTAAGCAAGCTTGTGCTGTTTGAAGAGGGAGTGTGGAAACATACACCCAGGAAATTTCTCTTTCATTGTCAGCACAAGTTATTACCTGGGAAGCCGGTTGAGAAAAGGTGCAGAGGCGTACCTGGTGACGATTCCTTTCTTTTCATTCATAAGAACCTGACTGCTCTCCCCACCTCGGGGCAGGAGGTGACTGAGGAGCCTGTACAGGGCCAGCACACCCAGGCAGGAAGTCTGTGACGTAGCTCCACAGACTGCAGCTGAGAGGGGAACCACTAGTTCAGTTGAACCAAGCCAAAAGAGAAGTGGGCAGAATGAGAGGAGTGGGGCAGGGCTCTGGATCAGTGTCATAGGATGTTTAGGGCCAACTCTTCAGACTGGAGTCCCCCTCAACCTACAGGAACACCAAAGGTTAAGGAGAACATGCTGGGTTCTGGATTCCTTTCTTCATTAAAAAAAAAAAAAAAATCCTCTCAGGCTTTACATAACAAAGAACCCAAAAAAGGGAAGGGGGCAGACTCAGTACCTGGAAGTTCAGTTCAGTTCAGTGGCTCAGTCGTATCCGACTCTGCGACCCCATGAATTGCAGCACGCCAGGCCTCCCTGTCCATCACCAACTCCTGGGGTTCACCCAAACTCATGTCCATTGAGTCGGTGATGCCATCCAGCCATCTCATCCTCTGTCGTCCCCTTCTCCTGTCCCCAATCCCTCCCAGCATCAGAGTCTTTTCCAATGAGTCAACTCTTCGCATGAGGTGGCCAAAGTATTGGAGTCTCAGCTTTAGCATCAGTCCTTCCAAAGAACACCCAGGACTGATCTCCTTTAGAATGGACGGGTTGGATCTCCTTCCAGTCCAAGGGACTCTCAAGAGTCTTCTCCAACACCACAGTTCAAAAGCATCAATTCTTCAGCACTCAGCTTTCTTTATAGTCCAACTCTCACATCCATACATGACCACCGGAAAAACCATAGCCTTGACTAGACGGACCTTTGTTGGCAAAGTAATGTCTCTGCTTTTGAATATGCTATCTAGGTTGGTTATAACTTTCCTTCTAAGGAGTAAGCGTCTTTTAATTTCATGGCTGCAGTCACCATCTGCAGTGATTTTGGAGCCCCCCAAAATAAAGTCTGACAGTTTCCAGTGTTTCCCCATCTATTTCCCATGGAGTGATGGGACCAGATGCCATGATCTTTGTTTTCTAAATGTTGAGCTTTAAGCCAGCTTTTTCACTCTCCTCTTTCACTTTCATCAAGAGGCTTTTTAGTTCCTCTTCACTTTCTGCCATAAGGGTGGTGTCATCTGCATATCTGAGGTTATTGATATTTCTTCCAGCAATCTTGATTCCAGTTTGTGTTTCTTCCAGCCCAGCATTTCTCATGATGTACTCTATATAAGTTAAATAAGCAGGGTGACAATATACAGCCTTGATGTGCTCCTTTTCCTATTTGGAAGCAGTCTGTTGTTCCATGTCCAGTTCTAACTGTTGCTTCCTGACCTGCATATAGGTTTCTCAAGAGGCAGGTCAGGTGGTCTGGTATTCCCATCTCTTGAAGAATTTTCCACAGTTTATTGTGATCTACACAGTCAAAGACTTTGGCATTGTCAATAAAACAGAAATAGATGTTTTTCTGGAACTCTCTTGCCTTTAATTAGGCAGAAGTCAGTGTTCCACTGGCCTATTTTGCATGATTTCAAGGATCATTATTCCAAGTCCTCAAGGTGCTGGAATCACCCTGACACCAAATCCCTGGGGTCTACTTCCAGCCCCTCAATCTCTCCAGGAACAAGCCTCAATCTCCTTATTCAGGTATTAAGGAGGCAGGACCTCATGGGACATCTGAAGAACCTGGCAGTTGAGGAGTTAGAGGCAGGTAAATGAAAGTTTGAGCTCTGAAGCATGACTGGAGGAGTCTGGCCATGCTCTGAGCCCGAGGCTCCCGCCTCACCCTGGCTCTTCCAGCAAGTAGCTGCAGCTCCTCTAGAATGTGCTAAGTGAAGGAAGCAGATATTTGGTTTCACTTTTTGAAATAATAATAACTTAGAGAAACTGGCGGAGATAAGATCCCTCCAGGGCTTCTGCTTCAATGATGCAACTGGGGCTGAGACAGAGCAGCTGTGATGCAAATAGCTTGGGCCAGCCCACAAGGAATCTCTGGTGGGTGGAACCGTCTTTCCTTTGCTACTGCTGCTGCTGCTAAGTTGCTTCAGTCGTGTCTGACTCTATGCGACTCCATAGACGGCAGCCCACCAGGCTCCGCTGTCCCTGGGATTCTCCAGGCAAGAACACTGGAGTGGGTTGCCATTTCCTTCTAGTGGCATCCTTGTCCAGGGGAGGAGTAAGCACTCAGACTTTTGCTGTCTTGAATCCACCCACTGAATGGAGACACACCTGCAGGGGATGAATCCATGCTTGCCATCACTCTGCTCCTCTGACTTGAAGGAGTAGATTTTTTCCCCCCACTCTATGGCAGATTTCTTTTTTTTTTTTTTTAACCACCTTAAGCAAAGGATAAAATCGCTTGTTCTCCTCAAGGAAGAAAATTGATTCTCCGGATCTGTGCCATCACCTTCATTTTACATGCCTGATTTGTGACCCACCTGGAAAGTAGGGAGCCTGCAGCTCACAAGAGGCTTGTAGTTACAGAAAGTAGACAGCCCAGACTAAACAAATGCCAGCCCTTAAACTGCTTGTGCAGGAACTGAAGAACAGACTTTCTCAGGGGCTTACTCTGTCCTTCTGTGTCAAAACAGAACTGCGGACTTTGGCGAAAAGGACACGCACTTTGCAAGATCATTTCCAGTAGTGATGACAGAGTTACGATGGACCATGGGGGCTCATACTTTCATTTACTTAACTTATAAATCACATCCTGCCTTCTCTTCCCTCTTGGGAAAAACATCTTTGGTCACCTATTAATTACAAAAGCTAATAAAAGGAGTCATCCATGTTCACCTCCAAATGATCACAGTAGAAACGAGATAAGACAGGTAGAGAGACATGTTTGGTTGGTAAAAATGCCAACAGGAAAGTCAATATTATTTCCATGAATTACATTCAGGCAGCTAGAAGAAAGCAGTCAAAGAAAATAGCCAAATAGCCAAAGAAAGAAGGAAGGAAGGTGCATGCTCAGGCCACTCAAGATGGTTGCTCTCTTGCTCCCTGTACACCCCCCACAGACTAGTCCTGCTTTGCTTATATCCTACTCACATGACTAACCTTCCTGTTGATACATGCTTACCTCAGACCCCAGCTGATAATTGTTCTTATCAAAGGGGCAAGTGAGGGGCCTGCTCCTCTGCTAGTGTCCCTGGTAACTGATGGCCAACCTGACCTCGATTCCACTATAACTGGCAGTCTCCCCTTCTCAGGCGGGAAGACTGCTGCCATGTCCTGCTGGTTGCTGGAGGAGGTTGCTCCAGGGTTTTGCTTCAAATGTGTAAGTTCCGCCATCCATGAAACCATTGATATCTCTGCAGTTGTCTCTAGGTTTTCTGTAGTCTTAAAGCTTGGCAGGTACCAGCTTTGTAGGCCTGAGGAGTGTAGCCCGACAGAAGGAAAGAGGGAGGAGAGGAACCAGCACTTACTAGATACCTAGCAATGCTGTCATTGTGCTGGGGACTTTTCCTGTTTTATTTCTTCCAGTTCTTAGAACAGCCCTAGGAGTGGTACTCTTTCCTCTATTTTATAAATGAGGACAAAGGTTAAATACATCAGCCCAGAACTGCAGGACTAGAAGACAGGCTTAGGATACAGCCTTTTCTTTCCATGCTCAGTGAGGATCCAGGAAGACAGAATGGCCCAGTGCTTAAGACTGTGTCCTAAAGAACCAGGCAGCTGGGTTCAAGTCCTGGTACCAGCAAGTACTACCTATGTGCCTTCTGGTACATTCTTTAACCACTTCCTGCCCCATCACTGAAATGGGGATCAAGAAGATTGCATGAGGTAATTTATAGACCAAGTATGCTAATATCTGGAATATAGGGGACACTTAAAAACTATTAACAGTTTTTATACAGAAACTGGTAGGAATGGGCGTTTTATTTTTATTTTTTTATTCCTAAGAAATCTTACTAAGATTTCTTCCTTAGTCTGTTCAGACTCCTATAACAGAAAACCATAAACTGGGAGGCTTATAAACAACAGACATTTATATCTCACAGTTCTGGAGGCTGGGGAGTTCAAGATTGCGGCACTGGCAAATTCCGTGTTTGGTATGGATTTCAGGTTCACAGACAGCGGTCTTCTCTGTGTCTTCACATAGTAGAAGGGGCGAGGGAACTCTTGTGTGCTAAATTGCTTCAATCATGTCAGACTCTTTGTGATCCATGGACTGTAGCCCTTCAGGCTCCTCTGTCCATGGGATTCTCCAGGCAAGAATACTGGAGTGGGTTGCCATTCCCTTCTCCAAGGGATCCTCCTGACCCAGGGATTGAACCCATGTCTCTTATGTCTTCTGTATTGTCAGGCAGGTTCTTTATCACTAGTGCCACCTGGGAAGCCCAAGGGAACTCTTGGGGAGGGTGGAGGTCTCCTTTATTAGTGCACCAAGCCTATTCATGAGGGCTCCACCCTCACAGCCTAATCATCTCCCAAAGGCCCCACCTCCTAATACTATCACATCCAAGCTTAGGATTTCAGCATGTGAATTTTGAGGGGATGCAAACCAGTACATAGCAATATCTCTTTAAACATGAGATTGAAACAATGTCTGTTTTACATTCCTCCACTAGTATCTCTACATGAGATGCATACTCTATCATCTCTTACTGCCAAGTATTATTGATAATACTCTCTATAGAGAGAATAGAAGGACAATTCAATCTTTTTCTAGCATGGCAGATCAAAAAAATTTCTTTTGGCTTCTCTTTTGTCTAGATACTTTTTAATTATAGATTACTTTTTAGAGCAGTCTTATGTTTACAGCATACTTGGAAGATTTCTATATATTCCTATATTCTCTCTACTCCCACATATGCATAGTGTCAACCGTTATTAACAACCCTCACCACAGTGATACATTTGTTATAATTGATGCACTAACACTGAAATATCATAATCACCTCAGAACCATAGTATACATAAGAGCTTGCTCTTGGTGTTGTATATTTTATGAATCCTTTGTAATGACTGAAGTATACAGAGTAGTTTCAGGACTTCCCTGGAGATCCAGTGATTAAGACTCTATGCTTCTACTATAGGGGGCATGGTTTAGTTCCTGGTTGGGGAGCCAAGATTCTGCATGCTCTGTGACATGGCCAAAAAAGAAACAAAACAAACAAACAGACACAAAGTAGCTTCATTGTCCTAAATCCTTTGCTCCCCACTAACCCCTGGAAACCACTGACCTGTTTGTTATCTCTATGAAGTGAAGTGAAGTGAAAGTCTCTTAGTCGTGTCTGACTCTTTGCAACCCCATGGACTATATGGTCCATGGAATTCTCTAGGCCAGAATGCTGGAGTGGGTAGCCTTTCCCTTCTCCAGGGGATCTTCCCAACCCAGGGATCAAACCCAGGTCTCCTGCATTGCAGGCAGATTTTTACCAGCTGAGCTATAAGGGAAGCCCAATCTTACGTATACTATGATTTTGGGGTAATTATCTCTTCAGTTTTGATTTTTCCAAAATGTTGAGACCATACATTATGTAACTTTTTAAGATTGCATATCTCACTTAGTAATGTGCATTTAAGTTTCCTCCATGTCTTTTCATGGCTTGATAACTCATGTATTTTCAGTTCAGTTCAGTCGCTCAGTCATGTCCGACTTTTTGTGACCCCATGAATCGAAGCACGCCAGGCCCCCCTGTCCATCACCAACTCCCGGAGTTCACTCAGACTCACGTCCATTGAGTCAGTGATGCCATCCAGCCATTGCATCCTTGGTCGTCCCCTTCTCCTCCTGCTCCCAATCCCTCCCAGCATCAGAGTCTTTTCCAATGAGTCAACTCTTTGCGTGAGGTGGCCAAAGTACTGGAGTTTCAGCTTCAGCATCATTCCCTCCAAAGAAATCCCAGGGCTGATCTCCTTCAGAATGGACTGGTTGGATCTCCTTGCAGTCCAAGGGACTCTCAAGAGTCTTCTCCAACACCACAGTTCAAAAGCATCAATTCTTCGGCGCTCAGCTTTCTTCACAGTCCAACTCTCACATCCATACATGACCACTGGAAAAACCATAGCCTTGACTAGATGGACCTTTGCTGGCAAAGTAATGTCTCTGCTTTTCAATATGCTATCTAGGTTGATCATAACTTTTCTTCCGAGGAGTAAGTGTCTTTAATTTCATGGCTGCATCACCATCTGCAGTGATTTTGGAGCCCAGAAAAATAAAGTCTGACACTGTTTCCACTGTTTCTCCATCTATTTCCCATGAAGTGATGGGACCGCATGCCATGATCTTCGTTTTCTGAATGTTGAGCTTTAAACCAACTTTTTTACTCTCCTCTTTCACATTCATCAAGAGGTGTTTTAGTTCCTCTTCACTTTCTGCCATAAGGGTGGTATCATCTGCATATCTGAGGTTATTGATATTTTTCCTGGGAATCTTGATTCCAGCTTGTGCTTCATCCAGCCCAGTGTTTCTCATGATGTACTCTGAACAGAACTTAAATAAGCAGGGTGACAATATACAGCCTTGACGTACTCCTTTTCCTATTTGGAACCAGTCTGTTGTTCCATGTCCAGTTCTAACTGTTGCTTCCTGACCTGCATATAGGTTTCTCAAGAGGCAGGTCAGGTGCTCTGGTATTCCCATCTCTTTCAGAATTTTCCACAGTTTATTGTAATCCACACAGTCAAAGGCTTTGGCATAGTCAATAAAGCAGAAATAGATGTTTTTCTAGAACTCTCTTGCTTTTTCGGTGATCCAGTGGATGTTGGCAATTTGATCTCTGGTTCCTCTACCTTTTCTACAACCAGCTTGAACATCTGGAAGTTCATGGTTCACGTATTGCTGAAACCTGCCTTGGAAAATTTTGAGCATTATTTTACTAGCGTGTGAGATAAGTGCAATTGTATGGTAGTTTGAGCGTTCTTTGGTATTGCCTTTCTTTGGGATTGGAATTTTAGCACTGAATAATATTCCATTGTCTGAATGTACTACAGTTTATTTATTCATCATCTTCCTGAAAGATATCTTGGTTACTTCCACATTTTGGCAATCATGAACAAAGCTGCTATAGGCATGCATGTGTAGGTTTTTGTTTGGATATAACTTTTCAGTTTTGGCAAGAAAATACCAAGGAGTACAATTGCCTTGGACAGCAAGGAGATCCAACCAGTCCATTCGAAAGACTGATGCTGAAGCTGAAACCCCAATACTTGGACCACCTGATGTAAAGAACTGACTCATTTGAAAAGATCCTGATGCTGGGAAATATTGAAGGCGGGAGGAGAAAGGGACGGCATGGGATGACATTGTTGGATGGCATCACCGACTCAATGGACATGAGTCTGAGTAAACTCTGGGAGTTGGTGATGGACAGGGAGGCCTGGTGTGCTGCAGTCACAAAGAGTTGGACACAACTGAGTGACTAAGTTAAACTGAACTGATGGCAAGAGTATGTTTAATTTCGTAAGATACTGCCAAATTGTACGTCATAGTGACTGTACCATTTTGTATTTCCAGCCACAGTAAATGAGAGTTCCTGTTTCTTCACATCCTCACCAACATTTGATGTCAGTTTTTCTGAATTTTGGTCATTTCTCATAGGTGTGTCATACTCATTTTTAAAAAATTGTGTTTTCCTGATGTAATGTGAAACATTTTTCTTTTTCTTTTTTTGAAACATTTTTCTGTGTACCTATTTGCCATATGTATATCTTATTTGGTGAGGTGTCCGTTAAATGGCCTATTTTTAAATTGGTTTTGTTTTCTTATTGTTAATTTTGAGTTCTTCAGTATATTTCAGATAATAGTCTTTTGTCAGACATACCTTTTGCAAATATTTTTTCCCCCAGTCTGTCATCTGTCTTTTTATTATCTTGACAGTAGTTTTTACAAAGCAGAAAATTCTGGTTTTAATGAAGTCCAGTTTTTCAGTTCTTTCCTGGATCATGCCTTTGGTGAGGTACCTAAAAAGTCATCACCAAATCTGAGGTCATTTCTCCTATGTTTTCTGTTATCTTCTAGGAGTTTACCAGTTGTTCCTTTAACATTTAGATCTGTGGTCCATTTTTAGTTAATTTTTGTGAAGGGTGTAATGTCTGTGTTTATATTATCTTATATTTTGGGGGGTGGAGGCATGTGGACGTCCAGTTGTTTCATCACCATTTGCTGAAGGTACCATCTTTGTTCCGTTGTGCTACCTTCGCCTTTGTCAGAGGTCAGATGACTGTATCATGTGGGTCTATTTCTGGGCTCTCTATTGTATGCCAGTGATCTATTCTTATCCCAATACAAAATTTGTTTATTAATAGAAGCTGGAAAAATTCCTTTCATCTTCACTATTTGCTATTAAATGCCAAAGCTATAACTTCTTGTCCCAAGATAAAGAACTACAGCCCTGAGATTTAGATGAACACGTCTTCTCAAAAGCTGATGGCTGTTGCCTCAGCAGACAGTCTGAATTGGTCAAGCTTTTCAGCTTCCAGTTTCCTGTCCCACTAGATGAATTTTCAGGGTATGAGAAGGTCATGAAGCCTGAATAATAGTGGGTCAAAAAGCAACATTTCATTCAGATGCTGCTCCTTATGGGTCAATGATATAGTTCAGATGCCTGACATGGGCCACAGAGGGTAGGTTGTTCCTGGGAACCAGGTACATGTGTAGTAGTACTGACAGGTCAAGGGCCATGTGCTAGCCTTTCCTTGGCTGCACCCTTTCCTGGTGAGGAGCTGGCAGGGCCAAGTGGATATGTCTACCTAGAGCCTGTAGACTATACCTGCTTCCAGGCTTACTTGCCTGGGCTTTTCCCTAGACTAATCCTCCAGTGAGTGAACCATGCTGGTGGTGTGCCCTTTTTAGGCCTCTGAGTGATCAGGGCAGCAGTTTTCATCAAGGATGGAAACAGGTAAGGAGTGTTGGGGGGTATGGACATATCTCAGATGTGTAATTTAAGGTGTCAATACATGTGTGTGAGATCCCTCAATGTGTAGGAAGGAGCCTAGGGGTGAAAGAGCAAGGGTAAGGGTACAGGACAGTGGGGAGGTGCTGGGCACCATCATTTTCCATAACAAATTTGAAGAGGCCAAGAATTCTGAATTTGTGCCTGGCTTTCCAGATAATTATGAAGGCATATTTGTCAGAGTGATAGGATAGGACATATTTAACAGTTAAATTGTTACTCGATTTTAAGTTTCACATAACTAGATGTATAGTGTGAGGATCATCATTTTTACTCTTTCCCATGACCCCACAAATCTAGGGGATGGACCTGTGATGAGTGATAGATATGGGACCACAATTCAGTGTTCTGAGTTTCTATGTTAAAGTTTTTTCAACTGTCATGGAGCTTAACTCATCCTTACTAAAAACAACTGTTTCTCCTAGACTTCTTCTTATTTCATCCTGCTCTGGTCATGTGTAAAATCCAAGGCTGAATCAGAGAAAGTATTCTCACTCTAAATTTAATTAGAACATAGTTTGCCTTGGGCACTTATTCTCCCCTGACTCTTCTCTTCCCAGGCACAGTACCGTGTGCTGTGGCTCATCCTCTTTCTCCCTCTTTCTCTCTGTAAAATTCACCCAGGGGATGACTGAAGCCTAGGCCCAAGGGCTAGGCACAGAATTGTTATTTGTAATGGGTACAGAGACAGCTGGATAGGCAGGCTGGAGTCCTCACACATGTTCATGGCTCATCACATTGTGGAACAGAACCAGAGGTGGAATGGGGAAGCTGACTGTGGGCTGAGGGTCCAGGGACCAGCTTTATCATGCTACCACATTCAAGAGTGAAACTGAGCAGAGTCTGAAAATCTGGATTTTGAACTGGTTTTCCAAACTATTCTAATCCTCATATGATGATAAAACATATTTAATGTAAAAGCCTCTACTTTGATTGAACTCTCATGTATGTAGAATGTGGTTTGTGAGTCTCAACTTATTTTTTCACATCTGGACTTGAGACTATTAGGAGTAGACATCTGCTTAGAAAGATTTTCTCCCCATAGCTATCCTTCTCTTCTTTCTGAATAAAGGCCTGGTGATTTCCATCATAAAGTCCACTGTCTGAAGTGAATAGAGACTTTCAAACCTGACCACTGGCTGACCTTTACTTTCTTGTTGGTTTAAGGGCAGGGTGTCTTATATAGATTTTCATGTTGGGCCTCAGCTTGTATCTGACCTCCCATGTTTTCTTATGTCCTTCCTGAAGTTTTCCCCTCTCCTGGGTGTGCTGAGAAGTAAAAGAGAAGGATAAAGCCCTCTGCACTCCACCCTCTCTCTGTTCTATTCCATCGTCAAAAAACACATGCATACACATGCACAGAGCCACACAAGATTCCTGTAAAAACTGGAACTCCTCATCAATGAGAGTGTCTGGAGCTTCCTTCCTCCTTTTACTGCTCTAGGGTGTTTTCCACTCAAAATCATTGACTTGGAAAAAAAAAAGAGAGAGAGAGAAAAGGGAAGGGTTTTTGTCAGAACATGAGAAACAAAATTCTAAAAATAGCTCATATTCTTATATATTCCTGCAGACATGATGCAAGTGTTGTTACGCTGAGGAACTGTTGACACCAGTGGTATGATTGTGGGTCCTTTGACCTTATTTTTTCCCCCATCAATATTTCCTGAAATCTTGGTTTTGGGCAGTGACTCTTAAATGCAAGCTTGTAAACAATCACCCACAGATACTTACAAGAAAATCTTAGAGCTATAGGCTCCTATGTGTATATTTAAATAGATTAATACATACGATATAAATTTTTATAGAGATAGATACCAAGTAGGGGGCTTCACTGGTGGCTCAGATGATAAAGAATCTGCCTGCCATGCAGGAGACTTGGGTTTGATCCCTCTACCCACTCCAGTATTCTTGCTTTGAAGCAAAGAGTCAGACACAACTTAGTGACTGAAAAACAACATACCAGTTGGGCGCTTATTTGCTATATCTTTAAATTTTCCTGGTGTGGTGAAGGGGATTTAAGGAGATAGAGATGGGATAAGTGCAATCAGGAGAAAATTTAAAATTTAGGGGTTGGCTGGATGATGTTGATAAAATTGGATACAACTCAATTTGGGCTTCCCTGGTGGCTCAGATGATAAAGAATCTGCCTGCAATGTGGGAGACCTGGGTTCAATCTCTGGTCAAGAAGCTTCCCTGGAGAAGGGAATGGCTATCTACTTCAGTATACTTCCCTGGAGAATTCCATGGACAGAGGAGCCTGGTGGGCTACAGTCCATGCGGGTCACAAAGAGTCAGAGAGAACTGTGAGCAACTAACACTTTTACACTTTCGGTAGGTTTTAGGAGGCTCAAGATATCAAGATAATTCATTGGTCCATTCACTTATTCAACTAATACTTCTATCTTTCTCCTCTAACAAAAAGGATTAAAGCAGCTGAATTGTATTTATTGTGTTTACTGGCAAGGATTATATATACTATTCTGGAAAACATAAGATTGTGTCACAACTGTTCAGAAGTTCAAAGCTCTTAGGGAAGGAAAACACGTACCTGAGAAAGTTAAAACAATATAAGGCTTTATCAGAGATACTGGCCCTGAGTTTTACCTCATTTCCCCAACCCATATGTTATGATATGACCAGAATTTGCTTTCTAAAATGAAAATCTCATCACATAAATCTGCTTTAAACTATTTGTTGGTTCTGTTACTTATTGGAGAAAGTTGAAGTGCCTTAGCATTGTACAAAGTGTCCATCAATTTGTTCCAAACTACTTCTCTGGAGTCATCTCCAGTCACCACAGTTCCTTCCTGGGATGGGGTGGGAGCTTCCTGAGAATCATGACTAGGTCTTACTCATCTTTGACCTCCCAGTGTCATGGCGGAGGCTTTGGGAGCACTTTATTTTTAATTAGTAGAGCCTTTCCCATACATCAGTCTCTTCTCTAATCTATATTATTGTGGTACTTAACACATACAGAAAACTTCATAAAACAAATGAAAACCCAGGTAATTTAACACTTAATTAAAAAACTAGAACTTTGCTGGCTCACCAGAAGTTCTTTTCACAGCCTTTCCTAATCACGATCCATTTTCTCTCACCAAAGATAACCACTCACCACACCTATTTACCTGTTCTCAGCTCAAGCCATAATCTCCACACCCCACCTCACTTCTGGGATATTCCCCGACCTCATACATACCTCTGAGAACTTCCTTGGTCTCTGATCTTTAAGGCACCTATTTTATTAGCATTCATTTGGCATCTAGTCACCTCAGTTCATTTCAGTCACTCAGTCGTGTCCGAATCTTTGTGACCCCATGGACTATAGTACTCCAGGCTTCCCTGTCCATCACTAACTCCCGAAGCCTACTCAAACTCATGTCCATTGCGTAGGTGATGCCATCTAACCATCTCATCCTCTATTGTCCCCTTCTCCTCCTGCCTTCAATCTTTCCCAGCATCAGGGCCTTTTCCAATGAGTCAGTCCTTCGCATTAGATGGCCAAAGTATCTGAGCCACAAGGGAAGCCCTCTAGTCACCTAAAGCATCTCAAATAAACTATTCTGTATTTTGTAAAGTTACATTTATGGTGTTCTTCTTGTAGTGTTTGTATCATTTTGCTTTCACTGTAGATATCATTATTTGTTCAGGTACTTATTATTATTATTATTTAAAAAATTTTTTTGTTTTTACTTTATTTTACTTTACAATGCTGTATTGGTTTTGCCATACAGTGACATGAATCCGCCACGGGTGTACATGAGTTCCCAATCCTGAACCCCCCTCCTACCTCCCACCCCATATCATCTCTCTGGATCATCCCCATGCACCAGCCCCAAGCATCTTGTATCCTGTATTGAACATAGACTGGCAATTCATCTCTTACATGATAGAATACATGTTTCAATGCCATTCTCCCAAATAATCCCACCCTCTCCCTCTCCCTCAGAGTCCAAAAGTCTGTTCTATACATCTGTGTCTCTTTGGCTGTCTTGCATACAGGGTTATGGTTACCATCTTTCTAAATTCCATATATATGTGTCAGTATACTGTATTGGTGTTTTTCTTTCTGGCTTACTTCACTCTGTATAATAGGCTCCAGTTTCATCCACCTCATTAGAACTGATTCAAAGGTATTCTTTTTAATGGCTGAGTAATACTCCATTGTGTATATGTACCACCATTCGTCTGCTGGTGGACATCTAGGTTGCTTCCATGTCCTGGCTATTATAAACAGTGCTGCAATGAACATTGGGGTACATGCGTCTCTTTCAATTCTGGTTTCCTCAGTGTGTATGCCCAGTAGTGGGATTGCTGGGTCATAAGGCGGTTCTATTTGCAATTTTTTAAGGAATCTCCACACTGTTCTCCATTGTGGCTGTACTAGTTTGCATTCCCACCAACAGTATAAGAGGGTTCCCTTTTCTCCACACCCTCTCCAGCATTTATTGCTTATAGACTTTTGGATCGCAGCCATTCTGACTGGTGTGAAGTGGTACCTCATTGTGGTCTTGATTTGCATTTCTCTGATAATGAGTGATGTTGAACATCTTTTCATGTGTTTGTTAGCCATCCGTATGTCTTCTTTGGAGAAATGTCTATTTAGTTCTTTGGCCCATTTTTTGATTGGGTCATTTATTTTTCTGGAATTGAGCTGCAGAAGTTGCTTGTATATTTTTGAGATTAGTTGTTTGTCAGTTGCTTCATTTGCTATTATTTTCTCCCATTCTGAAGGCTGTCTTTTCACCTTGTTTATACTTTCCTTTGTTGTACAGAAGCTTTTAATTTTAATTAGATCCCATTTGTTTATTTTTGCTTTTATTTCCAGTATTCTGGGAGGTGGATCATAGAGGATCCTGCTGTGATTTATGTCAGAGAGTGTTTTGCCTATGTTCTCCTTTAGGAGTTTTATAGTTTCTGGTCTTACGTTTAGATCTTTAATCCATTTTGAGTTTATTTTTGTGTATGGTGTTAGAAAGTGTTCTAGTTTCGTTCTTTTACAAGTGGTTGACCAGTTTTCCCAGCACCACTTGTTAAAGAGATTGTCTTTATTCCATTGTATATTCTTGCATCCTTTGTCAAAGATAAGGTGTCCATAGGTGCGTGGATTTATGTCTGGGCTTTCTATTTTGTTCCATTGATCTATATTTCTGTCTTTGTGCCAGTACCATACTGTCTTGATGACTGTGGCTTTGTAGTAGAGCCTGAAGTCAGGCAGGTTGATTCCTCCAGTTCCATTCTTCTTTCTCAAGATTGCTTTGGCTATTCGAGGTTTTTTGTATTTCCATATAAATTGTGAAATTACTTGTTCTAGCTCTGTGAAAAACACCGCTGGTAACTTGATAGGGATTGCATTGAATCTGTAGATTGCTTTGGGTAGTATATTCATTTTCACTATACTGATTCTTCTGATCCATGAACATGGTATATATCTCCATCTATTAGTGTCCTCTTTGATTTCTTTCACCAGTGTTTTATAGTTTTCTATATATAGGTCTTTAGTTTCTTTAGGTAGATATATTCCTAAGTATTTTATTCTTTTCGTTGCAATGGTGAATGGAATTGTTTCCTTAATTTCTTTTTCTACTTTCTCATTATTAGTGTATAGGAATGCAAGGGATTTCTGTGTGTTGATTTTATATCCTGCAACTTTACTATATTCATTGATTAGCTCTAGTAATTTTCTGGTGGAGTCTTTATGGTTTTCTATGTAGAGGATCATGTCATCTGCAAACAGTGAGAGTTTTACTTCTTCTTTTCCAATTTAGATTCCTTTTATTTCTTTTTCTGCTCTGATTGCTATGGCCAAAACTTCCAAAACTCTGTTGAATAGTAGTGGTGAAAGTGGGCACCCTTGTCTTGTTCCTGACTTTAGGGGAAATGCTTTCAATTTTTCACCATTGAGGATAATGTTTGCTGAGGGTTTGTCATATCACTGATGAACATAGATGCAAAAATCCTCAACAAAATTCTTGCAATCAGAATCCAACAACACATTAAAAAGATCATACACCATGACCAAGCGGGCTTTATCCCAGGGATGCAAGGATTCTTCAATATCTGCAAATCAATCAATGTAATTCACCACATTAACAAATTGAAAAATAAAAGCCATATGATTATCTCAATAGATGCAGAGAAGGCCTTTGACAAAATTCAACATCCATTTATGATAAAAACTCTCCAGAGAGCAGGAATAGAAGGAACATACCTCAACATAATAAAAGCTATATATGTTCAGGTACTTTTAAATGTCTATAGTCTATTGCTATTGTCTATGTTCTAAATTTATAGTTAAGATCTCATTATAGATGCTTAATGAATATTTATTGACCAATATCAAAGCCTGTAAGAGAGATTTACTCAACCTGATAAAGAGCCAAAGAGAGGAAGAAAGCATGATATTGTTTTAATGTAGTGGACATAAGTCTTCAAGAGTTTCACACACTGAAAATCATAATTTCTCTATGCCTTATCATTCATTTCCTCAAACCAGAGAAAGTGTTAGGAAATCCAATATGCTTCTGATATAATCTTCATACAGATTAAGGTTTTGAGTAAAGAAGACATTTAGGATCAAGCAACACCTGTCCTCTTTAGCATTTTACTTGAGAGGAAACATAACTAAAATATGAGCCAGACTATCGGCTGAACTCCTGACATGGATATTCCAGCAACATTCCACATTGCCAGGAAAACTAGAAGAGATGACACAGAAAATCCTTTCCTACTTTATGATGGCATGGATAAATGAAAACCATTGCCAATCTAAATGCAGTGATTAATTGTCTATGGTTTTATTTAGAAATTCAGTTGGTGCTGAAAGCTCAGGTCTAGAACACAGGGTTGTAATTCAGATATCTCCCACATTCCACTCAGTGAATATAGTTAACACTTTTAGTGAACCTATTTCCATCTTTTCTACTTTTAGATGGAATAATAAATGTTAAACATACGAACTTGCATTATCTTTCCTTGCTTTGCATGTACTGTCAGTGACCATCCCCCTCCTACCCCTGCCATTGTCACCTATAATTTTCTTACAGGATTTGACTCATTCTTTGAGATGCAAATAAAACATATTCTTCTATATGAAATCTACCTTGCTCTCTCATGAAAATTAGAGAGCTCAAGGTAGACTTCATATAGAAATTTAAGGGCTTTGTTTATTCTGCCTGACAACAGTTTTTTTCCCCTTAAAATACTCAACACATTGTATTTCACTGTATTTATCTGTCACACAGAATTATAAGCACCTCAACGCTAAGGGTTGGGTTTTATTTAGTCCTAGACCTATCGTGAAGTGAAGTGAAGTGAAGTGAAGTGAATTGAAGTCGCTCAGTTGTGTCCAACTCTTTGCGACCCCATGGACTGTAGCCCACCAGGTTCCTCCTTCCATGGGATTCTCCAGACAAGAATACTGGAGTGGGTTGCCATTTCCTTCTCCTATCATAGGTATTTAATAACTTGAATAAAAAGTACAGAGTAGTAAAATTTGAGACAAAATCAAAAGTAATAAACAGTGTCAGAGTTAATACCTTCTGTTTTCCAGTGACTAGATTAGATTCTGAGAAAAGGCAAACAAAAACACAGAACAGGCATTCAGGAGCTCATAGTCCAGTAGGGAAAGGAGAAAAGTAAGTGAACACATGCAGTATTGTTGGCAGGAGGGAGATAGAGATGGGTGGGATGCTGTGGGAGCCTAGAGAACTGCTGTGTGACTCAGGAGGGAAAGTAGGAGACAGATGTTCAAGGTTGATCATAGCCCTAGCTCTTCTATTGGGTGTACCAGAGAGGAAAAGAGAAAGAAGAGGAGAACAGGAGGGGAGAGCTGAACTGTGTTCAACTATAAGGGAGAGTCTCATACTTCTGTGTGACTGAGAAAAAGTAAAAAGATGCAATCGGATCACAAGTGAATTGTACTGGCAAAACAACTAGTACTTAGATGTGTAAAGAAACTTAGCTTCTTTATTTTCTAATACATGACTGATCTTCTTTACAGTCTCCTCACATCCCATCAGGAGGGGAAGACAAACACTTTCGGCTTCCTATTTCTTGCATCATAGGCTATACTAGTTTTAACAGTGTATTTTTAATGACTGAGTCTCTTTTGGATAAATACTTTTCAAATTTCCTCTCCCCATCTCTACTCCTGCCTCCCTTCCTTCCCTGCTGACACCCTCCCCCCCCCCCGCCCCCCGCCAAGGGCAACACAGAAGACAAATGACTGGAAATCAGATAGAATTCTGTAGAATCTTACTGATCTCTTCTGGGTCCTGTCATGGGGCAGTCACTCAGTCTTTCAGGTATAACTTGTTATGTCTGACCTTTTGGAGGATATGCAAGCATCTGTGACTAGAATACACAGTCTAGGGCATTTATATGATATTTTGGGTGTGGCAATCACTTCATTCAGACCCTAGGTCTTAGCCAGTATGCTGCTCCAATTAGTACCTTAATATCAAGTCACATGTTTGAGTACGAAGTACAGGCCTTGGGGGAAAAAGGAAAGATTCTTTAAGACAATCTTTCTGGCCACTCTTCACCAGAATCTTCGGGCATATGCATCTGGATCTCTCTACTGGGCTCTTTCCTTGGGGTTTATCTTGAGTGGGAGAAAGGAAGAAATGAAAGATCTCTCCATAGTACTTAGTCAGCTCACTTTTCTTTCCCATCATCTGCCAGGACAGAAGGGGCAATTGATCTACTTCTTTCTGGTACAGATTTCTCTTATATAATATCCTTCTTCTTCTTTCTTAATAGAAGGAGGAGTATTTCCATATATGGGAGAAACTATAATTTGAAAAGAAACTCTAAACTCTGAGTTGGCCAGGTCTGTCTCTTGATAAAGCACAAGGGGACACTGTTTTAACACTCTCACATATGATTCTAAATACAAGGGCACAACCAGGATAAAAAAGCAACAAAATAGAAAAGTGTTCTGGAATGGCAGAGTGAGATAGTTGGTGAAACTCTCTATTCACATAAACAGAAGATACTGGCAAAACAACTAAAATCCTTTCATAACTTTAGAAATTAAGCAAAACCACAAAACAAACTGAAAATTGTTCACATGAGAGAAACTAAACTTCTGTAAGGAAGCAGTAACTATGTCATTTTAACATGAGCTATTCCTATTCCCCTTTCCTCTCCAATCAGGTAGAGGGATAGCCATGAAAAGCCAGAAGTCTTGCAGCCAATGGAGAAGAATGACCATTTCTGGAACTTGATTAAAAGACCCATCTATATAGTACCATCAACATTTTGTCTGTATTTGAAGCTACCTGGAAAATTTTCATTCCAGGGTGTTGGACTGTTTTAGCTCAGAGCTAGCTCAGCAACAAATAAAAGCTCTATCCCCAGGATGTTACCTGCTAGTAATCTACTGGCAACATCATAGCTGTTGGTCTAAGTCTATGATTTCAGTTGAGACAAGAAGAGTATGACCAAAATTCTTACAGGAAGTCCTGGAGCTAGGTAACTAGAACTAAGGAATTAAAAGCTCCATACTTCTGAGAATCCAGAAGATAATGTGTGTGCAGGACTTGGCCTGGGAAAGGAGAAGACTCCCACTATTCTAGTCCACATTTGTCTTACACTTACGTTCTGCACAAGCAGGAAGTGAAATCTAAGACTGCTTCATAAACTGTCTGAATTTTGAAGGCATGCCTTCACACACAGATCCCTTTGGCCAAAGGTGAAAGACATGTAGACAAAGCATTTAAGAAAATCTCTGATAGATCATAGGTTGGCCACTAAACAATGCTAACTCTAGGGTGACTCCTAGGAATCCAGATTAAAAATAAAAACAAAAATTTAAAAGCCTAGGAGAGAACTCATTGGCCACATATTTCAAAATACTAGCAACAATAAGAAACTTTGGGTAGGGTGATCTGATACCATAGTTGTTATACTAGTCAATATACTATCTAAAGTCTCCAGTTTCAGACTTTATGAGACATGCACAGAACAAAATAAAATATGGCACATATATAGGAAAAGAAAGGAAGCCAAGGAAAATGTCCCTGAAGGGGAAATGTTGGTAGACTTAGTAGCCAATGACTTTAAACCAATCATTCTAAATATGTTAAAATAACAAAATAATTAAAAGAAAGCATGACAATGATATCTTATCAATTAGAGAATATCAATAAAGAGAGAGTTAAAAAAAAAAACACCTCGTAGACATTCTGGAGTTGAGATGTACAATCCCCAAAATAAGAAATGTTTACTAGAGGTGCTAAAAAAAATAAATTTGAGCTTACTGAAGAAAGAATAAGTCAACTTGAAGATAGGTGAGTTGAAATTATCCAGTCTTAGGAACAACAACAAAAAGAATGAAGAAGAAATAAACAGCACCTCAGAGAGACTGTGTCCACAGGGATACAATCAAGTATATGAACATATGCAACGTGAATATCTCAGAAGGAGAGATGAGATAAAGGGACCAAAAGAATATTTGAAGAAGTAATGGCCCCAAACTTCCCAAATTTGATGAAAATCACCAATCTACACATCTTAGAAACTGGATGTACTGTAAGATAAACTCTAAATGATCTACACAGAGACACATCATAATGAAACTTTAGAAAGCCAAAGACAAAGAGAATCTTGAAAGCCCAAGAGAAGTGACTCATAACATACAAGGAATCCTCATTAGAAACCATGGAGACCAGAAGATGAGGTGAGATGATATATTCAACGTACTAAAGAAATAGACTGTCAATGAAGAATTCTATATCCAGCAAAACTATTCTTCAAAAATGAAGGAGAAATAAAGATATTCCCAGATAAACAAACTCTGAGACAATTTGTCACTAGCAGAGTTATTTAACAAAAAATACTAAAGGAATCCCTTCAGGCTGAAATAACAGAACACTAGATTATAACTCAAACCTACACAAAGAAATAAAGAGCACTGGAAAAGGTAAGTACATAGCTAACTATAAAAGACAATATAAACATATTTTTTGTTTTTATACTTTTTTCTTTTATATTATTTAAAAGACAACCACATAAGGAAATAAGTATAAAACTATTTTATTTGGAATGTGTAAATATATCACTTCTTGGTCTTTTGGCTAAGATCAAGTGTGGAATGTGTAAATATATAATTTGTATAAAAGAAAGAATAAAGATAAGCATAAAGAGAGGGAAAAGGATCAGAGGTATTTTGGAGCAACATACCATTGAAATAAAGTTAGTATTAGCTTGATCTAGGTTGTCTTAAATTAGTTTATGTGCTGCTGAAGCAAGCACAGATTGTTTTAAATTAGAATGCTAATTTTAATCCCTATGACACCCACTATTAAAATAACTTAAAAATCACAGAAACAATAGGAGACTCAAACTGATATAGTAGAAGGTATGTATTTAACACAAAAGAAGGCAGTTACAGAGGAAAAGTGGAACAGAAAGACATAAAACATATAAAAAGCAGGTAGCAAAATGGCAGACATAAATCCTACCTTATCAGTAATTACAGTAAGTAGATTAAACACTTCAATCAAAAGGCATAGGTTGACAGAATATTTAAGAAAACATAATTCATTTATGTATTTTCTATAAGAAATATGTTTTAGATTCAAATTAAATAAGTTTGAAAGTTAAAAAACAGAAAACAATATACAAAGCAAAGAAAAACTAAGAGAGAGCTGGGATGGCTACACAATATCAGACAAATAAGATTTTAAGGCAAAACTTGCTCCTGAAAAAAAGGACATTTTAGAGTAAAAGCATCAATCCATCAAGAAGACATCACAAAGAGTAAAACACTTAGGAATAAATGTAACAAAAGGAGTACAGGAATGAATCTAACAAGAAGTACAAGACTTGTACATTGAAAACTACAAAACATTGTTGAAAAAACTGTAAAAATTTAGATAAATGGAAAGACATCCTATGTTTATATATTGGAAGAATTAATAGTGTAACAATGGCAATATAACAATGGGGACTATCAATATTTGTATTGATCCACAGATTCATTACAATCCCTATCAAAATCCCAGATTCCTCATTGCAGAAATTGGCAAGGTGATGTGAACATTTTATGGAGATAAAAGGGATAGGATATTGCCAAAAGAATCTTGTAAAAAAAGAAAAAAAATTGGAAAACTCATACTTCCCTGCTTCAAAATTTACTTCAAAGTTACAGTAATCAAGATAGTATGGTACTGGCATAAGAATAGAAATATTGATTTATTATAATTGAGAGTCCAGATATTAGCTCTTATGTTTATAATCAGTGATTTTTTTCTTTAAGAAGGGTGCCAAAATAATTCAGTGAGAAAATATAATCTTTTCAACAAATGGTTCTGGGACATCTGAATATTCACATGGAACAGTGTAAAGCTTGATCTCTGCCTCACATTGTTATAAAAAATGAACTCAGAGTGGGTCGTAGACTTAAATATGAGCCAAAACTATAAAGCTTGTAGAAGAAAACTTAGTAATTCTGTGACCTTGTGTTAGACAACATTTTCTTAGATATGATGCCCAAAACCATAAATAACAGAAGAAAAAGAAGATAAATGGGATTTCATTAAAATTAAAAACATTTACTTTAAAGGACATGATCAAGGGAATGAGGACAATCCACAGATTGAAAGAAAATATAAATTATATCTCTGCTAAAGGATTTGTATCCAGAATATATTTTTAATAAAGCTTACAACTCAATAATAAAAAGAGGAATAAATTCTCTAATGAAAAGAGAAGCCAGTTATAAAAGAGCACAGGATTTGGATAGACATTTCTTCAATAATAATATACTAATAGCCAACAAAAATGTGAAAAGATGCTTGACATCAATAGTCGTTAGGTAAATGTCAATCAAAACTATAATCACTTCATACCCACTGTACTGTGAAGTTGCTCAGTCATGTCCAACTCTTTGTGACCCCATGGACCATAGCCTACCAGGCTCCTCCATCCATGGGATTTTCCAGGCAAGAATACTGGAGTGGGTTGCCATTTCCTTCTCCAGAGATCTTCCCAACCCAGGGACTGAACCCAGGTCTCCCACATTGTAAGCACACGTTTTTACTGTCTGAGCCATCAGGGAAGCCATACCCACTAGGATGGTGAAATTAAAAAAGACAAATAATAGCAAATGTTTTGCTAACAGAAATGTAAAATGGTGTACCTACTTTGGAAAACAGTTTGATAGTTCCTCATATTATTAATCAGAGTTACCATACAGCCCAGCCATTTTGTTCTTAGATATATACCCAAGAGAAATGAAGAAGGAAGACATGTGTCTTCACAAAAACGCATTCACAAATGCTCATAATAGCCAAAAAGTGGAAACAACTCAAATGTTCTTCAACTGATGAATGGATAAACAAATGTGGTATATCTATAGTGTAATATATTTAGCCAGAAAAAGAAATGAAGTACTGATACATGCTATAAAGTGGAAGAATCTTGAATAAGCATTAAGTAAAAGAGCTAATCACAAAAGACCAAATACTCTATGATACCATTTATGTGATGTCTACCTGTAAAAAGCCAGAATCCAGTTCAAGAGGTAAAGTGTTTATTTGGGATCAAAGAATTGCAATTTGAGTTACATAGATTTAGGTAAAAATCCAAACAGTATTCTGATTACAGGATAGGGGATCAGAGTTTTTATGGGGAAAAGAGAGGAAGATATGATTTTTTAAGTTTGCAAATTTTATTTTTTATTTTATTTATTTTTTTAAAAATTACGGTGTTTTTAAAAAGTTAATTGTTGCAAGATGAGGTAATTAATCTGAAGTCTTATTTGGTAAAAGATGGTTTGTACTTTGTTGATTGGTCAGGTGAAAGGCACTAAGTAAAAGTTCATTTTTATCAGTCCTTTCAAGGATATTCTTGTTCTTGCTGATTCTTGGAACATTGATGCTCTGGCCTAGTTCAGAGTTTCAGAAAACAGGATATACAATGCAGGTCTTCTGGAATGGTTCCTCCAGCTCTCTTTTAAATAGCTCTTCTTATATTGTGTGGTTTAGTCACCAAGTCATGTCTGACTCTTGTGACCCTGTGAACTATAGCCCGTCAGGCTCCTTTTTCCATGGGATTTTCCAGGTAGGAATGCTGGAATGGTTTGCCATTTCCTTCTCCAAAAGTGAAAGTTGCTCAGTCGTGTCCGACTCTTTGTGAGCTGAATTCTCCAGGCCAGGCTACTGGAGTGAGTAGCCTTTCCCTTCTCCAGGGGATCTTTCCAACCCAGGGGTCGAACACAGGCCTCCGACATTGCAGGCGGATTCTTTACCAGCTGAGCCACAAGGGAAGCCCATTGTATGTATTGGGTATATTGTGTAGTAAGATGAAGATGGTGTGAAATGAGATTTTGGTGGTGGTTGCACAATTCTGTACTATACAAAATACCACAAAGCTGCATGCTTTAAATGAGTAGATTTTATGGTATGTGAATTATATATCAATAAATTTAAGAGAAAGAGATAAGTGTGTCACAAAAATGTGACAGGTTGTAGGGGGAGTCATGAAATCCCAAGCTCATCATCTCAGAGAGCATGGCTCTGTTATCTAGGTGTTTCTGAAAAATCACTAATAGAGTAGATAAGTTTCTTTGCTAATATCTACTTAGAAGCCAAAATTTATCCAGATTTTTCTATTTCAGTATAAAATTTTATTTTAATTTTAAACTATTAAACTAAATCATAAAGCCTTCAGATGATATTTCAAATGTCAAAATATCTTTACACTTGTCATTTTATTTGACCAGAAAGACATATATTATTAATGGTTTAAGAAATTTTTAATTTTTTCTACATCAAGATATTTTATAAGAATTATAACAAAGAGGCACAAATAATTGATTTAGAAAGACTTTCAATAGTGTTTTCCTAATGTGGCATCCAGTCCCATCACTTCATGGCAAATAGATGGGGAAATAGTGGAAACAGTGGCTGACTTTATTTTTCTGGGCTCCAAAATCACTGCAGATGGTGATTGTAGCCAGGAAATTAAAAGACACTTACTCCTTGGAAGGAAAGTTATGACCAACCTAGACAGCATATTAAAAAGCAGAGACATTACTTTGTCAACAAAGGTCTGTCTAGTCAAGGCTATGGTTTTTCCAGTGGTCATGTATGGATGTGAGAGTTGGACTATACAGAAAGCTGAGTACCAAAGAATTGAAGCTTTTGAACTTCGGTGTTGGAGAAGACTCTTGAGAGTCCCTTGGACTGCCAGGAGATCCAACCAGTCCATCCTAAAGGAGATCAGTCCTGGTGTTCATTGGAAGGACTGATGTTTAAGCTGAAACTCCAATACTTTGGCCACCTGATGGGAAGAACTGACTCATTTGAAAAGACTCTGATGCTGGGAAAGATTGAGGGCAGGAGGAGAAGGGGACGACAGAGGATGAGATGGTTGGATGACATCACCGACTCAATGGACATGAGTTTGAGTAAGCTCCAGGAGTTGGTGATGGACAGAGAGGCCTGGCATGCTGCGGTTCATGGGGTCACAAAGAGTGACTGAACTGAACTGAATGTGTGTCAAGAACATCAGCTTTGCTAAGTGTTTGGCAAGGGGAGGGAAAAGGTAGGGGCACATGGGAAAGGCAGAGATCAACAGTCAAAAATGTTTGGGCATCTATGTACATTCTTGGAAATTGAATGGGCATAGAGCATAACAGCCTATGGAAAGTTATTCACACTCAAAAATATTTCTTCAATGTCTCTTAAGTATCAGTCACTGTTCAGTCACTGGGGACACAACAGAGAACAAAGACACAATTCTTCATCTGATGGGGTTTTCATTTGTTTGTTGTAGAGAAAATTCTATTTTAATTTAGTATTTTAAGTATTTCTCAACTGATTTGATCACAGAATAGCTTTTTCAAGGAATATCCACTAACATTTTGCAGAACACATTTTGCTAAATACAGGTCTACATTTATATATACCAACCTTTTAAAAGAAATGCTGTAACATAGTCAAGGGGAAAAGCAGCCTATGTAGACATCCAGAGTTATACATGAACTCTGGTTTTAGTCCTTGGTATTATCAAAAGGCAAAGGGAATTGAAACCTTATACCCTGAAGGAACATGATGGGATGGTTTCATTAAAAAGGGAGGCTTGGAAAGAAAACAAAAGACATACACAATTAAAATATTCGTAAACATATTTTAGGTGACCCAGTTTCCAGATCTTTTAAATTAGGAACAAGTTGAGACAATCAAATGCAATTAATTACGGTTCTAGCAGCAGCTGCAGAGAGGAGCCAGGAACATGTGTATGAAATTAAGATCTCATCTGAGAAATCTGAGTGTAAGGAATTGTGAATTTCCCCTTTTAACTACTGGGAAATTATAAAGGAATTATAAATTCCTTCTTAAGAAATGTACAAGTGACAGTAACTCCTAGAAATTTAAGTACAGCGTAGGTTGGGCTGGATAAAGTTAAGGCTAGAGGAAATGGCAACTCACTCCAGTACTCGTGCCTGGAGAATCCCACAGATGGAGGAGGCTGGTAGGCTACAGTCCATGGAGCCTCAAAGAATCTGACATGACTGAACAACTTCACTTTCACTTTTCACTTTCATGCATTGGAGAAGGAAATGGCAACCCACTCCAGTGTTCTTGCCTAGAGAATCCCAGGGACAGGGGAGCCTGGTAGGCTGCCGTCTGTGGGGTCGCACAGAGTTGGACAAGAGTGAAGTGACTTAGCAGCAGCAGCAGCAGAGCAAATTTGAAGATAAAAGGTATTATCCTCAAAGACAATATTAAAAGTCATGTCTTTCCTACTGTGTGTGTGTGTGTTAGTTGCTCCATCACATCCAACCCTTTGCAACCCTGTGGACTGTAACCTGCCAGGCTCCTCCATCTGGAGTTTTCTAGGCAAGAATGCTGGAGGGGGTTGCCCTGCCCTCCTCCAGGGGATCTTCCTGACCCAGAGATCAAACCCAGATATACATTGCAGGCAGGTTCTTTACTGTCTCAGTGACCAGGGAAGCCCAACTTTCCTATTGATTCTTATTAAAAAAATCTTCTTTACACTTAACATTCTTTACTATAAAAATTTCAGTTTCATGTAAATGGAATCAAACAATATGTATGTAGCCTTTTGTGTCTTTATTTCGCTTAGCATACTATTTTCAAGGTTCATCTGTATTTTAGCATATATTGGAATTTCATCCCCTTGGAAGCCTGGATAATATTCCATTGTGCATATATATTATACACCATATTTTGTTTATTCATGTATCTGCTGATGGACATTTGAACTGTTTCCATGTTCTGGTCGTTGTGCATAAAGCTGCCATGAAAATTGGTACACAAGTATCTGTTTGAATATCTGCTTTCAGTTCTTTGGGGTATATATTTAGAAGTAGAATTGTTGGATAATATGGTAATTCTATGGTTAACTTTTTGAGGAACTGTCAAACTGTGTTCCCACACCACCAGCACCGTGTTACATTCTCACCAGGAAGGCACAAGGCTTACAATTCTTCCACGTTCTTGCTGTATGATCAGGCTGCTCAAGATGGCTGTTCTCTTGCTCTCTGTACACCCCCTGCCTGACCAGTGTCTTCTTTATTTACAGGCTACTCCCCTGACTGACCTTCCTACTGCCCCAGACCCCAGCTAATGATTGGTTTAAATTTAGCTGCCACGATAGTTTATAAAAGGGGCGGTGAGAGTCATGCCCCTTTGCTGGTTTCCCTGGTAACCAATGACCCAACCAGATGTCAATTCCCCTTATAAACAGTACACCACCCCCACCCCTCTCCCTTCAGCAGAAGCCTGTTGCTGTGTCCCGCCTGTCTGCTGCAGACTCTTGCCCCAGGCATATGAGTTTCTCCATCCATGAAACCGCTAATGTCTCTGTCACTGACTCCGGGTTCTTTTTCTGGTCGCAGGATAGGCAAGTACAGGGCTTGCAGGCTTGTGGGGTGCAGCCCAACAACTTGCAGAGCCAGCAAGGAGATGGAGAAAATTCCTGTAAGTGCTGAGATATTGGTTGGGTAATGGAAAGTTTTGGGAGCTATTCACTAACATTTGGGACCAAAAGTTGTGTGGGAAATCTGTCTACCAGTGTGTAGGGTCCTGTGGTGTCTGTCCTTGATGAATGGGGGCCTCCAAGGGAGTATGGAGGACTCATAGACAACCCCTAAGGCCATTGCAGAAACATTGGCTGGCTTTTTGGTTGAGGGGGAAAAAGTGGCCCCAGCTATGGGCTGGCCATTGCTCTTTATATTAAGAAAGGTCACAGAGGCTGAGCTAACAGCTTAGGTGAAGATTAACTAAATGCTGGTTCTTGGTCCTCTGAAAGTGAGGTGAATGAATGATATGTTTTATTGTCCATTACTTTTTTTTGTTTAAACTGTAAAAAATTGCTAAAAATGTCCAAGATGGGACTCTTTTTCGATATTCTAAAATTGGTTTTTGTATGTGTCTTTAGAGGAAATTAGCTGTCTAGACGGAATTGATATTTCTCTTCTTGAGCCTTTGAGATGTAAATAATCTACTTGGGCTCTCAGAAATTTAATCGCTGAGAGTGAGGGAAAAAAAAAGTCCTTTAAAAACTCTGTAAGAATAATTGTATTTTGGGTGTGTCTGTCTAAAATAATCTCTCCGGATTCTGGTAACTTGAAACCAAACTAAGTTAAATAAAGAGAATTAACTATTTGGGTCATTTCGAATAGTATAAAACATTGGAACATTAATTTGTAGTGTAGATTTATCTACCTTTACGTTCTTAGGCAACTAAAGCATAAGTTTTCCAAATAGTAAATGCTGGTACGACAGTGTACAATTACTTGCTTCTTGGTTTTTGCCAGATTAAGATTTTTAAGGGTTAAGATGATAATCAGCCATAATTCTGATTATTATAACCACATTTCTTTATTGATTACATTGTAATCAGATGTTTAACTATGTCTTTTAAAGTCTTTTGTCATATATAGACAGTTATGGTTGTACTCTTGATGCTGTTGCAAACAGGGCTTCATCTTTTTTTGGTTCTCTTTTTTAATGTACATAATTACAGAATTCAGACATGAAATTTATGTATGGAGTTTTCCATTTTTAATATTTGGTTAAACAAAATATATCATTTGTTAAAAAAAAAAAACAAACCTAGCACAAGGCCAACAAAATGGAAGAAAAGCAAGAAAAACAAAAAGCCTACGGGTGCCCCTTACTGGGCATCAGGGTCAGGCCTGGCCCCCTTCACTAAAGGAAGCAGGGCTTTTTGCCCTGGGATATCAGCATTGATCCCTATTCCTAAGCACCAGAATTGGATATGAACAAAGAAACCAGTCCTGAACATGTTTAAGCGTAAAACTGCCTCACCTTTAAGAAGATTCACAGGAAGGACCCCCCCTTTTTTTTTTTAAATTTGGTTGCACCAGATCTTAATTGTGGTCTGTGGGATCTAGTTCTCTGACCAGGGATTGAGCCCAGGTTCACTGCACTGGGAGCTGGAATTTTAGCCACTGGACCACCAGGGAAGCTCCAGGAAGGACCTTTGGACAAGGACAAGTCTCTGATAAATTTCAGATCATACTGCTGAACTGAGTAAGAAATTAAAGAATTTAAGTGAGAGTTCTTAGCTTTACGCAACAAAGAATTCAAAAGCAAGCCAGAGAAAGGTGAAGGTGAGTTTATTTAGAGAGCTACACACTGCATAGGCAGAATGTGAACCATCTCAGAAAGTGAGAACCTCCCCAGGGCCTGAAGTCCTAGGTTTCTGTGGATTAAGTAATTTCATAGGCTAACGGGTGGAAGAAAGATTCCTGCTGTTTTGGGCAAAGGTGGGGATTTCTCAGGAGTTGAATTACTACCCACTTTTGGGCTTTTGATAGTCCACCTCAGAACTGTCATGCATAAGCAGGAGTAATTTTTAGTTATACAGTGAAGGTACAGTGAGCTAAAGATCAATGACCAGACTATTCACAAAGCCACTTTGGTTTCAGGAAGTCTTTATCGCATACCAACTGCTACGCCCCTTATCTAGTGTTTGTGTCTTAACCCCTTTCCCTCTTGCCTCATTCCCCCTGTGGATATTTTTTCCTGTCCCTATGGGAAGTGGAAGGACAATGTCTGTTTTCTGTAGCTGCCTTGGAGCTGGGCAGTGGTGTTGAGACTGCCTATCAGGGAGTAAAAATCTCTGGATGCCTGGTGTAGGGGCCCGAGAGGCAGGGCAGCTTCTTTAAGTCAGAGGGTGCTCTGGGCTGGAATCCTTGCATAGCCATCATTTTGATGTGAAACTGTTGTAACCTAGAAGACATGAACTTTACCAAGAGGTTAAAGAGGCAGGGTTAAAGAGGAGGAGTAGGAGTATGGCCATTACTGGGCCCAGGAGGAGCAGTAACTGGGTAAGGCTGGGGAGGATGCTTTTAATGGTGGACCAGACAGCACCAGCATCTGACCCTGGTGGCAGTGGTGTACCCATGATGCTTGTTCATAAATATTTTTGAGGTCCATCTCCATCTGGCCTGAATTATTGATGTTGGTATAGCAGGTTTTATTTATGACCACACAGATACCACCCTGCTCAGCCAGCAAGTAGTCCAAGGCCAATCTGTTGTCCATAATAGATTGGACAGCTTAACCACTTACTGAAAGGGAGTTTAAAGAAGCTGAAAGTCTGTTTAGGGCATATCCAGTGGTCAGGGCTAGGTCCTCTAAAGTGTTGGTTAGATTTTCTAGGATCACCTCATGGTAGGCAAAGCCTCTCTATGGAGTGGCCAATCCCTTTGCCAGTCCTGTTCCTGTGCTCATATTAATCCAATGGCTCACCTCGGATGGTATTGAGTTTATCCTGTGTGGCTATTTCAACTTAGCTCAAGCTGACAATGTGGGAGATCAATTTGTGGGTCTGTTTTTTTTTGTTTGTTTGTTTTTAGTTTAAATGTTTTATTATCAAAGTAACACATTTTAGTTGTTAAAAAATTGGAAAGTAATTTGTAGGCTTCTTCATCAAACAAGACCCAAAGTCAAAAAGGGCTTCCCATAGGTCATTTCAAATGGGATTAGTTTTAAAATTCCCTTTGGCACCGTCCTGTTCCACAGAAGGGCTATTGGGAGGAGGTGGATGATGCAGATTTTTGAAGTCTCTTGGCACAGCTTAACAGTTTGTGGTTGTTTTTTTTTTTTTTTTTTTACCTTGCCTGAGGCCTCCAGGAAGAGTGGAGGCAGTAATTAATACCTAGAGCTGAGGAAATCTGTTGAGTCACCTTGGCAGTGAAAGAAGCTTCATTATCACTTTGTAAGCTTTTGGGGAACCAGAATCTCAGAATTATCTCTTTAAGCAGAAATTTGGATACTGCTATTGCCTTTGCAGTTCTGGAAGGGAAAGCTTCTATCCACCCTCTAAAGGGGTTTATGAATACCAATAAGCATTCCATCCCCTACATGAGGACATTTAGATCTATTTGCCAATCTTCCCCTGGATAGGTTCCCCAGTGTTGTATGGGCTGAGTTAGGGGTGGAGGTATGTGGTGGCTTCCTGGGTACAAAGATCACAAGCCTCGGTATGTTTTTAACAGTTTGGGAGAGTCCCTTAACCCAGGAACACCTGAGTTACCAAAATGACTTAGGGAGTCCTGCCTTAAATTGGAGGAATCTTGGAAGTGCTTAATAATTTTCCACTGCTTGGCCTCAGGAATGAGAAGCTTGTTATCTTTTGTCAGCCACCCTAAATAGTCTCTTCACTTCCCAGCATTTAGCCCATTTGATTTTTGTAGGTATATAAGATGGCACAATAAAGGACAGAAATGGTATGGATCTAACAGAAGCAGAAGATATTAAGAAGAGGTGACAAGAATACACAGAAGAACTGTACAAAAAAGATCATCAAGACCCAGATAATCACGATGGTGTGATCACTCACCTAGAGGCAGACATCCTGGAATGTGAAGTCAAGTGGGCCTTAGGAAGCATCACTACGAACAAAGCTAGTGGAGGTGATGGAATTCCAGTTGAGCTATTTCAAATCCTGAAAGATGATGCTGTGAAAGTGCTGCACTCAATATGCCAGCAAATTTGGAAAACTCAGCAATGGCCACAGGATGGAAAAGGTCAATTTACATTCCAATCCCAAAGAAAGGCAATGCCAAAGAATGCTCAAACTACTGCACAATTGCACTCATCTCACATGCTTAAAGTAATGCTCAAAATTCTCCAAGCCAGGCTTCAAGAGTATGTGAACTGTGAACTTCCAGATGTTCAAGCTGGATTTAGAAAAGGCAGAGGAACCAGAGATCAAATTGCCAGCATCCGTTGGATCATCAAAAAAGTTTTCTCTAGAAAAACATCTATTTCTGCTTTATTGACTAGGCCAACACCTTTGACTGTGTGTAACACAATAAACTGTGGAAAATTCTGAAAGAGATGGGAATACCAGACCATCTGACCTGCCTCCTGAGAAATCTGTATGCAGGTCAGGAAGCAACAGTTAGAACTGGACATGGAACAACAGGCTGATTCCAAATCAGGAAAGGAGTACATCAAGGCTGTATATTGTCACCCTGCTTATTTAACTTATATACAGAGTACATCATGCAAAATGCCAAGCTGGATGAAGCACAAGCTGGAATCAAGATTGCCAGAGGAAGTATCAATAACCTCAGGTATGCAGATGATGACACACTTATGGTAGAAAGCAAAGAAGAACTAAAGAGCCTCTTGATCAAAGTGAAAGAGGAGAGTGAAAAAGTTGGCTTAAAATTCAACATTCAGAAAACTAAGATCATGGCAACGGATCCCATCACTTCATGGCAAATAGATGGGGAAACAATGGAAACAGTGAGAGACTTTATTTTTGGGGGGCTCCAAAATCACTGCAGATGGTGATTACAAAGATGAAATTCAAAGTCGCTTGCTCTTTGGAAGAAAAGCTATGACTAACCTAGACAGCATATTAAAAAGCAGAGACATTACTTTGCCAACAAAGGTCCATCTAGTCAAGGCTATGATGTGATAGTTGGACTATAAAGAAAGCTGAGCAATGAAGAATTGATGCTTTTGAACTGTGGTATTGGAAAGAATCTTGAGAGTCCCTTGGACAGCAAGGAGATCCACCGGTCCATCCTAAAGGAAATCAGTCTTGAATATTCATTGGAAAGGATTGATCCTGAAGCTGAAACTCTAATACTTTGGCCACCTGATGCAAAGAACTGACTCATTTGAAAAGACCCTGATGCTGGGAAAGATTGAAGGCAGGAGGAGAAGGGGGCAATAGAGGATGAGAAGGTTGGATGTTATCACCTACTGAATGGACATGAGTTTGAGTAAACTCTGGGAGTTGGTAATGGACAGGGAGGCCTGGCGTGCTGTGGTTCATGGGGTTGCAAAGAGTCAGACATGACTGAGTGACTGAACTGACTGACTGAAGATAGCACCATTGGGCAGGGTGGGGTGTCAGGTAGGAGAGCTCTGGCTGGGGTAGGGCTGGCTATTCTTGGGCTGAAGTCTACGTACCCCTGCAGCCAGAACATTTCCCCTTATAAGGGATGTATTGCCCCTTTGGCCTGTGTAGGGAATGACTTCAACCTCCTTTGGAAGCTGGGCTGTTTATAGAAGTTCTAGAACTTCTGTCTAATGTTTCATAAGGGTCCCTTTGGCTGTTAATAGTCCCCTTTCTGTCTTAGCTGGAGTGCTGTGGTCAAGGCAACTGATTTGGCCTCTTGGGTGGAAGTGTGAGAGGGCAGAACTCCAGGCTCAGCTGACTTGGCACAATCAGCCCTTCTTACCCCTTCATGTATAAATCTGCTTCCATGGGTAAACCATTCTGCATCAGGATTGGTCAGGGGCCCATCCTTGAGGTCAGGCCTCCTGGAATAATCTTGTTCAATAGTCTCCACATAGGAGTGAACAAGGGATCCTTGGGGTGGGTGGTCCAGCATTACAGTAGCTGGGTTCAGACTAGGCAAACCTCAAGAGTTACACCTGGGGTGTCATATAAGAGAGACTGGTACTTAAGCAATCATGCAGCCATCAGCCACTGCTGTCCATTTGCTTCTATGGTTCCTTATTCCTGGTGAGGAGTTAGGAATTCCAGTGATTGTCCCACCTCTTCTACTAGCAGAGCAATGGCAGCCACTACCCTAAGACACCCTGGTCATCCAGTGACTAATTGATCAAGTTGTTCTGAGAAATAAGCTATCAGTCTAGGGAGTTACCTGAAATTTTGGGTGAGGACACCCAGGGCTACCTCTTTCTTGTCTCTCAGCTATATAGAGGGTAAAGGGTTTTTTTTCTAAATTTGTGAGCTCTAATGTAAGGGCAGTCCCTAATTTTTGTTTCACAGGCTAGCAATGCCCATTGGCAATTTTCATCCCAGTTGAGGGGTTTGTGGTGCATTGTTTTAGGGCCTCGTGGGCTTTGCTGTGAGCCAGAATCTAGGTATCTAGATCCTGCGAGATCTTGCCATCCCCAGAAATGTCCTCAGTTGCCTTTTATTTGGGGGTGGGGCTGAAGGATTATGATGACTTCCTTTTGGTCTGGGCTAGAGACCTCATTCCATGGGTGAGCCCATATCCCAGATATACAACCTATTGGGTGGAAATCTGGGCCTTGTGAGGAAAGACTCAATATCCTCATTCCCCTAGGAAGTCGAGGACCTGAATGGTGTGTTTGTTTATTTTACTGAAGTACAGTTGATTTACAATGTTGTATTAGTTTCATGTGTATAGCAAAGTGATTCAGATATATCTGCCTATATATATATATATATATATTCTTTCCCAGATTCTTTTCCCTTACAGGTTATTACAAAATATTGAGTATAGTAACCTGTGCTATATAGTAGGTCCCTGTTTATCTATTTTATGTATAGTAGTATGTATATGTTAATCCCATCCTCCTCTAGTTTATCCCTCCTCCACCTTCCCCTTTGGCAACCATAAGTTTGTTTCATGTGGCTGTGGATATATTTCTGTTTTGTAAATAAGTACACTTGTATCAATTTTTTTTTTTTAGATTCCACATATAAGGAATATCATATGATATTTGTCTTTCTCTGTCTGACTTCATTTAGCATGATAATCTCTAGGTCCATCCATGCTGCTACAAATGGCATTATTTCATTATTTTTTTAAAAATTAATTATTTTTGGCTGTGCTGGGTCTTCCTTGCTTTGTGTGGGCTTTTTCTAGTTGCAGAGAGCTTGGACTATTCTTCATTGTGGTATATGGGCTTCTTATTGCTGTGACTTCTCTTGTTGCAGAGCACAGGATCTAGGTGTGTGAGCTTCGGTAGTTGCGGTGCTCAGGCTTTGTTGCTCTGAGGCATGTGGAATCTTTCCAGTCCAGGAATTGAACCCATGTCCTCTGCACTGGCAGGTGGATTCTTATCTACTGCCCCACCAGGGAAGTCCATTTCATTCTTTTTTAAAGCTAATATTCAGTTGTATATTGATACCACATCTTCTTTATCCATCCATCTGTCATTGGACATTTAGGTTGCTTCCATGTCTTGGATCTTATAAATAGTGCTGCTACGAATATTTGGGTGCATATATCTTTTTTAGTTAAAGTATTCTGTGGATATAGGCTTAGGAATGGGATTTCAGGATCATAGTAACTCTTTCAGTTTCTTTTAAGGAACCTCCATACTGTTCTCCATGGTGGATGTACCAATTTACAATCCCACCATCAGTGTAGGAGGGTTTCTTTTTTTCCACACCCTCTCTAGCATTTATTTATTGACTTTTTGATGATTGCCATTCTGACTGGTATGAGGTGGTACCTCATTGTAGTTTTGGTTTGCATTTCTCTATTAATTAGGGATTCTGAGCATCTTTTCTTTTGTTTTTTGGCCATCTGTATGTCTTCTTTGGAGAAATGTCTACTTAGATCTATTTTTTAAATTGGATTTTTTTTTTTTTTTTAGGTCTTGCTGCTGCTACTGCTACTGCTAAGTCACTTCAGTCATGTCCGACTCTGTGCGACCCCAGAGACGGCAGCCCACCAGGCTCCCCTGTCCCTGGGATTCTCCAGGCAAGAACACTGGAGTGGGGTGCCATTTCCTTCTCCAATGCATGAAAGTGAAAAGTGAAATAAAGTCGTTCAGTCGTGTCCGACTCTTAGCGACCCCATGGACTGCAGCCTACCAGGCTCCTCTGTCCATGGGATTTTCCAGGCAAGAGTACTGGAGTGGGGTGCCATTGCCTTCTCCGTTTTTAGGTCTTAAATTTAATCAAATATGTTTTTTAAAATTTATTTTTATTTTTTCTCTTTATTTTTTACTATACAATACTGTATTGGTTTTTTAAATATATATTGAGCTGTGTGCCTATTTGTATATTTTGGATGTTAATCCCTTGTGGGTCACATTGTTTGAAAATATTTTCTCCCACTTTGTAGGTTGTCTTTTCATTTTGTTTATTGTTTTCTTTGCTATGAAAAAGGTTTTAAGTTTAATTAGGTCCCGTTTTAAAATTTATCTTATTTCTATTACTCTAGGAGATGGATCCAAACAGATATTGCTGTGATTTTGTCAAAGTGTGTTCTGCCTATTTTTTCTTCTAGGAGTTTTATAGTATCTGGTCTTAGATTTAGGTCTTTAGTCTATTTCGAGTTTGTTTTTGTGTATGGTGTTAGAGGATATTCTAATTTCATTCTTTATTGTCCAGTTTTCCCAGTACCACTTAATGTAGACTGTCTATGCCCTACTGTATATTCTTATTTTCTTTGTCAAAGATTAATTGAATGTAGATATGTGGATTTATTTCTGGGCTTTCTATCCTGTTTCATAGATCTATTTCTCTGTTTTTGTGAGAGTACCATACTTTCTGATTACTGTAGCTTTGTAGTATGGTCTGAAGTCAGGGATCCTGATTGCTGCAGCTTTGTTTTTCTTAAGATTGATTTGGCTGTTTGGAGTTTTTATATTTCCATACAAATTTTAAAAAATTCTTCTAGTTCTGTGAAAAATGCCCTTAGTAATTTCATAGAGATTGCATTGAATGTGTAGGTTGTATTGGGTAGTATAATCATTTAGACAATATTGATTCTTCTAATCCACAAACAGTATATGTTTCCATCTGTTTGTGTCATCTTTAATATATTTCATCAGTGTCTTATAATTTTCTGAGTACAGGTATTTTGGCTCCTTAGGTAGGTTTAGTTCCTAGGTATTTGTTCTTTTTGATGCAATGGTTATGGGATCATTTCCTTTATTTCTCTTTCTGATTTTTCATGGTGAGTGTATAGAAATGCAGGAGATTTCTGTGCATTAATTTTGTATCCTGAAACTTTACCAAATTCATTGATGAGCTCCATTAATTTTCTGGTAACATATTTAGGATTCTATATGTATAGTGTCATGTCATCTGAAACATGATACTTTTTCAATTTGGATTCCTTTTATTTCTTCTTTGGTTGCTGGGGCTAGGACTTCCAAAACTGTTGAATAAATGTGTTGAGAATGGACATTCTTGTCTTGTTCTTGATCTTAGGAAAAATGCTTCAAACTTTTCACTGTTGAGTATGATATTAGCTGTGGGTTTGTCATATATATATTGCCTTTATTATGTTGAGGTATATATTCTGTCGATCCTCACTTTCTGGAGTTTTTATCATAAATAAATGCTGAATTTTTCAAAAGCTATTTTTGCCTCTATTGAAATGATCATATGGTTTTTATTCAATTTGTTAATGTGGTGTATCACACTGATTGATTTGCAGATACTGAAAAATCCTTGCACCCCTGCAGTAAATCCCACTTGATCCTTTCAATGAATTATTGGATTTGGTTTGCTAGTATTTTGTTGAGATTTTTTGTGTCTATATTCATCAGTAATATTGCCTTTAATTTTCTTTTTTTGTGGTATCTTTGGTTTTGGTATTGGGGTGATGGTGGTCTCATAGAATGAGTTTGGAAGTGTTCCCTTCTCTGCAATATTTTGGGAAGAATTTCAAAGGATAGATGTTAACTCTTCTTTAAAGGTTTGATAGGCTTTGTGTGTGAAGCCATCTAGTCCTGGACTTTTTGTTTGGAGTTTTAAAATCACAGATTCTGTTTCATTTCAGTACTTGTAGTTGGCCTATTCACATTTTCTTTTTCTTCCTGGTTCAGTCTTGGGAGTTTGTACCTTTCTAAGAATTTGTCCATTTCATCAGGATGGTCCATTTTATTAGCACATAGTTGCTTATAGCAGTCTCTCATGATCCTTCCTGTGGTGTTGGTTTAACTTCTCCTTTTCATTTCTAAATTTATTGATCTGGGCCCTCTCCTTTTTTTTTCCTTGATGAGTCTAGGGAAAGGTTTATCAATATTGTTTATCTCTTCTAAGATTTAGCTCTTAGTTTCATTGATCTTTTCTATTGTCTTCTTAGTCTGTATTTCAATCATTTCTGCTCTAATTTTTATAATTTCTTTCCTTCTACTAACTTTGGGTTTTGGTCTTTCTATAATTGCTATACGTATAAAGTTTAGGTTGTTCATTTGAGATTTTTCTTGTTTCTTGAGGCAAGACTTATTTCTATAAAATTCTTTCTTAGAACTGCTTTTGCTGTGTCCGATAGATTTTGGATCCTCATGTTTTTGTTTTCATTTGTTTCTAGATATTTTTTGACTTCTTTAATTTCTTCAGTGACCCATTGGTTTAATAGCACATTTGTTAGCCTCCATGTGTTTGTGTTTCTTTTTGAAGTTTTTTTTTTTTTTTTCCTTGTAGCTGATTTCTAATCTCATGGCATTGTGTTCAGAAAAGTTGCTTGAGAGGATGTCAGTTTTTTTACGTCTACTGAGACTTACCTTATGGCCCAACATGTGATCTATCCTGGGGAATGTTCCATGTGTACTTGAAAAGAATGCATATTCTGCTGCTTTCATGTGGAATGCTCTGTAAATATTTACTCCATTTGATCTAAAGCATTATTTAAGGCCTGTGTTTCCTTATTGATTTTCTATCTGAGTGATGATGATCTCTTCAACACTTCAATAGTGTTAAAAGTCCCCCACTATTATTCTGTTACTGTCAATTTCTCCTTTTATGTCTGTTTGCATTTGCCTTAGATATTGAGGTGCTTCTATGTTGAGTGCATATGTATTTACAATTGTTATATCTTCTTGGATTGATCCCTCTGGATGGTGTTTTTATCTGAGTTATCCCTAGTGGGACTAAAAAGTAGGATGTGGCCAACATACTGGAGGAGAGATCTATTAATCAACTGTAATTCTCTTAATTCCTTTGCTAATTTGTTTCCATACAGGAGGGTGTACCCCTGTAGCCTTAGAGTAGCACAATCAAGTTAGCTGGGAAGTGTTATGACTATCTGGATCTGTCCACTCAAAGATATACTGAGAGTCTGGGTGCAGGGAAATGCAAAAGAAGGCATCCCTTATGTCTGTCACAGTAAATCAGTTTGCATTTTCTGGAACTTGGCTCAGTGTGGTGTATGGATTAGGGACTATTGAGTGAACAGGAATTACTGTTTTCATTAACTGCTCTCAGATCTTGAGCAAGTCTATATTCTCTACTTTGCTTTCTTATGGAGAGAATGGGGATATTGCCCAGAGATTGACAGGGATATAATAGCCCATATTTTAAGAAGTTAGTTATTAAAGCCTTGATAACTTCTTGGGCCTTGGGCCTCAAGGGATACTGTTTTTCCCATCAGTAATCAGCACTAGGTTTTAATGAAATGTGAATTGATGGCACATTAGGAGTTCTGCCAGGAACTTCAGTGTCCTAGTCAGTGGGATCTACTTGAGAAACACTATGGGGTGGAAAGGAAATGACCTCTGATTTGTAACTGAGGCAGGCTCTATGGATAAGAGCAATTGTTTCTCTGAGGGTATCTCTGATTGAACTATTGTCTAGAATTTAGTGAGCAAATCCCTTCCCAATAATGGGACAGGGCACTTAGGCATAAACAAGAATGGTGTGCAAAGGTCAAATTCCTTATTATGCAGCTAAGAGTTTGTGGTAAAATCATTTGGCTTTGTGCCGTCCACCGATCTCTGTTACTGTACAGCATGGGGAGAATACAAGTCCAGGGAAATCAGCACAGAATAGGCAGTCTCTGTATCTAATTAAAAAAGCAAAAACTTTTCATTGTATGAATGTTAATTATGTTGAACTGGTTTGTAGTGCTTTTCAGGTCTGTTATATCCTTCTATTTTTCTATTCATTCTGTTAATTTTTGGGAGTTTGACATTGAAACCCCAACTAAAAAATCTTAATTTTCTACTTGAAAGAATAATCATAACATAGAGTGGAACTATATGTAACTTTGTTCTGTATTTTCCAAGTCTCCTATAAATATGTTATAATATTTTCATAACTTAAAAAATTAAAAAGAAACAAAACAACTTTTCTACCTGCCATGTCCAGGGTTACCTGAGTGAGGCTCCTCCAGTGAAATATCTAGGTGTCCTTTGGGAGCCAGGGAGGGTCCAGGGCTCTGTCAGTCTTCAATCTTCTTGGCCACTCTCAGGTTGAGAGCCTCAAGCCCCCTCTGGGATTGGGGGCAGTCCCACTGTCAGTGGCCCTCTCGTTTATAGGGTCTTGGTGGACTTTTTCCGTACACGGGGGCCTCGTCCTTTCAATGGCCCTCCTGGCTGCATTTAAAACATGTTCCTTCTTGGCAGAGCAGTGGCTCTAATCGAGATTTTCTAGATCCTACCCCTCCTGCTGGCTTTTGCAAAGGGGGAGAGTAACTGTGAGGTGGTGCAGGGGCTGGGGTTGCCACCAATAAGTGTGCCTTTTGTTGTTGTACCTGGCAACAGTTTTGCTTCCTGCTGTGTCCTCAACCCTGTCTCTATTGTTAAATACTCCAAAGAACAAGTCTATGAGCTGATTCATGGGGCTTTGGGGTCCCATAGCTGTCTTCTGTAATTTTTTTCCCTAACGTCTGGGGGTAGACTGAGCGATAAGGTGATTATTTACTAGTACTTGCGCTTCAAGGCAGAGAAGGCAATGGCACCCCACTCCAGTACTCTTGCCTGGAAAATCCCATGGACAGAGGAGCCTGGTAGGCTGCAGTCCATAGGGTCATGAAGAGTCAGGCACGACTGAGCGACTTCACTTTCATTTTTCACTTTCATGCATTGGAGAAGGAAATGGCAACCCACTCCAGCGTTCTTGCCTGGAGAATCCCAGGGATGGGGGAGCCTGGTGGGCTGCCGTCTATGGGGTCACAGAGTTGGACACAACTGAAGCGACTTAGCAGCAGCAGCAGCAGTTGATTTACTATATTGTGTTAGTTTCAGTATATAGCAGTGATTCAGTTATACACACACTCATCCTTTTTCAGATTCTTTCCTAATGTAGCTTATCACAGAATACTGAGTAGAGTTCCCTGAGCTGTATAGCTGGTCCTTGTTGGTTATTTATCTTATATATATATATGTGTGTGTATGATAACCCCAAGTTCCTGATTTATACCTCCCCTCCATGTTTCCCCTTTGGTAGAGATGTTTGTTTTCCATATCTGTAAGTCTGTTTTTGTTAATAACTTCATTTGTATCATTTAAAAAAAATTAGATTGCACATATGAGTCAAATCATATATTTGTCTTTCTTTTACTTCACTTGGTATGCTAATCTCCACCCATGTTGCTACGAATGGCATACTTCATTCTTTTCTGTGTCTGAGCAATATCTGTGTATATATAACATATCCTCTTTATTCATTTGTTGGTGGACACTTAGGTTGCTTGCATATCTTGGCTATTATAAATAATGCTGCAGTGAACATTAGGGTGCATTTATCTTTTCTAATTATATTCCTAGGAGTGGGATTATTGGCTAATATATATTTTTTGCTTTTTGAGTAACCTCCATACTGTTATCCCTAGTGGTTGTACTAACTTGCATTACCACCAACAGTGTAGGAGGGTTCCCTTTTCTCCAGATCCTCTCCAGCATTTATTGTTTATAGATTTTTTTTTTTTTAATGATGGCCATTCTGACCACATGAAGTGATTTCTCATTATAGTTTTGATCTGCATTTCCCTGATAATTAGTGATGTTGAGCATCTTTTCATGTGCCTCATGTCCACTGTATGTCTTCTTTGGAGAAATGTCTATTTAATCGTCTGCCCAGTTTTTGATTTGGTTATTTGTTTTTTTGACCTGGAACTGCATGAGTGTATGTTTTGGAGATTAATCTCTTCTAGGTTGCTTCATTTGCAAGTATTTGCTCCTGTTCTGTGGATTGTCTTCATTTTGCTTATAGTTTGCTTTGCTGTGAAGAAGCTTCATTGCATCCTTGCATGCTAAGTACTTCTTATCTGCAAGGTTAATTTTACTGTAACAAGAACATAATGAGCAAAAGGTTACATCCAGATGCCAAAGATCCTGTCTTTCCCCACATTTCTGTTTGCATCTAGGACCTTTGTTATCCTAAGATGTGTGGTTTCCAGTCATGCAGAGGTTCCTGCTTTTCTTTGTCTGCCCAAAGGATCCCCATTGTTCATAATATGTATAGTTTCCTGTCATTTGGCCTGAGTCCCCCTTTCTCTGCTCATATCTAGCTGTCTACCTGGTCTAACAGTATAATTGGCTTATTATACCTGATCTGTGATGGTCCCTGACTCCAGGCCAGGGAATTCAGCAGAAGAGACATTTATTTATTTATTTTTAAAATATAAATTTATGTATTTTAATTGGAGGCTAATACTGTATTGGTTTTGCCATACATCAACATGAATCTGCCATGGGTGTACACGTGTTCCCCATCCTGAATCTCCCTGCCACCTCCCTCCCCGTACCATCCCTCTGGGTCATCCCAGTGCACCAGCCCCAAGCATCCTGTATCCTGCATCGAACCTGGACTAGTGATTCATTTCATATATGATATTATACATGTTTCAATGCCATTCTCCCAAATCATCCCACCCTCGCCCTCTCCCACAGAGTCCAAAAGACTGTTCTATACATCTGTGTCTCTTTTGCTGTCTCGCAGACAGGGTTATTGTTACCATCTTTCTAAATTCCAGATATATGTGTTACTATACTGTATTGGTGTTTTTCTTTCTGGTTTACTTCACTCTGTATAATCGGCTCCAGTTTCATCCACCTCATTAGAACTGATTCAAAGGTATTCTTTTTAATGGCTGAGTAATACTCCATTGTGTATATGTACCACAGCTTTCTTATCCATTCATCTGCTGATGGACATCTAGGTTGCTTCCATGTCATGGCTATTATAAACAGTGCTGCGATGAACATTGGGGTATACGTGTCTCTTTCAATTTTGGTTTCCTCGGTGTGTATGCCCAGTAGTGGGATTGCTGGGTCATAAGGCAGTTCTATTTCCAGTTTTTAAAGGAATCTCCACACTGTTCTCCATAGCGGCTGTACTAGTTTGCATTCCCACCAACAGTGTAAGAGGGTTCCCTTTTCTCCATACTCTTTCCAGCATTTATTGCTTGTAGACAGAGGCATTTAATTAAGCAGGGAAAACTGGGCTTGTAGCCGTCCAGCCTTAAGAAAGGGTTCATTTGGCAAAGGCAGCAGCGAAGTCTCTTTGAGCACTTGAATGTTTGCCTATTCAGTTAGCCTGATCAGCCCCCCTGTGTTAGTTAAGGAATGAGAGCCTGCAGAAGAAAAAGCACCCTCAGTGCAAGGCCTAACCCTTCAGAGAGGGAGGGATGGAGGAGACATAGGCCCTGAACTGGCCAAGTGAATAATCTTTATCATCGCATGAAAGAGTAGAAACTAACATAACGTTTTAAATCAGCTGTCCATGCAGTTGGCTTCAGTAGTGTCAGACTCTTTTCAATCCTATGGACTATGCCCACCAGGCTCCTCTGTCCATGAGATTCTCTAGGCAAGAATACTACAGTGAGTTGCCATGTCCTTCTCCAAGGGATCTTCCTGACCCTGGGGATGGAACCTGCATCTTTTAAGTCTCTTGCGTTGGCAGGCGGGTTCTTTACCACTATAGCCCAATTAAAAAAAAAAGAGAAATATTAGATATAACATGAGGCTCTGTATGATTTGTTTTTTTAACTAATAAGAGAAAGTTATTTCAAGAAAAAAAAGTGTATAGAGCCTGGGGCTGGAGTATATAGAGCCACAAGGCAATGTGATGATCATAATACAAGGAAAATATTCCCTTCAGGGTGTGACATTTAAGATGTTTAGCATAACAGTGGTGGATCAAGCAACCAGTGGTGGGACCATCAGCTGGGGACTCAGAGTAATAGCAGGTCTTAATCCGAGGGGATGCTGGAGAGGGATACCTCTATGGCCATGAAGCAGATGCGACAGCCAACCTGTTGGCAGTTAGCCAGGGTGCTCAGGTTCAGGAGACAGTCTAGGAAGTTAGGAGGGGTTTGAGAGAAGGAAGAGGAGGAGGGGGAATGGATTTTGTGGCTCCTAACTAGGTTAGGAAATATAAGTCAGAAATATAAGTTAGCAACCCCTTATAGGGAGGTGCCTGCCCATGACTTCCACTTAGAAATGCAATGAGGCTGTGAGCCCCAAGAAGCACTCAGGAAGGACCAGGCCACAGATCTGGGGGAGGACTACCACAATCCTCCTACCTGAGCACTCTAACATAGTTCTCAGCCCTGGAATTGGACTGAGACTGGGAAAAAGAATGGAGGGGGAATAACTGGGCTCAAGGAGCCATGGAGGGGAAAGTCACCCAATCAAATTGCCAATTATTTGCTGTGGTCTTAATTTGAAAGTCTGGATGGTTGTCTCATGGATCTTCTTTGCTCAAAAGAAATAGAGTGGTATAATCTGAAGATGGGAGGAGAGAGAGCCAGTGAAGAGCTGGGGATTCAGTGGGTTCCTTCAAGGCAAGGTAGCTGGTTTCTGCTAGATCCTGTGGGCAGTATCAGCTCTTGGCTAAGGGGCTACTTGGTTTTCACAGTGTCAACTACAAGTTGGCACTTGCCATGGGTGCTTGCCATCTACCTCTACAATGATTAAATCATATACTGCATAACTTTCAACATTCCCTGAAGGAGTTAAGGATGGAGAGCAGAAATGAGGTGCTCTGGGAAAAACTGGCAAGAAAGGTCTTCAGATAGTTGGATATTCTCAGGAGCCAATTTTATGAGCCCAATTCTTATATCTCTTCGTATCTATTCTAGAAAAGCACTAAAGTCATTCATGGTGATGACTGTTTCTTGTGACAAATAGAAGCTTCATGAGACTAGCAGAAACTTTCTACAAAAAATATGTGCTTGATGCAATGCACTCCCCCTTTACCCAAATCACATATATACCATCCTTTCTTCCTACCTCATTGGAGCAGTTTCTCAGGGGTATCTAACCACCAGGCTGCAGTCCTCATTTTCCCCCACATAAAATTTAACTCATAACTATCATATTGTGCATTTTTTAAAAAAGTTGGCAACATCTTGGGACCCTTTGTCCCAGCAACTCTCCATGGAGGTGGGGAGCTCTAGCTGGAAAGGTAGATAGAGATTATGCCCTTTGAGGTCCCTGCTGTGGTTGCCACAAAAGATGTTGCTGAAGTGGGAAATGTCACATCCTGGGACCTAAAGGAATCCTTAGAATATTTTTGCCAGATGAGGGTTCTTGGCTTCAGGTACAAAATAATTCAAGAGCAAGCCAAAGAAAAAGCAGATGTGAGATTATTTAGAAAGATACAGACTCAAAGGCACAACGTGAAGAGTCTCAAAGTGAGAGCTGGCCCAGGTCATGGAGTCATGGGTTTTTATGTGTTAGGTAATTTCATATTTTAATGTTGTTGTTCGTTGTTCAGTCACCCAGTCATGTCTGACTCTCTGCAACCCCATAGACTGTAACATGCCAGGCCTCTCTGTCCCTCACCATCTCCCAGAGTTTGCCCAAGTTCATGTCCATTGAATTGGTGATGCCATCCAACCATCTCATCCTCTGTCACCCTCTTCTCCTGCTGCCTTCAGTCTTTCCCAGAATCAGGGTCTTTTCCAATGAGTTGGCTGTTCACATCAGGTGGCCAAATATTGGAGCTTCAGCTTCAGTCCTTCCAATGAGTATTCAAGGTTGATTTCTTTTAGGATTGACTGGTTTGATCTTCTTTGCTGTACAAGCGACTCTCAAAGGTCTTCTCCAGCACCACAGTTTGAAAGCATCTGCCTTCTTTATGGTTCAACTCTCACATCTGTACATGACTACTGGAAAGACCATAGCCTTGACTATACAGACCTTGTTGGCAAAGTGATGTCTTTGCTTTTTAATACACTGGCTAGATTTGTCATAGGTTTCCTTTCAAGAAGCAATCGTCTTCTAATTTAATGACTGCAGTCATTACCTGCAATGATTTTAGAGCCCAAGAAGAGGAAATCTGTCATTTCTTCCACCTTTTCCCCTTCTATTTGCCATGAAGTGATGAAACTGGATGCCATGATCTTAGTTTTTTTTAATATTGAGTTTTAAGCCAGCTTTCTCACTCTCCTCTTTCACTGTCATCAAAAGGCTCTTTAGTTTATCTTCACTTTCTGCCATTAGAGTGGTATCATCTGCATATCTGAGGTTGTTGATATTTCTCCCAGCGATCTTGATTCCAGCTTGTAACTCATGCAACCTAGCATTTCACATAATGTGCTCTGCATATAACAGCCTTGTCATACTTCTTTCTCAATTTTGAATCACACCATTGTTCCATATAAGGTTCTAATTTGCTTCTTGACCCATATACAGGTTTCTCAGGAGACAGGTAAGATGGTCTGGCATTCCTGTCTCTTTAAGAGTTTTCCACAGTTTGTTATGATCCACACAGTCAAAGGCTTTAGTATACTCAATGAAGCAGAAATAGATGTTTTTATGGAATTTTCTTGCTTTTTCTATGATCCAGTGGATGTTGGCAATTTGATCTCTGGTTCCTCTGCCTTTTCTAAACTTTCCAACTTGTACATCTGGAATTTCTCGGTTCATGTGCTGCTGAAGCCTAACTTGAAGAATTTTGAGCATAACATTACTAACATGGGAAGTAAGTGCAATTGTCTGGTAGTTTGAACATTCATCAGTACTGCCCTTCTTGGGAATTAGGATGAAGATTGACCTTTTCCAGTCCTGTGGCCACTGCTCGGTTTTCCAAATTTGCTGACATTTTGAGTGCAGCACTTTCACAGTATCATCTTTTAGGATTTTAAATAGCTCTGTTGGAATTCCATTCTGCTGGAACTCTACTAGCTTTCCTGGCAGCAGTACTTCCTAAGGCCCACTTAACTTCACAATCCAGGATATCTGGCTCTAGGTGAGTGACCACAACCTTATGGTTATCCTGGTCATTAAGATCTGTTTTGTACAGTTCTTCTGTGTATTCTTGAGATTTCTTTTTGATGTCTTCTGCCTCTATTAGGTCTTTACTGTTGCTGTCCTTTATTTTGCCCATCTTTGCATGAAATGTTTCTTTGATATCTCCAGTTTTCTTGAAGAGACCTCTAGTCTTTCCCCTTCTGTTGTTTTCCTCTATTTCTTTGCATTATTCATTGAAGAAGGCCTTCTTGTCTCTCTTTGCTATTCTCTGGAACTCTGCATTCAGTTGGGTATATCTTTCCCTTTCTCCCTTGCTTTTCATTTTTCTTCTTTCCTCAGCTATTTGTAAAGCCTCTTCAGACAACCACTTTGCCTTCTTGAATCTCTTTCTTTGGGATGATTTTGGTCACTGCCTCCTATACAATGTTACAAACCTCTGTCCACAGTTCTTCAGGCACTCTGTTTACTAGATCTAATCCCTTGAATCTATTCATCACCTCCACTGTATAGGGGATTTGATTTAGGTTGCACTGTCCTAGTGATTTCCCCCACTTCCTTTAGTTTAAGCCTGAATTTTGTAATAAGAAGCTGATGCTCTCAGCCACAGTCAACTCTGTGTCTTGTTTTTGTTGACTGTATAGAGCTTCTCCATTTTCTGTTGCAAAGAGTATAATCAATCTGATTTTGATATTGAACATTTGAATGATGTCTATGTGTAAAGTTATCTCTTGTGTTGTTGAAAAAGGGTATTTGTTATGACCAGTACCTTCTCTTGGCAGAATTCTGTTAGCCTTTGCCCTGCTTCATTTTGTACTCCAAGGTACTTGTACTTCATTTTGTTACTCTAGATATTTCTTGACTTCCTACTTTTGCATTCCAATCTTCTATCATGAAAAGGACATCTTTCTTTTTTGTGTTAGTTTTAAGATGTCCAGAATCATTCAACTTCAGCTTCTTCAGCATCAGTGGTGGGGCATAGACTTGTATTACTATGATGTTAAATGGTTTGTCTTGGAAACAATCCAAGATCATTCTGTCATTTTTGATATTGCACCCAAGTACTTCATTGGACTCTTTTGTTGATTATGAGGGCAACTCCATTTCTTCTAAGGGATTCTTGCCCACAGAAGTAGATATAATGGTCATCTGAGTTAAATTCACCTACTCCAGTCCATTTTAGTTCGCTGATTCCTAGAATGTCGACGTTCACTCTTGCCATCTCCTGCTTGACCACGTCCGATTTACCTTGATTCATGAGCTTAACATTCCAGGTTCGCAGGCTGTTCTTTCCAGCATCAGATTTTACTTTCATCACCAAACACATCCACAGCTGAACATAATTTCCGCTTTGGCCCAGCTGCTTCGTTCTTTCTGGAACTATTAGTAATTGTCCTCTGCTCTCCCCCAGTAGCATATTGGACATCTTCCAACCTCGGGAGCTCATCTTTTGGTGTCATATCTTTTTGCCTTTTTATACAGTTCATGGGGTGCTCACGCAAGAATACCAGAGTGATTTCCCATTCCCTCCTCCAGTGGTCCCCATTTTGTCAGAACTCTTCATTATGACCAGTCCATCTTGGGTGGCCCTGCACGGCATGGCTCATAGCTTCACTGAGTTGTGCAAGCCCTGTCTGTCACAACAAGGCTGTGATCCATGAAGGGGAAGGCTAATGTGTGGGAGGAATATTTCTGCTGTTTTAGGATAGTGTGGGAATTTCCCAGGAATTGGGCCATTGCCCACATATGGGCATTTTATGATCTACCTTCAAACTGGCATCGTGTAAGAGAGTGTGATTTTAAGTATCATAATGAAGATACACTCTAAAGTCAATGATCAGACTATTCTCAAAGCCACTTTGGTTTTACCTGGTGCTAACCAATCTTTATTGCATTCCAACAGCGGTGTTGTCCCTTCTTCATTATCTACTTTTGTGTCCTGCCTCTTTCCCCCCACTATTTCAACTTCATAAAAGGTTAACATAGGCAGAACACTCTTTGAAGTAAATTGCAGTCACATATTTTTTTTTTTTTTTGTCCATCTACTAGACTAATAGAAATAAAAGCAGAAATAAACAAATGGGACCTATTTAAATTTACAAGCTTTTGCATAGCAAAAGAAACCATAAACACAATGAAAAGATAACCTATGGAATAGGAGAATATTTGCAAGTGATGCTACTGACAAGGGATTAATTTGTAAAACATACAAGCATCTCTTATAGCTTAATATCAAAAAATAAAGATTGAAGATGAAGGTCCAATACTTTGGCCACCTGATATGAATAGTCAACTCGTCGGAAAAGATCCTAATGCTGGGAAAATTTGAAATCAAAAGGCCAAGAGGGCAGCAGAGAATGAGACGGTTAGACAGCATCACCGACTCAATGGATATAAATTTGAGCAAACTTTGGGAGATAGTGAAAGACAGGGAAGCCTGGCATGCTGCAGTCCCTGGGGTCACAGAGTAGGACATGACTTAGTGACTGAACAACAATGGAAAAATTGACAGAAGACTTCAGTAGACATTTCTCCAAAGAAAACAATACAGATGACCAAGAGGCACATGACAAGATGTTCAATATCTAATTATTTGAGAAATGCAAATCAAAACTTCAATGAGGTATCCTCATCAGTCAGAATAGCCATGAGCAAAATGTCTCCAAATAATAAATTCTGGAGAGGGTGTGAAGAGCAAAGAACCTTCCTACCCTATTGGTGGGAATGTAAATTGGTACACCTACTATGGAGAACAGTTTGGAGGGTCCTTAAAACACTAAAAATAGTTACCTTATGATCCTGTAATCCCATTCCTAGGGATATATCCGCAGAATACTCTTACTCAAAAATATACTTGCACCCCAGTGTTCATGGCAGTACTATTTACAATAGCAAAGACGAGGAAGCAACCTAAATGTGCATTGATAGTGGAATGCATAAGGAAGATGTCATGTATGTGTGTGTAATTACATATCACTCAGCCAAAAGGAGGGTGAAATAATGCCACTTGTAGCAACATTGATGGACCTAAAGATTATCATATTAAGTGAAGTCAGACCCAGAAAGACAAATATCATGATATTGCTTATATGTGAAATCTAAAAAAAGAAATTATTTATAAAAGAGAAATAGACTCACAAACATGGAAAACAAATGTATGATTACCAAAGGGAATTGTTGGAAGGTGGAAACAAATTAGAGGTTTGAGATTAACATATACATACTACTATATATAAAATATATAATAATGAGCTGCTGTATAGCACAGGGAACTATATATATTTGTAATAACCTGTAATGGAAAAGAGTATGAAAAAAGTATACTGTGTGTAACCAAATCACTTTGTACACTTGAAACTAACATCATTTTATTTATTTATTTTAAATGAAACAAAGATGAATATTTTAAATCAGGATTGACCCAGTGTATTCTGAATTGGCAGACAAATTCTTAACCACTGGACCAGCAGGAAGCTTGGCTTTCCTGGTCTTAAGAGACCTTTGAGGAATTCAGTCTGACTCCTCCTGAGTTGCTCCACAGCCAGTTTGGAGGATCCTGTGTGGTCAATTGACCAGACTTATTTTGCAAACAAAAATTAGTCTTGATTTGCCTGTGTTTGGTAGAGATGAGGATAATTTTAGAGAGAAAAATATGTTTTAATGGTTATTAAATTCTATTATGCTAATTGAGGTCTGTATTTATAAAAGTTACTATGTTAGTCATACTTTTGCCCTGATGTTCAGGATGGGAAGAGAATTCTCTAGTGAAGTTGTCACAGAGTATACCTACTCACGCTATGTAACACTACTTGCTTGAAGTCTTCTACTAAAAGCACAGAAACAGATTTTTTTCCCCTAACAATTTGGTATAATGTATAGTCTCTAAAATGTTTCTTCATTAACATACCTCTAAATGTGTTCACAATATCTGATCAGTTCTCCACTCTGCCTCAGTATGGATAACTAGCAAGTATAAAGGAGGACTAGTACTGGAGGACATGATCTAGACACAGGGCAGGCAACATTCACCCTGGTTTTGAGAGACATATATTTTGATCTATTGGAAGATTTGTAATCAAAGGGAAAATAATGGGAAAATGTGCACATATTAAAGTATGGAGAAGTCATTCTGGCATGTGCATGGTAACTTAAACTTTTTTGACCAGAGTGGCCTGTTTTGTGGCCCATCAGACATGCATTGTGGAGAAGGAAATGGCAACCCACTCCATTACTCTTGCCTGGAGAATCCCAGAGGCCAGGGATCCTAGTGGGCTGCCGTCTATGGGGTCGCACAGAGTCAGACACGACTGAAGTGACTTAGCAGCAGCAGCAGCAGCAGCAGACATGCATTGTATGTCTGCTTTGGCCATTGAAGAGGGGAGTGCGTTTGAATCTCAAATGGAATAGCTGTGGTTCAGACATTCAAGTGGCCATTGTAGATGTAATTTTTTAGACATGCTTTTGTATTACTGAAAACAATTTCTGAACCGTATTGCACACCAGGGTGTAAAAACACAGGCAGATGTGATTCTATCTCTGAATGTGGGTGCTGCTTGTATTTTGCTTAACTATCTCATCTCCCTTGTATTGTGCCTGTCAGTTGTCTTACATTTCATCCCTAGCCTGAGTGGAAGAAGTCTATTTTAGGACCGAGCAGCAACAATGGCCTTGCTATGAAACGAATCTAATTGCTGGGTCTACAGCAAGATGCTGCTGTTGTCTTCCTCTGGGCTTCTGTCTTCCTTCTGGCTAATGGGACCAAGTCGGGAGGATTGACAATGGGAGGGAAGGCTCTTACCATCTCCCTGTCCTGCATGCCAATATGTCAGAAGCACCCCATCCACAAATATCATACACTTTGTCAGGGTGGATTCCCATCAGCACTCCCTGAGCAATGTTGTGTGGAATGGAATAGGCTGGCTGCTTGTCACACAAGTGGGATTTTGTTCAGAAATGCATAATGCATCATACCCCTAATGGCTCCCAAATAACAGGGGTGACAGACTTGTACTGTGACTGTAGACTCCTTGCTAGGTCACTAGAATGTTCCTCTTAGAGCTGAGGCCTTCCCCTCCTCTTAGGGGTGGCTCTGAGTGTGTGAAAACCGGGGGTGGCCTGACCTTCCTTATAACTAGTCAGAGTGCTGCTGCCCTTGACTTCCTCTCCATTCACCTGGAAAGTTCTTGGCTCCAAAATTAGCCCAGATATTGGCAAATGACTGTTTTTTAGTGCACTAGGTACCTTATTTTGATACTCTGTGGCTGCTGTTTGTATTGTATATGTGACACCTGGTTGCAGTGCCCCCGTACATACCTGACCCCAGGGATATCAAAGAAAAGGGGCAGACCAAGATTCTAAGAGTTGCGCAATGTATGTAGGGGTAGAATATATGATAGGTCACCCAAGATGGCTGTTCTCACGTTCTCTATACAACCCTGGTTGGACCAGTGCCTTCTTCACCTACACCCTACTCACATGACTGACCTTCCTATGTACTTGCACCAGGTCCCAGCTGATGATTGGTGTAACTTTAGTCACCAGGATAGCTTATCAAAAGGGTAGTAAGAGTACCCGTCTGCTAGTTTTCCTAGTAACCAGTGAGCTAACTTGATGTCATTTCCTATTGGTAACTACCCCCTGCCCCTGGAAGCAAAGCCTGCTGCCTTGTATTGTCCCTGCTGCCTGCTATACATGGTGGGGTTTTGCTCCAGGACCTTGCTTTACACATATAAGATCCTCCTATATGTTAAACCATTGATGGCTCTGTTGCTGACTCCACGCTTTCTTTGGTCTTGAGGATGAGCAAGTATAGGGCTTGTAGGGCTGTGGGGTGTAGCCCAGCACTTGCCAATCCTTTTTATTCTACTCCCCGTTTGTTGGATAATTGGTATTCTAATGGACATGTGGTGGTACCTCACTGTTGTTTTGATTTACATTTCCTAATGGCTAGTGATACTGAATATCTTTTCATGTGTTTATTGGCCATTCATATACCCTCTTTGAAGAAATGTCTATTTAAGCCCTTTGCCCATTTTTGGATTGTTTTTTTCTTTTTTGTCTGTTAGATCATGGGAATTCTTTATATATTCTAGATATTGATCCTTTATTAGACATATGCTTTGTCAATATTTTCTCCTATTCCATGAGTTACCTGTTCATTCTACTGACAGCATCCTTTGATACAGAACAGTTTATAATTTTAATGAAGATCAGTTTATCTATTTTATTTCTTGTCTGGACTTTCAGTGTCATACCCAAGAGATCATTGCTAAACTGAGTGTCAGGAAGATTTTCCCCTGTATTTTCTTTTAAGGGTTTTATTTCTTATGTTTAGGTGTTTGATCCATGTGAGTTAATTTTTGTACATGGTAAAGTAAGCATCCAACTTCCTTGTTATTCACATGGATATCCAACTTTCCTAGCACTGTTCATCGGAAAGGCTGTCCTTTTCCCATTGAATGGTCTTAGTATTCTTGTTAAAAATCAAGAGACTGTGAAAAGGTTTAATTTTGGACTCTCTTCTGTTCTTTTGTCTACATTTCTGTCCTTACACCAGTACCATAAAATTTTGATGACTATACCTTTGCAGTAAGTTTTGAAACCAGGAAATATGAGTTCCTCCACTTTGTTCTTCATTTCCAAGATTGTTTTTTGGTTATTCTGAGTCCCTTGAGAGTCCATAGAAATTTCAAGATGGGTTTTTCTATTTATGCAAAAATCCCACCATTGGGATTCTGATAGGGATTGCATTGAATCTGTAGGTTGTTTTGGGTAGTATTGTCATCTTAACAAAATTAAATCTAATTCATAAACATGGGATGTTGCATTTATTTGTGTATTCTTTAACTTCTTTGAGTAATGTTTTACAGTATTTAATGTGCAAATCTTTTGCTTCCTTAGTTAAATTCATTTGTAGATTTAAAACAAATTTTGAAGCTATTGTAAATAGAACTGTTAATTTCCTTTTTGGATTATTGATTCTTAGAGTATAAAATTATAACTGAGTTTTGTGTGTCAAATTTGTATTCTGGAACTTTCCTGAATTTGTTTATTAGCTCTTAACAGGTAGGGGTGTGTGTGTGTCTTTAGATTTTTCTATATATAAGATAGCCTCATCTTTGAACAGATAACATTTAACTTCTTTCTTTCCAATTTGGATGCCTTTTATTTCTTTTTCCTTGCCTAATTGTCTCATTGCCTTTGTGTGCATGCTAAGTTGCTTCAGTTATGTCCAACTCTTTGTGACTCTGTGGGCTATAGCCTGCCAGGCTCCTCTGTCCATGGGATTCTCCAGACAGGAGTACTGGGGCGGGTTGCCATTTCCTTCTCCAGGGGATCTTCCCAACCCAGGGATCGAACCCACATCTCATTATGTCTCCTGCATTAGCAGATGGGTTCTTTACCACTAGTGCCATCTCATTGCCTTTAATCGTACCAAATAATCCCTTCATCCAAAGCCTTCTAAGGACATTCCAGATTCTATTTCTGTATGTCCTTTTTCATCTCCACAGGCCTTTTCTTTGTTGCCTTAGACATAGCTGCTCAAAAATCTTTGAATTCAAAATTATAAAATGCTTTAGCTGAACAAAAAGGAGCTTCCTTATTTTTCTGTGAAGTGTTAAGACCACCTTCTGTGGGTCCAGATTGAAATCAGGTATTTCTATTCTGGAATGAGCCTGAGTAAAGTTCTCTTGTTCAAATATTCCCTCTTATCACAGAGTGCCAAGTGTGATGGCATGAGTCCTATATTTGAAATAAAAGAATCTGGGTTTATGTCCCCTTTCTTTCTCTTACTAGGTTTGGGTGAAGTGGAGAAGGCTTCTCTTCAGACTGCTGGCAGCTGTGAAAATGGGGTTTGAAGAATATCTACCTTACCTAATAGTATTTTGAGGATCAAATAGAGTATGTATCTAAATACACTGCACAAGCACTAAAGTGCCATCCAAATGTATATTATATTTGTAAGTAAAATTGTAAAGTACTATATCTAAGTAAAACATTATTATTTGTTCATTGATTTATTTTACAAAACTTACCAAACTTCTGTTATGTTCTATGAGGGAGAAGGGGGAAATTTCTCAAAAGGAAATAAGAGGAGTCTCTTTCTCTGGGGTCCATATACTTTAATAAGCTAGATAATGTGCATAAACAATTCCAATTCAGCATGACAAATGGTTCAGTAATGGTGTAAACAACTGGTACACTAGAATAACTGGTTCTTTCAGGAGAGGTTTGGAAAAACTTAACAGGTTGTGCACTTGAGCTGAGTCAGAAACATTGGTGTGCTCACCATGGACAAAGGAAGGGATCCTAGAGGGCTATAGAGGACAGGGCTATCTTAAAGATGAAGCAGTCATTGCTCCTTTGCCTGAGATTAGAACCCCTGGCATTCCAAGAAAGGAAGCACTGGGAAAGCAGCAGGGAAAGCAAAATTTGAAGACTTTCAACCCCAAAGCATCTTTGGTGGTAATCCCTCAATTTCCCTTTTTAGTCTCTATGTGAATTTAATTTTGCTCAAACAGTTTGTCATTTAATAATATAAAGCTACACCTGTAGAGTGAAACAACTTCTTTCCAGTCATGAGAAATAGTAACAGTGATGATAAAAATCAGTGAGAAGGTCACAGGGTGGAGAAAAAGACGTTTTCACAAGTTTAGGCCATAACCCTCTCTGAGCTGGTTTTGAACTTGCTCCTGGGCCCCACACCTTAAAACTACCAGCTAACAACATTGCACTGACCTGGAGTGCTCCCCATCCCAAAAAATCATTCTCAACTGACAGACCATCTGAGTCATTAACTAAATTCCCTGGAGGTTGGAATGCAGTGATCCCTGCAGCTAGATCAGGGTATCTTGGGGAAAAAAGCTTCCCTATTATTAGAGACCTATGATGTGGTGGAGCACTCCAAGAAAGATGACACTGAGTTTTTGTTTTTTATTTATTTTTTAATTGAAGGATAATTGCTTTATAAGATTTTGTTGTTTTCTGACAAATGTCAACATGAATCAGCCTTAGGTACACCCATGTCCCCTCCCTCCCATTCACTTCCCATCCCACTCCTCTAGATTGTCACAGGGCTCCTGTTTGAGTTCGCTGAATCATACAGCAAATTCCCATTGGCTATCTATTTTACATATGGTAATGTAAGTTTCCTGAATTATTTGCAGGGTAGTAATGGGGACACAGACATGGAGAACAGATTTATGGACACAGGGTGGTGGGGAAGGAAGAAGGTGAGATGTATGGAGAGAGTAACATGGAAACTGAATTTTATTCACCAATTTTCTTCAAGCAGAGAGTCCCTAATAGACTGTTGACTTAAAGATGGCTCCCCTGATATTCAGTTGTATCTCTAGCACCTAGCACAAAATAGGGTGACAAAAAATATAAGGTGTTGTCAACTGAATAGTCCAGAGGATGCTTCTTCACCAAAAAAGCATCAAACTGGAAGTGAAATTCTGGATGTGAATTACTAATATAAAAACTTCAGCTCCTGCCTCTTTCTTATGCCCCAGAAAGGAAAAATGGGAGCAAGTAGGGTTGCCTTTCCTTGTGCTGTCTTCTTGTTCTACAACATTTTTGTTTTTTCTCACAGACCACGGTATACCAACAGCTCTCCCCACATACTCTCTTGATAGAGGGACTGAAATTGCTGAAGTCTTGACCTTTTATCCCCTCTGCCTTTTCCTTTATATTCCAAGAAACATAGTCTCCACAAAATTGTGCACGAAAGGATATCATGGTCAAATTATACTCAAAGATGCTTGGTCACAAGCACAGTCATGGAAGACAGCAAGTTTGGCCCTGTGCTGAGGAATCTTGTTTTCTTTCATTCCCTGACTCTCCTCCTGGGCCCATTAGCAGCCTCTCCCCTCAGCCCCTCCACTCTCTAATAAGAGCACATTCCTTTTGCCATGCTTCCTCACAGAGTGTCTGTTAGTCACTCGGTTGTGCCCAACTCTTTGCAGCCCATCAGGCTCCTCTTTACATGGGAATTTTCCAGGCAAGAAAATTGGAGTGGTTTGCCATTTCCTTCTCCAGGGGATCTTCCCAATCTAGGGATGGAACCAGGTCTTCTGTACTGCAGGTGGATTCTTTACTTACTAAGCTAACAGGGAAGCTCTTCTCACAGTGCAGGAAACCTAATTCTGAAATGCCCTCTCATTTAGGCACAGCACTGCCCTGGAGTCATATTCTTGTCTGGTCGGTTAGTCATGTTTCTTTCCAGGGATTTTCAGTTGCACTAGCATGTTCAAAATATTTAAGACACTACATTTCCATTTGAATGGATAAACCTCTATCCCTTTGGTGGGATTTCCTTCTATACGTTTCTTGGGAATTGGTTGTTTTCCCAAAAGGCCAGAGCCTTGTAACATCCCTAATTGGTTTGTATCCTCAAATGCTAAGTAATGAGGGAAATACTTTCTGAATCCCGAATTAGTGGCTGATAGTTCTCTTAAGAGAAATTAGTAAGGTTGGAGATGATGATAATGTAGCCCAGAACAATGGGCTTCTGGAGCAGCCTAGAGGGCTTAGAGTCTGCCACTCTTTGCTATACCATTGGCTTGAAACTTCAAAACTGATTGTGGAGGAAAAGCTTTGGCAGAAAGTTTGGTGTCCTTGTAGGAAAGGAAGGGAGGAAACAGGGCTATGTTCTTATTAGTATTTGTGGTCCAACTCTTGGGTTATAAGTGAATGTCAGCCCATGAAGGAAAACCCACAGTCACATGTTTATGAGCTAATGTGAACATTCCAAAGCCATATTGTGGTTAACAAGGCTCTACTTCAAGAATAAATGGTCTGTTATCTGTGCAAAGCTCTTCCTGAGAAATAATAAACGGAAAGTTCTGGAGTGGGGCCTTCAAGCTTTTGTTCCAGAGGAAGAAGCCATTTGTCTGGTCTGGCTCTGCTCCAGGTGGATTCTGTGTAATTTAAGTAATTCTGGATTCTGAGCCCACAAAAGACTAAGCAATAAAAATGAGGGGACACACTACTCACAGTAGATTAGGGCAGGCTTTATGGGTTTCAGTGCAGGGCCAAGAGGCCTGACATCTGTTTTCTCAGCAATACTTGCACTTGTTATTATAATATTTAATTTCCCTTTGCAAGCACTGAACATCGGAGAACTTGAGAGTAGTGTTTAATGCTTCCAGCAGAGCACTTTATGTCTAAGCATTTATCCATACATATTTTTTAGAACTTTAGGCCCCTTGGATAGATGTCCCTCCATGTCTTCCTCTTTCTCTCAAGCCTCCATTTCTCTCCATTCATGTCCTTTGAAGACCTTTGCAGAAAACCTCTTATTGCTTTCCCAATTGGGAGTTTGACATTCTGCCATAGTCTTACAAATTTGTCCTTCTTGAGAGGTATTTTGTTTGCTTTCCCCTGAGTATACAAGAAATTTCACTCAGAGACTTATGTAAGTAAATTTAAAATAAGTAAATTTTATTTAAATTTAAAATAAGTAAAATAAATGACAATTTAAATAAATAAAACTTAAAAATAAGTAAAAGTAAATTTAAAAAGGATTTCCCTGGTGGCTCAGCTGGTAAAGAATCTGCCTGCAATATGAGAGACCTGGGTTCAATCCCTGGGCTGGGAAGATCCCCTGGAGAACAGAACAGCTACCCACTCCAGTATTCTGACCTGGAGAATTCCATGGACTGTATAGTCCATGGGGTTTCAAAGAGTTGGACATGACTGAGCAAAGCTCCTTCACTCAAATTTAAAATATATACATACCCAAAGCACTGGCTTGCACACACTCTGGCACTCTCTATTTCCTCTTTATGTAAGATCTTGGTCGCTGCAGTGTGGAGAATAAATTGGAGAAAAGAAAGACCAGAGGTTACTGCCATGGTAATTTGGGTAATGATGATGGGGCCAAAGAAATGGATGGACTCAGGGGTTATTCAAAATATGAATGGAGAGGGGTGAGGTAGTGAGGAAGAAAGAGGCATATAGAATTGGCTTCTGAGTGGACTGGGTGTGGAGTGATGAATTCCCTGGGATAAAGAATCTGAAAGGAAGGAAATAGCTGAATGGACATCAAATGAATTCAATTTTGGACACACTGATTAATCGGATTTCCAGATTAATCAGCAGGAAGTTGGATATGTGCGTTTGGAGCTCCAGTGATATCTGTCTGGAGACACAGAGATGAGATTCCTCATCAAACAGGTGTTAATTGATGCCCTTAGAGCAGATAACATAGCCTACTAACCTAGTTAGAGTGGCTATCAGCTCAGTTCAGTTCAGTTGCTCAGTCGTGTCCAGCTCTTTGCAACCCCACAGACTGCAGCACACCAGGCTTCCCTGTCCATCACCAACTCCTGGAAATTACTCAGATTCATGTACTTCGCATTGGTGATGCCATCCAATCATTTCATCCTCTGTTGTCCCCTTCTCCATTTGCCTTCAATTTTTCCCAGCATCAGGGTCTTTTCCAATGAGTCGGTTCTTTGCATTAGGTGGCCAAAGTATTGGAGTTTCAGCTTCACCATCAGTCGTTCCAATGAATATTCAGGACTGATTTCCTTTAGGATGGACTGGTTGGATCTCCTTGCAGTCTAAGGGACTCTCAAGTCTTCTGCAACACCACAATTCAAAAGCATCAATTCTTCAGTGTGCAGCTTTCTTTATAGTCCAACTCTCACATCCATACATGTCTACTGGATAACTATAGCTTTGACTAGACAGATCTTTGTTGGTAAAGTAATGTCTCTACTTTTTAATATGCTGTTTGGGTTGGTCATAGCTTTTCTCCCAAGGAGCAAGCATCTTTGAATTTCATGGCTGCAGTCACCATCTGCAGTGATTTTGGAGCCCACGAAAATAAAGTCTCTCACTGTTTCCATTGTTTCCCCATCTATTTGCCATGAAGTGATGGGATCGGATGCCATGATCTTCGTTTTCTGAGTGTTGAGCTTTAAGCCAACTTGTTCATTCTTCTCTTTCATTTTCATCAAGAGGCTCTTTAGTTCTTTTTCTCTTTCTGCCATAAGTGTGGTGTCATCTGCATATCTGGGGTTATTGATATTTCTCCCAGCAATCTTGATTTCAGCTTGTGCTTCCTCCAGCCCAGCGTTTTCCATGATGTACTCTGCATATAAGTTAAATAAGCCAGGTGACAATACACAGCCTTGACGTACTCCTTTTCCTATTTGGAACCAGTCTGTTGTTCCATGTCCAGTTCTAACTGTTGCTTCTTGACCTGTAACTAGATTTCTCATGAGGCAGGTCAGGTGGTCTGGTATTCCCATCTCTTTAATTATTTTCCAGTTTGTTGTGATCCACATGGTCAAATGCCTTGGCAAAGTCAATAAAGAAGAAGTAGATGTTTTTCTGGAACTCTCTTGCTTTTTCCATGATCCAGTGGATGTTGGCAATTTGATCTCTGGTTTCTCTGCTTCTTCTAAATCCATCTTGAACACCCAGAAGTTCACAGTTCAAGCACTGTTGAAGCCTGGCTTGGAGAATTTTGAGCATTACTTTGCTATATGTGTGATGAGTGCCATTGTACAGTAGTTTGAACATTCTTTGAAATTTCCTTTCTTTGGGATTGGAATGAAAACTGACCTTTTTCCAGTCCTGTGGCCACTGCTGTGTTTTCCAGATTTGCTGGCATATTGAGTGCAGCACTGAAAAAAGATGTTCATGACCCAGATAATCACGATGGTGTGATCACTCACCTAGAGCCAGACATCCTGGAATGTGAAATCAAGTGGGCTTTAGGAAACATCAATATGAACAAAGCTAGTGGAGGTGATGGAATTCCAGTGGAGCTATTGCAAATCCTAAAAGATGATGCTGTGAAAGTGCTACACTCAATATGCCAGCAAATTTGGAAAACTCAGCAGTGGCCACAGGACTGGAAAAGGTCAGTTTTCATTTCAATCCCAAAGAAAGGCAATGCCAAAGAATGCTCAAACTACTGCACATTTGCACTCATCTCACACGCTAGTAAAGTAATGCTCAAAATTCTCCAAGCCAGGCTTCAGCAATACATGAACTGTGAAATTCCAGATGTTCAAGCTGGATTTAGAAAAAGAAGAGGAACCAAAGATCAAATTGCTAACATCTGTTTGATCATTGAAAAAGCAAGAGGGTTCCAGAAAAACATCTATTTCTGCTTTATTGACTATGCCAAAGCCTTTGACTGTGTGGATCACGATAAACCATGGAAGATTCTGAAAGAGATGGGAATACCAGACCACCTGACCTGCCTCTTGACAAACCTATATGCAGGTCAGGAAGCAACAGTTCAAACTGGACATGGAACAACAGACTGGTTCCAAATAGGAAAAGGAGTACGTCAAGGCTGTATATTGTCACCTGGCTTATTTAATGTATATGCAGAGTACATCATGAGAAACGCTGGGCTGGAGGAAGCACAAGCTGGAATCAAGATTTCCAGGAGAAATACTGGTAATCTCAGATATGCAGATGACACCACACTTATGGCAGAAAGTGAAGAACTAAAGAGCCTCTTGATGAAAATGAAAGAGGAGAGTGAAAAAGTTGGCTTAAAACTCAACACTCAGAAAACTAAGATCATGGCATCTGGTCCCATCAATTCACAGCAAATAGATGGGGAAACAATCAAAACAGTGTCAGACTTTATTTTAGGGGGCTCCAAAATCACTGCAGATGGTGACTGCAACCATGAAATTAAAAGACACATATTCCTTGGCAGAAAAGTTATGACCAACCTAGACAGCCTTTTTTTCTTTTTTATCAGTATAAGAACACTTTTCTATATTGAACTTTAATGAGATTTTCACCATGAATTGACTTTAAATACTTTAGATCAATGTACAAAGTATTCTGTTAAGTCTTATCTGTATCAGTACTAAGATTCAAACACCATGAGCTCCAAGACCAATGGCAGTGCTGCCACTCTATTTGGTTTTGTCAAAATCCATTATAGCCTTTAGGACCAAGGCCATTCACCTACATTTGTTCAGTTTATTTATGTATTTTTTTAAATTAATTTTTTATTTTATTTTTAAAAAGCAGAGACATTACTTTGCCAACGAAGGTCCATCTAGTCAAAGCCATGATTTTTCCAGTAGACATGTATGGATGTGAGATTTGGATTATAAAGAAAGGTGAGTGCTGAAGAACTGATGCTTTTGAACTATGGTGTTGGAGAAGACTCTTAAGAGTCCCTGGACTGAAAGGAGATCCAAGCGGTCCATCCTAAAGGAAATCGGTCCCGAATATTCATTGGAAGGACTGATGTGAAGCTGAAACTCCAATACTTTGGCCACCTGTTGCAAAGAGCTGACTCATTGGAAAAGACCCTAATGCTGGGAAAGATTGAGAGTGAGAAGAGAAGGGGATGACAGAGGATGAGATAGTTGGATAGCATCACCGACTGAATGGACATGAGTGTGACTAAGCTCCGGGAGTTGTTGTTGGACAGAGAGATCTGGCATGCTGTAGTCCATGGGGTCCCAAAGAGTCGGACACAACTGAGAGACTGAACTGAACTGAGTGCAGCACTTTCACAGCATCATCTTTTAGGATTTGGAATAGTTTAACTGGCATCCTGTCACCTCCACTAGCTTTGTTCGTAGTAATGCTTGCTAAGGCCCACTTGACTTCATATTCCAGGATGTCTGGCTCTAGGTGAGTGATCACACCATCGTAGCTTTCTGGGTCATGTAGATCCTTTTTGTATAGTTCTTCTGTGTATTCTTGCCACCTCTTCTTTAATATCTTCTGTTTTTATTAGGTCCATTGTACCCATCTTTGCATGAAAAATTTCCTTGGTATTTGATTTTTTTGAAGAGATATCTAGTCTTTCCCATTCTATTGTTTTCCTCCATTTCTTTGCATTGACCACTGAGGAAGGCTTTCTTATCTCTCCTTGCTATTCTTTGAAACTCTGCATTTAAATGGGTATATCTTTCCTTTTCTCCTTTGCCTTTAGCTTCTCTTCTTTTCTCAGCTACTTGTAAGGCCTCCTCAGACAACCACTTTGCCTTTTTGCATTTCTTTTTCTTGGAAATGGTCTTGATCACTGCCTCCTGCACAATGGCACAAACCTCTGTCCATAGTTCTTCAGGCACTCTGTCTATCAGATCTAATCCTTTGAATCTATTTGTCACTTCCACTGTATAATGGCAAGGGATTTGATTTATGTCATATCTGAATAGTTTAGTGGTTTCCCCTACTTTCTTCACTTTAAGTCTGAATTTAGCAATAAGGAGTTGATGATCTGAGCCACAGTCAGCTCCCAGTCTTGTTTTTGCTGACTGTACAGAGCTTCTCCTGCTTTGGCTGCAAAGAGTGGCCATAAGGGAAGAGAAAAGGACCATAGACCAAATATCAATGAATGCCAATATTGTAGGCATGGCTAGGAAAGAGGAACCCACCTTAAATAATAAAGCGGATGAAAAAAAGATGTGAAGTAGGACAGAAGCTAAGAGAAGAGTTTTTAAAGAAGGAGAAAATAATTAGTCATGTGAAAGCTCAAAAACATGTCTGGAAATGGTGTTCTTATAAGTTACATTTCCCCAATTTAATTACAAACTTCTGTGTCATTGTTGAAGAAAACATGGGTAGAACACTCTTGAACGTAAATCATGGTAATATTTTTTTGGATCTGTTCTCCTAAGGCAAAGAAAACAAAAGCTAACGTGAACAAATGGGATCTTAGTTAGTTCAGTCACTCAGCCATGTCCGACTCTTTGTGACCCCATGAATTACAGCACACCAGGCCTCCCTGTTCATCACCAACTCCCAGAGTTCACTCAGACTCATGTCCCTCGAGTCAGTGATGCCATCCAGCCATCTCATCTTCAGTCGTCCCCTTCTCCTCCTGCCCCCAATCCCTCCCAGCATCAGAGTCTTTTCCAATGAGTCAGCTCTTCGCATGAGGTGGCCAAAGTATTGGAGTTTCAGCTTTAGCATCATTCCTTCCAAAGAAATCCCAGGGCTGATCTCCTTCAGAATCGACTGGTTGGATCTCCTTGCAATCCAAAGGACTCTCAAGAGTCTTCTCCAACACCACAGTTCAAAAGCATCGATTCTTCGGCACTCAGCTTTCTTCACAGTCCAACTCTCACATCCATACAGATCACTGGAAAAACCATAGCCTTCTAACCTAAAAGCTTTTGCACAGTGAAGGAAACTATCAACAAAACAAAAAAGACAACCTACTGAATGGGAGAAAATATTTATAAATGCCTTGTTTGATAAGAGATAATATTCACAATATATAAAGAACTCATATAACTCAACATAAAAAAAAGAGCTCAAATAATCTGATTAAAAAATGGGCTGAGGACCTGAATATACATTTTCCAAAGAAGACATACAGATCACCAACAATCATGCACTTCTGGTAGGAATGTAAATTGGTGCAGCCACTATGGAAAACAGTGTAGGAGTGCCTCAAAAAATGAAAACCAGAGCTATCATATGATCCAGTAATTTCACTCTTGAGTATTTATCTGAAGACAATAAAAACACTAATTTGAACCAAACAGTTCATGTTTTTCTGATAGCACACTGTTTACCTTTGTGGGAAAAAATAAATTAAAGCAGTAACTCTCAGTGAAAACTTTAGAAAATCTGGAGTTGAGTCCTTTCTACAGATAAATACGCAGTAATTTCTTGGCATGCCATCTCATCACATGGGTAATACTATGTGCTTTATTTACAAGAGTGACTTCTCTCGCTTTCTCATTTACTGCCTTATAGGTTACTGCTGGAACCTCTTATTTTCTAGGGCAATTAAACATGTAAATAATTTATTCCTTGTTAATAAATATAGGAAATGGGGCACTGATATGTGATGTAAGGGGAAGATCCTTTATATTGTTTACTGCAAAGAGTGTCTGGTGTCACCTGATTTTCTAGAGGTGGTACCAAGAACTCATGAATGTTTGATTTCTGTGGCCCACAGAGCAGTTACCACTTGCACTCAATAGCACTGTGAGTCAGATGACTTTATCAGGTCTTGTCACAGTTCTGGAAATTGGGTATCCCATCAACCACTCAGAAAGGAAAAATATTTCTTACAGTTAAAAACAGGAATAAAAAAAGCTTTTACTTCCTTCAATTAGTGTGAAATTTATTTACTCAGGTTGTGAGTGCTTGGAAATTGTCTACTTCTTTTTTTTCCATTTAAGCTAGTTATGATTCAGAAAAACATTTAAAAGCCAACTAGAAAGTCTGTGGCTTTGGAAGCCATACTTACACTATCCCACAAAAGGAAATAGATCCCTATTAGTTAAAAGTCTAGCTTAGAATTGATCACTAGACTACAGTATATTTGTTTGCTTACCTCATTGTCTTTCAGATGCGAGATGAACAAAATACAGTTCTCCCCTTTTTATATTTCTCACTCACCACTGAGTCATATCTATATACAAAATGACCTAATACAATTTATCAGCACAAGAGTAGGCAGGCCTTCAAATTTTCTGGCTTTTACCAAAGTGTAGATTCTTTCATTTTTTTCCTGGGAACGAATTCACCTGGATCCCACTATCAACTTCAGCAGAATGGCTTTCATCTGACATTTTATGCATTATACTTCTGCCTTTATAAAGAGCCATTTTGTACATTTGGACAGCATTTTATTATTTTTTCTTAATTTTATTTTTGGTAAAATAAACTTACAGTACCAGGGAAACCTTTCAACATGTATAATCACATATTTTTACTATGTACAACTTCCAAAACAAGTGCTTTCAGCTCCAAGTAAAGTGATGTTAAAACATCCTGACAATACTTAAACTGTAGGAAATTTCTTAGATGGCCAATATTTTCCTTAGCTTAGAAAAAAAGTTACACAATTGACAAATATCAATAAGACCTTCAGTCAGTTGAGAATCGTAAAAATGTTTTCTGAAGTTCAGTCATCTGGATCTTATGGACTATGGAGTAGTTGTGAGAGTTCAACAAGCAAAGTGAAAGCCTATGGATATTCAAACTTGAGTATTTCAGATGAGGTCCTATAGGTTTATGATCAGTCAACCAAAAATAAAAGGTATTCTTATGATGGGAGAACTTGGTATCTGGCTCATACACCATTCTTCACGGACTCCATTCTCATCAGTGATTAAAGGTGCATGGAATTCTCTATCTGTCATATAACTTTTTAGTCCTTCTCCAGTATAGGAAATAAGAGGAGAGATTTCACATTGGATTGGTGCATCATTGGCACCCTTCAGGTGGGGAATTGCTGGGAGGCAAGAGCCACTTTCATCTATGACATGGCCTCTTGCATTGAAGACCCAACAATGATAGAGGGACATCAAAACATGCCTTGCAGTAGTAGAGTTGTCCATTCTGACTGTCTTTGTCCTTCAGTGGGAAAACTCATCTTCCCCTAATACTTCATACACCATAAACTTTGTGGATTCCATTGTTCTTTCACTGGTTATTATATACCTCAAAAAGATGGATTTGTTGCCATGATATTATTCAGCTTACTATTGAAGCCTCAGGATACAGTCTGATTGAATGTGAAAAAGTGTCTTACAGGATGGCAAACCAACATCATACATTCTGTAGAGACATGCAACACTAGGTCTTGTGCCCTGCCCACCAGCTAGAAGAACTGCCAATTTGTTCCAACAAATCTGGAAAAGTCCTTGTCCTTCAGTTTCTCAGGCCTGCAGCTGATTTGGATCCCTGGTATCCCTGCCCAACACCTCTCAAGGGACAGGTTCCATTTAAGCATCCACTTTCTCTGGGAAGAATGATTAAATCAATCAGTCATCTTTTGGTAAAAGGAGTTCAGCTCCTCAAATTTCATGGTCTGGAGCTCTGCATAAAGTTCTACCTGTTGGGCTTTTTCCAGCTCATTCCAGAAGTGTAGCAGGTGTTCTTCTCCAGCTTTGGACATCCTGAGTTTGAGGCCATTGACATTCATCATGTTCTGGGATTCAGGTGTTTTGATAACTGGGGTATAGTTTCTACACCTGTAAACCTCCCTCAGCCTGAGATAGCTCTTCCTGGCTCTGGCTCCTGTGGCATGGCCACTCATTGGCATCCAGTGCCAGCTCCCACTCCAAGTGTACACCCTCATCTGGGGCCGGGGAAGCAGGGCAGTTGGAAGCTGGGGGTGAGGGGTGGATTGACAGCCTCAGTCACTCCATCCACCCTTTGCTGCAGTGAGTGGTTGCCTTGGACAGCATTTTAAAGTCATATGTAAAAACAGTAGAAGTTATCGTCAGATGTTATCTACATGTCACTCAGAGAGATGGGTCCAGGAAATGATTTCCTTTCTTTTTTCTTTCTTTCAGATGATTTGGTGTCTTAAATATAAGAAAATGAAAACTTCATCACTTAGCACATTTGCTTCCCTTTTGCAATGGCTGTCAGAGTTTAGAGCCAAACACATTGCTCAAATATCATCCTCTATCTGATAATGCCCATCTTTTCTGTTTGGTGTCCTAATGACTTTAGAACTGAAAATAGGGTGGCCTTTGTCCACAGTTATACTAGGGTTCCAATTTCAGCTCTTCCTCTTGCTACTTACAGGAAGCTACATGACCACTTGTCAATCCACTTGACTTCTATGTGCCTCACTTTGCTTATGTACAAAATAGATAAACATAATCCTTCTTTCATCAAATTGTGAAAATTAAATGAAAATCTGTTTTTTTATCCTTCAAGATTAGTTTATTTCTTTAAGATGGACCACTTTGAGTTTTTAATACTTAAATACTTTGCTGAGTTTAAATCTGTTTATGGTGAGCTGCTGACTGGAAAAAGTGCATCTTTGTAGCTAGAGCTTAAAGGTCCTTCATACAGAGGAGGAAGAAAGCCACTGGGAAGTCAGAAAGTTGTTTATGGTTTTCTGAATAATTTAAAAATTAAACTTTCTTTTGGTGAAGAAAATGGCAGCCCACTCCAGTATTCTTGCCTGGGAAATCCCATGGACAGATGAGCTGGGCAGGCTATAATCCATGGGGTTACAAAAGTCGGACATGATTTAGCAACTAAGCCACTACCACCATACTTATTTGTAGCAGAACATGGTTTTAGAACCTGTTCAGCATACAGCTCCAAGAAGCCAGTACCAATTGATTGGAGTTAGAATGAGAACTAAATTCGCTTGGCATCTCTGTGTTTGTCACTTAAAAACATGGGCATATCTTTATGAATTTTTTTTTCTGAAGTAAGAAAGTAATCCATGTGGCTTCTTCCATACCTTCTCATCTATTTACCCTATAATTTAGAAGTAGTCTAGAAATAATTTTCAAAATGGAAAAATCAAGATTGTCTCTGACCATAGAACAGATTTTTCAAAAGCAGATATAAAAGACCCAAGGCAAGCAGGACAATTAATCCTAGGTTATAATCTCAGTGTTATTATAAATCTCTTGACTAACAAGTAGGAAGTACAATTCAGTTTACCAAAGGATTATTTTTGTAACAAAAATAGAGATGGTTTAAAGACTCAATACATAGACTTTTAAATCCATACTCTTGACATGGGGTCCTGCTTTGCCACTAACAGTCTGACTCTGGGGAAAGTAATTTCTTTGTTTCAGTTTTCTTGCCTATAAAGTGAGATCTTGAATTCTCTGTCTCAGTTTCTTCATCTGTAAAATGTGACCAGTAATGATACTTCACTATCATAAGATTCAGTGATTTAATGCTTGCAGAGCACTTAGAGAAGTGCCTAGCATACAGTAAGTTCCTTTTAAGTATTAGTTGCTCAGTCGTGTCTGACTCTTCGCAACCCCATGGACTGGAGCCTACCAGGTTCCTCTGTCCGTGGAATTCTCCAGGCAAGAATACTGAAGTGGGTAGCCATTCTCTTCTCCAGGGGATATTCCTGACCCAGTGATGGAACCTGGGTCTCCTGCATTGCAGGCGGATTCTTTACTGGCTGAGCCACCAGGCACGTGTTAACGAAATATAAGCCAGTGAATGATGAAGAAAGCATGGGTAGATATTTAGTCAGGTTGTTATGAAAAAGGAGCGCAGCACAGTCTTTGGAGACAGTCAAGTTGAATTTTGACTCTACCACTTTCTCATTGTGGAGGCTTGGACCAGTCAGTTTTTTCCATCTGAAGAATAAACTTAATAGGTTCTTGGGCTCCCCACTTAAGCGAAAGCCCAATTCCATGATGATTAAAGAAGGCATCTGGATCCTTTGATTTAATAGGTTATAGACTCTAGAGACATATTTCTGAAATTTCTTCCTTACCTAGCCTTCTTCCTCCTTTTCTTCTTTCCTCGTGCCCTCATTCACTTCTCTTCCTTTCTTCCACACTGACTGAGTGCCTACCATGTGCCAAACATTATCCCAGGTCATGGTGGCACCATAATCCACTTCGCCTCTTTCAGGGGGTCACTATCTAGTACTTGTGTTTAATAAAGCGACAAACTTTGCTGGTGCTAAACAGGAACTGCAGATATTAAGTCAACTAGGCCTGTTATAGTAACCCAGCTCTTTATTTCTACCAATCATTTTTCTTCTCTCAGGTCTTCCAGTCAATGAATTAAGATCTCTGAGCACTTATTGTGTGTTAGGTGATATAATGAGCTCTGGGAACATATAGCTCGTTAACACAGAATGGTGCTCACATTCTGGGTTGCCAGGTACTCACAGGGCCATGGGAGAGAGGCACATGCATCCAGAGAGCTACCAGGCCTCACTGATGTGTTGGGATAGGGACAAGAGAAGACAGCTGTAGAAGTCTGGAGTAGGAAGTGTCAGTATATTCCTAGGAACATCAGGGAAGACTTAAAGAGTGAGAAATTTTTATTTAATTTGGGCTTAAAGGAGGAATGGATGTTTCTTAGAGAAGGGAGGTTTCCAGCAGAGATAAGAATGTGAAGGACTGAGTATGCATACCTTTTGAGGGGAACAGAGATACTCAGTGACCAGTAGGCCCACGGAGACTCAAAGGCCGGCAGTATAGGATAAGGATCCAACTTCCTTATTTCGAATGTGAATGTCCAGTTTTCCCAACACCATTTGTTGAAGAGACTCATCTCCCAGTTGTGCAGACTTAGCACCCTTATAAAAAATCATTTGATTACATAAAGTGAAAGTGAAGTCATCAGTCGTGTCCGACTCTTTGCAACCCCATGGACTGTAGCCCACCAGGATCCTCTGTCCATGGGATTCTCCAGGCAAGAATACTGGAGTGGGTTGCCATTTCCATATGCTAGGGTTTATTTCTGGGCTCTCTAGTTTATTCCATTACTTTGTGTATATACAGTGCCAATACAACACTGTTTTGATGTCCATAGCTGTGTAATAAATTTTGAAATAGGAAGTGTCTGACCTCCAACTTTGTTTCTTTCCAAGAGTGTTTTATCCATTCTGGGTGCCTTGAAGTTCTAAATGAATTTGAGATATATTGTTCTATTTCTGCAAAAATAAAAAAAAAGCCCAGCATTTGGATTTTGATACAAATTGTATTGAATCTGTAGATCTCTTTCAGTAGTTTTCACATCGGAACAATACTAAATTTCCAGTTCATGAATATTGAATATCTTTCCATTTGTTAGCATCTTCTTTAAAATCTCTAAGTAACATTTTGTAGTTTTCAGTGTACAAGTCTTTTATCTCCTTGGTTATGTTTATTCCAAGTATTTTATTTTTTTAGATGTTATTACATGGAATTGTTTTCCTTATTTCCTTTTAGAATTGTTCTCTATTAGTGTATGGAAATGCAAATGATTTTTGTGTATTGATTCTGTGTCCTGCAATTTTGTTTTCTTCTATCAGAACTATTTGTTAAAATTTATTTATTCTACAAGTTAGGATGTGTGTGCATAATCTTTAAAGATTTCTGTAAAATAAGATCATGTTGTCTGAGAACAGATAATTTTACTACTTTCTTTCCAGTTTGAATGCCTTTTATAGTTTTCTTCCTTAATTGCTCTGGCTTGAACTTCCAGTATTTTGTTGAATAAAAGTAGTGAAAATGGACAACCTTGCTTTGTTCTTGATATTAGATAAAACACTTTCATTCTTTCACTGTCGAGTTCGATATTAGCTAGGACCTTTCATATATGAATTTTATGATGTTGAGGCAGTTTTCTTCTGCTCCTAGTTTGAGTGTTTTTATCATGAAAGGGTTGAATTTTATCAAATCTGTAATCAGTTGTAATGATCATGTGTTTTTCCCCCTTCATCCTGTCTTACATTGATTGCTTTTTGTATTGGAATAATCCTTACATTCCAGGAAGAAATACCACTTGATCTTGACATATAATTATTTTAATAACTGGTGAATTCTGTTTGCTAGTGTTTTGTTGAGGACTTTTATGTTGCTACTCATCAGGAATATGAGTCTATAGTCTTGTAGTGACTTTGCCTCGCTTTGATAGCAAAGCAATGCTTCCCTCTTTAAATGAGTTGGAAATGTTTCCTCTTCTTCAGTTTTCTGGAAAAATTTGAGGGGGATGGTGTTCATCATTTAAATGTTTGATAGAATTCACCAGTGAGGTAATTTGGTCCTTAGGTTTTCTTTTGGAGACGGTTTTGACTATTGATTCAATCTCTTTACTAGTTATCAGTTTGTTTATATTTTTCTGTTTCTTCATTAGGCTGCGTGTTTCTAGATTTTTGTCCATTTCACTTAGGTTATTCAATTTATTTATGTACAATTGTTCATAGTACACTCTCATAATCCTTTATATTTTTTATAAAATTGGTAGAAATGTCTGATCCTTCATTTCTAATTTTAGTTATTTAAGTCTTTCTTTTTTCTTAGTCAATCAAGATAACAATTTATCAGTTTTGTCAATTTTTAAAAAGAACCAACTCTTGGTTTCATTTTTCTCTGTTGCTTTTTTATTCTTTATTTTGCTTCTCTCTGCTCTAGTCCTTATTATTTCCTTCCTTCTGCTAACCTTGGGTTTAGTTTGTTTTCCTTGTAGTTCCTTAAGATATAATTTTAGATGGTTGATTTGAGGGAGAGGGTGGGATGATTTGGGAGAATGGCATTGAAACATGTAAGAATCGAATCGCCAGTCTATGTCTGATGCAGGATACAGCATGCTTGGGGCTGGTGCACGGGGATGACCCAGAGGGATGTTGTGGGGAGGGAGGTGAGAGGGGGGTTCATGTTTGGGAACGCATGTACACCCGTGGTGGATTCATGTCAATGTATGGCAAAACCAATACAGTATTGTAAAGTAAAATAAAGTAAAAATAAAAATTAAATAAATAATAATAAAAATAAAAAGCAGAGACCAAAAAAAAGAAAATTTTTTTCTTTTTTAATTTGCTTACAGCTATAAATATTTCCTTTAAGAGCCTTTTTCCTGATCACATAGTTTTGGCATGTTGTGTTTTCATTTTGTTGAGAATTAAGCATTTGAAACAATAGTCACCACTCCCTGTCTTTGGGGACTAACTCAATGCCAAGACCTTTGCCAATCAGCCTGGCATGAAGACTTGAGGTATTCTCAGACTGTGCATTCATCTTTCCTGAGTCTGCGCATGGACTTTTTCTCTTGTATGTAGGGGGTTTTAAAAAAAAAAAACAACTTTTTTTTTAGCGCTATTTTAGATTTACAACAAAATTGAATGGGAGGCATAGAGATTTCCCATATGTCACCTGTCTCCACCCATGAATATCTTTCCCCATTATCAAAATCACTCATTAGAATTACAGATTTTATTTATTTTAAAAAGTTTATTTTTAATTGATTTACAATTTTGGTTTGATTTCTGTCATATATCAACTTGAATTAACCTTCAGTTCAGTTCAGTTCAGTCACTCAGTTGTGTCCGACTCTCTGTGACCCTTGAAGCACAGCACGCCAGGCCTCCCTGTCCATCACCAACTCCCGGAGTTCACCCAAACTCATCTCCATTGAGTCGGTGATGCCATCCAGCCATCTCATCCTCGGTTGTCCCCTTCTCCTCCTGCCCCCAATCTCTCCCAGCGTTAGAGTCTTTTCCAATGAGTCAACTCTGCATGAGGTGGCCAAAGCATTGGAGTTTCAGCTTTAGCATCAGTCCTTCCAAAGAACACCCAGGACCGATCTCCTTTAGAATGAACTGGTTGGATCTCCTTGCAGTCCAAGGGACTCTCAAGAGTCTTCTCCAACACCACAGTTCAAAAGCATCAATTTTTGGCTCTCAGCTTTCTTCACAGTCCAAATTTCACATCCATACACGACCACTGGAAAAACTGTAGCCTTGACTAGACGGACCTTTGTTGGCAAAGTAATGTCTCTGCTTTTGAATATGCTATCTAGGTTGGTCATAACTTTCCTTCCAAGGAGTAAGCGTCTTTTAATTACATGGCTGCAGTCACCATCTGCAGTGATTTTGGAGCCCCCCAAAATAGTCTGACACTGTTTCCACTGTTTCCCCATCTATTTCCCATGAAGTGATGGGACCAGATGCCATGATCTTAGTTTTCTGAAGGTTGCACTTTAGGCCAACTTTTTCACTCTCCTCTGTGTATGTATATCCCCCTCCCCCTCAAATCCCCCTCCCACCTCTTGCTCATTCCCACCCTTCTAGGTTATTACAGACTCCCAGTTTGAGTTCCCTGAGTCATTCAGCAAATTCCCATTGGCTGTCTATTTACATATGTTTGTGTATATGCATCCATGCTACTCTTCTCCATTTATCTCACCCTCTCCCTATACTCTCCCACCCTTGTCCATGTCCATTCTCTATGTCTGCATCTCCATTGCTGCTCTGCAAACAGATTTGCAAAATGACAAATTTTAAAATGAAAGGTGAAAAAAATAAAATAAAATGAAGGATGACCCTACATTGACAGAATGTCATTACTCAGAGTCTACCTTAGGTTTTATTCTTAGTGTTGGACAGTCTCTGGATCTGGATAAATGTATAATGACATATACCCATGATGGTAATATATTTTATTTTTGCTGCTCTGAGAATCCTCTATGCTCTGCCTATTTTTACCTCCATTCCACAGCCTCCCTGACAACCACTGATGTTTTTAGGGTCTCTGTAGTTTTACCTTTTTTACCATGTTATTTACTTGAAATCATATAGTACATAGATTTTTACAGCTAGGCTTCTTTCATTTAGTAATATGCTCTTGAAATTTCTGCATATGTTTACATGGTTTGATAGTTTCTTTCTAGTGCTGGATGAAATTCCATTGTCTGGATGTACAACAGTTTGTTTACCTATTCTCCTCTTGAAGGACATCTTGGTTGCTTCCAAGTATTAGAACATCCACATGCAGGTTTTGGGGTGGATATGTTTTCAATTCCTTTGGATAAATATCAAGGGGTGCAATTTCTGGGTAATATGGTAAGAGTATGTTTAATTTTTTAAGAAACTGTCAAACTGCCTTTACATGACTTGTTAAAATGTTTGAATTTCCCTAAGACACCTTTGCTTCTTCTTGGAGTCTTAGACCTTCTGCTGTATTACTTTGCTCATAATCTCTTATCCTCCGCCATCTGTGAGTTTGCAGTCCTCTCCATCTCTTGTGCACTAAGGTGCCTGCTACAGCTTTCAGTAGCCTTCAACTTGATATCCAACAATGCTTTTGTTTCTCTCTGAGATTTAAGTTAGGTAAGATAGAAACCTATCTTTCAGGAACTCTCAGAACATTGAAAACAAGTTCTACTTTTAAAATTCTGTCCCAAAAGAGGAGAGAGGGATTGAGGTGACAGCCTTCTGAATGCAGGCAGTGGTGAAGGGGAGAGGATGGGACAAAGAGTTAGCAAAATACCACAAAATTTTCTATGTTAAGTGTATAACTTTTGAGGCTTTCCTTGATTGCTATAGATATATTACTCATTTCTAGAGATCCAACAAACTATTTCTTATCAATCTATATTTGTCTACTTGGTTCTGCAGGGGAATGAGAGCTTGGAGCTTTCTGGTCTGACTTCTTGCTTGACATCACTTTCTTTAGAGACATCTTGTAATCTGAAAAGAGACTTTAGGACTGAATCCCAATGAACCCTAGTTTTAAAGAGAGATCAAGAAAGAATCCATGAAGATGAGACAAAAGGCAAACAGGGAACCATAAGTGAATGGTAGCCTAGAAACCAAGAGGGTTTTGAATTTGGTTAATAATGTTAAAGTCTATTAAGATGTCAAATAAGATAATAACTAAGACAAGATAATTGAACTTTGATTGATAGAATGATGGTGTAGAAGCAGTATTGCATATGGCAACAGAGAGTTCACCTGAACAGAGAAACTGTATGGAATAATAACTTTGGGTTTCAAAACAGTGAAAATTGAATGATAGTTCACCAAAGAACTTAGCAAAGGGCTGAAACATTCAGGCTTTATGAAATCATATTGGAAGAATTGAACAGAAGGAAAATATTCCTGCAAAATGTTATCTTCTAGCTGGTTTTTCTCATTTCTTAAAATGTGTGTCTTCTAGCCATGTTTCTGTCACCTTTTATTTACTGTTGCAGTTTCAAATGATGCTTTAATGGCTAAGAAATTGAAGGCCAGAATTTCCCCTTTTTTTCATCATATGAATTCCATTTAGCTTTGTTTTTTAAACTCTTTTTTGTATTCAATCTTCCATCTTAAGGGTATTAGAGATTTCTGCCTTGAAAATATATTTTCATGTTTTTATCTAAATCCAAATTTGTAAACTCATGTTTACATACTTTATCAGTCAGATTTAAAAGAATCAAGCACAGAAATTGTTCTAAGCAGATCAAGATGTTGGATCTGACTATAGAAGGAGCCCGTTAATGTTGTTCTGATCCAAAATCAGAGAATGCACTTACCTTATAACCCAGGCCTATCACCCCCTCAATATGTTTTTGGCCATTAAAGTATAAAGGATAGAATGTGTAAAAGCTTGTGGGCATGCTCATTCCTAGCTGGAAAGATAATTCAGATATATGCAATATTTAACTCGAAGATCAATATATTCTTTCACTTACTTATTCACTCACTCTTCCCATGCACATTTACTGAACATCCACACCATGCAAGACACTGTAGATATAAACACTGCCCAAGCCCCTCAGAGGCTTGCAGTTTAATATAGAGACATAAATACTCTTACAGAAAAAGGTACAACACCCCAGGTAGGCAAAAGGAAGGAGTGAGCAACACTACAATTATAAACTGACAACAAACTCAAGAGTTGCTTGGAAGTCATGCCAGATGCTCATTCCATTATAGAAGAGTTGATCATGGTCATCCCTCTTGGTAAGAATCTACTCTGTGTTTACTTCTTTAACAAGGATGTGGTTTTGCGGCAGCATTCACATTACAACATGGTTTGATATACATCAGGAAACAGATGTACAGTGTAATCAGTCAATTACAGTCAATTACTACAGGGTGTCTAGTAAGATCCTTTTAATTATAAATCATAGGAAGAGTGTACGGTTTAGACAAGACCAATGTGAGTCATGCTGTTTATACAACACACTTTAGGCAACATGATGAGCACAGGCACAGCTCTGCTTCCTTTTCTTGGCAATCAGTATCTCAAAGGCTAGAGAGGCCAGCCATGGGCATTACTTCCAGCCATGAGACAACCAGATCTTAGCTTGTAGAACAAAAATGTTGTTATCGGTGTCACCGGCTGAGAGGAAAAATGATTAAGCAAAATGAGAAGTGGATATTTCAGCATAGATTTAGCCCTAGTGATAGCTGATTCTGATTCATGGAGGTAGAATGGGATGAACATGGTACTTACAAAATCAAGCCTTAGGATCAGAGTCTAGTCTGGGTGCTACTCTGTGATGGTCTAATGTTAGTAGAGCTATTCATCTAACCATCCACTAATCCATCCAATGTTTTTTAAGCATTGTCTGTGACCCTGACCTTGGGTAGCTTTTGGATGTAAAGAGATTTAAAAAATCACCTCTAGAGTCCTACATTCCAATGGAGAAGATGTATAAGGAAGCAGATGGTTATACTATGGGGTAATAAGAGCTAAAATGTGGATAAATATGATGAGGTTTGGGAACAAATGGAAGAGGTACTTAACTAAGGTGAAAAGGTCAAGGGATGATTTCTCTAGGAAGATGTGGTTGGTTAAATTTTAGAGGATGCTAAGAATTGGCTAACTCAAGATTAAGAAAGGGAAAAACTGAACGGTGACTTTTTGTTTAATACTGACCTCTCTGATATTGGTACTGCTGGTAACCAGATTCCTGTCATAAGCTAAGACCTGTAATAGCCTATTTTGGGTTAAAAGCTTCCCCTCAGCAGGAAACCAGAACACACTGAGATGCTTTCTCAAGTACAAAGAAGAATTGTAACTTGTAATAACTAGACCTTGACAGCAGCAGAACAGCACTCCTCATATAAACCTTAGGCAGTTTCTCTCTCAGCTGTAGAAACTTGCAGTGTATCACAAGGAAGTCTAGTTAGAGATTACACATCTGTTATAAACAAGCCCTCTTCTCACACTCGAATAACCATTATGTCCAGTTGGGAGCACAGGTAATAATATTGTATATCATTAGTGTAAATAGCAGTCGTTTATAATGGCAGCAATAGGAAACTAATACATATTCCAGCTGTTAATAGGTAACTCAAAGGGATTATAGCCCAACAAAGTAATACCAGAATTCCATTAATGACCTGGTCAGTTTCCCCTCCTCCCAACTCCACATGTGTCCTCTCTTGTCTTCATGCTGAACTGGTGAGCCAAGGCCCAGGGAATGTGAGATGGAGAGAAAGAAGGCAACATTTGTACCACCATTCTTTCAATTGACACCGCTTGCATGTACAGGTATGTGGGATAGGGAGTGGTGGGTAAGTGGGTGAGATTGCAAAAAAGGGCAAATTTCAGCAATATTTATTGGAAACATAAATCTTTCTTTGTGTGTAAATTGTTGTGTTTGGACTGTCAATCTTATTTGTTTCATAGATACAGAAAAAAAGAGCAAGAATAAAATCTACATGTTAACAGTGGTTATGTTTAGGTTATGTGTGATTTTAACTACTGTATTTTTCTGGATTTTCAAATATTTCTACTGTTATATACTGTTATTTTAAATAAAGTATATTTATTAAGGGATTTCAATTACTTCTATTTCCTTCTAAGGGTTTGTAAACTTTTGTAAAGTCTACATTTTTTGCCATTAAAAAAAATTTCCTCCAGTTCCATTCTTCTTTTTCAAGATTGCTTTGGCTATTTGAGGTTGTTTGTATTTCCATACAAATTGTGAAATTATTTGTTCTAGCTCTGTGAAAAATACTTGGTAGCTTGTTGGTAGCTTGATAGGGATTGCATTGAATCTATAGATTGCTTTGGGTAGTATACTCATTTTCATTATATTGATTCTTCCAATCCATGAACCTGGTATATTTCTCCATCTATTAGTGTCCTCTTTGATTTCTTTCATCAGTGTTTTATAGTTTTCTATACATAGATTTTTAGTTTCTTTAAAATGGAACTGAAGGAATCAACCTGCCTGACTTCAGGCTCTACTACAAAGCCACAGTCATCAAGACAGTATGGTACTGGCACAAAGACAGAAATATAGATCAATGGAACAAAATAGAAAGCCCAGACATAAATCCACACACCTATGGACAACTTATCTTTGACAAAGGAGGCAAGAATATGCAATGGAGAAAAGACAATCTCTTTAACAAGTGGTGCTGGGAAAACTGGTCAACCACTTGTAAAAGAATGAAACTAGAACACTTTCTAACACCACAAACAAAAATAAACTCAAAATGGATTAAAGATCTAAATGTAAGACCAGAAACTATAAAACTCCTAGAGGAAAACAGAAGCAAAACACTCTCGAACATAAATCACAGCAGGATGCTCTATGACCCACCTCCCAGAATATTGGAAATAAAAGCAAAAATAAACAAATGGGACCTAATTAAAATTAAAACCTTCTGCACAACAAAGGAAACTCTAAGTAAGGTGAAAAGACAGCCTTCACAATGGGAGAAAATAATAGCAAATGAAGCAACTGACAAACAACTAATCTCAAAAATATACAAGCAACTCCTGCAGCTCAATTCCAGAAAAATAAATGACCCAATCAAAAAATGGGCCAAAGAACTAGACATTTCTCCAAAGAAGACATAGAGATGGCTAACAAACACATGAAAAGATGCTCAACATCACTCATTATCAGAGAAATGCAAATCAAGACCACAATGAGGTACCATTTCACGCCAGTCAGAATGGCTGTGATCCAAAAGTCTACAAGCAATAAATGCTGGAGAAGGTGTGGAGAAAAGGGAACCCTCTTACACTGTTGGTGAGAATGCAAACTAGTACAGCCGCTATGGAGAACAGTGTGGAGATTCCTTAAAAAACTGGAAATAGAACTGCCTTATGACCCAGCAATCCCACTGCTGGGCATACACACTGAGGAACCCAGAATTGAAAGAGACACGTGTACCCCAATGTTCTTGCAAGCACTGTTTATAATAGCCAGGACATGGAAGCAACCTAGAAGTCCATCAGCAGAGGAATGGATAAGAAAGCTGTGGTACATATACACAATGGAGTATTACTCAGCCATTAAAAAGAATACATTTGAATCAGTTCTAATGAGGTGGATGAAACTGGAGCTGATTATACAGAGTGAAGTAAGCCAGAAAGAAAAACACCAATACAGTATACTAACGCATATATCTGGAATTTGGAAAGATGGTAACAATAACCCTATATGCGAGACAGCAAAAGAGACACAGATGTATAGAACAGTCTTTTGGACTCTGTGGGAGAGGGCGAGGGTGGGATGATTTGGGAGAATGGCATTGAAACGTGTTTATATTATATTATATTCTTATATTATAAGAAACGAATCACCAGTCCAGTTTCGATGCAGGATACAGGATGCTTGGTGTTGGTGCACTGGGATGACCCAGAGGGATGGTACGGGGAAGGGGACAGGAGAGGGGTTCAGGATGGGGAACATGTGTATACCCGTGGTAGATTCATGTTGATGTATTGCAAAACCAATACAATATTATAAAGTAATTAGCCTCCAATTAAAATGAATAAATTTAAATTAAAAACAAACAAATTTCCAAACTATCTACTGAAAAACTTTCATATTTGAAAATCTGAGGAAAATTAGCATTCATATTTTTTATAACACTAAACCTTGTACATATCAATTACTATGGTGATGTTATTGTGATATTTATTTGTGACCCTTAAAATTTTTTTTAATTAATTTTTGGGCTGAGCTGTTCTTCATTCCTGCACGGGTTTTTCTAAGTTGCAGCAAGTATGGTCTACTTTTTAGTTCTAGTTCGTGGGCTTCTCATTATGGTGGCATCTCTTGTTGTGGATCACAGGCTGTAGGGCATTCAGGCTTCAGTATTTGTGGCATTTGGGCTCAGAAGTTGAAGTTCCAAGCCCTAGAGCAAGGTTCCACATCTGTGGCCAATGCACTTACTTTGCTCCGCAGAATGTGGGATCTTCCCAGATCAGGCATGAAACTGGTGTCTTCTGGATTGGCAGACAGATTTTTAAAATACTGAGACACCAGGGAAGGCCTGTTTTGACTCTTGATTTTAATTTGCCCCTTTGCCAAAAAAAGTGTAACTGTCAATGAAATTTGTGCTTTTCTAGGTATGACAAGATGTAAGAATCAGGGCTCATAAATTCTTCTCCAGAAATTATCTATCTCTTGGCCCGCTCTGTCAGAATTCCATATCACAGAATGCCTCAATCTTGATGTCCACCTAGACTCCTTTCAGGGGTTGTTGAAGGTGAGCAGCTGCAGTGGCCATAATTTAATCTTTGTAGAGGTACGCAGCAAGTGCCTATTTTCAGGCAGCACAGACCCTTCAGTGTCATATATTTGACTATGGTTTGGAGGCTTTTCGTGAGCATTTAATTGTTTGGTGCTAGGAATGCTCATTCTTGGGTTTGGGGAAGATGTTCATTGACAGGCTAATTAAATGGGCTGTTCCTGAACCTTTCCATAAAGGAATATCCAAAATTCTCTGGACTCTCTGTCTCTATTAAACTCTTGTGGTCCAGGCAGTGTTCCATCTTCTTGCTTTTTCCCATATCTACAGTTATACCAGTATCATCATTGATCTCATACGGAATTACCTATCATGTAAAGACCAGTAAGAGAATTACTGAAATTAGGGGTCAAAGCAGGAATAAGAAGCAAGTTCTTTTGCATAACCATTTTGTTTGTGGACAATAGAGGGTCAGTGAGTGGGTGTTCTGGTCTGATGGAATGAAGCCATCTGCACTCAGTTCTTAATAGAAGTTGTTGAGGAGTGACAACTTTAATGTTATTAGACCAGGGAAATCCTCCTTTTTAGAAAAATAAGCGTGCATCCTAATGTAGACTTGACATTGTCAGGTGACTTGTACCCCGGAACTCAGGTATCTATGCTTATAGAAGTAGGGGGTATTGGTCATTACACCAGCTGAGCCACAAGGCATCACTACGAACAAAGCTAGTGGAGGTGATGCAATTCCAGTTGAGCTATTTCAAATCCTAAAAGATGATGCTGTGAAAGTGCTGCACTCAATATGCCAGCAAATTTGGAAAACTCAGCAGTGGCCACAGGACTGGAAAAGGTCAGTTTGCATTCCAATCCCAAAGAAAGGCAATGCCAAAGAATGCTCAAACTACCGCACAATTGCACTCATCTCACATGCTAGTAAAATAATGCTCAAAATTCTCCAAGCCGGGTTTCAGCAATATGTGAACTGTGAACTTCCAGATGTTCAAGCTGGTTTTAGAAAAGGCAGAGGAACCAGAGATCAAATTGCCAACATCCACTGGATCATGGAAAAAGCAAGAGAGTTCCAGAAAACCATCTATTCTGCTTTATTGACTATGTCAAAGCCTTTGACTGTGTAGACCACAATAAACTGTGGAAAATTCTGAGAGATGGGAATGCCAGAGCACCTGACCTGCCTCTTGAGAAACCTATATGCAGGTCAGGAAGCCACAGTTTGAACTGGACATTGAACAACAGACCGGTTCCAAATAGGAAAAAGAGTACGTTAAGGCTGTATATTGTCACCCTACTTATTTAACTTGTATGCAGAGTACATCATGAGAAAGGCTGGGCTGGAAGAAACACAAGCTGGAATCAAGATTGCCAGGAAAAATATCAATAATCTCAGATAAACAGATGACACCACCCTTATGGCAGAAAGTGAAGAGGAACTAAAAAGCCTCTTGATGAAATTGGAAGAGGAGAGTGAAAAGAGTTGGCTTAAAGCTCAACATTCAGGAAACGAAGATCATGGCATGTGGTCCCATCACTTCATGGGAAATAGATGGGGAAACAGTGGAAACAGTGTCAGACTTTAATTTCAGGGGCTCCAAAATCACTGCAGATGGTGACTGCAGCCATGAAATTAAAAGACGCTTACTCCTTGGAAGAAAAGTTTTGACCAACCTAGATAGCATATTGAAAAGCAGAGACATTATTTTGTCAACAAAGGTCCATCTAGTCAAGGCTGTGGTTTTTCCAGTAGTCATGTATGGATGTGAGAGTTGGACTGAAGAAAGCTGAGTGCTGAAGAATTGATGCTTTTGAACTATGGTGTTGGAGAAGACTCTTGAGAGTCCCTTGGACTGCAAGGAGATCAACCCTGGGATTTCTTGGAAGGAATGATGCTAAAGCTGAAACTCCAGTACTTTGGACACCTCATGTGAAGAGATGACTCATTTGAAAAGACTCTGATGCTGGGAGGGATTGAGGGCAGGAGGAGAAGGGGGCGACGGAGGATGAGATGGCTGGATGGCATCACTGACTCGATGGACATGAGTCTGAGTAAACTCTGGGAGTTAGTGATGGACAGGGAGGCCTGGCGTGCTGCAATTCATGGGGTCGCAAAGAGTCGGACACGACTGAGTGACTGAACTGAACTGAACTGGTCATTACAGAAGTGCTTTCTCTATTAACATATGGTTATAGCAATTTCATTGTCTAAACATAGGAGTTATAAGAGGAGATCTTTAGAAATAAGGTTGTTGTCACCAGGTGCTAAGAGCCATTGTTTGAGAATGGCTGTTAGCATGTCAAATCTGACAGAACTCAGAAAACCAAATTTTTTTTCTGACAACAAGGACATGTCAGATCACACCCCTATTGTTTCCTAAGTTATTTCCCTGGATGTCTGAAACACAGCTACTCTTTTGTGACTCTTTCCTAAGAAAATTTTATTAATGTTTTTGGCTGAGCTGTTCTTCATTCCTCCATTGGGTTTTCTCTAGTTGCAGTGAGTTTCCAGTACCAGTATGTGAGATTCTCATTGTGGTGACTTCTTTTGGTGTATAGCACAGGTTGTAGGACATTCAGGCCTCAGTATTTGTGGCATTTGGGCTCAGAAATTGAAGCTCCGAGCCCTAGAGCACAGGTTCTACACAACAGTTGTGGTGAACGGCTTACTTTACTCCAGGGATGTGGGATCTTCAGAGACAGGCAAAGAACTCATATCTCCTGCATTGACAGGCAGATTCTTTTACAACTGAGCCACCAGGAAAGGCCTCTTTTGATTTTTTTTAAAATTTCACCTTCATAACCAAAAGAAGTGTCACTGTCAAGGAAATTAGTATTTCTCTGAGTGTAAGAAGGTGCAAGAATCAGGGCTCCTAATGTCTTTTCCAGAAATTGTCTATCTCTTGGCCTATTCAGTCAGAATTCAAGATCACAGAATGCCTCACTTGTGATGTCCAGCCACTACTCCTTTCAGGGGTTGTTGAAGGTAAAACCTGCAGTGGCCATGACTTAATCTTTGTAGAGGTACACGGCAAGTGCCAATTTTCAGTCAGCACAGCCACTTCAGGATCATATATGGACTATGGTTTGGAGGATTTTCATGATCATTTTTTACCTTGGTGCTGGGAATGCTTATTCCAGGACTTGGGGAAGATTTTCAGTGACAGATAACTCAATGCGCTGTTCCTGGACATTTCCATAAAACAGTATTGAAAATTCTCTGGACTCCCTGTCTTTATTAAACTCAACTGGAAGAAACACAAGCTGGAATCAAGATTTCCGGGAGAAATATCAATAACCTCAGATATGCAACTGACACCACTCTTATGGCAGAAAGTGAAGAGGAACTAAAAAGCCTCTTGATGAAAGTGAAAGTGGAGAGTGAAAAAGTTGGCTTAAAGCTCAACATTCAGAAAACGAAGATCATGGCATCAGGTCCCATCACTTCATGGGAAATAGATGGGGAAACAGTGGAAACAGTGTCAGACTTTATTTTGGGGGGCTCTAAAATCACTGCAGATTGTGACTGCAGCCATGTAATTAAAAGATGCTTACTCCTTGGAAGAAAAGCTATGACCAACCTAGAAAGCATTTTTAAAAGCAGAGACATTACTTTGCCGACTAAGGTCCATCTAGTCAAGGCTGTGGTTTTTACTGTGGTCATGTATGAATGTGAAAGTTGGACTGTGAAGAAGGCTGAGTGCCAAGAATTGATGCTTTTGAACTGTGGTGTTGGAGAAGACTCTTGAGAGTCCCTTGGACTGCAAGGAGATCCAACCATCCATTCTGAAGTAGATCAGCCCTGGGATTTCTTTGGAAGGAATGATGCTAAAGCTGAAACTCTAGTACTTTGGCCATTTCATGCGAAGTGTTGACTCATTTGAAAAGACTCTGATGCTGGGAGGGATTGAGGGCAGGAGGAGAAGGGAATGACAGAGGATGAGATGGGTAGATGTCATCACTGACTCGATAGATGTGAATCTGAGTGAACTCTGGGAATTGGTGATGGACAGGGAGGTGTGGCGTGCTGCAATTCATGGGGTCGCAAAGAGTCGGACACAACTGAGCGACTGAACTGAACTGTGTTCCAGGGAAGTATTCCATCTTGTTGTTATCTTCCCATATATAGAGTTACAGTGTTCTCATCGTTGATCACATGCACAACTACATCACTTGTACTGATCAGTAAGAGAATTATTGTAACTAGAGGTCAAAGCTGGAATAAGAGACAAGTAACATTGCAATACAATTTTGACTGTAGACAATAAAGGGGCAGTGCATGGGTGTTCCTATCGTATGGAATGAGGCCATCTGGACTCAGTTATTAACAGAAGTTGTTGAGTGACGTTTTGAATATTAATAGACCAGGGAGATCATACTTGTTAGTAAAATAAGCATGTATCCTAATGTAGAGTGGACAGTGTCAGGCATTTGTACCCCAGTACTCAGAAGTCTAGTGTTATTCAAGTAGATTTAACCATTAGTGGGGCTATTGCACAAGGGATTTTTCTGTTCCTTAATATATGGTTATAGAAATTTCACAGTCTAAACATACAAAAGTTCCAAGAGGAGACCTTTAAAAATAAGGTTGTCACCAGATGCTAGCAACCATTGTGTTGAGAATGGCTGTTATCACCTCAAATCTTCCAGAGCTCAGAAAGCTGAAATTCTTCACAATACAAGAGTTTGTCAGAATCTCACCCCTATTCTCACATAGTTATTTCCTTGGCTGTCTGATCCACAGTGACTCTATTATGACTGCTTTCTAAGAAAATATTAATTTTGGGGGGTAGGCTGACCTGTTCTTCATTCCTGCCCTGGTTTTTCCCTAGTTATAGTCAGTGGGAGCTATTTTCTAGTTCCAGTGTGTGGGTTTCATTGTGGTGGCTTCTCTTGTTGTGGAACACAGGCTGTAGCGTGTTGAGGCCTTAGTATTTGTGGTATTTGTGGTCAGATGTTGAAGCTCCGAGTCTTAGAACACAGGCTCAACATTTGTGGTGAATGGGCTTATTTTGCTTCAGGGAATGTGAGATCTTCCCAGATCAGGCAGTGACTCCTATCTTCTAAACTGACAGACAGATTCTTTTACAACCAAATCACCAGGGAAGTTCTCTTTTGTCTTTTGATTGTAGTTTTCCCCTTCATAGCCAAATAAATGTCACTGTCAAAGTGTTTCTCTAGCTATGAGAAGATGCAAGAAGCAGGACTCAAAGTCTTCTCCAGAAATTATCTATCTCTTAGCCTGCTCTGTCAGAATTCCACATCACAGAGTGGCTCACTCCTGATGTCCATCCAGAACTCCTTTCAGGGGGTGTTGAAGGTTAGCAGTTCCAGTGGCCATGTTTTAATCTTTGTAGAGGTACATGGCAAGGGCCAACTTTCAGGTGGCACAGCCCTTTCAGGGTCATATATTTGACTATGGTTTGGAGGATTTTCATGACCATTTTAGTCATTTGGTGCTGGGAATGCTCACTCCAGGGTTTGGGGGATATTTTCATTGACAGGACACTCCGTGGTCTGTTCCAGGACATTTCCATAAACCGTATCCAAAATCCTCCAGACTGCCTGTCTATATTGAACTCTTGTGGTTCAGGGAAGTATTTTTTTCTTGTTTCTTGCAACCATCAATTAAGAGAATTATTGTAACTAGGGGTCAAAGCAGGAATGAGACGCAAGTTATGTTGTGTAACAATTATGATTGTGGTCAGTGTGTGGGTTTTCTGTCTGATGGAATAAGGCCATCTGGATTCAATTGTTAATAGAAGTAGCTGAGGATTGACAAGTTGAATACTATGAGACTAGGGAGATAATATTTGTTAGTAAAAAAGCATGTATCTTAATATAGACTTGAAACTGTCCAGCGACTTGTACCCTGGTACTCAGAAGTCTAACTTTATCCAAGTAGGTTTTAACATTTTTTTGTGTTATTGGTAGACAAGACTTTTCCCTTTTTATTAACATATGGTTATAGAAATTTCATTGTCCCAACATAGATCCAAGCGGAGACCTTTAGAAATAAAGCTGATGTCACTAGTTGCCTGCAGCCATTGTGTTGAGAGTGCCTGTCAGTATATCAAATCTGACAGAGCTCAGAAATCTGAAATTCTTAACAACACAAGGACTTGTAGAGCTCACACCCCTGTTGTCACCTAGATAATTCCTTGGATGTCTGAACCTGAGCTACTCTGACTGTTAGAAAATTTTATTAATTCTTTTGTGCTATGCTGTTCTTTATTCCTGCATGGGTTTTCCCACTAGTTGCAGCAGGTGGGGGCTAATTTCTAGTTCCAGTGCATGGACTTCTCATTGTGGTGGTTTCTCTTGTTGTTGAACACAGGCTATAGGGCATTCAGGCTTCAGTATTTGTGGCATTTGGCCTCAGAAGTTGAAGCTTTGAACCCTAGATCATAGGCTCCACAGTTGTGGTGAACACACTTAGTTTGCTTCACGGAACGTGGGATCATTCCTGACCAGGCATGGAACTGGTGTCTCTTGGATTGGCAGACAGAAAATTTAAATACTGAGCCACCAGTGAAGGCATATTTTGACTCTTAATATGAATTTACCCTTCATTGCCAAAAAAAGTGTTACTGTCAATGAAAACATTTGTAGTGTTTCTCCAGGAATGAGAAGATGGAAGAATCAGGGCTCATAAAGACTTCTCTAGAAATTGTCTTTCTCTTGGCCTGCTCTGTCAAGATTCCAGATCAGAGTGCCTCAATCTAATGCCCAATCAGAACTCCTTTCAGGGTATGTTGAAGGTGAATCAGAATTTAATCTTTGTAGATTGGCACATGACAAGTGCCAATTTTCAGTCATCACAGCCCCTTCAGGGTTATATGTTTGACTATGATTTGGAGGCTTTCCATGACCATTCAGTTGTTCTGTGCTGGGAATGCTCATTCTTGGGTTAGGGGAAGATTTTCATTGACAGATCACTCAATGGGCTGTTCCTGGACCTTTCCATAAAAGAGTATCCAAAATACTCTGCATGACCTGTCTTTATTAAACTCTTCTGGTCCAGGGAAATATGCCATCTTGTTGCTCCTTCCCATATCTAGAGTTACACTGTTATCGTCATCTATCACATACAGAACTACATAACTTGCAATGATCAGTAAGAGAATTATTGTGACCTGGAGTCAAAGAAGGAATAAGAAGCAAGTTACATTGCATAGCAGTTTTGATTGTGGACAGTAGAGGGTCAGTGCTCGTTGTTCCTGTCCAATGGAATTGGGCCATCTGGAGTCCATTGTGAATAGAGTTTGTAACCTGCCTCTTGAGAAATCTGTATACAGGTCAGGAAACAACAGTTAGAACTGGACATGGAACAACAGACTGGTTCCAAACAGGAAAAGGAGTACGTCAAGGCTGTATATTGTCACCCTGCTTATTTAACTTCTATGCAGAGTACATCATGAGAAATACTGGACTGGAAGAAACACAAGCTGGAATCAGGATTGCCAGGAGAAATATCAATAACCTCAGATATGCAGATGACACCACCCTTATGGCAGAAAGTGAAGAGGAGCTAAAAAGCCTCTTGATGAAAGTGAAAGAGGAGAGCGAAAAAGTTGGCTTAAAGCTCAACATTCAGAAAACGAAGATCATGGCATCCGGTCCCATCACTTCATGGGAAATAGATGGTAAACAGTGGAAACAGGGTCAGACTTTATTTCGGGGGGCTCCAAAATCACTGCAGATGGTGACCGCAGCCATGAAATTAAAAGACGCTTACTCCTTGGAAGGAAAGTTATGACCATCCTAGATAGTATATTCAAAAGCAGAGACATGACTTTGCCGACTAGGTCTGTCTAGTCAAGGCTATGGTTTTCCCTGTGGTCATGTATGGATGTGAGAGTTGGACTGTGAAGAAGGCTGAGTGCTGAAGAATAGATGCTTTTGAACTGTGGTGTTGGAGAAGACTCTTGAGAGTCCCTTGGACTGCAAGGAGATCCAATCAGTCCATTCTGAAGGAGATCAGCCCTGGGATTTCTTTGGAAGGAATGATGCTAAAGCCGAAGCTCCAGTACTTTGGATACCTCATGTGAAGAGGTGTCCATGACTCATTGGAAAAGACTCTGATGCTGGGAGGGATTGGGGGCAGGAGGAGAAGGGGACAACCAAGGATGAGATGGCTGGATGGCATCACGGACTCGATGGACATGAATCTGAGTGAACTCCGGGAGATGGTGATGGACAGGGAGGCCTGGTGTGCTGCGATTCATGGGGTCGCAAGGAGTCGGACACGACTGAGCGACTGAACTGAACTGACAACTTGAATATTAATAGACCAGGGAAATATTCCTTGTTAGAAAACTAAGCATGTGTCCTAATGTAGACTTGATACTGTCAGGTGACTTGTACCTTGGTACTCAGGTGTCTAGGCTTACCAAAGTAGATTTTCACCATGAAAGGGGTACTTGTCATTATGTGAGTATTTTCTGCCTTTAATAATATTTTGTTATAGCTATTTTGGGTTTCCCTGGTGGCTCAGCCGGAAAGAAGCCACCTGCAATGCAGGAGATATAGGAGATGCAGTTTTGATCCCTAGGTGGGCAAGATTCCTGGGAGGAGGGAATGGAATACCACTCCAGCATTCTTGCCTGGAGAATTCCGTGCACAGAGGAGTGGGCCACAGTCCATGGGGTCACAAAGGGTGGGACACAACTGAATCGACTGAGCACGCACATGTAGCAATTTCACTGTCTAAACATGAGTTCCAAGAGAAGACCTTTAAAAATAAGATTGTTGTCACCAGCCATTGTGTTGAGACCATTCTCAAATCTGTTATCATCTCAGGTTTGACAGAACTCAGAAAGCTGAAATTCTTTACAGTACAAGGACTTGTCAGTGTTCACACCCCTATTGTCACCTAGTTATATCCTTGGAGGTCTGATCCACAGTGACTCTATTATGACTCTTTTCTAAGAAAACTTTATTAATTTTTCTGGGATGAGTGCTCTTCATTCCTGCACCTTTTTTTCTCTTAGTTACAGCCACTGAGGGCTACTTCCTAGTTCCTGTGCACCAGCTTAATTATGGTGGTTCCTCTTGTTGCTGAGCACAGGCTGTAGAGTGTTGAGGCCTCAGTATTTGTGGCATTTGGTGTCAGACATTGAAGCTCCAAGCTCTAGAGCACTGATTCCACAATTGTGGTGAATGAGCTTATTTTGCTCCAGGGAATATGAGATCTTCCCAGATCAAGCAAGAACTGCTATCTCCCACACTGGCAGGTGGATTCTTTACTACTGAGCCAGTAGGGAAGACCTATTTGACTTTTGATTATAGTTTTCCCCTTCATAGCCAAAAGAAGTGTCACTGTCAAGGAAATCAGTGTTTCTCTAGCTATGAGAAGATGAAAGAATCAGGGCTCATAAAGCCTTCTCCAAAAATTATGTATCTTGCCTGCTGTATCAGAATTCCAGATCACAAAGTGACTCACTCCTGGTGTCCACCCAGAACTCCTTTCAGGGGGTGTTGAAACAGTTGCAGTGGCTATGACCTAATCTTTATAGAGGCACATGGAAAGTGCCAATTTTCAGGTGGCACAGACCCTTCAGGGTCATATATTTGACTATGATTTGGAAGATTTTCACGACCATTTAGTCATTTGGTGCTGGGAATGCTCATTCCAGGGTTTGGGGAATATTTTCAATGACAGATCACTCAATGGGCTGTTCCTGGGCCTTTCCATAAACAATATCCAGATTTCTCTGTACTACCTGTCTTTATTGAACTCTCATGGTTTAGGAAAGTATTCTTTCTTATCTCTTCTTCCCTTATCTAGAGTGACACCATTATTGTCACTGATCACATACAGAATGACATAATTCGCAATGATCAGTAAGAGAATGATTGTAGCCTGGGTCAAATCAGGAATGAGAAGCAAGTTATGTTGCAAAATGATTTTGATTGTGGACCATAGAGGGTCAGTGCATGGGTGTTCCTATCCAATGGAATGAAGCCATCTGGACTCAGTTATTAAAAGAAGTAGCTGAGGCTTGACAAGTTGAGCATTAATAGACCAGGGAGATCATACCTTTAGTAAAATAAAATAAGCTTGTATCCTAATGTACACTTGACAATGTCAAGTGACTTGTATCCTGGTATTCAGAAGTCTAGCTTAATCCAAGTAGGTTTCAACAATTTTGTGCTATTGGTAACTACAGAAGAGTTTTCTCACTTTATTAGCATATGGTTATAGCCATTTCATTGTCCAAACATATAACAGTTCCAAGAGGAGACCTTTAAAATAAAGTTGATGTCACTAGGTGCCTGCAGTCATTGTGTTGAGAGTGCCTTTTAGGATCTCAAACCTGAGATAGCTCAGAAAGCTGAAATTCTTCACAATACAAGGGCTTGTCAGAGATCACATCCCTATTGTCACCTAGATATTTCCTTTGATGTCTGTACCTGAGCTACTCTACTATGAGTCGTTTCTTAGAAAATTGTATTGATATTTTGTGCTGAACTGTTCTTCATTCCTACACAGGTTTTTCACTAGTTGCAGCAAGTGGGGGCTAAATTCCAGTTCCAGTTCACAGACTTCTCATTGTGGTCATTTCTCATGTTGCAGAGCACAGGCTATAGGAAGTTCAGGCTTCAGTATTTGTGGCATTTGGGCTCAGAAGTTTAAGCTTTGAGCCCTAGATTATAGGCTCCACAGTTGTGGTGAACGCACTTAGTTTGCTCCACAGAACATGGGATCATTCCTGACTAGGCATGGAACTGGTGTCTCCTGGATTGGCAGACAGAGTTTTAAAATATTGAGCCACCAGTGAAGGCATATTTTGACTCTTAATATGAATTTTCCATTCATTGCCAAAAAAAGTGTTACTGTGAATGAAATTAATGTTTCTTTAGGTACAAGAAGATGGAAGATTCGGGGCTCATAAAGACTTCTCTAGAAATTGTCTGTCTTGGCCTGCTCTGTCAAAATTCCAGATCACAGAGTACCTCCATCCTGACATCCATCCAGAGCTTCTTTCAGGGGTTGCTGAAGGTGGGAGCTGCCCTGGCCATGATTTAATCTGTGGGGAATAGTTTCATTGACAGGTCACTCATTGGGATGTTCCTGGACCTTTCCATAAACAATTTCCAAAATTCTCCATAATACCTGTCTTTATTGAACTCTTGCAGTTCAGGGAGGTATTCGTTCTTGTTGATTCTTGTCCTATCTAGATTTGCACCATTATCATCATCGATCACATACAGAACTACATAACTTACTATGATCAGTCAGAGAATTATTGTGACTCATGGTCAAAGCAGGAATAAGAAGCAAGTTACGTTGCATAACATTTTTGATTGTGGACAATAAAGGGTCAGTGCATAGGTGTTCCTGTCCAGTGGAATAGGCCATCTGGACTCTGTTATTAATAGAAATAGTTGAGAAGTGACATCTTGAGTATTAATAGACCAGGGAGATCATACTTGTCCCAAAATTAAGCATGAATGTCAGGCAACTGGTACCCTGGTACTCAGATGTCTAGGCTTATCCAAGTAGGTTTTAACAATTTGGTGCTATTGATAATTATAGAAGTGATTTCTGTCTTTAGTAACATATGGTTATAACAAGTTTATGGCCTAAACATATGAGTTTCAAGAGGAGACCTTTTAAAATAAGATTGTTGTCACCAGGTGCTAGCAGCCATTGTGTTGAGAATGAATATTATCATCTCGAATCTGACAGAACTCAGAAAACTGTAGTTCTTCACAATACAACAGCTTGTCAGAGATCACATCTCTATTGTGACCTAGATATTTCCTTGGATATCTGATCCACAGCTATTCTTTTTAAGAAGATTTTATTAATGTTTTTGAGCTGAGCTGTTCTTCATTCCTGCACAGGTTTTTATCCAGTTGCAGTGAGGAGGGGGCTGCTTTCTGTTTCCAGTGTGCGGACTTCATTGTGGTGGCTTCTCCTGTTGCTGAGCAGAGGCTGTAAGGTGTTGAGGCCTCGGTATTTGTGGCATTTGGGGTTAGACTCTCGAGCTCTGAGCACTAAAGCACATGCTCCGTATATGTGGCAAACAGGTTTATTTTGCTCCAGGGGATATGGGATCTTAGGAGATCAGGCAAAGAACTCATCTCCTACATTGGCAGGTGAAAACTTTTACTACTGAGCCACCAGGGAAGGCCTATTTTGACTTTTGATTATAATTTTCCCCTTCATAGCCCAAAGAAGTGTCACTGTCAAGGAAATCAGTGATTCTCTAAGTATGGGAAAATGCAAGAATCAGGGCTCAGAGAGTTGTCTGCAGAAATTATCTGTCTCTTGGTCTGCTCTGTTAGAATTCCAGATCACAGCATGAGTCACTCCTGATTTCCACCCAGAACTCCTTTCAGGAGTTGTTGAAGGTAAGCAGCTGAAGTGACCATGATTTAATATTTGTAGAGGTTCAAGACAAGTGCCAATTTTAAGTCAGTACAGCCACTTCAGGGTCATATATTTCACTATGGTTTGGAGGATTTTCATAACCATTTAGTCATTCGGTGCTGGGAATGCTCATTCGAGGGTCTGGGGAATGTTTTCATAGACAGATCACTCAATGGGCTGTTCCTGGACTTTTCCATCAAACAGTATCCAACATTATCAGGACTGCTTGTCTTAAGTAGTCACTTAAGTGTCTTATGTGTCACTTTCTTGCTGTCCAGTGAAGTATTCCATGTTGTTTCTTTTTCCCATATATAGAGTTATAGAATGTTTTCTTCATTGATCTCGTACAGAAGTACACAAAATGCAAAGTTAATAAGAGAATTACTGTTATTAAGAGGTCAAAACAGGAATAAGAAGCAAGTGACATTGGATAACATTTTGATTGTGGCTAATAGAGGGTCAGTGCATGGGTGTTCCTATCCAATGAAATAAGGTCATCTGGATTCAGTTATTAGTAGAATTAGTTGCCACAGTATCAACCTGAATACTAAAAGCCAAGGGTAATCACCCTTATTGGAAAAATAAGCTTGTATCTTAATGTCGACATGGCACTGCCAGGAAACTTGTACCCCGGAACACAGCTGTCTAGGCTTATCCAATTTTTTGTTCCCCATATTGTGGCTATATATGTCATTACACAAATGTTTTCTCTGTTTATTAACATAAATTTTAATTTAATTGTCTAATCTAAAAGAGTTAGAGAGGAGAACTTTAAAAATAAGGTTGTAGTCACCAGATGCTAGCAGCCATTATTTTTGTTTTTTTTTTTAATTAATTTTTTAATTGAAGGATAATTTCTTTACAGAATTTTGCTGTTTTCTGCCAAACATTGACATAAATCAGTCATAAGTATACATATATCCCCTCTTGAAGCTCCCTCCCATCTGCCTTCCCATCCCACCCCTCTAGGTTGATATAGAGCCCCTGTTTGAGTTTCCTGAGCCATACAGCAAATTCCCGTTGGCTATCCATTTTACATATGCTAATGTAAGTTTCCATCTTACTCTTTCCATACATCTCACCCTCTCCTCTCCTCTCCCCATGTCCATAAATCTTTTCCCTATGTCTGTTTCTCCATTGTTGCCCTGTAAGTAAATTCTTCAGTACCATTTTTCTAGATTCTGTATATATATGTTAGAATATGGTATTTCTCTTTCTCTTTCTGACTCACTTCACTCTGTATAATAGGTTCTAGGTTCATTCACCTCATTAGAACTGACTCAAATACATTCATTTTTATGGCTGAGTAATATTCCGTTGTATATATATATATATATCACCACTTCTTTATCCATTCATCTGTCTATGGACATCTAGGTTGCTTCCATGTTCTAGCTACTGTAAATAGTGCTGCAGTGAACAATGACATACATGTGTCTCTTTCAATTTTGGTTTCCTCAGGGTATATGCCTAGGAGTGGGATTGCTGGGTCATGTGGTGATTTTATTCCTAGTTTTTTAAGGAATCTCCACACCATCTTCCGTAGTGGCTGTATCAGTTTACATTCCCACCAACAGTGCAAAAGTGTTCCATTTTCTCCACAGCCTCTCCATCATTTATTGTTTGTAGACTTTTTGATGATGGCAATTCTGACCAGTGTGAGGTGATATCTCACTGTAGTTATGATTTGCATTTCTATAATAATGAGTAATGTTGAGCATCTTTTCATGCGTTTGCTAGCCATCTGTAGGTCTTCTTTGGAGAAATGTCTACATACGTCTTTTTCCCACTCTTTGACTGGGTTGTTTTTCTGGTATTGACTTGTATGAGCTGCTTGTATATTTTGGAAATTAATCCTTTGTCAGTTATTTCATTTGCTATTATTTTCTCCCATTGTGAGGGCTGTCTTTTCACCTTGCTTATAGTTTCCTTTGTTGTGCAAAAGCTTTTAAGATTAACCAGGTCCCACTTGTTTACTTTTGTTTTTATTTCCATTACTCTAGGAGGTGGGTCATGGAGGATCTTGCTTTGATTTATGTCATAGAGTGTTCTGCCTATGTTTTTCTCTAAGAGTTTCTAGTTTCTGGTCTTACGTTTAGGTCTTTAGTTCATTTTAAGTTTATCTTTGTGTATGGTTTTAGGAAATGTTCTAATTTCATACTTTTATATGTGGCTGTCCAGTTTTCCCAGCACCATTTATTGAAGAGGCTGTCTTTGCTCCATTGTATATTCTTGCCTCCTTTCTCAAAAATAAGGTACCCATAGGTGCATGGGTTTACTTCTGGACTTTCTATCTTGTTCCATTTGTCTATATTTCTGTTTTTGTGCCAGTACCATACTGTCTTGATGACTGTAGCTTTGTAGTATAATCTGAAGTCAGAAAGGTTGACTCCTCCAGCTCCATTCTTCTATCTCAAGACTGCTTTGGCTATTCAGGGTCTTTTGTGTTTCCATATGAATTGTAAAACTTTTTGTTCTAGTTCTGTGAAAAATGGCACTGGTAATTTGATAGGGATCACATTGAATCTGTAGATTGCATTTGGTAGTATAGTCATTTTCACAATATTGATTCTTCCCAGGAACATGGACTATCTCTCCATCTGTTTATGTCATCTTTGATTTCTTTCATTGGTGTCTTATACTTTTCTGTGTACAGTTCTTTTGTCTCCTTAGGTAAGTTTATTCCTAGATATTTATTTCTTTTTGTTGCAATGGTGAATAGGATTGATTCCTTAATTGCTCTTTCTGATTTTTCATTGTTAGTATATAGAAATGTAAGTGATTTCTGTGTATTGACTCTGCATCCTGCAACTTTGCTAAAGTCATTGATTAGCTCTAGTAACTTTTTGATATTCTCTTTAGGGTTTTCTTTGTACAGTATCATGTCATCTGCAAAGAGGGAGAGCTTTAATTCTTCTTTTCCCATCTGGATTCCTTTTATTTCTTGTTTTTTTTTTTTTTTTTTTCTGATTGCTATAGCTAGGACTTAAAGAACTATGTTGAATAATGGTGGTGAAAGTGGACACCCTTGTCTTGTTCCTGATCTTAGGGGAAATGCTTTCAGTTTTTCACCATTGAGAATAATGTTTGCTGTAGGCTTATCATATATGGCCTTTACTATGTTGAGGTAGGTTCCTTATATGCCCATTTTTTGAAGAGTTTTAATCATAAACAGGTGCTGAATTTTGTGAAGTCTTTTTCTGCATCTATTGAGATGATCATATAGTTTTTATCTTTCAATTTGTATAGTATATCACATTGTTTGTTTTCCATATATTGAAGAATCCTTGCATCCCTGGAAGAAGCCCAACTTGATCAAGGTGTATGAGCTTTTTGATACGTTGCTGAATTCTGTTTGCTAAAATTCTGTTGAGGATTTTTGCATCTATGTTCATCAGTGATATTGGCCTATAGTTTTCTTTTTCTGTGTTGTCTTTGTCTGGTTTTGGTATCAGGGTGATGATGGCCTCATAGAATGAGTTTGGAAGTGTTCCTTCCTTTTCAATTTTTTGAAAGACTTTTAGAAGGATAGGCATTAGCTGTTCACTGTATGTTTGATAGAATTCTCCAGTGAAGCCATCTGGTCCTGGGCTATTGCTTTCTGGGAGATTTTTGATCATGGCTTCAATTTCAGTGCTTGTAATTGGGTTGTTCATAATTTATTTCTTCCTATTTAGTCTTGGAAGATTGAACTTTTCTAAGAATCTGTCCATTTCTTCCAGGTTATCCATTTTATAACCATTTTGTTATTCATAATAGTCTCTTATAATCCTTTGTATTTCTGCATTGTCTGTTGTAACCTGTCCTTTTTCATTTCTAATTTTGTTGATTTGATTCTTCTCTTTTTTTCTTGATGAGTCTGGCTAAGGGTTTGTCAATTTTGTTTATCTTCTCAAAGAACTAGCTTTATTAATCTTTACTATTGATTCTTTCATTTCTTTTTCATTTATTTCTGCTCGGATCTTTATGATTTCTTTCCTTCTACCAATTTTTTTTTTGTTGTTGTTCTTTTTCCAGTTGTTTTAGGTGTAAAGTAAGGTTGTCTATTTCTTGTTTCTTGATATATATACAACCCTGTATTGTTGTTTTGCTTTTGTTACAATTATGGGATTGTATTGCTATAAACTTCCCTCCTAGCACTGCTTTTGCTGTATCCCAAAGGTTTTGATTCCCTGGTGGCTCAGACAGTAAAGCGTCTGCTCGCAATGTGGGAGACCCGGGTTCGATCCCTGGGTTGGGAAGATCCCCTGGAGAAGGAAATGGCAACCCACTCCAGTACTCTTGCCTAGAATATTCCATGGATAGAGGAGCCTGGTGGGCTACAGTCCATGGGGTCACAAAGAGTCGGATATGACTGAGCAACTTCACAATAGGTTTTGAGTTGTCATGTTTTCATTGTCACTTGTTTCTAGAATTTGTTTTGATTTCCCTTTTGATTTCTTCAGTAACCTGTTGGTTATTTAGAAAAGTGTTGTTTAATCTCCATGTGTTTGTGTTTCCTACAGTTTTTTTCTTGTAATTGATGTCTAGTCTCATAGTGCTCTGGTCAGAGAAGATGCTTGATATGATTTCAATTTTCTTAAATGTACTGAGACTTGATTTGTGGCCCAAGATGTGGTCTGTCCTGGAGAATGTTCCATGTGTGCTTGAGAAGAAGGTGTATTCTTCTGCATTTGGATGGAATGTCCTGAAGATATCAATGAGATCCATCTCGTCTAATGTATCATTTAAGACTTGTGTTTCCTTATTAAATTTCTGTTTTGATGATCTGTCCATTGGTGTGAGTGGGGTGTTAAAGTCTCCTACTATTATTGTGTTACTGTCAATTTCTCCTTTTATGTGTGTTAGTGGTTGTCTTATGTATTGAGGTGCTCCTATGTTGGGTACATATATATTTACAATTGTTATGTCTTCCTCTGGGATTGATCCCTGATCATTATATAATGTCCTTCCTTATCTCTTGTAATCTTTATTTTAAGGTCTATTTTGTCTGATATGAGGATTGCTACTCCAGCTTTCTTTTGCTTTCTATTTGCATGGAATATGTTTTTCTATCCTCTCACTTTGAGTCTATATGTGTCTTGAGATCTGAAGTGGGCTTCTTGTAGACAGCATGTATATGGGTCTCATTTTTCTTTTTATTTTTTTTTATCCATTCAGCCAGTCTGTGTCTTTTGGCTTGGTTACATTTAAAGGAATTATTGATATAAAAGTTCCTATTGCCATTTTCTAATTGTTTGGGGTTGATTTTGTAGATCCTTTTTCTTTTGTTGTATTTCTTGACTATATGAGTCCATTTAATATTTGTTGTAAAGCTGATTTGGTGATACTGAATTCTCATAACTTTTGTTTGTCTGAAAAGCTTTTTATTTCTCCATCAATTTTGAATGAGATCCTTGCCAGGTACAGTAATCTTGGTTGTAGATTTTTCCCTTTCAGTACTTTAAATATATCCTGCCATTCCCTTCTGGCCTGCAGAATTTCTGCTGAAAGTTCAACTGTTACACATATGGGGTTTCCCTTGTATGTTACTGTTTGCTTCTCCCTTGCTTTTAATATTCTTTCTTTGTGTTTAGTCTTTGTTAGTTTGATCAGTATGTGTCTTGGCATGTTCCTCCTTGGGTTTATCCTGTATGGGACTCTCTGTGCCTCTTGGACTTGATTGGCTATTTCCCTTTCCATGTTGAGGAAATTTTCAACTATAATCTCTTCAAAAGATTTCTCATACCCTTTCTTTTTCTCTGCTGCTGCTGCTAAGTCGCTTAAATCGTGTCCAACTCTGTGCGACCCCATAGACGGCAGCCCACCAGGCTCCACCGTCCCTGGGATACTCTGGGCAAGAGCACTGGAGTGGGTTGCCATTGCCTTTTCTGTTCTTCTTCTGGGACTCCTATAATTCAAACGTTAGTTCATTTGATACGGTCCCAGAAGTCTCTGAGACTGTCCTCAGCTCCTGTCATTCTTTTTACTTTATTCTGTTCTTCAGAAATTATTTCCACCATTTTATCTTCCAGCTCACTGATTCATTCTTCTGCTTCAGATATTCTGCTATTGATTCCTTCTAGAGTATTTTTAATTTCAGTAATTGTGTTGTTTGTCTCTGCATGTTTATTCTTTAATTCTTCTGTGTCTTTGTTAATTGATTCTTGCATTTCCTCCATTTTGCTTTCAAGGTTTTTGATCATCTTTACTATCATTATTCTGAATTCTTTTCCAGGTAATTTTCCTATTTCCTCTTCATTTATTTGGACTTCTGTGTTTCTAGTTTGTTCCTTCATTTGTGTAGTATTTCTCTGCCTTTTGATGTTTTTTTTAAGTTATTGTGTTTGAGGTCTCATTTTCCCAGGCTTCAAGGAAAATTCAATTCTTTTCTTGAAGAAGTTTGAATTCTTTCTTCCTTTTGTTTTCTGCCCTCCTCAAGTTGGTCCAGTGGTTGGTGTGAACTTCGTATAGGGTAAGATTTGTGCTGGGTTATGTTTGTTTGTTTTTCCTCTGATGAGCAAGACTAAGTGAGGTGGTACTCCTGTCTGCTGATGATTGGGTTTGTAGTTTTGTTTTGTTTGTTTAGATGAGGTGTCCTGCACAGGGTGCTACTGGTGGTTGGGTGATGCTTGGTCTTGTATTCCAGTGGTTTCCTTTGTATGAATTCTCAATATTTGATACTCCCTAGGGTTAGTTCTCTGGTAGTCTAGGGTCTTGGAGTCAGTGCTCCCACTCCAAAAGCTCAGTTTTTTATCTCTGGTCAGGAATGAAGATTCCACAAGTGGTTTGTTATGGCATTAAGGGAGAGTAAAGAAAATATCCAAAAATGAGAAACCAAAGATGAAACCCAAACAAATGGCAGTTACAAAATCAGGCAAGTAATAATTAAAATAATGGAATATAAACATATTCATATACACCCATGAGCAAAATGAAAACAGTCCAAAAAAAAAGTACAGTAGATTGATCCAGTGAACAAAGGAAATAAAAAATTATATTTACCAGTTAAGAACAAAACTAAATTATGCACAAACTGCAAAATAAAGCTAAAGCAAGGTGCCAGGTGTGGAATAAAGCAAAGAAAACTAAACTAACAAATATGTTGAGAGGAAAGGAAAGAAAGAAAAGAAAGAATAGATATGCAAAGTTAAGTAGAGGTAGATGAAGAAGATTTATGTACATTAAAGATTAACTTCAAGTGGAAAAGAGCAGTAGGAAAGGCAAATGAAGGAATAAATTAGAAAAAATATAATAAGTTTTTAAAAATTAAAATTATTAAAAAAGAGAAAGAAAACAGAAGAAGGAAGCAAAAGGGAAAAAGAAGGAAAACTCTGCAGAACTGCAAAAGCCCAATGTAGAGGCTGTGGTTTATAACAACAATAGAAAGTGTGACTGAATATACACATATACATATACACCCATAAGCAAAATCAAAAGAGTCCAACTAAAATTAAGTACAATAGATTGACCCAGCAAAGAAAGGAAACCAAAAATAATATCTACCAGAACAAAACTAATTAAAGCACAAACTGGAAAACAAAACTAACGCAAGTTTCCAATTGGGGAATAAACAATGAAAAGAAAACTAACAAACATGTTGAGAAGAAAGGAAAGAGAGAATAGATATGCAAAGTTAAATAGTTGTAGATGAAGATTTATATATGTTAATGATTAACTGCAAGGGGAAAAGAACAATAGGAAAAGCAAACAAAGGAATAAATATAGAAAAATAATACTATGTTTAAAAAATTTAAGATTAAAAAAAAGAGGAAAAAAAAAAAAGAGGAAAACTCCACAGAACTGCAAAAGCCCAACGCAGAGCCAGAGGCTTATGACAACAATAAAAAATCTGATTGAAAGAAAAGAACAATAACAAAAAAACACTGAAAAGGTTAATTGGATTTCTTAGTGCCAATAAAATCAACAACTACTACAGAGGAGGGAAAAAAGGGGGAAAAAAGAGAAAAAAATCCAAAAGAATCTACAGAACAAGTCAAAATATAAGAATAATAAATGTTTTTCTTCCAGATGTTCAAGCTGGTTTTAGAAAAGGCAGAAGAACCAGATCAAGTTGCCAACATGTGCTGGATCATGGGACAAGCAAGAGGGTTCCAGAAAAACATCTATTTCTGCTTTATTGACTATGTCAAAGCCTTTGACTGTGTGGATCACAATAAACTGTGGAAAATTCTGAAAGAGATGGGAATACCAGACCATCTGACCTGTCTCCTGAGAAATCTGTATGCAGGTCAGGAAGCAACAGTTAGACCTGGACATGGAACAACAGACTAATTCCAAATAGGAAAAGGAGTACATCAAGGCTGTATATTGTCACCCTGCTTATTTAACTTCTATGCAGAGTACATCATGAGAAATGCTGGGCTGGAAGAAGCACAAGCTGGAACCAAGATTGCTGGGAGAAATATCAATAATCTCAGATATGCAGACGACACCACCCTTATGGCAGAAAGTGAAGAGGAACTAAAAAGCCTCTTGATGAAAGTGAAAGAGGAGAGTGAAAAAGTTGGCTTAAATCTCAACATTCAGAAAACTAAGATCATGGCATCTTGTCCCATCACTTCATGGGAAATAGATGGGGAAACAGTGGAAACAGCATCAGACTTTATTTTCTTGGGCTCCAAAATCACTGCAGATGGTGATTGCAGCCATGAAATTAAAAGATGCTTACTACTTGGAAGGAAAATTATGACCAACCTAGGTAGCACCCCACTCCAGTACTCTTGTCTGGAAAATCCCATGGATGGAGGAGTCTGGTAGGCTCCAGTCCATGGGGTTGCTAAGAGTCGGGCATGACTGAGCGACTTCACTTTTCACTTTCATGCTTTGGAGAAGGAAATGGCAACCCACTCCAGTGTTCTTGCCTGGAGAATCCCAGGGATGGAGGAGCCTAGTGGGCTGCCGTCTATGGAGTCGCACAGAGTCAGACACGACTGAAGCGACTTAGCAGCAGCAGGTAGCATATTGAAAAGCAGAGACATTACTTTGCCAACCAAGGTCCACCTAGTCAAGGCTATGGTTTTTTAGTGGTCATGTATGGATGTGAGAGTTGGACTATGAAGAAAGCTGAGTACTAAAGAATGGATGCTTTTGAACTGTGGTGTTGGAGAAGACTCTTGAGGGCCCCTTGAACTGCAAGAAGATCCATCCAGTCCATCTTAACGGAGGTCAGTCCTGGGTGTTCATTGGAAGGATTGATGTTGAAGCTGAAACTCCAATACTTTGGCCACCTCATGTGAAGAGTTGACTCATTGGAAAAGACCCTGATGCTGGGAAAGATTGAGCGCAGGAGAAGAAGGGGATGACAGAGGATGAGATGGCTGGATGGCATCACCGACTCGATGGGCATGAGTTTGGGTAAACTCTGGGAGTTGGTGATGGACAGGGAGGCCTGGTGTGCTGTGATTCATGGTGTCTCAAAGAGTCAGACACGACTGAGTGACTGAACTGAACTGAACTGATCAACTCCTATTTAAAAGAGAGAAGGTGCTCAATCAAAGGCAGTTGTTCCTGATGCTGTGCTTGCTGTCCACATTGTTACTACCAGGAGAATATGCATACCAGTCTTTGTGTTTTCAGCATATTCATGAATGATTCTAATAATTGTTGAAATCATCTGTCACTTTTACCACAATTACTGTCCTATCTATCTTCTCTTTGAGCCTTCTGCGACTTCTATTTTCTACATTGAAACTCAATTTTCCCATCCTTGGGTTCCGACAACTTGATTTGGCTCTAAATTTCTCTTTTAATTAATACTCTATCTGACTCTATTATTACTCTCATCCTTCAGTTAATACAAAGGATAAAATTTAAAATAAATGTATGCTATATGTGTGCGTGTGTGCGTGCGCGTGTGTGTGTGTGTATTTGTATCGAAGTATAAAGGGCTTCTTTTTCTCTTTTTGCTAAGAAAAATTGCTTAAGGAAATTTTTGGCTGGAAATAGTATGGAAATAGCAAGTTCTATTTTTATCCTAATTTAAAATTTGATTTCAACCCCAGCTCCGTCTGGAAACCTGAGTCATTTTGAGACTAAGAAGGAATAAAAGAAAGAATTTGAAATTAAAGACAAAGCATAAAATTGTGCCTGTTTGAAAAAGATAAGATGATTCAGTAGAGCTTTTCTTCAAAAGATATATTAGGAGATATCATATTCAGAAATGAAGCACATAGAATCCTTAATGTTGTAAATTGTTTCTCACTGTAAAATCTTTCCACTACTAAAGCCAAGTTCAGGTACTTATTGATGCATCAAGATAGAATGAAAAAAATAGGTTTTAGAATTAGTTTTGGATTTGAATTTTAGTAGTTTTGTGACTGTTTTGGTTTTGTTCTTTATAATTTTCTTTTTTATGGTTTGCATTAGAAATCGACACTCGAGCAGCTGGTTCATGACATAATCTAGGAATTCATGAGATGAGGGACCAGGAGAGGAAGTAAGAGACTGTGTACGTGTTGGGTGGAGAACGTCCCTACTTTCAGCCAAAGAGATTTCCCTGAGGCTTGCTGGGTGATGAAAGACCTAAAATAACTGAAGCCTTATCTTTCCAAATGCTCATAGCTAACTCTGGGGATGTTTACTCTTTATTTAGCAAATGGAAACTGCTTGCTACCTCAGCTGGCACCATTTCATCATACAGCATTCCACAGCATTGTCTGTGGTTCAGGCTTTTTCCCACTGGTGTATCAGCCTGTGCTTTCCTCTTTATAGTGGACATCCTACTGTACTCAGTCAGGGCTGGGGTCATCAAACCAGATAGACGAGTATCTTGGCCTGAGCAACTCCAGATGTCTTGGAAATTCTCACTTAGGAGACTGGGAAAGTTACATAGAGTCATTCCCTGAGAAAGCAGTAAGTGAAACTTGTCTTGAAATTGAAACGTTTTCCATGGAGACTCAAATGTTAGAAAACCAGCAATTACCAGACAATGAATTTTTTAAGATCAGAGGTCTTATCATATTCTTTCTGATTTCTCCATTGCCAAGTAAAGTGCCTGAAACACTGTCAAACTACACAGACACACATGCACACAAAATATATATTTATTGTACTATATAGCATACATAATATATATGTATATTATGCTATATATAAATATAAAATTATTATGCTATATATAAATGCAAATTATCAGTATATAACATATTAGTAAATTAACACAAATTTACTTAGCTTAGGGGAATGGGATATCATGAGGTTTTTTCATCTGGTAATGTCTCTTTAGATGTACCAGCCTACTCATTGCCTCCTTTATAAACTTGCCCTTAACCTGAGTGAGGTCAGGTGTTTGGTTCTTATCTTCCTACATAGTTCTCCCCATGTTGCTTTGTATATTGTCTCTTTCTCTAGCTACCTGTGAAAACCAAACCAAACCAAAAAGCAGCAAGAAATTTGAAGATAAGGACTGGCCCTTTTCTATCAGTACTTAACTTCTTAACATACTTGGTACATAGAAGGCAGTCAATAATGTTTTCTAAATGAGTGAGGATAAACTCCTTTTCCTGTATTTTGGATTCATTTCATTTATAAAAGTCAAAACCTGCCTTTACTCATGTAGGTTCTCAGTGCCAAAACCAACAAACCGAGCCTTGAGCCAGAGAATCTAAATTGGATGGTGTAAGATCAGTATTAAAAATGGGAAACCGGAAGATGAAGTATCTCATTGATTTCTGTATGAACACGTTACAGTTAGGTGTTGAATGCAGTGAATGTGCTGATTGTTCTTCACTGGTGGAGTGTGTATGTGGTAGCTTGTCAAATGAAGAAAATAAGTTGAATTTTAAAGGGAAAAATACCTTCCTACTCTCTCCTCTGCCAGGGCTGCCCAAGAAATCCAGGAGATTTGGTGATGCTTAGTGTCAGGAATGATGCTAAAGCTGAAACTCCAATACTTTGTCCACCTCATGCAAAGAGTTGACTCATTGGAAAAGACTCTGATGCTGGGAGGGATTGGGGGCAGGAGGAAAAGGGGACAACCGAGGATGAGATGGCTGCATGGCATCACTGACTCGATGGACGTGAGTTTGAGTGAACTCCGGGAGATGGTGATGGACAGGGAGGCCTGGCGTGCTGCAATTCATGGGGTCGCAACGAGTTGGACATGACTGAGCGACTGAACTGAACTGAGTCTCAGGAATATTAAGACCCTCTTATTTCAATTAGGTTGATAGGTGAAATATAGTTCTCTGGTGATCCATTTGATACTGGGCAAGATAGACTTTAATACCAAATCCCTTCATTATGGCTTCTGGGGTGGTGTTTAATGGTTTTAAGTAGGAAGTATCATGTCATGCTGCATAATGGAAAATTTATTTTGGTCTAGTTTCCAAGCAGGAAGTAATCCTTCCCATCAAATTGTGCTTAAGATGCTTCTCTTATGGCCAAGACACTGACACAATAGTGGTTAGGCTAGAGAGAACTGCCCCCTGCCCCCCCCCCCCCCCACACACACACACAAGACAACAACAAACCTCTCACATAAAGGACTCAGGCTAGACAGGGACCTACTACCTGACACAGCCTTTCTCAAAGATTAGCGTTTAGGCAGGAAACTAGCACAGGAAGGCTTCCATGGAAATTGGTCAATAGACTTGCTGCTTAAAGACTGTACTTGAGTCAGTAAAACATAGACAAACAATGAAGAATTTGGTAAGGACTCCAAAAAAATGGACATGTAAAACAGCACAGAACAAGATAATATGGGGCATAGAAGAGGGTCCCCAAGTCATGGAAGAAAAACAGTTTTAATTCAAATAGTTTCCTAGGCCACCCTGGTTAGAGTTGTTATTAGCTCCTTAAGTAAGTAAGTGAAGTCGCTCAGTCGTGTCCGACTCTTTGCGAACCCATGGACTATAGCCTACCAGGCTCCTCTGTCCATGGGATTTCCAGGCAATAGTACTGGAGTGGATTGCCATTTCCTTTTCCAGTGGATCTTCCCAACCCAGGGATCGAACCTGCGTCTCCCGCATTGTAGACAGACGCTTTACCATCTGAGCCACCAGGGAAGGAACTAATTAGTTATTAGTTCCATAAGAGATCATACTCTTGTGATCTAGAGATTGATGTGTATCTTTTAGAATTTATTGTACATATAATATGTAAATATGTATATATATGTAAACATGTATTTCTATATGTACATATGTATTTATTTATATATAGTGTCGGTGTTGAGTTGCTCAGTCATGTCCTACTCTTTGTGACCCCATAGATTGCAGCATGCCCAACTCCCATGTCCTTCACCATCTCCAGAAGTTTGCTCAGATTCATGTCCATTGAGTCGGTGATACCATCCAACCATCTCATCCTCTGCCACCCCTTTCTTCTTTTGCCTTCAATCTTTCCCAGCATCAAGGTCTTCTGTACAGAATTCTTTACAGAGTAGACATTTACCAGTTTTAACAGAGACTTGTTGTCTTCATAAAATTCCAAGTTTAAAACCATATTTATCTATCATGTCTGCTTATTTTCTATCATATATCATCTATGTGGAGAAGGAAATGGCAACTCACTTCAGTATTCTTGCCTGGGAAATCCCATGGACAGAAGAGCCTGGTGGACAACAGTTCATGGGATTGCAAAAGAATAGGACACAACTTAGCAACTAAATAACAATTCAGTCACCTATTTATGTAGTATCTTCAAGTCAACTGGGCCTTATTTGTCGTAACAGTGAATCCTCTGAAATCCACAGTAGACAAAATCAGTTGTGCAGTTGTGAATTCTGGCACATGGACTATTTCTGATTAAATATGCTACACCATATATTATCACAAGCATAAAGCCATGGTAAATAGTGTATTGGCTTCCCTGGTGGCTCAAATGGTAAAGAACTCACCTGCAATGCGGGAGACCTGGGTTCAATCCCTGAGTTGGGAAGATTCCCTGGAGGAGGACATGGCAACCCACTCCAGTATTCTTGTCTGGAAAATTCCCATGGACAGAGGAGCCTGGTGGGCTACAGTCCATGGGGTTGCAAAGAGTCAGACATGAATGAGCAACTAAGCATGGCTTGGTGTATAGAGGGCATGAGGTAGGGAGTGCAGACCTCAGCAATACAGGATTTTGGAGAAATCTGATGTCCATATAATACTCTCTCACAGATTTCAATATGCATCCCATGCGATTTACACAGCAACTACTGGATAAGCTTCAGCATCAAGAGTGGAAAAAAGTGTTTTGGAGTCCAATACCTGGGGATTCAATCCCTGTTCTACCAGTGTGGGCAAATGATTCATGCTCTCGAATGTCAGTTTCATTATTTGTATATATGGTGATGTCAACACAGGGCTGCTTGATATTCTAATGTAACTGTGCACAGAGAAGGCACAGCCTAGGTGCCCAATTCATTTTAGTATGATTCAGTCAATGACTGAACCATAGCCAAGTTTCTGTGTATCTAATTCATTCTGAATTAAAAAGAACCGTGAATACAAAGTTGCTTAATCAACTGTAGCTTTTATGCTGTTTCTAATCTGAAAAATATAGAAAAAACATTTTGTTTACTTGTTTTTCTGAAATTCCTCATTTGTCAGCTCTTGAATCAGACTACCAGATCCATTCAAAAGTTTGGTCTTTTGTCACTTGTTCACATTTTAAAATTTCTAACATTTATGTAAGGCTTATACCTCAACTTTTACCACTCTCTCAAAAAAGAATTCCCTCCTTTCTCTGGTTAAACAATAATTTCCAACCTGTCTTCTCAACTATTTTAGCTCCTTTAGATCTGTGTTTGCTGATGCTCTGTCTTCTAGCATTCATTTGGGTTTCTGTCTCTCTATATGTACAGTTTAAATCCAGTTGGGCAGCAAATTACTTGACAGCTGTGCCTTTTTTTTTTTTTTAATACCCCTCAAAGCTCTTAGCACAGTAGTTGGCTGAGAGTAAATATTCAACACAGATTTGCTAATTGAACTTAATTTAAAAAATTCACTCCAAGTATCTGAGCCAGTGTCAGGCCATAAATACAGAAGCTTCATGTGTTCAGTGTTCATTTTCTTCTTGTAGGATCCTGAGATGTCAATTCTGAGAGTAGCAAAGAGGTACCAATGATGACTCATTAATTTAGAGTTTTGAAAGTCTTCCCTACTGCCACTTGTCCTAACCTGAAAGTTCTTCATTTTGGAAACTGTTTCGTGGAAAGAAGTCCTGGAATGTATTCTTTTATTTTTTCTTTTGGAAGGAACAAACTGAATTCTACTTTACTTCTGTCACTGTTTTCTTCTGTGGCCTTGTGTATGTCTCTTTCTTTCTCGGGACCTCATTTTCTCCTCTGTGGAATTAGTTGACTGAACTACCCATACTGGGTAGTTCTTTATAGCTCTCTTCTTTTAATAGGTCTCTTGCTGTTGGTTCAAAGTTTAATTTCTTTTTTTTTTTTTTTTAGTTTTTTATTTTTTAAATTTTAAAATCTTTAATTCTTACATGCGTTCCCAAACATGAACCCCCCTCCCACCTCCCTCCCCATAACATCTCTCTGGGTCATCCCCATGCACCAGCCCCAAGCATGCTGTATCCTGTGTCAGACATAGACTGGCGATTCAATTCTTACATGATAGTATACATGTTAGAATGCCATTCTCCCAAATCATCCCACCCTCTCCCTCTCCCTCAAAGTTTAATTTCTTTATTTAAAAAACTGCATTGAAATATAGTTGATTTACTATGCTGTGTTGGTTTCAGCTATACAATAAAGTGATTCAGTTACACATATATATACGAATATTTATATTCCACTTTTTTAACATTCTCTCTTCCATTATAGTTTATGACAAGGTATTGAGCATAGTTCCTAGTACTTGGAATATATTCTTCTTGAGATAAGCATGTCATAGTTTAAAGATATGTTCAGAAGGTTGAAATAGTCAGGATATTTGAGAACCTAATCTTGGTTAAGGGCAGAAGAAGGAGCTGGATTATATTTGGAACAGTTCCTCATTTAAGGAAATGTTTACTGAATTGAGTAAGCAGAGGCAATTCCAATTAAAATTTGGAGAGGAATCAGGAGAAGGAACAAATCAGAGAAGCAGGAAGGAAATAGTCTGCCTTTTCAGTAGTCAATTTTAAATTCTGTGCTGACGTTTATGCCTTTCAGACATGATAAAGAGAAGAGCTGTGGGTAGAATGAATCAATTTCTTCTAGAGTCAGTTTATTATTCCTCTCTGAATCACAGCATCCTGGACAGAGCCACAAAACATTGCAGTATTGAAAAATTATTCCCATGTAACTCAGTGACTCTTCTTCAGAGATATTTGGGCCAAGTTAAATTTGATAACTCAGTGAGAAATATTGCTTCAATTAGTGTGGTACTAAAAAAAAGGGTTACAAGACAGCATCTCTAGGCCTAGGTCCCCACTCCACTATCACCCAGTCATTAATGGTGTGATACACCTCTCAAAGGTTTTTTCCTTTTTAAATTTACTTAGTTTTTGGTGTGCTAGGTCTTTGTTGCTAAATGCGGGCTTTCTCTAGTTGTGGCGACCAGGGGCTACTCTTTGTGGTACCCAGTTTTCTCATTGCAGTGGTTTCTCTTATTGCGGAGCTAGGCCCTAGGCACACAGGCTTCAGTAGTTGTTGCTCCCAGGCTCTACAGTGGGGAGCACAGTAGCTGGAGCACAGAGGCTTTAGCTGCTCTGCAGCATGTGGAATCTTCCCAGACCAGGGATTAAATCCATGTCCCCTGCATCAGCAGGTGGGTTCTTATCCACTGTATGTGTTAGTCACTCAGTCATGTCCGGCTCTTTCCAACTCCATGGGGTGTAGGCTGCTAGCCTCCTCTATCCATGTGATTTTCCAAGCAAGAATACTGGAGTGGGTTGCCATTTTCTTCTCCCTATCCACTGTACCACCAGGGAAGTCCTCAAGTTCTTTTATCGTTAGCATTCTCTTCCAGAAATGAGGATGTTCAATAGGCTTTTCCCCTAATTGAAAACAAACAAACAAACAAACAAACAAAAACCCTTTGATTCTTAGAAATTTTTTCTTCAAAATACTTTTTTACCTTTTATTTGAAAGAACATCAGATGACGGTAAATATTTTAAAAATCGTTCTTTTCTAGGGTTTCATAATTGATTCAGTCTTGACAACATCTCTCCAAAGGGTGAAGAGAGAAGCAGTTATGGAACACTTCTTAGCCAAAACTTTACATCTCTTTCATTCTCAGAAAAGCATTATGAAGTGGAAATTTTCTCCAATTTTACCATGAAGGAAATGAAGAATATGCTGATGGCCACTGAGCAGATAAGAACTGCCTCTCTCAGGTCTGTCTGAGTTAAAAACCCTTATTCTTTCTAGCATATAATTCTGGCATTGTGTGTGGGGCGGCAGGGGAAGAGGTGAGGGGAGAAGGCAGGTATTCCATTTAACAGATGGAAAGACTGAGTACAGTGAACCAGGAGACTTCCTTAGTTTTGCAATAAATCAGTATTTTTGATTCCAGGATGAAAACTTCAGGTTTTTGGAATAGAGTGTAAGCTCAGACTGGAGGACAGGGTGCAAGAAAATATCTTTTTATGATAATTTTATTTTTATTTGATGCCAGCATTGAATTTTCAGGGTTTCAAAATGGTGAGATATAAAAGAATTAAGCTTGTTGTATTGACATTTTAAAAATTAAATTCGAGACTGTCTTTGAATGAACACATTTTATGCCCTAGAAATCCATTAGTAGTTTGGAAACTATTTTTTCCAAACCATGCATCCCAGCCTCCCTAATCTACTGCCTCACACATATACATTTGGAGAAAAAAAGGGGTAATCTTGAACTTTATTTTTTCCTTACAGAAAGTAATTATCTGGAAATAATTTGTAATACTGCCCAGTTCCGTAGTTGTTCTTGGTTTAGGAAATAATTTTTTCCCCTTTTAACTTCCCTTGTTTTCTTCTTTTAATCCTCTGTATTTGTGTTGGCTTTTAGCCCTGTGCATTGGGCCTAGTGCCAAGTGAGAGTCAGCACTTAGCCTAGAAGTATCATTTTTCAACACACAGAATCAGGAGGAAAACCCCGCCTCTCACACCCACTACTAATTAGCATACTATTCTACAAAACTGACTAGTTGCACCATGTGCTCATCACTTGTGAGTTTCTGCTTTCCACAGCTCTCATTCCTGCAGAGAATGAGTTTGAGCCACATGGAGAATATGCCTTTAAGCCATTCAAGTCTTCAAGGAGCACAGAGACCATCCTGGAAACAATGGCTCCTCTACTCAACAGTAATTATTGTGCTTTGCTCCTTCAGTGCACTAATGTTTATTTTTTTTCCACTCAAGGTAAGGAGACAACAGAATCTAAGGTTGCAATTTATTGTACTCCTCTTTTCTTTTGTTAAGTCTAGTTGTTAGCATTGTCACTCAGTATTGTTAGAGCTTTGAAAGAAAGAGATGTAAGGTAAGTGATAGATGGTGTAGTCTATCTTTGAGAAGAGAAATGCACTGAACTGGGAGTAAGAAGATACAAATTCTGGGTTTAGGTCTCTCAATAACTAGCTGTATGCATTTGAAAGACATTTAATCTTTCTGGTTCTCAGTTTCTTCATCTGAAAAGTGGTGGTAGGGAAATGGATTTGTTCATCATCATGTCCCTTCTAGCTATAAAATACAGTGATTAATAATTTATCTAAGGGTGGTATAGAACATAAAGGGAGTCAAGAGGGGGGCAATGACTTAGGGCTAGGTTGATCAGGGAAGGCTTCATGGAGGAAGGAGGAAGTACTTTCTTTTTGGGAAGCCCCTGATGCTTATTGGGAATTTCCTACTGAGCTCCACTCCAAATTATGGGTCTAGTGAAGAGAATGGAGATCCATTAGATTTTTAGTAAAAGTTTTTTCTGACTGTTGTTTACATAGTGCTGATCAGAAAGAACATAAATACCTTATTTAATTTAGGATTTAGCCAATTCCTGGGTACATCTGAAAACAGTGACTGTAGAAACATTTTTCTAAGGGACAGGTTGACCAGTTAAGATTTCAAAGACATGGTTCTACTACTAAAGATATTTGAAAGCAACTGAGAAAAGATACAGGAGGAAACAGTACAGGGAAGATGCTGATGTTAACCTAGGGCAAGCAGAGCTTTGGCCAAGTTTTTACACAGTAGCCCATTAATTTGTATTTTGTAACTGTACACAATGGTGTACAAGAAAGGAATTTGTGACCACATTCCCCACTGTCTCAAGGAATGTTCCAAGCAGACCTCTGAATGCTCTGGACAGTGAAGCTTTGAGCAGGTGGGAAAAAAATCATTAGGAATTCTTTGTTTCAATTTCTGAAGAAAGGGAAGGGTGAGAATAGCAACAGCTTAAATTTGGAAGTGCCTTTTCCTTCTCAAAACTACTCCACATGCTATTAGCCTGATGACACTGAAAAACATAGGGTAGGTTTTCCGTGTCATCAGTTCCTACATGTGTCTGGGGACTCAGTGCCTGGGAGAGAAGAGAAGTGTCTTTCTCAGAGGCACACAGCTGCTCTTGCAAAGGGAAGGAGGGGGTCTCATACTCCCAGAGGCATTTAGGACACCTCTTGCCAACGTTGAACTTGATGAATCCCCTGTGTCTGAGGTCTTATTCTGGGATTCCCTCTCCTAGACAACATGCAGCTACCCAGTGAAAGGTTCTGCTTCTAAAGAAACAGCCCAGAGTTTGTTCCAAATTTGGGGAATTTTGAAACGTTTTCAGGATATTGTCCTGACAGGGTGCCATGGAGGCTTTGTTCCCATGGGAAAACCCAATGGCTGGCTGATGCTACAGTGATATTAGCTCCCACATTCCACTTTCCTGCACTTCTCTTTCCCTATCCGCCACAGGTTAGTATCTTTGGAAAAGAGGACTGAATGACTGTGGGTAATGAGTCATTACTCGGTAGCCACTTCCATCTCCTTATAATGCTCTGTGACCTTGGAGTTTACATTGTTTTAGTCTCCACTCTGGTTATTGTATACAAAATCCCACTTTCCAACCTCTCTAGGCACTAATTCAAAAAGTGTTAGACAGGAAGACTCAGTTCCTTTTAAACCAACAAAAATTTCCGTGGGAGGGTTCTTTTTTTTCTTTCTTCCCTCTCTTTCAGAAGACATCTCACTGAAAGAATCAGTTATGAGCCCAAGGAGATGGTCCCCCCACTCCTACATGATAATAACCTCACAGAAATTATCTCTTAAGAAACCAAATGTTCACCAGTCTAGGTTCGATGCATGAGACAGGGTGCTCAGGGCTGTTGTACTGGGATGACCCTGAGGGATGGGATGAGGAGGGAGGTGGGAGGGCGTTTCAGGATGGGGAACACATGTACACTCATGGCTGATTCATGTAAATATATGGCAAAAACCACTACAATATTGTAAAGTAATTAGCCTCCAATTAAATAAATAAATTAAAAAATAAAAAATACCTTCACAGCAAAAGAAAAAGAAGAAACCAAATGCTCAGGAGAGTCCCCTGTTTCAGTGAAACTAAGGATACTTTCAAAAGGGGAAGTTTTGCATGTACTTATAAGCATAGTAGGTTCTATTTCCAAATGATTTGATTAGAGTTGGTTTGGAGAGATAATTATTAAGTTTACTTACTAACCCAATTACATAAATCTGAGTTTAAATCAAAATGGGTTTGTAAGAGCCACTGATCCTTCTAAGCAAAGATGAATTAACTAAACAGGACTCATATACTGCTTTATAAGTGGATATTTACTCCTTCCAAACATCACCAGGATTAGAAATACAAACTGCTCTGGAGCCGTAGGGGTGAGACTTTTGACTCAGACAGGCTGTTTGGATCTCAGCCTGGCCTTTTTTCAGCTGCGTGACCTTGGGCTAGTTACATAATCCTCCTACTTCTCATTTCCTCTTCTGCAAATGAAAATGTTATCTCATAGAGTTGTGGTAAGAATTAAGAGACAGTACAATCCTGACCCATAGTAGGCTCTTAGTAGATAGTAGTGATTCATATTTATACCATTATTATTAATGACTTTACAATGAAGATAAAGACTTAACAAAATGGGTATTCCTTGCTTATCTATTCTACTTCCTTAACCAAAGAGTGTGTCTCACTGCCAAATAGAGGATTTTAGTGATTAGACAGATTTTCACTTGTGACAATAATGACATAATATTACAATGGTGGTTTCTGTAGTTTTAAATGGACATTAAAGCAGCCCACCATGCAACATCCAAGATTTCTGCAATTAATTTGTCTGTGGCCTTAGGTTTCTTCGCATACTCTTTATGCATATGAGTAGACAACATAGATGTTATCAATGGCACATTTTTTGGCATGCTTTTATATTTAGATTATTATTCAATTGCTTCATGTGTAGATTTGTGTCTTTCTAGAAAGGTGATAAACTTAAGAAGCAATGACCATAGATGACATTAGTTTCTCTTGCTTACAATTGTAGTATAATGTATAGGTACATAAAGTCTTGTTTCATTCTTTATTATAATCAACATCATTACCAAAACACTAATACTTAATAAGCAGGACAAGACAGAATATCTGGGCAAAATCCTTTATGAGACTTAACTCGTTTAAGCACATGAACAACCTAAATGGACTAGGTGCTGCTATTTTCCCCATTTTATAAATGAGAAAATTGAAGTTAAGGGAGTCTCTGTCACATGGGTTAAACAAAATGGTATTTCAGCATCTCTTCTAAGAAACTCCAACAAAATATTCTTGACTACAATGCCAATATATATGCTAACTGCTAAGTCTTATACAAATTCTAATATACAATATAAATTTATAAGGATAAATCAAGTAATATGCTTAATGTGGTTTATTTGCAGTGCAAAAACATTTTGCTTTTACCAAAATATTGTATTTGTATAATATGCAATTATATACTATAAACATTTCTAAAACAATTGAAATAGTATTTTAGTAATTTGATGTTTCTTTTATTTTCTTAATCTAGGTTAACACCTTTTAATATAAGAAATTGAAAGTTATAGTCTAAGTTAACTTACCTTGATTCATGCTCTTGACTGTCATCACTGCAAAGTCACCTCATGAACACATTCAGATCAAAATGGAAGACTGCATCTTTGAGTATGCTTACCATGTTATGACACTAAACTTTAAGCCCATCATTCAATAGTGCAAAGTTCCTTTCTAAAGAACTTAATAGTTCCTCACTCCATTCATGATTTTTTTTCCCTTCCTTAGACAACTTAAATTCCATAGTTCATAATTAAAATCCTTGCCAAGGTGGCCTTTCCTTCTGAGTCTCCTTTGTGGGTTCTTTCTTATTCCCTGACCTCTACACACTGCAATATCCCAATACTCTTTCCTATCTATAATCACTGATTTGATGCTCTTATATAGACTCATATCTGAACTCACCATGCAGAAGCTGAAGACTCCTAAATTAATTTTTTTTTAAGAACTCCTTAAATTCCACCCTTATAGATCCAGTCGCCTTCTTGACACTCCTACCTGGGTATCTACTACTCATCACAAACCTGACATATCCAAAAAATGAACTCATGATTCTTTTCCCCCAATTTACTCCTCTTAAATCTTGCTCATTTCAGTCATTAACAGTGTTATCTTTCTAATTGCTCAGGCTCAGAGTTTGGTGTCTTTGTCTCATTTTCTCATCCATATCCATGTCAGGAACTCCTGTTCACTCAATTTCCAATCACTTATCACCATCTCCACAGCTAGTACCTTGGTCAGAGGCACCATGCTTTCTTGCCTAGATGCTTACATTGATCTCTTACCTTGTCTCACTGCTTTTTCTTTTGCTACTCTTTAATGTATTCCTAGCATAGCAGCCAGAGAAATCCTATTAAATAATTGGCATCCTGTTTAAGCTCAAAAAGTCTCTTAAGCAGTTTGCTGCAAGGAAACCAACGCACTGTTACATGGTCCCCCCAAAATGTTTCTGGCTATACCTTATCTTACTACTAGGTATCTTAAAGCCTTTAGTATTTAAATATCTGTGCCTATAAAATCAACCACACTGATAGCTTTCTGTGGCATGTAATTTGTGTTGCAAGATTTTGAAACTGAGATCTCAGGGTTATCTCAATTACTATGTGTGATGCATAATTATCTAAATATTAAATAGGGAAGGCTTTATCACTCTGAAACATTAATAAATATTTCTATAGCTTAATTTTTTATTTAAAATAAATATAAATGGGAATTGTTAGTTTCTTCTCACATGCCAGTGGATCATCTTATGCAGTCACTGGGGTGCAGAGACATATAGAAAATTTCTATAGCCCAGGAGGAGGCACATCCAAGATCACATAGTTGTCCTGTAGGTGGAGATTAGGTGGGTAGAAGGAGTTCTTAACTTCTTCCTAGAAGACCCAAAAGGTAGCTGTGCAGTGAAAGGTAGAGGAAGGAGCCAGTCATCTGTAGAAGAAAGCAGAGAGATCCAAAACAGGGTGGAGGGAGGGATTTTTCTTTTTTTTTTTTTAATGTGGTTAGGGCAGAGAAGTCTGCTTCAGGAATCCGAGCCGCTAAATAATCAAGAAAACTGTTGACACTGTCACCATCCTGACCAATTCTTCTTCTTCCCCTACAGACTGCCCAGGGACCCTGTGTAGCGAAGTTTGGTGAGTAATCTGTCTCACAGAGGATGAAATGGTTGGATGGCATCACCGAATCATGAGTTTTAGACATGAGTTTGAGTAAATTCTGGGAGTTGGTGATGGACAGGGAGGCCTGGTGTGCTGCAGTCCATGGGGTCTCATAGAGTCAAATACAACTGAGTGACTGGACTAACTGTCTTATAGGCCTCCTTTTTACTTTCCTTACTATTTGCTGCGAAAGGTAAGCTCCAGTGCTAAGAAAGGAGGCATTCTATTTTAGTTACTCTACAACTACTGTTTTTAACTGTTAATCATGTATTGTAGTTGTCTAGGAGCTGAGGCTTCAACTCTGTTTTTGATTGTGTTAATAAGCACAAGTTTCAGATTTCTATGACTTTTCCCTGGGACAGACTCAGAGACCTTCTCACATTTCCCATATTGCTAGTGTCCACTAGAGTGAGTGTAGGGTGCAATTTTTGTTTCCAAGTGTAAAGATGAGAAACGAGAGGGGAGTGGTCCCTTCTCTGCTCCTTTCACCTCTCCTCTCAGCTCCTGAGTCACTTTCCTTTATAGTGACCTGGTACTTGCTTAGAAGACACAGTAAAGTTTACAGTTGGGCCTTTGGGTATTTTTTTAGAATACATACAAAATTAAAAATGAATACATTTGGGGTTGTTTACTGGTTTAAGATCAAACAACCATTTTCCACTGAAAACAGACCACTTCTAGAATCAGCTTCAATTCCTGTTTTACTGTACAGCACAAACAGCCAGGCTTCCTTGACTTGAGATGACAGGGAATCTCATTTTACTTGTCTCTGCCTTTTTGATTTGTTGTTTTTCTAGTAAATGGAGTGAAACTCCTCATGATATGTTTGAAATACCCTCTTGATGTGGTAAAAGTTGAGAACCTCAACTTTAAAGTTGAGGCTCCCCCCCATCACATACTTAAATATGAAAACCAGTCATATTTCTTCCTGGTGACTTGCCTATTATCTATTACATGGTCAAGCAGGAAGAAATTTACTGGGCTCTGGATTCAGTGGAGAAACAGGGAGACTTTGCTTTCTGCTTTAATGATCTCCCCTTCATTCTCCTTCAGAGCCTTATATCAGTTATTTCTATATAAAGAAGAATTTAAGTCAATGTGTTATCTCTTTTGGTATGTTTTTTTTTATCAAGGTTTCTTTCTAATTATTTGACAAAGGCTTTGCCCCCATAACAAAAGTTATGGAGCATTAGAGAACACACCAGATAAGTATTGCACATTCTGGGATTCTGAAAGTACATCTTTGTGTAAAAACAGTGAACATTAAGAAAATATGTAAATTCCATAAATATCAAAGTCTGATCCTTTGCACATCCCCCGTGACAGCAATAATCTAAGGATACTTCTATTTAAACAGTCAAATAATTTCCATGTATTAACTCATTAATTTACCAGTAGCTATTTGGTGAGGATTTGGATAATGGTATCTCAAGCGAAACTTGAATGACACATACCCATAAGCTGAAGCACTATTATTTAGACACAGTGCACATAATTCAGCATATACTGGGTAGTAGGAAGTCTTTTTGGTGTTGAAGATACAGCTATGGACAAAATAAAGGAGTATTTGATTTCCCTGATGGCTCAGACGGTAAAGCGTCTGCCTACAATGCAGGAGACCTGAGTTTGATCCCTGGGTGGGGAAGATTCTCTGGAGAAGGAAATGGCAACCCTCTCCAGTACTCTTGCCTGGAAAATCCCATGGATGGAGGAGCATGGTAGGCTATAGCCCATGGGGCTGCAAAGAGCAGGACATGACTGAGCAACTTCACTTTTCCTTTGTCCTCAAATGTTACATTCAAGTAGGTATAAGATTGATAAATAAACAACTTAATTTATAATAGGCTAGATGGTGACAACTTCTATGAAGAAAACTAAAACAAGATAAAGAGAGAGAGTGACAGGAGAGCACTATTTTAAACAGATTGATGAGCTGGCCTCATTGATAAAGTGATACATAGTAAATAGTATTGATACAGAAAAACATGAATATGCATTTCTGGACTGCCAGCTCTTGTCATCACCATCCTAGTGTGTCATTCCTTTCTTCTTCTTATTTCACAAATATTGGTTGAGAAGTGATACAGTGCCACCTAAAACTTAACCCATTTCCCTATTCCAAACATTTCTTAGAGCCCCCCAAGCAAGAGATAAACTTAGGCAATTTCTTCAAAGTAGGGAGTGGTAGATACTTAAAATTGTGGTTGGAGAGACCTAGTATAGACCTTTCCTATAAATAGGAAAGAACTATTATCAGGAAGATGATGAAATAATTAAATAACTATGCTTTTCTTTTTTTTTCTCCCCCCCTTCTCCCCTTATAAATATCTTTAGGACCATTACCTTCAAAATGGCAAATGCCTTCTCCTGAGCCTTCTTGTGTGAATAAGACAGCTGACTGGAGGCTGAAGATACTTCAGAATGGTTTGTATTTAATTTACGGCCAAGTGGCTCCCAATACAGCCTATAAGGGACGAGCTCCGTTTGAGGTGCAGCTGCGTAAGAACGAAGACCCCATACAAGCTCTAACCAACAACTCTACGATCCAGAATGTAGGAGGGGCTTACGAATTCCACGCTGGAGATGTAATAGACTTGATATTCAATGCTGAGCATCAGGTTCTGAAAAATAAGACATACTGGGGGATCTTTTTACTTACAAATCCCCAATTCATCTCCTAGAGACTTGATTTGGTCTCCTCATCCTCTTCAGCACTTGCAGAGACATCAGTGCATAGGCTGGACAAGGAAGATTTTCAATCTCTGCAGTTCATCTGAGTATACAAATCAACAGAAACAGAACTTCTTGCATGTGAATTTTCTTTTCTCATGCCTGTCTGAATGAGACTCAGAAGAAGGACAAAAGGCATTTGGTAACCCTTGATGTTAGATCAGCAAAGACAGTTTTGTTAGTTCATGAAATGAATATGGGTGGCTAGAGGACAGAATCTTCTCCAAGTGTCTTTGTCTAACCCTTGAATCTCTGGGTGGAAAAATGAAGTCTTCTTTCCACAGAAGTCTTATCTTGTATGCAGAAAAGATCCAGGGCAGTAGTCTGCCCTTGTTCTCATATTCTTGGACTGTGGATTGCTTGACTTCATTCTTCCTTATTCCTATCTTCTGAGACCCTCCTAATAAAAAAGTAGTCAGACTTGGAGGGTGGCCACTGCTATGCCAGCAATACTCCACTTCACATTTGATGGCATGAGGGGACAGAGACACAGGTGGCATTGGAATGGGATGCACTTTATTTGGGAATTTTTCTTAATTTAATCACACTCAGGATGCTTGGTGCTTTATAAAACCAGCTGGTCAAAGGGTCATTCTGAACCTTTACATAGGGCTTCATAAGAACTTGTTTGTCCATGTGCCTAAACATGGCTGATGGTAAAGAAAGAGTAATCATTACTAATCATAAGATTTAAGCACAGAAATTGATATTACCAGTACTGTATTTTTTCATGTCATGATTCCATGTTTTTAGCTGGCTAGGCAGTTTGCAAAGTACTTTCATACATCACATGGCAACTCTAGAAAGTTAACGGGGCAGATATTTTGGCACAATTTTAACACTGAGAATATGGAGGCAGGTGGAACATATGTAACTTGCTTCACCCCACAGAATGAATGATTAACAAGGGGCCTTAGGCTTCCCACTGTATCACACTATTTTAGCTTTAGGGTTGGTATTTCTGCTCTCATGTTGGATGTCTATAAAGTTTAGCAGATTAGATCTTCAAGGGGTATATATTCCCTTGGCAGATAGAGGGAAGCTACACCAATGCCTTGCTTTCTCAAACACTTCCTTTCCTTACCTGGAGCAGGGAGCATGGGCTATTGTTCAGGGCTAACTTCAACCAAACTCCTATCCTCACTTTGTACAGCCTGTCTTGGTCAAATGTATTAAGTTCCAAAAATAATGAATAGCACTCAACTCAATGATGGTCTGCTAAAGTTTTGGACTCTACAAAATTAACTAGCTGCTTATGGGTTCTTGTTGAAAGGTATGTAATATGATTACATGATAACCCAATTTAAGATATTTATGGATATTTGTAAAAAGCTACATTGTGTTAATAATATCACCGTATAAAGCTAATTTAAAAATATTTGTATTGTCTGCTTAGGAACAAACTAAGCCTGAGGCCAAGGTGCTTCTTAGTATTTCTTTTTTTTAAATGAAATCTGTTGAGTAGTTGTTGGGCCAAAGACTTGGATGCATGGTTCCTCTTGCATTTGTATATTTTCTCAGGAAATTAAAGTTATATGACATATATTTATGGAAACTTGCTGGTGTTTATCATTGTTGAGTTATAAGCAGCAGTGTGCTGGAGTGGGCCAGCACTAGCTCATAAGAAAGTTAAGTTGCTCAGTCGTATCCAACTCTTGGTGACATTATGGACTGTAGCCCACCAGGCTCCTCTGTCCACGGGATTTTCCAGGCAAGAATATTGGAGTGGGTTGCCATTTTCTTCTCCAGGGGATCTTCCTGACCCAGGGATGTGACTCAGGTCTCCCACATTACAGGCAGACTCTTTACCATATGAGCCACTAGGGAATCCCTGCTCCTAAAAACTGATTGTTATATTTTCAAAAATTGCACATTCTGGCTATGAAATATAGTCATCCTTGAAATTGGCTATGGTGGGACTATTTGTACCATGGGAATTGGCAATCAGGGCTTTTCTTTTTGGAAAGTCTATTCACCAGCACACCACTGCTTGTAAAACTCTCCTTCTCGATAAAGCCACTCAGTTCCTGCCTTATTCTTGGAACAATCAGGGTAGGCAAGGGAGAAAGTGAAATTGTCATACTGCTTAGCAAGAGCCCCGCCTATTAGTTATTTCTCAGGGCAAGCAGAGGTCTCCAAAGTTGCAACCAAAAGCTACCAACAGATGACTTTTAAATTTCCCTAGTGTTGTGATTTCAGGTTTTTTTTTTTTTCAGTGTATACTGTTTCCTTGTTTCTTCAAATAGTTGTTTAAATTTTATACCTATAATAAAGTATATGTTGGTAAGTAGGCTATAACTGACATATCTGTGGGTTATCAGGCTAGTGTTTGTGATCTAGAGAATGTAAGTATATATCAAAGATATTGTTGCCCATATGAAACACTTATTTTTAAAAAGTTTTCTACTTGAGATACAGTTTGATTTACTGTGTTACTTTCAGGTGAACAACATAGTGATTCAAAATTTTTATAGATTATAGTCTACTGAAATATATTATATTGGCTAAATTCTCTGTGCTGTACAATGTATCCTGGTAGCTTATTTATTTTATACATAGTAATTTGTACCTGCTAATCTGGTGCTTCTGTCTTGCCCCTCCTTCCCTCTTCTCACTGGTAACCACTGGTTTGTTCTCCATATTTGTGAGTCTATTTCTGTTTATTCATTTGCTTTTTGTTTTTTTAGATTTTATATATAAATGATAACCTACAGTATTTGTCTTTCTGACTTATTTCTTTAAGGATAATGGTCTATGTTATTTCAAATGGCATTATTTTATTCTTTTTGACATCTGAGTAATATTTCATTATATATAAACCACAGCTTTATCCATTTATCCATTGGTGGACATTTGAGTCACTTCCATGTCTTGGCTGTTGTAAATAATGCTGCTATGAACATTGAAATGATACATGCACTCCAAATTAGTGTTTTTGATTCTTTAGATGTGTACCTAGGAGACAGATTGCTGGATCATACTATAGTTCTATGTTTAGGTTTTTGAGGAACCCCCATACTGTTCACCATAGTGGCTGTACCAATTTACATCCCCACCAACAGTGTAGGAAGGTTCTTTTTGCTCCACATCCTTGCCAATGTTTGTTATTTGTGGTCTTTCAATGATAGCTATTTTTGTTACTCCCTCTTTATAAATCTTATCATAATCTCTCCTCCTGACTCTGACCTCATTTACATCCTTGATCTTCCTAAAGTGTCTGAGAGGAGTGGCACAGGGAGCTTACCTTCATTCTTTTTATGAATTCTGCATATTTGCAGTGACAATTTGATATTGTCTCACTTTGATATTCAAGTACCAATCATATTGCCATCCAATTATACTCTCATGTTTCTAAAAGGGATCTAGGAGAACTTTAATAAAACACAGAAATACAAAAAGTCCCAACATCATCACAAAGAGCAAAAAGAGCTTAATAAAAAGGCAGATGATGAGGAAAATCGCTGTTTAGAGAAGTTAGACTTAAGAAAACTGTTAGAGATGAACATAGTCAAGAAAAATTAGAGAGTGTGATGGAAATAGTTCAATTTTTATAGAAAAAAAAAACAAAACAGTGCTGAGCTCTAAGCAGGCTCTATCTACAGATCTAAAACAAATGCTCAAGATAGTAAAATGCAGACTCTTCCATTCATTTTATCCAAATCTAATTTCTGTTAGCAATTAACAACTTTAAGGAGTTCAACACACTTTGGATGAGCTATTACTCTGAAATACAGCAGTATTAGTGAATGCCATTACATTGCTTGGAGAAGCAGGCTTGAGGGTTTATGGGACCTGCTTCAAGGAATTCAGGAAGTGTTGGACAATAGAAAAATGAAAATTCAACAAACAGGGCCCGTTAGAATAAACCAGCCTTCTCATAGCTTCAGTGGCATGTGGAAATCTCAGATTTCACATCCAGGGTGATCGTTTCTACCCAGCTTTGGTATTGTCCAGGGATATCGGACATGGCTTAGTGACTAGACAACCACCACCATGCACAGGGTGTGGTGGGGTGGTGGTGGAGCGGAGATGTTGTTCACATGGGGCCTCAACACAGAGTCAGACTGTGGTGTACCAGTGAGTTTAGAATGGAAATCTTCCCTACCTGCTTTTGGACTGTTCCTCTTATCCAATGGGCTGGTCTCTGAGAGGAATCCAGTGACTAGAGTCCAAGGTCCACCACAGTGCCTGGGCCATAGTTCTTACTGCCTGCTGAATGAACAAATAAATCACAAATTTTAGTGTTGGTGTGAATTTAGCATTATCATGTGTATTTCGGATGACAGACTCCAGTGGGCAAAGCCTTTAGGCTCCCTTTATTTATTGTCTTCCATTTCATCATCTACTGTTCTTAAATGCTGTCCTTCACTATTAACCTGTTCTTAGGAACATTGTTAAAGTAATTAAGGAAAAGAAAAGAACCTTGTTAATTAACTTGCACTAAGGGTAAAGGGTCAATAAGCTACCTGTCTCGCATCACCAGAACTGGAAAAACTCCTATTTGGTTTAATGATTGTTGGGCAGATGCTCCAAGAACAGCTATCTTTACAATACTGCTGCTGCTGCTGCTGCTAAGTCGCTTCAGTCGTGTCCGACTCTGTGTGACCCCATAGATGGCAGCCCACCAGGCTCCCCTGTCTCTGGGATTCTCCAGGCAAGAACACTGGAGTGGTTGCCATTTCCTTCTCCAATGCATGAAAGTGAAAAGTGAAAATGAAGTCGCTCAGTCATGCCCAACTCTTAGCGACCCCATGGACTGCAGCCTACCAGGCTCCTCCATCCATGGGATTTTCCAGGCAAGAGTACTGGAGTGGGGTGCCATAGCCTTCTCCCTTTACAATACTAAGACAAAACAATTTGTTCAGTGAGCAATAGCAGAATTTTTCAAAGTGAGGTCCATAAACTACATCAGATTTATCCAGTAAGCTTAAAAAAATCCCTAATCCCCATTCATATTCCACTGAATAAATGTTTCTAGGAATGAGCCCTAGGAATCAAAATTTTAACTAGCTCTGATCCACAGGTTTATCTTATGTACATTATCAGTTAAGAACCACTGCTTTATGGCATACAACTTTGCATCTCAGCTGAAAGTTTCTCCAAGTATTTAAAGACAGTCAAAGCTTCTAAACAAATACAATTTAAAAAGTAAAACAAACAAAAAACCCCCCTAAGTTTTGTTGCCCATGAGGCTTACCATAATCCATTTCTCATCACAAAATCACCTGAACTTCTATCCTCTGAGTCTGAGAAAAGGTCAAGATCTTCACTTTTTATGACCTAGTGACAACTTTGCCAATTGAATGCTGGCAATCTATAGCATACAAGCTTTGCCACAATCAATATTACATTATCTACCTGTATGCTGTCAGCTCTCAAATATTTATCTCTAGCACAAGTTGTTCTCCTTTATTTCAGACTTGTAAATTCACTTGTCTATTTGACAGTTTCATGTTGTGGGCATAATATCTCAAATTCAAGTTTACCAAAATGAATCTTTACCTTCAAAAATAATCTTTACTTTCAAAGAAAATCTGACCTCTTTTCTGCTATGGTGCTTGTCTGTGGACCAAGATTATTTCACTAGCTTCACATACTTTTTTCAAAATCCCAGTTTTGCCATTTACCAATTATTTGGATCTTGGAAAAATTTCTGTCCTTTCTGAGACTCAGTTTCTTGTTTGTTTATTGTCATTTATCCAATGTCTGATATATAGTTGGAATTTAATATTTGTTGAATCAAAAATTTATGTTTACAATACTAATTAATATATGAAATGTTCGTGATACATAGTGATACTAGAAGGGTGGCTGCCATTGATTTTAAGAGCTAGATTTATTCCTAAAATTTTAACCTGTTTATCTAACATCTATCTTACTATCTTTCCTCTCCAAAAAGGTAAGCCCCAAGATAAAAGCATTTTATTTATTCAGTGCTATATCTCCAGCACCTAACACCTAACACTGTTCTTGGAACATTAAAAGAACTCAACAAATATTGAAGTGAATGAACAAAAAAGATGGTACCTAGATCTTGGTTAGAATGATTAGCAAGATAAAAGATATATATGTTGCAAACAACCTCTCAAAGTAGTCTAATATCCATTCTTCTCCATTTTAAAAAACTTAAGTAAAATAAGCCATGCAAAATTCTAAGTACATATATAACAAGTGCTCCATGAAAGTTGGCTACTATCACATACCACTATCATGAAAGTCATTTCATTATCCTATTTCCCTAAAAAACAATATCCTAGAGCAAATTAGCTTCCTTTACCATAGTAATGCTTTCACCACATCTTTAAAGGTAAGCTTGTGCTTTGGTGTTTATTAAATATATGTATTAGAAACTATAAAACTCCTAGAGGAGAACATAGGCAAAACACTCTCTGACATAAATCACAGCAGGATCCTCTATGATCCACCTCCCAGAATTCTGGAAATCAAAGCAAAAATAAACAAATGGGATCTAATTAAAATTAAAAGCTTCTGCACAACAAAGGAAAATATAAGCAAGGTGAAAAGACAGCCTTCTGAATGGGAGAAAATAATAGCAAATGAAGCAACTGACAAACAACTAATCTCAAAAATATACAAGCAACTTATGCAGCTCAATTCCAGAAAAATAAATGACCCAATCAAAAAATGGGCCAAAGAACTAAATAGATATTTCTCCAAAGAAGACATACGGATGGCTAACAAACACATGAAAAGATGCTCAACATCACTCATTATTAGAGAAACGCAAATCAAGACCACAATGAGGTACCACTTCACACCAGTCAGAATGGCTGCGATCCAAAAGTCTGCAAGCAATAAATGCTGGAGAGGGTGTGGAGAAAAGGGAACCCTCATACACTGTTGGTGGGAATGCAAACTAGTACAGCCACTATGGAGATTCCTTAGTGTGGAGATTCCTTAAAAAATTGCAAATAGAACTACCTTATGACCCAGCAATCCCACTGCTGGACATACACACCGAGGAAACCAGAATTGAAAGAGACACATGTACCCCAATGTTCATCGCAGCACTGTTTATAATAGCCAGGACATGGAAACAACCTAGATGTCCATCAGCAGATGAATGGATAAGAAAGCTGTGGTACATATACACAATGGAGTATTACTCAGCCGTTAAAAAGAATTCATTTGAATCAGTTCTGATGAGATGGATGAAACTGGAGCCGATTATACAGAGTGAAGTAAGCCAGAAAGAAAAACACCAATACAGTATACTAACACATATATATGGAATTTAGGAAGATCGCAATGACGACCCTGTATGCAAGACAGGAAAAAAGACACAGCTGTGTATAACGGACTTTTGGACTCAGAGCGAGAGGGAGAGGGTGGGATGATTTGGGAGAATGGCATTCTAACATGTATACTATCATGTAAGAATTGAATCGCCAGTCTCTGCTTGACGCAGCATACAGCATGCTTGGGGCTGGTGCATGGGGATGACCCAGAGAGATGTTATGGGGAGGGAGGTGGGAGGGGGGTTCATGTTTGGGAACGCATATAAGAATTAAAGATTTTAAAATTAAAAAAAAATAATTATAAAAAATAATAATAAAATAAAATAAAGAACTCTCTCATTAAAAAAAAATATATATGTATTAGAAAAAGTAATATACATCTTCTCCAAAAATGACTCTTCAGTTCAGCCATTCAGTCGTGTCTGACCCCATGAACTGCAGCATGCCAGGCCTCCCTGTCCATACCAAGACCCAGGGTTTACTCAAACTCATGTCCTTTGAGTTGGTGATGCAATCCAACCATCTTATCCTCTGTTGTCCCCTTCTTCTCCCACCTTAAATCTTTCTCAGTATCAGGGTCTTTTTAAATAAGTCAGTTTGCATCACATGGCCAAAGTATTGGAGTTTCAGCTTCAGCATCAGTCCTTCCAATGAATCTTCAGGACTGATTTCCTTTAAGATATACTGATTGGAATTCCTTGCAGTCCAAGGGACTTTCAAGAGTCTTCTCCAACACCACAGATTTCAAAAGCATCAATTCTTTGGCGCTCGGCTTTCTTTACAGTCCAACTCTCACATCCATACATGACTACTGGAAAAACCATAGCTCTCCCTAAATGGACCCTTGTTGCCAAAGTAATGTCTCTGCTTTTTAATATGCTGTCTAGGTTGGTCATAACTTTTCTTCCAAGGAGCAAACGTCTTTTAATTTCATGGCTGTAGTCACCATCTTCAGTGATTTTGGAGCCCAAAAAAATGTCTGACACTGTTTCCCCATCTATTTGCCATGAAGTGAAGGAACCAGATGCCATGATCTTAGTTTCCTGAATGTTGAGCTTTAAGCCAACTTTTTCACTCTCCCCTTTTCACTTTCATCAAGAGTCTCTTTAGTTCTTCTTCACTTTCTGCCGTAAGTGTGGTATCATCTGCAGATCAGAGGTTCTTGATTATTCTCCTGGCAATCTTGATTTTAGCTTGTGCTTCATCCAGCCCAGCATTTCTCATGATGTACTCTGCATATAAGTTAAATAAGCAGTGTGACAATATACAGCCTTGACGCACTCCTTTCCCGATTTGGAACCAGTCTGTTGTTCCATGTCTAGTTCTAACTGTTGCTTCCTGACCTGTATACAGGCATCTCAGGAGGCAGGGAAGGTGGTCTGGTATTCCCATCTCTTTCAGAATTTTCTCTTATTGTGATCCACACAGTCAAAGGCTTTGGCATAGTCAACAAAGCAGAAGTAGGTGTTTCTCTGGAACTCTCTTGCTTTTTTGATGGTCCAGCCAGTGTTGGCAATTTGACTTCTATTTCCCCTGTCTTTTCTAAAACCAGCTTGAATATCTGGAAGTTCATGGTTCACATACTGTTGAAGCCTGGCTTGGAGAATTTGAGCATTACTTTGCTAGCGTGTGAGATGAGTACAATTGTGTGGTAGTTTGAGCATTCTATGGCATTGCCTTTCTTTGGGATTGGAATGAAAACTGACCTTTTCCAGTCCTGTGGCCACTACTGAGTTTTCCAAATTTGCTGGCATATTGAGTGCAGCATCTTTTAGGATTTGAAATAGTTCAACTGGAATTCCATCATTTCACTAACTTTGTTTGTAGTGATGCTTCCTAAGGCCCTCTTGACTCTGCATTTCAGGATGTCTGGCTCTAGGTGAGTGATCACACCATCGTGGTTACCTGGGCCATGAAGGTCTATTTTTGTATTGTTCTTCTGTGTATTCTTGCCACCTCTTCTTAATATCTTCTGCTTCTGTTAGGTCCATACCATTTCTGTCCTTTATTGTGCCCATCTTTGCATGAAATGTTCCCCTGGTATCTCTAATTTTCTTGAAGTGATCTCTAGTTTTTCCCATTCCATTGTTTTCCTCTATGTCTTCGCATTGAGGAACGCTTTCTTAATCTCTGAGGAGATCACTGAGGAAGGCTTTCTTAATCTCTCCTTGCTATTCTTTGGAACGCTGCATTCAAATGGGTATATCTTTCCTTTTCTCCTTTGCCTTTTGCTCCTCTTGTTTTCTCAGCTATTTGTAAGGGCTCCTCAGATGAACATTTGCCTCTTTGCATTTCTTTTTCTTGGGATGGTCTTGATCACTGCCTCCTGTATAATGTCACAAACCTCTGTCCATCATTCTTCAGGGACTCTGTCTATCAGATCTAATCCCTTGAATCTATTTTTCACTGCCACTGTATAATTGTAAGGGATTTGATTTTGGTCATACCTGAATGGTCTAGTGGTTTTCCCTACATCCATCAATTTAAGTCTGAATTTTGCAATAAGGTGTTCATGATCTGAGCCACAGTCAACTCCTGGTCTTGTTTTTGCTGACTGTATAGAGCTTCTCCATTTTTGGCTTCAAAGAATATAAACAAGCTGATTTCAGTGTTGACCATCTGGTGATGTCCATGCGTAGATTCTTCTGTTGTTAGAAGAGAGTGTTTGCTATGACCAGTATGTTCTCTTGGAAAAACTCTATTAGCCTTTGGCCTGCTTCATTCTGTACTCCAAGGCCAAATTTGCCTGTTACTCCAGGTGTTTTTTGACTTCCTACTTTTGCATTCCAGTCCCCTGTAATGAAAAGGACATCTTTTTAGGGGGTTAGTTCTAAAAGGTCTTATAGGTCTTCAGAGAACCATTCAACTTCAGCTTCTTCAACATTTCTGGTCAGGTCATAGACTTGGATTACTGTGATATTGAATGGTTTGCCTTGGAAATGAACAGAGATCATTCTGCCATTTTTGAGAATGCATCCAAGTACTGCATTTTGGACTCTTTTGTTGGCTATGATGGCTACTCCATTTCTTCTAAGGGATTCCTTCCCACAGTGGTAGATATAATGGTCATCTGAGTTAAATTCACCCATTCCAGTCCATTTTAGTTCCTGATTCCTAAAATGTCAATGTTGACTCTTGCCATCTCCTGTTGACCACTTCTAATTTGTCTTGATTCATGGACATAACGTTCCAGGTTCCTGTGCAATATTGCTCTTTACAGTATCGGACTCTACTTCCATCACCAGTCACACCCTCAACTGGGTGTTGTTTTTGCTTTGGCTCCATCTCTTCATTCTTTCTGGAGTTATTTCTCCACTATTCTCCCATAGCATATTGGGCACCTACTGACTTGGGGAGTTCATCTTTCAGTGTCCTATCTTTTTCCCTTTTCATACTGTTCATGGGGTTCTCAAGGCAAGAATACTGAAGTGGTTTGCCATTCCCTTCTCCAGTGGACCACATTTTGTCAAAAATCTCCACCATGACCCTTTCATCTTAGGTAGCTCTACAGGACATGGTTCATAGTTTCACTGTGTTAGATAAGGCTGTGATCTTAGATCTTCTCTATAAACATAGTCAAATAGAGAGTATACTTTATTTAAATACATCTTATTTAAATTACTAATATAATAGTGACTCAATTTGTATTATATAAACATCTAATTATTCATTCACTAATTCACTCATTTATTCCACTAATATATGTCAAGGTTTTTTTTAGGTACAAAATGCAGTCAGGTGCTACAATCAATGTCAAGATTTATAAGACATTGTGATTTAAGAAACTACACCTAGTAGAAGATAGATGGATTCAAATAACAAATCTATAGTTCTGAGGAGTTACAGAGCTAAAAGATATCTTATACAAAGATAATCAATGCCCTATCTGTCATTTACAAATGGGGAAACTGAGACACAGTGAAGTTAAGAAGATATTCAGGAATTAGAATCTAGATTATCCAAATCCTAGTCCAGTTTTTTTTTTCCACTAGATCACCCAATACAATGAAACAAGTGCTATGAATAAGCATAAGGGATAACACATTCTAGCCAAATCATAGAAGGGGGAAATATTTGAATTCTCATATGATAAAAGGGTAGAAGGTCTCTAAGCAGAGAGGAAGTGTAAATAAAGGCATGGTATGTGGAAGAGAGCATGTGTGAGCCCCTGGTCAATAAGGTGACAGATGGAGATATGAGTTGGGAACTGACATGGAATGCAAAGGAAATCAAATCCCAAAGAGCTATAGTGTTAGTTCAAGGAATCTTTGCTTCACTATTTATGGGCTTTTTGTGTTTTATTTTAGAAGTTTTTGGCTTGATAGGACCTTTTTCAGAGATGGTAGCTCAGGTACCATGGTGAAGGATGGGTTGGAGAGGCAGAGCAAGACCACCTAAAAGGCTACTGAGATAGCCCAGGTGAAGAGCGGGCTGTAAGTGACAGCAGCATCAGAGAGGGGAGGAGCTCAGAAAAAGAAACAATAGTAATAAAATAGGGCTCTTGAACAAGAAGACATCGTTGTAAAGATGATTTTTGTGTTAACGGAAACAACTGTCTCAGTATTTTAAACAGTATTTTTAGCAATAAATGGACAGAATTATTTTCATTACTATAATCAATTGTGTCTTGAAATTTTGGCAGTTTAAATAACGAAGTGTTTCAAGCCTCCCAGCTAAAATCTGGAGCAAGAGAAGGATGCTCAATTAAGACAGGGATGCTCTTCTATTAAACATAATATTGGAAGTCCTAACCACAGCAATCAGACAAGAGACATATGCAAATTAGAAGGGAAGAGGTAAAATTGCTATTATATGCAGATAATAAGATACTATATATGGAAAATACTAAAGGCTCTGCACAAAAAGCGCTAGAACTAAAAATAACAAATTCAGCAAGGTAACAGGACATAAGATTAGCACGCAGAAATCTTTGCATTTCTTTACAGTAACAATGAGATACCAGAAAGGGAAAGTAAAAAAAAAAATCCCTTTTAAAATCATATTTAAAAACCTAGGAATAAACCTGACCAAGGAGGTAAAAGACGTATACACTGAGAACTATAAAACACTGATAATTAAAGATGACTCAAAGAGATGGAAAGATATCCCATATTCTTGGATTGAAAGAATTAATACTACTCAAACAACCTACAGATTTAATGTGATCCCTATCAAATTACCCATGACATTTTTCACAGAACCAGAACAAATAACCTAAAATTTACATGGAACTATAAAAGACCCCTCCCTGATCTTCCCCGGTGCCTCAGATGGCAAAGAATCTGCCTGCAATGCAGGAGGCCCAGGTTCAATCCCTGGGTCAGGAAGATCCCCTGAAGAAGGGAATGGCAATCCACTCGAGTATTTTTGCCTGGAGAATCCCACGGAGAGGAGCCTGGTGGGCTACAGTCCATGGGATTGCAGTTCAGACACAACTGAGTAAAAAAACATAAAAGACCCAGAATTGCCAAAGCAATCCTGAAGAAAAAGAACAAACCTGGAGGCTTTTTATTTATGTAAAAAATAAAATAAATGTAAAATATACTAAAATATATTAATAGAGGCAAGTACAAAACCCAGGTGAAATATAAACCAAAAAAATCAAAATCTGCCTGGCTAGAGGAAGATTCCCAGAAAGAATGGCATTTAGACTGAGGCATCTCAGTCAATGAACTGCTGTACTAACTGAAAAAGATAACACAGATATAAGATAATAATGTATTCAAACTTCCTGTCATTCTGAATGAGTTTAGCCTCATTGACCCTTTAGCCTCATTGACCCTTTCAGTTTGAATTCTTTCAGTTTGCTAAAAAACATTTACTAAGGTTTCATAGTACCTGGCAAATTTTAGAAAACCAGAGAAATACCAGAAGACTGAAAATTGATAAATGTTATTTAGATTTTCAGTTTTAAGAGGAAAGATTCAATGACAGACAGTGTTGTGGATTATTTGAAAGAACAGGCTGTGAATTTAGACTGCTAAGAGAATTCTGGCTTTACTCCTTACCTTGGTTAAGATTGTGTGACCTTAACCAAGCTATTGAGCAACTCTGTCCTTCAGTTTCCTCATCTATAAAATGTGAGACTAAGAGGATATACTCAAAGAAATAGTAGTGAGCAGAGTGTTTTGCCTATGTTCTCCTCTAGGAGTTTTGTAGTTTCTGGTCTTATGTTTAGATCTTTAATCCATTTTGAGTTTATTTTTGTGTATGGTGTTAGAAAGTGTTCTAGTTTCATTCTTTTACAAGTGGTTGACCAGTTTCCCCAGCACCACTTGATAAAGAGATTGTCTTTAATCCATTGTATATTCTTGCCTCCTTTGTTGAAGATAAGGTGTCCATAGGTGTGTGGATTTATGTCTGGGCTTTCTATTTTGTTCCATTGATCTATATTTCTGTCTTTGTGCCAGTACCATACTGTCTTGATGACTGTGGCTTTGTAGTAGAGCCTGAAGTCAGGCAGGTTGATTCTTCCAGTTCCATTCTTCTTTCTCAAGATTTCTTTGGCTATTCAAGGTTTTTTGTATTTCCATACAAATTATGAAATTATTTATTCTCTCTCTGTGAAAGATACCGCTGGTAGCTTGATAGGGATTGCATTGAATCTGTAGATTGCTTTGGGTAGTATATTCATTTTCACTATATTGATTCTTCCGATCCACGAACATGGTATATATCTCCATCTATTAGTGTCCTCTTTGATTTCTTTCACCAGTGTTTTATAGTTTTCTATATATAGGTCTTTAGTTTCTTTAGGTAGATATATTCCTAAGTATTTTATTCTTTTCATTGTAATGGTGAATGGAATTGTTTCCTTAATTTCTTTTTCTACTTTCTCATTATTAGTGTACAGGAATGCAAGGGATTTCTGTGTGTTGATTTTATGTCCTGCAACTTTACTATATTCATTGATTAGCTCTAGTAGTTTTCTGGGGGAGTCTTTAGAGTTTTCTATGTAGAGGATCATGTCATCTGCAAACAGTGAGAGTTTTACTTCTTCTTTTCCAATTTGGATTCCTTTTCTTTCTTTTTCTGCTCTGATTGCTATGGCAAAAATTTCCAGAACTATGTTGAATAGTAGTGGTGAAAGTGGGCACCCTTGTCTCATTCCTGACTTTAGGGGAAATGCTTTCAATTTTTCACCACTGAGGATAATGTTTGCTGAGGGTTTGTCATATATAGCTTTTATTATGTTGAAGTATGTTCCTTCTATTCCTGCTTTCTGGAGAGGTTTTTTTTTTTTTTTTTTAAACATAAATGGATGTTGAATTTTGTCAAAGGCTTTCTCTGTATCTATTGAGATATTCATATGGCTTTTATTTTTCAATTTGTTAATGTGGTGAATTACATTGACTGATTTGCGGATATTGAAGAATACTTGCATCCCTGGGATAAAGCCCACTTGGTCGTGGTGTATGATCTTTTTAATATGTTGTTGGATTCTGATTGCTAGAATTTTGTTAAGGATTTTTGCATCTATGTTCATCAGTGATATTGGCTTGTAGTTTTCTTTTTTTGTGGCATCTTTGTCAGGTTTTGGTATTAGCGTGATGGTGGCCTCATAGAATGAGTTTAGAACTTTACCTTCCTCTGCAATTTTCTGGAAGAGTTTGAGTAGGATAGGTGTTAGCTCGTCTCTAAATTTTTGGTAGAATTCAGCTGTGAAGCCGTCTGGACCTGGGCTTTTGTTTGCTGGAAGATTTCTAATTACAGTTTCAATTTCCATGCTTGTGATGGGTCTGTTAAGATTTTCTATTTCTTCCTTGTTCAGTTTCAGAAAGCTGTACTTTTCTAAGAATTTGTCGATTTTTTCCAAGTTGTCCATTTTGTTGGCATATAATTGCTGATAATAGTCTGTTATGATCCTTTGTATTTCTGTGTTGTCTGTTGTGATCTCTCTATTTTCATTTCTAATTTTATTGATTTGATTTTTCTCCCTTTGTTTCTTGAGTATGAAACTCCTAGAGGGAACATAGGCAAACATTCTCTGACAATTACAGTAGGATCCTCTATGACCCACCTCCCAGAATACTAGAAATAAAAGCAAAATTAAACAAATGGGATCTAATTAAAATTAAAAGCTTCTGCACAACAAAGGAAATTATAAGCAAGGTGAAAAGACAGTCTTCAGAATGGGAGAAAATAATAGCAAATGAAGCAACTGACAAACAACTAATCTCAAAAATATACAAGCAACTCCTGCAGCTCAATTCCAGAAAAATAAACGACCCAATCAAAAAATGGGCCAAAGAACTAAATAGACATTTCTCCAAAGAAGACATACAGATGGCTAACAAACACATGAAAAGATGCTCAACATCACTCATTATCAGAGAAATGCACATCAAGACCACAATGAGGTACCATTTCACGCCAGTCAGAATGGCTGCGATCCAAAAGTCTGCAAGCAATAAATGCTGGAGAGGGTGTGGAGAAAAGGGAACTCTCTTACACTGTTGGTGGTAAAGCAAACTAGTACAGCCACTATGGAGAACAGTGTGGAGATCCCTTAAAAAACTGGAAATAGAACTGTCATACAACCCAGCAATCCCACTGCTGGGCATACACACTGAGGAAACCAGAATTGAAAGAGACACATGTACCCCTATGTTCTTCTCAGCACTGTTTATAATAGCCAGGACATGGAAGCAACCTAGATGTCCATCAGCAGAGGAATGGATAAGAAAGCTGTGGTACATATACACAATGGAGTATTACTCAGGCGTTAAAAAGAATACATTTGAATCAGTTCTAATGAAGTGGATGAAACTGGAGCTGATTATACAGACTGAAGTAAGCCAGAAAGAAAAACACCAATACAGTATACTAACACATATACACGGAATTTGGAAAGATGGTAACGATAACCCTGTATGCGAGACAGCAAAAGAGACACAGATGTATAGAACAGACTTTTGGACTCTGTGGGCGAGGGAGAGGGTGGGATGATTTGGGAGAAAGGCATTGAAACATGTATAATATCATGTAAGAAACGAATCGCCAGTCTAGGTTCTATGCAGGATACAGGATGCTTGGGGCTGGTGCACTGGGATGACCCAGAGAGATGGTATGTGGAGGGAGGTAGGAGGGGGGTTCAGGATTAGGAACTCATGTACACCCATGGCAGAATCATGTTGATGTATGGCAAAACCAATACAGTACTGTAAAGTAAAATAAGTAAATAAATAAATAAATAAAATGTTTAATATTCAATAAAAAATAAAGCAACTATTGTTGTTAAAAAAAAAAGAAATAGTAGTGAGTATTACAGGAAAAATGGTTGGAGGAATACCTAGCAGATGGTAAGTTCTCAATATTAGGAGCTGCTTTATAATTCTACAAACTAGACCAAACTGGTAGGCTTTAGTCACACCAGATTCCAAAATAGAATGCTTAAAAGACTCAACATTGAAAAACAAGTGGTGATATTTTGGGACCAGAGTGGGTTCACTGATAATGTTCCTTAGGACCCCCACACATTTCCTGTTTTGGCATATGTGTTTTGCTGACAAGGGAAAGGCACTTTGTAGACCTAGGACACAGATTTTACCAAGGAATTTTGCCATCTTTGTAAAAAAAGGTGGGAAAATGCAGACAGGGATACTGATTGATGTTCTGATGAGGCATGTGTTGATTAATGGACTGTAATCCTTTAATCCACAGCTAAGTGTTGATTAAAGGACTTTACCAATTACCAGGAAAAGAGATACACACAGAAGGCTTTGGTATACTCTTGGAGGAGGAATTATGTGAGACACTAGGGAAACAAGAAAAGTATATTCCTCTTTTCAAGGAGGTTCTAGTAGGTTAGCGAAAATAAATACTTATACAAATACTGTAACAGCATATATATACTATATAACACTATAATATACAATGTGTCTGTATATACTATGCATATACTTTCAGTTTAGTTCCGTCGCTGAGTCGTGTCCGACTCTTTGCGATATACATACTTACATACACACTAAAATAACAAATATATCCAGTACTATATTGCTTAGGGATTGTGGAAGACAAAGAGGTCCCAGTAAAGCAGATACTTGAAGAACTAGTTTTGGAGGCTGGTTTTTTGACCTCGCTAAATGATTTGAAGAAATACTTTAAGAATATTTTTTTAATTGAAGCATAGTTGATTTACAGCTTTGTGTTAGTTCTTCATGTATAGAACAGTGATCATATATCCTTTTTCATATTTTTTCCATTACTGTTCATTACAGGATATTGAATATAGTTTCCTTTGCTATACAGTAGGACCTTGTTGTTTATCTATTATATATATATATATATTTATATATTTATATGTATTGCAGTTTGTATGCACTAATCCCAAACCACTAATTTATTCCTCCCCTATTTTCCCCTTTAGTAACTGTAAGTTTGTTTTCTATGTCTGTGAGTTTATTCGTTTTGTAAATAAGTCCATTTGTATCATATTTTAGATTTCCCATGTAAGTGATATGGTTGGTATGCATCTCTTTCTGACTTACTTCATTTAGTAGGATAATCTCTAGGTCCATATATGGTTCTGCAAATAGCATTATTTCTTTTTTATGGATGAGTAGTAGTCCATTGCATTTATATACCACATCTTCTTTATTCTTTCATCTGTTGATGGAAGTTTGTTTTCATATTTTGGCCATTGTAAATATTGCTGCAGTGAACACTGGGTGCATGTAGCTTTTCAAGTTAGAGTTTTTCCCAGTTATATGCCCAGGAGAGGGATTGCTGGGTCATAGGGCAACCCTAGCTTTTTAAGGAACCTCCATACTGTTTTTCAGAGTGGCTATTCCAATCTACATTCCAAACATCAGCGTACATTTCTCTTTTCTCTACACCCTCTCCAATATTTGTTATTTGTAGACTTTTTAATGATGGCCATTTTGACTGGTGTGAGGTGATACCTCATTGTAGTTTTGATTTGCATTTCTCTAATAATTAGTGATGCTGGACATGTTTTCATGTGCTTGTTAGCCATACAAATGTCTTCTTTGGAAAAATGCCTATTTAGGTCTTCTGCCTACTTTATGATTTTTTTAAATTGTTTTGAGTTGTATGAGCTGTGTGTATATTTTGGAAATTAAGCCCTTGTCATTCACATGGTTTGCAAACATTTTCTCCCAGACTATAGGTTTTCTTTTCATTTTGTTTATGGCTTCCTTTGCTATGCAAAAGTTTGACTAGGTCCCATTTATTTAGTTTAGCTTTTATTTCTATTTCCTTGGAAGGTTGATCCAAGAAAACATTGCTACGATTTATGTCAGAGAATGTTCTATCTTCTTTTCTAGGAGTTTTATAGTGTCATGTCTTATACTTAAGTCTTAAAGCCATTTTGAGCTTATTTTATGTATAATGTGATGGTGTGTTCCAACTTCACTGGTTTACATGTAGCTGTCCAGCTTTCCCAACACCACTTCCCAACCCACTCCCCAAAGTATCACCACTTCTTTTTCAATGTTGAGTCTTTTAAGCATTCTATTTTGGAATCTTTGGTGTGACTAAGGCCTACCAGTTTGGTCTAGTTTGTAGAATTATAAAACAGCTCCTAATATTGAGAACTTACCATCTGCTAGGTATTCTTCCAATCATTTTCCCTGTAATGCTCACTACTATTTCTTTGAGTATATCCTCTTAGTCTCACATTTTATAGATGAGGAAACTGAAGGACAGAGTTGCTCGATAGCTTGGTTAAGGTCACACAATCTTAACCAAGGTAGGGAGTAAAGCCAAAATTCTCTTGGCAGTCTAAATTCACAGCCTGTTCTTTCAAATAATCCACAACACTGTCTGTCATTGAATCTTTCCTCTTAAAACTGAAAATCTAAATAATGTTTATCAATTTTCAGTCTTCTGGAATTTCTCTGGTTTTCTAAAATTTGCCAGGTACTATGAAACCTTAGTAAATGTTTTTTAGCAAACTGAAAGAAGGGTCAATGAGGCTAAAGGGTCAATGAGGCTAAACTCATTCAGAATGACAGAAAGTTTGAATACATTATTATCTTATATCTGTGTTATCTTTTTCAGTTAGTACAGCAGTTCATTGACTGAGATGCCTCAGTCTAAATGCCATTCTTTCTGGGAATCCTCCTCTAGCCAGGCAGATTTTGATTTTTTGGTTTATATTTCACCTGGGTTTTGTACTCACCTCTATTAATATAATTATTTTAGTATATTTTACATTTATTTTATTTTTTACATAAATAAAAATATATTTACACTTTACATTTATTTATTTGCATGCCTAATTTTCTTATTGGACTGTCAACATCTCCATAGATGAGGTTATATCTCCTTAACTATGAAAGGCTCAACGTTTGGTACAAGTGTTTCATAAGAGGTCCTAAGAAACTCAGGGTTCTCCCATAAAATTCATCATGACACTTTTATACTCCCCAAATCAGGCTTGTCTACTTTCCTTCTTGGTCTTCTTTAAACAACAAAACCCCAAAGCAGTCTTTTTCTTGTTTCAGATTTTTTTTTTTTCTTTTTTTCCCATATAATTCAGCTCATTCCAGGCTACAGCTTTCCTGACTCTATTTTGGGAGGTTTAGGCCACTGTTTTAAAATTGTCTTTTAAAAAAGTGTTGTGTGGGGGGGATTCCCTGCTTGTTCAGTGGTTAAGATTAAGTCCTTTCACTGCCATGGGCCTGTGTTCAATCCCTTTTGGGGGACCTAAGGTCCCACAGGTCTCATGGAATGGTCAAAAATAAGCTAAATGTCTTGGTTATGTACCCCATCTCTCATCTTTTATTCATACGCTGTTAGGTCTGAGCCCATTAGAAAGACTATTTGTATAGTCACATACATCCACCTATATGCCCTTCTTTCTTTGCTCATCTGAGTGATATGCTACTCCAATGTCAAGAAGGTCTTTTTGATAGCTTCCCATCTTTCCTGATCCACTCCCTGTCCTCCTTCCAGTTGTACTCCATTACATTCCATCTAACTTTGTTTGAAGTTTTTTGAAATCTGCCTTCTCCAAAATATAGAGATTATGACCAGTGACCTCCTTCACTGGTGTGTGTGCTTAGACACTCAGTCATGTCCGACTCTTTGCGACCCCACGGACTGTTTTCTGCCAGCCTCTGTGCATGGGGATTCTCCAGGCCAAGAATACTAGAGTGGGTGGCCCTGCCCTCCTCCAGGGGATCTTCCCAACCCAGGGATTGAACCCAGGTCTCCTGCATTGCAGGCAGATTCTTTACCATCTGAGCCACCAGGGAAGCCCCCATTCATTGGTAATTTATATAATTATATCACATGCATTTTTATATCTATAAACTTAGCATATGAAGGAACTGAAGTTAGAGGGAGTTCTAAGTGGCAGGGAATTGCTGAAAATCAGGTCTATCTGACGCTAAACAGGCATATACTCTTAATACATTTTACATAGTGAAAGTGAAGTCACTTAGTCGTGCCCGACTCTTTGCGACCCCATGGACAGTAGCCTGCACCAAGCTCCTCCATCCATGGGATTTTCAAGGCAAGAGTACTGGAGTGGGTTGCCATTTTCTTCTCCAGGGAATCTTCCCAACCTGAGGATTGAACCCAGGTCTCTCTCATTGTAGACAGACAATTTACTGTCTGAGCTACATAGTATATGCTCATAAATTCTACATGAGGTGCCACAGGCCTGAAGAGTCACACTAACATAAACCTGAGTGCAAGCTCACCCAAGGCCAGTCAGAAAGCACCCAGCAGAACTGAAATTAGAAGCCAAGTTTCTGATTGCCTGTTTGGAGCTAGGTAGAGAGGGCATACGGACTTGGTATTTTACATATTTTGAAGAATTAGAAAGTATTTGAAGAGTGTGGATGGATATAGCACCACTAGATCCAAATGTTATCCTAGAAAAGGTTAGCCTTTCATCCTTCACTCTCTGTCATTATTCACATGGATTTGGAATGATTGGGATGTCCCAGAAAAGGCTTTGCAGGTGCGATACTACAGTTTTAGGCAGATGGCATATCAGTGGTTCCTATTCCAGAGTCATTGTTAATGCATCCTCGTTCTTATTTTTCCACTTCTGCTTTCATAATAAAAATAGAGGTTTATTTAAAAAATGAGAGTAAAGGAAACATTTGCACAAACTCTTGTTCAGGAATTTTCACTGAAGGCTAAAAATAAGTCAAGATTTATTAGGAAATTCAATTTATTCTATGGACTCCTTTTAGCTCTATTAGCTTTGTCTTAAATTCTCCTTCAGCTTTCTACTCCTTCAGTAATAGTCACCTAGGCTTTGCTAATACTTGGTTCTCTTAACGTCTATCTGCTGTCTCATTCAAGACTAAATCTGCATGGATGGACCTAGAGATTATCATGTTATGTGAAATCAGGCAAAAACAAGGATCATATGATATCTCTTATATGTGGAATCTGAAAAAATGATACAAATGAACTTATTTACAAAACAGACTCACAGACTTTGAAAACAAACTAAGGTTACCAAAGGGGAAAGTGGGTAGAGGAGTGATGAATTAGAAGTTTAGGATTAACATATACACACTGCTATATATAAAGAAGATGACTAATAAGAACCTGCTATGCTGCCAGGGATGGTGGAGCCTGGTGGGCTGCCATCTATGGGGTCGTACTGAGTTGGACACGAATGAAGCAACTTAGCAGCAGCAGCAGCAGCAGCAGCATACTGCATGGGGAAATCTACTCAATACTCTGTAGTGGTCTATATGGGAAAAGAATCTAGAAAAAAGAGTGGATGTATATTTATGTATATCTGATTCACTTGGCTGTGCACCTGAAAATAACACAGCATTGTAAATCAACTACACCCCAATAAAAAATTTTATTTTTTAAAATTTAATTTAATTTTACTTCACAATACTGTATTGGTTTTGCCATACATCAACATGAATCTGCCACGGGTGTACACGTGTTCCCAATCCTGAACCACCTTCCCACCTCCCTCCCCGTACCATCCCTCTGGGTCATCCCAGTGCACCAGCCCCGAGCATCCTGTATCCTGCATCAAACCTAGACTGGTGATTCGTTTCTTATATGATATTACACATGTTTCAATGCCATTCTCCCAAATCATCCCACCCTCTCCCTCTCCCACAAAGTCCAAAAGACTGTTCTATACATCTGTGTCTCTTTTGCTGTCTTGCATACAGGGTTATCGTTACCATCTTTCTAAATTCCATATATACGTGTTAGTATACTGTATTGGTGTTTTTCTTTCTGGCTTACTTCACTCTGTATAATCGGCTGCAGTTTCATCCACCTCATTAGAACTGATTTTTATACCCCAATAAAAATTTTTAAAAAAGATAACCCACAAGGACCTACTATATAGCACAGGAAATGACACTCAATATCTTATAATAGCCTATAATGAAAAATATATGTATATTACATTATTACCTATATTCCATACAATTGCACTCATTTCATGTGCTAGTAAAGTAACGCTCAAAATTCTCCAAGCCAGGCTTCAGCAATACGTGAACCGTGAACTTCCTGATGTTCAAGCTGGTTTTAGAAAAGGCAGAGGAAGCAGAAATCAAATTGCCAACATCAGCTGGATCACTGAAAAAGCAAGAGAGTTCCAGAAAAACACCTACTTCTGCTTTATTGACTATGCCAAAGCCTTTGACTGTGGATCACAATAAACTGTGAAAAATTCTGAGAGAGATGGGAATACCAGACCACCTGACCTGCCTTTTGAGAAATCTGTGTGCAGGTCAGGAAGCGACAGTTAGAACTGGACATGGAACAACAGACTGGTTCCAAATAGGAAAAGGAGTATGTCAAGGCTGTATATTGTGACCCTGCTTATTTAACTTCTATGCAGAGTACATCATGAGAAACGCTGGACTGGAAGGAAGCACAAGCTGGAATCAAGATTGCTGGGAGAAATATCAATAACCTCAGATATGCAGATGACACCACCCTTATGGCAGAAAGTGAAGAGGAACTAAAAAGCCTCTTGATTAAAGTGAAAGTGGAGAGTGAAAAAGTTGGCCTAAAGCTCAACATTCAGAAAACGAAGATCATGGCATCCGGCCCCATCACATCATGGGAAATAGATGGGGAAACAGTGGAAACAGTGTCAGACTTTATATTTTGCAGCTCCAAAATCACTGCAGATGGTGACTGCAACCATGAAATTAAAAGACGCTTACTCCTTGGAAGGAAAGCTATGACAAACCTGGATAGCATATTGAAAAGCAGAGACATTACTTTGCCAACAAAGGTCCGTCTAGTCAAGGCTATGGTTTTTCCAGTGGTCATGTATGGATGTGAGAGTTGGACTGTGAAGAAAGCTGAGCACCGAAGAATTGATGTGTTTAAACTGTGGTGTTGGAGAAGACTCTTGAGAGTCCCTTGGACTGAAAGGAAATCCAACCAGTCCATTCTGAAGGAGATCAATCCTGGGATTTCTTTGGAAGGAATGATGCTAAAGCTGAAGCTCCAGTACTTTGGCCACCTCATGTGAAGAGTTGACTCATTGGAAAAGATTCTGATGCTGGGAGGGATTGGGGGCAGGAGGAGAAGGGGACGACAGAGGATTAGATGGCTGGATGGCATCCCTGACTCGATGGACGTGAGTCTGCGTGAAATCCAGGAGTTGGTTGTGGACAGGGAGGCCTGGCGTGTTGCGATTCATGGGGTTGCAAAGAGTCGGACACGACTGAGCGACTGAACTGAAGTGAACTGAACTGAATATATATATATATATATATATATATATATATATAAAACTGAATTACTTTGAAATATCAATACCCTCAGATATGCAGATGACACCACTCTAATGGCAGAAAGTGAGGAGGAACTAAAGAGCCTCTTGATGAAAGTGAAAGAGGAGAGTGAAAAAGTTGGCTTAAAACTCAACATTCAAAAGATGAAGATTATGGCATCTGGTCCCATCATTTCATGGCAAATAGATAGGGAAACAATGCACACAGTGACAGACTATTTTCTTGGGCTCCAAAATCACTGCAGATGGTGACTGCAGCCATGAAATTAAAAGATGCTTGCTCCTTGGAAAGAAAAACTATGACCAACTTAGATGGCATATTAAAAAGCAGAGACATTGCTTTGCCAACAAAGGTTCATCTAGTTAAATCTATGGTTTTCTCAGTAGTCATGTATGGATGTGAGAGCTGGACCATAAGGAAACCTGAATACTGAAGAATTGATGTTACTGAACTGTGGTGTTGGAGAAGACTTTTGAGAGTCCCTTGGACTGAAAGGAGATCCAACCAGTCAATCTCAAAGGAAATCAATCCTGAATATTCACTAGAAAGACTGATGCTGAAGCTGAAACTCCAATACTTTTGCCATCTGATGCAAAGCACTGACTCATTGGAAAAGACCCTGATGCTAGGAAAGATTGAAGGCAGAAGGAGAAGGGAACAACAGAGGATGAGTTGGCTGGATGGCATCACTGACTCAATGGATATGAGTTTGAGAAAGCTCTGGGAGTTGGTGATGGACAGGGAGGCCTGGCATGCTGCAGTCCATAGGGTCGCAAGGAGTTGGACATGACTGAGCAACTGAACTGACTGAACTGACTTTACTGTACACCTAAAACTAATACAACATTTTAAATCAACTGTACTTCAATAAAAAAAATTTTTTTTTAAACATAGTCTAATAGCTTTCTCATATGATGGTCCTTCCAATGTTTGAAGAGTATTAACAAGAACCACCAAGTCTTGTCTCCCTCAGTCAAACATCACAGTTGTTACAGGATGATACAGATGAAATAATGGAGGTCTAGGAGTCAATGACCTGGCTCTACCACTTAGTATCCATGCTAGCTTGATCAAGGCACTTAATGCCACTCAATTTCAGCACTGTAATCTATTAAGACTGGTATAACAATATTTATCTCATAAGATGATTATGGGGATCAAAATCAGTATCACAGTGTATGACAAAGACTTGCACATTGTAAATTTGTATGTAAATCTGATCATGGATGCCTCTACTTGTGCACAGTTGAGTGGTTATCCTTACACTGGAATAAAGCACTTCAGAATTGGGGTTGATCTGTAAAAAGTAAAAAGATATAATTTACTCTCGGTGAAAACACTCTTTTTAATCATGCCTAAAGTGGCATTAGATGTCGTTATTAGCTGTGCTGTCTCATCTTAAAGTCACAGTCAGTTAAAAAACCCAGATCTTCATGTTTGCTTTTTTCATGTGCACTCATGGTATTTAACCTAGATGCAAGAATTAATCTTTCTCAAAAAATTTAAGTATAGTTGATTCATAATATTTATTACATAAGTTTCAGGTGTACAACGTACTAATTCAATATTTTTACATATTACTCCACTTAGAGTTATTAGAAAATGTCGGCTATGTTCCCTGGGCTGTATAAAATATTCTTAAAGCTTATTTATCTTATACATTGTAGTTTGTACCTTTTAATCCCTACTCTGAGGAATTAATCTTGGTACCAGTTAAATTTCACACTGTTAGTCTTGACCCAGTGCTTGAGTATGTTGAGGATATTTAGAGTATTGAATGAAGTTTCTGGATGAGGTCTACTGCCCAGATTTGCAGTATCTACAACCAGTTTTCTTTCCAATATATTTTTTCTGTGGCCTGCTAAAGGCACAGATTTAATCTCTACTTTTCCATTGCAGGACTAGAAGAATCTATACCTACAGATATAGGAGGTCCTGAAATACTTTGAGATGGCATCTTCCAGGGTATCTGAATCCATGATTCCTTGAACATTGTAACACCGAACACTGTAATACTGTACTGTACTGTAATACTGGAGGTGATGACCAAAACCATTCCCCCAAAAAAGAAATGTAAGAAGGCAAAGAGGTTGTTGGAGGAGCCTTACAAATAGAAGCAAAATGCAAAGAAGAAAGGGAAATATATGCCAAATTTAATGCAGAGTTTAGGAGATAAGCAAGGAGAAATAAGAAAAATTTCTTAAGTGAACAATACGAAGAAATGGAGGAAAACAATAGAATGGGAAAGACTAGAAATCACTTCAAGAAAATCAGATACCAAGGGACCATTTCAGGCAAAGATGGGCACCATAAAGGACAGAAATGGCAAGGACTTAAGAGGAGCAGAAGAGATAAAGAAGTGGTGGCAAGAATACACAGGACTGGACAAAAAAAGACCTTAATAACCTGGATAACAATGATGGTGTGGCCATTCACCTGGAGCCAGACATCTTGGAGTGTGAGTTCAAGTGGGCCTTAGGAAGCATTACTATGAACAAAGATTGGGGAGATAATGGAATTCCAGCTGATCTATTTCAAATCCTAAGAGATGCTGCTGTGAAAGTGCTGCACTCAATATGCCAGCAAATTTGGAAAACTCAGCAGTGACCACAGGACTGGAAAAGGTCCGTTTTCATACTAATCCCTAAGAAAGGCAATGCCAAAGAATGTTCAACTTATTGTACATTTGCACTCATTTCACATGCTAGCAAGATACACTCAAAATCATTCAGGGTAGTCTTCAGCAGTATATAAACAGAGAACTTCCATATGTTCAGCTGGATATAAAAAGGCAGAGAAACCAGAGATCAAATCACCAACATCTGTTGGATCATGGGCTTCCCTTGTAGCTCAGTTGGTAAAGAATCTGCCTGCAATGCAGGAGACTCAGGTCTGATACTGGGTTGGGAAGATCCCTTGGAGAAGGAAATGGCAACCCACTCCAGTATTCTTGCCTGGAGCATCCCATAGACAGAGGAACCTGGCAGGCTACAGGTTCCCTGGGATCTCAAGAGTCCAACACAACTTAGCAACTAAACCACCACTAGTTGGATCATAAAAAAAGCAAGGGAATTAAAAAAAAATCCACTTCTGCTTTATTGACTATGCTAAAGCCTTTGACTGTGTGGATCACAACAAACTGTGAAACTTCTTAAAGAGATGAGAATACCAGACCTTCTTACCTGCTTTTTGAGAAACCTGTATTCAGGGCAAGAAGCAACAGTTAGAACTGGACATGAAACTACAGACTTGTTAAAAATTGGGAAAGGAGTATAACAAGGCTGTATATTGTCATCCTGCTTATTTAAGTTACGTGCAGAGTACATCATGTGAAATGCCAGGCTGGATGAATCACAATCTGGAATTAAGATTGCTGGGAGAAATATAAACCTCAGATATGCAGATGATACTACCCTAATGGAAGAAAGTGAAGAGGGACTAAAGAGCCTCTTGATGAAGGTGAAAGAGGAGAATGAACACAGTGGCTTAAAACTCAACATTCTAGAAACTAAGATCATGGCATCTGGTTCCATCATTTCATGGCAAATAGATAGGGAAAAAGCAGAACAGTGACAGATTTTCTTTTCTGGGCTCCAAAATCACTGCTGATAGTGACTGCAGCCATGAAATTAAAAGATGCTTGTTCCTTGGAAGAAAAGCTATGACAAACATAGACAGTATGTTAAAAAGCAAAGACATCACTTTGCCAAGAAAGGTCCATATAGTTAAAGCTATGGATTTTACAGTAGTCATGTATGGATTTGAGAGCTGGACCATAAAGAAGATTGAGCACTGAAGAATTGATACTTTTCAAACTGTGGTGTTGGAGAAGACTCTTGCGAGTCCTTTGAACAGAAGAAGATCCAACCAGTCTATCCTAAAGGGAGTAAACCCCGAATATTCACTGGAAGAACTGATGCTGAAGCTCCAATACTTTTGTGCCAGATGCGAAGAGGCAACTCTTTGGAAAAGCCCCTGATGCTAGGGAGGATTGATTGAGGGCTAGAGGAGAAGGGGGCAACAGAGGATGAGATGGTTGGATGGCATCACCAATTCAATGGACATGAGTTTAACCTAACTCTGGGAGATAGTGAAGGACAGGGAAGCCTGGCTTGCTGCAGTTCATGGGATTGCAGACAGTTAGACCTAACTTAGTGACTGAACAACAAATCCCTTGAAATGTCTAAGAAAAGCCCCATCACCCCATTTTTGTTAGGTTGGTGGCATGGGAAAGGAGAATTAAGTGACTTCATTTTCTTGCCAGTGCTTGTAAGAAGCCTCTATTTTTTGATGAAAGGTTGATGATGTCCTAGTAGAAGATGATGATCTGACAACTTTCCATTTTGGTTGCTACAGTGATGAAGAAAATGATATGACTCATCTCACTTCAAATTCTGGAGACCTTTCCATACCCACTTATTGCATATGAGCACTTCCTCTTCAGGAGAATGGAAAATTAGCTATTAGTCAAAATTTATTTTTGATGTTGTCTTTCCATACGCTAAGGATATGTGACTTAGCAATTCTTATATTATCTTAACATCATCTCAAAGATGCAAGTAAGTGAATTTCCAAAAGGAAAGTGTCCCACTACAGACAGACCACTTTCCGGGGGTGTTATTATTAGGTTAACTAGCCAGGGAAGGGCAAAAAGTAGGATTGGCTTTGGTACTTGGGCTGTAAAAATATGCACACAGATCTTTTTTCTGAGCCTTCTTGCTTAGCTAAGCATTTCATTATAACTCTTCTTGTATATTTTACTTCCTTAACTTTTTAAAATTAAGATATAATATGCATATAACATTATATTCATTTCAGGACTACAGCATAATGATTTGATATTTGTATATAGTACAAAATGATCACCACAAGAAGTCTACTTAACATAACATTTTTCTGTGATGGGAACTTTGAAGGTCCACTCTCTTAGCAACTTTCAAATATGGAATACAATATTATTAACTATAGTCACCATGCTGTATATTACTGCTTCCTTAATCTTTAATGAGTTCATGATATCTTTAAGTTCTACCTTTATATACAGTCTTTCCCCTATGTCTTCAAACATATTTAAGATTTTCTATCTTGAAAAAACTTCCTTTGACCTTTCTATCAACTCTAGTAAGAGAGGAACGAACTTTTCAAACCATATACATACGCTTTGCCTCTATTTACTTGTCGTTTAATCATATATAGAGCTTTTGTTACACCTCTACCATCAAACTGAAATGTTTCCATCATCTATAATATCTCAAATGAGCTGTTACTCTTTGGCTCCTTTGTAGGGTTATTGTGATTGATTATATTCCTAAAATTATCCCTTCAAAATATTTTACTATCCTAGTTTTTCATGCTGCCCTAATTTTTGTCTTATCATTGCCCTTAAAATAAATTACAAGGTCTGATATGACTTTGGTTCTTTGTCTAACTCTCTAGCCTTATCTCTTTCCCAGCTCACATTTTACACAATCATGCCAAAAATTTTTTTTCATGGTTCCTTGATCAGTGCAATTTGTCTTCACTTAATTCTGTTTCTTGGGATGTGATATTCTGTCCCACAAGAATACTCAACCCTACTTCCCTTTCATCAAGCTAACTCCTCATCCCTTATACATCTGCTAAAATGCAAGTTATTTAAGGAGGTCTTTTGCAACTTTAAAAGTTGCAACCTGCTCTCTGATCTCAGAGATCCATATCACAGCACTTATGTTATTTTATTGTTATCAAATCAACTGTCAGTCACTTTCATAAAGTTATAGGTTTTGTAAAGATTTGGTCTGTTGCTGCATACTCCCAGAGATAGGCACATGTGGTTATTCACTAGTGGTCATTGAATGAATAGATGCATAAGATGTATAAATGATCAGTGGATACTCTCTGTAATCCCTACTGATTCCTTTTCTTCTTTCTTTCCTCTCATGTATAAAATCGAAGTTATTATGTTTCCTATAACTATTTCACAATATTGTGAGGATTAAATAAAGTAATATATGTAAAATAACTTATTAATACATTACAAACAGATATACTTGCTATTGTGCTTACCAGGTGGCGGCATGGTAGAGTCCCCTTGCAAAGGCAGGAGATGGAGAAGACAAGAGTTCAATCCCTGGAAGATCCCCTGGAGGAGGAAATGGCAACCCGCTCCAAAATTCTTGCTTGGAAAATTCCATAGACAGAGGAGTCTGGAGGGCTACAGCCCATGGGGTTGCAAAGAGTCAGACATGACTGAGCATGCACACATACTTGCTATTATTATTTTTCCCTTATTAGCAAGACAGTCTCTCATCTATGGTGAAGAATGCCCTCAGAAATATTTTTATTAGGACAAATGTTGTTTAAGGGTACAATTGCAACAAGTAGCAAACAAGCCTTAGACATCTAATGCACAATAGAGTGAATACCAACAATATTGTACTGTGAGCATTTAACTTGCTAGGCTTTCCTGGTGGCTCAGACAGTAAAGAATCTGCCTGCAATGCAGGAGACCCAGGCTCAATCCCTTGGTCAGAAAGACCCCCTGGAGAAGGAAATGGGTACCCACTTCAGTATTCTTGCCTGGACAATTCCATGGACAGAGGAATCCATGGGATCACAAAGAGTTAAACATGACTCAGAGACTAACACTTTCACTTTCTTTTCACTTTCAAACTTGCTAAGAGACTAGATATGTATGGATGTGAGAGCTGGACTGTGAAGAAAGCTGAGCCCTGAGGAATTGATGCTTTTGAACTGTGATGTTGGAGAAGACTCTTGAGAGTCCCTTGGACTGCAAAGAGATCCAACCAGTCCATTCTAGAGGAGATCAGTCCTGAGTGTTCTTTGGAAGGAATGATGCTGAAGCTGAAACTCCAGTACTTTGGCCACCTCATGGGAAGAGTTGACTCATCGGAAAAGACTCCGATGTTGGGAGGGATTGGGGGCAGGAGGAGAAGGGGATGACAGAGGATGAGATGGCTGGATGGCATCACCCACTCGATGGACGTGAGTCTGAGTGAACTCTGGGAGATGGTGATGGACAGGGAGGCCTGGTGTGCTGCTATTCATGGGGCCACAAAGAGTCGGACACGACTGAGCAACTGAACTGAACTGAACTGATAAATGTATCAAGTTACAATGTTATATGTCAAATACAGTTTAATAAAAAAAATTTGGATGATGGCAGAGGAATTGGATGGGGAGACCACTGTCTCCCCCACAAATTCATCGAAAGAACTTTTGAACACCGAGCAAATTCCACAGAATAACTTCTGAGTACTGGCAGAGGACATCAGGCACCCAGAAAGGCAGCCCATTGTCTTTGAAAGGAGGTATGACATACCACGCAAATTCTCCAGCAACACAGGAACACTCCCCTGAGCTTCAATATACAGGCAGCTCAAAATTATCCCAAAACTTTTGATGTCTCATAACCCATTACGGGTCACTCCACTGCACTCCAGAGAGAAGAAACCCAGCTCCACCCACCAAAACTCCAACACAAGCCTCCCTAACCAGGAAACCTTGACAAGCCACTGATAGAACCCCACCCAAAGTGAGGAAGCTCCATAATAAAGAGAACTCCACAAATTACCAGAATATAAAAAGGCCACCCCAAACGCAGCAATATAACCAAGATGAAGAGACAGAGGAATACTCAGCAGGCAAAGGAACAGGAGAGTTGCCCACCAAACCAAACAAAAGAGGAAGAAGTAGGGAATCTACCGGAGAAGGAATTCCTAATATTGATAGTGAAAATGATCCAAAATCTTGAAATCAAAATGGAAACACAGATAAATAGCCTAGAGACAAGGATTGAGAAGATGCAAGAAAGGTTTAACAAGGACCTAGAAGAAATAAAAAAGAGTCAAAATATAATGAATAACGCAATAAATGAGATCAGAAACACTCTGGAGGCAACAAATAGTAGAATAACGGAGGCAGAAGATAGGATTAGTGAAATAGAAGATAGAATGGTAGAAATAAATGAATCAGAGAGGAAACAAGAAAAACGAATTAAAAGAAACGAGGACAATCTCAGAGACCTCCAGGACAATATGAAACGCTCCAACATTCGAATTATAGGAGTCCCAGAAGAAGAAGACAGAAAGAAAGATCATGAGAAAATCCTTGAGGAGATAATAGTTGAAAACTTCCCTAAAATGGGGAAGGAAATAATCACCCAAGTCCAAGAAACACAGAGAGTTCCAAATAGGATCAACCCAAGGCGAAACACCCCAAGACACATATTAATCAAATTAACAAAGGTCAAACACAAAGAACAAATATTAAAAGCAGCAAGGGAAAAACAACAAATAACACACAAGGGGATTCCCATAAGGATAACAGCTGATCTTTCAATAGAAACTCTTCAGGCCAGGAGGGAATGGCAAGACATACTTAAAGTGATGAAAGACAATAACCTACAGCCCAGATTACTGTATCCAGCAAGGATCTCATTCAAATACGAAGGAGAAATCAAAAGCTTTACAGACAAGCAAAAGCTGAGAGAATTCGGCACCACCAAACCAGCTCTCCAACAAATTCTAAAGGATATCCTCTAGACAGGAAACATGAAAAGGGTGTATAAACCCGAACCCAAAACAAAAAAGTAAATGGTAACGGGATCATACTTATCAATAATCACCTTAAATGTAAATGGGTTGAACGCCCCAACCAAAAGACAAAGACTGGCCGAATGGATACAAAAACAAGACCCCTCTATATGCTGCTTACAAGAGACCCACCTCAAAACAAGGGACACATACAGACTGAAAGTGAAGGGCTGGAAAAAGATATACCACGCAAACAGAGACCAAAAGAAAGCAGGAGTGGCAATACTCATATCCGATAAAATAGACTTTAAAACAAAGGCTGTGAAAAGAGACAAAGAAGGCCACTACATAATGATCAAAGGAACAATCCAAGAAGAAGATATAACAATTATAAATATATATGCACCCAACATAGGAGCCCCGCAATATGTAAGAGAAATGATAACAAGTATGAAAGGGGAAATCAACAATAACACAATAATAGTGGGAGACTTTAATACCCCACTCACACCTATGGACAGATCAACTAAACAGAAAATTAACAAAGAAACACAAACTTTAAATGATACATTAGATCAGTTAGACCTAATTGATATCTATAGGACATTTCACCCCAAAACAATGAATTTCACCTTTTTTTCAAGTGCTCATGGAACCTTCTCCAGGATAGATCACATCCTGGGCCATAAATCTAAACTTGATAAATTCAAAAAAATCGAAATCATTCCAAGCATCTTTTCTGACCATAATGCATTAAGATTAGATCTCAATTACAGGAGAAAAACTATTAAAAATTCCAACATATGGAGGTTGAACAACACACTTCTGAATAACCAACAAATCACAGAAGAAATCAAAAAAGAAATCAAAATATGCATAGAAACTAATGAAAATGAAAACACAACAACCCAAAACCTGTGGGACACTATAAAAGCAGTGCTAAGAGGAAAGTTCATAGCAATACAGGCATACCTCAAGAAACAAGAAAAAAGTCAAATAAATAACCTAACTCTACAACTAAAGCAACTAGAAAAGGAAGAGTTGGAGAACCCCAGAGTTAGTAGAAGGAAAGAAATCTTAAAAATTAGGGCAGAAATAAATGCAAAAGAAACAAAAGAGACCATAGCAAAAATCAACAAAGCCAAAAGCTGGTTCTTTGAAAGGATAAATAAAATTGACAAACCATTAGCCAGATTCATCAAGAAGCAAAGAGAGAAAAATCAAATCAATAAAATTAGAAATGAAAATGGAGAGATCACAACAGACAACACAGAAATACAAAGGATCATAAGAGACTACTATCAGCAATTGTATGCCAATAAAATGGACAACGTGGAAGAAATGGACAAATTCTTAGAAAAGTACAATTTTCCAAAACTGAACCAGGAAGAAATAGAAAATCTTAACAGACCTATCACAAGCACGGAAATTGAAACGGTAATCAGAAATCTTCCAGCAAACAAAAGCCCAGGTCCAGACGGCTTCACAGCTGAATTCTACCAAAAATTTCGAGAGGAGCTAACACCCATCCTCCTCAAACTCTTCCAGAAAATTGCAGAGGAAGGTAAACTTCCAAACTCATTCTATGAGGCCACCATCACCCTAATACCAAAACCTGACAAAGATGTCACAAAAAAAGAAAACTACAGGCCAATATCACTGATGAACATAGATGCAAAAATCCTCAACAAAATTCTAGCAATCAGAATCCAACAACACATTAAAAAGATCATACACCATGACCAAGTGGGCTTTAGCCCAGGGATGCAAGGATTCTTCAATATCTGCAAACCAATCAATGTAATTCACCACATTAACAAACTGAAAAATAAAAACCATATGATTATCTCAATAGATGCAGAGAAGGCCTTTGACAAAATTCAACATCCATTTATGATAAAAACTCTCCAGGAAGCAGGAATAGAAGGAACATACCTCAACATAATAAAAGCTATCTATGACAAACCCTCAGCAAACATTATCCTCAATGGTGAAAAATTGAAAGCATTTCCGCTAAAGTCAGGAACAAGACAAGGGTGTCCACTTTCACCGCTACTATTCAACATAGTTCTGGAAGTTTTGGCCACAGCAATTAGAGCAGAAAAAGAAATAAAAGGAATCCAAATTGGAAAAGAAGAAGTAAAACTCTCACTGTTTGCAGATGACATGATCCTCTACATGGAAAACCCTAAAGACTCCACCAGAAAATTACTAGAGCTAATCAATGAATATAGTAAAGTTGCAGGATATAAAATCAACATACAGAAATCCCTTGCATTCCTATACACGAATAATGAGAAAGTAGAAAAAGAAATTAAGGAAACAATTCCATTCACCATTGCAACGAAAAGAATAAAATACTTAGGAATATATCTACCTAAAGAAACTAAAGACCTATATATAGAAAACTATAAAACACTGATGAAAGAAATCAAAGAGGACACTAATAGATGGAGAAATATACCATGTTCATGGATCAGAAGAATCAATATAGTGAAAATGAGTATACTACCCAAAGCAATTTACAAATTCAATGCAATCCCTATCAAGCTACCAGCCACATTTTTCACAGAACTAGAACAAATAATTTCAAGATTTGTATGGAAATACAAAAAACCTCGAATAGCCAAAGCAATCTTGAGAAAGAAGAATGGAACTGGAGGAATCAACTTGCCTGACTTCAGGCTCTACTACAAAGCCACAGTCATCAAGACAGTATGGTACTGGCACAAAGACAGACATATAGATCAATGGAACAAAATAGAAAGCCCAGAGATAAATCCACACACATATGGACACCTTATCTTTGACAAAGGAGGCAAGAATATACAATGGAGTAAAGACAATCTCTTTAACAAGTGGTGCTGGGAAAACTGGTCAACCACTTGTAAAAGAATGAAACTAGATCACTTTCTAACACCCCACACAAAAATAAACTCAACATGGATTAAATATCTAAATGTAAGACCAGAAACTATAAAACTCCTAGAGGAGAACATAGGCAAAACACTCTCTGACATAAATCACAGCAGGATCCTCTATGATCCACCTCCCAGAATTCTGGAAATCAAAGCAAAAATAAACAAATGGGATCTAATTAAAATTAAAAGCTTCTGCACAACAAAGGAAAATATAAGCAAGGTGAAAAGACAGCCTTCTGAATGGGAGAAAATAATAGCAAATGAAGCAACTGACAAACAACTAATCTCAAAAATATACAAGCAACTTCTGCAGCTCAATTCCAGAAAAATAAACGACCCAATCAAAAAATGGGCCAAAGAACTAAATAGACATTTCTCCAAAGAAGACATACAGATGGCTAACAAACACATGAAAAGATGCTCAACATCACTCATTATTAGAGAAATGCAAATCAAAACCACAATGAGGTACCACTTCACACCAGTCCAAATGGCTGCGATCCAAAAATCTGCAAGCAATAAATGCTGGAGAGGGTGTGGAGAAAAGGGAACCCTCCTACACTGTTGGTGGGAATGCAAACTAGTACAGCCACTATGGAGAACAGTGTGGAGATTCCTTAAAAAATTGCAAATAGAACTACCTTATGACCCAGCAATCCCACTGCTGGGCATACACACCGAGGAAACCAGAACTGAAAGAGACACATGTACCCCAATGTTCATCGCAGCACTGTTTATAATAGCCAGGACATGGAAGCAACCTAGATATCCATCAGCAGATGAATGGACAAGAAAGCTGTGGTACATATACACAATGGAGTATTACTCAGCCATTAAAAAGAATTCATTTGAATCAGTTCTGATGAGATGGATGAAACTGGAGCCGATTATACAGAGTGAAGTAAGCCAGAAAGAAAAACACCAATACAGTATACTAACACATATATATGGAATTTAGGAAGATGGCAATGACGACCCTGTATGCAAGACAGGGAAAGAGACACAGATGTGTATAATGGACTTTTGGACTCAGAGCGAGAGGGAGAGGGTGGGATGATTTGGGAGAATGGCATTCTAACATGTATACTATCATGTAAGAATTGAATCGCCAGTCTATGTCTGATGCAGGATACAGCATGCTTGGAGCTGGTGCATGGGGATGACCCAGAAAGATGTTATGGGGAGGGAGGAGGGAGGGGGGTTCATGTTTGGGAACGCATGTAAGAATTAAAGATTTTAAAATTTAAAAAAATAAATAAATAAAAAATAAAACATTTAAAAAAAAAAAAAAGAAAGGAGGTATGACAAAATATAAAAGATAAAAAGAGACAAAAGAGGTAGGTACAGAGATCTGTCCTGGGAAGAGAGTCTTTACAAAGAGAGAAGTTTCCAAACACCAGGAAACACTCTCTCCAGTGGGTCTGTGGTGAGCCTTGGAATCTCAGAGGGCAAAATAACTGGGAGGAAAAATGAATAAATAATTTAAACCCACAGATTACGTGCCTAACAGCAACTCCCAGCAGAGCAGCAGCCCAGATGCTCACGTCCCCCACTAGCAAGCGGGGGCTGGACAGGGAGGTGCAGGCTGCATTGCTTAGGGTAAGGACTAGGCCTGAATACCCCGAGGGCAATCTGAGGAAACTAATTTGAGATAGCAACCCAGACTGTGGAATAGCTATCCTGTGAAAAGCCCTAACCTAAGACACTGCCAGACCCGCTCACAGAACAAAGGACTAAGCAGAGCTAGCCAGCTGCTGACTGGCCCATCCCCCACCAGAGACAGGCAGGCAAAGGCAGCCAGAGCTGGAAGGAGGCAATTGCAGCCCTAGAGAGGCATTCTATACCAAACTGCAAGCAGACTTCATTGCTAACTAAGACTTCTGGATGGTCGACATCTGCTGGGAGGGTCGCAGCCAGAGAACAGCTCCCCAGAAGAGACACAGGCACACCTGAGAAGGCCTGCCTGTTGTACACCCAGAAAACTGAGCAGCTGGGATGGGGGAGGTGATAAGTTGCAGCCTTCAACTGGGGGCAACTGCGCTCACCAAGCACTTGGTCACCTGAGCTGCTCGGACCTGGGATGGGCACAAAACACAGGCCCAACCAAGTCTGCACCTTTGTGGAGTACCCAAGAACCTGAACCTGAGTGGCTTAGACCTGGGGAGTGCATGCAACACAGGGCCTGCATCAGACAGTTCCTGGCAGAGCAACTTAGAGCCTGAGCAGTGTAGCCTGGGAAAGCACACATGTTATGAAGGGGGGGCAAACCCAGTGTGGCCGAGACACTGAGAGCACTCCCCACACACGCCAGTGATATTTGTTTGCAGTGTTCCTCCCTCCCCACAGCATGACTGAACAAGTGAGCCTAAAAAAAAGTGACCACCACCGCCCACCTTGTGTCAGGGCAGAAATTAGACACTGAAGAGACCAGCAAACAGAAGAAGCTAAAATAAACAGAGGGAACCGCTTTGGAAGTGACAGGTACAATAGATTAAAACCCTGTAGTTAGCACCAACTACAATAGGAAGAGGTCTACAGACCTTGAGAAGTATAAGCCTGACCAAGGAACTATCTGAAAATGAAGTGACCCCACACTGTCCACAACAGCTCCAAAGAAAATCCTAGATATATTTTTACTATTATCATTTTTTAAATTAAAATTTTTTTTTAACTTTTAAGTCCCCTATTATTCCTTTAATTTTCATTTTTATAATCTACTGCTACTGCTAAGTCGCTTCAGTTGTGTCCGACTCTGTGCAACCTCATAGACGCATAACCTACTATTTATAACCTACTATTACCTTGCAAAAAAAAAAAGACCCTATTTTTAAAGCAAACTTCATATATATATATGTTTTATAATTTTTGTGACTTTGTTTGCTTTTTTTTAAATAATACTGTATTTTTGAGACTCTAACCTCTACACTAGATTTTAAATCTTTGCTTTTTGGTATTTGTTATCAACTTTGTACCTTTAAGAACCCAATCTTCAGTACCCATTTTTACTTGGGAGCAAGATAACTGACCTGATTGGTCTCTCCCCCATTTGACTCTCCTTTTCCTCCACCAGGTCTCCTCTATCTTCCCCCTGCCCCTTTTCTTCTCTACCCAACTCTGTGAATCTCTTTGTGTGTTCTAGGCGGTGGAGGACACTTAGGGAACTGATTACTGGCTGAATCTGTCTCTCTTTTTTTGGTTCCCCCTTTTATTCCCCTGGCCACCTCTGTCTCCTTCCTCCCTCTCCTCTTCTCTCTGTAACTCCATGAACATCTCTGAGGGATCCAGATTGTGGAGAGCACATAGAGAAGTGATTACTGACTAGCTTGCTCTCACCCCTTTTGATTCCCCCTCTTCTTCTCCTGATCACCACTATCTCCCTCCTCCGTCTTCTCTTCTCCATGTAACTCTGTGTACCTCTCTGAGTGTCCCTCACTGTGGAGAAACTTTTCATCATTAACCTAGATGTTTTATCATTGGTGCTGTATAGATGGAGAAATCTTCAGGCTCCTGTAAGAATAAGACTGAAAACCAGAGGCAGGAGGCTTAAGTCCAAATCCTGAGAACACCAGAGAACTCCTGAATCCAGGGAACATTAATTGATAGAAGCTCATCAAATGCCTCCATACCTACACTGAAACCAAGCACCACCCAAGGGCCAACAAGTTCCAGAGCAAGACATACCACGCAAATTCTCCAGCAACACGGGAACATAGCCCTGAGCTTCAACATACAGGCTGCCCAAAGTCACACCAAACCCACTGACATCTCAAAACTCATTACTGGACACTTCATTGCACTCCAGAGAGAAATCCAGCTCCACCCACCAGAACACCAACATAAGCTTCCCTAACCAGGAAACCTTGACAAGCCACCTGTCCAACCCCACCCACAGTGAGGGATCTCCACAATAAAGAGGAACAACAACTGCCAAAATACAGAAAGTGAAGTCACTCAGTCATGTATGACACTTTGTGACCCCATGGACTGTAGCCTACCAGGCTCTTCTGTCCATGGGATTTTCCAGGCAATAGTATTGGAGTGGATTGCCATTTCTTTCTCCAGCAGATCTTCCCGATCCAGGGATGGAACCCAGGTCTCCCACATTGCAGACAGACGCTTTACTGTCTGAGCCACCAGGGAAAGGTCACCCCAAACACAGCAATATAAACAAGATGAAAAGGTAGAGAAATACACAGCAGGTAAAGGAACAGGATAAATGCCCACCAAACCAAACAAAAGAGGAAGAGATAGGGAATCTACCTGATAAAGAATTCCGAATAGTGATAGTGAAAATGATCCAAAATCTTGAAAACAAATTGGAGTTACAGATAATAGCCTGGAGACAAGGATCGAGAAGATGCAAGGAAGGTTTAACAAGGACCTAGAAGAAATAAAAAAGAGTCAATATATAATGAAAAATGCAATAAATGAGATCAAAAACACTCTGGAGGGAACCAAAAGTAGAATAAGGGAGGCAGAAGATAGGATAAGTGAGGTAGAAAATAGAATGGCAGAAATAAATAAAACATAGAGGAAAAAAGAAAACAGAATTAAAAGAAATGAGGACAACCTCAGAGACATATGGGACAATGATAAGTGCCCCAAAATTCGAATCATAGGAGTCCCAGAAGAAGACAAAAAGAAAGACCCTGAGAAAATACTTGAGGAGATCATGGCATCTGGTCCCATCACTTCATGGGAAATAGATGGGGAAACAGTGGAAACAGTGTCAGACTTTATTTTGGGGGGCTCCAAAATCCCTGCAGATGGTGACTGCAGCCATGAAATTAAAAGACGCTTACTCCTTGGAAGAAAAGTTATGACCAACCTAGATAGCATATTGAAAAGCAGAGGCATTACTTTGCCAACAAAGGTCCATCTAGTCAAGGCTATTGTTTTTCCAGTAGTCATGTATGGATGTGAGAGTTGGACTGTGAAGAAAGCTGAGTGCCGAGGAACTGATGCTTTTGTACTGTGGTGTTGGAGAAGATTCTTGAGAGTCCCTTGGACTGCAAGGAGATCCAACCAGTGGATCCTGAAGGAGATCAGCCCTGGGATATCTTTGGAGGGAACGATGCTAAAGCTGAAACTCCAGTACTTTGGCCACATCATGGGAAGAGTTGACTCATTGGAAAAGACTCTGATTCTGGGAGGGATTTGGGGGCAGGAGGAGAAGGGGATGACAAAGGATGAGATGGCTGGATGGCATCACTGACTCAATGGACGTGAGTCTGAGTAAACTCCGGGAACTGGTGATGGACAGGGAGGCCTGGCGTGCTGTGATTCATAGGGTCGCAAAGAGTAGGACATGACTGAGCGACTGAACTGAACTGAACTGAGATGTTGCCTACAAGAGACCCACCTCAAAACAAGGGACACATACAGACTGAAAGTGAAGGGCTGGAAAAAGATATTCCATGCAAATAGAGACCAAAAGAAAGCAGGAGCAGCAATACTCATATCAGATAAAATAGACTTTAAAACAAAGGCTGTGAAAAGAGACAAAGAAGGACACTACATAATGATCAAAGGATCAATCCAAGAAGAAGATATAACAATTATAAACATACATGCACCCAATATAGGAGCACCACAATATGTAAGACAAATGCTAACAAGTATGAAAGGGGAAATTAACAATAACACAATAATAGTGGGAGATTTTAATACCCTACTCACACCTATGGATAGATCAACTAAACAGAAAATTAACAAGGAAACACAAACTTTAAATGATACAATAGGCCAGTTAGACCTAATTGATATCTATAGGACATTTCACCCCAAAACAATGAATTTCAGCTTTTTCTCAAGCGCACATGGAACCTTCTCCAGGATAGATCACATCCTGTGCCACAAGTCTAGCCTTGGTAAATTCAAAAAAATTTAAATCTTTCCAAGCACCTTTTCTGACCATAACGCAGTAAGATTAGATCTCAATTACAGGAGAAAAACTATTAAAAATTCCAGCATATGGAGGCTGAACAACACGCTGCTGAATAGCCGATAAATCACAGGAAAAATAAAAAAGAAATAAAAATATGCATAGAAATGAAATGAAATTGAAAACACAACAACCAAACCTGGCCAGAGGGGAAAGAAGATGGCGGAGAAATAGGATGGGGAGACCACTTTCTCCCCCACAAATTCATGAAAAGAACATTTCAACGCTGAATAAATTCCACAAAACAACTCCTGAATGCTGGCAGAGGACGTTAGGCACCCAGAAAAGCAACTCATTGTCTTCAAAAACAGGTAGAAAAAAATATAAAAGACAAAAAAAGAGACAAAAGAGGTAGGGAGGGAGCTCCATCCTGGGAAAGTAGTCTTAAAAAGAGAAGTTTCCAAACACCAGGAAATAATCTCACTGCCGAGTCTGTGGTGAGCCTTGGAAGCACAGCGGGCAACATAACAGGGAGGGAAAATAAATAAATAATTAAACCCCACAGATTATGAGCCCAACGGTAACTCCCCCAGTGGAGAAGCAGCGCAGACGCCTGCAATTGCCACTAGCAAGTGGGGGCTGGGCAGGGAGGTGTGGGCTGCATTGCTTTTTAAGGAGTGGGCCTGAATGCCTCAAGTGTGGCCAGAGCGAACTAACTTGGAAACCAGACTGTGGGATAGCTACCGCGCAAAAAGCTCTAACATAAGACACCACCAGGACCATGCACAGAACAAAGGATGGAACAGAATTAGCCGGCTGCAGACCATCCCTCTCCGGTGACAGGCAGCCAGAGCCGGAAGGGCTGGAAGAGGGCAATATCAGCCCCAGAGAGACATTAACTACCAAACTGCAAGCAGGCTCCTTTGCTAACTAAGACTTCTTGGGGTTCTGGACGGTCACCATCCGCCTGAGAAGGGGCACCAGCTGTACACCCAGAAAACTGAGCAGCAGGGATGGGAGAGGCGATAAGTCGCAGCGACCGCGCTTGCAAACACCTGAGCTACTCAGACCTGGGAAGGGCACAAAACGCAGGCCCAACTGAGTCTGCGCCTCTGAGGACTACCTGAGTACCTGAGCCTGAGCGGCTTAGACCTGGGAGGTGCATGCAGCCCAGGGCTGGCCTCAGACGGTCCCCGGTGCAGCAACCTAGAGCCTGAGCTGTGTGCGCTGCGAGCAGGGTCAGGCCCAGTGTGGCTGAGACACTGTGAGCACACACCAGTGTTATTTGTTTGCAGCATCCCTCCCTCCCCACCGTGCAGCTGAACAAGTGAGCCTAAACAAAAAAAAGTGTCCACCACCACCCTCCTTGTTTCAGGGCGGAAATCAGACACTGATGAGACCAGCAAACAGAAGAAGCTAAAACAGAGGGAACCACCTTGGAAGTGACAGGTGCAATAGATTAAAACCCTGTCGTTAGTACCGACTACATAGGAAGGGGCCTATAGATCTTGAGAAATATAAGCCGGACCAAGAAACTATCCAAAAATGAACTGACCCCACACTGCCCACAACACCACCAGAGAAAGTCCTAGATATATCTTTACCATTTTTACAATCATTCTTTTTTTGTTTTTTTCTTTTCTTTTTCTTCTTTTTTTTAACATTTTTTATTTTTAAGTCCTCTATTTCTCCTTTAATTTTCATTTTTATAACCTACTATTACTTCTCAAAAAAAGTACCCTATTTTTAAAGCAAACTTCATATATATATATATATATTTTCCTTTTTAAATAATTATTGCGACTTGGTTTTATTTTTTCTTCTTCTTCTTTTCTTTAATATTGTATTTTTGAAAATCCAACCTCTACTCTAGATTTTTAATCTTTGCTTTTTGGTATTTGTTATCAATTTTGTACCTTCAAAAACCCAATCTTCAGTACCCATTTTTACTTGAGAGCGAGATTACTGGCTTGACAGCTCTGTCTCCTCCTTTGGACTCTCCTTTTTCTCCACCAGGTCGCCTCTGTCTCCTTCCTCCCCCTTCTCTTCTCTACCCAACTGTGAATCTCTGTGTGTTCCAGACGGTGGAGAACACTTAGGGAACTGATTACTAACTAGATCTGTCTCTCTCCTTTTTATCCCCCTCTTTTATCCTCCTGGCCACCTCTGTCTCCTTCCTCCCTCTCCTCTTCTCTGTATAACTCCTGAACATCTCTGAGCGGTCCAGACTGTGGAGTGCACATAAGGAAGTGATTACTGGCTAGCTTTCTCTCTTCTCTTTTGATTTCATCTCATTTCATTCAGGTCACCTCTAACTTCCCCCTCTCTCTTCTCTTCTCCATGTAACTCTGTGAACCTCTCTGGGTGTCCCTCAATGTGGAGAAACTTTTCATCTTTAACCTAGATGTTTTATCAACAGTGCTGTATAGAAGGAGAAGTCTTGAGACTACTGTAAAACTAAAACTGAAAACCAGAAGCAGGAGGCTTAAGTCCAAAACTTGAGAACATCAGAGAACTCCTGACGCCAGGGAACATTAATTGATAGGAGCTCATCAAAAGCCTCCATACCTACATTAAAACCAAGCACCACCCAAGGGCCAACAAGTTCCAGAGCAAGACATACCACACAAATTCTCCAGCAATACAGGAACACAGCCCTGAGTTTCAATATACAGGCAGCTCAAAGTTACTCCAAAACCACTGACATCTCATAACTCATTACTGGACACTTCATTGCACTCCAGAGAGAAGAAATCCAGCTCCACCCACCAGAACACCGACACAAGCTTTCCTAACCAAGAAACCTTGACAAGCCACTGATACAACCCCACCCACAGCAAGGAAACTCCATAATAAAGAGAACTCCACAAACTGCCAGAATACAGAAAGGCCACCCCAAATGCAGCAATATAAACAAGATGAAGAGACAGAGGAATACCCAGCAGGTAAAGGAACAGGATAAATGCCCACCAAACCAAACAAAAGAGGAAGAGATAGGAAATCTACCTGCTAAAGAATTCCAAATAATGATAGTAAAAATGATCCAAAATCTTGAAATCAAAATGGAATCACAGATAAACAGCCTGGAGACAAGGATCGAGAAGGTGCAAGAAAAGTTTTAACAAGGATCTAGAAGAAATGAAAAAGAGTCAATATATAATGAATAATGCAATAAACGAGATCAGAAACATTCTAGAGGCAACAAATAGTAGAATAATGGAGGCAGAAGATAGGATTAGTGAAATAGAAGATAGAATGGTAGAAATAAATGAAACAGAGAGGAAAAAAGAAAAACAAATTAAAAGAAATTAGGACAATCTCAGAGACCTCCAGGGCAATATGAAACACCCCAACATTCGAATTATAGGAGTCCCAGAAGAAGAAGACAAAAAGAAAGACCATGAGAAAATACTTGAGGAGATAATAGTTAAACACTTCCCTAAAATGGGGAAGGAAATAATCACCCAAGTCCAAGAAACACAGAGAGTCCCAAACAGGATAAACCCAAGGTGAAACACCCCAAGACACATATTAATCAAATTAACAAAGATCAAACACAAAGAATAAATGTTAAAAGCAGCAAGAGAAAAACAACAAATAACACACAAGGGGATTGCCATAAGGATAACAGCTGATATTTCAATAGAAACTCTTCAGGCCAGGAGGGAATGGCAAGACATACTTAAAGTGATGAAAGACAATAACCTACAGCCCAGATTACTGTACCCAGCAAGGATCTCATTCAAATATGAAGGAGAAATCAAAAGCTTTACAGACAAGTAAAAGCTGAGAGAATTCAGCACCACCATACCAGCCCTCCAACAAATGTTAAAGGATCTTCTCTAGACAGGAAATACAACAAGGGTGTATAAACCTGAACCCAAAACAATAAAGTAAATGGCAACAGGATTATACTTATCAATAATTACCTTAAAGGTAAATGGGTTGGATGCCCCAACCAAAAGACAAAGACTGGCTGAATGGATACAAAAATAAGACCCCTATATATGTTGTCTACAAGAGACCCACCTCAAAACAAGGGACACATACAGACTGAAAGTGAAGGGCTGGAAAAAGATATTCCACGCAAAGAGAGACCAAAAGAAAGCAGGAGTAGCAATACTCATATCAGATAAAATAGACTTTAAAACAAAGGCTGTGAAAAGAGACAAAGAAGGACACTACATAATGATCAAAGGATCAATCCAAGAAAAAGATATAACAATTATAAATATACATGCACCCAACATAGGAGCACCACAATATGTAAGACAAACACTAACCAGTATGAAATGGGAAATTAATAATAACACAATAATAGTGGGAGACTTTAATATCCCACTCACACCTATGGATAGATCAACTAAACAGAAAATTAACAAAGAAACACAAACTTTAAATGATACAATAGGCCAGTTAGACCTAATTGATATCTATAGGACATTTCACCCCAAAACAATGAATTTCACCTTTTTCTCAAGTGCTCACGGAACCTTCTCCAGGATAGATCACATCAAGGCCATAAGTCCAGCCTTGATAAATTCAAAAAAATTTAAATCATTCCAAGCATCTTTTCTGACCATAATGCAGTAAGATTAGACCTCAATTACAGGAGAAAAACTATTAAAAATGCCAACATATGGAGGCTGAATAACATGCTTCTGAATAACCAACAAATCACAGAAGACATCAAAAAAGAAATCAAAATATGCATAGAAACTAATGAAAATGAAAACACAACAACCCAAAACCTGTGGGACACTGTAAAAGCAGTGTTAAGGGGAAGGTTCATAGCAATACAGGCATACCTCAAGAAATAAGAAAAAAGTCAAATAAATAACCTAACTCTACACCTAAAGCAACTAGAAAAGGAGGAATGAAGAACCCCAAAGTTAGTAGAATGAAAAAAATCTTAAAAATTAGGACAGAAATAAATGCAAAAGAAACAAAAAAGACCACAGCAAAAATCAACAAAGCCAAAAGCTGGTTCTTTGAAAGGATAAATAAAATTGACAAACCAATAGCCAGACTCATCAAGAAACAAAGGGAGAAAAATCAAATCTATAAAATTAGAAATGAAAATGGAGAGATCACAACAGACAACACAGGAATACAAAGGATCATAACAGACTATTATCAGCAATTATATGCAAATAAAATGGACAACGTGGAAGAAATGGAAAAATTCTTAGAAAAGTACAACTTTCCAAAACTGAACCAGAAAGAAATAGAAAATCTTAACAGACCCATCACAAGCACGGAAATTGAAACTGTAATTAGAAATCTTCCAGCAAACAGAAGCCCAGGTCCAGACGGCTTCACAGCTGAATTCTACCAAAAATTTAGAGAAGAGTTAACACCTATCCTACTCAAACTCTTCCAGAAAATTGCAGAGGAAGGTAAAGTTCTAAACTCATTCTATGAGGCCACCATCACGCTAATACCAAAACCTGACAAAGATGCCACAAAAAAGAAAACTACAAGCCAATGTCACTGATGAACTAGATGCAAAAATCCTTAACAAAATTCTACAAACAGAATCCAACAACACATTAAAAAGATCATACACCATGACCAAGTGGGCTTTATCCCAGGGATGCAAGGATTCAATATCCACAAATCAATCAATGTAATTCACCACATTAACAAATTGAAAAATAAAAGCCATATGATTATCTCAATAGATGCAGAGAAAGCCTTCGACAAAATTCAACATCCATTTATGATAACAACCCTCCAGAAAGCAAGAATAGAAGGAACATACCTCAACATAATAAAAGCTATATATGACAAACCCTCAGCAAACATTATCCTCAATGGTTAAAAATTGAAAGCATTTCCCCTAAAGTCAGGAACAAGACAAAGGTGCCTACTTTCACCGCTACTGTTCAACAGAGTTTTCGGAGTTTCGGCCACAGCAATCAGAGCAGAAAATGAAAGAAAAGGAATCCAAATTGGAAAAGAAGTAAAATTCTCACTGTTTGCAGATGACATGATCCTCTAAATAGAAAACCATAAAGACTCCACCAGAAAATTACTAGAGCTAATCAATGAATAGAGTAAAGTTGCAGGATACAAATTAAACACACAGAAATTCTAACACACAGCATACTAACACATATACATGGAATTTAGAAAGATGGTAACAATAACCCTGTATGCGAGACAGCAAAAGAGACACAGATGTATAGAACAGACTTTTGGACTCTGTGGGAGAGGGAGAGGGTGGGATGATTTGGGAGAATGGCTTGAAACATGTATAATATCACGTAAGAAATAAATCGCCAGTGTAGGTTCGATGCAGGATACAGGATGTTTGGGGATGGTGCGCTGGGATGACCCTGAGAGATGGTATGGGGAGGGAAGTGGCACGGGGGTTCAGGAACTCATGTACACCATTGGCAGATTCATGTTGATGTACGGCAAAACCAATACAGTACTGTAAAGTAAAATAAAGTAAAATTAAAAAAAAAAAACAACCTATGGGACACTGCAAAAGCAGTGCTAAGGGGAAGGTTCATAGCAATACAGGCTTACTTCAAGAAATAAGAAAAATGTCAAGTAAATAACCTAACTCTGCAAATTTGGAAAACTCCGCAGTGGCCACAGGACTGGAAAAGATCAGTTTTCATTCCAATTCCAAAGAAAGGCAATGCCAAAGAATGCTCAAACTACCACACACTTGCACTCATCTCACACACTAGCAAAGTAATGATCAAAATTCTCCAACCCAGCTTCAGCAATACGTGAACCATGAACTCCCTGATGTCCAAGCTGGTTTTAGAAAAGGCAGAGGAACCAGAAATCAAATTGTCAACATCTGCTGGATCATCGAAAAAGCAAGAGAGTTCCAGAAAAACACCTATTTCTGCTTTACTGACTATGCCAAAGCCTTTGACTGTGTGGATCACAATAAACTGTGGAAAATTCTAAAAGAGAAGGGAATACCAGACCACCTGACCTTCCTCTTGAGTAATCTGTATGCAGGTGGAAGCAACAGCTAGAACTGGACATGGAACAACAGACTGGTTCCAAATAGGAAAAGGAGTACATCAAGGCTGTATATTGTCACCCTGCTTATTTAACTTCTATGCAGAGTACATCATGAGAAATGCTGGACTGGAAGAAACACAAGCTGGAATCAAGATTGCTGGGAGAAATATCAATAACCTCAGATATGCAGATGACACCACTCTTATGGAAGAAAGTGAAGAGGAGCTAAAAAGCCTCTTGATGAAAGTGAAAGAGGAGAGCGAAAACGTTGGCTTAAAGCTCAACACTCAGAAAACGAAGATCATGGCATCCGGTCCCATCACATGGCAAATAGATGGGGAAACAGTGGAAACAGTGTCAGACTATTTTGGGGGGCTCCAAAATCACTGCAGATGGTGACTGCAGCCATGAAATTAAAAGACGCTTACTCCTTGGAAGAAAAATTATGACAAACCTAGATAGCATATTCAAAAGCAGAGACATTACTTTGCTAACTAAATTCCGTCTAGTCAAGGCTGTGGTTTTTCCTGTGGTCATGTATGGATGTGAGAGTTGGACTGTGAAGAAGGCTGAGCACCGAAGAATTGATGCTTTTGAACTGTGGTGTTGGAGAAGACTCTTGAGAGTCCCTTGGACTGCAAGGAGATCCAATCAATCCATTCTGAAGGAGATCAGCTCTGGGATTTCTTTGGAAGGAATGATGCTGAAGCTGAAGCTCCAGTGCTTTGGCCACCTCATGCAAAGAGTTGACTCATTGGAAAAGACTCTGATGCTGGGAGGGGTTGGGGGCTGGAGGAGAAGGGGACGACAGAGGATGAGATGGCTGGGTGGCACCACAGACTCGATGGAGGTGAATCTGAGTGAACTCTGGGACATGGTGATGGACAGGGAGGCCTGACGTGCAGCGATTCATGGGGTCGCAAAGAGTCGGACACGACTGAGCGACTGAACTGAACTGAACACCTAAAGCAACTAGAAAAGGGAGAAATGAAGAACTCCAGGGTTAGTAGAATGAAAAAAATCTTAAAAATTAGGGCAGAAATAAATGCAAAAGAAACAAAAGAGACCAAACCAAAAATCAACAAAGCCAAAAGCTGGTTTTTTGAGAAGATAAATATAATTGACAAACCATTAGCCAGACTCATCAAGAAACAAAGGGAGAAAAATCAAATCAAAATTAGAGATGAAAATGGAGAGATCACAAGAGACAACACAGGAATACAAAGGATCATAACAGACTATTATCAGCAACTATATGCAAATAAAATGGACAACGTGGAAGAAATGGAAAAATTCTTAGAAAAGTACAACTTTCTGAAATTGAATCAGAAAGAAATAGAAAATCTTAACAGACCCATCACAAGCACAGAAATTGAAACTGTAATTAGAAATCTTCCAGCAAACAAAAGCCCAGGTCCAGACGGTTTCACAGCTGAATTCTACCAAAAATTTAGAGAAGAGCTAACACCTATCCTACTCAAACTCTTCCAGAAAATTGCAGAGGAAGGTAAACTTCTAAACTCATTCTATGAGGCCACCATCACCCTAATACCAAAACCTAATAAAGATGCCACAAAAGAAGAAAACTACAGGCCAATATCACTGATGAACATAGATGCAAAAATCCTCAACAAAATTCTAGCAAACAGAATCCAACAACATAAAAAGATCATACACCATGACCAAGTGGGCTTTATCCCAGGGATGCAATGATTCTTCAATATCTGCAAATCAATCAATGTAATACATCACATTAACAAATTGAAAAATAAAAGCCATATGATTATCTCAATAGATGCAGAGAAAGCCTTTGACAAAATTCAGCATCCATTCATGATAAAAAAACCCTCCAGAAAGCAAGAATAGAAGGAACATACCTCAACATAATAAAAGGTATATATGACAAACCCTCAGCAAATATTATCCTCAATGGTGAAAAATTGTAAGCGTTTCCCCTAAAGTCAGGAACAAGTCAAAGGTGCCCACTCTCACCACTACTATTCAACAGAGTTTTGGAAGTTTTGGCCATAGCAATCAGAGCAGAAAAAGAAAGAAAAGGAATCCATATTGGAAGAGAAGAAATAAAACTCTCACTGTTTGCAGATGACATAATCCTCTGCATAGAAAACCGTAGACTCCACCAGAAAATTACTAGAGCTAATCAATGAATATAGTAAAGTTGCAGGATACAAATTTAACACACAGAAATTCCTTGCATTCCTACACACTAACAATGAGAAAACAGAAAGAGAAATTAAGGAAACAATTCCATTCACTATTGCAACAAAAAGAATAAAATGTTTGGGAATACGTCTACCTAAAGAAACAAAAGACCTATGTATAGAACACTATAAAACACTGGTGAAAGAAATCAAAGAGGACACAAATAGATGGAGAAATATACCGTATTCATGGATCAGAAGAATCAATATAGTGAAAATGAATATGCTACCCAGAGAAATGTATATATTCAATGCAATCCCTATCAAGCTACCAACGGTATTTTTCAGAGAACTAGAACAAATAATTTCACAATTTGGATGGAAATACAAAAAAACCTTGAATAGCCAAAGTAATCTTGAGAAAGAAGAATGGAACTGGAGGAATCAACCTTCCTGACTTCAGGCTCTACTACAAAGCCACAGTCATCAAGACAGTATGGTACTGACACAAAGACAGAAATATAGATCAATGGAACAAAATAGAAAGCCCAGAGATAAATCCACACACCTATGCACATCTTCAAGACCAAGATAATCACGATGGTGTTATCACTCACCTAGAGATGGACATCCCAGAATGTGAAGTCAAGTGGGCCTTAGAAAGCATCACTACGAACAAAGCTAGTGGAGGTGATGGAATTCCACTTAAGCTATTTCAAATCCTGAAAGATGATGCTGTGAAAGTGCTGCACTCAATATGCCAGCAAATTTGGAAAACTCAGCACTGGCCACAGGACTGGAAAAGGTCAGTTATCATTCCAATTCCAAAGAAAGGCAATGGCAAAGAATGCTCAAACTACTCCACAATTGCACTCATCTCACGCACTAGTAAAGAAATGCTCAAAATTCTCCAAGCCAGGCTCCAGCATTACGTGAACCATGAACTTCCATATGTTCAAGCTAGTTTTAGAAAAGGCAGAGGAACCAGAGATCAAATTGCCAACATCCGTTGGATCATGGAAAAAGCTAGAGAGTTCCAGAAAAAACATCTGCTTCTGCTTTATTGACTATGCCAAAACCTTTGACTGTGTGGATCACAATAAACTTTGGGAAATCGTTCAAGAGATGGGAATACCAGACCACCTGACCTGCCTCTTGAGAAATCTATATGCAGGTCAGGAAGCAACAGTTAGAACTGGACATGGAACAGCAGACGGGTTCCAAATAGGAAAAACAGTACATCAAGGCTGTATATTGTCACCCTGCTTGTTTAACTTATATGCAGAGTTCATGAGAAACGTTGGGCTGGAAGAAGCAGAAGCTGGAATCAAGATTGCTGGGAGAAATATCATAACCTCAGATATGCAGATGACACCACCCTTATGGCAGAAAGTGAAGAGGAACCAAAAAGCCTCTTGATGAAAGTGAAAGAGGAGAGTGAAAAAGTTGGCTTAAAACTCAACATTCAGAAAACGAAGATCATGGCATCTGATCCCATCACTTCATGGCAAATAGATGGGGAAACAGTGGAAACAGTGTTAGATTATTTTTTGGGGCTCCAAAATCACTGCAGATGGTGACTGCAGCCATGAAATTAAAAGATGCTTAGTCCTTTGAAGGAAAATTATGACCAAACTATATAGCATATTCAAAAGCAGAGACATTACTTTGCCAACAAAGGTCCATCTAGTCAAGGCTATGGTTTTTCCAGTGGTCATGTATAGATGTGAGAGTTGGACTGTGAGGAAAGCTGAGTGCTGAAGAATTGATGCTTTTGAACTGTGGTGTTAGAGAAGACTCTTGAAAGTCCCTTGGACTGCAAGGAGACCCAACCTTCAGAGTCCATTCTGAAGGAGATCAGCCCTGGCATTTCTTTGGAAGGAATGATGCTAAAGCTGAAACTCCAGTACTTTGGCCACTTCATGCAAAGAGTTGACTCATTGGAAAAGACTCTGATGCTGGGACAGATTGGGGGCAGGAGGAGAAGAGGATGCATCACTGAATTGACAACGTGAGTCTGAGTGAACTCGGGAGTTGGTGATGGACAGGGAGGCCTGGCATGCTGCGATTCATGGGGCCACAGAGTCAGACACGACTGAGCAACTTACTGAACTGATTTGAACTGATGGACACCTTATCTTTGACAAAGGAGGCAAGAAATATACAATGAGAAAGGACAATTTCTTTAACAAGTGGTGCTGGGAAAACTGGTCAACCACTTGTAAAAAATGAAACTTGAACAATTTCTAACACCATACACAAAAATAACCTCCAAATGGATTAAAAATCTAAATGTAAGACCAGAAACTATAAAACTCCTAGAGGAGAACATAGGCATAACACTGTGACATAAACCACAGCAGGATCCTCTATGACCCACCTCCCAGAATATTGGAAATAAAAGCAAAAATAAACTAATGGGACCTAATTAAACTTAAAAGCTTCTGCACAACAAAGGAAACTCTAAGTAAGGTGAAAAGACAGCCTTCAGAACGGGAGAAAATAATAGCAAATGAAGCAATGGACAAAGAATTAATCTCAAAAATATACAAGCAACTCATGCAGCTCAATTCCAGAAAAGTAAATGACCCAATCAAAAAATGGGCCAAAGAACTAAATAGACATTTCTCCAAAGAAGACATACAGATGGCTAACAAACACATGAAAAGATGTCCAACATCATTCATTATCAGAGAAATGCAAAACTACAATGAGGTACCATTTCAAACCAGTCAGAATGGCTGCAATCCAAAAGTCTAAAAGCAATAAATGCTGGAGAGGGTGTGGAGAAAAGGGAACTCTCTTACACTGTTGGTGGGAATGCAAACTAGTACAGCCACTAGGGAGAACAGTGTGGAGATTCCTTAAAAAACTGGAAATAGAACTGCTTTATGACCCAGCAATCCCACTGCTGGGCATACACACTGAGGAAACCAGAATTGAAAGAGACACATGTACCTCAATGTTCTTCACAGCACAGTTTGTAATAACCAGGACATGGAAGCAACCTAGATGTCCATCAGCAGAGGAATGGATAAGAAAGCTGCGGTACATATACACAATGGAGTATTACTCAGCCATTAAAAAGAATACATTTGAATCAGTTCTAATGAGGTGGATGAAACTGGAGCTGATTATACCGAGTGAAGTAAGCCAGAAAGAAAAAAAAAAAAAAACACAATACAGTATATATATACATATATATGGAATTTAGAAAGATGGTAACAATAACCCTGTATGCAAGACAGCAAAAGACACACAGATGTATAGAACTGTCTTTTGGACTCTGCAGGAGAGGGCAAGGGTGGGATGATTTGGGGGAATGGCATTGAAAAATGTAAATTATTATATATGAAATGGATAGCCAGTCCAGGTTCGAGGCATGATACAGTGTGCTCTGGGCTGGTGTACTGGGATGACTCAGAGGGATGGGATGGGGAAGGAAGTGGGAGGTGGGTTCAGGATGGGGAACACATGGGTACACCCATGGCAGATTCATGTCAATGTATGCCAAAGCCAATACAATATTGTAAAGTAAAGAAAAAAAAATTGTACTGGAATTCTCAGGGACTTCTAAGATTGGACAAATGTGTATTATACAGATTAGCCAAAGATTCAAGAAGATTTGAATGAGAGTTAGGAAATCACTGACAGCCTTCGAAGAGTTCTCAGGATAATTTAAGATTTACATTTTGAAATCTTAATTTAAGTCACAGCAAAATTTTAACAAAATAATGCCCACCTAAAGTTATCCTATCCTGAAAGTAACTCCTTATTAAATAACATCATTCCTTATAGAATAGGATCATCTTTCCAAATTTTGTTTTTGATGCCACAAGGTCATCCAACTTCTCTATTAATTAGTTTATCATGGAAATACAGAAAGATAGACTTGAGAAGTTGCCAAATCAGGGAACATGTTTATTTCCTTGCACCCACCTTTTATTTGAGGGGTGGGGTGACTCTTGTCATGTCTTTAGCCCTTCTCTGATAGTAGAGTAGGAATGAATATTATTTTTCAGAGATTATTTTGGGGAAGGCCCAAATTCAAGAAGGAAGTCATTTGCCTAAAGTCCTCCAGCCAGTGCAGTCTCAGAATCGGAGACAGAAATAAAATAACAATTTCTTAACACACTTCAAGAAGTTCATCTCGAAGCTGTTTTCACAGGTTATATTGGACACAACATACTGCGCAACACTATCGAATTTCCAAATATTTGTACTAACTTTGATCTGATCAGGTAACATTTAAGAAACCAATCATCTATATGAAGCCCTCCTAATTTTCTTGTTATACCATGGTCTGGTGTGGACTACTGATTTACTGAAGAGGAAGCAGTGAAGAAAGAGAAAATCAAAGCAGACTGCTGACTTGTCATGGAGTGTGTCTGGGATCAAAGATGTTTGTTTGAACTCAGTCAAGTTGGCAGCCCTGGGCCGTAGAACTGCTTCCTGCTCCAACTCCACAGCACACAAGATGTTCAGCATCCATCCACCTGAGATCATGGAGGAGGGAGCTGTGTTGACCTTCCTGAGGTGGGTAAGAGTCTCTGTTTCAGGGTGGAGGGCCCAAATTCAGAGCTAAGAGAGAATGTGTCCAGAACTCCAGGTGACTGACATACCCTCTGGACCTAGACAAGGAGAATAACTAATAATAAATAGTATCTACTGAACATTGAATATACCAGCAGCTTTTTAAAAATACTTTATGTGGATCAGTTCATTTAATCCTCTTAACAAATCCATGCCAAATAAGGAAACTGAGATGTGGAGAAGATAAGACACTTGACCAAGTTCATGCAAGAAATAAGTAGCAAAGGCAGGCAGCAAGTTCAGGTGGTTGACTTTGAGGCTAAACTCTCCATCATTCTGTAATATTAACTCACTCCTCAATGCAGATCATAAGCTCCAGTTAAGGGACAGGATTCTTCCAAGACACCATGTTAGTGGGAAGAGAGTTATTGCTTAGATTAACTATTATGATTTATACCATATTTCATAATTATAAAATGTATTTCACAACTATTATGAAATAAAAATCACAAATGAAGGTGTCATTTAATCAGGTATATTGAGTACTACAAAACCAATCTCTAGGAAAAACTGAAAAATTTTGGGAAATGGGCTTAGCCTGAAGGAGCTTGCATGCAGAAGGTGTGCGTGTATGTGTGTGTGCACTCAGTTGTGTCTGACCCTTTTGTGACCCCCAGGACTGTAGCCTGCCAGGCTTTTCTGTCCATGGGATTCTCCAGGCAAAGAATACTGGAGTGGTTTGCTCTTTCCTACTCCAGGGGAATTTTCCCAGCTTGGACATTGAAGCCGTGTCCCTTGCATCTCCCGCACTGGCAGGCAGGTTCTTTACCACTGTGCCAACTGGGAGGCCCAATCAGAAGGTACTACAATTGATATCAAAGAGGCAGAAATATCTTTTGGAAACCTGCCATTGAGAAGCACGCCTGTAATCACCAGGAAATGGAGTGCCCACATGATTTCTGATGCTGAGGTTTCCCCCATGGGATTAACACCAGAGCTGTTGAAGAAGAACATCTGTTTTCTATTTCCTTGTTTTTTCTGAAGTTCTAGGACAACTTCCAAGCCTTTTGGGTCTCACTGACACAGTTGTCGCATGACACAGAAGATACATTCTAGTGAGGGAAATAAAATCAGATGGGAAACCTCTGCATAACTCCACTGTGTATAATTTGTTTTGTCACCTTTTCTTTGGCTGCATTAGGGAAAGTGGAAGCAAATTCTCCAAGCTCTGTTCTCTCAGGGAAACTAGAAGACATTATATCTAAGAAATGTTCACTTAAGATAAGGATGTGAAACAGACCTGCAGAATAAAAGGCTCCATCTAAAACAATCCATCAGTCATTACCTTCATGTACTGAACACAAGTTCAACACAATACAAGGACCAGGTAAAGGTCCCAAGAAAACTGTTGTGTAAGCACAGTCACTGATCCTCAAGGACTTTGCAGTTTGTTTAGAGACAGAAAGTTCTATATGACACTCTAGAAGACTGAGATAATAAAATGCAAAGTGGGAATTTTTATCTATGGTTGTTTAAAGAAAGGAGAGGTGACAGAGAGCAGGATAACTAAGGAAGGCACTGATAAGGAAGTAGAGATGAGGGTGTATGAGTGCACTGTGTGTGTGTGTGCGTGTGTGTGTGTGTGTGTGTGTGTGTGAGTGTGTGTGTGTGTGTGGTGGGGGATGTGAGTACTAAAGAGCATGAGGTTCAAGGCTCTGTTGTGGTGTGAGAGCCAAAGTAGGCATCTGTGTTCTCCAACTATAGGAATTTATTTTGCCATTGTGACTATATCATTCCGCCTCTCTGCTCTTTTCTTTGTTGAATTGCCAGCTGACCTAAATACACTGCCAGTGGATGCTGTGTCCTCTTAAACACTGGGCAAGTTTGGACAAGCTAATTTTTAACTAGCCCCTGAGTTATTAAAAAGACTGAGGTCCAAAGAAAACTAAGGCATGTTTGAAAGATGCCAGGAAAATAGATCTTTAAAATTCTCATCATAAGAAAAAAAATTTCAACTAGGTGTGATGATGGATGTTAATTAGACTTCTTGTGATCACTTTTTAACATATACAAATATCAAATCACTATGCTGCATACCTTAAACTAATATGTTATATGTCAATTACACCTCAATAAAATTTAAAAGTAGATACCTTTAATATTTGCTGATTATAAAAATGACAGAAGATATCTTTTAAATGAATTAATTTTAAAGTAAGTCCCCTACATATGGACTGTCAAGTTGCAAACTTTCAAAAATGTGAGCATGTCCAATCACATAAGCTAGTTCATCTGTCATGCCATTGTCATGTGCTTACATCCTCTACTAGCGTACTTTTCTGTGTACCTTACAGTATTCTATAGAGCACAGTAGTGAAATATCTCTATTTCAAGCCCAGGATGTCTGGAAGCAAGTGTAAATGCAATAGTGAAGTAGCTGGTACTACTATAACTTTCAAGGTCCTGTACTGTAAACTTAAAAATGTTTTCTTTATTTTTTGTGTTTTTCATGCATTATTTGTGTGAAAAGTATTATAAAGCTTATTACAGTACTATATAAACAGTTTTGTTAGTTGGGTACCTAGGCTAACATTGTTGGACTTTTGAACAAATTGAACTTACAAATATGCCCTTGGAACAGAACTCATTCGTATGTAGGGGACTTACTGTACACTATCATGGCTTTTTCAGAAGTATTTGTGATACATCTATATGTAGTGTACAGAAAATGTTTGGTGGGCATAAGAATTCAGTGACCTCCCAGGAGAGATGATGGTGGTCCTGTATGAGATATGAACCAGTACTTTAACAGACAGAGAAACAATGATGCTCAGGAAAATTTCAAGAAATCAGTCTTAGTCTGTGTACTGGAAGGAAGGAAGGAGGAATAGAAGGGAATGGCCCAGTAGGAGAAAGTTGTGTCAACATCGTGGGGTTCTCAAGATTTACACAGTGGGCCTCTAGAAAAAGCCACAAATTTGTCAGCTTTATTCTGGCTACTTTTTAGAGACTTTGAGGAATTTTCTTTTAAGACAACACTGAAGTTTCTTAACAACTAATTTTTGACACATATTTTCTTTAAAAATCCACATAGTGTCTTGTTCTTTTCCTCCTCTGGCTCCCCATCTGGTTTTAGAATGCTCATGGCTCTCTTTTTTCTATAGAAAGGAGTGTGTGTGTGTGTGTGTGTGTGTGTGTGTGTGTGCACGCACGCACGTGTGATTTCAGCCTGGTGAGCACAACAACTTCTGGAAAAATTACTAAATTCTAAATTTAGAGGGAAGGAATTGTTTTCTAGTGATCAGAACAAGGTTTCTTAAACATGGCAAAATTGTGCAACCTGCTCAGTTGGTGGTGGTTTAGTTGCTAAGTCATGTCAGACTCTTGTGACTGCATGGACTGCAGCCTGCCAGGCTCCTCTGTCCATAGGATTCTCCAGGCAAGAATACTGGTGTGGGTTGCCATTTCCTTCTCCAGGGGATCTTCCTGACCTAGGAATTGAACCCAGGTCTCCTGTATTGTAGACAGATTCTTTACCAACTGAGCTAAAAGGGAAGCCCAACTATAGGTCATGAAGCCAGTAATGTGGTCTTCTGCACACTTTCCTAGAATCTGGGCCCTTCACTCCATCATAAGAAACACATACTTTCCCTGGGTAGCATCAACATCTTCTACTTTCCTAATAAATTCCTGAAACTCTGTATCCTAACCCCCAGTCTCCTCTCTGGCAAAATTGTCCTGTGTGATCATAATACCTTGCTTATGGCTAGCTGCCACTTTGGAAATGATCTGATGATTTAATGGGGCCATCCAGTCTTTTTCAACTTAAAGGAAGCATTAGCTTAAATTGAAAGAGTTTAATGGCCCTGAGTTGGGTGGAGTGTGCATGAATACAAGTATTCATTCATGAGCTGGTTTGTCTTAGAAAAAATTTCAGGACAATGTCTAGAAACTCTTATGGAGTCTTTTCTCTTTTTCCAGTTGATAAATACTCCATAGGCATCAGCCAGGCTGTTGAACAGTGGGGTGAAAAGATGAAAGGGGCTCGTGTAGCACAATGTCTTGTCCTTGGGGAGATCACAGTTCAGTCAGAGAAATATACATATAAACCCTGCTACTGACTTATATTAGGAATCAGAAGTAGGTGAGAAATTGTATTCTGGTTGGTGAGGGAAGAAAAAGGGCCTGTGTGCTTTTGCTTGAAAGAATATCGAGAAAGAATTCTCTGCTTTACCTCCTTCACTGGGAAGCATTGGAAGAGAACTAAAATGAAAGCCCAGAGGGGTGAATGCTAGTTTTACTATCTTGAAGCAGAAAAGCAACTGGTGAAAGCTTCCCTAGAAAGCAGCCTCCTTTTGAGGCCTGAGGCCAGGATGGCAGATGCTGTGCACTTAACACACATGGGTGTTTGAGAGTCTGAGCCATTGCTCCTGGTCTGCACCATGCGGGGTTTGTCACACCTGCCTTGGTGTGAACAGCTCTTCCTGATGAAGGATGTTGGCACTGGTGTGGGGCAGGGATGAGAGAGACAAATATGGGAAATGGGAGTTCCCTCAGCACAGCCCTAAGGACTAGAGGAAAATGCAGTGCATAGCTCCCTCTGACTGCAGCTCCCTAAACCATACCTTCAGTTTTTTCAGTTGCCTCTTTCAAAACAGGTCCTGAGATTACAAATGGACATAAGAAAGGATGGCTAGATTCCAAGGAAGGCCATTTAACCCTCTAAAACATTCTGCTCTTCTCATTTGGTCTCACCCCTCCCTGGTTCCCCTGTCCCAGTTCTTAATACCTACTCTGCACACTTTGGCCTTTATGTTTTTAGCTCCCACCATGTGGAACATTGGTGCAATGGCTTCCCTGGTGGCTCAGATGATAAAGAATTTGCCTGCAACACAGGAGACCCAGGTTCTATCCCTGAGTCAGGAAGATCCCCTGAAGAAGGGAATGCAACCCACTCCAGTATTCTCGCTTGAAGGATCCCATGGACAGAGGAGCCTGTCCCTGTGGTTGCAAAGAGTCCTACACGACTGAGAGACTAATGTTAAGTTGGTGCAAAAGTAATTGCAATTTTGCATTGTTGGACTTTGCTGTTTGATATTAGAATACACTCTTAAACAAATGTGGTTACAATGAAACATGGTTAAAATGATATTTTACATCAACCATTTTAATGTGCATTTCTTGTGTTATGTTTTCTTGCTAATGACATCACTTGCTGTTTATTTTATATTTATTTTAGACTATGGAAATGTTGTTAGAAAAAAAAGCAAACGTGATTTTCTTATTTAAATTCAAAATGATTGTAAAACATTGTGAGCAGACAACTCACAATATCAACAATGATTTTGGACAGGAACAGCTAAAGAACATGCAGTGCAGTGGTAGTTCAAGAAGTTTACAAAGGAGACGGCAGCATTGAAGATGAGAAGTGCAGTGGCCGGCCAACAGAAGTTGACAACCAGTTGAGAGCATCACTGAAGCTGATATTGTTACAACTACATGAGAAGTTGCTGAAGCACTCACATTGACCATTCTGTGGTCATTTGGCATGTGAAGCAAATCGGAAATGTGAAAAAGCTCAATGCGTAGGTGCCTCATGAGCTGACCAAAAATTTTTAAAAATCATCATTTTGAAGGGTCATCTTTTCTTATTCTATGCAATAACAAACTATTTCTCAATTGGATTGTGACATGTGACTAAAAGTGGATTTTATATGACAACCAGTGATAACCAGTTCAGTGGTTGGACTGAGAAGAAGCTGTAAAACACTTTCCAAAGACAAATTTGCACCAAAGAAAGGTCATGGTCACTGCTGGCGGTCTACTGCCAGTCTGATCCACTACAGCTTTCTGAGTCCCAGTGAAAACCATTACATCTGAGAAGTATGCTCTGTAAATCAATAAGATCCACCAAAAACTGCAGTGCTTGCAGCTAGCACTGGTCTACAGAAAGAGCCCAATTCTTCTCCACAACACCTGACAGCACATTGCACAATCAATGCTTCAGAAAAGCTGAGCGAATTGGGTTATGAAATTTTGCTTCATCTGCCATATTCAACTGACCTCTCACCAACCGACTACCACTTCTTGAAGCACCACAACAACATTTTGCAGGGAAAAACACTTGCACAACCAGCAGAAGGAAGAAAATACTTTCATCAAAAAGTCTACAAACAATAAATGCTAGAGAGGGTGTGGAGAAAAGGGAGCCTTCTTACATTGCTGCTGCGAATGCAAACTGGTACAGCCACTGTGGAGAACAGTATGGAAATTCCTTTAAACAGTGGGAATACAAATGCTATGCAACCCAGCATACATCCTGAGGAAACCAGAATTGAAAGGGATACATGTACCTCTAATTTTTTAAATTTACTTTTTTATTGAAGGATAATTGCTTTATAGAATTTTGCTGTTTTCTGTCAAACCTCCACATGAATCAGCCATAGGTATACATATATCCCCTCCCTTTTGAACCTCCCTCCCATCTCCCTCCCAATCCCTACCCTCTAGGTTGATACAGAGCCCCTGTTTTAGTTTCCTGAGCCATACAGCAAATTTCTGTTGGCTATCATCTTCAGCAATACATGAACCGTGAACTTCCTGATGTTCAAGCTGGTTTTAGAAAAGGCAGAGGAACAAGAGACCAAATTGCCAACATCTGCTGGATCATGGAAAAAGCAAGAGAGCTCCAGAAAAACATCTATTTTTGCTTTACTGACTATGCCAAAGCCTTTTACTGTGTAGATCACAATAAACTGTGGAAAATTCTGAAAGAGAAGGGAATACCAGACCACCTGACCTGCCTCTTAAGAAATCTGTATGCAGGTCAGGAAGCAACAGCTAGAACTGGACATGGAACAACAGACTGGTTCCAAATAGGAAAAGGAGTACGTCAAGGCTGTATATTGTCACCCAGCTTATATAACTTCTATGCAGAGTACATCATGAGAAATGCTGGACTGGAAGAAACACAAGCTGGAATCAAGATTGCTGGGAGAAATATCAATAACCTCAGATAGGCAGATGACACCACCCTTGTGGCAGAAAGTGAAGAAGAACTAAAAAGCCTCTTGATGAAAGTGAAAGAGGAGAGTGAAAACGTTGGCTTAAAACTCAACATTCAGAAAACGAAGATCATGGCAGCCAGTCCCATTACTTCATAGGAAATAGATGGGGAAACAATGGAAACAGTGTCAGACTTTATTTTTGGGGGCTCCAAAATCACTGCAGGTGGTGACTGCAGCCATGAAATTAAAAGACGCTTATTCCTTGGAAGAAAAGTTATGACCAACCTAGATAGCATATTCAAAAGGAGAGATATTACTTTGCCGACTAAGGTCCGTCTAGTCAAGGCTATGGTTTTTCCTGTGGTCATGTATGGATGTGAGAGGTGGACTGTGAAGAAGGCTGAGCATTGACGAATTGATGCGTTTGAACTGCGGTGTTGGAGAAGACTCTTGAGAGTCCCTTGGACTGCAAAGAGATCCAACCAGTCCATTCTGAAGGAGATCAGCCCTGGGTGTTCTTTGGAAGGAATGATGCTAAAGCTGAAACTCCAGTACTTTGGCCACCTCATGGGAAGAGTTGACTCATTGGAAAAGACTCTGATGCTGGGAGGGATTGGGGGCAGGAGGAGAAGGGGACGACAGAGGATGAGATGGCTGGATGGCATCACGGACTCAATGGACATGAGTCTGAGTGGAGTCCAGGGGTTGGTGATGGACAGGGAGGCCTGGCGTGCTGCGATTCATGGGGTTGTAAAGAGTAGGACACGACTGAGCCACTGAACTGAACTGAATATAAGTTTCCATGTTACTCTTTCCATACATCTCACCCTCTCCTCCCCTCTCCCCATGCCCATAAGTCTATTCTCTAGAATAAACAAATAGAATCTGTTTCTCCATTGCTGCCCTGTAAATAAATCCTTCAGTACCATTTTTCTAGATTCTATATATGTGTGTTAGAATATGATATTTGTCTTTCTCTTTCTGATTCACTTCACTCTGTATAATAGATTCTAGGTTCATCCACTTCATTAGAACAGACTCAAATGCATTCCGTTTAAAGGCTGAGTAATAGTCCATTGTGCATATGTACCACAACTTCTTTATCCGTTCATCTGTCGATGGACATCTAGGTTGCTTCCATGTTCTAGTCATTGTAAATAGTGCTGCAATGAACAATGGGGCACATGTGTCTTTTTCAACCCTGGTTTCCTCAGGGTATATGCCTAGGAGTAGGATTGCTGGGTCATATGGTGGCTTTATTTCTAGATTTTTAAGGAAATCTCCATACCGTCTTCCATAGTGGCTGTATCAATTTACATTCCCATCAAAAGTGCAAGAGAGTTCCCTTGTCTCCACACCCTCTCCAGCATTTATTGTTTGTAGACATTTTGATGATGGCCATTCTGACTGGGGTGAGGTGATATCTCTTTGTAGTTTTGATTTGCATTTCTCTAGTAATGAGCAATGTTGAGCATCTTTTCATGTGTTTGTTAGCCATCTGTATGCCTTCTTTGGAGAAATATCCATTTAGATCTTTTCCCCACTCTTTGATTGGGTTGTTTGTTTTTCTGGTATTGAGCTGTATGAGCTGCTTGCATATTTTGGAAATTAATCCTTTGTCAGTTGTTTCATTTGCTATTATTTTCTCCCATTGTGAGGGCTGTCTTTTCACCTTGCTTATAGTTTCCTTTGCTGTGCAAAAGCTTTTAAGATTAACCAGGTCCCACTTGTTTACTTTTGTTTTTATTTCCATTACTCTAGGAGGTGGGTCATACAGGATCTTGCTTTGATTAATGTCATTGAGGGTTTTTCCTATGCTTTCCTGCAAGAATTTTATAGTTTCTGGTCTTGTACTTAGGTCTTTAATTCATTGTGAGTTTCTTAGTGTATGGTGTTAGGAAGTGTTCTAATTTCATTCTTTTACATGTGGCTGTCTAGTTTTCCCAGCACCATATATTGAAGAGGCTGTCTTTGTCCCATTGTATATTATTGCCCCCTTTGTCAAAATTAAGGTACCCATAGGTGCATGGGTTTATTTCTGGGCTTTCTATCTTGTTACATTGATGTATATTTCTGGTTTTGTGCCAGTACCATACTGTCTTGATGACTGTAGCTTCATAGTATAATCTGAAATCAGGAAGGTTGACTCCTCCAGCTCCATTCTTCTATCTCAAAACTGCTTTGGCTATTTGGGGTCTTCTGTGTTTCCATATGAACTGTGAAATTTTTTGTTCTAGTTCTGTGAAAAATGCCATTGGTAATTTGATAGGGATCACATTGTATCTGTAGATTGCATTTGGTAGTATAGTCATTTTCACAATATTGATTCTTCCTACCCAGGAACATGGACTATCTCTCCATCTGTTTATGTCATCTTTGATTTCTTTCATTGGTGTCTTATACTTTTCTGTGTACAGTTCTTTTGTCTCCTTAGGTAAGTTTATTCCTAGATATTTATTTCTTTTTGGTGCAATGATGAATGGGATTGATTTCTTAATTGCTCTTTCTGATTTTTCATTGTTAGTTTATAGAAATGCAAGTGATTTCTGCATATTGATTTTGTATCCTGCAACTTTGCTAAATTCACTGATTAGCTCCAGTAACTTTCTGATATTCTCTTTAGAGTTTTCTATGTACAGTGTCATGGTATCTGCAAACAGTGAGAGCTTTACTTCTTTTCCCATCTGGATTCCTTTTTTTTTCTTTTTCTTCTCTGATTGTTGTAGCTAAAACTTCCAGAACTGTGTTGAATAATAGCGGGGCAAGTGGATGTCTTTGTCTTGCTTCTAATCTTAGGGAGGATGCTTTCAGTTTTTCACCATTGAGAATAATGTTTGCTGTAGCCTTATATATGGCCTTTACTATGTTGAGGTAGGTTCCTTCTATGATCATTTTTTGAAGAGTTTTAATCATAAATGGGTGCTGAATTTTGTCAAAGGCTTTTTCTGCATCTATTGAGATGATTATTTGTTTTTTATCTTTCAATTTGTTATTATGGTGTATCTCATTGATTAATAAGCATATATTGAAGAATACTTGCACGTCTGGAATAAACCCAACTTGATCATGAGTGGTTTTCCTTTTTTTTTTTTTTTTTTGATGTGTTGCTGAATTCTCTTTGCTAAAATTTTGCTGAGGATTTTTGCATCTATGTTCATCAGTGATATTGGCCTATAGTTCTCTTTTTGTGTGTTGTATTTGTCTGATTTTGGTATCAGGGTGATGGTGGCCTCATAGAATGTGTTTGGAAGTGTTCTGTCCTCTGCAAATTTTTGAAAGAGTTTTAGAAGAATAGGCAATAGCTCTTCCCTAAATGTTTGATAGAATTCTCCTGTGAAGCCATCTGGTCCTGGAATTTTGATTTATGGGAGATTTTTGATTACAGCTTCAATTTCAGTACTTGTAATTGGATTGTTCATAATTTCTATTTATTCCTGGTTCAGTCTTGGAATACTGACCTTTCTAAGAACCTGTCCATTTCTTCCAGGTTGTCAATTTTATTGCCATATAGTTGTTCATAATAGTCTCTTATACTCCTTTGTATTTCTGCATTGTCTGTTGTAACCTCTCCTTTTTCATTTGTAATTTTGTTGATTTGACTCTTCTCTCTTTTTTTCTTGTTGTGTCTGGATAAAGGCTTGTCAATATTGTTTATCTTCTCAAAGAACCAGCTTTTAGTTTTATTAATCTTTACTATTGTTTCTTTCATTTCTTTTTCATTTATTTCTGCTTGGATCTTTATGATTTCTTTCCTTAAACTAATTTTGGGTTTTCTTTTTGTTCTTCTTTTTCCAGTTGTTTCAGGTGTAAAGTAAGATTGTCTATTCGATGTTTTTCTTGTTTCTTGAGGTAAGATTGTATTGCTATAAGCTTCCCTCTTAGAACTGCTTTTGCTGCATCCCATAGGTTTTGAGTTGTCATGTTTTCATTGTCATTTGTTTCTAGAATTTTTTTAAATTTTCCTTTTGATTTCTTCAGTAACCAGTTGGTTATTTAGAAATGTGTTGTTTAATCTCCATGTGTTTGTGTTTCCTACAGTTTTTTTCTTGTAATTGATATCTAGTCTCATAGCATTGTGGTCAGAGAAGATGCTTGATATGATTTCAATTTTCTTAAATGTATTGAGGTTTGACTTGTGACCTAAGATGTGGTCTATCCTGGAGAATGTTCCATGTGCACTTGAGAAGAGGTGTATTCTTCTGCATTTGGATGGAATGTCCTGAAGATATCAATGAGATCCATCCCGTCTAATGTATTATTTAAGACTCGTGTTTCCTTATTTCCTGTTTTGATGATCTGTCCATTGGTGTGAGTGGGAGTGTTAAAGTCTCTTAGTATTATTGTGTTATTGTCAATTTCTCCTTTTATGTGTGTTAGTGTTTGTCTTATGTATTGAGGTGCTCCTATGTTGGGTGCATAGATATTTACAATTGTTATGTCTTCCTCTTGGATTGACCCCTTGATCATTATGTAGTGTCCTTCCTTGTTTCTTGTAATCTTTATTTTAAGGTCTATTTTGTCTGATATGAGCGTTGCTACTCCAGCTTTCTTTTGCTTCTCATTTGCATGGAATTTATTGTTCCATCATGTCACTTTCAATCTATATGTGTCTTGAGATCTGAAGTGAGTTTCTTGTAGACAGCATATATATGAATCGTTTCTGTACCCATTCAGCCAGTCTGTGTCTTTTGGTTTAAGCATTTAAATCCATTTACATTGAAAGTAATTATTGATATATATGTTCCTATTGCCATTTTCTTAATTGTTTGGGGTTGATTTTGTAGATCTTTTTTCTTCTCTTGTATTTCTTGATTATATGAGTCCATTTAACATTTGTTGTAAAGCTGGTGTGGCAGTACTGAATTCTCTCAACTTGTGCTTGTCTGAAAAGCTTTTTATTTCTCCATCAATTTTGAATGAAATTCTTGCCAGATACAGTAATCTTGGTTGTAGATTTTTCCCTTTCAGTACTTTAAATATATCCTGCCATTCCCTTCTGGCCTGCAGCTTCTGCTTAATGATCAGCTGCTAAGCATATGGGGTTTCCCTTATATGTTACTTGTTGCTTCTCCCTTGCTGCTTTGAATATTCTTTCTTTGTGTTTAGTATTTGTTAGTTTGATTACTATGTGTCTTGGTGTGTTCTTCCTTGCGTTTATCCTGTATAGGTCTCTTTGTGCCTATTGGAGTTAATTGGCTATTTCCCTTTCCATGTTGGGGAAAATTTCAACTATAATCTCTTCAAAAATTTTCTCATACCCTCTCTTTTTCTCTTCTTATTCTGGGATCCCTATAATTTAAATGTTTGTTCATTTGATATCAATTGATTCCAGAGGTCTCTGAGACTATCTTCAGTACTTTTCTTTTTACTTTATTCTGCTCTTCAGAAGTTATTTCCACCCTTTTATCTTCCAGCTCACTGATTTGTTCTTCTGCTTCAGATAGTCTGCCTTTGATTCCTTCTAGAATATTGTTAATTTCAGTAATTGTGTTGTTTGTCTCTGCATGTTTATTCTTTAATTCTTCTGGGTCTTTGTTAATTGACTCTTGAATTTTCTCCATTTTGCTTTAAAGGTTTTTGATCATCTTTACTGTCATTATTCTGAATTCTTTCTCAGGTAATTTTTCTATTTCCTCGTCATTTTTTGGACTTCCACGTTTCTAGTTTGTTCCTTCATTTGTGTAGCATTTCTTGGCCTTTTGTTTTATATATATATATATATATATATATATATATATATATATAAGTTATTGTGCTTGAGGTCTCCTTTTCCCAGGTTTCAGTCTTGAATTCTTTCTTCCTTTTGGCTTCTGCCCTCTAAGGTTAGTCCAGTGGTTTGTGTAACCTTCTTATAGGGTGAGTTTGTGCTGAGATTTTGCTTGTTTGTTTGTTTTTCCTCTGTTGGGCAATCCTAAGTGAGGTGATAATACTGTCTGCTGATGATTTGGTTTGTAATTTTCTTTTGCTTGTTGTTTAGATGAGGCATCCTGCACAGGGTGCTATTGGTGGTTGGGTAATGCCGGGTCTTATATTCCAGTGGTTTCCTTTGTGCAAGCTCTCACTATTTGATACTACCTAGGGTTAGTTCTCTGGTAGTCAAGGGTCTTGGAGTCAGTGCTCCCACTCCAAAGGCTCAGAGCATTATCTCTGGTCAGGAACAAAGATTCCACAAGTGGCTTGTTATGGCATGAAGTGAGATTAAAATAAATATGCAAAAATGAGAAACCAAAGATGAACCCCAGGCAAATTGCAGTTACAAAATCAGGCAAATAATAATTAAAATAATGGAATATACACATATACATATACACCCAGAGCAAAATCAAAACAGTTCAGCAAACATAAAGTACAATAGATTGACCCAGCGAACAAAGGAAACCAAAAATTATATCTACCAGTTATGAACAAAACTACCTAAAGTATAAACTATAAAACAAAATTAAAGCAAGGTGCCAAATGGGGAATAAAGCAATGAAAACAAAACTAACAAATATGTTGAGAGGAAAGGAAAGAAGGACAAGAAAGAAAGAATAGATATGCAAAGTTAAATAGGGGTAGAGGAAGATTTATATACATTAAAGATTAACTACAAGGGCAAAAGAGCAGTAGGAAAGGCAAATGAAGGAATAAATGTAGAAAAAATATAATAGGTTTAAAAATTTAAAAGTTAAAATTATAAAAAAGAGAAAAGAAAAAAAAAGGAAGAGGAAAGAACGAAGGAAAAATAAAGGAAAACTCCACAGAACTGCAAAAGCCCAAAGCAGATGCAGAGGTTCATAACAATAAGAAAAAGTGTGACTGAATATACATATACACCCATAAGCAAAATCAAAACAGTCCAACAAAAATAAAGTACAATAGATTGACCTGGTGAACAAAGGAAACCAAAAATTATATCTACTAGAACAAAACTAACTAAAGCACAATTGGAAAACAAAACTAGAGCAAGGTGCCAATTGGGGAATAAAGCAATGAGAATAAAACTAACAAATATATTCAGACTAAAGGAAAGAAAGGAAAGAAAGAAAAGAAAGAAATAATAGATATGCAAAGTTAAATGTGGTTGATAAAGAAGATTTATATGTATTAAAGATTAATAGCAAGGGGAAAGGAACAGTAGGAAAAGCAAGCAAAGGAATAAATGTAGAAAAAATAATAATAGGTTTAAAAAATTAAAGTTAAAAAAGAGAAAAAAATAAACCCTCCCCAGAACTGCAAAAGCCCAACGTAAAGGCAGAGGTTTATACCAACAATGAAAAATGTGACTGAGAAAAAAAATGGAAAAAAAAAACCAACCCTCAAAAGCTTAATTAGATTTCATATTGCTGCTGCTAAGTCACTTCAGTCGTGTGCAACTCTGTGCAACCCCATAGATGGCAGCCCACCAGGCTCCCCCATCCCTGAGATTCTCCAGGCAAGAACACTGGAGTGGGTTGCCATTTCCTTCTCCAGTGTATAAAACTGAAAAGTGAAAGTGAAGTTGCTCAGTCGTGTTCGACTCTTACTGATCCCATGGACTGCCACCTACCAGGCTCCTCCACCCATGGGATTTTCCAGGCAAGAGTACTGGAGTGGGGTGCCATTGCCTTCTCCTAATTAGATTTAATAGTGCCAATAAAACCAACAACTACAACGGAGGAGGGGGTGGAGAGTAAAGAAAAGAAAAAAAATCCAAAAGAATCTACAAAACAAGTCAAAACATAACAATAATAAATGTTTTCTTGACTCCCTGCTGTCAGAGTCCTTTCCCTTGCTGGGAGTCACAGTCCACTTCACCTCCCTAGGATGCCTTCTAACACTGTACTGGTCTCTGGACCTGCTGTGGGGGCAGCTCAGATTCTAATCTGGTCCTACTCCTGTGTGTTCTTGCCTCCAATGTCCACAGCTATCAGAACTAGTCCATTTTCAATGAGGGAGTTCTCATTGATCTTTTAGATATTCCACAGACACAGTCTGCCCGTTGATCATGTTAATCGAATTTAATATACAGCTTGTATATTAAGTGGGAGGGTTTGGGGTCTTCTTCCTTAGTCACACTGCCCCTGGATTTCAAGTGTGGTTTTATTTCCACTTCTACATGTGGGTCATCCACCGGGATTTGTTCCTGAGGCTGCCCTGGAGGACTTGGGTTTGCTCCTGCGAGGGCCAGATGTGGAGGTGATGCAGCTGCTTGGTTTGCAGGGGTTCTGGCAGCACCAGGTATTCAGGGGAGTTGGTGGCTAGGGCAGCAGGAAATACGGTGCTCTAGAAGGGTATGGCAACCAGGACTGGCCAATATGCTCCAGTATTCTTGCCTGGAGAACCCTTCTCCCTGACAGAGATGCCTGGCAGGTGACAGTCTACAGAGTCACAAGGAGTCGGACACAGCTGAAGTGACCCTGTGTGCATAGGTGCAAGACCTTTTTTTGTCTGTGGCAGCTCTGCCCCAGTGAGAGTTGAGCATGAAGGTCATGCAGGTGCTTGGCTTGCAGGGACTATGGCAGCACCAAGTGTGCAGGGACACAGACTGCCTCTGCCACAGGAGTTATGGCCCTATAGGAGTCTTTTTTTGAGCCTCTTGTAGCTGGTGATCAGAAGGCCTCTTTGGCCAGTCTTTCTTTGTAGCTCTGCCTATTCAGGTACTTAGAGGGCTTTCTTGCCTGGGGTCCTTCTCTGTTGTTTGGTGCATCAGGCACATAGAGGGGTCCGTGACTGCAGTCCTACTCTGTAGACTGGTGCATCGGTCACTTAAAGGAGGACACTGGGTGGGGTCCTACTCTGTAGTTCAGTGTGTCAGGTGTTTGATGGGTCAGCCTCTCTATTGTTCAGCTGCCAGTGCTGGCATGTGGGGGGAGAGAGAGGCTATGGTGATGGCTCCACCCCCTACACGTGACTCAGCAGTATTGCCTTGCTTTCATGGCTGCCTGGCTTTGCTCCACAGGCATATCCCACCACAATCTCCTCCCTCACATCCTCACGATCTGTCCCTCCAAAGTCAGCAGCAGCCCTCACCCAGGGATTGCTCCACAATCTCTAAACTCCAGTTTCCAGCCACTGCACCCTCTGGGGTATGTATGGCTGTGGCAAGGACCGTCAGATTCTCATTCCATTTAGGCTGCCACAGATCAGCTCTTTCACAATCAGACTTAAGCGTTTCTCCTCTGACTCAGACAATTGCCCTGATATGGGGATTGGACCCCTGCTTTAGTTCCCCCATCCACCGAGGGCAGGTCTAGTCCTACTAATACTCCTGTTTTGCCCCCTAGTTCCTTTGTCCTACCGAGTTTTTCACGGGTCTATATATTCTTTTCTGTTGGCCAGGTACTCCTGTCTGCTCTCAGCTGGTGTTCTGCATGCACTTCTGTGTCTGAAGGTGTATTGCTGATATATCCGTAGAGAGAGATGTACTCCATGTCCACCCACTCCTCTGCCATCTTTGTACCCCAGTGTTCATTGCAGCACTGGTTACCATAAGTAGGACATGGAAGCAACCTAGATGTCCATTGGCAGAGAGTTAGATAAGGAAGTTGTGGTACACATACACAATGGAATGTTACTCAGTTATAAAAAGGGATGCATTTGAGTCAGTTCTAATGAGGTGGATGAACCTTGAGCCTATTACACAGAGTGAAGTAAATCAGAAAGAGAAAAAACAAATGCAGTGTATAAACTCATATATGTGGAATTTAGAAAGACAGTACCAATGATCCTACATGCAGGCAGGATGACACAGATGTAAAGAACAGACTTTTGGACTCAGTGGGAGAAGGTGAGGGTGGGATGATTTGAGAGAATAGCATTGAAACATGTACATTACCAAATGTAAAATAGATGACCAGTGCAAGTTTAATGCATGAAGCTAGGCACCAAAAGCCCATTTTCTGGGACAACCCAGAGGGATAGGCTAGGGAGGGGGTTAGGATTGAGGGGACATGTGTATACCTGTGGCCAATTCATGTTGCCGTATGGCAAAAAACATCACAATATTGTAAAGTAATTATTCTTCAACTAAACTAAATAAATTTAAAAAAGAAAATGCTAAGACACAAAGCACAGATTTTAATGCTACAGGAATAAACAAACATTTCTCATTGGCAAAAAATGTGTTGATTATAACGATTCTTTCTTGATTAATAAAGACATATTTGAACCTACGTATAATGATTTAACATTGATAGCCTGAAGCCGCAATTACTTTTTCACCAACCTAAACACATCTCTGCCTCCCTTCTCTAAATGTGCTGATCCTCCATGGCTCAACTGAATTCCTATTCCTTCCTATTCTTCCTCTTCTGGTCACATAATTATAGTTAACTTTGAATTCCCTTGCTTTGGGACTCCCATTTTGGAGGTTTGCATTGTCATTTAGATATCTTATGGCTTTTTAGTTGCTTTGCATGTGCTTACTTTGTCTTTCAGACTGCACAGAAAGGGTCTAATTACAGAACTCTTTTATGTGCACAATAGGGGGCTTACCTGGTGGCTCAGATGGTAAAGAATCTACTGCAATGCTGGAGACCCAGGTTCCATCCCTGGGTTAGGAAGATTCTCTGGAGAAGGAAATGGCAACCCACTTCAGAATTCTTGCCTGGAGACTTCCATGGACAGAGGAGCCTGGTGGGGTACAGTCCCTGTGGACAGAAAGAATCAGAGGAGGCTGAGTGACTAACACTTATTTACACTTACAGAAAGTACATAGTGCTCAGCCCATCTTTGGGCCCTCGAGATAGAGGCTTGCTTGATTCACTTTGTGACAGCCTGCAGCATCAGACAACTAGAACGGATGGAGTAGTGAAGACTCAAGACTGAGGGAAAATGCAGAGATAACGAGGATGATGATGAGAGTGTAAATTCCTAGGCAGGTGGATAAGAAATCTGGGGCCCCTGAGGAGGAGAAAGGGATCTGGGGCTCTCAAGGAGGAGATAGGGGTCTGGAATTCTCAAGGAGGACAAATGTTTTTTTCCTACATTCCTTAGTAAGGATTATATAACAATAATGTATCCTGTTTGAGAACAAGTTTCTCCTTCCTGAAAACCTTCTGACAAATCCTGCTAGCTTAAAATGTATATATGGGAGTGGTTCTAGTAAGATCTAGTAAGTGGTTCTAGTGGATCTAGTAAGATCTTTACAACCTTGAGACATTCTTTTGATTTATTGTAATAACCAATTAAAGAGTATATAATTCTCTTGCTAAGACTAGGGATTGGGGCACTCTCCATCCCCCTTCTGATGTCTACGTTGGAAGCTTTCTTTGTCCTTTTTTATACTTTAGTAAAACTCTGCTACACAAAACCTCTTGAGTGATCAAGCCTGGTCTCTGGTCCTGAAGCTAAATCTTCTTCAGAGATCACAAATCCCTTCACCATAAGCTATCAATGATAATGGTGACTGGGCCTCCAGAGAGTGTCCTGGTAACTACAAGTTCATATCACAGCTTGCTTATGGGTTTCTTGTTGAAGTTTCTATTTCTTGAGATTGCTAAGGAAAAAAAAAAGTCCATGCTCAGAGAAATGAGCATAAATGAGCTACAAAATTCTCAGCCAGACGGTCTGGATATCAAAACATGATGTCATGTTTGGCCCTTGGCTGGCTCATTCCATCCTCGCCTATAGCTCAGTTGGTAAAGAATCTGCCTGCAATGCAGGTTCAGTTCCTGGGTCAGGAAGTTCTCCTGGAGAAGGGATAGGCTACCCACTCCAGTATTCTTGGGCTTCCCTGGTGGCTCAGCTGGTAAAGAATCTGCCTGCAATATGGGAGACCTGGACTTGATCCCTGGGTTGGGAAGATCCCCTGGAGAAGGGAAAGGCTACCCACTCTAGTATTCTGGGCTGGAGAATTGCATGGACTATGGCTGAGTGACTTTCACTGGGATCTTTAATATTTCACATGAAAGCACAAGGTCAGTCTGTTTCATTTACATATTGCATAGAAGTCACTCAGTCATGTCTGACTCTTTGTGACCCCATGGACTGTAGCCTACCGAGTTCCTCTGTCCATGGGATTTTTCAGGCAATAGTACTGGAGTGGATTGCCATTTCCTTGGTAACCCTTGCAAAAGAGTGGTGCATGTTTTCCATTCTTTCCCAGTCTATAATACACTTGTGAATTTACTGAAATGCTCTGGGCCCACTCAAGACAGGAAATGAGTTTAGTGTTGGTACATCATAGTGCTATTTCTGAAAATGAGATGTTCTGTTGCTCTAAGGACCAGAAACATGCAGACAGCCACACAAGAAGGAGCTCACATCTGGAGAAGTAAGAGCTGTTGCCAGCATTTCTCTCTGATGTGATAAACCTGAGGATGTGGGCATGTGGCAAAATATTTTCCATTTAGCAAAAAATTAAAACCATAAGCAACAGAAGGAAGGAAAAAATTCTATAAATCTCTCATTTCCTGATCACCCACAGGGAGTACAAAGGTAAAAATACTGCAAGCTACATTCTCTACAGCTTGACATCAAGGCTGAGCGCTTCTTGAGACTTTGTGGCTTAGTATGGGGGTTTCTATCACAGGCCTTGCAAGCAGTGTCATTCAGCTAGACCAGAGAAAATAATAGGAGTCCTAGGCAAAAAAATTCTAAGAAAAAAATCTCTTTCCTTCTGATGACAATATTAATAATGATAATGATAAAAACAATAGAAACTAATTGAGCAACAGCTATGTGCTAGTAATCTGGCCTTGGTGCTTTATACATTCTAGTTCACATTATCTTCATGAAAGGTCCCTAAGGTAGTCACTAGCATTATCTCCATCCAACAGATAAGTAAACAGTGACATAGGCTTCCCTGATAGCTCAGCAGTCAAGAATCTGCCAATGCAGGAGCCACAGGTTTGATCCCTGGGTCAAGAAGATCCTCTGGAGGAGGAAATGGCAACCCACTTCAGTATTCCTGCCTGGAGAATCCCATGGACAGAGAAGCTTGGCGGGCTAGAGTCCATGGGATCACAAAGAGTTGGACACGACTCAAGCAACTGAGCATGCAGACACTCAAACAGAGGTACAGAGTGGACAAAAGACTTGTCTAAGGTTCGAGCATAATAAGTCAAGGAGGTAAACTCCAGTTTCTAGTCTCTATTCAAATAACTGAAATATAAAGATAGTCCTATTAAAAAGATACAAACATTTATGTTTTTAGTCATCATGTCTAATTCTGTGGTTGTGTGATTACACACACAATATCTCTAAGAAGATATAAAGACACAGCGCTAAGTCCTAATCTAGTTCCCAACTTGAGCATATTTAGATTGAGGCAAAGGTAGCAATGGAAGATCCCCTGGAGAAGGGATAGGCTACCCTCTCCAGTATTCTTGGGCTTCCCTGGTAGCTCAGATGGTAAAGAATCTGCCTGAAGGCATGAGACTGGGTTCGATCCCTGGGTTGGGAAGGTTCCCCTGGAGGAGGGCATGGCAAACCACTCCAGCATTCTTGTCTGGCGAATCCCATGGACAGAAGAGCCTGATGAACTACAGTCCATAGGTTCGCAAAGAGTCAGACATGACTGAGCGACTGATTGAGTACACATGCAAAGATAGCTGATCATAACTCTAAACAATCCCTTTAACTTGTAAACTATTATTATTTGATCAGATTTAAAGCACTTAACCTGAATGAGAGACATAATGTACCTGAGGTGACAGTATAAACAGACACAAATATAGTAACTAGATGGTTCTGGAAGACATGTCTTTTGGGTTTCTGAGATCATCTATGATGTATCCTTGTACACAAGGTATTGCCCATGTTAGAAGTATAGACCTGACAATAAAAGACTACATATTTTTCATAAAATCCTGTTTGTTATGTCCTCTATATAGTATAAAATGCAGCAAAATTCTACATATAAACAATAGTGTATCTGAGAATATGAGAAAGGTTAAATTGGATGGACATACTTCTGCTTAAAAAGTCTTATCTTCTCAGCTCCTATGCTCCCTTGAAACTGCTCAGACTCTAGTCACAGGTTGTTCAGTCACTCAGTCGTGTCCGGCTCTTTGTGACCCCATGAGCTGCAGCATACTTCCCTGTCCTTCATTATCTCCCAGAGTTTTCTCAAACTCATGTCCATTGAGTCGGTGATGTTATCCAACCATCTCATTCTATGTTGCCCCCTTCTCTTCCTGTCCTCAATCTTTCCCAGCAAAAAGGAGTAGAAAGACATGCACTCATCTTCTCCTCTGAGAACACCAAAATCACAGCTGTTGAACAACCATCAACAGGAGGATGTTGGAACCCACCAAAAAAAAAAAAAAACAAAAAAAACAAAAACCATGTCTAAGGGCAAAGGAGAAGCCACAACAAGATGGTAGGAGGGGTGCAATCACACAAAAATAAAATCCTGTACTCACTGGGTGGGCGACCCACAAACTGGAGAGCAATAACACCAAGAAATTCTCTCACTGCTGCAAAGTTTCTAGGCCCCACATAGACTTCCCAACCTGGGGATCCAGCAAAGGGATGGGAATCCCCAGGGAATCTGACTTTGAAGGACAGCAGGATTTGATTACAGAATGTCCACAGACTGGGGAAAACAGCGACTCTTGTAGGGCACAAACAAAACCCAGGGGAAAGGAGCAATAATCTCACAAGAGACTGAGCCAGATCTGCCTGTGAATATTTGAGGGTCTTCTGAAGAGGTATGGGTTGGCAGGGGCCTGCCAAGGGGAAAGGGACACTAGAAGCAGCGGTCTTGGGAAGCATGTATTGGCATGAGTCCTTTTGGAGGTGACCAGTAGCCCTACCATAGAGCCCATAGATTTCAGGACTGAGACAATCAGTTATCAGTTCAGTCACTCATTCATATCTGATTCTTTATAACCCCATGGACTGCAGCATGCCAGGCCTCCCTGTCCAACAACAACTTCCAGACTTTACTCAAACTCATATCCATTGAGCTGGTGAGGCCATCCAATCATCTCATCCTCTGTCGTCCCCTTCTTCTCTCACCTTCAATCTTTCCCAGCATCAGGGTCTTTTCAAATGAGTTAGTTTTTTGCATCAGGTGGCAAAAGTATCGGAGTTTCAGCTTCAGCATCAATCCTCCCAATGAATATTCAGGACCGATTTCCTTTAGGATGGACTGGTTTGATCTCCTTGCAGTCCAAAGGAATCTCAAGAGTCTTCTCCAACACCACAGTTCAAAAGCATCAGTTCTTTGGTGCTCAGCTTTCTTTACAGTCCAACTCTCACATCCATACATGACTACTGGAAAAACGATAGCCTTGACTATACACACCTTTGTTGCCAAAGTAATGTTTCTGCTTTTTAATATGCTGTCTACATTGGTCATAACTTTTCTTCCAAGGAGCAAGCATCTTTTAATTTCATGGCTGCAGTCACCATCTACAGTGATTTTAGAGCTCCCCCAAATAAAGTCTCTCACTGTTTCCACTGTTTCCCCATCTATTTGCCATGAAGTGATGGGACCAGTTGCCATGATCTTAGTTTTCTGAATGTAGAGTTTTAAGCCAACTTTTTCACTCTTCTCTTTCATTTTCATCAAGAGGCTCTTTAGTTCTTCTTTGCTTTCTGCCATAAGTGCGGTGTCATCTGCATATCTGTGGTTATTGATATTTCTCCTGGCAGTCTTGATTCTAGGCTGTGCTTCATCCAGCCTGGCATTTCCCATGATGCACTCTGCATAAAAGTTAAATAAGCAGGGTGACAATATACAGCCTTGATGTACTCCTTTCCCAATTTGGAACCAGTATATTGTTCCATGTCTAGTTCTAACTGTTGCTTTTTGACTTACATACAGATTTCTCAGGAAGCAGGTCTGGTCGTCTGGTATTCCCATCACTTTAAGAATTTTCCACAGTTCATTTTGATCCATACAGTCAAAGGCTTTGGCGTAGTCAATAAAGTAGAAGTAAATGTTTTTCTGGAACTCTCTCATTTTTTCAATGATCCAACGGATGTTGGCAATTTGATCTCTGGTTCTCCTTCCTTTTCTAAATCCAGCTTGAACTACTAAAATTTCATGATTCATGTACTGTTGAAACCTGGCTTGGAAAATTTGGGTATTACTTTGCTAACATGTGAGATGAGTGCAATTGTGCAATAGTTTGAACATTCTTGGGCTTCCCTGGTGGCTCATTGCATCTGCCTGCAATGTGGGAGGGAGACCTAGGTTCAACCCCTGCCTTGGGAAGATCCCCTGGAGAAGGAAATGGCAACCCACTCTGGTATTCTTGCCTGGAAAATCCTATGGACAGAGAAGCCTGGTAGGCTATAGTCCTTGGGGTCTCAAAGAGTAGGACATGACTGAGCAACTTCAATTTTGAGCATTCCTTGGCATTGCCTTTCTTTGGAATTGGAATGAAAACTGACCTTTTCCAGTCCTGTGGCCACTGCTGAGTTTTCCAAATTTGCTGGCATATTGACTGCAGCACTTTCACAGCATCATCTTTTAGGACTGGAAATAGTTCAACTGGAACTCGATCACTTCAACTAGCTTTGTTCAAAGTGATGCTTCCTAAGCCCCACTTGACTTCGCATTCCAGGATGTCTGGCTCTGGATGAGTGATCACATCATCGTGATTATCTGGGTCGTGAAGATCTTTTTTGTATAGTTCTTCTGTGTATTCTTACCACCTCTTAATACCTTCTGTTAGGTCTATACCATTTCTGTCCTTTATTGAGCCCATCTTTGCATGAAATGTTCCCTTGGTATCTCTAAATTTCCTGAAGAGATCTCTATTCTTTCCCATTCTATTGTTTTCCTCCATTTCTTTGCATTGATCACTGAGGAAGGCTTTCTTATCTCTCCTTGTTATTGTTTGGAACTCTGTATCCAAACAGATATATCTTTCCATTTCTCCTTTGCCTTTAGATTCTCTTCTTTTCTCAGCTATTTGTAAGGCTCTTCAGCCAACCATTTGTCTTTTTGCATTTCTCTTTCTTGGGGATGGTCTTGATCACTGCCTCCTGTACAATGTCATGAACCTCCATCCATAGTTCTTCAAGAACTCTGTCAGATCTAATCCCTTGAATCTATTTGTTCCTTCCACTGGATAACCATAAAGTATTTGATTTTGGTCATACCTGAATGATTGAGTGGTTTTCCCCACTTCCATCAAATTAAGTCTGAATTTGGCTATAAGGAGTTCATGATCTGAGCCACAGTCAGCTCCTGGTCTTGTTTTTGTTGACTGTATAGAGCTTCTCCATTTTTGGCTGCAAAGAATATAATCAAGCTGATTTCAGTATAGACCATCTGGTGATGTCCATGTGTAGATTATCTCTTATGTTGTTAGAAGAGAGTGTTTGCTATGACCAGTGTGTTCTCTTGGCAGAACTCTATTAGCCTTTGGCCTGCTTCACTCTGTACTCCAAGGCCAAATTTGCCTGTTACTCCAGGTGTTTCTTGAGTTCCCACTTTTGCATTCCAGTCCCCTATAATGAAAAGGACATCTTTTTTGGGTGTTAGTTCTAAAAGGTCTTATAGGTCTTCATAGAACTGTTCAACTTCAGCTTCTTCAGCGTTACTGGTTGGGTCATAGACTTGGATAACTGTGATATTGAATGGTTTGCCTTGGAAATGAACAGAGATCATTCTGCCATTTTTGAGAATGCACCCAAGTACTGCATTTTGGACTCTTTTGTTGGCTATGATGGCTATTCCATTTCTTCTAAGGGATTCCCTCCCACAGTGGTAGATATAATGGTCATCTGAGTTAAACTCACCCATTCCAGTCCATTTTAGTTCCTGATTCCTAAAATGTCAATATTGACTCTTGCCATCTCCTGTTTAACCACTTCTAATTTGCCTTGATTCATGGACCTAAAATTCCAGGTTCCTATGCAATATTGCTCTTTACAACATTGGACTTTACTTCCATGACCAGTCACATCCACAACTGAATGTTGTTTCTGCTTTGGCTCCATCTCTTCATTCTTTCTGGAGTTATTTCTCCACTGATATCCAGTAGCATATTGGGCATCTACCAACCTGGGGAGTTCATCTTTCAGTGTCCTATCTTTTTGCCTTTTCATACTGTTCATGGGGTTCTCAAGGCAAGAATACTGAAGTGGTTTGCCATTCCCTTCTCCAGTGGACCGCATTTTGTCAGAACTCTTCACCATGACCCATCCATCTTGGGTGGCCCTACATGGCATGGCTCATAGTTTCATTGAGTGAAGGCTATGTTCCATGTGATCAGATTGGTTAGTTTTCTGTGATTGTGGTTTTCAGTCTGTCTGCCCTCTGATGGAGAAGGATAAGAGGCTTATGGAAGCTTCCTGATGGGAGAGACTGACTGAAGGAGAAACTGGGTCTTGTTCTGATGGATGGAGCCAAGCTCAGTAAATCTTTAATTCAATTTTCTATTGAAAGGTGGGGCTCTATTCCCTCCCTGTTATTTAACCTGAGGCCAAACTATGGAGGAAGTAATGACGATAATGGCAATCTCCCAGTGCCCTCAACCCTGCAGCAGGCCACCGCCCACCCATGCTTCTGCTGGGGACACCTGGACACTCACAGGCATGTCTGGGTCAGTCTCTTGTGGGGTCACTGCACAAGAGACCTTTCTTCTGGGTCCTGGTACACACAAGGTTCTGTTTGTGCCAGTCTTGTGTTCAGTTCTGGTGGCTCTATGGTGGGGTTAATGGTGACCTCCTCCAAGAGGGCTTATGCCATACCAAGGTCCATTGCTCCCAGAGCCCCTGCCCCTGCAGCAGTCCACTGCTGACCCATACCTCTTCAGGAGACACTCAAACACAGTTCTGTCTCAGTGTCTGGGGTCTCTGGGTCCTGATGCACAGAAGGTATGTTTGAGCCCTCTGAGCATCTCTGGCGAATATGGAGTTTTGTTACAAATTCGATTTTGCCCCTCCTACCATCTTGCTGGGGCTTCTCTTCCCTTGGACTGAGTCACCTTAGACCAAACAATTAAGTCTGCAGAAAATTGGATTAAAGATTTACTGAGCATGGTCCTGTCCACCAGAGTAAGATCCAGTTTTCCCCACAGCCAGTCCCTCCTATCAGGAAGCTTACACAAGCCTCTTATCTACATCCATCAGAGGGCAGAGAGAAGAAGCAAGAACTATATCCCACAGTCTCCAGAAGGAAAACCACAATCATAGAAAGCTAACCAAAATGATCACAGCCTTGTGTAACTCAGTGAAGTTAGGAGCCATGCCATGCAGGGCCACCCAAGATAGATGGGTCATGGTGGAGAGTTCTGACAAAACATGGTCTGCTGGAGAAGGGAATGGAAAACCACTTCAGTCTGTATTCTTGCCAGTCACAGGAGACATCAAATAGTCAAAAAAGGTATATTTTATAATCTTTATCTTACTGACCTAACCCGAGGTACTTCATGCCATTGACAATAACTTGGTTTCTGGTACACCACTCTTTCATAACTCCTCCTCCATCTCTCCAACCTCTCCTTTCCAGTTCCCATTACAAGTCTACCTCTTACATGCTTTTATTCTACAAAGTTTTGTCCTTGATTTTCTCTTTTCACTCCATACCATTTCCCTGAGTGATCTCTTCCACCTCAAAAGCTTCTGGCATTCTCTGTACCGTGGTGACATTCAAATCTGGATCTCCTGGTCAGACTTTAGTCAGAAGTAGTAGAACTATCTGACTAACTGACTGCCACCGGACATCTCCACATCAGTGTGCCATAAAATCTTCAACTTAAAATTTCCCTGAATGAACTTACTTCTTCCCATCCCCCATATTTAACTCTTCTTGGATTCCCTCTTTTGGTTAACCAAAAAACCACTCAACCTAAAACACCAAGCAAGAATGCTAATCATTATCCCTGAATACCTCCTCCTCCCCATCACAGCTCTTACTCAGTTGACTACATTTTCAGTCTTACTCAAAATGGATTCTTTCCACTCAAGACCACTAGTATTGCCTTAGTTCATGTCTTTCTGGTGTCTTATCTAGATTTTCATACTAGTTTTATAACTAGGTTCCCTGACCATCCCTACTCTTACTCATTCTCTACCTAGTCACCAGCGTACACTTTCTAAACACACATTTAGTCACTGCTCCAGACTTCTCAAGCACCCTCTTCATTACCTGTATAATAAAGTTCAATGTGCTGCACATGGTTTCATATTAGGACTGTCTTCATCATAAGTGAAGGACACTCAATTTAAAGTTGTTCAGGTAGAAGCCAGGTAATGAGCGTGTACAGGAATTGATCCAAAAGCTTCGGGCACACTACTCAAGTGATATCACTTGGGCTTCATTTTTCCATTTCTTTTGATCTCTCTCACTGCATCCCTGGATTCTGCCTTCTTTAGTGTGTTTGCTCCCTACAACTTGCAAGCAGCAGGAGGCAGTAGCTGCTATCTACACAGTTCGAGATTCCAAAGGAAAAAGACTATCCCAATTGCCATACATCAAATCTTAGAGAAAACTCTTATTGGCCTGCTTGGTCATGTGCTTTGAATTAATCACCGTAACCAAGGAAGACAGAACCCTAAACTGGGTAGTTTTGAGTCATTGACTGTCTAAGAGGATTTCATGAAAGATAGCCCAGTCAAGATCATAAAGAGTAGGGAAAGTGTGGTTCCCCAAAGAAAATAAAATCATGGTGCTATCATCACTTGAAGGGGAAAAAGATACTGATCAGAAAAGAATGACATAAGTCTTGACAAACTGTCTTGCCACGATCTTGATCACTGTCAGTCTCTCCCATCACTGCTCTTTCTTTCCATCACTGGACTAGTTATAGCCTCTTGAGTGTGCCCTCATTTCAGACCTTCCTGCTTTGCAAGTACTGTTTTTCTCTGCCTGGAATGTCTGGCAGGCTAAGTTTTATTCCTCTTTACGGCTCCAGCTGAAATACCTTCTTTTCTGAGAGCCCTTTGCTGACTTCCAGCTCACAAGGGAAATGCTTCCTCTTTTGTACTACTATTACGCATAGTACTTACCAACATTATTATGCTCTTTTTCACCCTATGCTGTAATTCTTCTGCTTTTTTTTGGTGGTGGGGGTGGGGGGCTGCCTAGTCCAACAACCTGGGAGACTACTGCTAGATCCTTAAAACATATCACAGATGCTGAGTAGGTGCTCAGTAAATTGTTGCATTAAGTGTTACATGAATAAATATATGAATGGCTGCGTTTTCCAGTGGTAGAAATAACATATAAAGCTTATTATTTTTGCTAGATATCAGGAATGTTCTTTGACTCATCTTTCTGCTCCTTCAACCTACCTCTTGATGCATGTGCATGTTACACATACAATATGCAAAAATTCTTCCAAAAAGATAAAGAGTTCTACCTCCTTACGATACACAGGGCTTATCCTTACTGTTCCTTTATGCCCTTTCTACAGCCAGAAAAATAGCACTCTGATCTCTGAAATTCTTTTTTCTTTCTGGATAAGTGGAGAAGTGTGAAACAAGTAGCAGGCTAAAAGGTACCTGAAAGGGAGAAGGGGAGGCCAGATGGAGATGAAAGGATGAAGGAGAATGATAGAATCCCAAATGACAAACTTTCTGGACACTTCACTTTTGTTCATCGTCAGCCAAGTTTGTTTTGATGATGAGAAAATGGTATGTGAAACTATTTGTGCCCATATCACATGACTTTGCAAGTTTAGTTTTGCTTAATACAGCTAAATTCCTCTCAAAGAAGTGTTGTTCTCAGAAAATGCATTATTGGTATAAGACTTGGATTTGCCCTATGGAATTTGTGTCATCTTAGATCATCACTCACCATTCAACACCTATTTAATCTCTGGAAAAACGGAAATCATTAATCCTGCTTTGGCTTTCAACCTCTAAGGGCTATGTGAAGTTCTCAAATGAGACTTCTGCGAAAGTATTTTGTAACATGTTAAATCAATATGTGTAAGAGTGAGTAATTAACATTCAGTTCAGTTCAGTTGCTCAGTCATGTCCGACTCTTTGCAACCGCATGAACCACAGCACGCCAGGCCTCCCTGTCTATCACCAACTCCCAGAGTTCACTCAAACTCATATCTACCAAGTCAGTGATGCCATCCAGCCATCTCATCCTCTGTTATCCTCTTCTCCTGCCCCCAATCCCTCCCAGCATCAGAGTCTTTTCCAATGAGTCAGCTCTTCACATGAGGTGGCCAAAGTATTGGAGTTTCAGCTTTAGCATAAGCCCTTCCAAAGAACACCCAGGACTGATATCCTTTAGGATGGACTGGTTGGATCTCCTTGCAGTCCAAGGAACTCTCAAGAGTCATCTCCAACACCACAGTTCAAAAGCATCAATTCTTCACCATTCAGCTTTCTTCACAGTCCAACTCTCACATCCATACATGATCATTGGAAAAACCATAGCCTTGACTAGATGGACCTTTGTTGGCAAAGTAATGTCTCTGCTTTTCAATATGCTATCTAGGTTGGTCATAGTTTTCCTTCCAAGGAGTAAGCATCTTTTAATTTCATGGCTGCAGCCACAATCTGCAATGATTTTGGAGCCCCCCAAAATAAAGTCTGACACTGTTTCCACTGTGTCCCTTTATTTCCCATGAAGTGATGGGAACAGATGCCATGATCTTCGTTTTCTGAATGTTGAGCTTTAAGCCAACGTTTTCACTCTTTCACTTTCATCAAGAGGCTCTTTCGTTCCTCTGCACTTCTGCCATAAGGGTGGTGTCATCTGCCTATCTGAGGTTATTGATATTTCTCCTGGCAATCTTGGTTCCAGCTTGTGCTTCTTCCAGCCCAGCATTTCTCATGATGTACTCTGCATAGAAGTTAAATAAGCAGGGTGACAACATACAACCTTGATGTACTCCTTTTCCTATTTGGAACCAGTCTGTTGTTCCATGTCCAGTTCTAACTGTTGCTTCCTGACCTGCATATAGGTTTCTCAAGAGACACGTCAGGTGGTCTGGTATTCCCATCTCTCTCAGAATTTTCCACAGTTTATTGTGATCCACACAGTCAAAGGCTTTGGCATACTCAATAAAGCAGAAATAGATGTTTTTCTGGAACTCTCTTCCTTTCCCCATGACCCAGCAGATGTTGGCAATTTGATCTCTGGTTCCTCTGCCTTTTCTAAAACCAGCTTGATCATCTGGAAGTTCATGGTTCACGTATTGCTGAAGCCTGACTTGGAGAATTTTGAGCATTACTTTACTAGCATATGAGATGAGTGCCATTGTGCAGTAGTTTGAGCCTTCTTTGGCATTGCCTTTCTTTGGGATTGGAATGAAAACTGACGTTTTCCAGTCCTATGGCCACTGCTGAGTTTTCCAGATTTGCTGGCATATTGAGTGCAGCACTTTCACAGCAAAATCTTTCAGGATTTGAAATAGCTCAACTGGAATTCCATCACCTCTACTAGCTTTGTTCATAATGATGCTAAGTCCCACTTAACTTCACATTCCAGGATGTCTGGCTCTAGGTGAGTGATCACACCATTGTGATTATCTGGGTCGTGAAGATCTTTTTTGTACAGTTCTTCTGTGTATTCTTGCCACCTCTTCTTAATATCTTCCGCTTCTGTTAGGTCCCTACCATTTCTGTCCTTTTTTCAGCCCATCTTTGCATGAAATTTTCCCTTGAGAATAGTTAAAATTCCTCCATAGGAGGGTGTTAAAGTAAAAGCAAACCACCTTATTCTGAAGTTTAACTTTTTTAAACATTGTTTTCTGCAATTGGATTTTATCATATTTTAATTATGATTGTGTTGTTGAAAGAGCGTGTTTGCTATGACCAGTGCATTCTCTTGGCAAAAGCCTTTGCCCTGTGTCATTCCATATTCCAAGGCCAAATTTGCCTGTTACTCCAGGTGTTTCTTGACTTCCTACTTTTGCATTCCAGTACCCTATAATGAAAAGGACATCTTTTTTTCATGTTAGTTCTAAAAGGTCTTGTAGGTTTTCATAGAACCATTTTACTTCAGCTTCTTCAGCATTACTGGTTGGGGCACAGACTTGGATTACTGTGATACTGAATGGTTTGCCTTGGAAATGAACAGAGATCATTCTGTCATTTTTGAAATTTCCCAAAGACTGCATTTCAGACTTTTGTTGACCATGATTGCTACTCCATTTGCACTCAATATGCAAGCAAATTTGGAAAGTTCAGCAGTGGCCACAGGACTGGAAAAAGTAAGTTTTCATTCCAATCCCAAAGAAAGGCAATGCCAAAGAATGCTCAAACTACCACACAATTGCACTCATCTCACATGCTAGTAAAGTAATGCTCAAAATTCTCCAAGTCAGGCTTCAGCAGTACGTGAATCATGAACTTCCAGATGTTCAAGCTGGTTTTAGAAAAGGCAGAGGAACCAGAGATCAAATTGCCAACATCTGCTGGATCATGGAAAAAACAAGAGAGTTCCAGAAAAACATCTATTTCTGCTTTATTGAGTATGCCAAAGCATTTTACTGTGTGGATCACAACAAATGGAAAATTCTGAGAGAGATGGGAATACCAGACCACCTGACGTGTCTCTTGAGAAACCTATATGCAGGTCAGGAAGCAACAGTTAGAACTGGACATGGAACAACAGACTGGTTCCAAATAGGAAAAGGAGTACATCAAGGCTGTATATTGTCACCCTGCTTATTTAACTTCTATGCAGAGTACATCATGAGAAATGCTGGGCTGGGGGAAGCACAAGCTGGAACCAAGATTGCCGGGAGAAATACCAATAACCTCAGATGTGCAGATGACATCACCCTTATGGCAGAAGTGCAGAGGAACGAAAGAGCCTCTTGATGAAAGTGAAAGAGGAGAGTGAAAACGTTGGCTTAAAGCTCAACATTCAGAAAACGAAGATCATGACATTTGTTCCCATCACTTCATGGGAAATAAAGGGACACAGTTGAAACAGTGTCAGACTTTATTCTGGGGGGCTCCAATATCACTGCAGATTGTGGCTGCAGCCATGAAATTAAAAGATGCTTACTCCTTGGAAGGAAAACTATGACCAACCTAGATAGCATATTGAAAAGCAGAGACATTACTTTGCCAACAAAGGTCCATCTAGTCAAGGCTATGGTTTTTCCAATGGTCATGTATGGATGTGAGAGTTGGACTGTGAAGAAAGCTGAAGAATTGATGCTTTTGAACTGTGGTGTTGGAGAAGACTCTTGAGAGTTCCTTGGACTACAAGGAGATCCAACCAGTCCATTCTAAATGAGATCAGCGCTGGGTGTTCTTGGAAGGACTGATGTTAAAATTGAAACTCCAATACTTTGGCCACCTCGGGTGAAGAGTTGACTCATTGGAAAAGACTCTGATGCTGGGAGGGATTTGGGGCAGGAGGAAAAGGGGACGACAGAGGATGAGATGGCTGGATGGCATCACCGATTCGATGGACATGAGTTTGAGTGAACTCTGGGAGTTGGTGATGGACAGGGAGGCCTGGCGTGCTACGATTCATAGGGTTGCAAAGAGTCGGACATGACCGTGCGACTGAACTGAACTGAATATGAATGTGAATACATTTGGGGGATTTTTCTTAATTTGGCTGACAACATATAAATCTGTCTTACCTCAAAGAAAAAAAGAAAGGAATGGAGGAGAAATAAAGAAAAAATCTACAGCCAAATATGTTAAGGTGGATATGCTTGTTAGAAGAGCTCAAGAGTTCTGATGATCTGACCTTGTCAAGAGAGGACTCAAGCAGGCTTGTTCAAATTCCAGTGTTTTCTGAAGCACTATGCAATTGTGGGAACACATTTCTTTGCCTTCTATTTGGAGGTGCTGAGGAAATTTCCAGTTGAAAAAGAAAATTATATGTATAAAATAGATAACTAATGAGAATTTACTATATAGCACAGGGGACTCTACTCAATGCTCTGTGGTGATCTAAATGGGAAACAGATCCAAAAAAGAGCAATATATGTATACACAGTACTGAAATATCAATAACCTCAGATATGCAGATAACACCACCCTTATGGCAGAAAGCAAAGAAGAACTAAAGAGCCTCTTGATGAAAGTGAAAGAGGAGAGTGAAAAAGTTGGCTTAAAACTCAACATTTAGAAAACTAAGATCATGGCACCTGGTCCCATCATTTCATGGAAAATAGATGGGGAAACAATGAAAACAGCGTCAGACTTTAGTTTTCTGGGCTCCAAAATCACTGCAGATGGTGACTGCAGCCATGAAATCAAAAGATGCTTAATCTTAGGAAGAAAAACTATGACCAACCTAGACAGCATATTAAAAAGCAGAGACATTACTTTGCCAACAAAGGTCCATCTAGTCAAGGCTATGGTTTTTCCAGTAGTCATGTATGGATGTGAGAGTTGGACTGTGAAGAAAGCTGAGCGCTGAAGAGTTGATGTTTTTGAAATGTGGTGTTGGAGAAGAGTCTTGAGAGTCCCTTGGACTGCAAGGAGATCCCACCAGTCCATCCTAAAGGATATCAGTTCTGGGTGTTCATTGGAAGGACTGATGTTGAAGCTGGAACTCCAATACTTTGGCCACCTGATGCAACAAACTGTCTCATTGGAAAAGACCCTGATGCTGTGAAAGATTGAAGGCAGGAGGAGAAGGGGATGACAGATGATGAGATGGTTGGATGGTGTCATTGACTCAATGGACATGAGTTTGAATAAGCTCTGGGAGTTGGTGATGGACAGGGAAGTCTGGTGTGCTGCACAGTCCATGGGGTCACAAAGAGTCGGACCGAACTGAGTGACAGAACAAGAACTGGTTCACTTTGCTGTATAGCAGAAACTAACACAACATTGTAAAGCAGCTATACTGTAATAAAAATTAACTTCAAAATTAAAAAATAAAATAATACCATGAAGCCACAAGATCAGATTCAACTGAAAAATGCACTGTTTTTAAGACTATAAAGAAAGCTGAGTGCCAAAGAATTTATGCTTTTGAATTGTGGTATTGGAGAAGACTCTTGAGAGTCCCTTGGACTGCAAGGAGATCCAACCAGTCCACCCTAAAGGAAATCAGTCCTGAATATTCATTGGAAGGACTGACGCTGAAGTTGAAACTCCAATACTTTGGCCACTTGATGCGAAGAACTGACTCGCTGGAAAAGACCCCGATGCTGGGAAAGATTGAAGGTGGGAGAAGAAGGGGACGACAGAGGATGATATGGTTGGATGACATTGCCGACTCAATGGACATGAGTTTGAATAAACTCCGGGAGTTGGTGATGAACAGGGAAGCCTAGTATGCTCCAGTCCAGGGGGTCGCAAAAAGCCGGACACGACTGAGTGACTGAACTGAACTGAACTGAAGATATGAATGCTTTGCCAAGTATCAAGGTTCACTAATTATTTGTTGAGTGAGTACGTGATTGAGCACGGCAGTCATAGATAGGAAATGAGGAGAAATTCTCCGCTTACTTGATCTTCAATGTGTTGTTAAGTTTAACTCTTTGTTTTCCTTCCTGTGGAGGAAGAACAATTTTTATACTGAGAATCAGTGATAATGAAAAGTAAATACAAGATCAAAGTAACACCACCTTCCATATGCAGGCTTAATATTTTTCTAAGCTCTTTTATGTGTACCCTCTCATTGAAACTCACTGACAAGAGATTATGGGAATTTTATATGCACAATGTTTAAGCATACATAATCAGTTGTTTTCCCTCTTGTTAATAAAACTGATCTCCTCCACCCCATCCTCTCTCTCTCTCCTGTTCACTATGAGATTTTGAGGAATGATGCCAGGTTCCATCCACAGATCTAGTCACCTGAAACAAGCGTGGGCAGCTGGCAAGATCAGGTCCTTTGGGGATTAAGAAACCTACCCTGACTTACTGCCTCAGCAGCGTAGACAATGACCTAAAGAAACTCTTTCTTCAGCCTTACCTCTCTCTCGCTTACTTCTGCTGTGGTGTAAATGGTATTTACCTGAAGCATAGATGTACAAAGAGGTAAACTCAAGGTGGAGATAAACTCTAGTAGAGAAAGTATCAGGAGTTCATGCCGTAGCCCTGAGAGAAAGCTAAACACTCCCATATTCACCTTAACATCACTGTCAATCAGAAGGCTGCCCTCATATAGCTTCAGATTACCACATGGGAGAGGGAGCCTCAACTAACAAGTGCTTATGGGAAAAAAAGATTTTACTTCCTTTCACCATGTAAAGTGTACAGAGTTGGGTGAGCACACACTTAACAAGTTTTACCACAACTTGTTGAGCTTTATCTTTAGAACTGTTGAAATCCTATCTTTGGGATTCTTTCCTCAATATCACAAAGAGGAATCTGAAAATTCTTACAAACTGGGCTGTGGATATTGTCAAAAGAAGAAATTTGGAAGACCAGCATCTTTGGAAGTAGAGCACAGAATGGTTTATCCATCTTCTTCATTGATGGCACTTTGCCAGATACAACTAACCACACTTCTTTTTTTTTTTTATGTGCTCACCTCTACTCCTTATCTCAACCAACAGAGTAATTATGCTTATGGGCAACAGAGAGGCAAAAATAATGATCTCTTCAAGAGATAGCTTTAGAATCTCTCTCAATGTTTCCACTCATTGAGAACAGAAACTGTGTTTGAACAACAATGGATGCCAATTTCTCCTTCATTAAGAGACCTCTTGGTTTATGCAAAACAATGACTAAGAACAGTAGGCACCCTCCTACCAAGGTAGAAGATACCAAACAAGAACCAATACTGGTTTGAAAAAGATAAATCTTCTCTTTGGTAATGTAATAAACTCTGTGTCTTTCCAGAGATCCCAGACTGCCCATATTGGAAAGAAACCCTGATTTGCCATTTGATTTCTAACTTTCATTTTCCCAGATAATAGGGAAGGAGTAATATTGCCTAACTTGTTTTATGAGCTTTGTGTAGTCTTGATTCCAAAAGGAGATAAGAATGACTCAACACTTATTTATGATTAAAAACAAAGTCTTAGAAAACTGGGACTAGGAATAGCCAGGAAATTCCTTAACTTGGTAATAGTTATATACCAAAAATCTAGAACAAACATTGTGGTCATTGGAAAAACCTTAGATACATTCCTTTAAATACTGGAAATAAGACAAGTATACACTGTTACTACTTCACTCAGTACTAGACATGCTGCTGAATGTTACCTGGAATGAAAAAGAAGTAAATTCAATGACTGGAAGAAAAGAGATAAAACTTGACATGCAAGTGATATGGTCATCTACCTAGAAAAATCAATAGAGGGACAGACCAACTCTTAGAACTAGTAAGAGTTCAATGTGTTTGCTGGGTCCAAGATCACTTCACATAAATAAGAACAGATTTCTTCATCAGTAATAAAATAGAAAATGCTATTTAAATAAAAGATGTCTATCTTAATCACAACAAAAGTTATCAGAAATTAACTTACACAAGATTTCTAGAAGATAACCTGAACAAAGGGAGAGGAATTCTATTATCTTAGATATGAGGACAATGTTATGAAGAAACCAATTCACTCCACATTTACCTATAAATTCAGGGTAAACCCAATTAAGCTTTAATCTGCACCTTTGAAGAATCAAACACACAATTCTAACATCTCAGAAAAGGCTACAGAGAGAAGACTTAACCTATCAGTTATTAAGAATAATTTAAAAAAATCAGAGTCATAAAAATAGTTTTAAGGACATGGATCCCAGAGAGACAGGCTCATGTACATGCAGCAAAGGCAGTTCCGCAAATCAATGGGCAAAGTGCAGACGCTATAGCAGATGGCGCTAAGAAAACAGGCTTACAACATGTAGAATAAGGAAACTGGATTCCTTCTTTAATAGTAAATGCAAATGCTAGATTGCAGATGGATTCAGACTCAAATGTTAAAACAAAATTTATAAAAGTACACACAAGAAAATGTAAAAGAATATGCTTATGACCTAGAAGTTAGGGAAACTATTCTTAAACAATGCTTCCCTCTAAAATAATTCTACAAATCATTAACAAAATAATCGATGAATTTGATTATATAGTAATTATATCTTTCTGTTCAAGGATGCACAACATAGATGAAGTGTACAAAAGCCTTATATTTAAGAAAAGAAGCACATGAAAATCAACAAGACAAGAACTCACAATCATGAGATGGGCTAAGGACATGATGAGGCCGTTTATAGAACAGGGAATCCAACAGGCTAACAAGCATATGAAAAGATGTCCAAATTCAGCAAGAACCAGGGAAATGCAAATTAATCAATGAGACACCATTTTACATTTGTTAAACTGGCCAGAAAAATAAAGAGAGAGAAAGCTGGACATTGCCCAGCCATGATGGAGAGATATGGGGCGATCTTTCCAAGACAGTAGAGACTGGGGCAAAGACCACTCGAACAGAACCTGGTTCAAATAAATATCCCCATATTTTATGACCAAACAGTCATACTTTTGGATGTCAACACAAAGACATTCTCACAGTTTCACAAGGGAACATTTTTTAAAAAGCTCATCAGTGTTGCTTTTGGTGGTATAAATTAGAGGCAATCTTGGAGTCCAATTCTAGGAGAAAGATAAGTTGAAGGTGAAGAATTCCCAGTGAAGGACTGTGCAGTGAAAGAAATAACAGATTACGTATGCCCACAGCTCCATGTGCTCAATCTTGTGCTCAGTTGCTAAGTTGTGTCCACAAACGGATGCTAAAAAAGTTATGGCTTTTTTAAAAAGAAAGAAAACATAGAAACAGGAGTGGAACCTGTAAACAACTAACTAGCATAAGTTGAAAATTCATGCTAATAAAATGGATATTTTATAAGAACAATACCTACAAAAAGATAAACATTAAACACTTTTGAATACTAGGGATGTAGAACTGGTGTGGAAAAGGGATGAAAGAATGAATGAAATTAAGCAAGAGACTATCATGGATCTATGACAATAATGTACATTCTGAGGAGTATAATTAACTCAAATACATCTATCTCTATACATTTCTGTGATCTATCTATCTATCTATCTATCTATCTATCTATCTATCTATCATCTATCTATCTAGGGACATGGGAATTTCTATCACGAGGTTGGAGCACAGAATAACATCCTTGTTGGAAGGGGCTACTCAAGATTGAATTTTATATATTCTCCTCCTCTAGGAAGGCCTTCTTCAAACTCTAGCTTCATAAAGGAGAGTTCATGTCAGTTCCAAAAGAAAATAAAAAAGGAAGAGGAAAGGAAAAAATGCAGACAAACAGGCTCAGAAAACCACTATTTAAGTATTATTGATATAATTAAGATTATGAAGTGAACCTCAGTTAGAAAAGGAAAAAAATAAATAAAAGCAAGTGCAAGATTAAATAATATATTTGCCATATCTCCCTCAAACAACACAATTTCCAGGAAAGTCAATTAATTTGGCCCACGTAGTCATGCTTTTCTATGATCATTGTGGAGACTAAACAACATGACAGACTAAATTTCAATGAATTAGTGAAATATTTTGTTGTCAGGCAGAAACATCCTTAAAGTGCTGTGGTATGCTCCTGGTTCACAGTTCATGTAAAGATTTGAAACCTAACAGAATGTAATTGTATGCTTTATTTAATGTAAATTGCACCCCATTTTCCCATTTGGGGTATACTTAAGTAAAAGGTGATCTTTAAGTAGTTAAAATTCTAGAGAAGGAAAATAGTTGTTTATCTAATGAATTTTACAGAACACCAGCTGCATTTGACATAAGTAGGCAGACACCCATAATAAGTGGATGGATTTTCTTTGGGGAAATGTTATTAACAGGAAAAAGCACACTTCCCACACAAATTAAATAAATTTTTTTCCTTTGGTATTTGCTTAATATCTTGATTAAAAATGTGGGTCACACAAAGCTCTATGTCCAAACTGGAGAAACTGAGTGTAAAAATATGAGAAACATTAGGTGGAGATCAGGGCCCATTCACTATAAGGGGGCTGAGATTAGAGGTGACCACAAGTGACTCCCCACTGTAAAGTGAAGCAATAAGTGCTCTGAAGAAACACTTAGGGCTTTCATTCATTCACCCAAAGTATGTCAAAGAGTAACTCATTATCCTGGCACTGTTCTCAAAATTTTGAACGAGACCAGCAAAACCCTTTATATTCTAATGGGATCAGACAGACAAGAAGTCTGTAAACAGGTGATTACTAATACAGCTTATGTTATGTTAAGCACTGGGAAGAAAAAAAATATGGAAAGGTAGCAATAGGAGAAAGAGTGAGAATGGGAAAATATATTTTGGCAGAGGTGGCTCTGCTCGCTGAAGTGATTAGAGGAGGTCCATCTGAGAAGCTGCATTTTAGGTGGACCTGAATGGTGAAAGAATGGGATGATGGATAGCCCAAAGAGGTGTAGGGAGGGGAAATAAGGAAAGAGAATGGGATAAACGGGCATAGAAATAAAGCCAGTGTGGTTGATGCACAGTGAGAAAGTTAGGAGTGATAAAAGGTGATCATGGAAAGGAAGATGGAGTTAAGTTATGAAAAACCTTATGGGCTATGAGAAGGAGTTTAGATTTTTATTACAAGTACAGAGTATTGTCAGTGGGCAGAGGACTGTGTGCATAATCCATCATGTCTGACTCTTTGTGACCCCACGGACTGTAGCCTGGCAGGCTCCTCTGTCCATGGAATTTTCCAGGCAAGAATACTGGCATGGGTTGCCATTTCCTACTCCAGCAGATCTTCCCAACCCAGGGATCGAACCTGGGTCTCTTGCATCTCCTGCATTGATGGGCAAATTCCTTACCTCTGAGCCACCTGGGAAGCCCACATAGTAGGTATTAATGTGTAATAACATTTTTGAAGATTGAATTCTGGTCAATGTAGATCTATAATAACAGTAAGGCAATCCAAGGAATTGTCTACCTGAATTGAAAGGGCTCCAATTGAAACTGGCTCAGAGAAAGTATCATTTCAGGAAATAATACACAGTAGACTAGCATTTCCTTTCAGAATCAAGAAAATATCTTCTGAGTAACCTGTGCTTTATTTAATCTTTGACTTGTATTGAATAACTGTATTATTGGCTCCAAGAAGTCCAATGCTAACCTGTGTGGTATGTTATTTTTTTTTATTAGTCATGGTTTTCCAAAGAAACAGAAAAAAATACAGGTTTTTATCTATATGTATACCTTTACTTTATCTATCTATGAGAGAGAAATTTATTTTATGGAGTTGGCTCATATAATTGTGGTGGCCCTGCAAGTCTCAATTCTGCAGGTTGGGCCAGTAAGCTGGAGACCCAGAAAAAGGTTGAAGTTACAGTTCAAGTCAAAAGGCAGTCTGGGGACAGAATTCCTTCTTCCTTAAGAGAAATCAGTCTTTTGTTTTGTTTTGTTTTCCTTTTTCCCCTAAAGCCTTCAACTGATTAGAAGAGGCCCACTCATATTGTAGGGGATATTCTGCTTTACTCAAAGTCTATTAATTTAAATACTAATCTTACCTAAAACATAACTTCATAGGAACATCTAGACTAGTGTTTCACCAAATATCTAGGTATTGTGTCCTAGTCAACACATAAAATTGACCATCACTGTTTCCACCCTTACAGTTTAATAAAGATGGTACTGCTTATTTTGTACGGCAGAAAAAAAAGTCCTGAGCAACTTTCTCCTTAGTGAGAGAAAGCTATAGCTATAAAAGTCTCAAAGTAAGGCAAACTCATTCTACATCGGTTTCTTCAGTCCCCCCCCGCCCAGTATTTCCTGACCAGGTGAGATTCTACTCTGTTATGGGGTTGTCTTAATACTCTAAGCTTCCTTTTTACCTACTCCTCCGTCTTCCCTGCTCCCTTTCTTATCAAATATCACTGATGAAATACAGATATAATTAAAAAAATTTAAGTGTCTTTAAGAAAGAAAACAGAATATAGGCAGAAAAGAGACCATATTTTATGACTTATAGCTGAGAAATGACTGTGGGAAGTAAGAATTTCAGTTCTGCTCCACTGCATGAAAGAATACAGTTATTTTCTTCTCAATGACTTGGGGGAAAATTGATTCATTTGAATGAAATTTAGTACACAATTGCCCAACACCTCTTTTTAATTTATTTTCAAAGCAGGATATTTTTAAGATTTGTAGAGAGATGTTTGCGGTTTATAGGATATACTCTGGCTATGCTTACTACCCAGTTATTTCCAAATATTTCCAATTATCAACCACTAATAAACCCAAGTTTATTTCCATTAATCTTGTGAGGAATGTAAGGATCTTAAGAGATGGTGACAAATATTTAAGGTCAGCAAAAGTTCACCTCTAGTTACCTAGACAGGAAGTGTGGGCAAACCAGTTTGGTCCAGTTGTGCTGATGGTAGATAGGAGAAAACTCACAGTGCAGGAGTTTCAATATGCCCTAAGGGTAATATGCATTCTCACACATCTGAGGGAAATTCCATTCAATCAAGAGTAGTTTTTGAATTTCAGCCATGTTCAAGGCACTGGGTTAGGTGGACATAGTGGTAGGAGGGAAGATTTAGAGATGGGTAAACTACAGCTTCTATTGTCCTCATTAATTATAATCTAAAGGGAAGAATGGGGCTTCCCAGGTGGTGCTCATGGTAAAGAACCCACCTGCCAATGCAAGAGACGTAAGAAACATGGATTTAATCTCTGGGGTTGGGAAGATCCCCTGGAGGAGGGCATGGCAACCCACTCCAGTATTCTTGCCTAGAGAATCCCATGGACACAGGAGCCTGGTGGGCTACAGTTTGTAGGGTAACAAAGAGTCAGACATGACTGCAGTGCATATATATCCATCATACAAGGTAAAACATAGTAACTCAAGAATAGAAATATTTATGTAGGGACTTCCCTGCTGGTGCATTGGATAAGAATCTGCCTGCCAAGGCAGGATACACATGTTCAATCCTTAGTCTGAGGCGATTCCGCATGCTGTGGAGCAACTAAGCCCATGTGCCACAACTACTGAGGCCACGTGCTACAGCTACTGAAGCCCACACACCTAGAGGCCATGTTCCACAGTAAGAGAAGCCATGGTAATGAGAAGCCTGAGCACCACAGTGAAGAGTAGCCCCCACTTGCCACAACTAGAGATAGACTACGTGCAGGAGCAAGGACCCAGTGCAGCTAAAAATAACTAAATGAATAAATAATTTTTAAACAGAAACATTCATGTAATGGCTTGTTGGCCAGAATATCTTTTTGTACTTCTAGAGGAATAGAGTTGGGCCATGAGCTGACATCTACTACCTTTGAACAATTTGCCTGGTAGCCAAGAATCTGAGGAAGAATCTGCCTATTTTGGAAATAGTCTCCAGCCTTGACAGCAAAGCTTTCCACCTCCCTTTTTTCTGTTCTTGGTCTTCAGATTTAGGTTTCCAGTGAGGATTTAGGAATATGCCTCTGTTGGTGGCATTCAGCCAACACAGCACTGGATGCCACAAAGACCTTTGGGAGATCCAGGCTATAGATTCCAGAAGCCAAAAATGAATGCTAAATATCACAATTGTGAGTGCCTTCCACTTTGTTCTTGACTTGTCATGGGCTAGCATCTCTCACTTGTATTCTACTCTCTTGGTGTTCCCTGGGTCAAAGTCCAGAGATCTCTTGCATTTTTTGAGAGAGGAATTGCTAAATGCACTGATTTGGCCTTTCTTTGTGTTAAACTTGTTTGAATGTTTGTTCTGGCCACAGAGACTTAGTCCAGCTTACTAACTACTTTTGTTTTACAACCTAGAATTTAGTCCAGATTGTTAGCTGCCTATAGCTGTGTGTGTGTATACGTGCACACACTCAGTCTTATCTGACTTTTTGCCACCCCATGAAATGTAACCCGCCAGGCTCTTCTATCTATGGTATTTCCCAAGCAAGAATACTGGAGGAGGTTGCGATTTCCTTCTCCAGGGGAATCTTCCCAACACAAGAATAGAACTTGTGTCTCTGGCTTTGGCAGTCAGGTTCTTTACCAGCTGAGCCATCAGGAAAGCGCCAGGGGGATTCAGTTATGCCCTAGCTACTAACTGAGAAGCTGTCATGTTCCAATGAAGCTTCTGGTAGAGCGGGATAATGAGACATGAAGCTACGCTGCCAAACCACACCCATCCTCAGTTTACATTGCAGTGTAAACTGATTATGCAGTTGTTTCTGGTGCTTTCCTTTGAGTCATCTTGACACTTGCCACAGATGTTTCTAAGGATTTGATTCCTCTCTACTATGTGCCACTCGTAAACTCAGAGGCATCTGCCTTTAAAACTTGAACTCTGGTGACACAAGTCATATAGTCTAGAGTGTACAGGTTAAAATAGGGCTATGTCTGTAATAGTCACTCATTAAATATTTCTTGGGAGAATGTATTTTTCCAATGTTTCTTACCATTTTCCCTCTATTGCTTCATTCATTCAATCCATCACTCAGTTATTCATCAAGTACTTATTGAGTACTTGCTATGTGACAAGGACTGTCCTAGATATAGGGAATATATCAAAGGAACAAAAGAGGCAAGAATTTCTTCCCTCCTGGAGCTTTCATCCCTTATTACCATATGGCAGAAGCAATAAATACCTCGGCATGCTATATATATTATAAATGGTCATAATTAATATAAACAAAAATAAAGTAAGGAAAGGGGTGAAGGAGGTTGGCGTCAGAGGAGGGATGAAGTTATTAGGGTTCTTCTGTGTTAAAATGATGGGAGATTAGGAAGAACTGGCAAGAAGGAAGACTGATAAAGAATAGCCAGTGGGGTAGAAGGGAAACAAAGGATGTGTGATTTGGGGAGTCAGTCAGTTCAGTTAGTCAGTTCAGTAGTTCAGTCTTGTCTGACTCTTTGCAACCTCAAGAATCACAGCACACCAGGCCTCCCTGTCCATCACCAACTCCTGGAGTTCACCCAAACCCATGTCCATTGAGTTGGTGAGGCCATCCAACAACCTCATCCTCTGTCTTCCACTTCTCCTCTTTCCTTCAATCTTTCCCAGTATCAGGGTCTTTTCAAATGAGTCAGCTCTTTGCATCAGGTGGCCAAAGTACTGGAGTTTCAACTTCAACATCAGTCCTTCCAATGAATATTCAGGACTGATTTCCTTTAGGATGGACTGGTTGGATCTCCTTGCAGTCCAAGGGACTCTCAAATCTTCTCCAGTATCACATTTCAAAAGCATTAATTCTTTGGTGCTCAGCTTTCTTTATAGTCCAACTCTCACATCTATGCATGACCACTGGAATAACCATAGCCTTGAATAGACAGACCTTTGCTCACAAAGTAATGTCTTTCCTTTTAAATATGCTGTCTAGGTTGGTCATAATTTTCCTTCCAAGGAGTAAGCGTCTTTTAATTTCATGGCTACAGTCACCATCTGCAGTGATTTTGGAACCCTTCAAAATAAAGTCAGTCACTGTTTCTGCTATTTCCCCATCTATTTCCCATGAAGTGATGGGACTGGTTGTCATGATCTTAGTTTTCTGAATGTTGAGTTTTAAGCCAACTTTTTCACTTTCCTCTTTCACCTTCATCAAAAGGCTTTTTAAATTCTTCTCTTTCTGCCATAAGACTGGTGTCATCTGCATATCTGAGGTTATTGATATTTCTCCCAGCAATCTTGATTCCAGCCTGTGCTTCCTCCAGCCCAGCATTTCTCATGATGTACTCTGCATATAAGTTAAATAAGCAGGGTCACAATATACAGCCTTGATGTACTCCTTTTCCTTTTGGGAACCAGTCTGTTGTTCCATGTCCAGTTTTAACTGTTGCTTCCTGACCTGCACACAGGTTTCTCAAGAGGCAGGTCAGGTGGTCTGGAATTCCCACCTCTTTTGGAATTTTCCACAGTTTATTGTGATCCACATAGTCAAAGGCTTTGGCATAGTTAATAAAGCAGAAATAGATGTTTTTCTGGTACTCTCTTGCTTTTGCAATGATCCAATGGATGTTGGCAATTTGATCTCTGGTTCCTCTGCCTTTTCTAAAAGCAGCTTGAACATCTGGAAGTTCACGGTTCACGGATTGTTGAAGCCTGGCTTGGAGAATTTTAAGCATTACTTTACTAGCATGTGAGATGAGTGCAGTTGTGCGGTAGTTTGAGCATTCTTTGGCACTGCCTTTCATTGGAATTGGAATGAAAGCTGACCTTTTCCAGTCCTGTGGCCACTGCTGAGATTTCCAAATTTGCTGGCATATTGAGTGCAGCACTTTTACAGCATCATCTTTCAGGATTTGAAATAGCTCAACTGGAATTCCATCACCTCCACTAGCTTTGTTCAAAGTGATGCTTCCAAAGGTCCATTTGACTTCACATTCCAGGATGTCTAGCTCTAGGTGAGTGATCACACCAATGTGATTATCTGGGCCATGAAAATCTTTCTTGTATAGTTCTGCTATGTATACTTGCCACCTCTTCTTAATATCTTCTGCTTCTGTTAGGTCCCTACCATTTCTGTCCTTTATTGACCCAATCTTTGCATGAAATGTTCCTTCAGTATCTCTAATTTTCTTGAAGAGATCTCTAGTCTTTCCCATTCTATTGTTTTTCTCTATTTCTTTGCATTGTTCACTAAGGAAGGCTTTCATATCTCTCCTTGTTATTCTTTGGAACTCTGCATTCAAATGGGTATATCTTTCCTTTTCTCCTTTGCTTTTTGCTTCCCTTCTTTTCACAGCCATTTGTAAGGCCTCCTCAGGAAGCCATTTTGCTTTTTTTGCATTTCTTTTTCTTGGGGGTGGCCTTGATTCCTGTCTCCTGTACAATGTCATGAACCTCCACCCATATTTCATCAGGCACCCTATCAGATCTAGTCCCTTAAATCGATTTCTCACTTCCATTGTATAGTCATAAGGGGTATGATTTAAGTCATACCTGAATGGTCTAGTGGTTTTCTCCACTTTCTTCAATTTCAGTCTGAATTTGGCAATAAGGAGTTCATGATATGAGCCACAGTCAGCTCCCAGTATTGTTTTTGCTGACTATATAGAGCTTCTCCATGTTTGGTGCAAAGGATATAATCAATCTGATTTCGGTGTCAGCCATCTGGTGATGTCCGTGTGTAGAATCTTCTCTTGTGTTGTTGGAAGAGGGTGTTAGCTATGACCAGTGTGTTCTCTTGGCAGAACTCTATTAGGCTTTGGCCTGCTGCATTCTGTACTCCAAGGCCAAATTTGCCTGTTACTCCAGGTGTTTCTTGACTTCCTACTTTTGCATTCCAGTCCCCTATAATGAAAAAGGACATCTTTTTGGGGTGTTAGTTCTAGAAGGTCTTGTAAGTCTTCATAGAACCATTCAACTTCGCTTCTTCAGCATTACTGGTCAGGGCACAGACTTGGATTACATGATATTGAATGATTTGCCTTGGAAATGAACAGATATCATTCTGTCATTTTTGAGATTACATCCATGTACTGCATTTCAGACTCTTTTGTTGACTATGAAGTCTACTCCATTTCTTCTAAGAGATTCCTGCCCACAGTGGTAGATATAATGGTCATCTGAGTTAAATTCACCCATTCCAGTCCATCTTAGTTTGCTGATTCCTAGAATGCCGATGTTCACTCTTGCCATCTCCTGTTTGAGTACTTCCAATTTGCCTTGATTTGTGGACCTAACATTCCAGGTTCCTATGCAATATTACTCTTCACAGCATCAAACCTTGCTTCTATCACCAGTTCCATCCACAGCTGGATGTTGTCTTTGCTTTGGCTCCATCCCTTCATTGTTTCTGGAGTTATTTCTCCACTGATCTCATATTCTTCATCGGTTCTCAAGGCAAGAATACTGACGTGGTTTGCCATTCCCTTCTCCAGTGGACCACATTCTGTCAGACTACTCCACCATGACCCGTCTGTCTTGGGTGGCCCCACACAGCATGGCTTATAGTTTCATTGAGTTAGACAAGGCTGTGGTCCGTGTGATAAGAATGGTTAGTTTTCTGTGATCGTGGTTTCAGTCTGTCTGCCCTCTGATGCCCTCTCATGCCCTCTCTCAGTGCCTACTGTTTTACTTGGGGAGTCAAGAAGATAAGAACTGAGAACTAATATGGAGGCCATTTGCTACTCAACAAGAGCAGTTCTGCTGGTAATGGAGAGAAAAACCTGACTGGAGTTATTTAAAATAATAATTGGAGAAGCATATGAAAAGTTTCAACATCATCAGCCTTCAAAAAATGGCAAATTAATACTAAAGAAATACCAGTACCTCCTACTAGACTGAATTAAATTAAAAGGACAGTAAAATCAGATGTTGGTGAGAATATGGAGATTTATATTGTTGGTGGCCATATAAATTGGTAAAGCCACTTTGGAAAATTAACTGGTAATATCTTTTGAACTAAACATGGTCCTACCACAATTCCATTCCAGGCTATATATCCAATAGGAATGAGTGCTTGCAAAATATTTTAAGAATGTTCAAAGTAGCTTTATTAATGATAGCAAAAAGTTGAAAGCAATTCAAATATTCATCCACAGAATGGATAATCTGTGGTATGTTCATACAGAATATGAAAAATGAAAAAGAATGAACCACTGCCATCCTTAACAATACAAATGAATCTCACAAACATAATATTGCATGAAAAAGCTAGACATGAAAGAGTATATACTGTGTGATTCCACTAATATGACATTGAGAAATAGGCAAAAATTAATCTATGGTGATAGAGTAGAAAATTGATATTATCCTTAAGGAGATAGTGATCAGAAAGGGGCATGAGGGAACCGCTCATGAGGACTGCTATTATTCTAATTTTAATCAGAGTTATGCTTAAATGCTATACACTTAAGATCTATGTATTTCATTCTTAGTATGTGTCTCTCAGTCCGAGTTTTCGTGATCCCATGGACTGTAGCCCAACACGCTCCTCTGTTCATAGGATTCTCCAGAAAGGAGTGAGTTGCCACTCACTTCTCCAGAGGATCTTCCAACCGAGGGATCAAAATCACATCTTGCACATTTCAGGAAGATTATTTACCATCTGAGCCATGAGGGAAGCCAAGTGCTTAAGTGCTATACACTCAAGATCATGTATTTCATTCTATGTAAGTCATACATTAATAAAAAGTGTTTAGACGTAGAATTAAGAAAAGGTAATAGGGACAACTTTTTCTTTTCTCTCCCCAATACTAACATGGGGAAGTTCTAAGCACATAGAATCTTAGAATGGGAAAGGATTTAAAGATTGTCCTGTCTGAACTTCTTCCACAGTACCCTATGAAGCATACCACTTTCCTGCAGGCTGGTGTCTGGAATATGTGCCCTTGAGTACTGATCACTTTTCTACATGTCTGGACATCATTTTGGTTGACTCTCTTGATTATCATGGTATGTCAGTCAGGAGAAAACATAGCAATATAGATTCAGGGTAAACTTAAGGAATGACTCCTATAAGAATCAAAGATACTAAATTTCATGTTCTGTATGGAGATGGGTAATTGTGACCAACTCCTACCTTATATTTTATGAAGAGAAGCACCATCTCTCAAGTTTAGAAGGCATATTTCAGGTGAAAGGAAAGGTGTGTGCCAGTGCAAACCCCAGGTTATTCCAAACTGGGAGTTTCTCCACATATGAAAAATACACATAAATCTTTTGAGCTTCAGTGGGATCAATTTAAATGCTTTTAGGTAAGTTGGTATAAAGATAGCAAACACAAGAATGATCAAAGTGATGTCAGACCCCGAACTGAACTGCTTGACTTGTTCAGAGGCTGCCTTTCAGCTTGTCCAAGTGAGGAGCTTTACCTTTTGCATTAATTTGGAAATAACTCATGACACAGTATAGACCAAATCCTCTCTCCCTTGAAGCCCAGCCAACTTCCAGGGCTATACCTTTCCTTGCCAAAGAACACACCCTGAGCCTTGGGAAGCTTCCTTGAGAGAGCCTCAGAAGGGAGATATGGCAACAGCAGTAGGGACAGGAACTGATAAACTGGGAGAAGGAGTTCGCTGGGCTAGTGGGAATCTTTCTCCTGCTTTCTACCCTGGGCACATCAAAATCATGTAGTAAGGGAAATCTACCCTTCCCTCCATGCAGGCTGCGTGCTAAGTTGCTTCAGTCATATCCAACTCTTTGTAACCCTATGGACTGTAGCCTACCAGGCTCCTTAGTCCCTGAAGCAAGTACAAATTTGAAGAGGGTGGAAACTGGCTGTGGAGCAGTTAGCATGGCAGGGATAAAGCTGTTCGTTTTGTGGGAACATTTTGTGGGAAGCAGCTGAAGCAGGGAGTGGAGAGCAGAGTCATGAAAACCTGTCCTGCTGACTGCAATCTATGCTATAGGAAATTGCATAATAGCGGTTTCATCAGCATCTAGGTTGCTGAAGCCAATGTTGTTCATCTCTTAGGACATGAGTCATGACTGTAAACACTCACTCACACAAACACGCATACACCAATCTGGATGGTAACATCCACTGGGGATCATGTGATGGAAATAGAAATAATCAAAAGATCATATAGCACCTTCATTATCAACCACTCCCACACAGGTGCACAAAAATGTTAATTTAGAGACCAAAATGATGCTCATGTGCAGCGTATACTGTAAATTCTCATTAGTTGTGCTGACTGAGAAACGAATGGATGTTGGCTGGTAGGCATTTTAAAACTAAACTCAGATAAACTTTTAAAGGCTTCCCTGGTGGCTCATCTGGTAAAGAATCCACCCACAATGTAGGAGACCTGGGTTTGATTCCTGGGTTGGGAAGATCCCCTGGAGAAGGGAATGGCTACCTACCCACTCCAGTAGTCTGGACTGGAGAATTCCATGGACTGTATAGTTCATGGGGTAGCAAAGAGTCGGACATGACGGAGCGACTTTGACTTTAAACTTCAAAAAATTTTTAAATATTTTAATTTTTCATCTAGTAAATTAAAAAATAGATTCAGTGATAACTAACAAAGGTTGATTAAAGTGTGGGGAAATGGACACTCACAGGAGAGTATAAATTTATATACATTTTTCTATAGATCAGTTTGGCAATATCAAACAGAAGTATCAAAATATAAATTTCATTTACCTAATTTTAGGTAATTCTAATTTTAGGACTTTTAAAGAATATCACTAGTATTATTTTCAGAGACTGTGCTCTTTACACAATGAGGTAATACATCAACATTAAAAATGATGTTTTAAAGGGGATATTTTGGAAGTGGGATGGAGGCTTAAGAGGGAGGGGATAGATGAATACACATAGCTGATTAACTTCATTGTATAGCAGAAACTAATGGAACATTGTAAAGCAACTATACCCAAATAAAAAATAAAGAGTATTTTGGTGTTTGTTGATATGGAAATATGGAAATTTGTTGATGAGTGGGAAAATATATTTAAAAACATTAAAAAGCAGTGTGAATAGTATGATCTCATTTTGTAAATAAATATGTAAATAGTTGCACACAAAACTCAGATAAAGTTTTCATAAATAGTATGCAGCTCAAAATTATTTCTGTTGAAAGCTCCAAATTGCCTTCTAGCTAGGATTCAATGAGTTAGCTGGAAATAAAGGGAAAAAAGAGACAGAGTAATGCAATTTAAGGCTTAGTATTCAACGTCTAAGGAGCCAGATCAGTGTTTTCCAATCTAATGTATGGGCATTAGAATCACTGGGAATATTCAGATTTATTGGGTCTGAGGTCCCTCTAAACTGGTACTGTTAAGGCTTCCAAAGTGATTTTAATGTGCAGCCACAGATGAGATCTAATGCATTAGGTGCAGTGGTTCTCAAAGTGTGGTTCCTGGACCAGCATCATCATTATCCCCTGATAATTTGTTAGAGAGGCAAATTATTGGTTCCTACCCTAGCCTTACTGAATCAGAAACTTTGGGAGTGGCTGGGCCTGGCTGTTTATGGTTTGACAAGTGCTCCAAGTGCTTTCGATGCAGCCTAAAGTACGAGAAGGGCTTCCTTGGTGGCTTAGTGGTAAAGAATCCACCTGCCAATGCAGAAGAAGTGGGTTCGATCCCTGGGTTGGGAGGATCCCCTGGAGAAGGAAATGGCAACCCACTCCAATATCTTTGCCTGGGAAATCCCATGGATAGGAGAGCCTGGCAGACTACAGTGCATGGGGTCGCAAGAGTCGGACCCGACTGAGTGACTAAACAACAGCAACAAGGTATGAAAAACCTTACCTCAGGGAAACAGTGCCATGAGTTTCAGGTGATCCACCACAGGAAACCTAATTTAAAGAGGCCTGCTCAGAGCTCTGCATGATAGCAGATGGACTATTCTAAACAGAAGTCAGCATAGTTACAAAAGCCCCAAATTTAAAAAAATTAATCAGGGAAAGGGAATTTATGCTGACGCACACACACAGGCAGTGATCTTCCAAAGCAGGCTAAACTGACATATGTGAGAAAGCTTTGTGTCCCACTAAACACACTGTTACATGTTTCCAATGCCTGGAAGTGCTCAGGCTGCTATTAACAATACTTTCCCACAGTAATACACCCTCCATGTTACAACCAAAGTAATATTTTCCGCTTGCAACACTGATCATCCCACCTCCATTTCCAGACTTAAAAACCCCAAGGCTTTCCGTTGCCCACAAGGCAAAGACCAAAATTCCCAGCACAGCTTAAAAGGTCTCACACATTCTGATCCCCACCCATTTCCACCCTCGTGTCACAGGATGTTCCCTGGTGAGTTCAATGTCTTAGCTACATTGGCCTCCTTTCTGTCCTTGGGACTCCCAACCATCCCTCCTGCCACACTCTTTTCATACAATGTACCCTCTGCAGGAGGGCCTAGAGGAGTTATCCCACGTTGAAGATAAGGAAGGGCGGCGGTGAGGAGATACCCCTCGTCCAAGGTAAGAAGCAGTGGCTGAGCATTGCTGGAGCAGCCGTGAAGAGATACCCCACGCTCAAGGTAAGGGAAACCCAAGTAAGATGGTAGGTGTTGCAAGAGGGCATCAGAGGGCAGACACACTGAAACCATACTCATAGAAAACTAGTCAATCTATCACACTAGGACCACAGCCTTGTCTAACTCAATGAAACCAAGCCATGCCCGTGGGGCAACCCAAGACGGCTGGGTCATGGTGGAGAGGTCTGACAGAATGTGGTCCACTGGAGAAGGGAACGGCAAACCACTTCAGTATTCTTGCCTTGAGAACCCCATGAACAGTATGAAAAGGCAAAATGGTAGGATACTGAAAGAGGTACTCCCCAGGTCAGTAGGTGCACAATATGCTACTGGAGATCAGTGGAGAAATAGCTCCAGAAAGAATGAAGGGATGGAGCCAAAGCAAAAACAATACCCAGCTGTGGATGTGACTGGTGATAGAAGCAAGATCCGATGAAGTAAAGAGCAATATTGTGTAGGAACCTGGAATGTCAGGTCCATGAATCAAGGCAAATTGGAAGCGGTCAAACAAGAGATGGCAAGAGTGAACATCGACATTATAGGAATCAGCGAACTAAAACTGGACTGGAATGGGTGAATTTAACTCAGGTGACCATTTTATCTACTACTGTGGGCAGAAGAAATGGAGTAGCCATCATGGTCAACAAAAGATTTTGAAATGCAATACTTGGATGCAATCTCAAAAATGACAGAATGATAACTGTTCATTTCCAAGGCAAACCATTCAATATCACAGTAATCCAAGTCAATGCCCCAACCAGTAACGCTGAAGAAGCTGAAGTTGAACGGTTCTATGAATACCTACAAGACCTTTTAGAACTAACACCCCAAAAAAGATGTCCTTTTCATTATAGGGGACTGGAATGCAAAAGTAGGAAGTCAAGAAACACCTGGAGTAACAGGCAAATTTGGCCTTGGAATGCAGAATGAAGCAGGGCAAAGACTAATAGAGTTTTGCCAAGAAAATGCACTGGTCATAGCAAACACCCTCTTCTAGCAACACAAGAGAAGACTCTACACATGGACATAACCAGATGGTCAAACCGAAATCAGATTGATTATATTCTGTGCAGCCAAAGATAGAGAAGCTCTATACAGTCAACTAAAACAAGACCAGGAGCTGACTGTGGCTCAGATCATGAACTCCTTATTGCCAAATTCAGACTTAAACTGAATAAAGTAGGGAAAACCACTAGACCATTCAGGTATAACCTTAATCAAATCCCTTATGATTATACAGTGGAAGTGAAAAATAGATTTAAGGGCCTAGATCTGATAGATAGAGTGCCTGATGACTATGGAATGAGGTTCGCGGCATTGTACAGGAGACAGGGATCAAGACCATCCCCATGGAAAAGAAATGCAAAAAAGCAAAATGACTGTCTGGGGAGGCCTTACAAATGGCTGTGAAAAGAAGAGAAGAAAAAGCCAAGGAGAAAAGGAAGGATATAAGCATCTGAATGCAGAGTTCCAAAGAATAGCAAGAAGAGATAAGAAAGCCTTCTTCAGCTATCAATGCAAAGAAATAGAGGAAAAGAACAGAATGGGAAAGACTAGAGATCTCTTCAAGAAAATTAGAGATACCAAGGGAATATTTCATGCAAAGAAGGGCTCGATAAAGGACAGAAATGGTAGGGACCTAACAGAAGCAGAAGATATTAAGAAGAGGTGGCAGGATACACAGAACTATACAAAAAAGATCTTCACGACCCAGATAATCATGATGGTGTGATCACTCATCTACAGCCAGACATCCTGGAATGTGAAGTCAAGTGGGCCTTAGAAAGCATCACTACAAACAATGCTAGTGAGGTGTTGGAATTACAGTTGAGCTATTTCAAATCCTGAAAGATGATGCTGTGAAAGTGCTGCACTCAATATGCCAGCAAATTTGGAAAACTCAGCAGTGGCCACAGGACTGGAAATGGTCAGTTTTCATTCCAATCCCAAGGAAAGGCAATGCCAAAGAAAGCTCAAACTACCTCACAATTGCACCCATCTCACATGCTAGTAAAGTAATGCTCAAAATTCTGCAAGCTAGGCTTCAGCAATATGTGAACCATGAACTTCCAGATGTTCAAGCTGGTTTTAGAAAAGGCAGAGGAACCAGAGATCAAATTGCCAACATCTCCTGAATCATGGAAAAAGCAAGAGAGTTCCAGAAAAACATGTATTTCTGCTTTATTGACTATGCCAAAGCCTTTGACTGTGTGGATCACAATCAACTGTGGAAAATTCTGAGATGGGAATACCAGACCACCTGACCTGCCTCTTGAGAAATCTATATGCAGGTCAGGAAGCAACAGTTAGAACTGGACATGGAACAACAGACTGGTTCCAAATAGGACAAGGAGTACGTCAAGGCTGTATATTGTCACTCTGCTTATTTAACTTATATGCAGAGTACATCATAAGAAACGCTGGACTGGAAGAAACACAAGCTGGAATCAAGATTGCCAGGAGAAATATCAATATCAATAACCTCAGATACGCAGATGACACCACCCTTATGGCAGAAAGTGAAGAGGAGCTAAAAAGCCTCTTGATGAAATTGAAAGTGGAGAGTGAAAAAGTTGGCTTCAATCTCAATATTCAGAAAACAAAGATCATGGCATCTGGCCCCATCACTTCATGGGAAACAGATGAGGAAACAGTGGAAACAGTGTCAGACTTTATTATTTTGGGCTCAAAAATCACTGCAGATGGTGATTGCAGCCATGAAATTAAAAGACGCTTACTCCTTAGGAAAAATGTTATGAACAACCTAGACAGCATATTCAAAAGCAGAGACATTACTTTGCTGACTAAGGTCCATCTAGTCAAGGCTATTGTTTTTCCTGTGGTCATGTATGGATGTGAGAGTTGGACTGTGAAGAAGGCTGAATGCCGAAGAATTGATGCTTTTGAACTGTGGTGCTGGAAAAGACTCTTGAGAGTCTCTTGGACTGCAAGGAGATCCAACCAGTCCATTCTGAAGGAGATCAGCCCTGGTATTTCTTTGGAGGGAATGATGCTAAAGTTGAAACTCCAATACTTTGGCTACCTCATGCGAAGAGTTGACTCTTGGAAAAGACTCTGATGCTGGGAGGGATTGCGGGCAGGAAGAGAAAGGGACGACAGAGGATGAGATGGCTGGATGGTATCACTGACGTGTCTGAGTGAACTCTGGGAGTTGGTGATGGACAGGGAATCCTGGTATGCTGTGATTCATTGGGTCGCAAAGAGTCTGACACGACTGAGCGACTGAACTGAACTGAACTGAACCCTCTGCCTAGAGCACTCTCTCCCCCTGTCATTTCTATTCAATTCTTGTGCATCCTTCAAATCTCAGTCATCACCTCTACAAGGTAAACTTCCCTGATCCTGCTGACCAGGTCAGTTTTAAGGACATGTACTCTCTTCTTAAGAGGACTCCTCATACTTATGAGCTTGCATGTGTTGGTGAGTCTCCTTGACTCATACCTTTCCCCCCAACCATTTGGTCAACTACACATAGGCAAGCTCTCTTTCATAGCCCTTGCATATTGATGGCACAGGGCTTGACATGCAGCAAAGACACAAGACCACTTTTAATGAGTGGATGACTGGATGGATAGATAAATGAATAAGTGAATAGTAGTTTGGCTATACTGGTAGGACTCCCTCCTGACTGTGGTCATTGACTTGCATCACACTATCCACATCCCTTATTTGAGGTCCATACAGTCTTACAGAAAGGGACACAAGGACATTCTGAAGGTGTGTCTCTTGTGCATCATCACAGTTTTGGGTCTTGAGATTAATTCAAGGGAGAATATTGAATTAGAAGCCAAATGTTTTTCTTAGCTGTGACTCTGTCTCTATTAGCCTGTACATTCTAGCTTTGCCACAGTGAATTGTATGTGACACGTTTACTACTTCCTGGCATCATATGAGCAGGTTCTGCCCATTGATTTCTCATAACTGAGCTTGTTTTGATACACCTAAACTTTCACATTCAGTTTCGGTTCAGTTGCTCAGTCATGTATGACTTTTTGCGACCCCATGGACTGCAGCACACCAGGCTTCCCTGTCCATCACCAACTTCCGGAACTTGCTCAAACTCATGTCCATTGAATCAGTGATGCCATCCAAACATCTCATCCTCTGTCATCCCCTCCTTCTCCTGCCTTCAATCTTTTTCAGCATTAGAGTCTTTCTAATGAGTCAGTTATTTGCATCATGTGGCCAAATTATTGGAGTTTCAGCTTCAGCATTAATACTTCCAATGAATATTCAGGACTGATTTTCTTTAGAATTGAATGGTTTGATCTCCTTGCAGTTCAAGGGACTCTCAAGAGTCTTCTCCAACTCCACAGTTCAAAAACAATAATTCTTCAGCATTCAGTTTTCTTTATGGTCCAACTATCACATCCAGACATGAGCACTGGAAAAACCATAGCCTTGACTAGATAGACCTTTTTTGGCAGAGTAATGTCTCTGCTTTTTAATATGCTGTCTATGTTGGTCATAACTTTTCTTCCAAGGAGCAAGCATCTTTTAATTTCATGGATGCAATTACCATCTACAGTGATTTTGGAGCACTCCAAAATAAAGTCTCTCACTGTTTCCATTGTTTCCCCATCTATTTGCCATGAAATGATGGGACCAGGTGCCATGATCTTAGTTTTCTGAATGTTGAGTTTTAAGCCAACTTTTTCACTCTCCTCTTTCATTTTCATCAAGAGGCTCGTTAGTTCTTCGCTTTCCATAAGGATGGTGTCACCTGTGTATGTGAGGTTATTGATATTTCTCCTGTCAATCTTGATTCCAGCTTGTGCTTCATCCAGCTCAGCATTTCACCTAATGTACTCTGCATATAAGTTAAATAAACAGAGTGACAATATACAGCCATGATGTACTCCTTTCCCAATTTGGAACCAGCCTTTTGTTCCATGTCCAGGTCTAACTGTTGCTTCTTGACCTGCATACAGATTTCTCAGGAGGAAGTTAAGATGGTCTGGTATTCCCATCTCTTTCAGAATTTTCCACAGTTTGTTGTGATCCACACAGTCAAAGGCTTTGGCGTAGTCAATAAAACAGAAGTAGATGTTTTTCTAGAACTCTCTTGCTTTTTTGATGATCCAGTGGATGTTGGCAATTTGACCTCTTGTTCCTCTGTCTTTTCTATATCCAGTCCGTACATCTGAAGTTCACAGTTCATGTACTGCTGAAGCCTGGCTTGGAGAATTTTGATCATTACTTTGCTAGTGTGTGAGAAGAGTGCAACTGTGTGGTAATTTGAACATTCTTTGGCATTGCCTCACTTTGGAATTGGAGTGAAACCGACTTTTTCCAGTCCTGTGGCCACTGCTGAGTTTTCCAAATTACCTGGCATATTGAGTGCAGCACTTTCTAACATATTGAGTGCAACACTTTCAAATCTTATAGGAACTGAAATAGCTCAACTGGAATTCCATCACCTCCAATAGCTTTGTTTGTAGTGATGCTTTCTAAGGCCCACTTGACTTCACATTCCAGAATGTATGGCTTAAGGTGAGTGATCACACCATTGTGATTATCTGGGCCATGAAGATCTTTCTTGTATAGTTCTTCTGTGTATTCTTGCCACCTCTTCTTTATATCTTCTGCTTTTGTTAGGTCCATACCATTTCTGTCCTTTATTGACTCCTATTTGCATGAAATGTTCCCTTGGTATCTCTACTTTTCTTGAAGAGATCTCTAGTCTTTCCCATTCTATTGTTTTCCTCCATTTCTTTGCATTGATCACTGAGGAAGGCTTTCTTATCTCTCCTTGCTATTCTTTGGAACTCTGCATTCAAATGGGTATCTCTTTCCTTTTCTCCTTTGCCTTTAGCTTCTCTTCTTTTCTCAGCTATTTGTAAGGCCTCCCCAGACAACCATTTTGCCTTTTTGCATTTCTTTTTCTTGGGGATGGTCTTTATCACTGCCTCCTGTAAAATATCATGAACCTCTGGCCATAGTTCTTCAGGCACTCTATCAGACTTAATCCCTTGAATCTATTTGTCACTCCTACTGTATGATCATAAGGGCTTTGATTTGGGTCATACCTGAATGGTCTAGTGGTTTTCCCTACTTTCTTCAATTTAAGACTGAATTTGGCAATAAGGAGTTCATGATCTGAGCCACAGTCAGCTCCTGGTCTTGTTTTTGTTGACTGTATAGAGTTTTTCCATCTTTGGCTGCAAAGGATATAATCAATCTGATTTCAGCATTTATCACCTAGTGATGTCCATTTGTAGAGTCTTTTCTTGTGTTGTTGAAAGAGGATGTTCACATACCAAAAGCCTAAAGCAGTACTTAAGTCAAAATAGGCATTCAATGTGTGGGGAAAGATTGATGTGAGAGCAAAGTTTTGGTCTAATTAGGTAATGACATCAGTTTACTCATGGTTCAATCCTGTTGAGGAGACAAAGGGTTTCTGAATGCACTTTCTTCCAAGTGAAGGATGCAAGTTCCCCCCAAAGTAGTCGTTAGATTTGTCAGTAGCAATAGCAAATGCAAAAAGAGAATGAAATTCTATATGTAAGATATTGATGGAAAAGAAATTTGGACTAAGAATTTTATATCAAGTTATATTTTCATTAAAAAAATGGCTTAATAAAAAAGAGGTATACACAGCCTCATGTTTACCTTATAAAGATACTACCTTGAATGTGCTTTTGGAGAAAGTTCTAAATAAGAGAAATTTCTAAAGAAGAGAAACCAGGAACTTCTACAAGAGATGAGAAAAAATGTGATCAAATATCTTGGTAAAGTCTATTATTCTCTTTTTAAAAACCTAGAACCAGAGAAAAGCAAAAAGGGAAGCATCAAACCTAGAACTAAAATTTAGACAACATGATAGATTAATATGGAGATAAAACAATATTTTTAAATGTAAAATAGAAGTATTGACACATGAAACAACTAATAAGGATATATGAATATGAGTATGAATGTTATAAGAAAAAAATAGGGTATACAACATCTAAAATAGCAGATGAAAACTCAATCTGTTCCTTGGGATGCAGCAAAGGAGGATTAAAAAAACTTAAAGAAGCTATGAAAATGAATAAAGATGAATTTTCTGATCTGCTTAAGAGTAGTGCATTGAGATTTGACAGTGGGGGGAAGAGGCAGAATTAGAAGACATTTGGTTTTGGAGGACAAACCCTCAGTGACCTCAATGTCATTATTCACCTTTTCCCTTCTGATCATGGCAAAACTGAGAAGTCTTCATAGTGGCCATTGTTCTTACTTAGCCACTGAGTAATCAAATGAAACTATTTAGAAAATAGGCATTTTGTTTTCCCTGCCCTGGGTCTCAGGGAGAGTCTTGGAAGTCTGGCCAGCTCTTAAATTTCAAATGAGGGAGCTGGCTATCAGAGGTAAATGGCAGAGCTGGTTAATAACCATCACAACAACTGGTGTAAGGGTGCCAGACACAAGATCTCTCCATGGGGTCTGTTCCCTGGTCCAGGAACTAAGATAAATGAATTGTTTGAAATATGCAACCACTATACTTGTCAACTAGTTACAAAATTTGGGCCAGAAGAGCCGTAAGAGACAAAAGTCTCTGAGCGCTGGAAGTTTATATATTTGACTTTTCCCTGGTGGCTCAGATGGTAAAGCATCTGCCTGCAATGAGGGAGACCTGGTTTTGATTCCCAGGTGGGGAATATACCCTGGGGAAGTAAATGGCAACCCACTCCAGTATCCTTGCCTGGAAAATCCAATGGACAGAGGAGCCTGGTAGGCCATAGTCCATGGGGTCGCAGAGAGTTGGACATGACTGAGTGACTTCAATATATAATATATATTTGAATATACATACAGCCCCAAACATTTGACTTTGATGGTAAGTTTGAAATCAGGGAGGATTAGCTTGCATGGGAAAGAACTCACCTCCTAGGTTGAGTTAGCTTGTATGGACATTAATCACTTTCCTCAAATATTTCAATTTCAAAGGGATATATTGAACTTCCGCTTTCTCAAGACAGAATAGTAACAAGGCACATGTGTTTTTGGTGTGAGAAAAACCACTTACATGAGTAGAATTTCCCTCATTGTTTTCCACGTGAAGTCTGTCTTCCCTAGCTAGACAGAACATTGACAGCCTAGAAAGCCTCAGTCTGGGGGGAAATGTCCAGCGAGCAGTGAATCTTGATGCCCTCTGGTGGGGAAGGCGGCATTTTAGCAAAGCCAGTTCCAGGGTCATATGAAGGAGCATTTCAGAGTGAAACATCTTCTAGCATGCAACAGGAAGTAATGGGAAGTTCGCATTCATGACTCTTCATTCCCAGGACAAGGAGTCAGAGTATATACATACATGCCCTGCCAGCATGAACAACTAGCTCTTTCCAGGGAAAATAAGAAAAAAATGCCAAAAATATAAAAGGGAATTTAGGGTCAACGATTTAATTCCCACTAACGACAGTTAATTTTTCTTAGGTTCTGGAAGCACAGATTAATTAGCCTTCAAATACATTTCTCTATTTCAAGGTCACAGTTTTCTTGAGGAAATTACTGACTGACTTCTCTTGCCTGATATTTTAGGACTCCTAGGAATTTCTAAAGTTTAGGATAAGCACTTGTTCAAAAAATTGTATTAACAAGTCTTATTAATAGAAAATACTGTGAAATACATTATATCTAACACACAGTTTGTTTAAACTTACACATACACATGAGAGTTCCTTCATAACTTTAGCCTGCAAAAGCTATTTATCTTTCCCATAAATCTGAATTGGAGATGTGTGTATCTTTGTAATTCAGGTGTCACACTTTATCTCTTTGAAATGCTATAGAACTTGTTCAATTTAGTTCTCATCACAAAACTATTGTTTCCTCTAAGTGTAAGAAGGATCCCTAGAGGCTTGAACTTGGCTGACAGATTTACTGTGTTCTAAAATCCAATAGATTAATCCATTAGTATAGATCAATGGATTAGTGAGTTGGCTACTTGGTCTGATTTTTCTTTTTCACATTAAGAAATTTCCCTTATCAATATTTTATTTATAATAATATATATTATTATAATTTTTATTATAATTATATTATAATTATTATAAATAAAATATTTATAATAAAATGTAAACTGTATTTATAATAAAATATTGTTAATATTTTATTCTCTTTACCTCATATTTTAGTCTTTAAAAACTTTCAAAGATATTGAAAAGATCATAGACTAATTCAGTAAACATAGTTATATATACAACTAGGTATAACAATTGATTACATTTTGGAAATTTTTCTTCTCTCTCTCTCCTGAATTAATTTGAAACTAAATTCATCATGACATTTCCTCTGAACTTATTTTGCTGGTATTTCCTAAAAATCAGAATATTCTCCTACAAAATCAGTAGCATGAACATACCTAAAATATTACCTGTAATCTCACAGTATCTTTTTGTATCCAACCAAATTGCTTCAGTTGCTTTAGAAATGTCTTGTGACTAGAGTTCAATTTCTTTAAATTTCAAACAGTCTCACACCATTTTAGTTTGGTTTTGTTTTTGTGAAATCGACTTTTAGGCAGGGCCAGTAGGTGGACACATATAATGTCCCATATTCTAGACGTGTCTGTGTGTTTCCTCATGGTAATGTTTTAACCTACTGCTCTAATCCTGTACTTCCAGTAAGTTGAAAGCTTGGGCTATACATCCCTTGGCTCTTGTGTCATCGTATTTGTTTCCTTAAAAGAAGTGGAGAAGAATTGCAGTTAGTCTTGCCGGCCGACATCTTTTTCTCCTCTCTCTTCTTTACTTTTCTTTCCAAGGCGTTTCCTAGATTCATTGGTCTCTTCTTCAGGGCTTTTCTGCCCTTCAGTTTTGTAGCCCTGTGTGAAATTTGTATTACTCTTATTTTCAGGGCTGCTTCTAAACTGGAAAAAATATGTGTTCTGAAATCCTTACTTTACTCTCTCAATTTAAAGCACTGTCTTTGTAATATATTATGAAATTCCACAAAGATAGCTTTTATGGTCTTAGAGTTTGAAAGTTACTTTAAGTCACTTTAGTCCTGCCTCTTTTATTTACTAATTAATTAATTCAGTAAGTCTGCTTCAGGTACACTGCTAGTTATTAGGGACAGAAACTAATCAGGATATAGTGCCAGCCCCTGTTGAACTGGGAAACAGATGTGTTAATAGTTATCATTTCAGCCATAAAAACTTCCCTTTCTCTTTTGCATTCAAAAGAGACTTGCTGCCTTCCCTTCCATGTTCATTACTTGTCACTTTTTTCATTGGACTGAGACTTCCTTGACTTTTTTGAGGTATTTTTTATATCAGCATCTCCAGCACTCAGTATTTGTCCCTAACACATAATAGATGTCCAATAAATGTCTGGAATATTGGTGAAGTGTTATGTGTTGTAAGAAAGAGATGTACAAACTGTACTTATAGAAATATGAACAAAGGTGTATAGAAATACTGAGATGGTAACTTTTGAACTAGAGTTCTAAAAGATGAATATGTAAATATTGTGGGGAAGATATCACAAAGATTGGGAACTATATGTAAAAAGGCCTATGGTATTCAGAGAACAAAGTGAGACACTACAAAGAGCAAAATATAAAAGACAGGTTATTGGGGAAGGGCAGAGGGAGAATATAAAATGGTGGGTTGAAATTAGATATTGAAGAGTCTTAACTTCTAAGCTAAGCCTTTTGGATTCTACCCTGTAGGAAACAGGAGAAAAGCAAAAACTTTAAAAGACAAGGAAAGAAATAAACCCCTACACCTATGGCTACCTAATCTATGACAAAGGAGGCAAGAATATACAATAAATAAAAGACAACCTCTTCATAAATGGTGCTGGGAAAACTAGACAGCTATGTGTAAAAGAATGAAATCAGAACACTTTCTAACACCATAAACAAAAATAAACTCAAAATGGATTAAAGACCTAAATGTAAACTCAGAAACTATAAAACTCTTGAAGGAAAACATAGGCAATACACCCTATGACATAAATCACAGGAAGATCCTCCATGACCCACTTCCTAGAGTAATGGAAATAAAAATAAACAAGTGGGACCTAATTAAACTTAAAATCTTTTATACAGCAAAGGATACTATAAACAAGGTGAAAAGCCAACCCTCAGAATGGGAGAAAATAATAGCAAATGAAACAACTGACAAAGGATTAATTTTCAAAATATATAAGCAGCTCATACAAATCAATACCAGAAAAACAAACAACTCAATCAAAAACTGAGAAAAGACCTAAACAGACATTTCTCCAAAGAAGACATACAGACGGCTAACAAACACATGAAAAGATGCTCAACCTCACTATTAGAGAAATGCAAATCAAAACTACAAAGAGATATCACCTCACACTGGTCAGAATGGCCATCATCAAAAAGTTTACAAACAATAAATGCTGGAGAGGGTGTGGAGAAAAGGAAACACTCTTGCACTGTTGGTGGGAATGTAAATTGATACAGCCACTATGGAAGACGGTATGGAGATTCCTTAAAAATCTAGGAATAAAACCACCATATACTCCAGCAATCCCACTACTAACTAGGCATATATCCTGTGGAAACCAAAATTGAAAAAGACACATGTAAGCCCAGTGTTCATTGCAGCACTATTTACAATAGCTAGAACATGGATACAACCTACAGGTCCATCAACAGATGAATGGATAAAGAAGCTGTGGTACATATATACAATGAAATATTACTCAGCCATAAAAGGAACACATTTAAGTCAGTTTTAATGAGGTGGATGAACCTAGAGCCTATTATTCAGAGTGAAGACAGGCAGAAAGAGAAAAACAAATATCGTATACTAAAACATATATATGGAATCTAGAAAGATGGTACTGATGAAATTATTTGAAGGGTAGCAATGGAGACACAGATATATGGACATGGGGAGGGGGAGGAAGGAAAGGGTGAGATGTATGGAAAGAGTAACATGGAAACTTACATTACCATATGTAAAATAGATAGCCAATGGGAATTTGCTGTATGACTCAGGGAACTCACATCAGGGCTCTGTAACAACCTAGAGGGTTGGGATGGGAAGAGAGATGGGAGAGAGGTTCAAGAGGGAAGGGACATATGTATATCTATGGCTGGTTCATGGCAGTGTTGGCAGAAACCAACAAAATTCTGTTAAAGGAATTATCCTTCAATGAAAAAATACTTTAAAATTACAAAACAAACAACCCAATCAAAAAATGGGCAGAATACTTAAATAGGCATCTCTCCAAAGAAGACATACAGATAGCCAAGAGGCACTTGAAAAGATGCTCAATATCACTAATTATTAGAGAAATACAACTCAAAACTACAATTACCTCACACCAGTCAGAATGGCCATCATCAAAAAATCTACAAACAATAAATGCTGGAGAAGGTGTGGAGAAAAGGGTCTTGCACTGTTGGCGAGAAGGTAAACTGATACAGCCACTATGGGAGACAATGTGGAGATTCCTTAAAAAACTAAATACAGAAGTACCATATGGCCCAACAATCCCATGACTGGGCATATACCCTGAGAAAGCATAATTCAAAAGGGCACATGTACCCCAATGTCCATTGCAGCCCTATTTACAATAGCCAGGATATGGAAACAACCTAGATGTCCAATGACAGATGAATGGATCAAGAAAATGTGGTACATATATAGCTGCTGCTGCTGTTGCTGCTAAGTCGCTTCAGTCGTGTCCTACTCTGTGTGACCCCATAGATGGCAGCCCACCAGGCTCCTCTATCTCTGGGATTCTCCATGCAAAAATACTGGAGTGGGTTGCCATTTCCTTCTCCAATGCATGAAAGTGAAAAGTGAAAGTGAAGTCACTCAGTCATGTCTGACTCTCTTCATGACCTCATGGACTGCAGCCTACCAGGCTCCTCCGTCCATGGGATTTTCCAGGCAAGAGTACTGGAGTGGGGTCCCATTTCCTTCTCTGGTACATATATAGAATGGAAGATTATTCAGTCACTAAAAGGAATGAAATCGGATCATATGTAGATATATGGATAGACCTAGAGTCTATTATACAGAGTAAAGTAACTCAGAAAGAGAAAAACAAATATCATGTATTAATGCATATATGTGGAATCTGGAAAAAATGGTACAGATGAACTTATTTGCAGGGCAGGAATAGAGACGCATACATAGAGAATGGACATGTGGGCAAGGGGAGGGGGAAGAGGATGGTGGGATTAACTGGGAGATTGAGATTGACATATGTACACTACCATATAGACAGCTAGTGGGAACCTGCTATAAAGTGCAGGGTGCTCATCAAGGTGCTCTGTGATGACCTAGAGGAATGGAATAGGGAGTAAGATGGGAGGGAGGTGCAAGAGGGAGGGCATATATGTATATATACAGATGATTCACTTTGTTATACAGCAGAAACTAATGCAAATTGTAAAGCAATTATATCCCAATAAAAAAAGACAAGGAATGACTGGGTCACTTTATTTTTTGAACCCAATTATTCTAGCATAGGAATGAGAAGGATGAAACTATTGTCAATTAGGAGAAACATGAAAGAAGAAATTGAGAAAGAGAAATGACTTGTCCAATATGACAGTGCTAGCCACTTACAATACAACCAACCTGGAGCAGGGCAAGACTATTGAGTTTAAGGTTCTGGGATACAGGCAGACGTGTTGTGTAGAGGAGGGTGGGGTAAGAGAAACCAGTTACCCAGAATGAAGCCACAGATCAAGAAGTTAAACTGGTGCATAAAAGATCCAAGGATTGTTAGATAGACCGACAGGAAAAGAATGCATACTAAGCAGAAGTTAAAACACTGAAAGACACAGCCTAATTGCTGTGTGATTTATTTGTGATCTAGGGAGTAGAAGGAAATAGGCTGCAGAGGTAATTAGGCTACTTTGTGTATGGCTATTGAGTTAACAAAATTCAACTCTATATATACATAGAGAGAGGAGCCTGGCAGCCTATAGTTCATGGAGTCACAAAGAGTCAGACATAACTTAGTGACTAAAACAACAACTACACACACACACACACACACACACACACACACACACACATTCACACATGCTGCTGCTGCTGCTGCGTCACTTCAGTCGTGTCTGATTCTGTGCGACCCCACAGACAGCAGCCCACCAGGCTCCCCCGTCCCTGGGATTCTCCAGGCAAGAACACTGGAGTGGGTTGCCATTTCCTTCTCCAATGCATGAAAATGAAAAGTGAAAGTGAAGTCACTCAGTCATGTCCGACTCTTCACGACCCCATGGACTTCAGCCTATCAGGCTCCTCCGTCCATGGGATTTTCCAGGCAAGAGTACTGGAGTGGGACATTCATGCATACTTGCATTCATGCATACTTGCATGCTAAGTCACTTCAGTCATGTCTGACTCTGCAACACCATGGACTGTAGCCCGCCAGGCTCCTCTGTTCATGGGGTTCTCTAGGCAAGAACAGCGGGGTGGGTTACCATGCCCTCCTCCAGGGGATCTTCCCAACCCAGGGACTGAGCCCACATATCTTATGTCTCCTGCATTGGCAGGTGGGTTCTTTACCAGTATCACCACCTGGGAAGTTCATGTACATACACACATATATATACATGGCTTTGAATTGTTGCCATCAACAGCTCTATTCTGGCTACTATGAGTGGTTTGTCTATTAGTCATCTAGCTAGATAGAATGAAGGGTCTGTTAGTTAGTCAGTTAGTTGATTATTTTAGAGATATAGACCTTATACAGGACTGTTTCCTCACTGTGGGTTTTTCCACTGGTCAGTGATGAGCAGGCCTCATCTTCTAGAAACAACTAGACTGAACTATCCTACTTTCTCATCAGCACTTACCATAAAGGAAACTACAGTTGAAACCCACTGATAGATTGATATAGTCAATGGGTAAAGCATTCTAAGACAGGACTCTGAGAATCTGAGCACATCCCCTAAAGGTACCCACAGAGCTCTGTTTAATACAGCTTAAGGTTTTATACCACATACACCAATCTCCACCCAAAGGAAGAGGTGTGTTTGAGAAAAATTTCATCCTCAGGTTTGCTTCCCATACATTCTTTTTTTTTTTTTTTTTCGTTTTCTGAATGTTGAGCTTTTTTTTTTTTTTTTTTTTTTTTTTTTTTTTTTTTTTATTTTTTTTTTAAATTTTAAAATCTTTATTCTTACATGCGTCCAAACATGATCCCTTCCCACATCTCTCTGGTACCCATGCACCTGCCCAGCGAAGCTGGGAATGTCAGACATGAGATGGCAAGGATTCTTACATGACAGTAAGGGCTAAGTTTTAAATCATCCAGCTTCTTTGAATGAGACTGGATAGACGGCATTATAGAGCAGAGCTTCTATTTATCTTCTGTTTCCATTTGTTTATTTCAATTTTCTTCTTTCTCTCTCTATGAGCTACTGTGTCAGGGTGGGCCTTGTAAGCATGTGATGGACCAAGTAAGACAAGCCTAATTTGATTGTTTTTATTTTTTTTTTTATGACTCTGTGTCAGGGGCGAATTGTGTTAAAACCATTCTACCTCCCTGTGTTCCATTCATCCAGGGATTCATTCATTTGTTCAACAAATGCTTAAGGAGCTCCAACTATGTAGAAGTGTTAGAAATGCATCAGTGAACAAAAAGGACACACTTTTCTGCCCTTGTGTAACTTAACTTCAAGTGAAGAAAGACTGACCTTAAATAATGAACACACAAGCTAGTGTTAAATACATTAAAATAACTGCAACGGAGAAAAATTACAGCAAGGAGTGAGAGGCTGAGAGTGCAGGTGGTGATAGAAAGAAGGTAAGAACTGGAATTCAAAACCACAGTGGTCAGGAAGGCATTGGGAAGACGGTATTTGTGCTCCTTGAAAGAGGTGCCTTCCTCACAGCCAAGTGAGGCTTCTTCCCCCCAAGGACCTTCTGCGGTCAATGCTTTTCTCAACTTTCCAGGCCGCCAAAGAACACTCTTTCACTATGAAATTTCCTTTCATCAAAAAGACCAACAGCTGGTCCAAACCAAGCTCTTCTTCATCTCTATCCAAGAGATCAGGGTTGTTTTTAAATTTTCTCTGAACTTTCTGCTATAACATCTTCGGAGCAATCCTGAGAATGTCTCATTCTCTCCAGTCTCTCACTTCTTGGCATGCTCTCCTCTTTCCTGTAGTCTGTATTCACATCTGAAGAACCACAGCCAGCCAGAGAATTCAAAAAAAATCTCTGAACCCAGAAAATTGAAGAAAATGTGTATGTAACTAATAGCTTTTGAGCACATACTCTGTTCAGATACCATTTTTAGTGCTTACAAGTAGTAAGACTCACAAGAGACTTAAGCAGCAAGTCCTGGTTTTAGTCATTTTTACAGATAAGGAAATTAAGGCTTCAAGAAGTTAAATAACTTCCCTGCAGTTACAGTACTAGTATACTTAGAGCCAGGTTCTGAACACAGTGGTTTGCTCGAGAGTCCACACTTTCTCCAGGAGTCACTTCAGTGTTCATATCTGGCTGCTGCCACATCAAATTCCAACTGTATCCTTTGGCAAGGTTATAAATGCATAACTTGAAGTATCTTAAATCATGCTTTCTGATAAAATGATAAAATACTTGATATTACTTTTCTTCCAGTCCCCATCTCTCCCACAAAGAAAGAAAATTTAACAATAAACAATGCATTAAGATCCAAACAAACTCAGAACACAGTCTTACAGAAAAGCCCATTTTAAAGATGGAATGAAGGAGGGACAAACAGAGTCATAAGGAAAACAGTAGTTTCCTAGCTTCTAGAGTCCCACAGGTCATCACCACACACACAAACATGTACATACCCTTATTTCACTGATGTAATTTCCAACTGACTTAAACTGTTTTTGATGAGTTTTTCCTAAGTGCCAGTCAAAGCTGTGAACACTGATACAACCTACATTTTTCCATGTCAATAGCACTAATAATATTAATAATCTAAATTTCACTGGGTTTTGCTGCCATCTACTCCCAGAGGTCTTCAATCCTCTGAATGAAAGACCTGCTTAAGAAAAGTGTTTGCTTTTTCGTTTTCTTTAACAATGTAATTTTTTTTAAAGCTAATACTAGAGAAGTAAAACCATTGGAGAATAAAGGAAAGCTTTATTGGTAAAGTCAAACATGTTTATATGTTTACTGGACATTTGTTTTGTGAATTGTCTTCTCATGACTTTTGCCTAGCATGCAACTGTGAAAAACTATATGTTAACTGCTCTTTATGGATTGCAAATATTTTCTCTAATTAATATTTTTTATTTGGCAGAATTCTTGGCCTTGTATAAGTTTTAATATTTTTTCAGAAATCAGTTCTATTGGTCATTTTCTTAATGCTTTCTGCCTTTGATACAATGCTTAGTAATACCTTTCCCACTTGAGAAGTATAAAAATTTCCACACATCTGTTGTTCTAAAATTCTTATAGTTTTATATCTTATTTAACTTTTCATTGTTCTGGAATTGTGTTGTAAGATTGATTAATTGTGACAAACATGACAAGTGTGTGTGTGTGTTTTACTTGAGTTATTTTAGATGGGCAACTCTAGAGCTAGTTTTAAAATGAATCACTTGTTGCTGTAGATCTGTGGGAAATAGAGAACAAATCAGCACTGTGGAATGTTTCTTCAAAAACAAAAAACAAAAACAAAATTGGAATTTATTTTGGTGATTTCTTTCTGGGAGCAAAACACTGTATCCAGACACCCATGTGTTAAACTCATATCAGTTATGCACACATTGATCTGTGTATCTTCATAACCATTTATACAAGGTACACACTTAGGGTGAGATCAGTGCTCAAAGGGGCTGCCCTCGATGGGAGGATGCCTGTTCTCATTGTCTTTAGAGTGTTACTGGAGCCAAAACTGAGAGGATGATCTGCCCCAAACGCAAGAGGTTCCTGTTTATCCAAGTGGGAATAATTTTGAGATCTTGCTCTTTATCTCAGAAACGCTTAGATTCATATGCATCTGGAAGGAAATTATATAATTTGCTTCAATTTGCTTTGAACACCAACAATTTTTTCAATCTGCTCTGAGAATTAGACAAACTCAAAGTCAACAGTTGACTGTATTGGCACTCACAAGCTCTTTAGCGAGGGAAACTTGCCACCGTTGTTGCAATACAAGGAGAGTGAGATGGAAATCATTAACTCTGAAGAAAGACAGAAACTCCTCAGATTTATCTTGGTTGCAGAGAACCAGATTTACTGAGATATGGTTTACAAGTATAAATATTTTAATTGACTAAAAAAAAATCCAGTAAGTTTTTCTGTAAAGAAGTATTTGTATTTCGGGCATGCCCTTGGCAAGGTCATGTTCCAAAGAGCCCAAGGGAAGTGGACCCAAGTGAAATGGTTTGGATGAAGGCTGTAGAAGACAAAGGTAGAGAAGAGAGTTTGAGAGTCAAAGTGATGAAAATGGGCTTAGATGGAACAGAGTGGAGGGGGTGGAGTGAGGAAAAGCCTCTGCTTTGGGCAAAGTGATGGTCAAGGTAGCGAAGTCAAAGCAGGTTTACACGTGTTCTTTCTGCCCTGATGGTTTAGATCTGTTAGGCAGTTAGAGTAGAAAATAGGAGTCCAGAATGGTGGTAGCTAAAAGACAAGGAAGGGAAAAGCCCGCGAAAATAGAACAAAGGAAGGTCCGAGGACCGAGGGCCGTAGTGAGGACCTCAGGTGGAACAAACAGCACTCCTGGCTAGCCCAGTTTACACAGGACAGGCCCAGGGGAGGAGAAAGCATAAAAAGAGGAGCCCAATGACCAGGGGTCTCTCTGTCCCGTGTGCGTGCTCGCTCTCTGTCTCTCTCTCCCACAGGCTGGCGCGTTCCCCCACTCTCTTCTCTTCATGTCTTTGGGTCGGCATGCCCTCACGCCTTGAGGATGGATTTTCCTGCTATTTTCTAAATAAAATAGAGCTGTAACACGGAGCTATAACAATGATTTGTCTAAGAGCTATAACGCGGTCTGTTTGAGACCTGAGAGCTATAACATGGTCTGTCTGAGACCCGAGAGCTATGACACGGCGAGGGCTCTAATGTCCGTGGCTTCAAATTTTTGTTGAGACAAGACAGAACTGAGGAGAACACACTCGTCTGACATATCCATCAGCTCTCCAAAATCCCAGGAGAGGAACACAGAAGTAGCTTTGAGTCCAGGAAACTCTGAACCCAGTTCCCTAGCCTCATTATGGCTTTTAGCATTTTCCGCTTCATCTGGAAAAGCCTGACCCAATTTGAATTCCACTGAAACTGATTTCCCTTAACCTGACACCTAGGCATGTACCCTCAAGTATTCAAAATCCTAAGGAATCTAAACAATGCTCTCTCTGATGTAAGTCAACTTTCCCAGCTTCACATTTTAGTCCTACCACATTCCTCAAATTCCATTCTGCTGACTGTTTACAACCAGACCTATCCTCCCTGGTGTGCTTATGCTAATGCTTGGATGATCCCTGTGCTCAGCCTGTGTTTCCCCTGGCAGCAAATGATGGGATGAATCTCAGAGCTGGAAAAGACCTTGAAAGATAGCTGGTTCTTTTTCTAGCTCTGTTTGTTTCTGTTCAGTTCAGTGACTCAGTCGTGTCCAACTCTGAGGACTCTCAGCCCTGTTACCAGACAAGTTAACACCCAGCCCAGTCTGGGCAGATGTGTGTTTTAAATGAAGGACAGAAAATGAAGCCAGTTGAACTGTTGCCCCAAGTACTTGATTCACTGACATCTGACGTCTGGCAGCATTTCTCTTCTGCTGCTGCTTCTTCCCGTTCCCTGCTCTCCATCAGACCACCAAAGTAATACTCTCCCGACCAAGGGCTTGAAACCACTAGCCACGAAGTCCTGTTTTCACATTCTTTCTTCCCTCTTGAACCTGGAATGGTTGGCTCAGGACATCAGCCTCCTTACAACTCTTCTAATAACCATGAAGGACAAGGTAAAAAAATCAACCTTGCTTCCTTGAGGTTGAAAGTTCCGTTTTTGACAAGTTGATTTTTGACTTAGATATGATTACAAGCGGCTATACATTAAGAACAGTGTGTATCTACAGTATCCCGTAGTTTCAAATCAGCTTTATGAATCTTAGCAGCAGGCATAAAGTGATTTCAAATTAAAATCCAGATTCTCAGATCCTCCTCTTTTCATTTCAGTTTTCATCATTTATGTCCCCCCCTCCCACTTTGTTTTGTTTTGATATGGAAACAAAATAGAAATAGATGTCCTTGCATTTATGGCCTGTGACACCATAAGTGGACAAAAAATTCTTATTGACGGCCTAACGTATTTAAATAAGGTTCTTCATGTATAAATTCGAGTCAATATATCTGCATGCTATGTGAGAAGGATAGAAACTGTTTTATTTATGAGATTTGTTTAAACCAGACTAGTGCCTTGTTTTCTTAATTGATTAATCTTGAGTAGAAATTAATTAACTTGACATTAATCAAAGGAACCTTTCATTCAGAGGCCAACTCCTCTTTAAATGAATGTAAAATTCTAGTTTTGTAAAATCTGCAGTAAGACTTCTGCTTGAGACTTAAGCACAGACTAGGAATTCTATTAAATAGTGTTTGTTGACAGGCTAATTGTTTAGGGTGGCAGCCCCCAAACTTTTTGGCACCAGGGACTGATTTCCATGAAAAATTGTCTTCAGGGGGATAGTTTCAGGATGATTCAAGGACATCACATTTATTGTGCACTTTATTTCTATTATTATTACATCAACTCCCCCTCAGATCATGAGGTATGGGGATCAGCAGTTGGGGATCCCTGGTTTAGGGAATAAGTTTTGCCCTTCCAATTTCCATGAAAATGACTTGAGATCAAGACCAAGTTTCCATAGTGTTTTAGTTTCCATTTTTCTTCATTCTTTTTAACTTGTTCTTAGTCCCAGAACTGAATAGAAGTTTATCCATGGGCATTAAAAAAATATCACCCTCTTTATTTGTTGTTCAGTTGCTAAGTTGTGTTTGACTCTTTGCAATGCCACAGACTGTAGCACACCAGACTCCTCTGTCTTCCCCTAACTCCTAGAGTTTGCTCAAATTCATGTCCATTGGGTCAGTGATGCTATCTAACCATCTCATCCTCTGCCACCCCCTTCTCCTTTTGCTTTTAGTCTTTCCCAGCATCAGAGTCTTTTCCAATGAGTCAACTGTTTGCATCAGGTGGCCAGAGTATTGGAGCTTCAGCTTCAGCAACAGTCTTCCCAGTGAATATTCAGGATTGACTGGTTTGATCTTGTAATCCAGGGACTCTCAAGAGTCTTCTCCAGCACATTTCTGTTCTGTGACAACCTAGAGAGGTGGGATGGGGTGGGAGGTGGAAAGGAGATTCACGAGGGAGGGGAAAAATGTATATCTATGGCTGATTCATGTCGATGTATAGCAGAAACCAACACAACATTGTAAAGCAATTATCCTCTAATTTAAAAATTAAAAAAAAATTATATAGGACTGACTGTAGATAAAGTTGTCAAAAGAGCTATATTTCCTTTCCTTACCACAAGAAGAACAATCAAAAACTTCTTTATACTGAAAAAAAGGCACATACAAAGTGGTGGGCCGCCGTGTGATTAAATTTGGTGGTAGAGATTCAGGTAACTTAAATGGAACACAAAGTTACAGTGTTCACACGTCTGCTGCCACACCTACCTCATCAAGCATGGCTCAAGGCTCTAGGCTACCTTTGTTCTAGCATCAGGAGTCTGGACACCACCCAAAAGAATTACCCAACCCTATGGATTAAGGCCACCATGATGCTAAAGGAGGAAACAGAACAGGCTCTATCTTGAAAGCAGGACTCCATCTTGGGCCGGACTGTGGACTTTGAGCTATATGCCCAGTATCTATGGAAACGACATACCAACTGGAAAACCAGGCTGAAGGAAGAGCCCCAGGACTCTCGATTGCCTAAAAGAATACCCTAATTATCTGTGTAACCAAACAGAATCATAACATTCTATTATGCTTATTGGAGTATGACCACAGGCCTATTGATAATTGTCCACTGTTAACTACCTAGGCTTAAGACATGAATCACGGGTTAACTTTGATTGTATCTTTCTTTTTCCTTTGTTCAGACTAGTTTCAGGCAATTTGGAGAGGTTTGTTTGGGCACATATGCTTAGGGTATATAAGGTTTTTACAAAAACTGGTCAGGGTCCTTGGCTAAGAGGAGACTCTGCCTCGGGCCTGCCGGTGTAATAAACTGCATTCCACTATTGCATTGTCCTTTTGAGTGAATTTGTTTCCCAGAACGCGTGGCTACACAATGCTAGCTGTTTATAACATCAGTGGGAGAATTAATATCAAATATTGACTCTCTTATTTGTCCTTGATCTGACTGTGTCACAGTCTCAAAGCTTCATATGTCTCCAGCCCATCTAAACAGATGCTTTCACTACTTGGTTCTCTGAGAAATTTGAAGCAAGCATGCATGAAATATTTGAACTTCCTGTCTATCTACTACATACTTGTCTACATTCATACTTTTTCTCCTCCCCTTTTCTTCATTTGTAGAGCAAAATAGATTGTTCTTTCTCAGGCTGAAAGCAAACACACTCCTCTGTACTTTGGACCCTATCTCCTCCTGTCTCCTAGAGGGCTAGCTCCATCAATTAGTGTTTCTGTCTTTCATCTTCAGCCTGCCCTCTTCACTGGCTCCTTTTCTTCAGTGTGTATCCATGCTTATATAGAACTTCTCCCTCTGTGTACTTCATGATTAATTTCCTTCTCAGCTACTTATTTACTGGCCATTAAAATCTCAATTTAAAATAATCTAACTCCTACCCCAACAAATCTATTGAAGCAGCTCTTGTTAAGCACATCAGTATCCAGTTACACCACTTAATGAATCACAGCCTTGTCATGGCAAAGGGACTTGCATAATTCAATGAAGCGATGAGCCATGCTGTGCAGGGCTACCCAAGACAGACAGGTCATAATGGAGAGTGCTGACAAAATGTGGTCCACTGGAGGAGAGAGTGGCAGACCACACTAGTATTCTTGCCATGAGAACCCCATGAACAGTATGAAAAGGCAAAAAAATATGACACCAGAAGTTGAGCCCCCAGGTTGAAAGGCATCTAATATGCTACTCAGGGAGAACAGAGGGCAATTACTAAAAAGCTCCAGAAAAAATAAAGCAGCTGGGCCAAAGCAGAAACGTCGCTCAGCTGTGAATGTGTCTGGTAGTGAAAGTCCGATGCTGTAAAGAACAATATTGCACAGGAATTTGGGATGTTAATTCTGTTAATCAAGAAAAATTGGACATTGTTAAGCAGGAGATGGCAAGAGTGAACTTTGATATCTTAGGAATCAGTGAATTAGATTGATGGGGATGGGCAAATTTAATTCAGGTGACCATTATATCTGCTGTTGCGGGCAAGAACCCCTTAGAAGAAATGATATAGCCCTCATAGTGAGCAAGAGTCCTAAGTGTAGTACTTGGGTGCAATCTCAAAAATGACAGAATGATCTCGGTTTGTTTCCAAGGCAAACCACTCATCATCACAGTACTCTAAGTCTATGCCCTGATCATTGGTGCCAAGAGGGCTGAAGATGACTGGTTCTATGAAGCTTATAAGAGCTTTTGGAACTAACACCAAAAAAAAAAAAAAAAAAAAAGGAAGGTGGCCTTGGAGTACAAGATGAAGCAAGGCAAAGGCTAACAGAATTTTGTCAAGAGAACGCACTGATCACAGCCAACACCCTCTTCCAACAAGATAAGAGACATATGGACTCCACCAAATAGTCAATACTGAAATCAGACTGATTGCATTCTTTGCAGCCGAAGATGGAGAAACTGTATACAACCAGCAAAAACAAGACTTGGAGCTGACTGTGGCTCAGATCATCAGGTCCTTATTGCAAAATGCAGGCTTAAATTGAAGAAAGTAGGGAAAACCACCAGGTCATTCAGGTATGACCTAAATCAAATCCTGTATGATTTATACAGTGGAGATGACATGTGGATCCAAAGAGTCAGATCTGGTAGACAGAGTGCCTGAAGAAGTGTGGACAGAGGTTCATAATATTGTACAGGAGTCAGTGACCAAAATCATCCCAAAGAAAAAGATGCAAGAAGGCAGTGTTTGTCTGAGGAGGCTTTACAAATAGCTGAAGAAAGAACAGAAGTGAAAAGCAAGGTAAAAAGGGAAAAATTAGAGAATAGCAGAATAGCAGAGAATAGCAAGGGGAGATAAAAAAGCCTTTTTCAATGAACAATGTAAAGAAATAGAGGAAAACAATAGAATGGGAAAGACTACAGATCTCTTCAAGAAAATTAGAGCTATGCTGGGAGGGATTGGGGGCGGGAGGAGAAGGAGATAACAGAGGATGACATGGCTGGATGGCATCACCGACTCGATGGACATGAGTTTGGGTAGACTCCGGGAGCTGGTGATGGACAGGGAAGCCTGGTGTGCTGCAATTCATGGGGTGGCAAAGAGTCGGACACAACTGAGCGATTGAACTGAACTGAACTGAGGGCACATTTCATGCAAGGATAGGCACAATAAAGGAGAGAGAAATGGTAAGGACCTGCCCAAAGCAGAAGAGATTAAGAAGAGGTGGCAAGAATACACAGAAGAACTATACAAGAAAGATCTTCGTGGCCCAGATAACCATGATGGTGTGGTCACTCACCTAGAGCCAGACATCCTGGAGTGTGAAGTCAAGTGGGCCTTAAGAAGCATTACTACAAGCAAAGCTAGGGGAGGTGATGGAATTCCAGTTGAGCTTTTCAAATCATAAAAGATGATGCTGTGAAAGTGCTGCACTCGATATGCCAGCAAATATGGAAAACCCAGCAGTGGCCACAGGACTGGAAAAGGTTCATTTTTATTCCAATCCTGAGGAACAGCAGTGCCAAAGAATGTTCAAGTTATCATACAACTGCATTCATTTCACATGCTAGCAAGATTATGGGCCGGAGTCCAGCTCCAGCAGCCAGGGATTCAACCTGAAGGGGTATGCGGTATTGGCGAGAAAGAGGCAGCCTCTCATTTTTCTTGAACTGCCTATTTATTTCAAGCTTATGATTCTCTTTTATACTTTTACAAAAGCATTAGGTCAGAGGTTTGATATTTTTAGTTCCCATTGACCCAGATTTATTTTTCTCCAAAAATCATTGTTGCCCCTCAAAAGGAGTTCCTTTCTCAGCGATTCCCTTATCTGCTTCTTCTCATGTGTCCTTGTGAATACGCTGTAACTCATGCTAATATCTGGGCTGCATACCACATTCCTCAGTTTAATTCTTATCTTTCTAAGTCCTGTTTGCTCCTAGTACCCTAAGCTCACTATTTCTTAGAAAGGGCTTCTAGCTAATAATATCTCTAAAGTCCCTAATTTCTATAAGCTATAGTAGAATATTGTAACATTACAGCAATCCTTAAATCTTTAGCTTACGGTAAAGCATCTGTCTACCATGCAGGAGACCCGGGTTCGATCCCTGAGTTGGGAAGATCCCCTGGAGAAGGAAATGGCAGCCCACTCCATGCAGCTGGGCCAAAGCAGAAAATCCCATGGACTGTGGAGCCTGGTAGGTTACCATCCATGGGGTCGCAGAGTCAGACAAGACTGAGCGACTTCACTTTCAAGCCCCAAATTCAGCAAACTCCTTTGCCATAAACACTTTTCTCACAAATGGGCTTCAGATAGCAATCCCTCCCATGGCCTCAAGCTGCGGCCTGTGTGCTCACCCTGGAACACTTTTTTGTAAAAGTCCTTGAACAAATATCAGTGATTAACTTTATAAATTATTCTTTGAGCACAGCTGCAGAAGGCTTTATGCCTTCTCATGCTCCTCTCAAAAACAATAAGCACCTTAATATTCTCTTCAGTCAACTCAGCTGAGGAAAAGAAAAAACAAGTCAGAATCACAAAGCCCTACTCCTTCATTCTGGGTCTGTGCCTTCGGAACAAAGAGAGAGGGTTTAGGGCCGTGCCTCTATTTTGTCAGTAACGCCTAACGCGGCTCCTGACAATTATGCTCAAAATCCTTCAAGCTAGGGTTCAGCAGTACATGAACTGAGAACTTCCAGATGTACAAGCTGGATTTAGAAAAAGCAGAGGAACCACAGATCAAAGTGCCAACATTCATTGGATCATAGAGAAAGCAAAGGAATTACAGAAAAACATCTACTTCTGCTTCATTGACTATGCTAAAGCCTTTGACTGTGTGGAGAACAACAAATTGTGGGAACTTCTTAAACAGGGGAATACCAGACAACCTTACCTGTCTCCTGAGAAGCCTGGATGCAGGTCAAGATGCAACAATTAGAACCAGACATGGAACAATACACTGGTTCAACACTGGGAAAGGAGTATGACAAGGCTTTATATCATGACCCTGTTTATTTAACTTCTATGCAGAGTACATCATATGAAATGCCAGGCTGGATGAATCACAAGCTAGAGTCAAGATTGCTGGGAGAAATATCAACAACCTCAGATATGCAGATATTACCCTAATGGCAGAAAATGAAGATGAACTAGAGAGGCTCTTGATGGGGGTGAAAGAGGTGAGTGAAAAAGCTGGCTTAAAACTCAGCATTCAAAAAACTAAGATCATGGCATCTGGTCCCATCACTTCATGGCAAATAGATGGGTAAACAATGGAAACAGTGACAGATTTTATTTTCTTGGGCTCCAAAATCACTGCAGGTGGTAACTGCTGCCATGAAATTAAAAGACACTTGCTCCTTGGAAGAAAAGCTATGACAAACCTACACAGCACATTAAAAAGCAAAGATACCTCTTTGGTAACAAAGGTCCATATAGTCTAAGCTATGGTTTTTCTAGTAATCATGTACAGATATGAAAGCCGGACCTCAAAGAAAGCTGAGTGCCAAAGATTTGATGCTTTTGAATTATGGGCTAGAGAAGACTCCCCAGAGTCCCCTGGATTGCAAGGAGATTAAAGCAATCAATCCTAAAGGAAATCAGTCCTGAATATTCATTGGAAGGGCTGCTGCTGAAGCTGAAGCTCTAATACTTTGGCCTGATGCTGGGAAAGATTGAAGGCAAAGAGAGAATAGAGTGGCAGATGATGAAATGTTTAGATAGCATCACCAACTCAATGGACATGAATCTGAGCAAACTCTAGGGGATAGTGAAGGACAGGGAAGCCTGGAGTGCTGCAGTCCACATGGTTCTAAAGAGTTGGACATGAATGAGTGACTTAACAACAACAAATTCAATTACAATGGACTCTTCAGCGACCTTAGCTTAGTAGAACTTTGACTCTTCATGACAATTTCTTTCTTAAAATGCTCTACCCCTGGATTTGTACGGTAAAATATTCTGTTGATTTTCCTGTTACTTCCGTCTCAGTGTTAGCTTTTTTGCCCACGGATTTCAAAAGTTGGTGGTTTCATGCCACTTTTCTCATTCTACATTTCACTCTGAATGATCTCATCTACTTTCACAGTTTTAGTTGTTACAAAGATGCTGATGTAGCTGACATGGGTTTCTTTTTTTTCTTTAGTGAAGTTTGGGCCAGCAGTGCTAAAGTGTCACCTGGAGTCTCTTTTCAAGTGCCAAGCTATATATCAGACAGTTTCCTATTTTGGAGGAAGGATTAATGCCACTTTTTTTTTTATTGACCTGTTTTTAAAGGAATTCAGCCTCATGGGATGCCAAGCTCTAGGTAGAAGATAAGGCAACTTGTCTGAACTTCCTGAGGATCTTTCCAAGTGAGAGTGTAACTAAACCCCGATACCTATTCCTGAGGTTTTTGAGGTAGGAAGATCTACCGGGGTAAAGCAGAATTGTCTCTCAGCCAGGCTTTGTGGTAAAGAAGGGTGACAAGACCGCTAAAGAACTGCCATGACCATAAGGAGAGAAGATGTTATGAACTAGCTCTCACACTGCATCAGAAGAGAGAAAGGGACAAGGCAGGTTTTTGTCCCTTAAGTAGCCGATATGGAAACCCCAGCTTGTGACCCAAATCATTCTTTTTCTCACAGAATTCTTACATCCTGTAGGATGTTGTCTTGGATTCAAATTTCCAATCATCTGTATATTTTATCCCACTCTCAATTTCATTGTCATGGATTTATGCCAATCCCTCATCTCTTTCCTGGAAGATTATAATGCAGTTGACCCTTGATCAACATGGATTTGAAGTATGTAGGCCCACTTATATGCAGATTTTTTTTCAATAGTAAATATTAGTACCACATGGACCCCCTGTTGGCTGAATCTGTGCATGTGGAACTGTAGATAAGAGGAACCTCAGGTAAGGAGGAACCACAGACATGGAAGACTGATTATAAGACATACTCAGATTTTGACTGTGTGGAAGATTGGCTTGTATAAGGGTCACCTGTAGTCTCTTTACTGGGTTTCTACCTCAAAGTCTTACCCATTTATCAGAGCCATGTGCCTACACTTGTCTGTTTAAGATCATTCGATATCATTCCACCGTCCACAGGCTAAATAAACTGCAAACTCCTTAACGTGCCCACAAGTGGACTCCATTTTCTGAACCCTGTGTGTCTTTTTAACCTCAACTTTGTCACTCATGGTGCAGGAAAACCAAATTCTTTGTAGTTATCCCTCATCCCATACTATTTCTTGCTTTCCATCCCTTTGCTCCTGGTGTTTACCAAGTATAGAATGCTCTGTGTGTGAGTGCCAAGTCATGTCAGTTGTGTCCAACTCTTTGCAACTTCATGGACTGTAGCCCACCAGGCTCCTCTGTCCATGGGATTTCCCAGGCAAGAATGCTAGAGTGGGTTGCCATTGTCTTTTCCAGTGGCTCTTCCTGACCCAGGGATCCAACCCAAGTCTCAAGTCTCCTGCAGTGGCAGGCAGGTTCTTTACCACTAGTGTCACCTGGGAAGCCCCCAAACGCTCTATATCTTATTTTGCTCTTAAATGGCTATTAAGTCTCAGCTTGGGAATCACCAAATCTCACTTCCTGACCTATATTCTATGTAACTGGTGCATTTATCTTCATAGTTATTATCAACATCCCCTTCTCCTTAATCAGTCATTATTCAGTACCTTGAAGGAATTCTCAGTGTCAAAGCTTGGAAGTCCCATCCTGATAGTTATCACAGATGTTAAGGCAAAACAAGTGTTAACACATTATTGGGAAGATTCTGAAAGGACACTTGCAAAAATACCTTAGGAACCTTGAAGAAGCAAAGCAGGTCTTAGCTTTATTTTTTCCAAGTTTTACTCATTTTCTATTATTATTCATTTCTCCCTGACGAGATATGTATCCTCTGATAATTATTTTCTGAAGATTCTTCACATGGTATCAAAATGGGACCTAAGTTATGTGTTTAAGAGGTATTTTCTTCATGATTTTTGTATTTCTAGTTCTCAAAGTAACTAGGGAATGCTTCTTATGGTGGGTGGGCCCGCATAGGTTAGTCACTAAAAGCAGAAGTTTTAGAATTCAATTAACAGACTCTCCCTCAAATACTCATTCTGCCACATACTGTGTAACTCTGGAACTTAATCTCTCTGAAACTTAATTTTTCATCTCTAAAATGAAAATACTAATAATAATACCAACCACATAGGATTATTGTAAGGACTAAGTGAACTAAAATATATAAAGCACACATTAATTATAAAACATATAAACCTCAATAAAGGTTAACCTTACAGTGCTCTTTGAAGGATGAAGAGAATTGAGACCGGTTGGAGGAACTGCAGGTAAGGAGAAAGCTAAGCCTGCAAAAAGAGAATATATTTTTCTTGGAGTGAACCTGATGCTTTGCCTTTCACTGCAGTGAAGCAGGAGTGACTTTGGGTGACAGTGGCATGAATAGCTGAAAACAGATCCCCCTCCCCCAAAATATTGCTGCAGCTTATGTCAAAGAGTGTTTTGCCTGTGTTTTCCTCTAGGAGTTTTTAGTATCCAGTCTTATACTTAGGTCTTCAATCCATTTTGAGTTTATTTCTGTATATGATGTTAGAGAATGTTCTAATTTCATTGTTTTACATGTAGTTGTTCAGCTTCTATTTTCATTCTTTTATGTAAAACTGTCTAGTTTTCCCAGCATGACTTATTGAAGAGACTGTCTTTTCTCCATTATTGCTTTCTTTATCATGGATTAATTGACCATGAGTATGTGGGTTTATTTCTGGTTTTCTATTGTGTTCCATTGATCTATGTGTCTCTCTTTGGTGTTTTCATACAAATTTTTAATATATTTTATGTTTAACATACTATTTTTATATAGGGAAAAATTATAAATCATAACAGTGACAAGAATAGTAGAATAGATCAACATAATGTGGAATAGCCATATATTCCATATGAAGTATTATGTAGCACTTTAAATGAATGAAAAAGAGCTGTGCATATTAAATACATAAATATAAAATAAAGTTACAAAACAAGTTATAAAGGATGCATTCAACATGACACCATATATGTAACATTAAAATCATATAAAATATTGCTATATATTATTAATTTTTTTTTTTAGATTCTGACTCTTCTACTTATGTGTTTGTATGCTAAGTCACTTCAGTCACGTCTGACTTTGTGACCCTATGGACCGTAGCCCACCAGGTTACTCTGTCCATGGGCTTCTCCAGGCAAGAACACTCAAGTGGGTTGCGATTGTCTTCTCCGGGGATCTTCCTGACCCAGGGATTGAATCTGTGTCTCTTACATCTCCTGCATTGGCAGGCATGTTCTTTACCACTAGCTTTGGGGAAATTACTAAACTTTTCTGAGTTTCAGTTTCCTCATCAATAAAATGGAAATGACAGTGATACTTATCCTACAGGATGGAGAGATAATATGGCTAAACACATAGAAAGTGCTTAGAATAATGTTCGACACAATGTAAGAAATGTTTGTGTTAGTCACTATTATTACTATTGCTGATACATAGAAAAATTTCTACAGAAATAACTCTCACCAACTTATCTCCATTGTAGTGGCCTTGCATAAAATATTTCACATCTATAAATAATATTTTATTTCTCAAAATTTTGAACCTACCATGATGAAATCTCAGCAGGGGATACATGGATATTGCAGAGATATATTCTCCCAGCAGTCTATGCTAACACTGGTGACACCCTCCAATGTTGCTAAAGACAGAGTCCAACTCCCAGACTTGCCTATTTCCTGGGGACATGCCTTGAGATGACTTTATGTCCCCCTTCTTACTTTCTAGGAAAGTGAGAAGCAATTATTTATGGTTGGCTTATCAGCAAATAAAGAACCAGGGATTATTTTGAGTGACAGGTTTCCAGTTTAGTGGAATTCAGCTAAACTGGAAAAAAAAGTAAGATTCATACGTTAATTATAGGAATGAAAGGGACATTAGATTACCCTATTATTAAAAGAACATTCTCTAAACTCTGTCTCTGGGTCTTATTCCCTGGGACAGATGTTGAACTCATGGTGATGGGTAAGACTATTCAGAGGTGGATGTTGTGAGATGGCAAATTGACAGAGAAATGCTATCCTAAATTAGGACTATATCTGAGGAAGTCTATAGTACTCTTGCTATAATGAGAATCCTTTTGGTTAAGAGTATCAGTGCTCCTCTTGGTTGGGCTGGAAACATTGGCTTTTGGAAATCCTTTAGAGAAAAGGTGAACTCATGAGTTGATGGGAAAGATTTGGTCAAATACTAATATTTGAACTGAATTCCTCATCTGCCAAGTTATTAACTGATTCCCCATTCTCCTCAGGGCTGTATAGAACCTGCCTCATTTGTAGAAGAGGATCTTGGGACTAAAGAGACCAAGGCCCTGGGGAATAGGCCAAAAGCTTGGGAAGCAGGAGTTTCACCAGAAACAGACTCCTCACATGTGTGCAAGGCCTGCTCTGAGCCCAGTTTACTCTTCAGTCCTGATCAGTGACCAATATCAGTCACTGATCCAGCCACCATGAGAGGATGACCACGGTCAACAGACATAGGCTTGGTTGGCAGATGGCTCAGCCTCGTGACCATTCCCAAGCCCTTTCCAAGGAGCCCACAGATATCTTGTTGTCACGGTCCTAGGGAAGGACCTGGATCACAGTGGAGAGACAGGTAGTCAGGGCACAACTTAGAGAAGCTTCCTACACAGTCTCCCCACCAATACTAGCGTCACTCTTCTCCAGATGGCATGATTCATTTCTGCTCCTTCCTAGAGTAAAAGTTGTAAAAGCAAAAACAAACAAACGAGACTAATTAAATTTAAAAGCTGCTGTGGTTATTTCTAGTCCTAGGCCTTATGAAACTGGAAGCTTCCACTTCTTATCTTGTAGGATTCTGAGTTCTGGAACCCGGCCATTATGTAACTCATAGAGCCTCCCAAGTGGAAGGGACTAGAGATCTCCAGCCTTCTGCCCTCACTGAGTTCCCAGCCAACAACTGGCCAGGCATGTGAGTATGCCAACTTACAAGTGGATCCTCCAGCCCCTAGGAAGCCTCAGTCAATGCCACATGGAACAGAGACAAGTCTTCCCCACCAAGCCCTGCCCGAATTGCAGTTTCATGAGTTATGTAAGTGACTGTTGCTTGAAGGCACTGGATTTGTCATAGTCTTTTACACATCTAAGTTTCCTTTCCCTCTAAATTTTTTCCATGAGTCTATACATTTTTTAATGACTAATTTTCTGGTTTTAAGAATAGAACCAATTCTTACTAGTAGTACATACATCATGCCTGATTTCTCCAACAGATTCCTCATTATAGTAAGAGACTTCTATGGATCTTTCAAACTAGATAAGTGACTTAACACTGAATAAAACATTTCTTTCTTTTTAAGGTGGATTCAGCATGAGGTTACATGCGTCCCTGGAATTTGTTGAATGAAAACAACACATCTCAGGCTCACTGCTGCTGCTGCTGCTAAGTTGCTTCAGTCGTGTCCGACTCTGTGCGACCCCATAGACCATAGACGGCAGCCCAACAGGTTCCGTCATCCCTGGGATTCTCCAGGCAAGAACACTGGAGTGGGCTGCCATTTCCTTCTCCAAGGCATGAAAGTGAAAGTGAAGTCGCTCAGTCATGTCCGACTCTTAGCGACCCCATGTACTGCAGCCTACCAGGCCCCTCCACCCATGGGATTTTCTAGGCAAGGGTACTGGAGTGGGGTGCCATTGCCTTCTCCAGCTCATTATGCTTTCATTAAATAAGTTGAGTTTTCTCTGAACTAAGTAACATTTTTACTTTATACTTTGTCTAATGCTTAGAAACTCCCAAAGTTCTTTTTTTGTAGGATGTCTCTAGGAAATAAAGACACAAATATCCACCTCAACTAGAGAGAAACAAGACTTGAATGGAAGGACAGTTGGGATGTTTAAAAGGGAAAAATGGTTATTCTCCTTCTCTGCTTTTACCTACCTCTTCCAATAAATTCGCATAATGCCTTTCCTTTACCTCCATCTCTCGATAAGACGATGAGGAAAAGTAAACAAAAGATGAGAGGAGAGGGGAAAGGATATCCCAGAGGGCTTATGTACATTTTTACAGTACTTTACATTTTCTGAAATGTAGGCTTCCTGTGAAGTAGACAGTAGAACCCTCATTTTGGGGCCTGTGAAAATTAGTGAATTGCATGGTATCATGCACTTTGTGACAGCATACATTGTGGAATCTGAGTACACCTCGGGATTATTTCATTGATCCTAATATCATGCCTTTACAGTGGGGAGGATAACCAAGACCAGCTACCACTAGAGCCCTGAGGAAGGTGTCCAAGTATGCAGAGACTGACCTTCCCAGGTCAACACTCAGCCTGCCTTCCTGGAAGTTCCTCATCTCATACGCTGATGTTTCTTCTTCCATCTCCCCATGAGACCGCACTTACATCTTCTGCCTTAATCCTCCCAAGATTTAGGAATGTGGTTTAAAGAGGAGCTCAGAGACTCCCCAGACTCTTTCATGGAGAGAGGGGATGGGGTGAGGGAGACAGGACCAGTGCCTGGTCATGCAACACAGTGTATCTTCTTTATATTCATTTGTTTTGTTGCTTAATGAAAGAATGGAGAGCTGATCACTCGGAGGTACAGAACTTCCTTTTACCTCTCGTCTGCTCTCAAACCTTCATGATACAAGAAGAACAAAGAGAAAGCTGCGTAACACATGACCATGCCCTTGTCCATACTGCCTTTTCCTTTTATTCACACCAGAAATGTAGAATAAAATATTTCCTTGTCAAAAAGAAAAAAAAAAATTGGGAACATTGCTCCCTTTTGGAATGTCAGAGCTGAAGTCAGTGTGGAGGCCAGCAGTTTCAGATTCTGCTGTGCAGTGCCCTCACGCTCAGTGCAAGGGAATCTACACAGGCTTTTCGACTTAGGTTTTAAAAGCTAGGTAGACAGTCTCTGCCACTCCAACTAGTTTCTGCTTCAACCTTTTGATATATTATGGCTTTGTATAATATTTTATTGATAAAAGGCTATCAGCGCTTTTTAAAAAGCATAAAACAGCACCTATCTGCTCCAATCACCTTCTTTTGCAGGGGGCAAAAGTTGTTTTGTTTTGCTGATTTTAAAATGTTTACTCTTTAAAAAATTAGTTGCTTTTTCTATAGCTATACAAAATTCTTAGTGTTTCTTTGGCAATGGAATGTAATGGAATTTTATGACTGTATTAAAAAACAAGTTACCTTTGCTCAGAAATTCTGTAACATCCAGCACCCTAATTATTTGACTAAATAAATGGATTGCCCAGGAACCTTGATGCAACGGAAGCAAAGTCAGAACAGATGCCTCTTAACCTCCTTTTTAGCGCCTTGCAGTCCTCCCCCACTCAAACACTTCACGTTGTGTGAACTATTTGCCAAGAGGAAGAGGGGGTGGGTTGCTAGGATAACAGAAGCTGACTGACCTTGAATTTCACCCTCCCAGTGAGTAAGCCAACTCAGTGGCTTTACCACGTCTGTCATCATTTCTGCTTCACAGCAGGCTCATTGTGAGTAGAAAGCACAGGACTCCTTATTGACTATGCTCCATGCAGAGCTATGTGGGCCACACTGAGACCCCTCACTCAGCATCCAGCCAGCCTGCAGGCCTACAGAAAGTAGACTCACCATGCTGGGAACATCCTCCTTTGAGCCCATCACATCTCCCAAACTTTGAGACAACATATCCCTAAGATGTCAATAAGTGTATTACTTTAAAAATGTGAGTGGGTAGAAATATATTCAAAGGCCTTGACTTTGATATCACTTCCAAGTGAGATCTCCCTGCCTTCCCAACCCTAAATGACTCTGAAATTATATAATGCCCTTATCTGTTTTGATCAGGTTGACCCTTTTCATTTACAGTCTTCTGGTTTTTGTTTTGTGGTTGTGCCCTAGAACCACAGAATGGAAAGTTCCTTGAAAACTGGGATCAGATTATATGAACCTGAGGTTTCCAAACTTCAAAATAGGATCTATACATAAAAAATAGGCACATAAAGCTTAGACAGCATATTAGAATCAGAGACTGTCTGGGAAAATGTGGCATTGTAGCAATTGGTAAATATACATAACAGGATACTGTATGTTTAACAGGCTCCTTAATCCCCAAGGAAGAAAAAAATCAGACCCAGTCTGCACAGACTCCATGACCTAGAGACAACATATGCTGGCCAAGTATATATATATAATAATGAGTTCATTGATAAGAAGCAGAATAATATGATTTTGCAGTTAATGGAATGATGACATCCTTTTCAATGCAATCCGAAAAAAGACACTGTAGAACACTGTGATAAGGACTAGGCAACCTGAGGAATACTGATTCAAGGAGAATATTCAATATTTCAAACTAAAGCTGAAATGCAGTCTCAGACAGAGTGGAGTAGGGCCAAATGTGCAGCCAGAGTGAAGTATGTTGTCTGGAAAAGGGCTTTGAAATGGAGCAAAGTTTCTGGATAACCATTTAAAATCACCTGGTCAAAGTGCTGAGAGCAAGAAAACAGTGCTGGCTGCAGTTTTGAGTGATTTGAAACTCAAACCTTCTGCTCAAGGCAAGCAGAGGTGGAAATTCGTAGGTTTTAACTCGGGTCTCATGTTAGCCAAATTTGTCTGTTTTGTCATTTGACAGTAATGGCGACACTGACCTCAGTGGTTAAGCAGAGAAACTCATAATTCCCCTGGTTCAGAGTGGGTTAAGGAAAATGGCAAGGAAGCGTCAGAAGGTTCACATTCCTGGTGGAACAGCAGTGTCTGATGGCATTTTAACCCTTTCCCCCCCCACTTTCAACCTAGAACTAGATGGATGGACAGAGAAATTGCAATGAAATATCTAAGAAGTACCAGAGCAATCTATTTGACTACTGAAAGATCAAGATGAGGCTTCCTGGGTGGCTCAGTGGTGAAGAATTCACCTGCCAATGCAGGAGACACAGATTCAATCATTGATCTGGGAGGATCTCACAAGCCTCAAAGCAACTAGGCCTGTCCAAGTGCCACAACTATTGAGCCTGTGCTCTAGAGCCAGGGAGCTGCAACTGCTGAGCCCACGTGCTGCAACTCCTGAAGCCTTGGCACCCTAGGGCCTGTGCTCCGCATAGGAAAAGCCACTGCAGGAAGCCCACGCGCAGCAACTGGAGAGTAGCTCCTGCTCGCAGCAACGAAAGACCATGCACAGTAACAGAGACCCAGAACAGCCAAAATAAATAAATTAAATTAAATTACAAAGGAAAAAATGACCAACATGTGTTTCACGGAGGCTTGAACCAGAAAATTGGTGAAAAAGTAGTTTGATCTAGACCTACTTCTTGGACTCTTTTTTCTTTCTCCTTAAGAATGTTTTACAAAGGCAGTGTGATAAGTGCTCATTGAGTAGTACAAAGAGTATCTATTTACTCTAGAGAGTTCAAAGGAGCAGAGATCACAGTGGGCCAGAGCAACTGAGTAAATAGTGACTAGAACTTGGACTTGTAGGATGGGTGGGATTCAGATTAAGTGGAAGCAGAAAGAAAGGAGGGGCTTGTTGGGTAGAGGGAGATGCCAAGTACAAAGTAAGCAGAAAGCACAAGGCCACCATGACTTGTTGCTTTAACAGATGAAAAAATTGAGGCTTAGATATACTAACGAACTTGACCAAGGATATGCAGCTCCTGAATTACTCCACAGGGAACTAAAGTAAAGCTGTGCTGTGCTGTGCTTAGTTGCCCAGTCATGTCCTACTCTTTGTGACCCCATGGACTATAACCCACCAGGCTCCCCTGTCCATAGGGATTCTCCAGATAAGAATACTGTTGTGGGTTGCCATGCCCTCCTCCAGGGGATCTTCCCAACCCAGGGATCGAACACAGGTCTCTCGCATTGCAGGCAGATTCTTTACCATCTGAGCCACCAGGGAAGCCCATTAAGCTACTTAATATCAAAGTCCACATTCCTTCCTCCAGACTCCAGGTTTACAAAGCTGATAGACCCATAAACAACGGTAACATAACACATGTTTTTGAATTAAAGGTCATTTCAATACTTCTCATTTTCATTTAGTTATACTTGTCCTGACATGTCAAAAAAAGAAACAGCATTACTTTTGTAGAGAAATGCTTATTTTGTGAATAACTCAATAACTCATATGGTGAGTTAACTCACATTAACTCAACACATTAACTCATATGGTAGGGAGAGTCTTCCAAGAGGAATAATGGTAAAATGATGTGGTCCAAAGCACAAACTGGCAATTTTCTGAGGGTGAAGAGATGAAATAGAAAGAGAGGGACACAGAGAGAGAACAGAAACTTCCAGATAGGAAAAGGAGTATGTCAAGGCTATATATTGTCACCCTGCTTATTTAACTTATATGCAGAGTACATCATGAGAAACGCTGGGCTGGATGAAGCACAAACTGGAATCAAGATTGCTGGGAGAAATATCTATAACCTCAGATATGCAGATAACACCACCCTTCTAGCAGAAAGTGAAGAAAAACTAAAGAGCTTCTTGATGAAAGTGAAAGAGGAGAGTGAAAAAGTTGGCTTAAAGCTCAACATTCAGAAAATTAAGATCACAGCATCTGGTCCCATCATTTCATGGCTAATAGATGGGGAAACAGTGGAAATAGTGGCTGACTTTATTTTGGGGGGCTCAAAAATCACTGCAGATGCTGACTACAGCCATGAAGTAAAAGGACGCTTACTCCTTGGAAGGAACATTATGACCAGCCTAAACAGCATATTGAAAAGCAGAGACAAAAAAAATAAAAAAAAAAAGCAGAGACATTACTTTGCCAACAAAGGTCCAACTAGTCAAGGCTATGGTTTTTCCAGTGGTCATGTATGGATGTGACAGTTGGACTATAAAGAAAGCTGAGCACCAAAGAATTGATGCTTTTGAACTGTGGTGTTGGAGAAGACTCTTGAGAGTCCCTTGGATGCAAGGAGATCCAACCAGTCCATCCTAAAGGAGATCAGTCCTGGGTGTTCATTGGAAGGACTGATACTAAAGCTAAAACTCCAATACTTTGTCCGCCTGATGCAGAGAGTTGACTCATTGGAAAAACCCTGATGCTGGGAGGGATTTGGGGCAGGAGGACAAGGGGACGACAGAGGATGAGATGGTTGGATGGGATCACCGATTCAATGGACATGAGTTTGGGTGAACTCTGGGAGTTGCTGATGGACAGGGAGGCCTCGCATGCTGCAGTCCATGGGGTCGCAAAGAGTCGGACACGACTGAGCGACTGAACTGAACTGAACTGACTGAAAGAAAGGAGAGGTGGAACTGTTTAGCTCAAGGAATGAAATTGGGTCCTTTTCGTGATGTGGATAAAACTAGACTCTGTCATACAGAGTGAAGTCAGTTAGAAAGAGAAAGACAAATATCATATATTAACACACATATGTGAAGTCTAGAAAAATGGTACAAATGAACCTATTTGCAGAGCAGGAATAGCGATGCAGATCCAGAGAACAGACGTGTGGACACAGTGAGGTTAAGGGGAGGGTAGGACAAACTGGGAGAGTAGCGCTGACGCATATGCGCTGAAAGTGTTAGTCCCTCGGTCCTGTCAGACCCATTGGTGACCCCGTGGACTGCGGCCCTCCAGGATCCTCTGGATTTACCAGGCAAGAATACTGGACTACGTAGCGGTTCCCTTCTCCAGGGGATCTTCCTGACCCAGAGACTGAATCCTGGTCTCCTGCATTTCAGGCAGATTCTTTACCATCTGAGCTACCATATATACACGTGCTGTGCTTAGTCACTCAGTCGTGTCTGACTCTGTGCGACTCCATGGACCGTAGCCTGCCAGGCTCCCCTTTCCATGGGGATTCTCCAGGCAAGAATACTGGAGTGGGTTGCCACACTCTCCTCCAGGGGATCTTTCCAACCAGGGATCAAACCCAGGTCTCCCACACTGCTGGCAGGTTCTTTACCTTCTGCGCCATCAGGGAAGCCCATGTGTAAAATAGATAGTTCATGGGAACCTGCTATAAAGCACAGGAAACTCAGCAAGGTGTTCTGTGACAATCTAGAGGGGTGGGAGGGATGCTCCAGAGGAGGGAATACATGTAACTGATCCGCATTGTTATATAGCAGAAACTAACACAATACTATAAAGCAGTTATACTCCAATAATAAAATTTTTTAAATGTTCTGAATTAAGCTGATAATCCTTTTCTGCTCAGAAACACTTCAGGTTTTTAGAAACAAAAGTTTTGGTCAAAAGCACTTTAACACTGCTGTTTGTGAGGTATATGTTCCTCTCCAATGTTTTGAATCTAGACAAATAGACCACCCAGAAAGGATTACTATTGACCTTGGTGAGTGAAGGATCTAACTTACTCTCACCATCTGGTCTTCTCTCCTTTGTGGAATAAAGTGGTGAATCAGCAAATCAAGCAAGTAGGCAGTGTAGAGTAGAAAAGATTAACCTCGTTTAAAACTACCATTACAAGGTCTGTGTATCCCTGTCTTCAGAAGGCTTGCTAGGCTGAGCATCTTGACAACTGACTTGATACTTGACTGATTAATTGCTTAATTATCCATGAACTAAAGGGAATTGTCAATTCAATTCTCTGCCTGTGCCTACTTCAGCTAAGTTCAGTCGCTCAGTCGTGTCCGACTGTTTGCGACCCCACGAATTGCAGCGTGCCAGGCCTCCCTGTCCATCACCAACTCTCGGAGTTCACTCAAACTCACGTACATTGAGTTGGTGATGCATCCAGCCATCTCATCCTCTGTCATCCCCTTCTCCTCCTGCCCACAAACCCTCCAAAGAGTCAGACACGACTGAGTGACTGAACTGAACTGAACTGAGGCAGTTGACAAGGACAAAATATCTTTAGGATAGCTGCCATTGCCCAGGGAAAAGAGTCCAGGTAGCTCTAGAGGCGTGTGAGTCGCTCAGTCATGTCCAACTCTTTGCAAGTCCATAGGCTATAGCCCACCAGGCTCCTCTGTCCATGGGATCCTCCAGGCAAGAATACTAGAGTGGGTTGCCATTCCCTTCTCCAGGGGATCTTTCCGACCCAGGATCTCAGGTCTCTTGCATTGCAGGGAGATTCTTTATTATCTGAGCCATTAGGCTAGCCTGCTATCTCTAGTGGTAGCTAGAAGTAGAGTAACTGGCTATTTGACTCTTCTGATACTTTTGTGATAGAGAAGCCCTTGGGCAGTTTTTGGCAGAGCCCTTACCACACTATATTGAAACTGTCTGTGTATAGCTTTGCCATCCTCAGTAGGCTGAATCCTTGGAGGCAGTGACTATATTTAATCCTTACTTATATTCCCACTTTCTTGTGTGTGTGCCCATCCAATGTTGAGTGAGTAAAATAGGTAGATGGATGGAGACAAATTATCACACTCCTCATGGATAAGCAACTCAAACCTGGCAGTGCAAAGTTTCACATTAACCTGGCAGCAGGAGAAAATTAACCCTGCAAAGAATTAATTTTCATGAGTCATCTCAGGAAAACTGACCAAGGAATGTGTTTTGGTAATCAATGGTTAATCTATTGAGAAACTTGTTTTCAAGGAAGCAAGTCACAAGTGAGGGTGTTTACCGTGTTTTGCTTTTATTTTAAATAACAGTGCTGCAGAATGCACCGAGCTCTGGGATGGTGATAACACAGAAAAGGCCTGGGAGGATCACCCCCAGACATCTGGAGCATCTTCCCTCTGACTAATTTTTCAAACCATCTGGAGTGCTTTTAAGATACTGTCTCCTGGAACAGTATTCTGAACTTTCTCTTCTCTTTCGTTCTACAAGTGTTCTGTCTCATTCCCCTCCCTGCTCCCTCCATCCCATTCCTGTGTTCTTACATCTAAAAAGTCCCTTGACCCAATTATTGCCTTTGTCTTCATTGCCTTGGAGGAGGAATGGGACAGGGTAGAAAGCCAAAGTACCCTGCGAGCTATTTCTTGGCTTTGTTTCTAAGATCCTCAGCTCTGTAAGGGAAACAGATAGTTATGGGTTCATCTAAAATGTATGAGGAGAAGGCAATGGCACTCCACTCCAGTACTCTTGCCTGGAAAATCCCATGGACGGAGGAGCCTGGTGGGCTGCAGTCCATGGGGTTGCTAAGAGTTGGGCCTGACTGAGTGACTTCACTTTCACTTTTCACCTTCGTGCATTGGAGAAGGAAATGGCAACCCACTCCAGTGTTCTTGCTTGGAGAATCCCAGGGACGGGCGAGCCTGGTGGGCTGCTGTCTATGGGATCGCACAGTCGGACACGACAGATGCGACTTAGCAGCAAAATGTATGAGGAACAGGACTGCAGAATAACATTCCCTCTAGTACAAGAAAAAGCTTCTCCAGGCTGGGGAGATGTAGGGCAGGGGTCCCCAACCTCTGGGATCTAATGTCTGATGATCTGTGATGGAGCTGATATAATAATAATGGAAATAAAGTACACAATAAATGCAATGTGCTTGAAATCATCCCGAAACCATCCCCTCTCTTTGGGTCTGTGAAAAAATTATCTTCCACAAAACTGGTTCCTGGTGCCAAAAAGGTTGGGGATCGCTGATGTAGAGAAAGAATAAATACGATGAGAATAAATAAGTGGGGTGGGCTTCCCTGGTGGCTCACCAGTAAAGAATCCACCTGCCAATGCAGAAGATGCTGGTCCAATTCCTGGGTCAGGAAGATTCCCTAGAGAAGGAAATGACAACTCATTCCAGTATTCTTGTCTGGAAAATCCCATGGACAGAGGATCCTGGCAGGGTATAGTCCATGGGGTCGCAAAGAGTTGGACATGACTTAGTGACTAAACAACTACAGCAACAAGTGGGTAGACCCCAGAGAGAGAGGTCTGATACTCTGCCTTCTGGGAAGAGTCCCAGAGAGATGCAAAACCCCTGACAGATTTAGGGGAGTAGAGAGAATCTACACCTTGCAGGAAAAAAAGCAGAGCCAGAGAACAGGACTTAAGAAGTGGTGGATCAAGGCAAGAGAACGCCATAGTTCTTAGGACAATCTGTTGGCAGAAACATGATTCACAACGGAGCCCAGAACATGTGAGGAAATTTGCCAGCCTTTACATAAGAGGAAGTGACAGTTCAACAGACACTTGAATGGACTAAGAACTGAGGACCAGGCTGAATCATGGAATCACAATAAAAACCTGTGGGACAAATGATGTTTACCTGCAACTTGATGTCTGTCTCTATGTCAGTTTTTCAGGACTAATCTACACGTGCGCTGAAAGAGGGAAGGAACCTTAAACTGACTAGCTTAAGTTGTCTTTGCCACCATATACTTGTGAGCTTAAAAGGGAGCTCTAACCTCACCCATACATTTTTTTTCCCCCTCTCTAGAATTTCCCTTTGAATATCAGGAATAAGTCAGGTCTTTTTCCCTCCAAGAAGTCAAAACATGTTTTTAGCACTATGTAATGAATGACCAGGCCGCCTAATTTGTCTTTGTACAGACATTATGTTTCGTGAGCCAAGTGTTGCATTGTCTATGGCTCCAGCACAGTGACATGTGCAGCTCCTAGAACAAAAACCACACCCACATGGGGTGAAATTTTAAATTCCTAGCACAAAATGATTTCTGAGAAAGTGCAGTAGGCAGATTTGAGTTCCCAGTCTCTGCAAAACAATGTCACCAGGATTCAAGTTTCACTGTAATCTAATATTAATACCAACTACCAACTATACTCATAAGAGTACTATTTCAAGTCACACTTAGTACTTTTTGGTAGTCTGCATTAAATCCTTCAAGACTATTCTCAACACATAAAGAAGTCATTTCTGAGATGTGTCTCTCCTGGGCCTCTCCCGAAAGTTATTTAGTAATGGAAAAGTATTCATCAACAACATAAAAATAAGATGTATGTGTGTGCGCGCATGTGTACTTAGTTGTGTCTGACTCTTTGTGATCTCACCAGGCTTCTCTGTCCCTGGGAGTTCCCAGGCAAGAATACTGGAGTGGGTTGCCATTTTGTCATTTCCTACTCCAGGGGATCTTACTGACCCAGAGATCAAACCCGAGTCTCCTGCATTGGCAGGCAGATTATTCACCACTTTGCCACCTGGGAAGCCTGCACAAAAATAAGATGGTATTATGCAAATGTGTGTTTCCATCGGCTTCATTAAAAAAAAAAAAATCCAAGTGATTTGACTTTTTCGTAAAACTTTTCCTATAGTTTCTTAGTTATGTCTTCAAAATGATAAGAAATATGTGCAGTTAGATTTCCATTTCCAAATGGTCATTCCTGACTAGTACACATCATTTCTGCTCAGACAACTGACATGCTTCTATAAATTGTCATTTATAAACATTTCTGATTCCAGGAAAACTATTTTTACTTAATACAAGCTACATTTCACAACAGCATGTCCTTTAGTCATAAATTAATCCTTGGTGACAAATAATGTCCTTTCACAGTTGACTATGTGTTATTTTTGGGGAAGGTAACAACAAAATTCCTATGTTCCCATTAATGCCTTAAATTGTATTTGGTTGTCTCAGGTATACATTAGCTTGCAAGTGAATTATGTAACCATCTTTGATTTTTTTTTTTAAGGTAAAGTTTTACCTTGTTTGGTCACTAATTCAAATTGACCCTAAAACAAAGCGTATATCACCAAAAAAAAAAAAAAAAAAGCTAACACACAAAGAGTTATGTATAGGAAAGCTGAATTTAGGAAGGCAAATCTTCTCATCCCAATGATATTGTAGGTTATGAGCAACTTGGCACTAGTGGTAAAGAACCTGCCTGCCAATGAGGAGACGTAAGAGACATGGGTCCAATCCCTGGGTCAGAGAGACTCCCCTGGAGGAGGGAATGGCAAGTCACTCCAGTATTTTTGCCTGGAGAATCCCATGGAGAGAGAATCCTGGTGGGCTACAGTCCATGAGGCTGCCAAGAGTTAGACATGACTGAAGCAACTTAGCATGCACGCTGTAAGATTAGAACTTCAGTTTTCTTGGTTCGTTATATTACTTACACACATTTTTCTTTTTGTAAACGCATGCACAAAACAAGTGAATCATGCCAGGGTCTCTGTTACCCAGAATGTGTTCTCTAACTTCTATATGAACACTAAGCTTCATGGCTGAAGTGGTGTTTTAAGTATGGCAAGCAATTCATTAAAATACTAAAATGGGCCTAGTATTTCCAGACAGTTCAGGATTTTTAACATAAACCAGACATGGAGATTACTATTTAAATGAAATATACTTGACTTACAATATTGCATTAGCTTCAGGTAGACAACATAGTGATTCAATATTTTTATAGATTACACACCATAGAAAGTAGTTATAAAATATTGACTATATTCTCCATGACTTTATAATCCTGTGACATTTATTTTATAATTGGTAGTTTGTATCTCTTAATTCCCTTCACCTATTTTTATCTCTTCCCCTACTTCTCTCCTCTCTAGCAAATCATCTAGGAATTCCACTCCTGGCTATTTAATCAGAAAAAAAATGAAAACACTAATTCAAAAAGATAGATGCACCCCAATGTTCACAGTAGCATTATTTACAAGAGACATAGAGGATTCTAACATTAACTTGCCAGTCTTTTAATGACAATTAATTTTTAAAAATTGCTTTCACATATTGCAGGCAAAAGTTTGTGGGCAATTAAATCTGCCTCTGGCTCTTGAGTCAACAGTTTACAATTTTCAAGTGGCTGGAGATCTTTGATTTAAGAGAAGAGTGCTCTTATTTTTTAAGATTCCACATGTAAGTTTTTGTCTTTCTCTGACTTTTTTCACTTAGCATAATTCTCTCAGGTTCCATCCATGTTGCCACAAATGGCAGGATTTCCTTCTTTTTATGGCTAAATAGTATTCCATTGTGTGTATATGCGTGTGTAGAAATATATTTATGTTTTCTTTATCCATTTATCTGTTGATGGATACTTGTGTCCATGTCTTAACTATTGTGCACAATGCTGCAATTAATGGGGGGTACAGAAATATTTTCCAGATGGTGATTTTATTTCCTTTGGAAATATACCCTAGAAGTAGAATTATTGAATTGTATGGTAGTTTTATTTTTAATTTTTTGAGGGGTTTCCACACTATTAAACATAGTAGCTGCACCAATTTACATTCTCACCAACAATGCACAAGTGTCTCTTTTTCCTCCACATCCTTACTAACGTTTGTTATTTCTTGTCTTTCCTGATAACAGCCATTCTAACAGGTATGCAGTGATATCTCATTGGGCTTTTGATTTGTATTTCTCTGATTATTAGCAGTGTTGCCCATCTTTTCACGTGTCCTCTTTTAGAAAAATGTTTGTTTGGTTCCTTTGTTCATTTTTTAAATCAGATTGTTTAATCTTTCATTTGAGTTGAGTTCTTTATATATTTTATATATTAATTCCTTATCAGATACATGATTTTCAAATATTTTCCCAGTCCCATAGGGTGCCTTTTTATTTTGTTGATAGCTTCCTTTGCTGTCCAGAGACTTTTTAGTTTGATATAGTTCCACTTGTTTGTTTTTGTTGCATTTGCTTTTGGTGTTAAATCTAAATAATCATCACCAAGGCTGCTATCAAGGAGTTTGTGTGTGAGTTCATTTGCTGTGTCTGACTTTTTGTGACTCCATGAACTGTAGCATGCCAGACTTCCCTGTTCTTCACTATCTCTTAGAGTTTGCTCAAACTCATGTCCATTGAGTCAGTAATGCTATCTAACCATCTCATCCTCTGCCACCCCCTTCTCCTTTTGCCTTCAATCTTTCCCAGCATCAGGGTCTTTCCCGATGAGTTGGCTCTTCGCATCAGGTGGGCAAAGTATTGGACAGTCAGCTTCACCATCAGTCCTTCCAATGAATATTAAGGGCTGATTTCCTTTAGGATTGACAGGTTTGATCTCCTTGTAGTTCAAGGGGCTCTGAAGAGTCTTCTCTAGCATCACAATTTGAAAGCATCAGTTCTTTGGTGCTCAGCCTTTTTTATGGCCCAAGTCTCTCATCGTATATGACTGCTGGAGAAATCATAGCTTTCTATGCTTTTTTTCTTTTTAATATGGATGTTTGTTGGCAAAGTGATATCTTTGCTTTTTCGTTTGCTGTCTAGTTTTGTCATAGGTTTCCTTCCAAGTCACAAGCATCTTTTCATTTCAAGGCCACAGTCACTGTCCACAGTGATTTTGGAGCTCAGGAAAATAAAATTTGTCACTATTTACACTTTTTCCCCTTCTAAAAAGCAAAGATATTACTTTGGCAACAAAGGTCCGTCTAGTCAAGGCTACGGTTTTTCCAGTGGTCATGTATGGATGTGACAGTTGAACTGTGAAGAAAGCTGAGCGCCAAAGAACTGATGCTTTTGAACTGTGGTGTTGGAGAAGACTCTTGAGAGTCCCTTGGATGCAAGGAGATCCAACCAGTCGATCCTAAAAGAGATCAGTCCTGGGTGTTCATTGAAAGGACTGATGCTAAAGCTGAAACTCCAATACTTTGTCCACCTGATGCGAAGAGTTAACTCATTGGAAAAGACCCTGATGCTGGGAGGGATTTGGGGCAGGAGGAGAAGGAGACAACAGAGGATGAGATGGCTGGATGGCATCACCAAATAGATGAACATGAGTTTGAGTGAACTTCGGGAGTTGGTGATGGGCAGGGAGGCCTGGTGTGCTGTGATTCATGGGGTCCCAAAGAGTCAGACACGACTGAGTGACTGAACTGAACTGAACTGAACTGATGGGATTGAATATCATGCTCTTAAGTTTTTGAATGTTGGGTTTTAAGCCAGCTTCTTCACTCTCCTCTTTCACCCTCATCAAGAGGCTCTTTAGTTCCTCTTCATTTTCTGCCATTAGAGTGGTGTCATCTGCATATCTGAGGTTGTTGATATTCTCCTGGCAATCTTGATTGCAACTTATGATGCATCCAGCCTGACATTTTGCATGAGGTACTCTTCATATAAGCTAAATAACCAGGGTGATAATATATAGCCTTGTCATACTCCTTTCCCAATTTTGAACCAATCCAGTGTTCCATGTCCGGTTCTAATTGTTGCTTCTTGACCCACATATAGGTTTCTCAGGAGACAGATAAAGTGGTCTGGTATTCCTCTCTTTAAGAATTTTCCAGTTTGTTGTTCTCCACACAGTCCAAGGCTTTAGCATAGTCAATGAAGCAGAAGTCGATGTTTTACTGGAATTCCTTTGCTTTCTCTAAGATCCTCCAAATGTTGGCAATTTAATCTCTTGTTTCTCTGCTTTTTCTAAACCCAGCTTGAACATCTTGGTTCATATATTGCTGAACCCAGGTTGAAGGGCTTTGAGCATAACCTTACTAGCATGCAAAACAAGCACAATTGTCTGGTAGTCTGGACATTCTTTGGGACTGCCCTTCTTCGGGACTGGAATGAAAGCTGACCTTTTCCAGTTCTGTGGCCACTGCTGAGTTTTTCAAATTTGCTGATGTATAGAATGCAGCACTTTAATAGCATCATATTTTAGGATTTGAAATAACTCAGCTGGAATTCTATCACTTCCCATAGCTTTGTCTGTAGTAATGCTTCCTAAGGCCCACTTCACACTCCAGGATGTCTGGCTCTAGATGAGTGACCACACCACAGTGGTTGCCTGGGTCATTAAGATCTTTTTTGTATAGTTGTTCTGTGTTTTCTTGCCATCTCTTCTTTATTTATGCATTTATGAAGGAGCTTACTCCATTACATTTTCTTCTAAGAGTGTTGTACTTTCAGGTCTTACATTCAAGTTTTTATCTCATTTTTAGTTGCTTTAAAAAAAAAAAAAGATGTAAGATAGTGAGAATTGCTTTTCTTTCAGCTTTATTCCCTAGCTATTCAATTCACTACAAGGGCATCCTAGACATTTCCAAGGACACCAGGTTGCCAGAGGCGTTGCTTCCAAAAAATTTTGCAATAGCCCGTTTCCCCTCTCTGCTTCCTATTAGCAATAAGCACAACTCAGCTCACTGTGGTGAAGTGAGTGTGATGCCATGCCAAGTTCTTGTTTCACTGAGGCCCCTGGGTCACATCAAAGGTCACATGATAGACTTTGGATAACTGGAAATGCTTCTTTTTGCAAGGACAGATGTTTCATCTTTATGAACCCCGTCATAGAGAGGGCTGGGAGGTACTGCTCTTAGCAGGCCTTAGTTGGGGATGAGGCTGAGGCCATACTGCAGCTACTCATATGTCTTCCAGGAAAATACACTACCCTCTTCCTTTTTTTGATTTTTCAGCAGTTTTCTATCACTGTCTTGCTATAAGCCAAACTTCCTAGCATGACATGTGAGTCCCACTTCCCAACCCAGATTTACCTCTGATGTGTCCTCTCCTATCTTTTCTCCCTTCGCTCTATGTACTAGTCAAAGGTGCAGCTTTCTGAACTATCACTGTTCCATGGCTTTGTAGACACTGTTTCTTCTGCTTTGAAAGCCTTTCTTTTTTGCCATATGTACACTGATAGGCTGACTACAACTTGTCATTCAAAACTTTGTTCTATTAGCTCCTCTTGATAAAATTACTTTAATCAGTTAGGTGTTATTGTATTTGCTTCTCTCAAAGATCTCACTTTTTTATTTTCACCTCCACAGACTATCACTATCTTCTCCATATCTCTTTATCTGGTCAATATACTGTGAACTGCCGGAGGGTAAGAATGCTATCTTTTATCTCTGCATTTCCAGTTTTAGCACAGTTATTCTAGATTAATTGTAGATCTTCCTAAATGTTGGTAAATGCTGAGTCTCCACAATTTTTCAACAAATCATTTAATAAATATTTGAGTATTAAATGTGAAACTCCCTCTTGGATATGATACAAAGGTAAATAAGACTCCTATTTTTCATCCTAGGGGATTAAAATCTTACAGCAATGTGCAAGCAGACAGACTTTCAAAGGACTTGAGGCTATTTTGACCTCTACAGAGTAGGCCTCCACAGTATTTTAAATATGAATTTATTCTAACATTTAAAATGGGGTTATTCTGCTCTGATTGCTATGGCCAAAACTTCCAGAACTGTTAAATAGTAGCAGTGAAAGTGGGCACCCTTGTCTTGTTCCTGACTTTAGGGGAAATGCTTTCAATTTTTCACCATTAAGGATAATGTTTGCTGTGGGTTTGTCATATATAGGTTTTATTATGTTGGGCTAAAGAACTAAATAGGCATTTCTCCAAAGAAGACATACGGATGGCTAACAAACACATGAAAAGATGCTCAACATTACATATTATCAGAGAAATGCAAATCAAGACCACAAGGAGATACCATTTCACACCAGTCAGAATGGCTGTGATCCAAAAGTCTACAAGCAATAAATGCTGGAGAGGATGTGGAGAAAAGGGAACCCTCTTACACTGTTGGTGGGAATGCAAACTAGTACAGCCACTATGGAGATCAGTGTGGAGATTCCTTAAAAAATTGCAAATAGAGCTGCCTTATGATCCAGCAATCCCACTGCTGGACATACACACTGAGGAAACCAGAATCGAAAGAGACACATGTACCCCAATATTCATTGCAGCACTGTTTATAATAGCCAGGACATGGAAACAACCTAGATGTCCATCAGCAGAGGAATGGATAAGAAAGCTGTGGTACATATATACAATGGAGTATTACTCAGCTGTTAAAAAGAATACATTTGAATCAGTTCTAATGAGGTGGATGAAACTTGAGCCAATTATACAGAGTGAAGTAAGCCAGAAAGAAAAACACCAATACAGTATACTGACACATATATACGGAATTTAGAATGATGGTAATGATGACCCTGTATGCAAGACAGCAAAAGAGACACAGATGTATAGAACAGTCTTTTGGACTCTGAAGGAGAGGAAGAGGGTGGGATGATTTGGGAGAATGGCATTGAAACATGTATACTATCATGTAAGAAATGAAGTGCCAGTCTATGTTCGATACAGGATACAGGATGCTTGGGGCTGGTGCATGGGGATGATCCAGAGAGATGATATGGGGTGGGAGGTGGAGGGGGATTCAGGATTGGGAGCTAGTATACACCCGTGGTGGATTCGTGTCAATGTATGGCAAAACCAATACAGTATTGTAAAGTAAAATAAAGCAAAAATAAAATTTACAAAAAAAATAAAAAAAATAAAATGGGGTTATTTATACAGAAAACCTAAAATTTCATTTCTTCTCTCAAAAACTGGGAAAAAAAAATAAAGTCACTGCATTGTTTTTCTCATGGCAATGTTGGACTAAAGGCGAGAGATAGTCTCCACTTTGATGGGCAGTTGAATACACAGCTGATTATTCCAAGTATCTGTTGCTAGTTATCATCTGACACTAGGCCAATTTCATCCCTTAGTCATCTCCCAGTCTCTGTGAACCAAGCTTCTATGAAAACAATATGTGGCTCATCTGAGTGAGAAAATGAATAATCCTAAGTGAAAAGAGTGGATTTGTAGGTTAAAGTTGAATGTTATATGGAAAAATTGGTATTGGTAGAGGTGGGAAGTGATGAAGAAAAGCTTTTTGTGTATATAACTAATTGCTGCTGTTGCTTTGTGGTAATCCACATAAATTACAACTTTGGGATTTCTTAAATGTGCACAACCACAAATGTCTAGCAAATCAAAATTTCAACTGCAGCTGAAAGCTAAGGCTTTCTCTGGCTGACAGTGTAGACATTCATTTATATTCAGAGCATCATTTTAATTCCTTAAATAAAAGCAAAGGAACTGACTTGCATTTTTTTTTAAGTTCTTAAGATAGGGTGAGAAGAGAAAGACATTTCTTACTGCAGTGGATGCTGCTGCCAGCCTGCCCACATCCCCTGTACTGAGTGGGCACATCCATCCCCCAGTAGCACTGAGCATCACCACTAAGGGTACCCAGATGCTCCTTCTCCAGAGAACCACCCTCTGAGAGAAGTCTCCCAAGACAGTCCACCACCAGCAGTTGACAGACAGGGACTATACAGTTTTGGCTCCCTTGCCTCAAAGTGCAACTAAACTGTGGTATAATTCATGCTCTAGAACTCCTTGTGGGACATAGACTGAAGCTAATTCCAAGTGAGATCAGATCCTTACTTTCTTTCCCTGTTCTACACAGGAGATGAGGGATTGATCCCTGAGTGGGGAAATCTCCTGGAAGAGGGCATGGAAATCCACTCCACTATTCTTACCTGAAGAATCCCATGGATAGAGGAGCCTGGTGGGCTACAGTCCATAGGGTCGCAGAGAGTCAGACACGACTGAAGTGTCAGCATGCATGCATCCCACTTCTCTTCTTCTGAGAGCACATCTTTGATAAATTGCCTTCATAAAAACCTGTCTCAGAGTCTGCTTTTGGGAACCTGAAGACACTTAACTCAGGGGATCCATCTGGTTCCTAGTACAAGGACTAGGTGGGTTCAAATACTCTGCAAATGTCTGAAAAAGGCAGGACTCTTTGTCCAGCCTGACACCTCTGCATCTGGGCCCTGATTAAGGACTCCCCCTAACTTGCATCCCCATTAGAAATTCATTCTGCTCTGGAGGCACCAGACAGTCACCAGATCAAGGTACAGTAACTCAATCATGTCAAAGATGTATAGTGCTACCTCAGCCATCCCCACCCATCAGCAAATATAGATTTCTCTATAGATTCCTAGCAGAAATAACCTATGAAAAAGCCCAATTCTCAATTCTGGATCATATATAGAAAACAGAGCAAGAGAGAGGAAAAGATTATCAAAAAATAAGGTCAAAATAATCAGAAGTTCTTGTAAACATTAAGAAAAACTGATTCTATAAATTTCCACTCTATCTGGAACACTGGCAATCCCATATGTAGCTCTAAGACTAATTGTTGATGCTTATTTTTCTTGCTTAATAATAGCTAAATTTAAGATTAATATGCAGAATGGTAAGTATGTTTTTCTGCTTGAGACTCCAAAGGTATGGACTCCAATGGTGCTGCAATATACTAAGGTGATCTCAGATATTAGAAATGGAGGCAAGCTGCCAACTGTTATGTTTTCAAAGATCCCATTTTTACACAAGATGAATTTGATTTTGCCTGTGAAGATTCAGGGCACTGCAAAATGAAACTGACAATAATAGATGATAATAATAATAATGATACCCTCAAACTGAAGAATTTCCATTTTGAGAAATGATGGAAAAAACTTGAGAACTAGATCTTTAAAAAAAATCACCACCAAACTGTAAAATGAAGAATGTTATAGTTGTGAGAGACCAACCAACAGTAGTAAGGAAGGGAAAAACAGTGTTTCAAGAGACAAGGAGCGTTACTATCAATTTCTAGTTTAAAGTACCTGCTGTTTACTGAATTAGGCCTTTTTTATGAATCATCTAAACCTAGAGAGCATATTGAAAAGCAGGGACATTACTTTGCCAACAAAGGTCCGTCTAGTCAAGGCTATGGTTTTTCCAGTGGTCATGTATGGATGTGAGAGTTGGACTGTGAAGAAGGCTGAGCGCCGAAGAATTGATGCTTTTGAACTGCGGTGTTGGGGAAGACTCCTGGGAGTCCCTTGGACTGCAGGGAGATCCAGCCAGTCCATTCTAAACTAGATCAGCCCTGGGTGTTCTTTGGAAGGAATGATACTAAAGCTGAAACTCCAGTACTTTGTCCACCTGATGCGAAGAGTTGACTCATTGGAAAAGACCCTGATGCTGGGAGGGATTGGGGGCAGGAGGAAAAGGGGACGACAGAGGATGAGATGGCTGGATGGCATCACTGACTCGATGGACGTGAGTTTGAGTGAACTCCGGGAGTTGGTGATGGACAGGGAGGCCTGGTGTGCTGCTATTCATGGGGCCACAAAGAGTCGGACATGACTGAGCGAGTAAACTGAACTGAACCCTAAATGGAGAAACCTTGGAACTTTATTTTACCCTTCTTCCTTATTTTATTGAATAAAATATTCTTTAAATTCTATACTACTTAATAATTTTCAAAAGTTTCACACATATGATTTCATTTAATAACCCTTTTCCCTCCTATTCCCATATTGTCCCTCCCCCTTCCCTCTCCCCACTGGTAACTTCTAGTTTATTCTCTATACCTGTGAGTCTGCTTTTTTAAAAATTATTCATTTAGTTTGTTATATTTTTTAGATTCCACATATAAGTAATGTCATACAGTTTTTTCTTCCCCTGTCTGACATATTTCACTCATAATGCCTACTGAGTCCATCCATGTTGTTGCAAATGGCAAAATTTCATTTTTATGGCTGAATAATATTCTATTGAATATATATATATATGTATACACACACACACACATATATATATATATATGTATGTATATATATACACACATACCATGTCTTCTTTACCCATTTATCTGTTGATGGACATTTAATTTGCTTCCATATCTTAGCAATTATAGGACTTCCCTGTAGCTCATATGGTAAAGAATCTGCCTGTAATGCAGGAGACCTGGTTCAATCCCTGTGTCAGGAAGATCCCCTGGAGAAGGAAATGACATTCCACTCCAGTATTCTTGCCTGGAGATTCCCCAAGGACAGAGGAGCCTGGCAGGCTATAGTCCATGGGGTTGCAAATTGTTGGACACAACTAAGCAACTAACACACACATCTTAGCAAATTGCTGTGATCATTTGGGTGGATGTACATATTAGAATTGGTGGTTTTATTTCTTTAGGCTATATAGCCAAGAGTAGAATTGCTGGATTATATGGTAGTTCTATTTTTCAATTTTTTGAGGAAGCTCTATACTGTATTTTACTTCAATTGACTCAGAAATCTGAATTTTGATTGGGTACCATGAGAATTCTATAGAAACTACTTGGAGATGATCTTTTGCAGCTTGTTTGAAGGAGTGTATATTTGGGGGCACATGACAGTAGAGTAAGGAACTGTCCTAGAATTTTACATAAATCCTCTAGGTTGCATCTAACAGCAGTCCAGTTTGTGGTAATCATTAAGCCTAGTCTATGGATTAGAAAACTGAGGCCTGGAACTTTAAGTCATTGATTGTTTTGACCATATCATAGGCAAAGTCTGAGTCTAACAAGTTATAGGATGGACCAACACTGGAAATACTGGCCTAATTTTCCCATCCTCTGTCTCTACCCATTGGAGTAAAGGGAATGTCTTGCCAAAGGGATTCTGTTGGGAGCACTTTGGCAGTACAGTCAGAGATCCCTTTGATTTAGGTCTAGAACTTTGTTTATAAATAGAAGGCAATATATCAGAGAAAAAGAAACATAGCTATTGGAGTCAGGAAAATTGAGTTCAGATCTCAGGTCTTCATATTACTAACTGTGGAAACTTACCTAAGTTACCTTAATATGCTTAAACTCAGTCCCAAGGGACCTATAATACTCAATTCATCAATTCAGTTCAGTCACTCAGTCGTGTCCAGCTCTTTGCAACCCCATGGACTGCAGCATGCCAGACTTCCCTGTCCATCACCAACTCCCAGAGCTTGCTCAAACTCATGTCCATTGAGTCAGTGATGCCATCTAAACATCTCATCCTCTGTTGTCCCCTTCTCCTGCCTTCAATCTTTCCCAGCATCAGGGTCTTTTCAAATGAGTCAGTTCTTCACATCAGGTGGCCAAAGTATTGGAGTTTCAGCTTCAGCATCAGTCCTTCCAATGAATATTCAGGACTAATTTACTTTAGGATTGACTGGTTTGATCTCCTTGCTGTCCAAGGGACCCTCAGAGTCTTCTCCAACACCACAGTTCAAAAGCATCAATTCTTCGGTGCTCAGCTTTCTTTATGGTCCAATTCTCACATCCATACATGACTACTAGAAAAACCATAGCCTTGACTAGATGGACCTTTGCTGGCAAAGTAATGTCTCTGCTTTTTAATATGCTTTCTAGATTGGTCATAGCTTTTCTTCCAAGGAGCAAGCGTCTTTTAATTTCATGGCTGCAGTCACCATCTGTGGTGATTTTGGAGCCCAAGAAAATAGTCTGTCACAGTTTCCATCATGTCCCCATCTATTTGCCATGAAGTGATGGGACTGGATGCCATGATCTTAGTTTTTTGAATGTTGAATTTTAAGCCAGCTTTTTCACTCTCCTCTTTCATTTTCATCAAGAGGATCTTTAGTTCCTCTTTGCTTTCTGCCATAAGGGTGGTGTCATCTATGTACCTGAGGTTATTGATATTTCTCCCAGAAATCTTGATTCCAACCTGTGCTTCATCCAGCCTGAATGGGGTGGTATTATTATTTACTTCATAGGGTGGTTTTAAGATTAAACTAATGCATGTAATCTTAGACCTGTGTCTAGCAAATAGCAAATTTTCATTAATGGTAGGAAAAAAGTAAACACGTTGACCTTTCTGGCATTTCATTTCCTTCAGGTCTCTAGTGATGTTGAAAGTGTTAGTTACTAAGTTGTGTCCAACTCTTTGAGACCCCACAGACTGTATCTGGCCATGCCCCTCTGTCCATGGGATTCTCCAGGTAAGAATATTAGAGTAGGTTGCCATTCCCTTCTCCAGAGAATCTTCCAGACCCAGAAATTGAAACTTCCCACATTGCAGGCAGATTCTTTACAATCTGAGCCATGAGGACACCCCCTAGTGATGTTGACATACCACCAATATGATCTTCTTTTTTGGTTACCACCGTTCAAATTCCTGTTTTCTACCAAAGTAGGAGTTCTTCATTGCTTAATTTATGTTTATTGAGATGGCTTGATGGCATCATAGACTCAATGGACATGAGTTTGAGCAAACTCCAGGAGATAGTGACAGACAGGGAAGCCTGGTGTGCTGCAGTCTATCAGGTTGCAAAGAGTTGGACACGACTTAATGACTGAACAACAAGTATTACATGATATGTAAAGTGACTAGATGTTCCTTATAATACAAAACAGATCTCACAAAATGGGGAGGCATCGTCTGTAGTTTGGCTCTAAGACAAGCACTTCTAAAACACATATTTGGAAATATCTATTTTTCAGGGTTGGTACTCCCAAGTTTGCCTTGCCCTGAGACATCTGGTCACCCAACAGTTCTGCTGGGGCTGTGATGTCTCGTTGAGCCCAACCTACTATATTGAAAGGAGAATGACTACTACTGCCCCTGGAGGATTTGAATATGCTAGAGATGAGGAAAGTGTCCAGATAGCCAAACTCACCTTCAAACACTAGGGATCCCTTTGCTCGAGAAAGATCATGGTGGCTCAGATGGTAAAGCGTCTGTCTACAATGTGGGAGACCCGGGTTCGATCCCTGGGCCAGGAAGATCCGCTGGAGAAGGAAATGGCAATCCACTCCAGTACTATCGCCTGGAAAATCCTATAGACAGAGGAGCCTGGTAGGCTACAGTCCATGGGGTCACAAAGAGTCAGACACGACTGAGCGACTTCACTTACTCCACTTATCCTTCCTGAAAATACTGCCCCAGATACAGACAGCACAGAAATTGAACTGGAATTGAATTCTCTATGATGGTTAATTTTATGTATCAGCTTGGAGTGGGTGGTACCCAGATAACAGGTCAAACATTATTCTGGGTGTGTCTGTGAGGGTGTTTTTTGATGAAATTAACATTTTAATCAGTAGACTCAGTAAAGCATATTTCCCTCCCTAATGAGGATGTCACTCATTCAATAACTTGAAGGCCTAAATAAAACGACCCTGACGCAGATATGGGGAATTCCTACATGACTGCTTTGAGCTGGAACATGTCTTTTCCACCCTTTGGACTCAAACTGAAGCACTGCTTTCCTTGGGTCTTGAGCCTGCAAGTTTTTAGATTGAAACTTATACCTTGGCTCTCTTGGGTCCCCAGCTTATTGACGATAGTTCTTAGGTCTTCTCAGCCTTCCTAAGCACACAAGCCATTTCTTTATTTTATACACACACACATGCCCCTCCTAATGGTTTGCTTCTCTAGAGAACCCTAATGCATTCTTAAAACGTGTGTATGCTCATGCTTAGTCGTGTCCCACTCTTTGAGACCCCCATGGACTGTAGCCTGCCAGAAAGTTTCCAGGCAAGCATATTGGAATAGGTTGCCATTCCCTGCTCCAGAAGATCTTCCCAACCCAAGGATTGAACCCCCATCTCTTGTGTCTCCTACATTGGCAGGTGGGTTCTTTACCATTGCATGACCTGGTAAACCCTAACACATGAACTGTCAGAAGTGGTATTCAAGCCCGTACCTCCAGGGGAGACTGAGACCTGAATGCAGTGCCTTAGACCCCTTGGCCATCCTGATGTCCCTCTTAAAACTTAGGATGACATATTTTTAAATGCCTTCATTTTAAGTAAGAATACCTGGGGAAGAAAATGTGCATTCTTTCCCTCAGAGTTCTCAGTCTTGTATTTGAGAAGAGATTAAAGCACAAAGTGAGAAAATACCTACTTGCAAGCCTGCAACATGTAGTGTGTGTGTTTGTATGTGTGTGAGTGTCGGTGTGCATACACAGAGGGTGCAGCTACAATAGAATTTGGTTTCTAAGGACTGAAAAGAGAAAATAATGAGAACAGTTAAAATGGAGATATGTTATTTACTGATATTTCTTCCATTATTAAGATGCTAGTTTATGTTTCAAGAACCTAGCTGGATGAAGTATGAACAGTGATTCATGCTGAAAATTCTCCAGGAGAAATAGGCTCCAGCTGTATCGGGGCAGGGCCTTTTCTTTAGGAAGATTTCCTCTGGTGATAGGAAGAAAAAAAAAATGTTGACATTTCCCTCTAGTGGCAGAAAGAAAATAAAACTCACTGAGAAGGTAAGATTAGAGGTCTTCAGTGAAGTGCAGTGACATCCTTCCTTCCTTCTTTTTGAGTATAATAATTGGTTGCTAATTATAAGCTGTGCATTGCCCAGACAAGGAATCTTCTGCATTAGAGAATTTGTAACTGAACTGGGAAAGTAAAAGTGAAAGTCACTCAGTTGTGTCCAACTCTGTGTGACCCCATGGACTACACAGTCCATGGAATTCTCCAGACCAGAATACTGGAGTGGGTAGCCTTTCCCTTCTCCAGGGGATCTTTCCAACATAGAGATCGAACCCAGATCTCCAGCATTGCAGGCGGATTCTTTACCAGCTGAGACACAAGGGAAGCCCAAGAATGCTGGAATGGGTAGCCTATCCCTTCTCCAATGGATCTTCTTGACCTAGGAATTGAACCAGGGCCTCCTGCATTGCAGGTGGATTCTTTACCAACTGAGCTGTCAAGGAAGCCCCATGAACTGGGGAAGGTTTGATCAGAGAAAAAGAGAAACCTGACTACTGAATGGTTCCAAGACAATTTTGTGAAGTAGGTGAAAAAATAAGGGATTATCTTCCTTTTTACCATGACTGAGCTTTCACCAGGTATCCACCCAATGATAACAGAATCTACTTCCCCTTAAGTTTTACCGTCAGGAATATTCTGGTCCTTTCTTGCTTCTACCTTCCTCTCCTTCCAAGGCCTTAATGCCTCATGGTTCTCTTTTCACCTTAGTACTCCTGTCCTTCAATGATCCACAACACCTTGTACTATCACTGACTTCCCTGAATTATTTTAAAATTGCCCTATAGTCAAAGCTATGATTTCTAGTAGTCAAAGAAGGCTGAGCGCTGAGGAATTGATGGTTTTGAACTGTGGTGTTGGAAAAGACTCTTGAGAGTCCCTTGGACTGCAAGGAGATCAAACTAGTCAATCCTAAAGGAAATCAACTCTGAATACTCATTGAAAAGACTGACGCTGAAGCTGAAGCTCCAATACTTTGGCCACCTGATGCAAAGAGCCAGCTCATTGGAAAAGACCCTGATGCTGGGAAAGATTGAAGGCAAGAGGAAAAGGGGAGGATTTCTGCAGAGAATAAGATGACTCAATGGATATGAATTTGAGCAAACTCCAGGAGATAGTGAAGGACAGGGAAACCTAGCTTGCTGCAGTCTGTGGGGTTGCAAAGAGTCAGACACAGCTAAGTGACTGAACAACAACAACTCCTATCCTTCATCAGTGATCCACAACACCTTGTACTATCACTGACTTCACTAAATTATTTTAAAATTGTATGTTTTTTGTCTATTTCTCCCCACTCCCACTAAATTTTTAACTCCTCACGGGCAGGATCTAAATTTTATTCTTCTTTGAATCACAAGTGTCTTGGGGTCTAGAACTCAATAAACATTTGTTGAAATAAAGCATGTACATGTTAACAAACTATTAAATGAATAAGTTTAAAAAGAATTTGCTAATTTAACAAGCCTACTATTTAAACATATTAACTACATTTGATTTTATCAGGGGAATTGTGGGGAAAATACTTGAATTCAAAAGGGAAGCTTGAATAAAAGACCGTAGAAAATGTGTGAGATTGGTGAGATTGTTCCTTCTGTAGTTTTCCAGAATTTAGCCTATTTAAAACTATGTTTGAAAAATATGTTTGAGGGTGATCACATGGTTGGAAGGACTCAAGGACAGCTCTGTACATGTTAAATAGCATCATGCAAAGATTGCTGTTGAATTGCAGTTCTTTCATGATGGGGAGAATAGAAGGAAACCTAAGGCTTAAGAAATCTTACTCTCAGAATGAGAATGACATTCAGAACCTGAAACTAGCAACTGCTCCCCTTTCAAAACTTCATTTCCTCTAACTTCTTTTTCCTATTGAGAAAAAACCGATTATTTCTGATAGTCAGAAAGATAGGGATTTTATGACCCAAAGAATAGCAAAAACGAAAAATGATTAAATCATATGTGTAAATGAGAAGAAAAAATGTCATTCATGGTTATATCTGTCAGGAAAAAGCAGTAAAAAAGGCTTCCCTACAAGAAGTAAATGTAGGAGAGACATATTTTTTTCACACTCTAGCTGAAGACACATGACTCAAATATAGGGCATATTTATATTTTAAATGCAAACACTCCTATATCAAGATCATTGTATGTGAGAGATACCAATATAGCCACAAAAATAAGCTGAGAACTTTTACTTTTAAGAAAGATGTAATAGATCAAGGGAAGACAAAGCCCTCATGGTGAAAATTAGGAAATGTTGGATAATTACAAAAAAATCATTTTCAAAGCATCAGAGAGATATGGTAGCAAAGAGAAAAAGCAAAGAATTATTAAAATTTCAGCTCTTTTTTTGCATTAATTGACAAGCTAATCCTAAAAATCATACAGAAAGGCAAAGGACCCAGGTATAAATCAATACATTTGTAGTAGATAGATTTTCGGTAAAAAGAATGAAGGTGATCTCTAACTCACATTATACATTGAAAATTAACTTAAAGCAGATCATATACTCACATGTCAAAGTGAAAACAAAACTCCTAGACCAAAAATTGAAGTAAATCTTCATGACTTTGGGTTAGAAAGTAGATTCTTAGATATGACATCAAGATCACAAGTGACAAAGGAAGAGAGGAGGAAAAAAGGGACTACATCAAAAGTGAAAAAAAAAAAAAACAACAACAACTTTGTGCTGCAAATAATACCACCAAGAAATTGAGAGTACAAGCCACAGAATGAGAGAAAATATTTGCAGATATTACAAGATACCTGCACCCAGAATATATAAAGAACACTTACAACTCAACAATAAAAAACTCAATTTAAAAACAGACAAAGAATTTAAGTGGACATTTCTCTAAAGATATATAAATGGCCAACATCATCTGTCATTAATGAAATGCCATCAAAACCACACTTGGCTGCAACTTCCACATATACTAGGATGGTTATAATCTACAACACAGTAGCGACCAGGGTTGGCAAGGATGTGGAGAAACTAGAGCTCTCATACATTGCTAGTGGGATATGAAAATAGTCTGAGTTCCTCAAAAATTAAACATAGAGTAGGGAGGGATTGGGGGCAGGAGGAGAAGGGGACGACAGAGAATGAGATGGCTGGATGGCATCACTGACTCGATGGACATGAATCTGAGTGCACTCTGGGAGTTGGTGATGGACAGGGAGGCCTGGCGTGCTGCGATTCATGGGGTCGCAAAGAGTCAGACACGACTGAGCGACTGAACTGAGCTGAACTGAACCATATACTCTTGCAATTGCACTTTAATGTACGCCCAAGAGAAAGGAAAACATACAAAATGTGTGCACAAATATTCATGGCAGCATCACACATAATAGCCAAAAAATGGTAGCAAAATCATCAACTGATGTGCAAATAAATAAAATGTGGTATATCCTTCAATGGATTATTACTTAGCCATAAAAAGGAATGAAATACTGATACATGCTGCAATACAGACGATCCTTGAAAACATCCCAAGTGAAGCCAAAGAAGCCAGTTACAAAAGTTACGAAAGGCTACGGATTGTACAATTCTATGCGTATGACATTTCCACACTAGGCAAATCCACAGGGAGAGAAAGTATATTAGTGGTTTCCTGGGAGTGTAGAAGGAGAGAGAAGAGGAGTTTCTTTAGAGGGTGATGAAAATATTTTGGAATTATAGTGCTGACACTTGCACAACTTGATGAAAATACTAAAAACTATCAGTACACTTTAAAACTGATTTTTACGGCATATGAATCTCATTTGAAAAGTCAATAGCAGTCTAAATCATCTCATTTTTCCAGGATAGATCAGTAAATCTGATGTATTTCTGAGGCATGTTGGACAGAGAAATCTGTGTGATCTGAATCTTAATGACATGGTACTCTGTGGGGCTCAGAAAGCTGCATCTCTGAATGTAGCATTGACTGTCTTTTTTGTAACTAACTGTGCTCTTCTCTCCCCCACTGCGAACCTCTGGGGACTGCAGGACCCAGCAGAAGGGCACGGAGCAGTCTTTCCCAATCCAGGTTCCCCATGGGGGAGGCCTGGCAATTTTATTTTCTCTACTCAAGGGCAAAGTTTCTTGTGTCAGACTCATCCATTAGGAGTGACTCAATCAAGGATGATCCTAAGGCCCATCTTTCTTTCTGTATTTGGATGAACAGGGCAAGAGTCTTCTAATAGAGGGCTAAGACATCTACCATCTATGGAGTCATTTGCAGTAAAAATGTGTAAAATCAGACGAAAAGATGAATTTCTCATTTGCATCCCACAGAGGCAAACAGGAAATCCTTCTGATGGCTATCTAGCTAACATGTTTTAGCTTAGTGATGACTCACCCTCCATTCTCTGGTGTATTTCTAGCAAGCACCCTAACCACAGCCTGAGTCCACGAGAGCTTCCAGGTCTTGATGGTTCCCTATCATCCGCTTCCTTCCATCTCTCAGGTTGCCTGAAATCTGACAAGGATAGACTAACAAAATATAGATGTTATAAATGGTTTGCTAGAAAAAGTGATGACACCAGGGAAACAAAAACCAAATGCTCTCTATTACAATAAGTTAAGAATACACCTGAAAACAGGGCCTCTAAGGCAACTGAAAAAAAAAGAATTAATGACCTATGTTAAGACCAGAAAATAATTATTTTTAAAAGAATTCTAAGCTGCTATCATTTTTTAAAAAATTCTTAGAGTGTAATTGCTTTACAATGTTGTGATGGTTTTTGCCATACAACAATGTGATAGCTCAATGGGTAAAGAATCTTCCTGCAATGCAGGAGACACAGAAGAGATGGTTTCAATCCCTGGGTCAGGAAAACCTCCTGGAGGAGGAAATGGCAACCTACTCCAGTATTCTTGCCTGAAAAATTCCATGGACAGGGTCACAAAAAGTCAGACATGACTGAGCGACTAAACAGAAATCAGCCATAAGTATAAAAGCAGAGGCATCACTTTGCCAACAAAGGTCTGTATAGTCAAAGCTATGGTTTTTCCAGTAGTCACGTATGGATGTGAGAGTTGGACCATAAAGAAGGCTGAGTGCCTAAGAATTGATGCTTTCAAACTGTGGTGCTATAGACGATTCATGAAAGTCCCTTGGACAGCAAGGAGATCAAATCAGTCAATCCTAAAGGAAACCAGTCCTGAATATTCATTGGAAGGGCTGATGCTGAAGTTGAAGCTCCCATACTTTGGCCACCTGATGTGAAGAGCTGACTCACTGGAAAAGACCCTGATGCTGGGAAAGATTGAGGGTGAGAGAAGAGGGTGACAGAGGATGAGATGATTAGATGGCATCACCAACTCAATGGAGATGAGTTTTCACAAACTCCAGGAAATAGTGAAGGACAGGGAAGCCTGGCATGCTGCAGTCCATAGGGTAGCAGAGTTGGACACAACTTAGTGACTAAACAACAGCAATACATATATATATATCCCTTTTCTCTTGAGCCCCCCTCCCACCTTTCCCATCCAAACCCTCTAGGTTATCACAGAGCACCGGGCTGGGCTCTCTGTGTTATAGAGCATAAGCTGCTATAGTTTTTATAAAATGATAATTTGAACAGTTAATTGTATAAAGGTTTTTTTTTTAAGTGACCCCTCCTCCAATATCTAAAAATATCTTACTTTCTAGAGCTACTAACTGAGAGCCACTTCTGATCCAGTAGGTCTAGTTGTACTTGAGTTCTTCTTTCTGGCTGTTTTTTCCTGTTCTTAGGCTGACAGTGATGAATAATAATAGCAGGACTAAGTCAACCTTGTTCCACATTGGGAAAGGAAGAATTGGACTGGAGTAAAGACAGCCAGTGATTGCAAACAGAAAGAGGCAGAAGCTAGAACATTGGCTGCACAATGACCTGGAAAGCACTTTAATACTCTGATGCTCAGGTTACATCCTCAACCTGTTAAATCAGAATTTCTGTGCATGGAATCCAAGGATCAGTGTTTTCCAAAAGCAAACTACATGTCCACAGACAAAGGAATGGATAAAAAAGATGTGGTACTTATGGCTGCTAGGAGAAGGGTGTGGGGAAGGGATAGTTAGGGAGTTTGGAATGGACAAGTACACACTGCTACATAAAACGGATAACCAACAAAGACCTACTATATAGCACAGGGAATTCTGCTCAGTGTTACATGGCAGCCTAGATGGGAGGGGAATTCGGGGAATAATAGATACACGTATATATAAGGCTGAATCTCTTAGCTCTTTACCTGAAACTATCGTTGCAACTATCATAACATTGTTAATTGGCTATACCTCAGTACAAAATAAAAAGGCTTTAAAAAAAACTGTTCCAATGAATAGCAAAGGTTGAGAACTACTGGGCCAGAGGAAAGAGAGAGATGATCCTAACATTTCTAACTCAAAGTCACAAGCAGTTTGATTCCATGCAATTATTCTAGAACCCTAAGCTCTCAGCTCCGCTACCATCTTCAAGCAAAGAGTAAAACCGTTCTTCCAGCTGTATTCCGTTCTCTCAGCTGTAATTCCTCCTTTTGACATTTTCCCCACTTAAGACACCTTTGAGGTTCAAGTTAATTTGGTTTTATCTTATATGTATCTATTGCACAGGTGCTGTAAACAGGGGTTTTCTCTAATCACTGTCATTCTCTATCTCATTCCTCACCTACACCCTATGTCTAAAGGCTAGAGATTCTCAAAGCATGACTTCTAGACCTCGAGCATCAGTATCACCTGGAAATGCACAGAAATGTTGGTTCCTGGGACCCACCTGATGAACCAGAAATTCTAGGGGTGGAGTCCAGTAGTCTGTGTTTTAATAAACCTGCAGGTGATGCTGACACATGCTAGAACTTGAAAACCATTGCTCTGGCAAGAAGCACTAGATTAAGCCTGCTGTGAAGCTCAAAGCCAACCAGTCAGCATAGAGCCTTTAGAAGAGGTACAGAGAGCCTGGAGGCAACGTTATGACAGGACACAGAAGCTGCCTTGAGGCTAAATAATTAGAGCAACATAAGCATTGTTAGCATCAGGGGGCTAAAGGGACCATGACCCTTGAGTGTCTTTCTGCTTTGCTTTCCACTAACCTCTTCTATCTCCTCTGTATCCATGGATTTTCTTTCAGTTAAACAGCTATCTGTTGGAGATATATGTGTTCCTATTTTGAACGTAAGTCCTCTCACAGGGCAGCAGCTCTCTGCCTTAAGTCTTCCAAAATATGAGTGTACATAGTGCTTGTAATTTCATTACCCGGGAGCCAAATAAAAACAGCACAATTCATGGAAAGAACAAGGAGCTTGGCTTCAGTCCCAGACACTTAACTCATCAATAAATATTTATTTATTCTATGAGGACATCATTATGATAGTTCTTGTTAACAACTGGTCTCACATTCATTTGGGGAGCTTATTTTTATTTTTACATGTTTGCATGGTGGCCTAATAAACCTTGTTCTGGCTCTCACTTACCTCCTTCCAATCTACTTGCTATACAGAAGCCAAAAGATTCTTTCAAAAAGAATATCTCATTGTATTACATACTTCCTTCCTTAAAACTCTCTTAATAACTTTAAATTTACTTGAAATAAACCCTAAATTTATTACAAAAGCCTGCAAGAGTCTTCAGGCTCCCCTGTACCTTCTTGCTTCTTCTGCCACTATTTTCCCTTTCAAGGCACTATCCTCTGGTCACCACGGTCTTGCTTTTCCTCAACAAGTCGGTCTCCTTCTCACCACGGTGTCTTTGCACTTGCTGCTCACTTGCCTAGAAAGGTCCTCTCCATATTTTCACATGGTTTTTGTGGCTCAGATGGTAAAGAATCTGCTTGCAATGCAGGAGACCCAGGTTTGATCCCTGGGTTGGGAAGATCCCCTGGAGACGAGAACGACTACCCACTCCAGTATTCTTGCCTGGAGAATCCTGTGCACAGAGGAGCCTTGTGGACTACAGTCCATGGGGTCACAAAGAGTTGGATATGACTGAATGACTTTCACTTTCTCTGTTTATTTAGGTCTCAAGTCAAACATTAACTTTTGCAGGAAACATGAGCGCATACTCAGTTAGCAATCCTCACATAGCTGCTATTATACTCTTTATGTAGCATTTAAAACTAGCTAAGCACATGTATCAATCTATATATCTATCCATTCACTTTTCTGTGTGTTGTTTCTCAAGGACTTTGTTTTTCTTCTGTTACCTCTCATTGAGAATCTAAGTTCCCAAAAAACAGGGGCATTTTCTGTCTTGTTCATTCCTGTATTTCTAGATGTAATAGGATAATAAACATTTATGAATATATAAAAGTGAATAAATGCATATGCCATAAAATATTTTGAAGCATAATAGTATATAAAGTTTTCTTTAAAAAAAACTAATCATTTATAAGGTGCTAGTAAACTTGAATCATTAGCTACTTTCATGTTATAAAATCTGAATTAGTTAGGGGTGTTACAGAAACCAGTACTCAAGACACCAAGCACCACACTCTGAGAGTCAGAGAACTCAGGTTTTTTATGCTGGTGGGCCCAAAGGAGTTAACACTCCAAGCTCTGAGCCCTGAACAAAGGGATTACAGAGTTTTTATAGACAGGCTGTAGTGGGCAGCACTAGCTGTTAATAGGCTGGGTTTCTCACACATGGGAATAGCAGTCAAGATGGAGAGGAGGATGCCTGGCCTGGACAGGCATGATTAAGCAGTTTTGCAGGGGCTGGGCAATTGCGAAGAGCAGGACAAGAGTAAGTGAGATAAACTCCAGTTCCTAGTATTGCAAGTCCCCATGTATGTGACCTATGTGATCTAGACTTTGCAAGGGGCAAGCTGAGTTACAGAGGCAGAAGGAGGAGGTTATATAAAATTTTAACTTTTTCTCTTCAGGGGAAGTCTAGACATATTTTTAATATAGAATATTGCTGTGCAAAGGAGTATTAAAATTTATTATCCTTTCACAGAGCAGGAATGCTTTCCAACCACCAAGCAGAAAAAAAAAAGTCTTTTTGAAGAAAAGTATCAACTACTTCCTTTTGCTCACTGTGAAGTCTTTGGACTCTGGAATGTTGTATGACAGATGATTCCAATTTAGACAACATCTCCCCTACCTTCCATAGAAGGCTAATTTGCAAACCATATTCATATTCTCTAATAAGTAAGTATAACCCAGTAAGCAAGCAGATTTACTTGGCTCATGCAGTGGGCTTATCTTTAAGGTAAAAAAAGAAAAACACAGTGAGTTTCCAAGTGCAATTTTCATTTTAAAAATCTGTGTCAGAAATAAATGGTTTGAAGGCAGAGGTTCCAGGTTTCAAGAGCCAGTGCTGTGTAAGTCATCTAGTACAGAAACCCCTGCAATATTCTGTAATATCCATGACAGCTTTTCCTTGATAATTTCCAGCCCACTACTTCACTAGACAACCCGATCCACAATTGAAAAGTTTGAATTATAAGATAATTCTTTCCAAACATGTCTTTAGATCCGCCTCTCTAAATCTTTCCTATCCACCGGCTATATAGGTCAACACAAATGAGTCTGTCCCCTTTCCCACATGACATTCCTTCAAACATGAAATCACATGCGTTCTTCCTTTTTCTCTTTCCGGATCAAGTTTTCTCATTAGTCATTAGCTGTTTCTTTTGTGCAGTTTCCAAGACCCTAGCATTATCGTTCTATTCTTTTATATATGCTCCAGTTGATCAATGTGCGTGCTTGCGTGATCAGTTGTGTCCAACTCTTTGTGACCCTACGGACTATAGCCTACCAGGTTCCTCTGTTCATGGAATTTTCCAGGCAAGAATACTGGAGTGGGTTGCCATTTCCTCCTCCAGGGGATCTTCCAGACCCAGGGATCAAACCTGTGTCTCCTGCATTGGCAGGCAGATTCTTTACCACTGTGCCACCTGGGAAGCCCCCAGTTGATCAACATCCCTCTTAAAATGTAAATTCCAGAGGGAAACCGAACATTTAACAAGTGGCTTGACTGTTTCATGGAATACAATGCTGTCGTTCTTATTTTGGTCCTGTGCCCAGAATAAGACAGTTAGGGTGTTGACAGCTTTGTCACAGTTGACTCATATTTAGAACATACAGATTAAGACTCACTTTAGTTATGCCCTAAATCCTCTGCCAACTTTTACAGAAGTGTACACAATGACCAGGGATAATTCAGTTAACTTGGGGTTTTCTAGACTTTTAAGGATTTCAGTATAGTTACCAATAAAGGCAAGAATTCCTTCTTACTTGATGTACTTTCTAGGTGGGTTTAACATTTAATCATCTATTCTGGTTCTCTGACTTATGGCTCTTTATCAGCAAATCTTGCTATAATATTCTGGCCCTCAAAAAGAGGTTTCCAAGAATAAAGAGCAGGGAACCTGAAAGGCAGCTTGTCAAACCTCTTGTTTCTTTCTAGGTACAAGCTCAAATGCTAACCCACAAGTCTCCCTGGTCGGTTGCTAATTCGTCTGCTTATCTTTTTTTCCATCTACACAATAGCCACACTTTAATAGAGGGTTAAATACAATGCTGCAAACAGCAGAACTGAGATTCCAGATGGCCGAAAACATTTTCTGCCAAGACCTTGGGAATTGTTTCTTCTCTAGTTCTCACAAATGCTGACTTTCTGACCTCCAAGGCATGCCCTAAGGTTTGTGTTTTTCAGTATTCATCCCAAAGTATGAGGTGATCTAATCTACCTAGGGCCTTCCTGGCTTGTTTTAAACTTGCTACTGGCAAGTAGAATGGAACAGTGTGAAATTAAGATGGAAACATTTCTGATATTTATTTATTTTTTGGGCACATCTTGAGTATGCTACTGTCTATGCACAGAGGCTGTAATCAATAAGCATGTGTCCAGTGAATGAAGTAACTAGCATTACAGGCTTTCCTGTAGGTTTCCCATATACAGCTAGATGCACAAGATATTCAACATCTGTCACTGACCAAATGGACTATTACTCTGCTTAGCTTAACAAATTCCTGGTGGGGCCAGGCAGAGAACCATTATGACAAAGTCATTATCTCTTTTTTCTCTCTGAAGACTGCTTTCCCTGGTTCTGAAACCCCGTCTTCCCTTCCCAAGACTCAATACCTTCAGTCATCCATTTAGTTGTCCACAGCCCTTGCTGAAAGACTGCACTCAGACTTGCATTCTGTAGCGTTACCTATCAGTTCAGTTCAGTTGCTCATTCGTGTCCGACTCTTTGCGATCCCATGAATCGCAGCACTCCAGGGCTCCCTGTCCATCACCAACTCCTGGAGTTCACTCAAACTCACGTCCATTGAGTCAGGGATGCCATCCAGCCATCTCATCCTCTGTCGTCCCCTTCTCCTCCTGCCCCCAATCACTCCCAGCATCAGAGCCTTTTCCAATGAGTCAGCTCTTCACATGAGGTGGCCAAAGTACTGGAGTTTCAGCTTTAGCATCATTCCTTCCAAAGAAATCCCAGGGCTGATCTTCAGAATGGACTGGTTGGATCTCCTTGCAGTCCAAGGGACTCTCAAGAGTCTTCTCCAACACCACAGTTCAAAAGCATCAATTTTTAGGTGCTCAGCCTTCTTCACAGTCCAACTCTCACATCCATACATGACCACAGGAAAAATCATAGCCTTGACTAGATGGACCTCAATCGGCAAAGTAATGTCTCTGCTTTTCAATATGCTATCTAGGTTGGTCATAACTTTTCTTCCAAGGAGTAAGCGTCTTTTAATTTCATGGCTGCAATCACCATCTGCAGTGATTTTGGAGCCCCCCAAAATAAAGTCTGACACTGTTTCCACTGTTTCCCCATCTATTTCCCATGAAGTGATGGGACTGGATGCCATAATCTTCGTTTTCTGAATGTTGAGCTTTAAGCCAACTTTTTCACTCTCCACTTTCACTTTCATCAAGAGGCTTTTTAGTTCCTCTTCACTTTCTGCCATAAGGGTGGTGTCATCTGCATTACCTATAGTTCCCTCCAAAAAATAAACACCCAAACCCAGATCTGTCCTCTGCCCCTTATTCTCAAAGCCCCAAAATATGTCTAGAAAATTAACCCAAGAAATCTAGTGTGTAAAGATAGGAATAATACTGAGAGTTTTTTAGTCTAGTGGTTAAGCTTAATAGCTTTCAGAGACAAACTGCCTGGTTTGGAGGCCAGCTCTACCAAGTAATGGCAAAACCAGGGGCAAGTTATTTAACTTTACTGTGCCTCAATTTTTTTCATTTGTACACTAGGGCTAATAGTATTTACTTCATAGGGTTGTAAGTAGTATTAAGTTTATGCAAAAATTTTAAATATCTGGCACATAATACATATTCAGTAAACACTATCTATTACTCCTTCCAATCAGTTTCAGTTCCATACTTGGGAGGTTTTTATTCAGAGGTGTAACAGTAACCACTCCTTTGGGGGAATTTTAGAATCCAGAAAAACATTCTGGTACCCTTCAAACTGGGGCTTCCCAGGTGGTGCCAGTGGTAAAGAACCCGCCTGCCAATATAGGAGACGCAAGAGATGCAAGTTCCATCCCCTGGAGGAGGGCTTGGCAACCCACTCCAGTATTCTTGCCTGGAGAATCCCATGGACAGAGGAATCTGGCGGGCTACAGTCCATAGGGTCACAAAGAGTTGGACATGACTGAAGCAACTTACACACATACACTTCAAACCACGTTAATTAGGTACTCAGCTATCACTTAGGAATAAAGACAACCCTGCTGCTGCTAAGTCGCTTCAGTCGTGTCCAACTCTGTGCGAACCCATAGATGGAAGCCCACCAGGCTCCGCCGTCCCTGGGATTCTCCAGGCAAAAATACTGGAGTGGGTTGCCATTGCCTTCTCCAATGCATGACAGGGAAAAGCGAAAGTCGCTCAGTCGTGTCCGACTCTTAGCGACCCGATGGACTGCAGCCTACCAGGCTCCTCTGTCCATGAGATGACCCCAAATACCATGATTTCCATGTATACAAGCACGGGCACTAAAGCAGTGGGATTCAAAGTGCTGCCTAGATTCTGATGGTATCTGAAGACTTTCTGAGGATATGCAGATGTACATGGTTTCAAGGCATTAATTTATTCTCAGCTTCCTTAAAATGCTTATGAAAAAGCGTAGTTTTTTCTTTCCCATCTACCTCTTCATAATAACTTTGTCCACTTTGCAAAAGAAAGAACCACCCATTATCCATCCAAAAGTTGCTTTGGCTCATTGCTCCAGAGTATAAAAGACTACTGGGTAACAAACAAAGAGACATTTGAAAATAGTGATGCTGGTGTTGAGAAAGCAAATGACTCTGTTTATGACAGATCTGTTGCAAGTTGGATGGTTTTCAGCTTTTTGAGCTTTTCAAAATTGGAGGAAGACTTAACCAGTCTGTCAGCTGATAGATCACTAAATAGTTTATTTTAGTACATGTGCCACTCCAGTACTCTTGCCCGGAAACTCCCATGGATGGAGAAGCCTGGTAGGCTGCAGTCCATGGGGTCGCGAAGAGTTGGACACGACTGAGCGACTTCATTTTCACTTTTCACTTTCATGCATTGGAGAAGGAAATGGCAACCCACTCCAGTGTTCTTGCCTGGAGAATCTCAGGGATGGGGGGAGCCTAGTGGGCTTCCATCTATGGGTTCGCACAGAGTCAGACACGACTGAAGCGACTTAGCAGCAGCAGCAGCAGCTGCTGAAGACAGCATGATAAATTGTTTCTTATTTAATGTCCTGATATAAACATTGGCATTTAACACAAAAGAAGGATTATTAATTGAATGACATTTATACATAATCATGTGAACAAGATTTCCCAGTGCTTATACATTTACAAATAAAAAACAAGAGTAAATTGATGAACTTTGTCTCATTCTAGTATTGAGAAATCTATGAACAGAATATCTGAAACAATTGGATAAAAAACTCCCATTTACTTTTTTTTTTAAGTGCATGCTAAGTCTCTTCAGTCATGTCTGACTATTTGCAACTCTATGGACTGTAGCCTGCCAGGTTTCCCTGTCCATGAAATCCTCCAGGTAAGAATACTGAAGTGGGTTGCCATTTCCTTCTCTAGGGGATCTTCCCAGCCCAGGGATCAAACACACATCTCTTATGTCTTCTGCATTGGCAGATGGGTTCTTTACCACAAAAGTCACCTGGGAAGCCCTTTTTAAAAGTAAAAATGTTCAAAATTTTGTCCAATTACATTGTGTCCCACATGTTGTATATTCATGTCTCAACTATTCTGTACTAATAAACTGTATGGTAATTATAGGAAAGTTTTTAAGTAGTGAAATTTCTGTTTATATACATCTATTTGCTACAAAAAAAAATGATAGGGTAATCAATGAGAGACCTCAAAGTTAAATAGGTTACATGAAGATAAAACAGTGAGAAAGGAATTAATTCAAAGATTACAAAACTTTCATGTATCATAGAACATGATCATCTATTTCAATGTGGGTGACAGTATCAAACCACTATGATATTTAGATTTCACTGAATATACTTAAAAGAATGATTTCACACTTTAATTATAAGTAATGCTTCCCAGGTTGCACGATGGTAAAGAATCCAGGAGGATCTGACAATGCAGGAGGCACGAGAGACACAGGTTTGATCTCAGGGTTGGAAAGATCCCCTGGAGAAGGAAACGGCAACCTGATCCAGCATTCTTGCCTGAGAAATTCCATGGACAGAGGAGCCTGGCGGGCTGTAGTCCACGGTGTCACAAAGAGTAGGACATGGCTGAGTAACTGAGCACTTCACACCAATATTTATAGGACACTGGAAATTTCATACTTAGCAATTATTTAAATTTAAATGAAGAATTTTATCTGGTAATTTAAGAGTGTGAGAGGTAACGATATGGCTCTAGATCACTTTACAAAGGCCTTTTAGAGATTATGTAAGCAAAGTCTTTGAAAACATCACACTTAAGCATCCTATCTTTTTGTACATTAGGACCAGCATTTGTCATGCGGAGGCCTAACTCGTGGTCAGAATTTAGGGTTGCCAGATTTCCTAGGAAAAAACTGCATCTGTTATTTGTGTGTGTGTGTGTGTGTGTGTGTGTGTGTGTGTGTGTGTGTGTGTGTGTGTGTGTACCTCATGCTGCTACTGCTGCTGCTGCGTCGCTTCAGTCGTGTCCAACTCTGTGCGACCCCATAGATGGTAGCCTACCAGGCTCCCCTGTTCCTGTACCTCTTAAAGAATGCTAAATAACAAGCATCTTCTTGATGTGTCTCTGCCCTGCTTACTGGAGGCTGACGTCATTGCCCTAAGATTAGTCTTAGGTATAGTTCAACACCGCAAATCTGGAACAAAGACTTGGGTTCAAGTCCATTCTTCTTAAACTCTGGGGGTTTCCACTGACCCTTGAGTTAAATCACAGTTCTTCTGCATATTGACTGCTTCTTTGAATGAGTTACTTAATCTCACTAAATCCAGCTGCTTTGTGCGTAAAGCTGATGTTATAGTGCTTAGCCCATGGGATCATAGAGAGGATTAAATAAGATCATAGAGGCACAGCATTGAATACTGCCTGGAAAAGAATAAGCACTATTATTAATGTTATTTTTATAATTTTACCACCTAAAAATTTTAAAGGACTTCATAGCCACTTCACTTTTTCATTTTTATTCATACTTCTAATTGATTCCTATGGAGTTTATCATTTATATAACACCTTCTATCTCCCTAATAAAGGGTAGGTAATAGCATGAATGGACAGGCAGATAGCATATACCTGTCTATCAGATTCAAGTTATGGGATTCAAGATAAGTAGCCATAGGACAAATTTTATAGCCCAATCTATATAATCATGGTAGACACAGCTAAAATCTTTCAGATGATCTGATTTTCTTCATTGGAAACAATCATCCTGAGACCATAGAAATGTCTAGTTGGTACTTCAGGAAAATTAACAGCTTTGAGCATGTTCTGCAAGTTTTATTTTACCACGTTTGCATAAGCCTGGCTATCATGTCTTTACTGGAGTAATGAGTTAAAAAGACAACATTGTTAAACTAATGTTGATAGAAAAGAAGAATTTGAATAGAATTTTTCAAATCGTATTTGTCTGGATGCAGGCTCTAGAAAGAGTCTTCAGATATCTTCACTAAGTGCTCAGGTGTCATGGGGGTGGATTTATTATCCTACAAATAGTTTTGCTTAGTTTTTAAAAATCATAATAACATAACACACACAGTGGATTTTAGGTGGTGCCATTCATTAATCCAGTTTAGAGAAAAGGTCACAAACGATTCTGTTGCAGGCAAAAAATTAACTTCTAATGCTAATCTCACAAAGGATGTAGTCAAAACACTTCCCACTAGAAATTATTCATCCCTTTCAATACTGCGTTCTTCCCTTATTCTTCTAGACATCCACATTAGAAACAGGTAAGTCATCCTTGACTATTCCTTCCTCCATCCAACTGTTCCTTAGGACCTAATGCTTCATCCTTCTAAACATGTTACCTGGAGAAGGAAATAGCAATGCATTCCAGTATTCTTGCCTGGAGAATTCCAAGGACAGAGGAGCCTGGCAAGGCTATAGTCTATGGGGTCTCAAAGAGTCAGACCGACTGAATCACTATCAGTCAAACATTTTAAGTTTAGGTCCTCATCTCTCTCACTTGACTTCCTAAATAGTCTTCGTACAAATGAAAACTACCTAACGTGTAAACTTTAATGCTTAAAAAAGTCAAAATCTCCTTCTGCATATGCAGGATAAAGTCTAAACCCTTTAGTATTATGTTTAATATGCTCCAAGACTGGCACCTGTCTGCTTTCCTAGTCCCTTCCTCATCTCTCTCGCTTCAAGTTAATACTCTATCTACGTTGACCTGCTTACGTTCTCCAAAATTAAATACCCTCCCCTCAATGCACCTTCCCAACTTCTTCAGGTAGAGAAAATCAGTCCCAATCTGTCCAACCACTGCACCACATTTATATATTATCAAATTCTATGCAATTATTTGTTTCTTTTTTATTGTCTTCTCTCCTAGATTCAGAGCCATCTGCAAATACATACCATGTGCTAAAACCTTTGACTTTACCCTCAGTGCCAAGTATAATGGGAGATTTAATAGATGGCTGAAGAATTAATGAATAAACAAATGCATTTTTTCTATACCTAAATTTTGTCACAAAATATTAAGGTATTTTTCTTTAGTTTCTAGTAAAAGGCCTTTGGGAAAATCCAGTATACTTCAGTTACGCCAAGCCCCAAATTAATTTTGGTTGTGGCAGTAGTGGATCAAAATTTTAGGGGAACAGTAGGCCTCTGAGTATAGGATAAGGTAGTGGCTGCAAAGATAAACATGACAAAGTCTCAAGGAGGAAATGAAACTTGGGCCATCAGAGTAAGGTCTGTTTAAATAGTTAACCCCATTTCCACTGAGGATTTTCTCCTACAATTCTTCTTGGCTAAAATCTTTAGGTTTTGATGTCTTGGTCTCAGTATGAAAATCATTCCCTGTTAAGATAGCAGAGCATCAATCAATCTACCACAGTGTGAATTAATCAAAAAACGATCCAGGACACAGGTGGAATTGTTGATCTTAAATAGCGGGACAGAAAACACATTCATCTTAATAGGAAGGAAGGCAAGACTCTATGGGTACAAAAGGCACAGGGAGGAGAGAGATTTGGTTGGGAAGAGATGAGGAACTTTTTATCTGATTACTCTATTTCTACAGTGAAATATCAGGCACAGTAAACAGTCAAGAGGGAGCAAGAATAGAGCTGTTATAGATCTGAAGAGAGCGGAAAAGGTAAGAACTAAAGGTCCCAGAAAGCAGGAGCAGACTTGCTAGTAAGTGTAGTGTGCTTGTGTTACTTAATACTCTTGAATTTCAAACGTACCAGTCTGCCTAGTTATATAGTCTTTCCAACATATCCACCTCCTCAGGAGCAAACAAAAATGGGTTGAGAATTGGATTTAACCTGGCAAACATAACCAGAACCTAAAGGGGCAAGGGATTAAAAGTATATCCCAGAGGTAATTATGAGAATAAACCAATGAACTAATTTGGGTAAGGAGGGAAGACAGGCTATGGAGGAGATAATGGGCAATGAGAAGTGGAGAGGGTGACTGGGAGAAGGATCCCTGGGGAGTAGAGGAGGGCTACTAGAGGAACTGAACTGGAGACATAAGAGTGGTGATCAGACAGTTTGACTGAGATTCAGTGCTTGCAAAATATTGGGTTGGAAAAATTCAAATGAACTTTTTGGCCATCCCAATATGTGGTCTAGGGTATAAGTGTAGGAAGTGTTAAAAAAAATTCAACTGAGTAGACTTTAAAGATCTTATTGGCTTTATTCAATGATTCATGAGTCAGACAGCATCCAATCTAGAAGATAGAAAGGAGCTCCAAGGAGCTGAATAAAATGAAAGACTGATGTAGTCAGAAGTGAGCAAGATCAAGAGAGTCATACCAGTGAAGAGTGGATTGGTTGTGGTGTGGTCACTTTCTCTTATGGGATAGGCAAGGGTCTGTCAGGCACTAGTGCTCACTAGTGCTGATCAAGTGATTCTTAACTTACTGGTTTAAGAGTCCATTTCTGGAAGAGTCAAAACTGCAAATATGTTCAATCTCAGCTTGGTGACATGGGGCTTATCATAAGTGACTCCGTTTGGGCTTCCTGTCCTGATTTGGACAGGAGTAAATGACTGAGATGAGGTGTGGTGGAGGTTAGGAGCACTGAAAATGAGATCAAGGTACTGAAAGACCAAGTAGAAGATGGACTATTTCAGTGGATGATGAGGCATCAGAATTTCTGACAGGAGTGGGGGTGGGGAAAAACAGAAGTTGAAATTTTTATCGAAAAAAGGGGGAGACCCACAGCTTAGGAGATAGATGAGGATGTGCATAGACTCTAATGGTAGGTGTTTTCAGAAAACTGTTTAAAGAGAATGGTTAACAATATTTGGAAGTACTAAGAATCAAATATTCACCTCCAGAACTATGGTACAAAGGTTGGAAGAAAAAAAACAATTGCTTTCACTTGCAAGGGATGTGGAAGAATTGATATCTCTAAGGGAAACCTAGATTTTGATTAGGACAAGCTAATGAAGGAGTAATGGAAAAAGAGGTTGTGTATATAGGAGACTTTGTTGAGGCTTGACTGTGAGAACACAGTACAAAAGGAAGGTTTGGGGAATCTGACTGAGAGGTTTGGAGAAGGAGCTCAAGTAGGGAATATAGAGCAACGTGAGGAGAGGTGGAATAACACGAAGGTAAGCCCTAAAGACTCTGGTGAAGAAGAACACTCAGTTCTGACCACAGCGCCTTCCTGCATTTAGTCCTCAGGCCATGTGCAGTGTCGAGGTGAAGAGAAGTATTGAGCACGGAGCTAGGAAGACTGGGGGTGTGGGAAGGGTCCTCTCGATAGAGTGGTGTAGAGCTCTTTGCACTGCCCTTCTCTCCTGCCATGGGATAACTGCAGAGGTTTAAAAGGAACTTTTCGGGCTTGCTTTCTCTCAAGTAGATGCCAGCCAGTAATTGGTTCTATTCATTTACCAATCATTCCCGGGTGCCTACAACGTACAGGGCACGGTTTTAGATTCTAGGCAAACAAACACTGCCTCTGTCCTCCTAGACTTTACTGTTTAGTGGAAGACAGACATTTAAAGTAAACAAATCTACAAACACTGAATGCTGGAGAGGGTGTGGAGAGAAGGGAACCCTCCTACACTGTTGATGGGAATATAAATTGATACAGCCACTGTGGAGAACAGTATAGAGGTTCCTTAAGAAAAAAAAAAAAAACTGAAAATAGAGCTACCATATGATCCAGCAATCCCACTCTGGGGCAAATATCTTGAGAAAACCATAATTCAAAAAGAGATGTGTATCCCAGTGTTCATTGTAGCACTTTATAATAACCAGGATATAGAAGTAACCTAAATGTCTATTAATGGAGGAACGGATAAAGAAGATATGGTACATACATACAATGGAATATTACTCAGGAATAAAAAGAACAAAGTAATGTCATCTGCAGCCACATGGATGAACCTAGAGTCATACTGAGTAAAGTAAGTCAGATAGAGAAAGACAAATATATGCCATCACTTATATGTGGAATCTTAAAGGATGGTACAAATGAACCTGTATACAGAAGAAAAATAGAGTTACAGATATACAAATCAAACTTGTGGTTACCAAGGGAGAAGGGAGGGGGCTGTATATACATTACTGTGTATAAAATAGATACCTAACAAGGACCTGCTGTATAGCACAGCGAACTCTACTCAGTACTCTGTAATTAGTTATATTGGAATAGAACCTAAAAAAGAGTGGATATACGTTTATGTATAGCTGGTTCACTTTGCTGTACAGCAGAAACTAACACATGGATCAACTATACCCCAGTAAAATTAATTTAAAAATTAATAAAATAAACCCCAAACGGCCAATTATTTGTTCCAATGACTATAAGCCAAAGAACAAGATGCACCAAGATCATGGAATACTTTATAGCATTTGATTTTTCTATATTCTTTTGAGTTTACCATGTTGTCTTATCCTAAAAAAGAACTCGGAAGTAAAACTGGAGATGTATGGTTTGATTATTTTCTGAATTAACTAAGGAGACTGTGAAGTAATGGGACTGATCCCCAATGAGACTAAGATTACTTGTTATCTCATAATCTCTCTATATGTCACCTTTTGGCTTATATGTTAGCCTTCTCTTGAATTCACTTTAAACTGTAATTTACTAAGCACTGTCAGTTAAACATGAGAAAATGTTAAATGGAAGTTACTTTGGAAGAGAGATATCAGGCATGAAAAGTATGAATAAATAGGAAAGACCCAAGATCTATTACATTTTTCTGGGTGGAGGAGGTGCTTTCTGCCGGAATATGCCTTGAGCCTACTTAGTCACAACATAAAATGTAAATCAAGTATTTAGAATCACATGCTCAACTTCAGTTCTGTATTTCTCCTCTAAACTGCTTTGGGTCCCAATGACTCACTAGCAGAACATGATTAAAAGAATGTTTTACTCATCAAAGAAGAATGCAGCTCCCTGGGAAGAGCACGGCTGATGGGAGAACACTTGCCAATGAGAAAATACCAGATTCTTTACACAGTTTGGGAGTTTTCAGGCAACACAGGAATAGAAGGAATTTTGCCTATCGGTCTCCATCACAGGAGTGTCTTTGACAGGAGATAGGACACTTTGTAATATCTAATTAAGGTTAGGAATGTCAAGATGAGTTTAGGATAAGCTTTAAAAATTTCCCAACCTACCTACTGACTGGAAAATAGGACAACTTTTAGTATCAAGGATGAGAAACTAAATGCATTGTTAATGCTGCTTTTCTAGATCAGCTTGGGAACTTTACTGGCAATATTTCCTGGGAGTCTCCATGTATGGAGGGAACAAGTGAATAAATAAATAAATGCAATGAATACCACCTCATTGCAAGACTGGAGACCTCTCAAGTAACCATTTGGAGAAAAGGATAAGAAACCACCCAAAAAAGTGAAAGGGGAAGGCAAATTTTGTTCACTCAGAATTCTTCAAGCTTCTCTTTAGGCCAATGCATTCATCTATTTATCCATCCATTTAGTTATTTATTTAGCAGTTATTAACTGAGCAGTTACCAAGTATCTAAGGCTCACAGGTAAATAAAACAATGTCCATGTCTTCAAGGAGCTAATTTGTAATGTAATAACAAGCCATCAGACAACTACTTGGATAATTTCCAAGTTATGTGGTGCTGTGCTGAATCATTTCAGTCGTGTCCGACTCTTTGCAACCCTGTGGATGGTAGCCCGCCAGGCCCTTCTGTCCATGGGATTCTCCAGGCAAGAATACTGGAGTGGACTGCCATTTGATTTTCAAGGTTTTAGAAACTGGATAATGAATTCTTAGTGAGATCTGTAAGTGACCTGGTTTAAGGTCAGACCAGCTGATCCGTTTAATACTTATTGAATAATCATTCAAATCAATTTTGTTATTGATGTTAGATCCAGGAAGGCAAACAAACATTTGAAACACTCATGCTCAACTGCTGGGTCTTACTTATAGGGGAGGCAAATCTGGGCCAGATGTCCTGTGGAATTCTTTCTAATAGGATACTTTAAACTGACAAGCTTTTGAAACAGCACATCTTTAACTGTGACTTTTGATTTTTAATCTTATTGCTGCTTTAAGAATATATCTCTATCTATCCATCCATCCATACACACACACAAAGCTATTTTTGCTCATTTTGACAAAGGAAACAAGAAGAGGGGAAAATATTCGACTCTTTGACTAACATCCCAGACTCAGTTTTTTAAAAAGTCAAAACAGAATTAAATTAGTGACAATCACCTACATAACTTACCTCTTCATGATTTAACCTAAAATATAATGGAAGAGAGACAAGATGTTTTAGACAAAAAAGATCTATGAATTTATCCACTGTATTCATAGTCAAAAGAGAAAAAATAATTAAATCAACTTTATGGTAATAAAATTCAACATAAAAATTAATGAATTAGTTTCTTCTGTGAAAAATAGTTTCACAGCTCAAATCAAGACCCCTGTCATGATAAGGTACTAAAAGTGTTCCCATTATAATCAGAAACTGAATAAAGATAACCATTTTCCACATCATTACTGGGATCACAATCTCAAGTAATTAGGCAAGAGAAAAAAAATAAAAATCATAACATAGGTAAAATTATAATTTTTTTTTTGCAAATAAGAGACACACATATATATATACACACACATATATATACACTTAGAAAACATTGGGATTGATTAAAAACTATTATACTGAGAGAAATCGACATAGTGATTGGTTAAATAATTCACAGCAATCAGTAGTTTCTCAATACAGAAGTAAATGACAAAATATAATGGGGAAAAGATACCATCTACGATAAAAACAAGAGAGATAAATACCTAGATACAAACTTAAAAATATATAAAAAATCTGCAGGTCCTATCTAAACAAAGTTTGCAATTCTATAAGGGAACATAGAAGTCTTGAATCAATAGGAAATTATTTTCTTGACAGTAATATTCAAATTCTCCTTAAACTAAGATAGAAATTCAAAGCAACCCCAGTAAACATCCCAGGAAGACTATCTTTAACATGGTAAACTGATTCTAAAATTTATATGATAATAAACAAACCAAAAAAGCGATACACACTAGGAATTTTTTTCTACACCAAGAATTCCAATCCACAAAATAATGAGAGATGAAAAGAAATAGTACTAGGGATTAAAATGGTCATCAGTGTAATCCTAACACACAGAAGAATGCCAATTATATAGTAGGCCCTCAATAATATATTGGATAAAGGCATAACAGAATGAATTTAAGCCAGAATGATGAAAACTACTGGTGCTGGTAGAGCTAGGAAGACCTATGGACTGGCACAGAGAATCTAGAACCATACCAAATCCTCATGGGAAATCAGTACAGCAGATAAAGATGGTACTTCAGTCAGTAGAGAAAGATGGACTATGCAATAAATGACATTGGGATAAACAGCCAGCCATTTAGAGAAATGAAAATCAAGCAAAACTAGATTGCTACCTCACCCCTTATATCAAAATTCATTCCATTTGCAGAAGAAAACACAAAAGTTGATTTTATAATAGGGCAGGCCTTTCTAAGCAAAATCCAATCCAGAAACCAAAAGAAAAAGACTAAAAAGTATACACTAAAATTAAGGTTTAAAAAAATTAAATAATACCAAACACAGAAACTAATCAACATGAAGTGAATAGAGTGGCATTGTAAGCTTGGGAGAGAAGCCGGATTTTTATACACACACACACATATACGTATATATAAAAAAACTAAGGGAGAGATAGTGAGAAAAGCAAGAATAGCACAAACAATACCAAGAAAATAAATTGATTGATTGAGTGTAAGATATAAGGGCAAGAGTGAGGAGAAACAAAGGGTGTGCCTCAGGAAGTGAGTGGAAAGCGTGAGTCATTAATTAATTCATTTTTGTTTTGGTTGAGAAACTCAGAACGGTATCTGTCCCTTCACAGCATAACAGTTTGGCAAACCCCATCTTTGGATGAATTTGACTACCATACAGCTGAAGAGGTACACACCCAGGCAAGAAGGGCTAACATGTGGCCTCCATTAGGGAAACAATTTAGTTAGACTTCATGCCAAAGTTACAAAAACCGCAAGAGGTGTCTTTGTGAGCATTCTCAGTGGCTGCAGTCTTCTCCAAGCATAACTCAGAGGCCAGACTAATGATGAGCTGAGATGACAAGTAGACACAGAAGGACTCAGCCCCAGCTACTCACAACCCTCCTGCAGGCTGAGTGGCAAGCCTCTCATTGTTTTCCAACCCTTGTCATCTGGTCACGGCACAAACCTTTATACAGATGTAGGTGGAATATTCTGGAGTTGTTCTAGACCACCACCAGCAGTTCTGGAATAAACACTTTCTCCCATGCTTAATGAGAACTTAGTCATCCAAGAGTGAGAAACATATTAAATAAAGTTTTTTGTTTTTGTTTTTCCAGTTGAGGATTTGAGTAAAACAAGAACCAAGACTGATGAGAGGGAGCTTCCATGGAAGTTCAGGATGGGGGACGCTGCCATTAAAGTTTTGGCATAAAGTATGTAAACTTGCTTGCACCTCTGGCAAATGCACTCAGTTGTGGGTGTTTGAATATCTCTTTAGGCACCTGGAACCATGGACATGGTTAATAATTTCTTAAACTTCAAAGGGCCAGCAGAGCACAGGCTCATTTTAATCTCATATTTGTACTTTACTTGACTATGTGGCATTTGGATCTATTCTGTGTGAAAATAATCAAGTCTGAACTCCTGAGTCTTGGCCCTTCCAACACCACCACTGGATCAAGTCAGAACAAATTCATTTTTATGAGGTACAACTCCTGGCTTAAATGAACAGTTTTGCTAATCCTCCGTGAGTTACAGTTAAGATCTTTGTTGTCACTGAAAACTCTTTTTTTTTTTTTTGGTACCACTGGTAATAAAACCCAGTGAATTCACATTCCAATTGAGGTGATAAACCAAGAGTAGCATTCCCCTCTCCCCTGTTCTATGTTTCATACTCCTCACCACTGTCCAGGCACCACTACCATTTCCCAACTGAGTATATATTTTATAACATGGATTCATGATAAAAGACCCAGTCCTGTAGTAACCCCACCAGGTGAAAGCCACAGCAGAAACTCTAAATCCTGGAGATACACTCACCGCAGCAGAGACATTTTGCTAAGTATCTACAGTGACTACAGCAAATATTAAAAAAAAAAAAAAAAACAATAACAATAAAAACCTCAATAATATAAGATGCTTTGTTAAATTCTATGAGAACATTTTTATCCTTCAAGAATGAAAGTACAGTTTAAAAATAAGCTTATCAAGTTCAAGCAATTTACCTAGTGCCTTGTCCTTCCATCGAAAAGTATGGCCAAACTTCTAAGTTTTTCCACAGTGAAAGAAGAGAGTAAAACTGGAAGCAGTTCCTCAGCAAGCTTTCAGGCCCACATCTGAGAACCAGATGTTTGATGAATAATACACAGGGTTTTAAAAGTGATTATTAGGCCTGGCAGGTAGAAAAGGAAATGACAGTTTCTGAATACTGATAAGAAATAAATGAACCTCAGCACCAGCAGACAGTAAGTCATCCTAAGGCAGAAGACAAAGTCAGCATTTACTTTACTCTTTTCTCATGGGTTGGCACTGCTGGTGTGGAACTCTGAGAAGATTTGCAACACCTTGGAGCTGACATAGAAGGAACTCAACACAGGTAGTAGGCATCATGTTTGTGTATCTCAGTTGAGCGGTATAGCTATGAGATGCTAAGTTGTTTCTGGCTAAGGTCAGTTTTGATTTCAATCCCAAAGAAGGGCAATGCCAAAAAATGTTCAAATTACCATACAATTGCACTCATTTCACATGCTAGCAAGACAATGCTCAAAATCCTTCAAGCTAGACTTTAGCAGTACGTGAACTGAAAATTTCCGGATGTACACACTGGATTTAGAAAAGGCAGAGGAACCAGAGATCAAATTGCCAACAACCACTGGATCATAGAAAAAGCAAGAGAATTCCAGATAAACATCTACTTCTGCTTCACTGTCTATGCTCAAACCTTTGACTGTGTGAAGAGCAACAAACTGGAAAGTTCTTTAGGAGTTGGGAATACCAGATCACCTTACCTGCTTCCTGAGAAACCTGTATGTAGGTAAAGAAGCAACAGAACCAGACATGGAACAGCAGACTGGTTCAAAATTGGGAAAGCAGTTTGTCAAGACTGTATATTGTCACCCTGCTTATTTAACTTCTGTGAAGAGTACATCATGCAAAACACCAGGCTGGATAGGAATCAAGATTGCCGGGTGCTTCTTGATGAAGGTGAAAGAGAAGAGTGGAAAAGTTGGCTTAAAACTCAATATTCAGAAAACTTAAGATCATGGCATAAAATCCCATCACTTCATGGCAAATAGAAGGGGAAAAAGTAGAAGCAGTGACAGATTTTGTTTTCTTGGGCTCCAAAATCACCACAGACAGTGACTGCAGGCATGAAGTTAAAAGACGCTTGCTTCTTGGAAGAAAAGCTATAATAGACCTAGACGGTATATTAAAAAGCAAAGACAGCACTTGCTGACAAAAGTCCATATAGGCAAAGATATGATTTTTCTACTAGTCATGTAGAGAAGTGAGAGTTGGACCATAAAGAAGGCTGAATGCTGAAGAAGATGCTTTCAAACTGTGGTGCTGGAGAAGACTCTTGAGAATCCCTTGGACAGCAAGGAGATCAAACCAGTCAATCCTAAAGAAAATCAACCCTGAACATTTATTGGAAAGACTAATGCTGAAGCTGAAGCTCCAATACTTGGCCACCTGATGTGAAGAGCAAATTCACTGGGAAAGACTCTGATGCTGGGAAAGATTGAGAGCAGGAGGAGAAGGGGGTGACAGAGGATGAGATGGTTGGAAGGTGTCACTGACTCAGTGAACATGAATAAACTCTTCATGTCTGACTCTTCGTGACCCCATGGACAACAGCATGCCAGGCCTCCCTGTCCATCACCAACTCCCAGAGTTTACTCAAACTTATGTCCATTGAGTCAGTGATGCCATCCAACCATCTCATCCTCTGTCATCCCCTTCTCCTCCTGTCTTCAATATTTCCCAGTATCAGGGCTTTTTCAAATGAGTCAGTTCTTCACATCAGGTGGCCAAGGTATTAGAGTTTCAGCTTCAACATCAGTCCTTCCAATGAAGACTCATGAATGATCTCCTTTAGAATGGACAGGCGGGATCTCCTTGCAGTCCAAGGGACTCTCAAGAGTCTTCTCCAACACCACAGTTCAAAAGCATCAATACTTTGGCACTCAGCTTTCTTTATACTCCAATTCTCACATCCATACATAACTACTGGAAAAAACATAGCTTTGACTAGACGGACCTTTGTTGGCAAAGTAATGTTTCTGCTTTTTCATATGCTGTCTAGGTTGCTCATAACTTTCCTGCCAAGGAGTAAGCATCTTTTAATTTCATGGCTGCAGTCACCATCTGCAGTGATTTTGGAGCCCCCCAAAATAAAGTCAACCACTGTTTCCTCTGTTTCCCCATCTATTTACCATGAAGTGATGGGGCTAGATGCCATAACCTTGGTTTTCTGAATGTTGAATTTCAAGCCAACTTTTTCACACTCCTCTTTCACTTTCATCAAGAGGCTCTTTAGTTCTTCACTTTCTGCTATAAGGGTGGTGTTATCTGCATATCTGAGGTTACTGATATTTCTCCCAGCAATCTTGATTCCAGCCTGTGCTTCTTCCAGCCCAGCATTTCTCATGATGTACTCTGCATATACATTAAATAAGCAGGGTGACAATATACAGCCTTGACGTATTCCTTTTGCTATTGGGAACCAGTCTGTTGTTCCATGTCCAGTTCTAACTGTTGCTTCCTGACCCGCATACAAATTTCTCAAGAGGCAGATCAGGTGGTCTGGTATTTCCAGCTCTTTCAGAATATTCCAGTTTATTGTGGTCCACATAGTCAAAGGCTTTGGCATAGTCAATAAAGCAGAAATAGATGTTTTTCTGGACTCTCTTGCTTTTTTGATGATCCAGCTGATGTTGGCAATTTGATCTCTGGTTCCTCTGCCTTTCTTAAAACCAGCTTGAACATCTGGAAGTTCACAGTTCATGCATTGTCAAAGCCTGGCTTAGAGAATTTTGAGCATTACTTTACTAGCATGTGAGATGAGTGCAATTGTCTGGTAGTTTGAGCATTCTTTGGCATTGCCTTTCTTTGGGATTGGAATGAAAACTGACCTTTTCCCGTCCTGCGGCCAGCGGCTGCTAAGTTTTCCAAATTTGCTGGCATATTGAGCGCAGCACTTTCACAGCATCATCTTTTGGGATTTGAAATAGCTCAACTGGAATTCCATCACCTCTACTAGCTTTGTTTGTAGTGATGCTTCCTAAGGCCCTCTGGACTTCACATTCCAGAATGTTTGGCTCTAGGTGAGTGATCACACCATTGCGATTATCTGGGCCATGAAGATCTTTTTTGTGTAGTTCTTCTGTGTATTCTTGCCACCTCTTCTTAATATCTTCTGCTTCTGTTAGGTCCATACCATTTCTGACCTTAATTGAGCCCATCTTTGCATGAAATATTCCCTTGGTATCTCTAATTTTCTTGAAGCAATCTCTAGTCTTTCCCATTCTATTGTTTTCCTCTATTTCTTTGCATTGATCGCTGAGGAAGGCTTTTTATCTCTCCTTGCTATTCTTTGGAACTCTGCATTCAGATGCTTATGTCTTTCCTTTTCTCCTTTGCTTTTGGCTTCTTTTCTTTTCACAGCTATTTGCAAGGCCTACTCAGACAGCCATTTTACTTTTTTGCATTTCTTTTTCTTGGGGATGGTCTTGCTCCCTGTCTCCTGTACTATCTCATGAACCTCTGTCCATAGTTCATCAGGCATTCTCTCTATCAGATTTAGTCCCTTAAATCTATTTCTCACTTCCACTGTATAATTGTAAGGGATTTGATTTAGGTCATACTTGAATGGTCTAGTGATTTTCCCTACTTTCTTCAATTTAAGTCTGAATTTGGCACTAAGGAGTTCATGATCTGAACCACAGTCTGCTCCCAGTCTTGTTTTGGCTGACTGTATAAAGCTTCTGAATCTTTGGCTGCAAAGGATATAATCAATCTGATTTCAATGTTGGCCATCTGGTGATGTCCATGTGTAGTCTTTTCTTATGTTTTTGGAAGAGGGTGTTGGCTATGACCAGGGCGTTCTCTTGGCAAACTCTTGTTAGCCTTTGCCCTGCTTCATTCTGTACTCCAAGGCCAAATTTGCCTGTTACTCAGGGTGTTTCTTGACTTCCTTTTTGCATTCCAGTCCCCGATAATGAAAAGGACATCTTTTTTGGGTGTTAGTTCTAAAAGGTATTGTAGGTCTTCACAGAAGCATTGAACTTCAGCTTCTTCAGCATTATTGGTTGGGGCATAGACTTGGATTACCATGATATTGAATGGTTTGCCTTCGAAATGAACAGAGATCATTCTGTCCATTTTGAGATTGCATCCTAGTACTGCATTTTGGACTTTTTTGTTGACTATAATGGCTACTCCATTTCTTCTAAGGCATTCTTGCCCACAGTAGTAGATATAATGGTCATCTGAGTTAAATTCACCCATTCCAGTCCATTTTAGATCACTGATTCCTAAAATGTCAACATTCACTCTTGTCATCTCCTGTTTGATCACTTCCAATTTGCCTTGATTCATGGACCTGACATAACCTTGGACATGGGGTATCTCCTCACGGCTGCTGCTACTGATCTTGGATATAGAGTATCTTCTCTCTGCAACTCGCCACTCCAGCACTTCACAGCCGCCTGATAATGTTCAGGGAAGGACAAGTAGATTTGCATGTCTTTTTTGAACAGATGGTTGTTTTTGTTTAGTTGCTAAGTTGTATCTGACTCTTTTGCAACCCCATGGACTGAAGCCCACCAGGCTCCTCTGTCCATGGGATTTCCCAGACAAGAATACTGGAGTGAGTTACCATTTCCTTCTCCAGGAAACCTTCCCAACCCAGGGATCAAACCTGCATTCCTGCATCGGCAGGTGGATTCTCTACCACTGAACCACCAGGGAAGCCCTGAACAGGTGGATCCAAAATTACAGAATACACAATTGAGCACAGAAATAGTTTGCTTTGATAGGGATGAGGCTTCTGTTATTTTCTCCATAACAGATACTGTTGGCACTCTTCCCAGATTCCTTTCAGTCTTTTCTTGTGTTTCTTTGCAGCCTTAGCATCTTTGTGTTCTCTTTCTTCTAGAGCCCATATACTAGAGTCCCCCCAGTCTTCTAGCTACTAGAGCTGTTTTTCCTGCAAGGATAGAAAGCCAAAGTCCTGGCTAACCATTGTTAGCCCATGACTGCCCAGTGTAGGAGCAATGAAAGAACAACTCTCATACATAAGTCATACCATAAAGTTTCCCTTGGGATAAGACTAAGCTACTCTCTAGGGTACTTTGCCTAAAATTTTACCCTTGCTTGACTCCTTCCCCTCTCTCTATCCTATTTTCCCCAATCCCTTACTTAGAATGAAAAATCTCACCTAAGATAGCTTCTAATATGAGTAGATAAGAATCACCAAAAAAGGAGAGGTGCAGACAGTCATGCAACAGAGGCCAGTGTTAAAAATTATGTTGATACTTTGCTGTCCACCTGAAACTAACACAATATTGTTAATCAGCTATATTTCAATTTTAAAAGAAGGCATCTAAATTTTGGAAACAGATGTTGCTGGGAGTTCAACGTATGCAAAGCTATATTGGAGTTTAAGAGGTTAAAATAATACATAAGCTATACTAAATTTGGCCGACTAAGATCCATCTAGTCAAGGTTATCGTTTTTCCTGTGGTCATATATGGATGTGAGAGTTGGACTGTGAAGAAAGCTGAGCACTGAAGAATTGATGCTTTTGAACTGTGGTGTTGGAGAAGACTCTTGAGAGTCCCTTGGACTGCAAGGAGATCCAACCAGTCCATCCTAAAGGAGATCATCCCTGGGATTTCTTTGGAGGGAATGATGCTAAAGCTGAAACTCCAGTACTTTGGCCACCTCATGCAAAGAGTTGACTCATTGGAAAAGACTCTGATGCTGGGAGGGATTGGGGACAGGAGGAGAAGGGGACGACAGAGGATGAGATGGCTGGATGGCATCACTGACTCAATGGACGTGAGTCTCAGTGAACTCCGGGAGTTGGTGATGGACAGGGAGGCCTGGCATGCTGCGATTCATGGGGTTGCAAAGAGTCGGACACGACTGAGCAACTGAACTGAACTGAAGTCACTGAAACACCTGAAGTGTGGTTTTCATGGATTAGAACAAATCGATGCTTGAGTATAGAGAAATCTGGAGAAAATTAGCCATTAGAAATGTATAATTTACAATCAGGAAAGCACACATTAATTTTAGGGGAAAGTATTTCATCCCTATATTTGTTCTTACATTTTAGTCACAAATACGCGTTGAGTATCTGCAATATATACAAAGTAATCTACTAGGAAGTTGGAACTGTGTGGAATTAGCAAATCAGATAGAACTTTAGAGCTTATTGGGGAAGACATTAAAACTAATCACTTATACAAAAGAAATGGCCAAGTACTACTTGTGGTAAGGTCCTCAAGTAATGTTTGCAAAGATCTACAAGAGCATATAACAAGAATCAGGACTTAGGCTGAGGGGTTATGAGTTAGCAACCTCAAGGTAGCAATATATAAGGTGAATCTTAAGTGTCAAAAAATTAATTGGGTGATGGAGGTGAAAGGTAGCATCATTCTACATCAAGGGAATAGCATAGGTAAAGCCCTCCAGGCAACAGAAAAACATTCTCCAATTTAAGAAAGATAGCTAGTTTTTTCCAAACATCAGAAAAATTTCCAAAAGGACTCAACTTTTGGTGTTCTTTAAGAATTCCAAATTCTTTGATTTAAAGCGTCCCTAAAGGAATATAGCTAATATTTTATAATAACTATAGTAACTATAAATGGAGCATAACCTTTAAAAATTGTGAATCACTATACTATATACCTGTAACTAATATAATATTGTACAATATTGTTACACCAGCCAAACCTCAATTTAAAAAATTAATTTTTCAAAAGCCCATAAAATACAAAATAATAAACAATCAATTTTTCATCCTGGGTGATTGACATTTTAGGTTTGTGCAGTTCAGCATTTAGATAAATAACCATGAAAACATCATTTAATTTCAACTCAAAGTGTTTTTGCATTAGTTAGAAACACTGTGAGTACCAATTCCATTCAAGGAAGCAGAAATCTACCTCCCTTTGTTCCACTTTCCTGAGCAAAGTATCTCAGGGATGGTCTAAAATACTAGGTTGGCCGTTCAGCTTCCAAACCCTGAGGACTCAAATAATATCACTTTGAGTGTGGACCACAGTAAGGATGTGAAAAAAGAAAAAACTGCTTCCAGTTTATGAAGATTTTGGATGACCCTTCACTCATCATCTGCTCAGCATTTCAGAAAGAGAAGGAATAAATGTTCTTTATGGTAACGAAAAGGATATAGAGCCAGTTGTTCATTTAGATAGACTAAAATTGGAGTGGCATTTAAGAAGAACCCAATCCAGACTAACAATGCTAAATGAAGACATGTTATCGGATGGGTAAAAAGTCCTTAAGGGCAAGAATGGAATTCCCATGAGTATAAGAGTTATGACTTGACTAGTCTAAAAATTAATGGTGAATTTCCCGTCAGATTTTTCTCCATCAAAAGTCATTGGTTGTGACTAAATTTCTTAATCCCTATTTCAGTTTTAATAAATAAATTTTCCCTTGCTGGGGATTAAATTATTCAAACTTGAAGGATTGGGAAGGAAAAGTAATGATCCTCAAAAGTTCTTATGAAAACCACAAAAAAGCATTTCAAAAGTGAACTCAAAGCACTTCATGCAGAGAAACAATATTTATGTTTAACAATGGCCACAAAAGAATGCATTTCTTTTTAATTAGAGGGTTATATACTTTGGATGATCTTTAACTTTCACTTCTTAGGAATATATGAAAAGATTTTCAGAAGTTTAATTAAGTCTTAAAGGTTCACTAAAATAATTATATCAGCCCATAAAAATATTATCTCATTATATATTTCCTGGCTCAAGCTATTTTCTAGGGCTAGTATAATGTCATAGTTGAGCCAAAGTAGTCACCCTTTCTCCAAGAGGTAACCTATGACAAATATATGTATTAAATACATTTGTACAACATATTACGTTCATAAAAGGATAGTTTTCAATTCTATTTCAAATATTACTGCCCTTATCAGCAATTTTTAGTTTGTGTTACTTTCTAAAACTCATATACTATCATACCACTGTCAGAATACTTGAGTGTGAAATATCTTTAGACAATTTTGTCTTCAGTGAATCACATGAAATTGAAATTGTCTCATATAATTTAGTCATTTTCTAAAGTGGCTGCCACCTCAAATATAATTGATAAAAAAGCAGTTCAGCTCCATTATCTAATTTTAAAAAAAGCTTAAACAGCAGAAAATGATTTGCTATTTGCACTGGGTTCAATCTTCTGAAAAATTAGATGAATCATACGAAATATGAAATTACAAAAATCTTTGTCTCACATACTATATTGCCACTGAATAAAAACATTGCCACATTTGGTTTTTTAAAAATTCTACAGCTGCTTTATGTATCTTGACACATTCAAAGACACAATGACTAACACTGTCACTGGAAGACACAAATTAATAAGTATTAGTCACTGGATCTTAAAACTGGCTAATGTGCATTCTGAAACCCATTTGAAACAAGAGGGGTTTATTTAATTTTACCACAGGAATAGTATTTAAACCTTCTGTAAGGTCAATGCTGCACCACATTTTCATCATGACATTTAATAGAAGAGAAACTAAATGACCTGATTTTGAGCTCAACACACTGGTGGTAGTGCATGGAATGTCCAGATATTACTTCTTTCCTAATGTCAAACATATATTTTAGAGAAGGCATCATTTGTTTACTTTATAGTCCTATACGGCAGTTCAAAAATTCAAAGCATTGTGAAAATACTTACTTGTATTTAAAAATTCATTTCAAATGACTTCCACATTCATGAATCTGAGGTGTGTGGATGGGGGGTGGGGGGGTGGGTATGTGTGCACTCAACTGTGTCAGACTTTTTGCGACTCCATGGACTGTAGCCTGGCAGGCTCCTCTGTCCATGGGATTTTCCAGACAAGAATACTGGAGTGGGTTGCCATTTCTTCCTTCAGGGGATCTTCCCCACCCAGGGATTGAACCTGAGTCTCCTGCCTGTGCCTCTTGCGCTGGCAAGCAGATTCTTTACCACTAGACCCACCTGGGAAGCTGTACCTACCTTATAACACACACACACACACACAATTAACAGATATAACTGAGTTGATAGTTCCAGATCTAGATATGAAATCTCATTCAAAATAAAACCCTTTCATTATTCTCTTTGCCCTAATTATATTGTGATGAATGCTGTTACCTGAGAATAGATAATTCAGAGTAAAAAAAAAAAAGAGCACTGAATTTTATTTGCATTCCACACTTAATTCATGTATTATTAAGCATTCAGCGTTTTGTTTTTTTTTTTACATCAGAAGTAGACTTTTAGAAAAATTCAGCACCACCAGAGCTTTGCTTAATCTATGAAAATTATGTTAAAGTCAAAGAACTAGAATCACAACTGTCAACTTTCAGTCATTGACACAAATGAATCTATATATAATTAGCCTCTGCTTAAAATCTCAAGTCCTTCAGTTTATATATTGTACCCTCTTCTCAATCATGTGGTTCAATCAGAACTTCTAACAAATAGGAAAACTAAGTTTCATCTTCTTGATTCATACACCTTACTTTCTAAGGCTTTCTTGAGCAAGGATGCAATTTTAAAAGTCTCAGCATATTCAAAAGCAGAGACATTACTTTGCTGACTAAGGTCCGTCTAGTCAAGGCTATGGTTTTTCCTGTGGTCATGTATAGATGTGACAGTTGGACTGTGAAGAAGGCTGAGTGCCTAAAAATTGATGCTTTTGAACTGTGGTGTTGGAGAAGACTCTTGAGAGTCCCTTGGACTGCAAGGAGATCCAACCAGTCCATTCTGAAGGAGATCAGCCCTGGGTGTTCTTTGGAGGGAATGATGCTAAAGCTGAAACTCCAGTACTTTGGCCACCTCATGCAAAGAGTTGACTCATTGGAAAAGACTCTGATGCTGGGAGGGATTAGGGGCAGGAGGAGAAGGGAACGACAGAGGATGAGATGGCTGGATGGCATCACTGACTCGATGAACGTGGGTCTGAGTGAACTCCAGGAGTTGGTGATGGACAGGGAGGCCTGGCGTGCTTCGATTGATGGGGTCACAAAGAGTCGGACATGACTGAGCGACTGAACTGAACTGAACTGAAACCATGGAGAAGAGAACAAATATTTTAAAGAAACAATTAAACAAATATTCTAACAGAAACAATTCAAAACAGTTAGCTCTTGACTATCTAGCTGGTGGCGGGCAGGGTTCCCTTGCTTTTCCCCCGCTCTTATAATAAATGACTGGGAAAATTCTGATGGAAGAGAGTACTGATAAATAGTCACAATAAAGCAGAAAACATGACTTCAGAGTTTCATTGATTCATATTAAAGCATCCTCATTTTATATCTTATAGACCCTGAAAGAAAGTGAAAGTGAATTCACTCAGTCGTGTCTGACTCTTTGCAACCCCATGGACTGCAGACTACCAGGCTCCTCCATCCATGGGATTTTCCAGGCAAGAATACTGGAATGGGTTGCCATTTCCTTCTCCAGGAGATCTTCCCCACCCAGGGATTGAACCCGGATCTCCCACGTTGTAGGCAGACATTTTACTGTCTGAGCCACCAGGGAAGTCCGTCTTGCAAACCCTGAAGCATCCTTAATGAACCCTATGGTAATTTCAGAGATTCTGATATGCAAGTGTCATGTGCATACTAACAGCTCATTTAATTAGTGGAAGGGAATCACTTTTTATTTAGTTATATATTCCTTGAAAGACCCAGTAACTGAGTGTTATTTGGGTCAGATAGTATAAAAATACAACTTGAGAGAAGGAAGGAGTAAGAGAGCTCTAGAGTGAAGAAAGCCAGGACTCATCAAGGTCACCTACAGGTAAATGAAAGAGTCAGGGATGCCTTGATGAAGAGCGGTCCAAAGGGGAAGCAGAGAGCCACATCTGATTAAAAAAAAAAAAAAATGCTTTGAAGACAAAATGGAGAGGATCTGACCTATTGACTTAATGGCATGAGGAAAGAAGAGGAATGAGGGTGATTCCAGGCAAAAAATTTCCATTATCTCCACTTAGATAATGGAGATAATGAGGTGATTAGTAACAGAGAAAGAGTCTAAGATGAGAAACAGGACTTTTGAGGTTTCATTGGAGTGTAAGAATGGAGGAGAGTTTAGAAGAGTTCTAGTTAGACTAGAGGTATATCTGCAGGAGTAAGGCAATGGAAAGATTTCCACTATGCAGTTAGAAATGAGCTGTAGATAAAAAGAAGGGGAGACAGGCTTTAAGGCAGTGGTCCCCAACCTTTTTGGCACCAAGGACTGGTTTTGTGGAAGACAATTTTTCCATGGACTGAAGCAGGGTAGGAGATGGTTTCAGGATGATTCAAGTGCATTACATTTATTATACACTTTATTTCTATTATTATTAACTTAGTTCTACCTCCGATCATAAAGATCCTGGAGGCTGGGGACTGCTGCTCTAAGGCATATAGGAAAGAGCTGAAAAGAGAATGTTTGGAAACACTCCAAGAAAGAGTGAAGAGCAGGAAGAGAACAGAAGTTGGAATTCTGATAAACAACAATTTGAGATGTGGAAAGAGGAGGTTGAGAGAGATGATCAAGGAGACAGGAAGAGAATAAAAGGAAAGTGAATGTATCTTAAAGCTGAAGGAGAACAGACTTTCAAGAAAGAAGAAGTGGTCAATATAGTTAAATACCATAACCAGATTCAAAGAATGAGGAAAGCAAAAAAAAAGGCATTGGATTTGGGAAATAGGATTTTTCACTGTTGACCTTAAGAACGTTGGATCAAAAGAGGCAAAAGTCAAATTTGAGTGGGTAAAAATGTATGAAAGGTAAAGGAGCAGAAGAGGCAAGTAAGGCTTATTTTAATAAGCTGGGTAGGAAAGAGAATAGTAGTGAAGAGAAGGAGAAAGTTGGGTGGTACAGAGTTTTTCAGAAAGGGGAAATAACAAACATCTTTGTGGGTTGAGTATTTGGAACTTACGTAAAGAGAGGGAAATAAATGGAGATGCAAAGAATGAAGCTGACTGATAAAAGAAAAACTCTAAGGATGTAGGAGGAAATGGATCAAAAATATAAGCAGAAGAATTACTCTGGTGATTCAGAAGAAATTTTTATTTCATTTCAGTAAAAGAAAAAGGTGGGTGAAGATCCAGGTTTGAACCAAGAACATTTTTACTTGATAGTGTTTCTTTTGTCAGTGAAATAGGAACCTGGGTCGTTTGCTGAGGCTTTGTGTAGAGTGAAAACTTCCGGGTAGTCTCTAACGGGAATAGGAACAGAAGCTGCTGAGAAAGAATAAAGGAACTAAAATGATACAAATGAACTTATTTACAAAACACACTCACACCGGTGGTCAGGGGGGAGTACAGGAAATAGATTGGGATTTGGGGACTGACATGGTACACTCTGCTATACTTAAAATAGATATCCAGCAAAAACCTACTGTATAGCACAAGAAACTCTGTTCAATATTCTATAATAACTTAAATGGAGAAAGAATTAGAAAAAGAGTAGATACATGTATAACTGAATCACTTTGCTGTACACCTGAAGTTAACACAACATTATTAATCAACTATAGTGAGTGTTAGTTGCTCAGTTGCGTCCAACTCTTTGTGACCCTGTGGACTATAGCCTGCCAAGCTCTTCATATCCATGGAATTCTCAGGCAAGAATGCTGGAGAGGGTAGCCATTCCCTTCTCCAGGAGATCTTCTCCACCCAAGGATCAAACCCGGGTCTCCGTGTCTCATGCACTGCCGGTGGATTCTTTACCACTGAGCCCCAGGGAAAGCCCAACGTTGAGCTGGGCCAATAACAAGTGGTGATAAAAGGGGGAAAACTCAGTTTCAAGTCATAATATATTACTTAAATATATTACATGGTGTGTGAAATTGCTGTTGCATGCATTTTATGGTAAAAAGAATGGTACAATTAGGTGGTGTGGCTTTCAGTGGAGTAAAGGCTTTTGAACTAAGGGCACGGTCAAGAGGAATTTGTGAGTGAGCAAAGAAAGCAGACATACTCGCCCAGACCCAAAAGAAGACACTATGATAGAATCTGTCCGAGATTCTAGACGCTATGATAGTGCTTCTGTCCAAGGGGGTTTCAAAGGAAGTGGTATCATTGATAAGAGAGGTGAATAAAGAATCTGGATTTTTAAAAAGCGGAAAAAGGGGAAATTTAAGTGTAGGTGTTACTGAAGAGATAAAAATATAGACTTACTGAGAGACTGGTGTTTGCACATAACATTAAAGCATAATACAAAAAAAAACCCTTCATGTATAATTAAGTAGAAGGCTAGAAGATCAGAAACAATTGTACACTTTTTTTAATCATATCTTCGAAGTCTAGAACATTGTAAGTACTTCAAAAGTATTTCATAAATGAATAAATAAAAACTGAAATATTCTGTCCATCTATAAAGGACATGAGGTTTAGAGTCATTTGACTACTTCTGGTTTGTATTGAGCCAACTGCACCTTCAGTGTCTGTTGTTACTTTTTGCTCAAATTTTATTCATAAAAGCCTGAGTTTAAGGGTGCAGCCTGTGACTACAGATGTAAATAAAGCCAATTAGATGTCAGGGCCTTGTACGCATGGCTTAGGCCTTTTCTTGAGCCCACCACACCCAGCTTTATAAAATAGATCAGAGTGCTTTTTTCCCCCCTAAAATTTCATGGTTTTTAAAAAGATATTTAAAAGAGGTGAATTCATTGGAGGTACTTTGGGAACTACCTTAGGAGACACAATAAGACTAAGAAGATGCAATTTCATGTCCCAGGCCCTACTGTCTAGTTTCAACCAGAGCACTGTTGCTTCTATCTATTTTATATTTGGGATTTTCACATTAAGGTTTACTTTTTTTAAGTTGGTGTTGTAGAAGAATGCCATTTCTCTGGAAAGAGCACAGGGCTCACCAATGGCATGGTTCCTACAAACTCACTGATTGGGCAGGATGCCCCAGAAATAAGGGTCAAGTAGGGGCAGAACGGTCCTTATAGAGCAACCAACCCAGATTCAAATCAGATCAACACCTGATATTGGATTTCAGTGAAGCCAGGTTTCAAATTTCTCAGGAACCTGACAGAAGCAAACCTGTCTGGAGAATGATGACACTATCCTAGACCTCAAACAGGAAATTTGTCAAAGTCTAGCAGATAATAAAAATTAATCATACGTATGGGGAGACGAGGTAACGCAGGTGAGAACCAACAGAAACAGATACAGAAATAGTCGTATAATGCTTCTAAATATGGTTGCCAAACACAGCTTTAGAATAATTCTGCTTGTTATTTTCAGGGAGATAATAGATACTATCAAAAATTTCAGCAGAGACTGGGAACGATTTTTTTTGAGTAGCAAATATTAAAAAGAGCTATTTAATTTGAGAACATTGATGACAACCCCCAAGTAAATCTCCCTGATGGTATCAGAAAGCTAACAAGTAGAGAAGAATTACAAGACTAAGAGATGCTTATACGGACATTAGATTCATAACAAGTAGGGGAAAGTATTAATATATTGTTTTCAATAAATGATGTTGGAGCAAATAAACATCTATATCAAAAATGTGAAATGATCCTTATTTCACACAACATATAAAAATTAATTCCATGTATATTCATGACTGGGGGGTGAAGAAAGAATTAAAGAGGTTACTAAAAGCACTGATCAGAGAGAAAAAGCATAGTAGTAGAAAAAAGATGTAGAGAAGGAAAAGTTGAAGAAAAAGAGAAAAGGAAAGTTGATGGTATAAGTTTCCAGAAGGGATAGGAACAGATTACAAGGAGTTGACACTTGTAATTTTTCATACATCTTAAAAAATGACCTGATTAGTCCTAATGTTTCAGTGAAAGTGTTAGTCACTCAGTTATGTCCAATTCTTTGCAGACCCCATGGACTGTAACTCTCCAAGCTCCTCTGTCCAAGGGATTCTCCAGGCAAGAATAAGGGAGTGGGTAGCCATTCCCTTCTCCAGGGGATCTTCCTGACCCAAGGATGGGACCCAAGTCTCCTGCATTGCAGACAGATTCTTTACCATCTATGTCACCAGGGAAGCTTCAGTGTATGAAGAGATTTGTACAGTACATAGCTTTAGCTGAGTCACATGTTTTTTTCTCTCTCTTGCCACTTACAAAAAAAAAAATCTTTTGACTATGTTTGGTAATCAGTATCCTGATTCTAATCATGAGTATCCTACTATGATTCTTTCTACTCTTGTATCACCTCTGTTGATAAGATGGAAAAGTATTCTATCTCTGGTTATATCCAGTTGAATCCTGAGGTAAAGAAAAGCAGTAAATACCTGCTCCTGAGAAGGTATATTTCTGAGAATGTATTAGGGATAGGCTGGTTGAGATGGAAGAGGTTGTGTGTAAACTTTCAACTTTCAGATATTTCTGGCCTAAAATTCCACCATTATCAATTCAAGCTTTTGTAATAAACTCCGATTAGTCTCTCTTCAGGTTACCCACATCAGAAAGATAATCCTATAAATTCCTATCACAGTAGTGTAAATTAGCTTAGTAGAACACTCTCCTACATTATCCCTACAGAACAGGAAGACCGAGCAAATATGGGAATGTCAGGAACCTGGGAGGAGAAAATACACTGGCTGAAACTGAGAATAGAGTATAGAAAGGTGCAAGATGACAGCTATAATGCCTTTGTCTTTTCAGCTAGATTAAAGGTATTAAAATCTTTTTTAATAAAGGAAGGTCATGTATTCTCATATGTTTGCGCTCTTAAAAGTAAAAGCATGACAAATTTTTTAAAGGTAAAGCACAAAAGACTTTAACATTAGACATAATAGGAGAGAGCATAGGCAAACATTCTCTGACGTAAACTGTACCCATGTTTTCTTAGGTCAGTCACCCAAAGCAATAGAAATAGAAGCAAAAATAAACAAATGAGACCTAATCAGACTTATAAGATTTTTCACAGCAAAGGAAAACAAAATGAAATGACAGCCTACTGAAATGGAAGAAAACTTTTACAAATGATGTGACTGACAAGGGTTTAATTTCCAAAATATACAAACAGCTCAAACAACTCAACAGCAAAAAACAGAAAACCGAATTGAAAATGGGGGGAAGAACTAAATAGACATTCCTCCAAAGAATACATACAGATGACCAACAGGCATATGAAAAGATGCCCAACATTGCTAATTATTAAGGAAATGCAAATCAAAACTACAATGAGGTACCACCTCACACCACTCATTTGGCCATGAGTAAAAAGTCTACAGATAACAAATGGTAGAGAGGGTGTGGAGAAAAGGGAACCATCCTACACTATTGGTGGGAATATAAGTTGCTGCAGCCACTATGGAAAACAGTATGGAAATTCCTCAAAAAACTAAAAAAAAGAGTTGCACGTGACCCAGCAATCCCATTACTGGGCATTTGTTCAAACAAAACCATAATTTGAAAAGATATGTACCCCCCTATATTCATAGCAACACTATTCACAATAGCCAAGACATAGAAATAACCTAAATGTCTACTGACTGACAGAGGAATGGATAAAGATGATTTGGTACATGTTTATAGCGGAATACTACTCAGCCGTAAAAAGAATAAAATAATGCCATTTGCTACAACATGGATGCAACTAGAGATTGTCATACGCAGTAAAGCAAGCCAGAAAGAGAAAGCTACATATCATATGCTATCAATTCTATGTGGAATATAAAATATGACAAAAATGAAGTTATCTGCAAAACAGAAGCAGACTCACAGACACAGACAGTGGACTTGGGGTTGCCGAGCAGGGAGGGATGGACTGGAAATTCAGGGTTAGAAGATGCAAACTATTAATTACATATAGAATTAACAACAAGGTCCTACTATATAGCACAGGAACCATATTCAATACCTGGTGATAAACCATAATGGAAAAGAATACAGAAAATAATGTATATGTGTGTATAACAATCATGTTGCTCTACAGCAGAAATTAACAAAACTTTATAAATCAACCATACTTCAGTTTGAAAAGTAAAGTATATATTTGCACAAAGAGAGAAAGAAATTTAAGAGATTATACTGCATATAAATTCCCTAAGATCACACAACATGATAAAACACCCACCTCATTAAGCAAAGACTTCAGAAATCCATTTTTTCCTCTTTTTTTGGTCTTTTTTTCCCCCATAAATCTTTTCTCTATGTACTATTCTTGTTTCATAGTTTGGAGGAGCTCTATGCATAACTATACATGTGATAAAACTCATGTGGTGCTCAGAAAATCCCAAAAGGCAAATGATTTCTGTCCTTTGCTCTCCCAGTGTCATGTCAGTCATGCCCCAGTGATCAAGGGAACTCACTCCTGCCAAGTCCAGCCTCAAGGGTGAAGCAGTGGACTTGACTTCTTGATGAGAAGAGCCACAAAGTCATGCTGCAAAAAGGAGTGTATACAGGGATGAGAAGAATGTCACACCAATTTTACAAAGTAATGCATAAAGAAAGGTATGAAGGGATACTGTTAAATTTGGCAGAGGATTGGCAAAGGAGACAGTGGTCTATTCACTTGTATTTGCTTGACTACTACATCAAGCATTCATTACCCTCATAAGTTTTTTTTTTTTTAAGTAGAAAATGTAATAAATATAAAAACCATGATGATTACATTCCTACCACCAAAAGTTTTATTTTATGGAAATCTGAATTCATTAACAATCCAAAGAAGAGAAAATAAAGAAAACACCCAATAGAGTAATCTTATAAATATTATAGCACAAATGATGGAGACTGGATCAAGAAATGACTTGACCAAATGATCCACAAAATTGTTTTGCAGTTTCACAGCTCACAGATTGTTTTTCACTGGACACATCTAGGCTTCTAACAGAGTTTTACTTGCAAATGTCAAAGGCACCCTTCAGGAAATTTACATGCTCAGCCCGCTGCCTTTGCTTATAAAAATCTACTGCCTTTTCAGTTAGCACTGGCAGATGAAAGGACATTCTCTGATCTTTTTGCCAAGAACTAGTCATAAAACCTCTAATAGGCTCTAATTTAGTAATATGAAATGCACAGCCACAAGTATTTTTATGACTCAGAATTTGCCCAAGTGTCCTTTCCTAGTTTTGGTGTTATTGAGCCTGAGAGAACTAAATATAATAGTCTATAAAGATTTCTCAAGTCTCACTCTCTTTCTCTCTGCCTCTGTCTCTCACACTTTTTCAAGTTAAGTATCTTTACATCCTGAATATTCACTGGAAGGATTGTGGCTGAAGCTGAAGCTTTAATACTTTGGCCACCTGATGCGAAGTGCCGATTCATTGGGAAAGACTTTGATGCTGGGAAAGACTGAAGGCAAACGGAGAAGGGAGAGCCAAAGGATGAGATGGTTAGATAGCATCACTGACTCAGTGGACATGAATTTGAGCAAACTCCAGGAGATAGTGGAGGACAGAGGAGTCTGGCATGCTGTAGTCTATAGGGTGGCAAAGAGTCAGACATAACTTAGCAATTGAGCAACAACATCTCTACACCTCTGTCTCCACCAACAGAATCTGAAATATAAATAATACGATAGTATTTGACACACCCATATCTGTTCTGCAGCTTGTGCAGAGCCTATTTTTTTGTTCACCTGAGTGTTTTATTGTGATTGACCTTACTGTTCTCCTTCAGGAAACAATCCGCAGACCACAGCATCAAAATCTTTTATATAAAGCATGTAAGACAGTTTCCTCTTCATCACCCATTCAGGCCTGATTGGACCACTGCAGGAAATTGTGATGAAGACCCTCTCCTTCAAGGAACATCTCTCCATACATGGACGTCCTCTTTGCCCAGCAACCAAGTAATCACATGATACAGGGACATCCAGAAGCCTAACACATCAGATAAGGGAATTAAGACTCCCATCATCACCTCCAAGGTCTTTATGTCTACATTTCACTAGTCATTTTGGAAACCATAAATACATGAAAGTCATTTGACCTTGTATCAACATCTGGTAAGATGAGTGACCACCCTGTATAGACTTTATGACTAAAATTTCTCCAAAAGACTTGCACTAAAACAAATTGATTAAAATCACAGATTAGTTGAAAACAAAAACCTTTCCATTCACTGTCTTAAAAAATATGTGATTTCTGCATATCATGAGACTGTTTTTCAATTTTTGAGGCTACAATTAATTTCAAGTCATTTCTTCAGAAAGTATTTGGTTAGAGAATCATTTTTCTTATACTTTTTAATGAATAATAGTTTATATTTTAGTATTTTTGTTTATTTGTCAAATCTCATAAAATCATCTTAAATTAATTGGTTAGTATTTTCAGACATTATAAAATAATATTTCTCTGTCTAAATAAAGTACCCAAAATAAATTGGTAAATATTTAAAGTGTCTAACCACTTGTTCATATACAACTAATATTTAAGCAACCTACAGTAATTTAAAAAAAAAATTTGAAACACATTTAAAAAGCTATTTTGTCCACTTTCAGTGATGTGTAACTACATTTTCCTGACTTTTTATAACATAAGGAACTGTGACAATTCTCTATAAAGAAAATTAAACTTCCAAAATGAACAAATGAATGCTTTTCTTTTTGTCAAATATTTTTAGAAAGAGTACTGTGGTTTAGAATGTTGTTTTAAGAGTGCAATAAGAAATAAAGATATTGGAAATACTTCATAGATCATTTCTATTGATTTACATGCATGCGTGCTCAGTTATGTCCAACTCATTGTAGCCCTATGAACTACAGCGTGCTAGGTCCATGGAATTTCCCAGGCAAGAATATTGGAGTGCATTGCCATTTCCTCATCCAGTAGATCTTCCTGACCCAAGGATTGAACTGGATTCTCCTGCATTAGCAAGAGGATTCTGAGCCACCTGGGAAGCCCATTTTATTGATTTAATTTTCCAGTAATTATAGACATTATTGTACTAGTCATACTAAATACTCAATACATGATGAGTGCTATCCCCATTTGTGAACAAATGGTTTTTATAATGAAGTGGTAAGCATCACTGAATGAAAAGTTACCATGATTGGAAATATCAATTTTTGACCAACATCCTAATTTTAAATACTGGGCTGGATGAGTTACAAGCTAGAATCAAGATTGCTGGGAGGAATATGAACAACCTCAGATATGCAGATACCACTCTAATGGCAGAAAGTGAAGAACTTGATAAGGGTGAAGGAGGAAAGTGTAAAAGCTGGCTTAAAACCGAATATTAAAAAAACTAAGATCATGGCATCTGGTTCCATTACTTCATGGCAAATAGAGAGGGGGTAAAAGTGGAAGCAGTGATGGATTTTCTCTTCTTGGGCTCTAGAATCACTGTGAATGGTGACTGCAGCCATGAAATTAGAAGACTCTTGCTTCTTGGAAGAAAGGCTATGGCAAACCTAGATAATGTATTAAAAAGCAAAGACACCACTTTGCCAACCAAGTTCTGTCTAGTAAAAGCTATGGTCTTTCCAGTAGTCATGTATGGATGTGAGAGTTGAACCATAAAGAAGGCTGAGTGTCAAAGAATTGATGTTTTTGAATTAGGGTGCTGGAGAAGACTCTTGAGAGTCACTTGGACAGCAAGGAGATTAAACTAGTCAATCCTAAGGGAGATCAAACTGAATATTCATTGTAAGGACTGATGCTGAAGCTGAATCTCTAATACTTTGGCCACCTGATGTGAAGAGCTGACTCTTCAAAAGATTGAAGGCAAAAGAAGAGGGTGACAGAGGATGAGATGGTTGGATGGCATCACCGATTCAATGGACATGAACTTGAGTGAACCTCAGGAGATGGTGAGGGGCAAGGAGGCCAGACGTGCTGCAGTCCATGGAGTTGCAAAGAGTTGGACATGACTTAGCAACTGAACCACCACAACAAGTTTATTTCACCTACCTTCAATTTGCCCATATTTATGCCTCCATTTAAAATTTTAAACACAGGTCATATTACAAACCTCAATGTGTTAGAAAACTATTTCTCACATCATTTGTGTAGTCTAGGTATTTACTGCATGAAAAAGACTTCATTGTCATCTAGACACAGAGGCCATGTTAGCAATAATCTTTATGGATAGAGGAGCCTGGTGGGCTACAGTCCATGGGGCCACAAAGAGTCAGACACAACTGAGCAGCTAACACTTTTTTCCCCTCAAAAGTCTAGTCATGATAACCCCTGAAACTTGAAGGTCTTTGTTTCCCTGGAATGTTAAAAGGCCATTTTGGGCACCAGTTGGTTTCATTCTCCTAGGGCTCTAGACTTTTAAAAGATATTTTTGTGGGTGTCTGCTGAAGATATTCCTCTTTCTTGCACCCCACAGACTCTCCTGGATTCTGCCTTGTAGCACAAAAAAGGACTATTTATTAGATGGATATGTGAAACTAGAGACACAGCCTTGCCCTGCTCCAGGCAGCACTCTTCTCAGTACAAGGGTAGGGATAGGCTGTAAGAGTTCTTTGCTTTTGTGGGAAAATCTCATGCACTATCAGGGAGAAGTCTCCTCCTGGCCCAGACCCATCTCCACAGTTCCAGAAAACTCACTGTCATCTAGATAAGCAGGCAGCTTCTCTGGGCTGCCTTCATCACCAGCACCACTACAGTAATTCTGAAAATGACAGTTATTGGTGTCTGTATATTGGGAATACCCTTGTTCCCAGAATCACAGTGCATGCTAGCTCTAGTGGCTTCCTCCTCCTCATTCTACTATTAAAAAGCCAAAGAGAGCATCAGCCTTGGGAAAGAAAGGTCAACCCAGATGCTGGGCCATTCAGGATTTCCCAGTAGACATTATAATGAGACTTCTGAGATTATGTTGTTCAGGTCTGGAATGTTAAGAAATGATGAGAGGGTAGGATAACAGGTAACCGAGCTAGCTTGGCTGTCAGTAAACTGCCAGTTCTAACCCGAAAAATGTTCTTTTTCTTCCCTTGGACTAGGGGAAATCTATGCTTTCATTCCCATTTCTCCCTGATCTTCTCCCTGGGACCCAGTTCTATCATTTAAGATCCCATCCCATCTTGGTGTGGAATCCCCCCCCCCCGCCCCCCGCAAAGCATTCAAATAGTCATTTGCGGTAATTTATTTGAAAGGGGAATGAAGAAGTGAGTCAGGGCAGCCATTAAAAAGAATGAAACAATGCCATTTGCAGCAACATGGATGAACTTAGAGAATGTCATACTGAGCAAAGTAAGTCAGAAGAGGTGAAATATTGTAAGACATCCCTTATATGTGGGATCTAAAAGGAAATGATACAAATGAACTTACTTAAACAGAAAGACTCATACACTTTGAGAATGGGCTTATGGTTCCAGGGGTTGGAGGAATGTTGGGGTGAAGGGAGACTTAGGGAGTTTGGGATGGACATGTACACATGGCTATATTCCTTCACTGTTCACCTGAAACTATCACAACATTGTTTGTTAATCAGCTCTGCCCCAATACATATAAAAGGTTTAAAAAAATTAAGTGAGTCAGGGAAGGGAAGGAAGCCAGTGAAGGGTGTGCTATCCCAGAGAGCACTGAGATCAGTTCTGTGGGGAAACCCTGGGAAATGATATGGAACCTGTGCCTCAGAGGAATCTTATCTGTGTGTCAAGGAAGAAGCTGATGAATTTCTTCAGCCAGATTCCTTCAGCCGTTGCTTTAGGGCTTCTCTGGTGGGGGCCGGGGTGGGGTCTGCAGGTGGGGAGGAGGGTTATGGGCATTCTGGCACTTCTGATCTGTCATGAGCTTGGGCGTAGCATGCTTCCAAGGCAACCTCCAAGCCAGGAGGTACAGGTCCTAGATAGGAGCACACTGCAGGTGGGGATGGGGCTGGTCAGTGTCTGCCTTTCCCCACCTTTCTAACTGATAGAGAGAGAAAAAGAAGAGGGGGGAGGGAAAGAAAGGTTTAACAAAACAAAACAAGAAAAAAATAAAAGAAAGAAAAATAGAAAGAGATAGAGTGTGGGGATTTTATTGATTTATTTAGCAACTACTGTTACTTTGTGTGGGCTTTTCTGGTGGCTCAGTGGTAAAGAATTCACCTGCCAATGTGGGAAACACATGTTTGATCCCTGGGCTGAAAGGTCCCCTGGAGAAGAAAATGGCAACCTTTCCTGCCTGGGAAATCACATGGACTGAAAAGCCTTGTGGGCTACAGTCTAAGGGGTTGCAAAGAGTCGGACACGACTTAGCAACTAAATAACAGCAACAATTATTATATGTAAGGCACCTCATCGACTTCTCAAAGCGACCCATGACAAAGGCATTTTATTATCCCCATTTTACAGATGAACCTACTGAATTTAAAGCAGTTAAATAAAGTCCTCCCAAATCACACAACTGGCAGGTTAAGGATGTGGAATTCAAATTCAGGTCTTCCTTTCCTATTCAAAACCCTTTAGTAGTTTACTGTTACTTACATATAAAGTTTCTCCTTGATCTACTCCTGTAAGTTGGTGGAATATGAAAACTTCTGGCCTGTAACACAGAACAGACACCTGATCCTGGCTCTGCCAGTCATAGTACCACCGGGATGATGCTCCAGTCATTCTCTCTCTCTCTCTCTGGGTTTCACTTTCCTTGTCAGTAAAGGAATGAACTAGACTAATTGATGGAAAGGAAATTAACCCTGAATATTCACTGGAAGAACTGATGCTGAAGCCAAAACTCCAATACTTTGGCCACCTGATGCAAAGAGCTGACTCAGTGGAAAAGACCCTAATGGTGGGAAAGATTGAGGGCAAGAGGAGAAGGGGGCAACAGAGAAAGAGATGGTTGGATGGCATCACCAACTTAATGGACATGGGTTTGAGCCAACTCTGGGAGAGAGTGAAGGACAGGGAAGCCTGGCATGCTGCAGCCCATGGGGTTGTGAAGAGTCAGACATGACTTAGGGACTGAACAACAAAGGCACCACCAGTGGGAAGAATCCTGTTCATTCCACTTTAACCTTTGGTTAATCTCCTATAACTACACTGAAAAAGGCTTCATTCCCAATAATACCTCATACTTTCCTAGGCTGTACCTGCCTAATAATCCTTCATGCCTAAATCCTCCACATCTTCCAAATGCTTTCTTTTCCAGAATGGCATATATTATCCTTTGAATTAGAAACAATATATCATTTATCTGGAAACTCCAAGTGTTTTCTTCATATCTTCCTTAAAATTTCAAATTGTATACCTTGTCCTGTCCTATATATGAAGTCTGTTAAGTTACTGCATGTAATTATGAAGCACCAATTACAGCACAGATTCTGGAGCCATATTGCCTGGCCTGTTGTCTTGACTCCCCCACTTTCTAGCTATGCAACCTTGGGCAAATTATTTCTGTGCCTCAGTTTCCTCCTCTGAGATATGGAAGAATAGTGCAGACTGTGAAGTTTAAATGAGTTAGTAGTAATGTATTTTAAATGCTTAGGGTAACTCCTGGCACATAATAACCCCTATGTGTGCATTTGCTATTTTATTAAAAATTATTGATTTTTTCTTTCTTAGTTTTTAGTACTTTAAGTATGCAGATTATCTTTCTCCTGATCTTAATTTTCTGAATGCAGAAATGTTTTCTTTTTCTTTGTATCTTTTTAACATAGTGTCTTATATATAGCAAAGACCCAATAAATAATTGATGAATGTATCTATGTGTATGTGACATGTATCATTATTACTTTCATATCTGTCTTTACCTTTCTTTGTTGCAACTCTTGTTGCAATAAAATTGTTATTGTTGCAATAAAATATTGTTCTAGTTGCAATAAAATAAAGACTGTTTTCCTTCTGTTTAAGTTCTATAGCAGGAACTGTCTTATCACTTGCTTCTTTGTATTATAACAATATGCTCATATTAAAGTCCTTGAAGTTTTTTCACTTTGTGGGGTTCATCATTTCCTACCAAAATGTAGAGCACATATTAGCTAGTTAGCTGTGTAATTTGTGGAATGAATAAACAAAGAAATTTTGGACAAATAATACATGCTTCATAAATCTAGACACTGGCACTTCTCTCTCTAACCCACTTCCAAGTATAAGACACTAAAATTTAAACCACATTCAACTGTATTCTCTACTCCAAACTATAGTGAAGAATAGACTTTCTTAGGTGTTCATTCAAAACAGAACTAAATCTCTATTATTCTTTTCTGCAAAACTTTCAAATGTCTACTTGACAGAATGTGTTACTCTGTGGGTAGAAACTTGGAAGGTCTGAGCCACTAGACAGACCCTGAGTGATTTCTTCAAAACAGTCTAGAAAAGCAATTGATGAGTCTTCAAATCAACATGAATTAGTTTCTTTACAGATAAAATAACCTAACTTTTCTAGGTATTAGTGATACTCTCCCATTACTGAGGTAGAGTTTTCAAATTTCCCTTTATTGTTTTTAGCCAATTTGATTAATTGTATCTGCAATGCTGACTAAACAGAATGTCTTGGTCAGAATGAAGGAAATGAAATGAGTTTGTCTGAGAGTCAACAAGTTTAGTTAATGTCTCATTTTCTTTTAAACCCGTGACATTAAAGATGTTGACAGTGCAATGTATCAGTTATCATGGGCAAAATAGTCATGATACTATTTGTTTCATAATATTATTAATAAATATAATTTTCTTGAAGATAAAATATCTTATTGATCTCTAAGTTCCCTAATCCCTAGCACAAATGTAATAGATGTTATTATCTACTCAAATCCTTTCTCCTCTTCTCCCTTGCCCACAGAAACCCAATTATATTCAGGTACTAGAACACAACCTGCTTTCAGAGATGTTAATCAGCTGGGGAAGAGGGTAAATCTTCATTAATCTTTGTAAAGCTGTGGTGGTTTTATCAGTGATGTGTTAATAATGGGTGTGTGGCACAATTCTGGTTTATGAGAGCTGAGGGGAAGCCTTTGAACTTAGGAAGAGCTATTTTTGTCCTTAAAAAGGACTGAAAGACAGATTCAATTTCTTTTCAGCCTGTGGATATCGCAACCTGCGTGTGAAACTTGGAACTGTAATTGCCATCTTATGCCTTGAAAAGAATCAACTTAAGACAACAAGGAAAACTCTGAGGATTGAAGAACTAAGTTGAGTTCAGTTCAGTTGCTCAATCATGTCCGACTCTTTGCGACCCCATGAATTGCAGCACGCCAGGCCTCCCTGTCCATCACTAACTCCCGGAGTTCATTCAAACTCACATCCATCGAGTCGGTGATGCCATCCAGCCATCTCATCCTCTGTTGTCCCCTTCTCCTCCTGCCCCCAATCCCTCCCAGCATCAGAGTCTTTTCCAATGAGTCAACTCTTCGCATGAGGTGGCCAAAGTATTGGAGTTTCAGCTTTAGCATCATTCCTTCCAAAGAACACCCAGGGCGTGAGAACACCCAGATCTCCTTTAGAATGGACTGGTTGGATCTCCTTGCAGTCCAAGGGACTCTCAAGAGTCTTCTCCAACACCACAGCTCAAAAGCATCAATTCTTCGGCATTCAGCTTTCTTCAAAGTCCAACTGTCACACCCATACATGACCACTGGAAAAACCATAGCCTTGACTAGATGGACCTTTGTTGGAAAAATAATGTCTCTGCTTTTCAATATGCTATCTAGGTTGGTCATAACTTTTCTTCCAAGGAGTAAGCGTCTTTTAATTTCATGGTTGCAGTCACCATCTGCAGTGATTTTGGAGCACCCCAAAATAAAGTCTGACACTGTTTCTACTGTTTCCCCATCTATTTACCATGAAGTGATGGGACCAGATGCCATGATCTTCATTTTCTGAATGTTGAGCTTTAAGCCAACGTTTTCACTCTTCTCTTTCACTTTCATCAAGAGGCTTTTTAGTTCCTCTTCACTTTCTGCCATAAGGGTGGTGTTATCTGCATATCTGAGGTTATTGATATTTCTCCCGGCAATCTTGATTCCAGCTTGTGTTTCTTCCAATCCAGCATTTCTCATGATGTACTCGGCATATAAGTTAAATAAGCAGGGTGACAATACACAGCCTTGACGTAAGTACTCCTTTTCCTATTTGGAACCAGTCTGTTGTTCCATGTCCAGTTCTAACTGTTGCTTCCTGACCTGCATATAGGTTTCTCAAGAGGCAGATCAGGTGGTCTGGTATTCCCATCTCTTTCAGAATTTTCCACAGTTTATTGTGATCCACACAGTCAAATGCTTTGGCATAGTCAATAAAGCAGAAATAGATGTTTTTCTGGAACTCTCTTGCTTTTTCCATGATCCAGCAGATGTTGGCAATTTGATTTCTGCTTCCTCTGCCTTTTCTAAAACCAGCTTGAATATCTGGAAGTTCACGGTTCACATATTGCTGAAGCCTGGCTTGGAAAAATTTGAGCATTACTTCACTAGCATGTGAGATGAGTGCAATTTTGCAGTAGTTTGAGCATTCTTTGGCATTGCCTCTCGTTGGGATTGGAATGAAAACTGACCTTTTCAAGTCCTGTGGCCACTGCTGAGTTTTCCAAAGCATCCTAACTGATAGAGTTGGGATATTTATATGATTTACTACCTAAAGGATTTATTATTCTTAATATTAGCATTGATAATAACTAATAATAATAAAAATAATAATTTACAACCCTTATTTTATTCTGTAAAAAAACAGTATACCAGGCATTTGTATAGAGGGTGACAGAGGGTGAGATGGTTGGATGGCATCATCAACTCAATGGACATGAACTTGAGCAAACACCAGGAGATAGGGGAGAACAGGGAAGCCTGGTGTGTTGCAGTCCATGGAGTCACAAAGAGTCCGTCATGGCTTAGCGACTGAACAACAAGGCAATTGTATAAATTATTTTATCTAATACCAATATTTGATTGAAATAGTTGTTATTGCTCTCATTTTACATGTTAAAAAAGCAAAAGCAAAAAAAAAAGGAGGCTTAAAAAGATTAAGCAACTTGATATAATGTTCACAGCAAGTGAAAGCACATCCCAGGCAAAAATCTCACAGGAACTAGTGGCATAAACATAACCTCTGATCACATACTGAATGAAAAATAATCTATGAAGACCCAGAAGCAACTCCTAGGAAAATCATTCCTACACTTGAATGTCTGGAAGACTGCACACATGCAAAAGGCCATTTCCTGTGGGTTGCCATTTCCTTCTCCAGGGGATCTTCCCGACCCAGGGATTGAACCCAGGTCTCCCGCATTGCAAGCAGATGCTTTAACCTCTGAGCCACCAGGAAAGCCCCATGAGTAACTGGAGAGAAAAACATCCAAGGTACTAGTTTCTTATTGAATGTGGCAGCAAAAATGTTAACTTGAATCTTTATAGCAGCCTCCATACCTACACATGTTCAATGGTAAAAGGAAAACAATCTAACTGGCCAAGTAGACTTAAGCACAATTTTTGACAAATAAGGGTTTATGTTGAAGTAGGAGCAATTCTTAGGTATCCAGGCTAAAAGATTTTTTTTTTAAATTAAGCAGGGATATGAGAGCTTTTTGACCACTGGGAAGGGAAGTAAACTGCAAAGACTTAGTTCAGCTAAGTTGTTAAACAAATGACCAAACAAGCAATAACAAGATCAAGGCTCTGGGGATGGGGTAGAGTACAGTATTCAGAGTGGCTACATTATATTGTTTCAAATGTCTAGCTTTCAATCAATAATTATAAGACATGGAAAGACACAGGGAACTGCAATCCATACACAGGAATGAAAGCAGGCAATAGAAATTGCTTTGAAGAGGCCCAAGTGGTAGACTCAGCAGATGATCACTTCAAAGCAGTCATCATAAATATCTTCAAAATTAAAAGAAACCACACCTAAGGAGTTGAAGGAATGATAACAATGCCCCACCAAATACAGAAAAAAAAAGAAAAAAAAAAACAACCCACACACAATAGAAATTATAAAAGAGATCAAATGAAAGTTCTGGAGTTAAAAAGTTTGATAAAATGAAAAACTTATTAGAGGGGATCAACAGTAAATATGAGCTGACCAAAGGAAGAGTTAACAAACTGAGAAGTAGATCAATAGAGATCATACATCCTGAATAACAAAGGTAAAGAAAAAAGAAAAAGTGAGGTCTCAGACAGATTTGGGACACCATTAAGAAAATTAACCATATGTATAATGAGAATGTCAGAAAAGGAGAAAAAGGACAAAAAAAATGCTCAAAAAATAATGCCCCCTAATTTTTTTAATTTCTCAAATTTGAAAAAAGCAAAATGAAATATTCTACACATCCAAGAAGCCCTATCAACTCCAGGTTTCCTACTTTATCCTAAACACAGAGATTTACATTCAGTTGCATCACAATAAAACATTAAAATCTAGAGATAAAGACTGGTAAGCATTAAGAATAAAACAAATTATTATGCAGACAGTAAAGAATCTGCCTATAATGTGAGAGACCTGGGTTCAATTCTTGGGTTGAGAAGATCCCCTGGAGAAGAGAATGGCTACCCATTCCAGTATTAGTCCATGGAGTTGCAAAGAGCTGGACAGTGAGCTGGACTTTCACTTCACTTATTACCCAGAAGAGAACTGGATAACATAGCTGGATAACATAGCTGACATCTCATCAGAAACAATAGAGGACAGATAGGCAGTAGGAAAGTGAAAGTGTTCAGTCATGTCCTTTGCAACCCCAGGGAGTAGCCTGCCATGCTCCTCTGTCCATAGGATTTCCCAGGCAAGAATATTGGAGTGGGTTGCCATTTCTTTCTCCAGAGATCTTCCCAACCCAGAAATTGAATCTTGATATTCTCAATTGCAGGCAGATTCTTTATCATCTGAGCCACCAGGGAGGCCCAGGTAGTAGGAGGACATATTCAAAATCCTGAAAGCAAAAAATTCCTCAACTAAGAATTTCACATCAAGTAAAACTATCTTTCAAAAATAAAGGCAAAAACAAATACATTCCTAGATTAAAGGAAAAAATAAGATAATTTCAGCAATTTGCTAGCAAAACTGGTAAGAAATATTATAAAGAAGTTCACAGGTCATACAGATGGCCAAAAGGCACATGAAAAGATGCTCAACATAGTTTTTCTTATTATTAGAAAATGCAAACTAAAACTACAGTGATATCTCACACTGGTCAGAAATGCCATCATAAAAAATCTGCAAATAATAAATGCTGGAGAGGGTGTAAACAAAAGGGAATCTTTCCACACTGTTGAGGGAATATAAATTGGTGCAGTCACTATGAAGAACAGTATGGAGGTTCCTTAAAAAACTAAAAATAGAGCTACAATATAATCCTACAATTCCACTCCCAGGCATATATCCAGAGAAAACTCTAACTTGAAAAGATACATGCACCAGCAATGTTCATTGCAGCACTATTTTCAGTAGCCAAGACATGGAAGCAATCTAAGTGCCCATTAACACAAGAATGGATAAAGTAGATGAAGTATATACATACAATAAGATATTACTCAGCCATTAAAAAGAATGAAATAATGCCATCTGCAGCAACATAGATGAACCTAGAAATGATCATACTAAGTGAAAGAAGTCAGACGGAGAAAGATAAATCTCATCTAATAGGACTTATTTGTGGAATTGAAAAAATAATGACACAAATTAGCTTATATACAAAACAGAAACAGATCCACAGACATAGAAAACAAACTTACAGTTGCCAGAGGGGATAGCAAGAGAGGGGAGTGGATAAGTTAGGAATTTGGGATTAGCCTATACATACTACTTTTGAACTGTGGTGTTGGAGAAGACTCTTGAGAGTCCCTTGGACTGCAAGGAGATCCAACTAGTCCATTCTAAATGAGATCAGCCCTGGGTGTTCTTTGGAAGGAATGATGCTAAAGCTGAAACTCCAGTACTTTGGCCACCTCATGCGAAGAGTTAACTCATTGGAAAAGACTCTGATGCTGGGAGGGATTGGGGGCAGGAGGAGAAGGGGACGACAGAGGATGAGATGGCTGGATGGCATCACTGACTCGATGGACATGAGTCTGAGTGAACTCCGGGAGTTGGTGATGGACAGGGAGGCCTGGCGTGCTGCGATTCATGGGGTGGCAAAGGGTCGGACACGACTGAGCGACTGAACTGAACTGAACTGAATTGATACATACTACTATATATAAAATAAAATAAACAACAAGGATCTACTAAATAGCACAGGAAACTATGCTCAGCACCTCATAATAACCTATAATGGAAAGGGATATAGAAAAAGCACACACACACACACACACGAGTCACTTTGTTACAGTTGAAACTAACACACATTGTAAATTAACCCTATTTAATTAAAAAATGAAGGAAAATAAAAATGGAAAGGAAAAAACCAATTATATACTATGTACAGGAAATACAATTTAGATCAAAGATACAAGTAGGTTGAAAGTAAAAGGGTGGAAAGGTATCTCAAAAATGAACTTGAACAGTTTTACTAATATCAGACTAAATAAACTTTAAAACAAAAAATGTTACTAAAGATAACAGAGAAACTATAATGATGAAAAGGTCATTCCATCAGTAATATGTAACAACTATAAACATACGTTGGAGAAAGAAATGGCAACCCACTCCAGTTTCCTTGCCTGGAGAATTTCATGGACAGAGATGCCTGGAGGGCTACAGTTCATAGAGTCAGACGTGACTTAGTGACTAAACAATAAACGTACATTCTCCTAACAACTGAGGTCAAAAAGACATGAAACAAATCTGAAAGAATTGATGGGAGAAACAGATAATTCAATAATAGCTGAAGAGTTCAAGACTCAGTTTAAATAATGGATATCACTAGGCAGAAGATCAATAGCAGAATAAGACTTGAACAAGGCAATAAAACAAACAGCACTAACAGACATCTGTAAAACACTCCACCCAATGATAGCAGAATACACATTCTTCTGCAGTACATATGGAACATTCTCCAGTATAGGCCATAAAACAGATACCAATAAATTTAAAAGGACTGAAATTATACAAAGTATATTCTCAGACAAAAATTAAATTTAATTAGAAATTGATAACAAAGGGAAGTTGGGCAATTCACAAATATGTAAAAATAATTAAACCTCTTGAATAAATAAGTTAAAAATGCTAACAGATAAGATGAGAAAAATACTTTCATGATTTAAACTGAAACATTGCATACCAAAACTTATGGAAGGCAGTTAAAGAAGGGCTCAGTGGGAAAATTAGAGCTGTAAATGTCTCTTTTGAACCCATAATAAAGATCTCAAAACTTTCGTGCTATACGTATTTTGAATACACCTATAATTTTTAACTTACTAATAAGATTGAATCAGTAATTTAAAAACTTAAAAGGAAAACCCCAGGAGTTTGCAGTTTCATCAATAAATTTTACCCTGTGAAAAGGAGGATTAATATCAATTCTTCCTGAAAACATAATTGGAGGGAACACCTCCCAACATACTACATGAGACAAATATTACCTGATCCTTGAACCAGAAAAAAAATCACCATAAAAACAAAAACACCCCCTGCAGAAAAACTACAGGCCAGTATGCTCAGAAATACAGATGCAAAAAATCCTCAAAAAGTACAAGCAAACTTAATCCAACAATATTTTAAAAGGATCATGTTTCATAATCACATGAGAATTATCTTCTTGGGATAATTCATAAATTCAAGGTTGGTTTAATATAGAAAATCAATCAATGTAATATACCAGGCATATGTATAGAGACGTAGACGTGCGCTTGCCTAGGCTCAGATCGGGGAATGGGGAGTGACTACTGAAAGGAAAAAGATTTCCTTTGGGAGAGAGAAAAATACATCTAGACTGTGATGACTGCATAACTCTGACTCTACCAAAAGAACTGTACATTTTAAATGGGCAAATTTTTTGATATGTGAATATTTTTATATAGATGTCAAAAAATAAGAAAAGAAAACATAAATCATTAAATTGATCTTAAGAGTATGTGTGTGCTCAGTTGTTCAGTTTTGTCTGACTCTTTGATGCCATGGACTATAGCCCACTAGGCTCCTCTATCCATGGAATCTCCCAGGCAAGAATACTGACGTGGGTTGCCATTTCCTACTCCGGGCGATCTTCTCAACCCAGGGATCAAGCCTGGGTCTCTTGCATCTCCTGTGTCAGCAGGGGGATTCTTTACTCCTGCCTCACCTGGGAAATCCTTGAGCTTAAGTATTAGTTCATAAAAATCAATGTTAATTAGTTTCAAGTATATTTGTAAAATCCATTCTATACATTTATTTTCACTGCCACCTCTAAAGTTAGTATCCAAAGATCTACAACTGAATAGTTTCTGCTAAGCTCTTCTGAGTTTGACTTTAAAATTCACCAAATATATGATGAGCATGTGGTATACTAGATATTCTGATAGGTACTGCAATGGATAGACACATAAATGCTTAAAAATAATCATCAAAGCATCTATTCTGAAGTCAAATAATTTATTTTGATTTAAAGTACAAATTTCATTCAGGGTTAAAATGTTTTTAGAAGAGTACCTTGGAGTTTCAGGTTAGATGGTATTTTCATCTATAAGATGAATTTCATTTATTTGTTTACATTTCTATATTGTTATTTACTTTTTTCTTAAATTATGTCAGTTACCATATGCTTTATATTAACTGGGCATGGTAAGAAAATGTGAGATTGTTAGTTATTCAGAAGTCCTGGGGAATTTTTTTATTCCGCTATCATTTTTATTTTAGGAATTATTCAGTTCTTACTTGATCCTAGTCACTGAGGTATGTAGGAGTATGTTTATTTAATAGTTTCAAAATTATATTTTAGAGTGGAAATCAGTCCTGCAACATAGCTAGTAAGTGATTTGGACCTCATTCTTCTGACTTCATTATTCTTTTAAACGCCTTCAGTACCAGAAAGCTGTCATTATATAGCAACAAGACTCAGAGAAAGTCAGATGGAATTAAGTGTCTGAAGTTATTTCTGGGCCACTCAACCTAAGGAAGGAGAGTGAAAGAAGAGTTTACCATGGGGTAAAAATACCAATGTCAAACTAAGGAAGAAAAGGACAAGCAGAGAGGCAGGGACCTATGCAATAAGAAATTTGGGCTGGAGCCAAGGGACCAGATTCTTATTTAGGGTCTGTCATTAAGTTCCTGTGTAATTTGAGTAAGCCATTCAAGCTCCCCAGGCCTCCATTGCCTCATCAATAAAATAAGAAGATTGGTATAAGTACCTCCAAGATATTTTCCAGCCCTTTCATTTTATGGCTCTTGGTTAGCAGCTATACAGACTGGCTGCCCTGTTTTCTCCATGTGTTCAAGTAAACAGATGAAACTCACTCAGCAGCTTAATTTTCTTGTCATGCTGTATGATCCTTAGACCATCTTAGACTTGCTACTTTAAATTTCATTATTTTAACACAGACTCATCAATTTTTTTTTTAAGTTGTCTTACTTCTTTTCTAACCAGCTCTTACTTTTAAAATGGCATTCTCTTGTATGTTTGAATGCTGTCTTTCTACAGTGCATGAGTACATTTTAAAATCTTTTCTCTCCAGGATGTGGAGAAAAGGGAATATTACTTTACTCAGCCATAAAGGATAAAGAAACAACGTCATTTACAGCAACATAGATGGACCTAGAGATTATCATACTAAGCAAAGGAAGCCAAAAAGAGGAAGACAAGACCACATGATATCATTCATACGTGGAATCTAATATACAACATAAATGAACGTATGTATGAAACAGACTCACAGAGAGACTTGTGGTTGCCCCAAGACAATAGGCTTGTGGTTGCCAATATGGAGGGGTGTGGGAGGGGGAAGGACTGGGAGTTTGGCATTAGCTATTATATACAGGATGAGCAAAAACGTCCTATTGCATAGAAGGGAACTAAATTGAATGTTCTATGATAAATCATAATGGAAAAGAATATATATGTGTATAATTGAGTCGCTGTTGTACAGCAGAAAGTAACACAGCATTGTAAATCAACTATACTTCAATAAAATTAAAATCTTACTTCTCTGTCTTTGAATATTTGGAGTTTCATCAGTGATCACTTCAATTTTTATATTTTTCATAGACTACTTCAAAAGGTTAAACTTGGGTCAGTTTAAGAATGGTTTGTGGGCTGTTTACTGGATAAATTATCTACTTACACTGTCATGCAATGAAATGATTGTGTAGTTTTTGCACAGGACCTTAGTTTAGTCTGGAAAATTCATATTTGATGACTCTCTTGAGGGAGGGGTTATTGTCTAGGTCAACAGAAATGTATCCAGTGCCACTGACTTCATAATAGTTTCCTGAAATACAGTAGGAAAAATTGGAAGGAATTTAGGATGGTGAACATTTTTTGCCAAAATAAATACATAGAGGACTGAGAGTCACTCCTGTCAACTTTAGAGAAATGAGTACAAGAAAAAGGAGGTAGGGTTAAGAAGAAGCCAGCTAGGGAGAAAATGAAATGCAGGAGAATCTAATCAGGCTGCTAGACAGGGCACCATGCCGAGAACAAACCCTCTGAAAGAAATGCTCCTGACCTATTACCTGAAGAATCTTTAGCATCTGGGCTTTACTGAGCCATATGCTGATTAATTAAACTTAAAGTTCAGGAAGGTGGAATATCTTTTATTTTTGCATTAGTGATGTCATATGTATACATTCATTTCCTGAAAAAAATAATGTGGTGCAAAATAAAATCAAAATATCACTGGGGCATTGACATGATACTACCAGGAAGACACAGAGTACTTAACTCAAAGCCTGGGAACTGTGTCAAATGGTCTCAATGACTATTTTCAAATCTTTTCCTTGATCTTCTTCAATGGAAGCACATCATGCTCAGTATCACTGACATAATGGTCTTGGACTTAATCATATATATATATATATATATGTATGTATGTGTATGTGTATATATATATATATATATATATATATATATATATATATATATATATATCCTCTGGAGGAGTGCATGGCAACCCACTCCAGTATCTTGCCTGGAGAATCCCATGGACAGAGGAGCTTGGCAGGCTTCGGTCAGAAACGACTGAAGCAACTTAGCATGCACATAGCACACACACACGCACACATGCACACACTCACATATATATATATATTAAACCTTTTCTAAGGAGGTCAAGACTGATTTACAATCATTGAGGAGTGACTGACATGCAAAAATAAATGGGAAGCAGACTAAGTGTGATCTTTCTGCTTAGCTAGAAAGGACTTTAAAAACATGTAAATATTAATGCATATATATGAAATCTAGAAAATGGTACTGATGAACTTATTTGCAGGGCAGGAATAGAGACACAGACATAGAGAATGAACTTGTGGACCCAGAACGGGAAGGAGAGAGTGGGATGAACTAAAAGAGTAGAATTGAAATATATACATTCCTATGTGTGAAACAGGTAGCTAGTGGGAAGTTGCTGTATAGCACAGGCAGCTCAGCCAGGGGCTCTGTGATGACCCAGGGGAGTGGGATGAGGGGGGTGGGAGGGAGGCTGTAGAGGGAGGGGATATATGTATACTTTCAGCTGATTAACATTGTTGTACAGCAGAAACCAACACAATATTATAAGCAATTATCCTCCAATTAAAATTTGGACTCTGTGGGAAAGGGCGAGGGTGGGATGGTTTGGAAGAATGGCATTGAAACATGTATAATATCATATGTGAAACGAATCACCAGTCCAGGTTCAATGCATGATACAGGGGGCTTGGGGCTGGTGCACCGGGATGAACCCAGAGGGATGGGAAGGGGAGGGAGGTGGGAGGGGGGTTCAGGATGGGAAACACGTGTACACCCATGGTGGATTCATGTCAATGTATGGCAAAACCAACACAATATTGTAAAGTAATTAGCCTCCAATTAAAACAAATAAATTTATATTAAAAAAGAAAAATATGAAAATAAATAAATAAAAATATGTAAAATTCTGAAATGGGTCAATTTTATATAATGGGAGCTTCTCTAGGATTCTTGGTTTCTATCCTGTGGCCTCTTATTTTCCTGCTTGGTAGGGTCTATTTAATTGAGTCATTCTGCCCTGTTTTCCCCCTCCTTTCTCTAAGACATTGAAGAAGATCAGATGACAGTTTGAAAAATCTGTGTGGGAGGAGAAAGGAATCTGACTGCTTTAGAAAGGCAAAAAATATTTTAATGTTAGCCCAGTTTAAGTTAAAAACTCAGGGTGAAACTTCCTTCCCTTTTAAAAATTGTCTTGATGATTTTCAAAACCACAGACAGCGTATGCCTCCTTGGCCAGCTCATTAGGGCGTTCCTGGGAACAGTGTGAACCCCCACAGGAATATGTCTTCCTCTGAGAAGCTGCTCAGCATCTCTTCCCTTAGCACCTGCAGGCCTCCTATAAAGCTGAAAGCTAATGATTTTATGAGTGTAAGCCCACACCTCTGCTAGCCTGGTTTTATTGATCTCCTCTGGGCTACCCTGAAATCTCTTTTATTCCTATACTTTTTACTTTAATTTTCTTAGATTCACAGTAGAAGTAACCACTCCCACTAAAGTCAACTCACCCTCTATTGACAGAAAACTGGTCAGTGGTGAGACAACAAAACAGAACTGAAACTCGAAACTGTGGACAGTGGAGATGAGTCTGCCTATTTGGGGTGACAGTGTGTTGTCAGTATTCTGTAACTGGCAAAGTCTCTTTCCTTCCCGGTATTTTGTCCCTGGGGGAGAGCAACTTGAAAACATGTAAAGACAACAGGTTTTGGTGAAAAGGGTCAAGTGAAAAAGGGTTCAGGCAGAGAGCTAGTGAAGGGGAGATCTGACTTGATCCTCCCTCAAGAGCATTCCTAACACCAGAGATTTTTAAGGGCTGACTCTGAGGCTGAGAAGTTCCTGCTGATAAAGTATGAGGGGGGAAGGTTCAAAGTGCCTTTCTTTACCAGTTAGTCAGAGAAGACATCTTCCCCAAAAGGTGGCCCATTCTCACCACCCACTCCTCTCCCATGACCTGACCCTGTCTCAGCAATCTCCTTCACACATTTGGACATCTGACCATGGTGTGGTCACTGTCCTTAGGTCCTCAGAGAGCTTGGGTCCTCTAAATCTCTGTTGTCTCAGCCCAAATGCCTCCTGCAGTAGAACCCTTCTTGACCACTCAGCTGAAGTTGCATCTCCCACCCTTGTCTGTGTCACTATCCCATTACCCTGTTTTATCATGTTCATAGCACTTATCTCTTCTGAAATGACCTTGTTCATTTTGTTTGTTCCCATGGATTTGTTTATTTGTCTCAATTTCCTTACCACAGTATAAGATCTAGAAAGTTAGGAACTGTATTTTTCTGATGCTCTGCTACATCCCCAGTGCCAGGGAAAGTACCTGGTACAAGATATTTGTGGAATAAATGAAGTTGTGAGTGAATGAGAATCATCATAGGTAAGAAGATATTAACTATATTCAGAAGCAGGGAGTCTGTGCTCTCTGTTAGTTCCTTTATGTATCCTGCCCCCATGTTTCCATCAATGCAGTAGGTAAAGATGCACATATCGAATCACACTTTTCAGGTCAGGGTGTGAAGTCAGGGTGACCAGGGGAAGACTTCACTATTTCACACATCTAGATACTTTTCTCTGAAATCCAGCTTATCCAAGGAGGTAAGTACACAGACCCTGAAGTGCAATACTGAGGTCACAGCCTGCCTACACAACTGGTTTAGTAGTGTGACCCTGGGCAAATTCACCTCCCTGTGCTCTATTTTCTTTGCTATAAATGAAAATAGATGACTTCCCTAACTGGGTTGTTGTAAAGATTAAATGAGTTAATATAAGTAATGTACTTAGAATAGCATCTGGCTTGTCATAGCACCACAAGTATTTCTTATTAATTCTATTATAATTCTCACTTCATGTACTGTGCCTCTAAGTCTTAGGAATTTGCACCACTTCTTGCGCCACAGTTTTTGACAGTATGGGGAAGACTGTAGACCATTTGTCATAAAAATGCTCTTAAAAACATAAACTATACAATATTATAAAGGAAGCAAGTATATTGAAATATTTATCAATATTTAAAAACCTGTGATATTGAAATATATCTACTTTTTAAACACATTAAATAATAAGATACACTGTCAGGAATTAAAGCCACCTTAATTTTAAAGTAGTGAAAAACAGATAATATTTCAAGGTATTGACAGCAACAATGAAAATACCTGTGATTTCCATTAGTGAGAAAATCACAACTATTGCTAAAACTACTGTGGTTTGTCATTATTACTAGCAATTGAAAGCTAAATTTCAGAGGTGAGAGGAAATGAAGATGCTAATTTTTTCCCATCGTAGTTCAGACACTCTGATCATATCCATAGTTCATGTAATCCAATATGAAAACCCCTGCTACAGATACTGTTTGCAACTTCTTTAACAGCTATCCCAGGGCAGTTGGCAAAATATACATAGTTTTTATAAATGCATTTTTATAAATAGACATATATCCAATAGAAATGCTTATGCAGATCCATACACAAGAACACTTACTACAGTCTATCTGAAATGGTGAAAGACCAGAAGCAACCCACATGCCTGTTGACAGGAATTTGTTAAAATAAATTTCATTAATCTGTACACTACAGAATACAAGTTTTGTTTCTGTTGGTTTGTTAAGGAAGATGAAGCCTGAAAGTTGTCTCTGTGTACTGACGGAAAGAGCACTCATCACTGAAATCACAAAGTCACAAAACATATACAGTATTATCCATTCTTGTAAAAAAAAAAAAAAACCCAGGTAATTGCATAGATATACCAATTAACAGTGGTTTGGGGGTGGGTGGTTGATTATGGGAAACTTTCACTTTCTACACATTTCGGTAATTAAACATTTCTTTTTTCCAATAAGCCTGTATCTTCAGTTATCAAAACATGATGATTATTTTTGAAAAAACAAACCCTGCTCTCCCAGATTTCCTGGCATTTAGAAGCTTATAATTTAGTAAATGGGTAAAGATCAAACATATTTATTATTATTTGCATGTCTGCAAGCAGGCAGCTCCATCTAACCCAAAGAGATATAACCCCTGGGGGTTTTTCCCAGAATTCCTATATAAGAATGATGCTGTGGTTCTAAGGCCACACCCTACAGGTTTTCTATTACTCAGACATGAACTAGCATTTAATCTCAAGAACTTTGAAATGTTTTGGGTCCACTGGGTCTTTTCTGCCAATGTTTCTGGTTTTGGGACCCCTCTGTCTACCCATTCTTAAGCTGCTCCTTGATGTAAACCAGATGCTAGCCCATTTCATGTTCTTTGTTCTATCTGCCACAAAACATTACTTTCACTGTCCTCAGCAAGTACCTAGTCCATTCTGGCAACTGGGTCTTATCCTTCTAGCTCTCCTAACCTGGCTGCACTGCATTTGAAGATCAGAGAAGAGAGCAAACATCAGGTTAGGGAGGCTGTAATGGGCACAGCAACTGTACAGCCCCAGCAATATATACATACTTAAACATCACCCAGCAATGCCAAATCAATGGCAATGATTCGTTCTAAGAATCTATTCTTCTTTTAAAAGAGAAAGGGGAGGGGGCTTGCTGCTTCCTCTCAGATCTCATCAATTCTCAGCTCATAGCAATCTAGCTCCTATCTCCACCATACTTCTAACATCTCCAACAAGAGCCATGCTTGTTGCTGCTCTTTCCTTTTTTGTTCTCGTGATATGATATTGCTGCTCACTGACACATCTGCGAAACTCTGTCCTCTTCTAGGACACCATGCTTTTGATTTCCCTCCTTCCACATAGTTCGCTCTTTCCCACTCTTAAATCTCAGGGCTACTCAGGGCTCTATTAATGGCTACAGAACTATGGCCCATAAGCATCTGAAAACTCAACATGTCCAATCCTAACTTTAGCAGTTTTCTCCCCACACCCTCTTCTTTATTCGCCAATATTTTCTATTCCAATACGTGACATCCTGCTTTTCTACGTGTTCACAGCCAAACGCTAAGCATCCTAGTAGAACTCTCCCTCTCACTCAGCCTTACAAACCCAACATCTCTTTTGACTCCATAGCTTTTACTGTCTTAAATGTCTTCAATCTATCAATTTCACCCCATTTTGGCTTAATTCAGAGTCTCATTACTCTTCACCTGGGCAACTACTACACTCTCTCAACTAGACTTTTTACCTATAATTTGGCTAGCATCTATTTACAAATAACTACATGTGATCTTTCTCAAGTCCAAATATGATTATGCCTCCTAGTTCAATTTCACAGATTCCTATTGCATTTATTGGATAGGCCAAAAAGTCCATTTGTGTTTTTCCATAAGATGGTATGGAAAACCTGAATGAACTTTTTGACCCAAACAACAGTACTAAAGTAAAAAAAAAAAAAAAAAAACCAACACTTCATGGACCAACCAAAGTCTTCCACAATTTAGTTTCTGCCTTCTTCTCTAGGCTCATTTCCTACCATACCCACTATAGACAGTTCAGTTCATTCACATGAAATAATTTGGTACATATCCCTTCTGAAAATGTGTCAGTTCAGTTCAGTCGCTCAGTCGTGTCCGACTCTTTGCGACCCCATGAATCGCAGCACGCCAGGCCTCCCTGTCCATCACCATCTCCATGTCACATGCCCACAAATTTGTATATGAAAGCCTCTCCACCTGAAGTATCCAATTTCCACACACCCCTCACCACCATTGTCACACATATCCATACACACACCTCTAATCCAAGTCTAGCTAATGTGGACCTATCTTTGCAAACAAGTGTCATTGACCGATATAGCTTTCTTTTATCATTACCTCTACCTACCAGTCTCATTTAAATCTATCCTATACTACCACTATCAAAGCACTGCTTGTGCATGTGTGGTAAGTCGCTTCCTCATGTTCAACTCTTTGTGGCCCTATGGTCTGTACCGAGGCTCTTACATCTCCTGCATTGCCAGGCAGGTTCTTTACCACTAGTGCCAACTGGGAAGCCCCAAAGCACCGATTACTTGGCACTATATCTCTCATTAGGCCAGAAGCTTCTCAATCACAGAAATCATGTCTTATCAGATTCAGTATCACCAGCAACCACTGGGCACTCAACAAGTGTTTGTGGAATAAACAAATGGGTGATTTACTTTATGATACAAACTCCCATTCACTCCACTGCTCAATCCCCACACTGAAAATCGTTCATGTCACTCCCTTTCCTAGAAGCCTCTCCCATACCATTATGAGAATAAACTGTAAGTTCCTTAATGTAGAAACTAAGACTTCATAATCTAACTCCAAACTGCTTCTCCAGAATTATTTCCTACATACATTGCCTATGGATCATTTGCCATAGCCCCAGTCTACTGCTCATCTTTCCCTGAATTGTTACTTTCTCACGCTTTCAGACTTTGATCTATTAAAAGAGAATTCACAAATTAGTCTCATTTGGAAAATTTTTCTCAGGAAGAATTAATTTCAGGAGAATTAATTTACTCAATACAAAATATCTTTTTGTTATTTATCTATTTAATTTCCTCCCATTGAGTTATAACATCCCCAGAGATGGAGAATTTGTCTTTTTTCTCTCTGCTTATCCTTTCTATTCTTAACTCCAAGGCAGCAACTTGCACATAGTTGATAATCAATACACATTGGGTAAATCACATATATTCAACAGTAAAGTTTCATCTTATTTAAAAAATGTTTAAATTTTGAAGACAATAATGCAAAATTATGCCTAAAATCTGTGTTCTTCTTATTCCTGCAACTTCAGAAATAAAATCCTGGACACAGGCAACAAAAAAGTACAAGAGGAATAGCATCAAACTAAAAAACTACACAGTGAAAGAAGCAATCAACAACATGAAAAGACAAATTATAGAATGGGAGGAATTATTTGCAAACCATGTATGTGATAAAAGGTTAGTACTCAAAATATATAAGAAATTCTTACAACTGAAAGAAAAAAAAAAGCTGATTAAAAAAATGGCCAAATGATTCAAATAGACCTTTCTTCAAAGAAGACATACAGTTGGCCAATAGGTAGATGAAAAGGTGCTCAGAATCACTAATTATCAGAGAAATGAAAATCAAAACCACAGTGAGACATTACCTTACAACTGTTACAATGGTTATAGTCAAAAAAACAAAAGATAACGTGTTGTTGAGAATGTGTGGAAGAGGGAACCCTTGTACACTGTTAGTGGGATAGTAAATTAATGCAGCTATCATGAAAAACAGTATGGAATTTTCTCAAAAAATTAAAAATAGAACTTCTAGAACATCCAGCAATCTTGTTTCTGAGTGTATATCCAAAGAAACTGAAATCAGGGTCTTGAAGAGATATCTGTGTTCTCATGTTCATTACATCATAATTCAAAATAGCAAAGATATGAAAGTAACTTAAGTATTCATCACTGAATAAATGGATAAGGAAAATTATGGTATATACATACAATGGAATATTATTCAGCCTCTAAAATTGAAGGAAACTCTGCCATTTGGAATAGCATGGATGAATTTGGGAGACAGCATGATAAGTGAAATAAACCAGACACAGAATGACAAATAGTTATTAATGATCTCACCTTTATAAGGAATCTAAAATAGTCAAACTAAAAAAGAAAAAGAAAAAAAAATACAGTCAAACTGATAGCAGAGAGTTGCCATGGGGGTAAAGGGAAGGGAGAATGGGAAGGATGAGTCAAAGGATATAAAGTTTCAGTTATGCAACATAAATCCTAGAGACCTGTTGTATAGCACAGTGCCTATAGTAAACAATACCATATCATATTCTTAAAATTTTGCTAAGTAGATAGAACTTAGGTTGAGTTCTTATCACAAATAAAAGAGCGTGGATGGCAATAAACTTATAGAAGTAAGAGATACATTTATGGTACTGGCTGAGGTGGTGGCTTCATTGCTGTATACTTATCTCCAAATTCACTAATTGCACAATTGATTATGTGTAGCTTTTTGTACATCAATCATACCTCAATAAAGTGATTTTAAAAACTCTGAAAAATATAAATATCATTTATCCATTCACAGAAAAAAAATCCTGAATATCATAACATTACTGCTAATTAAGGAACAGGTATATTAATAATTTAATATATAAGAATGAACATAATATGTGAAAGTAATAATAATATTCTATGAAGAAGCCTATGCTTTCCGAGAGGGCAGTATCTGTACAAGTAGATTGAGTATACATTCCCTTTACTGATTTTAAAAGAAATGGGGTATCCAAGGGATTATTCAAAGCTATTTCTAACAAAGCCTCCAGACTCTCAATCAGGTCAAGGTAGTCAGTAATATTAGACAAGACAAATCCTTATTTGAGGCATGCATGCATGCTAAGTTGCTTCAGTCATGTCCAACTCTTTGCCACCCACTAGACTGCAGCCCTTCAGGCTCCTCTGTCCATTGGATTCTCCAGGCAAGAATACTGGAGTGGATTGTTTTGCCCTTAGCCAGGGTATCTTCCCAATCCAGAGGTTGAACCCACACCTCTTATGTCTCCTGCATTGGCAGACAGTTTCTTTACCAGTAGTGCCACCTGGGAAGCCCCCTATTTGAGCAATCCCAGCTAATAATTTATCTGTTAACACAAACAAAAGGGAAAACAAAGCTGGCGTCTCTGGTTATCAGAACAGCTTGGAGTTTGCACCCCTAAGAATGTACTTCTCTCCTCTCAGCCTGTCCTCAACTTTTTCCATTCCTCTCAGTAGCGCAGGGAAATTCCAATGTGTTCTTATGTCGTTGACCAAAGGTGAACACATCAACTGTGGTAGAAGCTGCTGGTCCCTGGTGACTATGTCAGAAACCCATGTATTTCTCCAAGTATTACTCAGCAAGCAATACCTTCAGTAAATAAACGGCTTATGCCTCCCCTATGCCTCAGACAATAACAACACAAACGAATCTAGATGCAGCAGGAGGCTGGGGGTAGGTATGAGGTCAGGGTGGTTAAGAGGAGACAGAGAAAGAGTGATATCAAGGGAAGTCCCCTTTCTGACTCTGGGTATGTGTTGTGTTTTTTTTTTTTTTTTTGGTCTCTGAAGTATCAGTTACATCAAATCTAGCTTAGTGAGCTTAACCTTCTGTTAGACTCTGGTGGAGGAGGAGCTACAAAAAATTTTCACAAACTTGTGGAGCAGTCTATTATTACACATGGAAAACAATTGGAAAGTAACAAAGGGCATTTTATAATCAAAGGTCAGTTATAATCAAATGATTCAGAATTCTTGTTTTGAGTAGTCAAGTTGAAGAGGTGCAAGAGCCAGAACTTATTTCTTTTAATTTTAATTAATTTATTTATTTTAATTGGAGGCTAATTACTTTACAATATTGTAGTGGTTTTTGCCATACATTGACATGAATCAGCCATGGGTGTACATGTGTTCCCCATCCTGAACCCCCTTCCCACCTCCCAAGAGCCAGAACTTATAAAGGAGGTTTTTCTGAACATGGAGCCTACACTAATTTTGGAAATGTAAACTTATTTTGACAGGCAGAGCACAGGCACCAACATACCATAAGGAGCTTGGAGAAATAAATTGGGACTTGCCCTTCTTACAAAATCCTGGAAACTTGAAATCTCTTATTAAAGACTTTCAAAGTCATTTTATTTTAGGCTTTAACTCAATACTACTTCCCTTCCCAATTATTTAAAAATCTTGGTACTAAATTTACTTTATGTTCAGTTGTTTTTCTATGTGGAGTCCAGGAATCTTGAAATAAGAAACAGTGTTGCCACATGTAACATCTATAGCACCTGGGAAGTTGCTGTATAACACAGGGAGCCCAGCCATGTGCTCTGTGATGACCTAGAGGGGTGGGATGGGGACTGGAGTAGCAGGGAGGTTCCAGAGGGAGGGGACATATGTATACCTATGACTGATTCATGTTGTTATATAGAAGAAACTAACACAACATTGTAAAGCAACCATCCTCCAATTAAAAATAAAATAAAAAGACAAATGCATAAAATAAGCCAAAAAAAGGAAAATAAAAAATCTCAGAAATGGTTCTCATCCCTTTTCCCCACCCCTCCTGAGCTATACAGTTTGAAGGCAATAGGTAGGGCTGAGCAAGACAGGCACTGAAATGTAGGAGAGAAGGAACATCTAGATCTAAGGTGTGGGAGCCTGTGAGTGATGGGTGGTGTCTGCATAAAAGCCATAGCCCAAGAAGGGTGAGGAGGGTGTCTGTGAAGAAGGGCGGCCTGGCATATGTTTGAGAGCCTGAGGGAAGTTCGTCAGGCTTCCAAAATGGTCCAGTGAGAGTGAGAAGAGAACAAAGTATTCATCCTGGCAGGGGGCTGGCAGGAAGGTCATGATGTGTCAGAAGCCCAGAAAGATGAAGAGAAGGCCAACAAAGTAAGGAGCACAGGGTGGGGGTGTTAGAGCCCCAGAGGCAGATAAAGAGGATGTCTACACAGGAGGGCAGCTTGGTATGGGTGGAAGAGTCTATGTAGGTGGGTGAGAGTATCCATGTAGGTGCCCTGCATAAGTGTCCGTATCCAAGGGAGATGACGGGGGCACCTCGTGTAAATATAACCTGAGCAAGATGAGGAGAGGAATCCTGTTGGGAACATTAGAGCCCGTGAGGCACCAGGGACCTTCAGCCTGAAGATGTAGTCAGCCCAGGATATCTGAATTCAGGTGATGTTAGACAGGGGTTCATGGCAGGATTAGGACAATGACAATAAGAGATTAGTTACAAACAAGGAGGTTGATCAAATAAGAAGTATATGCTTTCTCACTGTTGGAAAAGAGTTATAAATGTGGGAAGGAAGAAAACTAGAATGAACCATGTAGTGTTGGACTGTAACTGAAGGTACTGGCCAATTGGGCTTTTTTCCACATGTGTGTATATATATACACACACAAAGATAAATATAGACAAAAATGGATATGCACACACAAATACATCTACATACATTCCTCACTAGGCTCTGTATATGTATGTGTGTATATATATATATATTTTTTTTCACTCCTGAAAATATATATATATATATATTCTCATTCCAGCTGAGCTATTTGTTCATGGATCGGAAGAATCAGTATAGTGAAAATGAGTATACTACCCAAAGCAATCCACAGATTTAATGCAATCCCTATCAAGCTACCAGCGGTATTTCTCACAGAACTAGAACAAATAATTTCAAGATTTGTATGGAAACACAAACAACCTCGAATAGCCAAAGCAATCTTGAGAAAGAAGTATGGAACTGGAGGAATCAACATGCCTGACTTCAGGCTCTACTACAAAGCCGCAGTCATCAAGACAGTATGGTACTGGCACAAAGACAGAAATATAGATCAATGGAACAAAATAGAAAGCCCAGACATAAATCCACACACCTATGGACACCTTATCTTGGACAAAGGAGGCAAGAATATACAATGGAGTAAAGACAATCTAACAAGTGGTGCTGGGAAAACTGGTCAACCACTTGTACAAGAATGAAACTAGATCACTTTCTAACACCGCACGCAAAAATAAACTCAAAATGGATTAAAGATCTAAACGTAAAACCAAAAACTATAAAACTCCTAGAGGAGAACATAGGCAAAACCCTCTCCAACATAAATCACAGCAGGATCCTCTATGATCCACCTTCCAGAATACTGGAAATAAAAGCAAAAATAAACAAATGGGATCTAATTAAAATTCTGCACAACAAATGAAACTATAAGCAAGGTGAAAAGACAGCCTTCTGAATGGAGAAAATAATAGCAAATGAAGCAACTGACAAACAACTAATCTCAAAAATATACAAGCAACTTATGCAGCTCAATTCCAGAAAAATAAATGACCCAATCAAAAAATGGGCCAAAGAACTAAATAGACATTTCTCCAAAGAAGACATACAGATGGCTAACAAACAATGAAAAGATGCTCAACATCACTCATTATCAGAGAAATGCAAATCAAGACCACAATGAGATACCATTTGACACCAGTCAGAATGGCTGCGATACAAAACTCTACAAGCAATAAATGTTGGAGAGGGTGTGGAGAAAAGGGAACCCTCTTACACTGTTGGTGGGAATGCAAACTAGTACAGCCACTATGGAGAACAATGTGGCGATTCCTTTAAAAATTGCAAATAGAACTGCCTTATGACCCAGCAATCCCACTACTGGGCATACACACCAAGGAAACCAGATTTGAGAGACACATGTACCCCAGTGTTCATTGCAACACTGTTTATAATAGCCAGGACATGGAAACAACCTAGATGTCCATGAGCAGATGAATGGATAAGAAAGCTGTGGTACATACACACAATGGAGTATTACTCAGCCATTAAAAAGAATACATTTGAATCATTTCTAATGAGATGGATGAAACTCAAACTGATTATACAGAGTGAAGTAAGCCAGAAAGAAAAACACCAATATAGTATACTAACACATATATATGGAATTTAGAAAGATGGTAATGATAACCCTGTATGCGAGACAGCAAAAGAGACACAGATGTATAGAACAGTCTTTTGGACTCTGTGGGAGAGGGAGAGGGAGAGGGTGGGATGATTTGGGAGAATGGCACTGAAACATGTATACTATCATGTAAGAAATGAATCGCCAGTCTATGTTTGATACAGGATACAGGATGCTTGGGGCTGGTGCCCGGGGATGATCCAGAGAGATGAAATGGGGTGGGAGGTGGGAAGGGCGTTCAGGATTGGGAGCTCATGTACACCTGTGGTGGATTCATGTCAATGTATGGCAAAACCAATACAGTATTGTAAAGTAAAATAAAGTAAAAATAAAAATTAAAAAAAATGTGACTGAGGGGGGGAAAAAAACCTCAAACGCTTAATTGGATTTCTTAGTGCCAATAAAATTGACAACTACTATGTTTCGGGCAGGGGAGGGCAGAGGAAAAGAAAGAAAAAAATCCAAAAGAATATACAGAACAAGTAAAAAAATAAGAATTATAAATGTCCTTCTTGAGTCAAAAAAATAAAAATAAATAAAAATAAAAATAAAATAAAATAAAATCTTAAAAGATGATGCTGTTTAAGTTCTGCTCTCAATATGTTAGCAAATTTGGAAAACTTACCAGTGGCCACAGGACTGGAAAAGATCAGTTTTCATTCCAATCCCAAAGAAAGGCAATGCCAAAGAATGTTCCAATTATCACACAATTGTGCTCATTTCACATGCTAGCAAGATTATGCTCAAAATACTTCAGGCTAAACTTCAGCAGTATGTGAACTGAGAACTTCCAGATGTACAAGCTGGGTTTTGATGAGGCAGAAGAACCAGAGATCAAATTGCCAACATTCATTGGATCATGGAGTAAACAAGGGAATTCCAGGAAAACATCTACTTCTGCTTCATTGACTACACTAAAACCTTTGACTCTGTGGATCACAACAAACTGTGAAAAATTCTACAAGAGATAGGAATATCAGACCACCTTACCTATCTCCTGAGAAACCTGTACGTGGGTCAAGAAGCAACAGTTAAAACTGGACATGGAACAATGGACTGGTTCCAAACTGGCAAAGGAATATGTCAAAGCTATATGTTGTCAGCCTGCTTATTTAACTTATATGCAGAGTACATCATGCGAAATGTTGGACTGGATTAATCAAAAGCTGGAATCAAGATTGCCAGGAGAAATGTCAACAACCCTACTCCAGCTATGAAATCAGTCATTTCTCTAAGGAGTTCTTGTCCCTTTTAGTAAAGAATGATATGGTTTTTCCAATAGTTATGTATGGATGTGAGAGTTGGACCATAAAGAAGGCTGAATACCAAAGAATTGATGCTTTCCAAATTGTGGTGCTGGAGAGAACTCTTGAGAGTCCCCTGGACTGCAAGGAGATCAAACCAGTCAATCCTACAGGAAATCAACCAATTTTCATTGGAAGGAGTGTTGCTGAAGCTCCAATACTTTCACCATCTGATGCGAAGAGCCAACTCATTGGAAAAATCCTGATGATGGGAAAGATTGAAGGCAAAAAGAGAAGGGGGTGGCAGAGGATAAGGTGGTTAGACAGCATCACCAACTCAATGGACATGAATTCGAGCAAACTCCAGGAGATAGTGGAGGAGAGAAGAGCCTGGGCTGCTACAGACAATGGAGTCAAAAAGAGTCAGACACGACTTAGCAACTGAACAAGCTTGGGGGATATCACCTTAATGATCCAATTAGCATCATTAGTAATGTGACAAATGAGTTGCATGCTCTTTGACAAGATGCAGTGAGAAGAATGCAGCATCACTTCTATGCTATGCCTGACGATAACCTGAACTCAATCGTGGTGAGACATCAGAGAAAAATCAAACTGGACACTCTCAAAAAAAAAAAAAAGAAAAAAAAAAATCCCTCAAAGTACCAAGATCCTGAAAGTCAAGAAGAGAAGACCAAAGATAGAAACAAACTAAAGAGACACAACTAAACACAGTGTGTAATTCTGAACTGGATCCTTTCCTTATAAAGCCATCACTGGGGACACTGACTGAAACTTCAGTGAAAGGATAAGATAGGTTGGTATTAATAGCATACGTCAATATTAGTTTCCTGATTTTGATGGTTGCTGTGGTTATACAGGGGAATATCCTCATTTGTTAAGAGTACAATCTAGCTTTAAAGTATGATAGGGGCATCCTGTCAGAACTTACTCTCAAATGTTTCAGAAAAAAAAATGATTTGTTGTAACTTTTATGTAGCTTCAAGATAGAATCAACATTTTAAAATTCACACTACTATATATAAAATAGATTACTAATAAGGACCTACTGTATAGCACAGGAGGCTCTACTCAATATCCTGTAATGACCTATACAGCAAGTCTGAGTGAATTCCGGGGGTCGCAAAGAGCAACTGAGCAACTGAACTGAACTGAAAGAATCTAGAGAAGAGTGAATATGTGTATAACCGACTCGCTTCGCTATACAGCAGAAACAAAGACTATATTGTAAACTAACTGTAGTCCAGTTAAAATTTTTACTGAGAGAAGTACATCAAAGAATTTTAATAGTAAATGGTGAATTGTTTATACCACATGTCCTGGGCTGGTAAGGGTCTCCCTGCAGAAGGCAGATAGTGGAGTCTTTCCTGGGTGATGGAGTAGGGAAGGGCACAGGACGTCAGTGCCACAAAGGTGGGGAGCTTGTCCCAGCACACCCTACCCAAGCTGGAGACTGAGGGAATGATGCATCTATGCATCCTCATAGCAGAGATGTCCTGATGAGTGTGCAGGGCAGTGCTTTCTAGTTCTGAGTCATCAGGTAAAGTCAGCTTCCTCTGCTCTTTTCAGTATAAATGATTTTTTAAAGAAGAAGCTCTTCTCCTCTAGAGTCCATTCCCATGTAGATGAGCCTCTAGAAGTTGGCAGGGGAAGGGAAACAACTCTGGGTTTGGAAAGTTAAAACCTGGTTTGACCTTGGCCCCTTGGGGCATCCTCCCTTCCCACCTCACTGCTTGCTCTGAGCATCAGATGAGATAGTTATGAAAACTCCTTAGAAAGGGCTGTGCAAATGCTAGAATCACCATGGCTCCTCACTATCTGAGCTCACATGAGGAAAATTAAGAAGGTGGGGGTTTTTTTTGTTTGTTTGTTTGTTTTGTGTGTGTGTGTGTGTGTGTGTGTTTTGCCTCTATTTTCCTTTTCTTCATTACTTGTCATCTTCTGAACCTACCTTCAATCCAGCATTCTCAGCAGCTCACTTATTACCCTGTTTTGACCCATTTGCATGTATCTTTTCTGTCTTTCTATCAAAATACTAATTGCTCAGCCAACAGAGGAAATTATGGATCTCAATCACACACATACTATGTGCCAAGCCAGTAGGAGCAATACAAAAGATTACACGCATGCTCAGTTTCTAAGTCAAGTCCGACTCTTTGAGACTCCATGGATGTAGCCCACCAGGCTTTTCTGTCCATGTAATTGTCTAGGTAAGAATATTGGAGTGAGCTGCCATTTCCTACTTCAGAAATCTTCCTGACCCAGGGATCAAACTCATGTTTCTGAGTCTCCTGCATTGGCAAATGGATTGTCTACCACTAGCAACACTTGGAAGCCCAATGTTATGCTAAAATCATGAAGCTGTGGATATGGGGTAGTTCCAGGCAGGAAAAGACCTTATTCCCAGTAGAAAAGAAGGGTGAGGAAAAGCAGGAAGCACTGGAGAAAAAAGGCAGAAATCACTGAGTGTTTTATTACCCAAAAGACCTCAAATTTAAGAACTTAAATAATAATAATAAACTTTTTAAAGTAATCTTAAACAATTTAAAGCCTTAAACAATAATAAAAACTTAAATAACCTGCCTGAGAGACAGCTTTGCCCATGGCAAAACCTATTCACATGTAAGGTGTGTGATATATTTACTGAAAAAACAGGAATCTGAGGTTTGGGTTAGTATGGAAGGAATAACATTGGTTTTATTGGTGAACACTAATAACCACTCACTCATATGCAAATATTCACAGAGCTATCAAGCTGGGACTAACATGCAGGGTTTCAGGGACTATATCCAACTTCATCACGTTCATGATGTCAACTTGGTTTTGGATCAAAATCTTCAGGTCTGTATGGTCTTGTTGAGTGTGTCTGTGCTTAGTCACTCAGTTGTGTCCAACTCTTACAACCCCATAGACTATAGCTGTAGCCCAGAGGCTCCTCTGTCCATGGGATTCTCTAGTCAAGAATACTAGAGTGGGTTGCTATTTCCTTCCCCAGGGGATCTTCTCAACCCCGGAATTGAACCCTGGACTCCTGCATTGCAGGCAGATTCTTTACCAAATGAGCTATGAGGGAAGTCTCGTTACTCCTATATAAAAACATCTATTTAGAGCTACATGAGTTTCCTATTGGGTCAGAGTGAAAAGAGCATTGAAGAGGCTGATCATGAATGCCCTTATGTGTTTGTTTTTTCCTTTCTCAGAGGAATAAGTAGCAGGGTCTGGAAAGTCAGAGTGAAAAATAGCATGACTAAGACCACCACCATAGCATGACTAGGAGGGAGGGAACACAGCTCCACCCATCAAGAGAAAATTGGATTAAAGATTTACTGAGCATGGTCCCGCCCTTCAGAACAAGACTCAGTTTCCCCCTCAGTTAGTCTCTCCTATCAGGAAGCTTTCATGAGCCTCTTATCCTTCTCCATCAGAGGGCAGACAAACTAAAAACCACAATCACAGAAAACTAACCAATCTGATCACATGGACCACAGCCTTGTCTAACTCAGTGAAACTATGAGCCATGCCGTGTAAGGCCACTCAAGACGGACCGGTCATGGTGGAGAGTTCTGACAAAATGTGGTCCACCAGAGAAGGGAATGGCAAACCACTTCAGTATTCTTGCCTTGAGAACCCCATGAACAATATGAAAAAGCAAAAAGATAGGACACTGAAAGATAAACTCCCCAGGTCTGTAGGTGCCCAATATTCTACTGGAGATCAGTGGAGAAGTAACTCCAGAAATAATGAAGAGATGGAACCAAAGCAAAAACAACAGCCCGTTCTGGCTGTAACTAGTGATGAAAGCAAAGTCCAATGCTGTAAAGAGCAATATTGCTAGGAACTTGGAATGTTAGGTCCATGAATCAAGGCATGTTGGAAGTGGTCAAAAAGGAGATGGCAAGAGTGAACGTTGACATTTTAGGAATCAGAGAACTAAAATGGTCTGAAATGGGTGAATTTAATTCAAATGACCATTATATCTACTACTATGGGCAACAATCACTTAGAAATAATGGAGTAGCCATCATAGTCAACAAAAGAGCCTGAAATGCAGTACTTGGATGCAATCTCAAAAACGACAGAATGATCTCTGTTCATTTCCAAGGCAAACCATTCAATATTACAGTAATCCAAGTCTATGATCTGACCAGTAATGCTGAAGAAGCTGAAGTTGAATGGTTCTATGAAGAGCTTTTAGAACTAACACAACAGAATGGGAAAGACTAGAGATCTCTTCAAGAAAGAGATACTAAGGGATCATTTCATGCAAAGATGGGCTCCATAAAAACAGAAATGGTCTGGACCTAACAGAAGCAGAAGATATTAAGAAGAGGTGGCAAGAATACACAGAAGAACTGTACAAAAAAGATCTTCACGACCCAGATAATCATGATGATGTGATCACTAATCTAGAGCCAGATATCTTAGAATGTGAAGTCAAGTGGGCCTTAGAAAGCATCATTACGAACAAAGCTAGTGGAGGTGATGGAATTCCAGTTGAGCTGTTTCAAATCCTGAAAGATGATGCTGTGAAAGTGCTGCACTCAATATGCCAGCAAATTTGGAAAGCTCAGCAGTGGCCACAGGGCTGGAAAAGGTCAGTTTTCATTCCAATTCCAAAGAAAGGCAATGCCAAAGAATGCTCAAACTACTGCACAATGGCACTCATCTCATATGCTAGTAAAGTAATGCTCAAAATTCTCCAAGCCAGGCTTCAGCAATACATGAACAGTGAACTCCCTGATGTTCAAGCTGGTTTTAGAAAAGGCAGAGGAACTAGAGATCAAATTGCCAACATCTGCTGGATCATGGAAAAAGCAAGAGAGTTCCAGAAAAACATCTAATTCTGCTTTACTGACTATGCCAAAGCCTTTGACTGTGTGGATCACAATAAACTGTGGAAAATTCTGAAAGAGATGGGAATACCAGACCACCTAACCTGCCTCTTGAGAAATCTGTATGCAGGTCAGGAAGCAACAGTTAGAACTGGACATGGAACAACAGACTGGTTCCAAATAGGAAAAGGAGTACTTATGTCAAGGCTGCATATTGTCACCCTGCTTATTTAACTTATATGCAGAGTACATCATGAGAAATGCTGGATTGGAAGAAACACAAGCTGGAATCAAGATTGCCGGGAGAAATATCAATAACCTCAGATATGCAGATGACACCACCCTTATGGCAGAAAGTGAAGAGGAGCTAAAAAGCCTCTTGATGAAAGTGAAAAAGGAGAATGAAAAAGTTGGCTTAAAGCTCAACATTCAGAAAATGAAGATCATGGCATCTGGTCCCATCAGTTCATGGGAAATAGATGGGGAAACAGTGGAAACAGTGTCAGACTTTATTTTTGGGGGCTCCAAAATCACTGCAGATGGTGACTGCAGCCATGAAATTAAAAGATGCTTACTCCTTGGAAGAAAAGTTATGACCAATCTAGATAGTATATTCAAAAGCAGAGACATTACTTTGCTGACTAAGGTCCATTTAGTCAAGGCTATGGTTTTTCCTGCGGTCATGTATGGATGTGAGAGTTGGACTGTGAAGAAGGCTGAGCGCCGAAGAACTGATGCTTTTGAACTGTGGTGTTGGAGAAGACTCTTGAGAGTCCCTCGGACTGCAAGGAGATCCAACCAGTCCACTCTGAAGGAGATCAACTGTGGGATTTCTTTGGAAGGAATGATGCTAAAGCTGAAACTCCAGTACTTTGGCCACCTCATGCGAAGAGTTGACTCATTGGAAAAGACTCTGATGCTGGGAGGGATTAGGGGCAGGAGGAGAAGGGGACGACTGAGGATGAGATGGCTGGATGGCATCACGGGCTTGATGGATGTGAGTCTGAGTGAACTCCGGGAGATGGTGATGGACAGGGAGGCCTGGCGTGCTGTGATTCATGGGGTCACAAAAAGTCTGATATGACTGAGCAGCTGAACTGAACTGAACCCCCAAAAAAATGTTATAAGGGACTGGAATGCAAAGTAGGAGTCAAAAAACACCTGGAGTAACAGGCAAATTTGGCCTTGGAATACAGAATGAAGCAGGGCAAAGGCTAATAGAATTTTGCCAAGAGAAAGTACTGGTCATAGCAAATACCTTCTTCCAACAATACAAGAGAAGACTCTACACATGGACATCACCAGATGGTCAACACCAAAATCAGATTGATTATATTCTTTGCAGCCAAAGATGGAGAAGCTCTATAAAATCAGCAAAAACAAGACCAAGAGCTGACTGGCTCAGATCATGGATTCCTTATTGCCAAATTCAGACTTAAATTGAAGAAAGTAGGGAAAACCACTAGACAATTCAGGTATGACCTAAATCAAATTCCTTATGATTATACAGTGGAAGTGAGAAATAGATTTAAGTGCCTAGATCTGATAGATAGAGTGCCTGATGAACTATGGACAGAGGTTTGTGACATTGTAGAGGAGACAGGGAGCAAGACCATCCCCAAGAAAAAGAAATGCAAAAAAGCAAAATGGCTGTCGGAGGAGGCTTTACAAATCATTCTGAAAAGAAGAGAAGCTAAAAACAAAGGAAAAAAGGAGAGATATACCAATTTGAATGCAGAGTTCCAAAGAATAGCAAGGAGAGATCAGAAAGCCTATCTCGGTGATCAGTACAAAGAAATAGAGGAAAACAACAGAATGGGAAACACCAGGGATCTCTTCAAGGAAACTAGAAGAACCAAGGGAACATTTCATGCAAAGATGGTCTCAATAAAGGACAGAAATGGTGTGGACCTAACAGAAGCAGTAAGATATTAAGAAGAGGTGGCAAGAATACACAGAAGAACTGTACAAAAAGATCTTCATGACACAGATAGTCATGATGGTGTGATCGCTCACCTAGAGCCCAACATCCTGGTACGTGAAGTCAAGAGGGCCTTAGGGAGCATCACTGCAAACAAAGCTAGTAGAGGTGATGGAATTCCAGTTGAGTTATTTCAAATCCTGAAAGATGATGCTGTGAAAGTGCTGCACTCAATATGCCAGCAAATTTGGAAAACTCAGCAGTGGCCACAGGACTGGAAAAGATCAGTTTTCGTTCCAATCCCAAAGAAAGCCAATGCCAAAGAATACTCAAACTACTGCACAATTGTACCCATCTCACACGCTAACAAAGTAATGTTCAAATTTTTCCAAGCTAGGCTTCAGTAATACGTGAACCGTGAACTTCCAGATGTTCAAGCTGGTTTTAGAAAAGGCAGAGGAACCAGAGATCAAATTGCCAACATCCACTGGATCTTCAGAAAAACAAAAGAGTTCCAGAAAAACATCTATTTCTGCTTTATTGACTATGCCAAAGCCTTTGACTGTGTGGATCACAATAAACTGTGGAAAATTCTGAAAGAGATGAGAATACCAGACCACCTAACCTGCCTCTTGAGAAACCTGTATGCAGGTCAGGAAGCAAGAGTTAGAACTGGACACGGAACAACAGACGGGTTCCAAATAGGAAAAGGAATATGTCAAGGCTGTATATTGTCACCCTGCTTATTTAACTTATATGTAGAGTACATCATGAGAAACACTGGGCTGGAAGAAGCACAAGCTGGAATCAAGATTGCAGGGAGAAATATCAATAACTTCAGATATGCAGATAACACCACCCTTATGGCTGAAAGTGAAGAGGAACTGAAGAGCCTCTTGATGAAAATGAAAGAGGAGAGTGAACAAGTTGGCTTAAAGCTCAACATTCAGAAAACGAAGATCATGGCATCCGGTCCCATCACTTCATGGCAAATAGATGGGGAAACAGTGGAGACAGTGTCAGACTTTATTTTGGGGGGCTCCAAAATCACTGCAGATGGTGATTTCAGCCATGAAATTACAAGATTCTTACTCCTTTACAGGAAAGTTATGACCAACCTAGACAGCATATTAAAAAGCAGAGACATTACTTTGCCAACAAATGCCCGTCTAGTCAAGGCTATGGTTTTCCAGTAGTCATATATGGAAAGCTGAGCCCCAAAGAATTGATGCTTTTGAACTGTGGTATTGGAGAAGACTCTTGAGTGTCCCTTGGACTGCAAGGAGATCCAACCTGTCCATCCTAAAAGATATCAGTCCTGAGCGTTCACTGGAAGGACTGATGTTGAAGCTGAAACTCTAATACTTTGGCCACCTGATGCGAAGAGCTGACTCATTTTAAAGACCCTGATGTTGGGAAAGATTGAAGGGAGGAGGAGGAGGAGACAACAGAGGATGAGATGGTTGGATTGCATCACCAACCTAATGGACATGACTTTGGGTTAATTCCAGGAGATGGGAGGGACAGGGAAGCCTGGCATGCTACAGTCCTTGGGGTTGCAGAGTCAGACACCACTGGGCAACTGAACTGACTGACTGACTGAAGATCTCCACAGGACTTCTTTGGTGGTCCAGTTGATAAGAATCTGCCTGCCAAGGCAGGGGACATGGGTTTGATCCCTGGCCTGGGAAGATTTCACGTGCTGTGGAGCAGCTAAGCCTGGGTGGGCAACTACCGACAACCGTATGAGAGACTGTGCTCAGCAACAAGAGAAGCATGTGCACTGCAAGTAGAAACCTCCACCACTGCAACCGGAGAAATCCTGTGCCCAGCAACAAAGACTCAGTGCAGCCAAAAATAAGTAAATAAAATACATTTAAAAAAAAAAAAAAGACCACAACAATATCTTCCTGGGACATTCTTGCTCTTCATATTTGGCTAAGAATTTTACCTTCTGAGGCAGGATCAACCAACCCTTTCCTGGCAGCCCCCTGCCTCCCATAAAAGCCAGCTGTCTGCTCAGCTAAAACCAGCCATGCAGAGGGCCTCTTTGCCAGTATCTGTGAAACCTTCAAATTTTATTCTTTCCCTATTTGGTAGGTTAAAGTGAATAATCTCAGCGCAGAGGATACTATTCATTTATATTTGGTTATTTTGACATAAATTAAGCAATGGTTGTAGTATTTTTTAATAACAATAATAAATCTATTATGCAATTCTTATGTGCTAGCTTCTATGTATTATCTTCTCTAATCCTTATAAAACCTAGAAGTTACCTAATATCATTCCCATTTTACAGATAAGAGACTGAGACTTGGAAGAATTAAGCAACTTGCCCAAGTTACAGAGCTAGTAAAAGGCATAACTGAGTTTTATTTGGTTGAAATTAAAGCTCTCATTCTTAACCACTATTTTACTAAGCTAATTTTAACATGTTTTATTTGAATATGCAATAATATTTGGAAGCAATAACTATTTTATTTCTTTTTTAATTGGAGGAAAATTTGCTTTACAATGCTGTACAACTATAAATAATAAGTCTAAAATAATTTTGAAATAAAAAGTTAAAAAAATCACAAAGTATCTTAAAATTATTGAAATGGAAGCAGTAACTTTAAAATACTTTGTGATTTTTCTTAGCTTTTGATTTCAAAATAAGTTCAGATTTATTATTTTCCAGTTACAAAGATAGCACAGAGAATTCTCATATACCCTTCATTCAGCTTCCCTTAATGTCATATTACTTAATAAGCATATTACATTTATTGAAATCAGAAATTAGCATTGGTTCAAGACTGTTAACTAGAGACTTTATTCAGATTTCTCATTTGTTTTTTTTTTTAACTTGTTCCCATTTTTAGATCCAATCCATTTAGTCATTAGTCTGTAACAGTTTTTCAGACTTTCCTTGTTTCTCATGACTGACACTGGTAGAGTCAGGTATTTTGTAGAATGTCCCTCTATTGGGGTTTTTCTGAGGGTTTCTCATGACTATAATTCTTTTTTCTTATGAGGTTATACATTTCTGATGAAAAATAGGACAAGGTGAAGTGACATTTTCATTGTATTATCAGCAATGCACTATATTACTGAGACTTTTTACTGGTGATGTTAACTTGACCACTTGGTAGGGTGGTATCTTCCAGGTTTCTTCACTGTAAAGTGATTATTTTTCACAGCTTATATTCTATTCATTTGAAGCTTGTCACTAAGTTCAACCCATACTCAAACCTCCACCTCCTGGAGAAAAGGGTATCAAAAAATTTGTGGCCATATGTTAAAACCACCATGGCAATTCATATTTGGGGCAGTTACTTTGAACCTGCAAGTATTTCCTTTCTCCTTAAAGTTTTGCCCGCTAATTTTAGTACCCATCAATAGACACCGCCTGCACCAATAATTACTCTGGTGTTGTAATGGTGATTTTGTATTTCTCTTATTATTTCTGCATTTTTTATTTGCAGTTCTTCTGTAAGAAAGATTTGTTCATCCTTCCTCATTGATTTATTTATTCCATCATTTATACCAAGATATATAAATTAGGTTTATATAAACTCAGTATACATAAACTGCATATTATAAGCTCTTAGGTATTTATTAACTCATTTAAACATTTTATCTAGAAATAATTTTAGATTTACAGAAAAGTTGCAAAAGAATTCCCATATATCCCTCACCAAGTTTCAATTTCCCCTAACACAACTAACTTAAATTACTATGGCATATTTACCAAAACTAATAAACTAATATTGGTTTCACTGTTAACTAAATTCCATACTCCATTTGGATTTCATCACTTTTCTTGTTAATGTCTTTTGCTGTTCTAGGAGCCAATCTTGGATGCCATATTACATTTTATTGTCATTTTTCCTTTAGTCTTTCTTAGTCTGTGGTGGTTCCTTTCTCCCTCATCCTTTTCAGGAAGATTATGTCATGTGTCTGTATTTATTTAACACAGTCTGTGTTCTATTCCAGGATCTCTTCAATATCCTACTTGATTTTTTTTAATTTGCATAAAATGAGGTTTATTCTTTGTGATGCACACTATTACAGGTTTTATCAAAAGCATAGAGTACCTTTATCTACCACTGCAGTACCATACACACTAGTTTCATCATCTTTAAAATTTCCTTCTACAGTCCGTTTGTAGTCATACATGCATGCTAAGTTGCTTCAGTCATGTCTGACTCCGTGTGACCCTGTGAACTCTAGCCCACCTGGTCACAGAAAACCTAAGAACTTACTGCCAAATTCAGTGTCTTGTAGACTTTTTGCTTATGTTTTGTTTCTTAGACTTTTATAGCTTGATATCTTCTCTTTAGATTTATGATCCATTCCAAATTAAGTATTATGTATTGTGTGAGTTAAGGGTCAAGGTTACTTTTGCATGAAAGTGAAAGTTGCTCAATAGTGTCTAACTCTTTGTGAGCCCATGGACTATACAGTCCATGGAATTCTCCAGGCCAGAATACTGGAGTGGGTAGCCTTTTTCTTCTCCAGGGGATCTTTCCAACCCAGGGATTGAACCCAAGTCTCCTGCATTGCAGGCAGATTCTTTACCAGCTGAGCCACCAGGAAAGCCCAATATTACTTTTGCTTAAGGATAACCAATTGCTCTAGGACTGTTCATTAAAAATTTTATACTTTCCTTATTGAATGGGTTAATATCTTTTATTGAAAATCAGTTAACCCTATTAACTGTCTGACTTCATTACTGTAGTTTTATGGTTATAGTTTTATAGCTATATAATTCTTAAAATCTGAGTACTGCAACTTTGTTCTTCATTTTAAAAACTATCTTGGTTATTCTGGGTCTCTTGTATTTACATGGGAATTTCAGAATCAGCTTTCAATTTCTACAAAAAAAACCTTGATGAGATTTTGATTGTGATTACATTGAATCTACACATAGATTTTTGAGTAACTAATATCTTTAAAATATTGTATCTTTTGAATCGTGAACATGATATATCTGTCTAGTGATTTATGTCTCTTTTAATTTCCCCAAGAACAAAATATTTCTTGAAGACAAAAGAGTAAGAGTGATAGCTAAAGTCCACACAGCAAAGCTACAGGATTTAATACTACTTAAGGCAGATTAATGTAGTGACAAGTAGCACTTTATATATTTCAGAATCCTCTCTGAAAATGAAATTTAGTAACTGACATCATAATGATAACCTAAGGTTATCAAATGAATATTAAATGCTATCCAGCATATTATTTAACATGGCAAAACAGAATATACTTTTAAAGAGATCTTTTAATTAATAGTGATAAAAAAAAAGTGTGGCGCTTAAAGATATAAGTTCCCGTTAAATGGAAAATTCACTGAAAAAGGAATACTTCATTTCCAATAGTGCCAAAAGACTGAAACATAAAGCATAAAGACTAAAACATAAAGGATAAATGACTCCCTTTATCTAGATATTTATAGAAGTAAAATAGATAGGCCAGGTTTCTCCTTCTGCCTGGCGATCTCCCTGCAAGAGACACAAGGAGTTTTTCTTTCACTGTATTCAGGGCTTTGCAGGATGTTGTTTGATCTTGTTTGTGACTTCAAAAAGTGGCTAACAATGTGCGAGTGGCTCTAAGAATTTCCCACAAGAAATGCAATGTTTTCTCTTACCTAAAAATAAAGGAAGCCCCGGTTTTCTTGTAGATAGACTTCAGTTTCTTAGAGAAGAGATGAAAGTTGTCAGGTTTATTTTCTTTTTCTCACAATACTAGATAAATCTCCCTTGGCCTTACAGCTTTGGTAGTTGGAGACCTAATCAACACAGACAAGAGAGATTAAAGGAGAACAGTAAAAACAATTTGCATCATTTTACACAATTGCTTCATGAGTCATGCTTGTCTATGATTTGATGCTGAATACTCTCTTAGGATATTAGAGCCTAGTTAAATACTTGAAGTATCCACTCAATCAGGGATGAAAGGAACAAGCACGGCCTCAAGACCTTTTTCACATTAAGTGCTGTAGGTCCAGCCCCAGAAGAGTACTTGGAGAGAACTAGCAGTGGAAAAAAAAAAAATGTTAATAATTCCTTCTAGCTCAAAAAATTATTATTTTTTCTGGAAGACTGTCTTGGCTTATAATATTATCACTGAAAAGGCTGAATATGAGAAGGAGAAATGTGGAAGATGAAAACTACCATTTAGTGTTGATAAAGACTTGTCATTTTTTGAAAAACATCATTCTGAATCCTGGAAGTCACTGATCTTTTAATCAGTTCTCTATTCCTTGCTAGCACAGAAATAGTGTCTCCTGTGTCTCCTCCATTGCAGGTAGATTCTTCACCTGCTGAGCCATCAGGGAAGCCCAAAATCTCAATACAAGACCCTTTTTTTCTGCCATGGTGATTTGGGCCTATGCATATTTCTTATTACACTTTGCCCAGAAAAAAAACTGAAAAATGTAACAAACAGCTTTTCGTCAATATTAACAAAATGTAACATTTTTCAATAATCAACATGTTTCAGTCTTTTTATCATTAATATATTTAATGTTGGACAGGGAGCAATTCATTTGGCATTATGTGAGGTGGGGATCTCTAAAATCAAGAATACCTAAAATAAACTGTACATCTTTAAAAGACTATATTATTTAGTTACTGGGTGGTGGATAACCTCTTCCAATAACACAAGACACGACTCTACATATGGGCATCACCAAATGGTCAACACCAAAATCAGACTGATTATATTCTTTGCAGCCAAAGATGGAGAAACTCTGTACAGTCAGCAAAAACAGGACCAGGAGCTGACTGTGGCTCAGATCATGAACTCCTTATTGCCACATTCAGGTTTAAGTTGAAGAAAGTAGGGAAAACTAGTAGGCCATTCAGGTATGACCTAAACCAAACCCTTATGATTATAAAGTGAAAGTGAAAAACAGATTGAAGGGATTAGATTTGATAGACAGTGCCTGAAGAGCTACAGACACAGGTTTGTAATATTGTACAGGAGGCGGTGATCAAGACCACTCTAAGAAAAGAAATGCCGGAAGGTTAAAGTTGTCTGAGGAGGCCTTACAAATAGCTGAGAAAAGGAGAGAAGCAAGAGGCAAAGGAGAAAGGGAAAGATATACCCAATTGAATACAGAGTTCCAAAGAATAGCAAGGAGAAATAAGAAAGTCTTCAATGAAAGACAGAAATGATAAGAACCTAACAGAAGCAGAGGAGATTAGGGGGAGGTAGCAAGAATACAGAGAACTGTACAAAAAAAGGTTTAATGACCTGGATAACCATGATGGTGTGATCACTCATCTAGAGCTAGACATTCTGGAGTGTGAAGTCAAGTAGGTCTTAGGAAGCATTATGACCAGCAAAGCTAGTGGAGGTGATGGAATTCCATCTAAGCTACTCAAAATCCTTAAAGGCGATATTTTAAAGTGTTCCACTCAATATGCCAGCAAATTCGGAAAATTCAGCTGTGGCCACAGGACTGGAAAATGTCAGTTTTCATTCCAATCCCAAAGAAGAGCAATGCCAAAGAATGTTCAAATTACCATACAATTGCTTTCATTTCATATGCTAGTAAGAGTATGCTCAAAATCCTTCAAGGTAGGCTTCAGCAGTATATGAACTGAGAACTTCCAGATGTACAAGCTAGATTTAGAAAAGGCAGAGGAACCAGAGATCAAATTGCCAATATCCTTGGATCATAGAAAAAGCAAGGGAATACCAGAAAAATATCTACTTTTGTGTTATTGACTATACTAAAATCTTTGACTGTATGGATGACAACAAACTGTGGAAAATTCTTCAAGAGATGGAAATACCAGACCACCTGACCTGCCTCCTGAGAAACCTGTATGTAGGTCAAGAAGAAATAGTTAGAACTGGACATGGAACAACGGACTGGTTCCAAATTGGGAAAGAAGTATGTCAAGGCTGTATACTGTTATCCTGCTTATCTAACTTATATGCAGAGTATATCATGCGAAATGCCAGGCTGCATGAATCACAAGCTGGAATCAAGATTGCCAGAAGAAACAACAATAATCTCAGATATGCAGATGACACCACCCTTATGGCAGTAAGCAAAGAGGACCTAAAGTGCCTCTTGAAGAAGGTGAAAGAAGAGAGTAAACTGGCTTAAAACTCAACATTCAAAAATATTGTGGCATCTGGTCCCATAACTTCATGGCAAATAAATGGGGAAAAAATGGAAACAGTGACAGGTCTTTTCTTGGGCTCCAAAAACAGAGCAGCTATGAAATTAAAAGACGCTTACTTCCTGGAAGAAAGCTGTTACAAACCTAGACAGCATATTAAAAAGCAGAGACATCACTTTTCTGACAAAGGTCCCTATAGTCAAAGCTATGGTTTTTCTGGTGGTCATGTACAGATATGAGAATTGGACCATAAAAAGGCTGAACACTGAAGAACTGATGCTTTCAAACCATAGGGCTAGAGAAGACTTTTAAGAGTCCTTTGGATTGCAAGGAAATCAAACCAATCAATCCTAAAGGAAATCAACCCTGAATATTCATTGGAAGGATGGATGATGAAGTTGAAGCCCAATACTTTGGCCACCTGATGGGAAGAGCCGGCTATTGGAAAAGACCCTAATGCTGGGAAAGGTTGAAGGCAGGAAGAGAAGGGGTGACAGAGGACGAAATGGTTGGATGGCATCTTTGACTCAATGACCGTGAGTTTGAGCAAACTCTGGGATACAGTGAAGGACAAGGAAGCCTGGCAGGCTGCAGTCCTTGGGGTTGCAAAGAGTCAGACATGACTGAGCTAATGAACAACAGCAATAATACCCGATAGACGCTATTTAAACAGTTACTCTAATATATCGCAATCATAAAAAGCCTATGACATTTGTTTTGGTTTGTTACAGTCATGTCTATACCCCTACATAGCCATTACTTTCTTCTATGATCATAGCAGGTAGAACTAGTGTCTCTGCCTTTCTTTTTTTTTCTTGTAGCCATGGAGTTTGCTTTCTAAAACACATCTTTTATTATGTCACATGCTGCGTGGGTGCAGGAGGGCCGAGAGGAGCTAATCCATGTTCAAGGTCAGGAGGGGCAGTGGTGAGGAGATACCCCTCGTCCAAGGTAAGGAACAGCGGCTGTGCTTTGCTGGAGCAGCCGTGAAGGGATAACCCATGTCCAAGGTAAGAGAAACCCAAGTAAGATGGTAGGTGTTGCGAGAGGGCATAGTGGGCAGACACACTGAAACCATAATCACAGAAAACTAGTCAATCTAATCACACGGACCACAGCCTTGTCTAACTCAGTGAAACTAAGCCATGCCATGTGGCCCAAGATGGGCAGGTCATGGTGGAGAGGTCCAACAGAATGTTGCCCACTGGAGAAGGGAATGGCAAACCACTTCAGTATTCTTGCTTTGAGAATCCCATGAACAGTATGAAAAGGCAAAATGATAGGATACTGAAAGAGGAACTCCCCAGGTCGGTAGGTGCCCAATATGCTACTGGAGATCAGTGAAGAAATAACTCCAGAAAGAATGAAGGGATGGAGCCAAAGCAAAAACAATACCCAGTTGTGGGTGGGACTGGTGATAGAAGCAAGGTCCAATGCTATAAAGAGCAATATTGCATAGGAACCTGGAATGTCAGGTCCATGACAAGGCAATTTGGAAGTGGTCAAACAGGAGATGGCAAGAGTGAACGTCAACATTCTAGGAATCAGTGAACTAAAATGGACTGGGATGGGTGAATTTAACTCAGAAGACCTTTATATCTACTACTGCGGAATCCCTTAGAAGAAACGCAGTAGCCATCATAGTCAACAAGAGTCTGAAATGCAGTACTTGGATGCAATCTCAAAAACAACAGAATGATCTCTGTTCGTTTCCAAGGCAAACCGTTTAATACCACAGTAATTCAAGTCTATGCCCCAACCAGTAATGCTGAAGAAGCTGAAGTTGAATGGTTCTATGAAGACCTACAAGACCTTTTAGAACTAACACCCAAAAACATGTCCTTTTCATTATAGGGGACTGGAATGAAAACACAGGAAGTTAAGAAACACCTGGAGTAACAGGCAAATTTGGCCTTGGAATACAGAATGAAGCAGGGCAAAGGCTGATAGTATTGCCAAGAGAACACAGTGGTCATAGCAAACACCCTCTTCCAACAACACAAGAGAAAACTCTACACATGGACATCACCAGAAGATCAACACCAAAATCAGATTGATTATATTCTTTGCAGCCAAAGATGGAGAAGCTCTATACAGTCAGCAAAAACAAGACTGGGAGCTAACTGTGCTCAGATCATGAACTCCTTATTGCCAAATTCAGACTTAGATTGAAGAAAGTGGGGAAAACCACTAGACCATTCAGGTATGACCTAAATCAAATCCCTTATGATTATACAGTGGAAGTGAGAAATAGATTTAAGGGACTAGATCTGATAGATAGAGTGCCTGATGAACTATGGATGAGGTTCGTGACATTGTACAGGAGACAGGGATCAAGACCATCCCCATGGAAAAGAAATTCATAAAAGCAAAATGGCTGTCTGGGGAGGCCTTACAAATGGCTGTGAAAAGAAGAGAAGTGAAAAGCCAAGGAGAAAAGGAAAGATATAAGCATCTGAATGCAGAGTTCCAAAGAATAGCAAGGAGAGATAAGAAAGCCTTCCTCAGCAATCAATGCAAAGAAATAGAGGAAAACAACAGAATGGGAAAGACTAGAGATCGCTTCAAGAAAATTAGAGATACCAAGGGAACATTTCGTGCAAAGATGGGCTCCGTAAAGGACAGAAATGGTATGGACCTAACAGAAGCAGAAAATATTAAGAAGAGGTGGAAAGGATACACAGAAGAACTGTACAAAAGAGATCTTCATGACCAAGATAATCACGATGGTGTGATCACTCACCTAGAGCCAGACATCCTGGAATGCAAAGTCAAGTGGGCCTTAGAAAGCATCACTACAAACAAAGTTACTGGAGGTGATGGAATTCCAGGGGAGCTATTTCAAATTCTAAAAGATGATGTTGTAAAAGTGCTGCACTCAATATGCTAGCAAATTTGGAAAACTCAGCAGTGGCCACAGGACTGGAAAATATCAGTTTTCATTCCAATCCCAAAGAAAGGCAATGCCAAAGAATGCTCAAACTACCACACAATTGCACTCGTCTCACATGCTAGTAAAGTAATGCTCAAAATTCTTCAAGCCAGGTATTGTCAGCAATACCTGAACCATGAACTTCCAGATGTTCAAGCTGGGTTTTAGAAAAGGCAGAGGAACCACAGATCAAATTGCCAACATCCGCTGGATCATCAAAAGAGCAAGAGAGTTCCAGAAAAACATTTATTTCTGCTTTGTTGACTATGCCAAAGCCTTTGACTGTGTGGATCACAATAAACTGTGGAAAATTCTGAGAGAGAAGGGAATACCAGACCACCTGACCTGCCTCTTGAGAAACCTATATGCAGATCAGGAAGCAACAGTTAGAACTGGACATGGAACAACAGACTGGTTCCAAATAGGAAAAGGAGTACGTCAAGGCTGTATATTGTCACCCTGCTTATTTAACTTATATGCAGAGTACATCATGAGAAACACTGGGCTGGAAGAATCACAAGCTGGAATCAAGACTGCCAGGAGAAATATCAATAACCTCAGATATGCAGATAACACCAAATGGCTTACTACTTTCAGCAGCTTCTACGTAACTGGCTGTGTCTGAGGCACATGTGTTAGGAGGGATGGAAAGGAGGCTGCGCAGCTAACCAAGGATCAAATCACAATGAGTCTGGTGAATCATGGCAAGAATTTTTGACTTTATCATGTGGTATATGGTAGTTTAAGCATGAAATAAATATGATGTGATTTTCCTCCTAGAATATAGTTCTAGGACTTTCTGTTCCATACAGTCATTTAAAGGGTAGCCATTCCCTTCTCCAGGGGATCTTCCTGATCTGGAGATCAAACCTGGGTCTCTGCTTTGCAGGAAGATTCTTTACTGTCTGAGCTACCAGAGAAGCCCCTAAAGGCTTCCAGGTGACCTATGTTACTTATTATGGAAAACCACATAAACAAAGCACCTGTGCTCCACCTTGCATCTCATCCATTATACCCACCACACACTTCAAAATTCTCCAAAAGATTTCCAGGATTCTTTGCCCCATTTGGTTCCATGGTCCATCCTCTGAATCTCACCATTCATTTCTGCCTTACATTAATGATATTGATTTAGACCTTCTAACCTCTGGACATAATATTGAGATTCATGAGTTAGCATGATATATTGCAATTTGGGGTAAGAAGCTCTTCCTTACACACCACCACTCTGCTCCACCTTGGCTTCTTGAACATAGCTTTTACCTGCGACTTACCTAACTGGAATAGGAACCAAATAACAGGAGTGGAAAGCTCGAAGTTAAAAGCAGGTTAGAAAGGACACAAGAAAGACAATGGTGGAACTATTGCAATGACTATGGATAAGATGAACTAAGAGAAGGAACGTATGGAAGAGTGTGTGAAGAAAGGCAAATGGAAACGATTTTATGGGGATAAGGAGCAGAGGAATGACTTCCAGATGACTAAGAGGTCCCATTCGTGGAGATAAAACAGGAAGCAGATTCGATGGGAAAGACTGTGATTCCAGTTATGGGTCTGTTGAGTCTATAGTTTTTATCAGAAATTTCGATGTAGAAATCCATGGGCAGCAGGACATTTAGATTTGGAACTCAGGAGCATCTACACTGGAGACAGTGATTGGATGCAGTGCAGGAAACAGGCAGGAATGAGGTCACCCAGAGAAAGTGTTCACTGTGAGAAGAGGATGAAAGATGAAACCCTGTGGAACAAACGCATACAGTGAACAAGTAAAAACAACAATGTCTGGTGAAAAAAACAAGTAGGAGTGTCCAGAGAGATAGAAACTAGACCCAGAGAGAGTTCCTTAGCTGCCTTCCAGATAAATAGATTTGGTGTTTAGAAGTGTTTTGGTGACCTTGGAGACAGCAGTTTCAGGGAAGTGATGGTAATACATTATTTTTACTGGAAAAGAAAGAGCTGAGGAATTGTTTACAGAAAATATGGGTAACTTTAAAAAACTTGATGACCAATGAAAAGAATGAGATAAAACCTTAGCTGGTTTCAGAGACTTTGTTCCTTTGTTTTGCCTTTTTTTTTTCATGCTGGATTTAGAAAAGGCAGAGGAACCAGAGATCAAATTGCCAACATCTCTTGGGTTATAGAAAAAGCAAGAGAATTCCAGAAAAAAACATCTACTTCTGCTTTACTGACCACACTAAAGCCTTTGACTGTGTGGATCACACACTCTGTGGAAAATTCTTCAAGAGATGAGACTACCAGACCACCTTACCTGCCTCCTGAGACACCTGTATGTAGGTCAAGAAGCAACAGTAAGAACCAGGCATGGAACAACAGACTGGTTCTAAATTGAGAAAGGAGTATGTCAAGGCCATATATTGTCACCTTGGTTATTTAACTTATATGCAGTAATGCCAGGCTGGATGGATCCCAAGCTGGAATCAAAATTGTCAGGAGAAATATCAATAACCTCAGATATGCAGATGAGATGACCCTTACAGCAGAAAGTGAGAGGAACTAAAGATCCTCTTGATGAAGGTGAAAGAAGGGAATGAAAAAGCTGGCTTAAAATTCAACATTCAAAAAAACAAAGATCATGGCATCCAGTCCCATCACTTCATGGCAAATAGATGGAGGAACAATGGAAACAGTGACAGACTTCATTTTCTTGGGCTCCAAAATCACTGCAGATAGTGACTTCAGCCATGAAATTAAAAGATGCTTGCCCCTTGGAAGAAAAGTTACTACCAACCTAGACAGCATATTAAAAAGCAGAGACATTACTTAGCCAGCAAAGGTCTGTATAGTCAAAACTATGGTTTTCCCAATAGTCGTGTATAGATATGAGTTGGACCATAAAGAAAACTGAGCAATGAAGAACTGATGCTTTGGACCGTGGTGTTGGAGAAGACTCTTGAGAGTCCCTTGGACAGGAAGGAGAACAACCAGTCAATCCTAAAGGAAATCAGTCCTGAATATTCACTGGAAGGACTGATGCTAAAGCTGAAATTCCAGTACTTGGCCACCTGATGTGAAGAACTGACTCATTTGAAAAGACCCTGATGCTGGGAGAGATTGAAGGCAGGAGGAGAAGGGAACGACAGAGGATGAGATGGTTGGATGGCATCACCAACTTGATGGACATGAGTTTGAGCAAGCTCCAGAAATTGGTGATGGACAGGGAAGCTGGGCATGCTGCAGTCCATGGGGTCAACAAATAGTCAGACACGACTGAGTGACTGAATCAAACTGAACTTTTGGATTAGCAGGCGGATTCTCCACCACTGAGCCACCTGGGTAGACCAAGACTCCAAATGAGGCTAGAGAATATTGTGTATGGATAGTACCACCATATCCTATGAAATAGAATAGAAATAAGGAAAGAATGCTACTGATAGTAAGCTTCTAGATGTAGAAGTGAGAAACTGAGGAGATTAAAATTTGTGCATTTTGATTTTGCCTTTGATTTAGGGGACTTGTTCAGCTGTGGAGAGTGAGAATAAATGTTTTAAGTGTGGTGAACAACTGGGACTGTGCTTAAGAATCATCTGGAGGGTTTATTCAAAAAAAGCACATTGCTGAACCCTATTCCCAGAGTTTCTGTTGTAATAGATCTGGAGTAAAGCCAAGAAATTTGTTTTTCTAGTCAGTTTCCAGGTTTGGGGACCATTCTTTCAGAACCATTACTCTGGAAGCTCTGTAATGAGAGTTTATAGAGATGAATTTGTTGAATAAACAGGAATATGCAGCCTCCATAAGACAGGATGGACAAGAAGGGAACAGAGGTTAAATAGAGAATTGCATTTTGTTTGTTTGTTTGTTTCAATAAAGGGAATAGGGAATAAGGGAATTCATTAAAGTAACTGAGGGCTAGAAGAAACTATATTCATGACTTGGAGTTCCCTAAGAATGTGGTGAAATTGTTTGGAGGAAAGTCAGGTAAGAGTTGGTTGAGGCTCTAGGGAAAATGCATAGGCCTTAAGACAAATAAAGAAATCTGAGAGGCTTTAAGTTAACGGAATAAATGAAGGAACTGTTTAGGTTGTGAACCCCTGTGTTAGCAAAGGCTCAGATGCAGAGTGCAAAGTAAACCTGCAGCTGGGCCACCGCCTGCCAACTTTGTTGCTATTGAAAACCACTGAGATATGGGGAGTGTCCTGAGCGTCTGTCTATGTGGTTGATCAGCTCATAATCTCTTTATTGGAACACTAGGAAAGCAGAAGATGGAAACTCCTGGGGGAATTTTCTCCTGATTCAGCAATGGCCAAGGGTGTTGGCCTTTAGTGACATAGTCCCATGTGTAATATCAAGATTTGAGCAGATATCTAGAGAGGGCCAGCTTGTCTGGAGAGTACCTGGGTTTTAGATATTAAATAACCTGTCCAAAAATGCAAGTTCTTTAAAAATATAAAATACTGTTGAATATTGATAGTTTCTCAATGCTGCCTGTGAAATATATGAACATTTCAAGTTTTGTCACTGATAACACTGGAGATCTTATTTTTAAAAATTTTTCAGGCAGATCAAAAAATGTATTCAAAGTCACACAATAACTATATTAGGTAGGGATTAGTGTATCTTCATTTTATAGATATGGAAGTTGAGGGCTAGTCACACAGCTAGTAAATATTAGAGTCAAAATTTGGAAACAGACATTTTAGCTCCAGCTGTGGTGGGCCATGCTTAGTCACTCAGTTGTGTCCGACTCTTTGCGACCCCATGGACTGTAGCTCTCCAGGCTCCTCTGTCCATGGGGATTCTCCAGGCAAGAATACTGGAGTGAGTAGCCATGTCCTCCTCCAGAGGAATCTTCCCAACCCAGGGATTGAACCCAGGGCTCCTGCATTTCAGGCAGATTCTTTACCATTTGAACCACCAGGGAAGCCCCATAATACTACAGTGGGTAACCTATCCTTCCTCCAGGGAATTTTCCCAACCCAGGAATCAAACCCGGACCCTGCATTGCAGGCAATTTCTTTTATCAGCTGAGCTACCGGGGAAGCCCTCTAGCTTCAGAGCCCATGCTTTTAACAACTATTCCATGTATTGCCTCCAAAGATGGATCATAATTTACTGAGCCATTTCTCCTTTTGCTGAATAATAAGTTTTTTAAACTTTCACTGCTAGAAGGAACATCGTGTACACATATCCTTGACACAGACAACTATTTCCATATGATACATTCCTAAAAGTAAAAGAAGGTCTGTTTTTTAATATCCAATGCCCTGCAAAATCAGAGAAACAACAAATCAGAAAATCAGAAATTAAGAAACCTATTTAACATGACCTAGAACAAGGCATCAGGGCTAGAGAGGAGAGAGCTCCATATGTTGTTGTTTTTTTTTTTTTAATGAACTTGGATATGCAAAGGATATATGTGTTCCTAGCTCCTACTTCTACCTCACAAATTTAGACTCTTTTTCTGGTATTACCTTGAGGTTAGAACAAGAGTATGAAAAAAAAAAAAATTGGAGGAAACATGATAGAACATCCCAGACCTCTGGTTGCTTGCCCGAGTCCTCCTCCAGCTATTCTTACCCTAAGCAGCTTCTTCGTTCTTACAGAAGACACAACAGCTTCCTCCTCAAGTACCCCCAGAAGTGAGAAGGGAGGTCCCAAGAAAACCCCCAGTTGGTTTGGAAGACTGTATTTAGGAAAGGGAAACAAGTGTATAAATCCCTGACTGGATGCTCACAGAATGGCAGAATTAATGATGCTGCCATCAAATTTTGAGGCAAGCTTGTCATTATCTCATGTTCCTAAAGATATGTGCCTTCATTTTGCCTTGAAATACCTGATTGTGAGAGGCTTGCCATGGTAACCTGAGCTAGTGAAGTAATAGGGAGCAATGGAAATGTGATGGTTAATTTCATGCCAATCTGCCTAAGTCACAAGATGCCCAGATAACTGATTAAATGTTATTTCTAGGTGTGTGAGGGAGGGTGCTTCCAGAAGAGATTAGCATTAGAATAACTAGGCTGAGTAAAGTCCATTGTGTTTTCCAGTGTGAGTGGGCATCATTAGATCTGATGAGGGCCTGAAAAGAATAAAAAGGCAGAAAAAGACTTCGTGCTGTCTGACTACTTGAGTTTTGGCATTGGTCATCTCCTGCCCTTATGCATTGGCACTCCTGTTCTCAAGCCTTCAGACTTTCACTAGAACACCAGCTTTTCTGGTGTATAGTTCGGCTTGCAAATGGCAGATTGTGGGATTTCTCAGCCTTTATAACTATATAAGTCAATTACTCACAATAAACCTCTTGAGATAGATAAGATGTATACTGTTAAGTTTTTTCCCAGCCTTCCACAAAGGGATATATGGCCTTTTACCAGAGTTACTTGTGCACCAGAGAAAAGGAAATAATCAGACCTTTCATGGAATACTGGACACTGTCTCTGAACTAACACAAATCCCAGGAGACCCAAAACATCACTGTGGTCCACCAGGCAGAACAGAGGCTTATAAAGTTTAGGTAAATAGGTGGAGTTTTAGCTCAGATCCACCTCAGAGAGGGAGTGGTGGGACACCAAACCTATTCTATGGCTATTTCTTCTTTTTTTTTCCCCATGTGGCATGTAGGATCTTAGTTCCCTGATCAAGGATTGAACCTGTACCCCCTACATGGAAGCATGGAGTCTTAACCACTGGACTGTCAGGGAAGTCCCTTCTGTAGCTCTCTCTCTATTTTAAGAATACATGCTCAGCAGTTGGTAGAATCTCCTCAGTGTCCTGACTTGTAGAGTGAGGGCTATAATCATAGGAAAGGCAAAGTAGAAGCCATTGGAACTGCCTCTTCCTAGGAAAATAGTAAATCAAAGGTACTACCACACTGCTGGAGGGATTGCAAAGATTAGTGTCACCACGAAGGACTTGAGGGATGCAGGAGTGGTGTGTCCCAGTACATCCCCACTCAACTCTCCTATGTGGCCTGTGCCCACCAGGCTCCCCTGTCCATGGGATTTCCCAGGCAAGAATACTGGAGTGGGTTGCCATTTCCTTCTTCAGGGGATCTTCCCAGCCCAGGGGCTGAACCTGTGTATCTTGCATTGGCAGGAGGTTTCTTTATCACTGAGCCACCAGGGAAGCCTTTCCTTTTAGTACTGTCATTTAATTTGAAAAGGGTTATAAATTGTCTGTTTCCCCCATTACTACTTAAGATGTGGCTGAGTTTTCTTTATTAAGATGGGCAAACAACACTGGGTTTCTGGCCTGGAAGTAATCCTTAGTGGTTCATGGCTCCAACCACCGAGTGTGAGGCTTTTCCCTCTGACCTTGAGGCTCTGCCTTTGGAGTTTCCTTTCTTTTTCATGAAGTATATGTGTTTGAAGCTAAATACTTTCATCAACCTACTTCTTGCCTGTAGAATTTTGGAAGGTCAACTATCATTTTATTCTCTGTCTATTCATTTCAGTCCAAGTGGACAGTGTTTCTGTTGGTAGAAAACCTAGAAATGCGTGGGTCTCCTTTGTATGTGAAGGGATTTACTCCATGAGACAAGAGACTGCTCCATAGATCTTCCCTAGATAATGCTATTTTTAGTTTTGGCTTCTGCTGAGATGGCTGAGGGGCTTCATGAGTCACGCATCTAATTTTTTCAGTGACCCCTGTATGACCAAACACAGTGGTATTTGATTCCTTTCAAGGCACTAACAAAAGATTGTCTAGCCACACCCTTGGCTTTCTCATCAGAGTAGGTCTTCCTGGCAGTGACTCTTCTAACTTTAGCATATTTGTAAGTTTGGACAGACAGGATTTCCCACATCATCAAGTCTTATTCTCTTTTTAATTAACAGTTCTTCCCTTAATTTATCTCTATCCTCACCCATTTTACTGTAAAGGAGAAGAAGAAGAAGAAAACATGCTGTACCTTCAACACTGCTTGGAAATCTCCTCAGCTAAATTTCCAAGTTCATCACTTACAAGTTCTGCTTCCCACATAACCAGAAGGACACAATTCAGCTAAGTTTTCTGTTAGTATATAACAAGGAGCCTTTTTTCTCACACTTTCAATAGCATGTTCCTCATTTTCACCTGAGCCCTCACCAGTAGCTTTTGTAATATGCATGTTTCTAAAAAGTCCACTCATGATGATTAAGGTATTCTCCAAGACAATATGTTTTGTTTTGTTATACCACATTCCTCACTTCTGAGTTCTCACTAGCAGTCATTAACATGAAATGGCAACCCAGTCTAGTATTCTTGGCTGGGAAATCCTATGGACAGAGAAGCCTGGAAGGCTACAGCCCATTTGGGTCCCCAAAGAGTTGGATACAACTTAGCAACTAAACAACAAGTTTCTAGGAAGCCATCTATTACATTTCTCAAAATTCTTCCAGCCTTTGCAATTGCCCAATATCAAGGCCACTTTCAATTATAAAGGTTTACTACAACAGGATTTCGGTTTTGGCACCAAAATCTATATTGGTTTATTACTGCTATAACAAATTATCACGAATTTAATGACTTACGTTGATTTTCTTACTCTCGTGTAGGTCAGAAGTTTCATGGGCTAAAGTCAAAGTGTCAGTAGGACTGCTTTCTTTCTGAAGGCTAGAGGAGACTATATTTCCTTGCCTTTTCCAGCTTCTAGAGGCTGCCTGTATTCTTTGCTCATGATTCCTTCTTCCACCTTCAAAGTCAACAGCATAGTAGCTTAAAGTCTCTCTTACTCTGAGACTTCTGACTGTCAGGATCATTTCCCATCTCAATATCCTTAACTTAATCACATTTACAAAGTTACAGCTGTCATCTAAGATAACATGTTCACAGGTTCTAGGGAGCCATTATTTTCCTTAACACAAGATGGAAGCTTCGATTATTTGAGATTTTTTAATCTTTTTGATGTATTCATTTAGTACTATAAATTTTTCTCTCAGAACTGTTTTAATTGTGTCCTACAAATGTCGATATGTTGTTATTTATGTTTCAATCACTAGTGTATTTTTTTTTTAAGTTTCCTTTGAGATTTCCTTTTGACACATGGGTTATCTAGAAACGTGATGTTTACTTGGCAAGTGTTTGAAGACTTTCTTTTTCTCTCTCTGTAAGTGGTTTCTTGTGATCAGAGAACATATTTTGTATGATTTAAATTTTTAAAAATTTATTGAGATTTGTTATCTGGCTCATGATATGGTCTATCTTGGTGTATATTTCTTGGATATTTGTGCTGAATGTATGTTGAGTAAATTGTTCTACACATGCCAATTATAACTTGCTTGTTGATGGTATTGAATTCTATACCTTTGCTGATTTTCTGCTTAGTTGCCATACAAATTTTTGAGAAAAGAATGTTAAAGTTTCCAACATGTTAGTGTGGATTTGTTATTTCTTCTTCCAGTTCTGTCAGTGTTTGCTACACTTATTTTGCAACTGTTATTTGGCATATATATATTTAGTGCCAATATTTTGGCAAGACACAAGATTCTGTCTTACTGATGGATTGACTCTTTAATTACATACATTTTCTCTGGTAATTTTCTCTTCTTAGAGTCTAATGTATTTGATATTAACATAGCGACTCCTGCTTTCTTTTAATATGTGCAAGAAGTTTTTACTTTTAACTTGCCTATATCAATATATCTAAATTTCCTATATTTGAGTTTCTAATAGACAATATATAGTCACATTATAATTTTTAATACACTCTGGGCATCACTTACTTTGCATGTAGACCATTTATATTTAAAATAATTGTGTATATTTAGGGCTTCACATCTGCCAGTTTGATTTTTCTGCTTTTCTCTCTGTTTTTCATTCCTCTGGTCTTTTTCTTATCTCCATGTAGTTTGCTTCAGAATTTTTTACATTCCCATTTTGATTGTCGGTATCTTATTGTATCTTTTTGTATAACTCTTTAGTAGTTGCTCTAGATATTATATATGCATAATTTATTATAGCCCACTGGTGTACTCTTTTACTAGTTTGAATGAATGGCAGAAATGTCGTGTTAGAGTTCTCCAGAGAAACTGGACCAATAGGATATATAGATGTAGAGATAAACATATAAGAGGAGATTTATTATAGAAATTGGCTTATGCAGTTATGAAAGCCAAGAAGCTTTGTAATCTGCTGTGTGCAAGCTTGGGAACCAGGAAAGATGGTATAATTCAGTATGAATCTTAAGGTTTGAGAAACAGGGGGCTTACCGGTAAAAGACCTGGAGACCAAAGGCCCTAGACCCAGAGGCCCCAATGTCCAATGGTAGACAAGGAGAGATGTTCCAGCTTAAAGAAGAGAATCTGCCCTTCCTTCACTCTTTTGTTCCATTCAAATCCTCAGAAGATTGGATACTTGACCACATCGATAAGAGTGGCTCTTTCTATTTAGTCTACTAAACCAAATGCTAATCTTTGCCAGAAATACCTCACATACCTCACAGGCATAGCCAGAAATAATTTTTTACCAACTATCTGAGCAGAACCCAGCCCAGGCAAATTGACACATGAAATTAACTCTCACGATTATTTCGCTTTATCTTCCTTTATCCGCTCTAGCTTATAGTCATAAATATTTTCTCTCCATACATTTAAAACCAATTAGAAAATGTTATATTTTGGCTTCAATTTTCAAATATAATTTACAAAACTCAAGAGAAGAATGAATGTCTAATGTATTTACCCATTTTTTTTCTTACTGTATTCTTTCTTCCTTTGTGATATTCCAAGATTCCTTTTTGTGTTGTTGCTTTTGTTTGGAAAACTTCATTTGGCCTTTCTTTTTTCTTTTCTTGAAGTTTATAAAATAATCTTTTAAAATATTTTTTTCTAGCTATACTAAAGTACAATTGACAAATATAATTGGAACACAGTTAAAATGTACAATGTAATAATCTGCTATATATTAACAGTCAGGTCCAACTCTTTGTTGGACCAACTCATGAACTGTAGCGTTCCGGGCTCCTCTGACCATGGGATTTCCCAGGCAAGAATACTAGAGTGGGTTGCCATTTCCTTCTTCAGGAGATCTTCCTGACCCAGGGATCAAACCCACGTCTCCTGCAAGCTTCCTACATTGCAGGCAGTTTCTTTACTGCTGAGTTATCAGGAAGCCAATATATTAACAAATATATATAACAAATTGTATATATTGTGAAATGTTTTCCTAGGCTTTCTTGTACAATAGATCTACTGGAAAGAAATTCTCTTAGTTTTCCTTCATCTAAGAATATATTAATTATCTTCTAATTCCTGAAGAATATTTTCACTAGATACAGGATAACAGGTTGATAGTAGTTTCCTATCACCATTTGAAAAATGTATCACTTCTAGCTTATATGGTTTCTGATGAGAAACCTGTCATCATTCAAACTGTTCTTCCACAAAAGCTAAGGTGTTGCTTCTTTCTTCCTGCTTTAAAATTTTTCTTTGTCTTTAGTTTTCATAAAACTTCCCTTGTGGCTCAGTTGGTAAAGAATCTGCCTGCAATGTGAGACACCTGGGTTCTGTCCCTGGATTGGGAAGATCCCCTGGAGAAAGGAACAGCTACCCACTCCAGTTTTCTGGCATGAGAATTCCACGGACTGTTTAGTCCATGGGATCACAAAGAGTCGGACATGAATGAGCGACTTTAACTTAGTTTTCATAAGCTATACTATAATGTGTATTGATGTGAAGTTTTAGAGAGTTCATACTGTTTGGTGCCCCGTTAAGTTCTTGAATCTGTAATCTTTCTTCTCCTAGGACTCTAACGATAACATGAATGTTATATATTTTGTTATAGCCCTACACGTATGTAAGGTTTTGCTTGGTTGTTTTTTTTTTTTTTTTCAGCCTTTTTCTTTTTTTCCAGATTTGGGTGATTTCTACTGTTTTATCCTCAAATTCATTGATTCTTTCCTCTGTTCCTTACATTATGTTACTGAACCCATCCATTGAGTTTTCTTATTTTGGCTGCTGCTGCTGCTAAGTTGCTTCAGTCGTGTCCAACTCTGCATGATCCCAGAGACAACAGCCCACCAGGCTCCCCCATCCCTGGGATTCTCCAGGCAAGAACACTGGAGTGGGGTGCCATTTTGGCTATTGTATTTTAAATTCTAAAGTTTCCATTTGGTTCTTATGTTTTCTAATTCTTTGTTGAACATTTTTTTTTTTTTTTGCTAAAGCTCTTTTTTTTTTCATTTGATTAAGTGTGTTTATAACTGCTCATTGAAGCATTTTTATGATGGTTGTTTTAAAATTTTTATCAGATAATAAATATTTCTGTCATCTCGGTGTTTGTATCTATTGATTTTTTTTTTCATTCATTTAGAGGTCTTCCTGGTTCTTGTTATAATGAGGGATTGTTGATAAACATGACCATTTGGGTACTTATAAGACTCTAAATTATATTTAAACCTGGTATAGCTTGCTTCCATTGATACTGGGAAGAGGAAAATACCACCTTAACATTGCCAGGTGGGTGTATTAATAAAAGTTCATGTGGTTCACATGGCCTCTGTTGACACCCAACCAGGGAACTCTTCATCACTGAAGGGAGGACTAGGAGTCTGCTCTCTAGGGGCTTCCACTGATATTTCCCTGGCTGGAAGAGGTAAAGTACCTTATTACAGCTTTCCTTGTGGCCTCTACTGACACCATAGAGGAGAGTGTAGCCTTACTTCTGCTTGGTAAAGACAAGAAGTCTTGGCTCCCTACTCAGTATTCCTACTATGCCTACTACTCAACCTCCCTACTACACTTAACGAATCCCTACCATAGCTACTACTCCCAGTCTCCTTACCCCCATTCCCCACGGAGAGGAAGGTGTGGGAGGATGATGTGATGATAGTGGTAATAAGGGAACCTTGTTACAGCCTGGTGAGGGTTTCAGTCTCCCCACTCAGCACTTTTTTTTTTTTTTTTTTGCTTAGGGGAAGGACACAGTTTTTTCTGTGATATTTGGCTGGAGTAGAGTAGTCATTATAAAAGTTTTCTATATCACTAGGTGTCCCATTTTATTCCTTTGGCTAAAGACAGAAGGCTTTTGTAAAGTCTTTTTTTGTCTGTGCCCCTTTTTATTTCCAGTTTTACTGCCTTCAATTTCAAATCTGGGATATATAAGATAAGCAGAAACCTCTGGAAATACCACTGTGACCTTCCACAGTCCTGAAATTTCTACTAATCTGTCCTCATTTCTCTTTCAAGTCTTTCTTATGTTTTATTTATATATACTCCCCATAGGTTTTAGTTATGCTTATAGGAAAGATAAGGGGAAATTACGCCTACTCCATCTTCTCAGAAATGGAACTGCTAGTAAGTAATTATAGAGCTATTAAAAGAAACACGCCCCCCTCCAGATTAAACTTTTACTACATGGAAAGTACTATAGATGTTCTTTCATAAGTACAATTTAAATTACTGAATTTTATCAAAATTTAAAAATGTTCTCTGTGAAGAGCACTGATAAGTGAATGAAAAGATAATCCACAGTCTAGAACAGACCGTTGCATGAAAAAATAATATATGAATGAAAATGTCTCCATAGAAAATTAATCCAGCTAAAAATGAAAACAAAATGATACAATTAGAACATCAACATTTTACAACGTTTAGTATCCTAGTGAATGTAAGTATCTGACTATTAACAGCTGCTAACCCAGGAAGAGAGTAAAAACAAAGGCTAGTTTCCTCCTGATGAAAGAATATATAACATTATCTCTAATCTTGTGAAACTGAACAAACCTGAGTTTTATCAAATCTCTGGATCCAACTACCAAATTCAGAAAATACAAAAGAAGAGAAACATGTTGAAATACATTATCAGTGTGTAATCAGCAAAATCTAGTCTATAGGAAACTCTGCAAGTCAATGGCCCAAATTCTCCAACAAATACACTTTAAGAAAAAGAGAAACAGAAGATAAATCTTTAGATTAAAAGAGATTTAAATGGCACGTGAACAAGTTTTTAATAGCAAAATTAAACTAGAATATCAAGGGATGCACACTTCCATGATGAAATTATAAACACACACACACACTTTTTAAAAGGCACATCAAAAGGACAAAGGTAGAAGAGAGAAGAAGACCAAAATCTTGAAGCTAAAAATTAGATGAGCAAACCTTAATCTGTGGTCAACAAGAAGCTTAAACCAGCAGTGGGTGTATACTTTGCTTTCTCTTCAGATTATAGAAATCTTTTGCCTTTTAAACCAAGAGTGGGCAAACCTGTTCAGAAATGGGTGATTTTAGCTATCCCTAAAATTATGAATGAGGGCTGGAAGTAAGGGGACTGGGTGAAAAAAACCTGTTTAAGAACCAGCAAAGTCCAGGTACTCTCTGCACATAGATGGCAGCTAGCTCCTTGCCTCTGCTTGAAGAAAAGTAGATGTTTATTCTCGGTAAAAAGTTTAGAAGAAGAGATGGATGATGTATAATAGGCACCCCTGAGGGTTCTGTGCTAACTCAGGATTGAGTAAAGATCTACATCTTGAATGGTGAATCCCCATCCTGGTTTCCCATTCATCTCCCAGATGCTAGCAACCAGGCTTATATGCTCTAGGCATAAGAGGAAAAGATTCTTAACTGAATATTCAACCCAATCCTATAAAATAGACCTAGAAATACTGACAAGTTGGTGGGTCCCCCAAACACAACCAGTTCAAGTCACCATGAAATGAAGCCCAGTGGTCAACAAATCCCACTAAACTCCATAAAGCTTCTGGTCAATTTTCTAGTGTGCCATTCAAATGTAAGCAGACATGCAAGAATTATCAGATATTTAAAGAAAGGCTTCAACCTTCAAAACAGACATCAGACAATTTGGAAGAAATCCAGCTTGAAGCATTACTAATATTCTCTGATATATAAAAGAAAATATTGCATACACAAATATGAAATATTTTTCAAAAATATGAAAAATTTCTAATATGAAAGCATAATGGGGGAAGAGAGCTCTTGGAAATTGAAAACAATAGCAGGAATAAAAAGTACAATAGAAAGTTTACAGGATAAATTAAGAAAATAGGAGAGAAAAGTTTAGAGTTAGGAGAATTGTAAAAAAAAATTTTTTTAATGCCTGAAGTCTGATTAGCTTGAATTCTTTTGCAGGTAAGATGAGAAAAGAGCAGGGAGTGAGTATTATCAAAGAAATAATTCAATAAAATTTCCCAGAAAGTTACATTTTCAATTTGACCACTCCTACCAACTACTCATCAAATATTTCAGAGGAACACTCTAAATTAAGATGGATCACCATGAAGTTTCAAACTCTGGCCATAGAAAGAACACTCTAAAACCATCCAAGGAAAAGAAAACTAAGGTCACAAACAGTAATTAGACATTAAAACAACACTGCATTTCTCAACAACAAAGCTGAAAGCTAGAAGATAATAGATCAGTCATTTCAAGTTTTTGAGGGACGATGATTTGTGACCTGAAATTTTATACCCAGTACAAATAAAATTTGTTAGAGTAGTACTAGCTATTGTAACAAATAAACTTCCAAATTTTGGAGGTTTAATGCAATAAAAGTTTACTTCTTATTTATATACAAAGCAGTATGTATTCCTGTATGGAAAAATGGCCTTCTGTTTATTGATTCAGAAAAGCAGCTTCTAAAATTTTATGATTTTTCTGTCTTCATGGACTTTCCAGGCCTCTGCCTTCAGATTTGGAGAAGGCAATGGCAACCCCCTCCAGTTCTCTTGCCAGGAGAATCCCATGGACAGAGGAGCCTGGTAGGCTGCGGTCCATGGGGTCGCTAAGAGTTGGACATGACTGAGCATCTTCACTTTCACTTTTCACTTTCATGCATTGGAGAAGGAAATGGCAATCCACCCCAGTGTTCTTGCCTGGAGAATCCCAGGGACGGGGGAGCCTGCTGGGCAGCTGTCTATGGGTTTTCACAGAGTCAGACACGACTGAAGTGACTTAGCAGCAGCAGCAGCAGCCTTCAGGTTAAGAATGAAAAGAAGAGGAAAGAAGGGGATGGAAGAGACAGGCTTATTCAGCTCATTGACCTAGAAGTGATTCATACCACTTTTCTTCACCCACTACAGGTGTGAACTAGTCATCTACCAATTCCTAGATGACGGGAGTCAAGAAAATCTAGTTCCTAGGTAGCCAAGAATTTCTACCAACAGCTGTTTACAATGAAAGGAAGAGCACAAATTTCTTGTGGACAGCCAGCCATTTACCCCATACCTGTCAAAATATTAGTTGAACACAAAAGAATGAAAATAATTGCTTAGACATGTGAGGTTTCAAATAACTTTTTTCCTGTATACTGTTTATCAAGAAGCTCCTTGCAGATATACTCCACCAGAATAAGGAAATGAAGACACGAATGGCAGTCAGGGATTTAATGCAGAAGAGAGGTGAGGAAAATCCCTGGGGTAACAGGAAAGGGAGATCCCAAGGTGGCAGGTGTGCAGTAGGCCTAGAAAACAAGTGCAGATTTGGGCAGCCATTCAGAAAGCTCCAGAAATAGATTTCCAAGAAGATAAAAATAATAGAACATCTGGTGGTTTAAAACTGTGGGGAGGATTTATATTTATGGTGGAGAATCTATGAAAACCAAACAAACATACCAAAGAAAGACAATTGTTAACTTCAGGGAAAACAGAAACCAAAAAGTTGTACAAGAAAAGAGATATATTTAATTGTAGTTTCCTACATGGAGTGGTGTAAGAAGAAATACATTTGATCTTTGTCCCTGGTTCCTGGTACAGAGCTTCCTGAGAATTTCCTCAGTGATAGGAGTATCTTTTGTTATTCATAATAATCCATTTTAAAATATACCTGAGTTTATGCTAATAAGGTGACTATTGGTGGGACTCTAGAAAGCTTCAGAATGGGGACTGGTAGCCAGAGGATCCAACCATTTAATTAGAAGGCTAGAATTTTCAGCTCAACCTCCCAACCTCCAGGAAGGGGAGAGGGGCTAGAGGTTGCGTTGAATCACCAATGGCCAATGAATTAATCATTCATGCTTAAATAATAAAATTTTCATAAAAATCCCTAAACAACAGGGTTTGGAAAGCTCTGGGTTGAAGTACACATTGAGGTGCCAGAAGGGTGGTGCTCCCAGAGTAGGCATGGAAGCTCTGCATCTCCACCCTCCTGACAATTGTTAGTGGCTCAGTTGTGTCTGACTCTTTGTGACCCTGTGGACTGTAGCTCACCCACTTCCTCTGTCCATGGAATTCTCCAGACAATAAAACTGGAGTGGGTAGCAATTCCCTTCTCCAGGGCATTTTGCATTATGTTTTCTCCCAATTGTTTGTTCCTAAGTGCCATCCTTTATAATAATCTAGTAAGGGTAAGGAAACAACCATCCTAAGTTCTGTGAATTATGCTGCTGCTGCTGCTAAGTCGCTTCAGTTGTGTCCAACTCTGTGCGACCCCATAGACGGCAGCCCACCAGGCTCCTCTGTCCCTGGGATTCTCCAGGCAAGAACACTGGAGTGGGTTGCCATTTCCTTCTCCAATGCATGAAAGTAAAAGTGAAAGTGAAGTCGCTCAGTCATGTTCAACTCTTCACGACCCCATGGCCTGCAGCCTACCAGGCTCCTCTGTCCATGGGATTTTCCAGGCAAGAATACTGGAGTGGGATGCTATTGCCTTCTCCGGTGAATTATGCTAGCAATTACTAAGTCTGAGGAGGAAGCTGTAGAACCCCTGGATTTGTAGCCAAGTTGGACAGAAGTAGAGGTAACTTGAGGAACCTAATACTTGAGACTAACATCTGAAGTGAGGCCTGTAGTCTGTGGAATCCAACCCCAACTCCAGGAGTTGGTGTCAGATTTGGCTGACGTAAGGAAGGGGAGAACACCAGACACAGTCTGGCTTTGAATAGTGTTCAAACAATTATAATAACATAAACTGAACACTGATCTTACCAAAGTTACAATATAATTATAAAAATACAATTATGATTCAAAAATAATTGAAAGAGAATGTGTGTGTGTGTGTCTGATGGTGTTGGAGTGGAGCCTCAGTAAGAAAGCACTAAATCCTTATCTTCCATGATGGAAAGTCAATAGATAATTCTTGAAACTGAAACAAATGAGATATCATCATATATTAATGCTTTTAGAATTGTGAAGGGAATGCAAAGGGAATAGCCTGCAAAATGCAGGAATGGGGTTAGATACAGGAGGCAGTGGCAGAATGTACTTTATTTTATAAGCAGTTTTCTAGAATGTTTAGTTCTTTTAAACTATGTATATGGGTAACTTTGATTAGCATGAAAATAAATTTATTTTTGAAAACAATAGCACCCTACAGATATCCAGAAAGGAGAATGGATTGAAATCATAGGAGATGAAAACCAGAGGGACTAGTTAAAACCCTATAGCAGCAGTTCACGAAAAGGGATAATCTGTACCAAATGAACGCAGTTTCAGTGGGAATAGAGGAACAAGGACAAATATATCATGGTCACCAGTCAATTAGGGAGGAAACAAAAGAGAGAAACATGTCATAACTGCTACATTTTTGTCTTTTATAATTGCATCTACGGAAGTGCCATTCTTAGAGACAGGAAGTATAGGAGGAAGAACAAATTAACAGGAAAGATAATGAGATTAGTTTGGATGTCATGGATATGAGAAGCTGACTTCTAGGGCCCAGAAGAGAGATTATAGGTCTGGATCTATGTTTGCCAAGAGCAGATTATCAGTGATAAGTAATTAAAGCCAACATTGACACAGTAAAGATCAGCCAAGAGAGAGCTAACACAGAGATAAGAAAGTCAACAACTCAACTCTGGTGAAAGCCAACATTCAAGAGCAAAGAAAGAAGAGACACTGCAAAAGAGAAGGAAAAAAAGACAGACGTGCAGATACCAAAATACAGGGATGTCTCAGACTCCAGGAGAAGGAAGAGTGCCAACATGAGAGGGATCTGAAGTGTCAGTGTGAAAGAGAAGTGGTCAAAACAAATATTAAAAGAGTCTGTTATATTTGGCAGAAGTGGTTTAAAGATAGCAGGAAGCTAAGAGTAACATTTTGTGGAAGAGAACAACTAGGAAGAGACGGCAAGAGAAGTAGTCGAACCCACATGGGGAAAAGGATCAAAGGAGGGTTGTTTGTGTGTTTACCTAATGTCTCTTTTTTTTTCTGATCACAAAAATCAAATATGCTTTACAAAGAGAATTTGAAATATTATTCAGCCATGAGAAATGAGGCTATCCAGCCATTTGCAACAACATGGATGGGCCTTGAGTACATTATAAGTGAGATAAGGGAGACAGAAAAGACAAGTGCCATATGATATCACTTTCATGTGGAATCTTAAAAAAGCCAGACTCATTAAAAACAGAGTAAATGGTGGTTACCAGGGGATGGGGGCAAGGGGACAAAATGTATGTTGTTTAAGGTTATAAACTTGCAACAAGCAATACATAAGCCACAAAGATCTAATGCACAGTATAATCAATTTTGACAACAACAGTATACTATAATTATGTAATGTGATAATGTCACTACAATGGTAATCATATCATGACATACAAATGTATCAAAGCAACACATTGTACATCTTAAATTTATATGATGTTATATGTTGAATTTATTCAAAAAGAAAAAATTTGGAAATGAATGCAGAGATCATATTTTGATATACAAATTATCAATGTATTTTTCACTTCCACTCCTTGTTAACAATGTTTTTTTTTTCTTCATTTAAATTAAAAGGCAACATACACACTTTCTCAAGAGAAGGAAAATGCTTTGGAAATAGAAAATTGCTTAGGATTTTAAAACCAGAGTACCTAATATTTTGAGATTCAAAAACATTTTGCCTTACAGAATTCAATGCATCTATCTTGGGTCATAACTAAAAAGATTTGGAAAACTATGTGATATATAAGAATCAATTTTTCCCAGCCCCACCACAAATCAGCCTCCAGACTTAGGGAAGGAAAAGTTGAAGAACTTCCATATTGATGTATCCCTGGTGCTACCTCTAGTTCAGAATTGAGGGAGGGGGTCATGCCTGAAAATCCAGGTGAGTGTGAGAGACTCCAGAGAAGAAGAAACCTGTGCCTGGTTTTCTACCTGTGATTTGAAAAAATGACAAGAGTTTTGGAGTTTTCTGGACCTAGCTTGCTTGGGAGCAGTGGCAGAGGACTAGCTACATGGACATCTGGGATTTACACAACCTTATCAAATTTCTTGTGCTCTGAATGGCATAGAATACCCAAGAAGGCCATAGTGTTAGCTGAGAGAAAACCAGACTGAGAGAGGCCTTGCATCAAGAAAGCAGAGTGCTGAGCTGTGTGAACTGACATCTGAAGCCAGATAGGAGATGACTTTGACCTTCTGCCAGTACAGACGGATGATGGCAGAGAGCTAGCTCATTGGTCCCCAGAATCACAGCCTTGGCTTGCCAAATATACCCGCAACTTAGTCATAGATCTGGAAACTCTATAAGTAAATATCTACCTCCCCATTCAACTGAGGGTTTGAAATAGAACTTACACTTATTTGCAGAAAAACTAAAGAAAGGTTTTTTTTTCTTCCCTCTGATTATGGATCAAGACTTATGCCCATTAGCCATTTAAAAAAAAAATGAAAATAAATGTCATACACGTCAGCACTGAGAGATATCCATCATTAACATTTTGGTGTATTTCTATACTGTCTTTTATAAATCTATGTAAATATGTATTTTCAACTTGGGATTAAATCTGCTATATAGTTGTGCATACTGCTTTTGAAAATTTTTAAATATCATAAAGATATAACCAGAATTGAAAGAGACACATGTACCCCAAATGTTCATCGCAGCACTGTTTATAATAGCCAGGACATGGAAACAACCTAGATGTCCATCAGCAGATGAATGGATAAGAAAGCTGTGGTACATATACACAATGGAGTATTACTCAGCCATTAAAAAGAATACATTTGAATCAGTTCTAATGAGATGGATGAAACTGGAGCCAATTATACAGAGTGAAGTAAGCCAGAAAGAAAAACACCAATACAGTATACTAACACATATATATGGAATTTAGAAAGATGGCAATGACGACCCTGTATGCAAGACAGCAAAAAAGACACAGATGTGTATAACGGACTTTTGGACTCAGAGGGAGAGGGAGAGGGTGGGATGATTTGGGAGAATGGCATTGTAACATGTATACTATCATGTAAGAATCGAATCGCCAGTCTATGTCTGACGCAGAATACAGCATGCTTAGGGCTGGTGCACGGTAATGACCCAGAGAGATGTTATGGGGAGGGAGGTGGGAGGGGGGTTCATGTTTGGGAACGCATGTACACCTGTGGAGGATTCATGTCAATGTATGGCAAAACCAATACAGTATTGTAAAGTAAAATAAAGTAAAAATAAAAATTAAAAAAAAATGTAACTACTCCTTAGGGTATATGAGCCCAGGCAATGATACAATTTAATATCATATAAGCATTGTAATGAAGTTTTGTTGGTCTTTAAAATGACAAGGGTATCTCTAAACCTGTTTATTGAAAGAATGAGTGATGCTGTGTAATCCTGAGTGAATTATTTATTCCTCTAAATTTGGTTCCTCATTTCTAAAATAAAAATAATGAGTTTCTACTCAGGAAGATTTTATGAAGAATAAATGAAATTAATAGATAATTGATACAAATTAAAATCGTTCCTGGCATGGAGTTGCTCAATCATTAATAACTATAAACTCTGGCCTTTAACTTGTGTTACAGTATATGTTACAATATATGGATAATTAATCACATAGATAAAATTATATGATTTCTAGAAATATCATATAAATATCTTAATGGCTAAAAGAGAAAAAATGAGATGTAGAAAAATGCTACCAAAATAGGTAAAAGTAATTTACAAATATAAAGTTATATAGATATAAACATATAGCATGAATGAGTTTAAATATTTTGGAGGATAGTTTAAAATAACTTCTTTTTAAAACTGTGTATATGATACACCTATAAAATTTTAGGTCTCCATAAGGGAATTTTTTCTTTTAATTCTTGAGGATGTTTTCACTGTTTCTCTATGAAGAATTAACAATAAAAGTCTGTTGAAATAATGAGAAAAAAAAGATATATTCTAACTTTTAAACATTTTAGAAAATTATTTTTAAGAGTGTCACAGATTTCATTATATGGTACATATGTGATTTTTTTCTAGGATCACTTTGTGATTTCTTGTTCTAGATGATAAAGCAAGAAGAATATGTGTGAAGTTCACTGATGAACTATGGGAACTATGATAAGACCACAGTAGCAGTAACTGTGCCTGTTAGACTGCTAGAGTTTTACTGCCTATGCTACTAAGTAAGATAATTTTTAAAGTGTTTTTTTTTTTAAATATGGACCCTTTCTAAAAGTCTATTAAATTTGTTACAATAGTACTTCCAATAATGGGGGGTTTGGGGACTTTCTGTTTTTTTTGGTCACAAGGCATGTGTGATCTTAGCTCCCTGACCAGTGATCAAACCCACACTCCCTGCACTGGAAGGTGAAGTCTTAGCCACTGGACCACCAGGCAAGTCCCCCTAAATGAGATAACTGAATGAATAATCATAATGAGTATGTAGATCAAGGTAAAAAAAAGATGAAAAAAGCACCTCTTATTTTAATATAACAGTGTCTGGGGAGACAGGAGCAGGGAGAGGAGATGCTGTGAGAATATCGAGCTCTGGTCATAAGGTTGGACTGCTAAGGTATATATCCTTCTTATTCTGCATGCAGATATGCATGAACTCTTTGATATTCTTGGGAATCTGATTTTTAATGGAGACTAAACAGGAAAGGTCACTAATATCAATGTGATATCAGCCATATCCACCCCAAAATTTAATAACTCAAACCAAGAAACCCTCCTGCTTAGAACTAAGGAATGGGTATTTATTTATTTTAGGAATGGGTATTTAAAAGGTGGACTTTTGGTGCTGTTTCTTCCTTCTCTGTTTTGCCACATCCAGCATGTAGAACTCTTCCCTTTCTTTCCAGCCTGTGTTCAATTTGAGATGGGCTCATGCAGATGGAAAGAGTAGACATTTGTTCATCTTTTCCTTCATGTCTCTCAAAGAATATACTTATTTTTCTTTGGAGAAGTCAGCCCTCCCCATTCTTAGTCATACTACTTAGGTAAGACTGACCCCAGTCTGGCTCCAGAAGTGGGCCCTAAAATTAGCCTAAGCCAATCAGCACTCGTTGGAAAAGATCGTGATGCTGGGAAAGATTGAGGACAAGAAGAGAAGGGGGCAACAGAGGATGAGATGGTTGGATGGCATCACCAACTCAATGGACATGGGTTTGAGTAAACTCTGGGAGATAATGAAGGACAGTAAACTTGGCATGCGGCAACCCATGGGCTCTCAGAGTCAGACATGACTAAGTGACTGAACAATAACAAAATCAGTATTTAATTTCCTTAAGCCAAGAAATTAATTTATAATTTATGAAGTAGTTACCAGAAATAGGTTCTCCATTGGTCTCCGGTTGGGTAGTGTGAAGATGTGAAATTTGCACCATGGGTATGCAGGATGGGGAACCAGCATGATTTCTGAGAATAAAGCTGACACCACCGAAGGCAGAACAGGAAAACAGAAAGAAACAAACTCTGTGGAGACAATTTGAGCCACTGTGTCAGGCCTTAGCTGAAACTAATCTCAGTTTTAATGTTTTCCATTATGTGAACAATATCTTTAAATTTTTAAGCAAATTTAAGTTAGGTTTTCTGTCCCAAAACAATGGAATAATACCTAATATCAACAATTTTGGAAGGATTTGAATGAGCCATTTTCATCTGACTTTACTTTCCTAGCTGACTGAGAATCTCCTTAAATATAGATGACTATCATTTATTAAATACATCACACAGTGAAATTTAGGTTTGGAAAGAGACACATTTTTTAAAATGGTAAATTTTCCAATCCCCTCCACTAAGTTATATTTCTAGGTAGAGAAAAATTGGTAGCTAAAAGAATAAATATTTTATGAATGCTTACATATTATCAAATTACCTTCCAGGAAGGTGGCTCCCACAGCCATTTATGACCAGGAGTTTTAATTCAGTGAGAGTAAGCTGGTTATGGTTGTAGCTTTCAGTCAGTCAGTCAGTCCAGTCACTCAGTCGTGTCCGACTCTTGGCGACCCCATGAATCGCAGCACGCCAGGCCTCCCTGTCCATCACCAACTCCCAGACCTCACTCAGACTCACACGCATTGAGTCAGTGATGCCATTCAGCCATCTCATCCTCTGTTGTCCCCTTCTTCTCCTGCCCCCAATCCCTCCCAGCATCAAAGTCTTTTCCAATGAGTCAACTCTTCGTATGAGGTGGCCAAAGTACTGGAGTTTCAGCTTTAGCATCATTCCTTCCAAAGAAATCCCAGGGCTGATCTCCTTCAGAATGGACTGGTTGGATCTCCTTGCAGTCCAAGGGACTCTCAAGAGTCTTCTCCAGCACCACAGTTCAAAAGCATCAATTCTGCCACGCTCAGCCTTCTTCACAGTCCAACTCTCACATCCATACATGACTACTGGAAAAACCATAGCCTTGACTAGACGGACCTTAGTTGGAAAAGTAATGTCTCTGATTTTGAATATGCCATCTAGTTTGGTCGTAACTTTTCTTCCAAGGAGTAAGCATCTTTTAATTTCATGGGTGCAGTCACCATCTGCAGTGATTTTGGAGCCCCCCAAAATAAAGTCTGACACTGTTTCCACTGTTTCCCCATCTATTTCCCATGAAGTGATGGGACCGGATGCCATGATCTTCATTTTCTGAATGTTGAGCTTTAAGCCAACTTTTTCACTCTCCTCTTTTAAGGCTTTTTAGTTCCTCTTCACTTTCTGCCATAAGGGTGGTGTCCTCTGCATATCTGAGGTTATGGATATTTATCCTGGCAATCTTGATTTCAGCTTGTGTTTCTTCCAGTTCAGCGTTTCTCATGATGTACTCTGCATATAAGTTAAATAAGCAGGGTGACATTATACAGCCTTGACGTACTCCTTTTCCTATTTGGAACCAGTCTGTTGTTCCATGTCCAGTTTGAACTGTTGCTTCCTGACCTGCATACAGATTTCTCAAGAGGCAGGTCAGGTGATCTGGTATTCCCATCTCTTTCAGAATTTTCCACAGTTTATTGTGATCCACACAGTCAAATACTTTGGCATAGTCAATAAAGCAGAAATAGATGTTTTTCTGGAACTCTCTTGCTTTTACCATGATCCAGCAGATGTTGGCAATTTGATCTCTGGTTCCTCTGCCTTTTCTAAAACCAGCTTGAACATCAGGAAGTTCACAGTTCACGTATTAATTGTTGCTGGATGCTGGAGAAATATGAACATGTTTGTAGGCTTTAAAGATTTAACTCACAGAGGAGAGGCTGAAAATGCATAATGGGGATGATGTGACTGTTAAAAAGATCCAAGTCCTAGAGGAGAAGAGAGAATTTAGAATATAGCACCAAAATTACCATTAGGCAAATTTTTAGACAGATACCTCCACCTCAGAGTAGGAGAAATTAAAGATGGAGAAATGGAGTTAGGAGGAGTTAGTAGGAATGGAGTAAAGGATGTAATTTAATTCGTTATATCTACTACTGTGGGCAAGAATCCCCTAGAAGAAATGGAGTAGCCCTGACAGTCAACAAAAGAGTCTGAAATGCAGTACTTGGGTGCAATCTCAAAAATGACAGAATGATCTCAATTTGTTTCCAAGGCAAATCATTTAACATCACACTAATCCAAGTCTATGCCCCAACCACTTATGCTGAAGAAGCTGAAGTTGAATGGTTCTATGAAGAACTACAAGATCTTCTAGAACTAACACACACACACACACACACACACACACACACACACATAAAAAAAAAAAAAAACAGAGAGACAGAGACAGAGATCCTTTTTATCATAGGGGATTAGAACACCAAAGCAAAAAGTCAAGAAATATGTGGAGTAACAGGCAAGTTTGGCCTTGGAGTACAAAATGAAGCAGGGGGCAGGCGAACAGAGTTTTTCCAGGAAAACACACTGGTCATAGCAAACACCCTCTTCCAACAACACAAAGAATTAAACAGATGTAATGAAGTTTCAAAGTGAAGGGATAATAAAAATTGAATAAATCTCTTGACTGCAGCTATGAAATTAAAAGATGCTTGCTCCTTGGAAGAAAAGCTAGGACCAACCTAGACAGCATATTAAAAAGCAGAGACATTGCTTTACCAACAGAGGTCCATCTAGTCAAACCTATGGTTTCTGCAGTAGTCAGGTATGGATGTGAGAGTTGGACTATAAAGAAAGCTGAGCATTGAAGAATTGATGCTTTTGAATTGTGGTGTTGGAGAAGACTCTTGAGAGTCCCTTGGACTACAAGGAGATCCAACCAGTTCATCCTAAAGGAAATCAGTCCTGAATGTTCACTGGAAGGACTGATGCTGAAGCTGAAACTCCAATACTTTGGCCACCTGATGTGAAGAACCGACTCATTGGAAAAGACCCTGATTATGGGAAAGATTGAAGGCAGGAGGAGAAGGGGACAATAGAGGATAAGATGGTTGGATGGCATCACCAACAAGATGGACATGAGTTTGAGTGGGCTCCGGGAGTTGGTGATGGATGGGGAAGCCTGGCGTGCTGCAGTCCGTGGGGCTGCAAAGAGCCAGACATGACTAAGCGACTGACTGAACTGATAGGCAAGGATATCTGCTCTAAATAAGAATAATGAGTGAGGGTTAAGAAGTTTAAATGAAAAAGATATGAAATAAAATCCTCTGCTGCTGCTGCTGCTAAGTTGCTTCAGTCGTGTCCAATTCTGTGCGACCCCATAGACAGCAGCCCACCAGGCTCCACCATTCCTGGGATTCTCCAGGCAAGAATACTGGAGTGGGTTGCCATTTCCTTCTCCAATGCATGAAAGTGAAAAGCGAAAGTGAAGTTACTCAATCGTGTCCGACTCAGCGACCCCACGGACTGCAGCCTACCAGGCTCCTCCGGCCATGGGATTCTCCAGGCAAGAGTACTGGAGTGGGTTGCCAGTGCCTTCTCCTAAAATCCTCTAGAGCAATACAAAGAAAGAGGGGATCAAGTGCACATAAAAGGACTGCTATGCCACACTCAGTTCAGTCCAAAGAACAAGAGCTGTGATTTTTCTCCAGCTGAATGAAATAGCCCAGAGGAAAGTGAGAAAAAGAGTGTTGGTAGATCCAATGTCAAGGAATTTGGGGAAAGAACAGAAGAAGGACAGGGTAATGAGGATGATGAGTTTTCTGGCTAGAGAGCAACTGAAGTGATGCATCCTGGTGTCTGGGTCAAGTAGACAGGAGATAGAATTTGAGAACAGGTATTCATAAGGGCCTGAATGCTGGAATCTCTGTAAGTTTAGAGACATGGAATGAAAGGGGAAGTGGTAAACAACAAAGGAAAGAAAATCCAGAGATACAACAAAATGCAGGGAGCAGCCAGGGGCAGATCCAGAAAGATACAAAGTCATAGAAAAAGAATCAAGGAGAAAGGAAGTCCCAGAAGTCAAAGGAAAAGAGAATGGTTAACAGTTTGTAGAGTGAAAATGGAACCCTGGATTTGGCAGTCTGGTTATTAGTAATTGAAGGAATGATGCTTTTAGCAACATGAGAGAGTAGCAGTCAGATCAACAAGGGTTCAGTGAACAGGAACAATCAGAGGAACAAGTAGTTTAAGAATGTTCCTGGTGAAAAGTGATAGAATGAAACTGTCATACATTGAAAGGTGAAATGGCAACCTACTCCAGTATGCTTGCCTGGAGAATCCCATGGGCAGAGAACCCTGGAGAGCTACTGTCCATGGGGTCACAAAAGACTTAGACATGACTTAGAGACTAAATAACAACAACATAGAGACTCTATCAAGGGCGGGGCAGATATTGAGAGTCTGGTAGGAAAAATCTAGTGAAGATGAATAGACCAAAGATATAGCAGGCAATGCAGCTTGATGAATGAGCAAGGTTTCAGCAGAAACAGGACATATGATGTGTACTCATAGGTGGGAGGTCAGCCTTAGAGAAGATACACCTTTTCCTGAGACAGGAAAAAAGGACTCTTTACTTAAGTTTGGAGGTAGAAGAAAAGGAAGTTGAGGGAGTCCTGATTTCTTCCTACAGGAAAATGACTCATCAGTTCAGTTCAGTTCAGTTCAGTCACTCAGTCGTGTCCCACTCTTTGCGACCCCATGAATCACAGCACGCCAGGCCTCCCTGTCCGTCACCAAATCCCGGAGTTCACTCAGATTCATGTCCATCAAGTCAGTGATGCCATCCAGCCATCTCATCCTCTGTTGTCCCCTTCTCCTGCCCCCAATCCCTGCCAGCATCAGAGTCTTTTCCAATGAGTCAACTCTTCACATGAGGTGGCCAAAGTACTGGAGTTTCAGCTTCAGCATCATTCCCTCCAAAGAAATCCCAGGGCTGATCTCCTTCAGAATGGACTGGTTGGATCTCCTTGCAGTCCAAGGGACTCTCAAGAGTCTTCTCCAACACGACAGTTCAAAAGCATCAATTCTTTGGTGCTCAGCTTTCTTCACAGTCCAACTCTCACATCTATACATGACCATTGGAAAAACCATAGCCTTGACCAGATGGACTTTTATTGGCAAAGTAATGTCTCTGCTTTTAAATATGCTATCTAGGTTGGTCATAGGAGGTGTTAAATAAAACCCATATTAAATTTTTGAGTTAAGAGTTTCTAAAGTATCTCTGAAAGAGATGGGAATACCAGACCACCTGACCTGCCTCTTGAGAAATCTGTATGCAGGCCAGGAAGCAACAGTTAGAACTGGACATGGAACAACAGACTGGTTCCAAATAGGAAAAGGAGTACGTCAAGGCTGTATATTGTCATCCTGCTTATTTACCTTATATGCAGAGTACATCATGAGAAACGCTGGACTGGAAGAAACACAAGCTGGAATCAAGATTGTCAGGAGAAATATCAATAACCTCAGATATACAGATGACACCACCCTTATGGCAGAAAGTGAAGAGGAACTAAAAAGCCTCTTGATGAAAGTGAAAGAGGAGAGTGAAAAAGTTGGCTTAAAGCTCAACATTCAGAAAATGAAGATTGTGGCATCCGGTCCCATCACTCCATGGGAAATAGATGGGGAAACAGTGGAAACAGTGTCAGACTTTATTTTGGGGTGCTCCAAAATCACTGCAGATGGTGACTGCACCCATGAAATTAAAAGACACTTACTCCTTGGAAGAAAAGTTATGACCAAACTAGATAACATATTCAAAATCAGAGACATTATTTTGCCAACTAAGGTCCGTCTAGTCAAGGCTATGGTTTTTCCAGTAGTCATGTATGGATGTGAGAGTTGGACTGTGCAGAAGGCTGAGCGTGGCAGAATTGATGCTTTTGAACTGTGGTGTTGGAGAAGACGCTTGAGAGTCCCTTGGACTGCAAGGAGATCCAACCAGTCCATTCTGAAGGAGATCAGCCCTGGGATTTCTTTGGAAGGAATGATGCTAAAGCTGAAACTCCTGTACTTTGGCCACCTCATGCGAAGGGTTGACTCACTGGAAAAGACTTTGATGCTGGGAGGGATTGGGGGCAGGAGGAGAGGGGAACAACCAAAGATGAGATGGCTGGATGGCATCACTGACTCGATGGACGTGAGCCTGAGTGAACTCCGGGAGTTGGTGATGGATAGGGAGGCCTGGGGTACTGTAATTAATGGGGTCACAAAGAGTCGGACGTGACTGAGTGATTGAACTGAACTGAATTGAACTGAAAGTATCTCTTTAAAATAATGGTCTATTACATTTATTAATATTCTTTTGGGAGCTGGCATTAATCTCAGAAACCTTGTATAAGAGTGAAACAAATTTGTCTTCTCTTTGGCTAATCACTACATAATTACTTTGATATCTCCTCTTAAATCATGTAAACATAAATGCTTTATTATAACTCACATATCAAGCAGAATAACAAAATACATAAACTGATTTATTGCAAATGTCTCTCATTCAACCATACCTAGCAGTCACCATTAGTTTTTCATTTTTTTACAGAAAAGTTAAAAGAAAATCCATACACTTGTGTCTGAGCGGTTTGCCAAAATAATCTCTCAAGTTTGCCACTTCATAGAAAAGGAAAAATATTACCATATATACTAAAAGAACAAATTCAAGACTTTCACAATAATTAAATTTCTCTCATCAAAATATCTTAATACAATCAAATTAATTTTTCATATTTGTAGCTGGATTGCTGGGAGAAATATCAATAACTTCAGATATGCAGATGACACCACCCTTATGGCAGAAAGTGAAGAGGAGCTAAAAAGCCTCTTGATGAAAGTGAAGGAGGAGAGTGAAAAAGTTGGATGAAAGCTCAACATTCAGAAAACAAAGATCATGGCATCTGGTCCCATCACTTCATGGGAAATAGATGGGGAAACAGTGGAGACAGTGTCAGACTTTATTTTTTTGCACTTCAAAATCACTGCAGATGGTGATTGCAGCCATGAATTAAAAGAGGCTTACTCCTTGGAAGGAAAGTTATGACCAACCTAGATAGCATACAAAAGCAGAGACATTACTTTGCCAACAAAGGTCCATCTAGAAAGGCTGTGGTTTTTCCAGTAGTCATGTATGGATGTGAGAGTTGGACTGTGAAGAAGGCTGAGCACCAAAGAATTGATGCTTTTGAACTGTGGTGTTGGAGGATTCTTTGAAATCCCTTGGACTGCAAGGAGATCCAACCTGTCCATCCTAAAGGAGATCAGTCCTGGGTGTTCTTTGGAACGACTGTTACTGAGGCTGAAACTCCAATACTTTGGCCACCTCATGTGAAGAGTTGACTCATTTGGAAAAGACTCTGATGCTGGGAGGGATTGGGGGCAGGAGGAGAAGGGGACGACAGAGGATGAGATGGCTGGATGCCATCATTGACTCCATGCACATGAGTTTGGGTGAATAGGGAGGCCTGGTGTGCTGCGATTCATGGGGTCACAAAGAGTCAGACACAACTGCGCAACTGAACTGAACTGAAAGACATCATAATGGTGAGATTGAAAACTTTGAGCAACAGTTTTTGACCTTCTAAAACCATCAGCAAGCGTTATCTATAACGGTGCAGGTAGTAAATATTTTAGTCTTAAGGGGCAGTGGGTAGGCCGTAAAGTTTCTGTCTGACTGCTCAACTTCACAATTCTAAATAGCCATAAACAAGACTAAATAAGTGGGCTCGGCTGTGTTCCATCAAATCTTTATTTACAAAATAGGAAGCATGCCAGACCAACCTCTGTTCTAAGCAAGAACATTTTCCACAATCACTTCACTTTTTTTTCCATGCTGATGCAACCCTGGAGTCAAACAACGTGGAAATTAGCTTAAATGTACAGCCTTAATATCTGACATTATTGCATAACGTCTTATGCAACTACTGATTCCTTTGGCACATGTTCAATGATAACAGAGTCATTTTATATTCTTTTACAGAAGAAATTTTAAAATGAGTTTCTTTATCATAGCCTTGGGAGCTATACCTCTGACAACAAACTTTTGTCTCCTTAAATGAGTATTGACATAATGTCAGATATCCTGCTTTAAATATAGTTTATCACATTGGATTTTTAAAGTTTTAAGTGGGTTTGTATTTTTTAAGTGTGTTTTTCAATATTTGCTTATAAGAGCACTTTGTTTATATACTCACTTTGATAAATAAAATTACATAACTAGATATTTCAAAATTAAAATAATCAAGTATAATAGAAACAGCATTATCATCAGCAACTGTGGCAATCCATCAAACTGTTGCAGTTGCCAGAACTCTTCTTTGGAGTCCAATAATTAGAAAAGCAGTATGTGATACATAACAATAGACATAGAAGCCAGGAATGGGAAAATGAGGTTTTGAAAGCTCTGTGTATTCAGGATGGCTTCCCTCAAGAGGAGTGGAGAGTTATTTGGGGGAAGAAAACTTCTTTTTTGTTTAGAAAAGCATCTTAATAAGCCCTTACTTACATAAAAATAGACCCCATGTTTAGTCTGAAAGAGAAAGATGGCTCAAAGTTAAGCTACATTTCTCCATTTAATAGACAAACAGAATTTTGGCATGCTCTCCTGGTTAGACACGGGAAAGGAGATTAAAACAGAACTTGGGAAAAGAAGGGGCTGGGCAGAAGTGAAATTGCAGTGAGTACCTGAGGCCTAAACTAGAGGTAAAGAACCCGCCTGACAATGCTGAAGACATAAAAGACACGGGTTCACTCCCTGGGTCGGGAAGATCCCTAGAGAGGGGCACAGCAACCCAATCCAGTACTCTTGCCTGGAGAATCCCATGGACAGAGGAGTCTGGTGGGCTACAATCCATAGGGTCACAAAGAGTCAGACACAACTGAAGCGATTTAGCACAGCATAGCACAACAAATAAGAAATAGGGCCAGTAAGAAGTCTACTCTGCAGCAGATTGCTAAGAAATGTTAAGAAAAAAAAATATGGATAAATTGGGAATTTGAGATTAACAGATACACACTAGTATATATAAAAGAGATAAACAAGGATCTATTATATAGCACAGGGAACTATATTCATTATAGTCGTGCCCAACTCTTTGCGACCCCATAGACAGTAGCCTCCACCAAGCTCCTCCATCCATGGGATTTTCTAGGCAAGAGTACTGGAGTGGGTTGCCATTTCCTTCTCCACATTATCTTATAATAACCTATAATGGAAAATAATCTGAGAAAGAATAGATATGTACACATACATATACGTATAACTGGATCACTTGGTTGTATACCTGAAATTAACACATTATGAATTAACTATACTTCAATTTAAAAATGATTAAAAATAAGAATAAATTTTAAAATTGAATCACTTTGCTGTACATCTGAAATACTGTAAATCGACTATATTTTAATTTAAAAAGAAAGAAAAAAATTAACACTAATTTATAGCTCACTTCTGCATGGGCTGTAATCCCACTATGTTAGTCCCAAACATATAATCTATGTCCGTTAAATACTCTAGTTTCTAGACAGCGAAGGGGATGCCTCCATGCCTGTAGGGAGAGAGCAAATTAGCCAAGATTGCGTGTTCAGGCTCTCTTGCCTCACGTTTTGTAAATAATGACTATGAAACAGCTGAGATCACTTACAGCACTGTGCATCCACATCAGGAGGTACTTGCTTGGTCATGGGCTACTTTGTGCTATGCACATGTATAACATCCACCTAAAAAGGGGAGCCATATTACTGTTGCATCATGGCTGTGTTTGTTGGGTCAGCCAGGAGAGGAGAGGATATAGTATGTCTGCTGTTACAGGTACTGTGCCATCCAGGAGAGAATAAATGCATCTGTAGTTCCTACAGCTCCTTGAGTTTCCTTCCAGACTTCAGGCTCATGCATTGCCTACCCCAGGTTCAATGAACAGTACACACAGTGAGATACAGCAAGACAATTGGCATCACGGATAGGATGATCAGCAATACAATGCCCATCCATGGAATGAAGTAGTAGAGAGGAGAGTGGCCTGGGGAGGGGCGATGAGAGAAAGCCAGAACCAGGGGGGTTGGGAGCAGAGATACAGACTATGTGGTGTCCAAGAGAACTGGTTCTCCACTGACCACACTTTCTCAGGCGGCTGTGCTGGCTCCTCCTCATTTCCTAAATACCAAACATTTCACTGGGCACCACAACTCAATCCTCAAACCTCTTTTCTTCTCTGCTTTTATTCATATCTTAAGTCAAGGCTTTTCAAAATGTGGGCTGCCACCCACTAGTGGATGGTGAGGTTGAGTTGGAGGGCCATAACCAGTTATTTTTAATGAAATAAAAGAAATATCACTGAAAATGTCAGAGCACAACATCTGTGGTAAGGATCAGTTTTGTTTCATCCATTTTGAATCAGCATGCGTGTGCCTGTGTACCACATTGTAGCGTGATATGCATTTCTCACTATAGCTGTGGTCCAAAAGTGAAAAGCACTGTTTTAGGTGATCTGATCTAGTGCCACAGTTTTAAATACCATCTCTATGCTAATACTTCAGAAATGCAAACTTGTATCTTCCATGGAACTTGACTGCTGAACTCCAGACTCATTTATTCAGTTACTTACTTGATATCTCAGTTTGGATGTCTACCATTCAAACTTGCAAATCAATCTACTGCAAACTAATCTCACCAAATCCAAAAACCTGGTTCCACCCCAATGGTCTGTGTATTGCCTGCTTCTCTTGTAGTCTTCCCATCTCAAAATAAGGCAATTTATTTTCTGGCTCCTCAGATCAAAAATTTTTCAATCATCCCCAACTTCTCTTTCTCTCTCATACTCCCCATTTACTGCATCATCAAATTCTGTCAACTCACACTTCTATATCTATCAAGAATCTTACCACTTCTCACCACTTTCATGGCCTCCACCCTAGCCCAACTGCACCCTCATATTTTGTCCAGATTGTTGCACTAGCTTCCTTCTTCTTCCCCTTACCCTTCTCTAGTATACTCTCAAAAGAGAACCAAAATGATCCTATACAAGTATAAAAGGGAACATATCCCTTCTCTAACTTAGAAGCCCTTCAGTTCAATTCAGTTCAGTCGCTCAGTCGTGTCCGACTCTTTGTGATCCCATGAATTGCAGCACGCCAGGCCTCCTTGTTGATCACCATCTCCCAGAGTTTACTCAGACTCACGTCTATCGAGTCAGTGATGCCATCCAGCCATCTCTTCCTCTGTTGTCCCCCTCTCTTCTTGCCCCCAATCCCTCCCAGCATCAGAGTCTTTTCCAATGAGTCAACTCTTCGCATGAAGTGGCCAAAGTACTGGAGTTTCAGCTTTAGCATCATTCCCTCCAAAGAAATCCCAGGGCTGATCTCCTTCAGAATGGACTGGTTGGATCTCCTTGCAGTCCAAGGGACTCTCAAGAGTCTTCTCCAACACCACAGTTCAAAAGCATCAATTCTTCAGCACTCAGCTTTCTTCACAGTCCAACTCTCACATGCATACATGACCACTGGAAAAACCATAGCCTTGACTAGATGGACCTTAGTTGGCAAAGTAATGTCTCTGCTTTTGAATATGCTATCTAGGTTGGTCATAACTTTTCTTCCAAGGAGTACGCATCTTTTAATTTCATGGCTGCAGTCACCATCTGAGGAGAAGGCAATGGCACCCCACTCCAGTACTCTTGCCTGGAAAATCCCATGGACGGAGGAGCCTGGTAGGCTGCAGTCCATGGGGTCGCTAAGAGTCGGACATGACTGAGCAACTTCACTTTCACCTTTCACTTTCATGCATTGGAGAAGGAAATGGCAACCCACTCCAGTGTTCTTGCCTGGAGAATCCCAGGGAAGGGGGAGCCTGGTGGGCTGCTGTCTATGGGGTTGCACAGAATTGGACACGACTGAAATGACTTAGCAGTCACCATCTGCAGTGATTTTGGAGCCCGAAAAAATGAAGTCTGACACCGTTTCCACTGTTTCCCCATCTATTTCCCAAGAAGTGATGGGACTGGATGCCATGATCTTCATTTTCTGAGGACTTCTCAATTTTATGAAAATAAAATCCAGTGTTATTAAAATGACTATAAGGCCATACATGAATATCTATACCCCACCAATCCTCCCTGATGTTATTGAATACTCTTCTTTTTACTGTTTTTCCCCTTCAGCCACTGTCTCCTTAAGTCTGAACTTACCAGACATGCTCCTACCTCAGGGCTTTGGTACATGCTATTCAAGTTATTGTAAAGGTTCTTACACCAAAAATATATGAGGCTGCAGATTTCATTGTATTCAGGCCACTATTTAAATGTCAGTTTACAGATAGGCCCTCCCTCTACTCACGATTGCTGTTTTCCTATTTTATTCTTGTCTGTAATACATATAACTATACATATCAGAAGGTTTAGATTTTTAAGGCTTGTATTTATTAAAAAAGGGGTGAAAAATGTAATTTCACTACACAGTTTCCAGGAAATCAAAGATGTTCTACACCTTATAGAAAAGAGAAAATAAATGAATGAGAATAAAGGAAAGAAAAATAAAAACCTCAGAGTCTTACAAAAATGGTTAAAATTTGACATGAGAACAAGTATTAAATTTTGAAAATAAACAAAATTCTGAACTTGCAAACAAAATAAATACAACAAAAATAGCTATAAGAATTAAATTTGAGAGATAGTACCAAAAAACCTTCTTACTGAAGATCCTATAAGTTGACTTAAAAAAATAAAATCTGGATCCTTTAAATAAATAAGAAGCCAAAGCTTAAATAGATAAGAAGCTTAAAATAGTAAAGGAAAAGATAAAAGATTATGTCTAAAGATATTTCAATATCACTGAGGAACATAGATGCCAAAAATCCTTAACAAAATTCTAGCAATTAGAATCCAACAACACATTAAAAAATCATACACCATGACCAAGTGGGCTTTATCCCAGGGATGTAAAGATTCTTCTATATCCACAAATCAATCAATGTAATACACCACATTAACAAATTGAAAAATAAAAGCCATATGATTATCTCAATAGATGCAGAGAAAGCCTTTGACAAAATTCAACATCCATTTATAATAAAAACCCTCCAGAAAGCAGGAATAGAAGGAACATGCCTCAACATAATAAAAGCTATATATGACAAACCCTTAGCAAACATTATCCTCAATGGTGAAAAATTGAAAGCATTTCCCCTAAAGTCAGGAACAAGACAAGGGTGCCCGCTTTCACCACTACTATTCAACATAGTTCTGGAAGTTTTGGCCACAGCAATCAGAGCAGAAAAAGAAATAAAAGGAATCCAAATTGGAAAAGAGGAAGTAAAACTCTCACTGTTTGCAGATGACATGAGCCTCTACATAGAAAACTCTAAAGACTCCACCAGAAAACTACTAGAGCTAATCAATGAATATAGCAAAGTTGCAGGATATAAAATCATCATACAGAAATCCCTTGCATTCCTATACACTAATAATGAGAAAATAGAAAGAGAAATTAAGGAAACAATCCCATTCACCATTACAATGAAAAGAATAAAATACTTAGGAATATATCTACCTAAAGAAACTAAAGACCTACATATAGAAAACTATAAAACACTGGTGAAAGAAATCAAACAGGACACTAATAGATGGAAAAATATACCATGTTCATGGATCAGAAGAATCAATATAGTGAAAACGAGTATACTACCCAAAGCAATCTATAGATTCAATGCAATCCCTATCAAGTTACCAGCGGTATTTTTCACAGAACTAGAACAAATAATTTCACAGTTTGTATGGAAATACAAAAAACCTCAAATAGCCAAAGCAAGCTTGAGAAAGAAGAATGGAACTGGAGGAATCAACCTGCCTGACTTTAGGCTCTACTACAAAGCCACAGTCATCAAGACAGTATGGTACTGACACAAAGACAGAAATATAGATCAATGGAACAAAATAGAAAGCCCAGACATAAATCCACACACCTATGGACACCTTATCTTGGACAAAGGAGGCAAGAATATACAATGGAGTAAAGACAATCTCTTTAACAAGTGGTGCTGGGAAAACTGGTCAACCACTTGTAAAAGAATGAAACTAGAACACTTTCTAACACCATACACAAAAATAAACTCAAAATGCATTAACGATCTAAACGCAAGGCCAGAAACTATAAAACTCCTAGAGGAGAACATAGGCAAAACACTTTCCGACATAAATCACAGCAGGATCCTCTATGATCCACCTTCCAGAATATTGGAAATAGAAGCAAAAATAAACAAATGGGACCTAATTAAAACTAAAAGCTTCTGCACAACAAAGGAAACTATAAGCAAGGTGAAAAGACAGCCTTCAGAATGGGAGAAAATAATAGCAAATGAGGCAACTGACAAACAACTAATCTCAAAGATATACAAGCAACTCCTGCAGCTCAATTCCAGAAAAATAAACGACCCAATCAAAAAATGGGCCAAAGAGCTAAACAGACATTTCTCCAAAGACATACAGATGGCTAACAAACACATGAAAAGATTCTCAACATCACTCATTATCAGAGAAATGCAAATCAAGACCACAGTGAGGTACCATTTCACACCAGTCAGAATGGCTGTGATCCAAAAGTCTACAAGCAATAAATGCTGGAGAGGGTGTGGAGAAAAGGGAACTCTCTTACACTGTTGGTGGGAATGCAAACTAGTACAGCCACTATGGAGAACAGTGTGGAGAGTCCTTAAAAAACTGGAAATAGAACTGCCTTATGACACAGCAATCCCACTGCTGGGCATACACATTGAGGAAACCAGAATTGAAAGAGACACATGTACCCCAATGTTCATTGCAGCACTGTTTATAATAGCCAGGACATGGAAGCAATCTGTATGTCCATCAGCAGATGAATGGATAAGAAAGCTGTGGTACATATACACAATGGAGTATTACTCAGCCATTAAAAAGAATACATTTGAATCAGTTCTAATGAGATGGATGAAACTGGAGCCTATTATACAGAGTGAAGTAAGCCAGAAAGAAAAACACCAATACAGTATACTAACGCATATATATGGAATTTAGAAAGATGGTAATGATAACCCTGTATGCAAGACAGCAAAAGAGACACAGATGTATAGAACAGTCTTTTGGACTCTGTGGGAGAGGGAGAGGGTGGGATGATTTGGGAGAATGGCATTGAAACATGTATAATATCATGTAAGAAATGAATTGCCAGTCTAGGTTCAATGCAGGATACAGGATGCTTGAGGCTGGTACACTGGGATGACCCAGAGGGAAGGAGGTGGGAGGGATGGTTCAGGATGGGGAACATGTGTACACCTGTGGTGGATTCATGTCAATGTATGGCAAAACCAATACAATATTATAAAGTAAAAAAAAAAACTTTTAATAAATAAAATAAAAATTACATGTAATTATTGGGTCGGCCAAAATGTTCATTTGGGTTTTTCTATGACATCATACAGAAAAAGCCAAATGAAACTCTGTGGCCAACCTGATAATTAAATTAAATACACCAATAATAAATACTTACCACTTTTCAATTTAAAAAAGAAGATATTTCATCAATGATATAAAATATTTGAAAGGTTAAAAAATCAGACTTACAGATTAAACAAAATTGAAGATTAACAAGTGAATTAAATATGAAAAACAGGTTAGAGAAAGAAATGGAAAGTAAATAAGAACATAAAGTTTAAAGTTTAAGCAACTAGGTAAAGGAGGAAGGGGAAGCCAGAAGAAAACTCTCAGGAATGAACATCTGAGGAACATACTTGGGGCTCTTCTTGTGCTCAAGCAATGAGGGTGGGGACAGGGGTCTCCCTCTAGCTTATCTCCTTTCTCTAATTTATAATTTATACCACACCTAAATAAATACTCTGAGTAAACCAGTTCCATTAAGCTTTAAATTACCTACACAGAAGATCCATAGCTTACTAGCTAGATATTCAAGACCCTCTGCAATCTGTCTTGAGATAGGACTGTATTTTTAATCTTATCTCTAGTCCTATCTTCCATGTCTTCCCAACATGAACCCACCTTTCTGTGAGGCCTTAATTTCTCACCACATTACCACAGCTATGCCCTGCTCACATCACCTTTCCCCACCTCGAACAGACTCTACACTCAATTTCCTGATGAACATGCTCCCTTTGCATCAAGGCATATTTTTACTAACGATACCACTGTCTTTTCTTGAGTATTCTAATGCTCTGATTTCACCAACTTTTCAACTTCTATAGTCTCAGCATCACCTGGGAACTCATTAGCATTTCAAGTTCTCAGGCCCCATGTACACCTACTGAATCAATCCGTGGACGGGGCTCAGCAATCTATGCATTAACAAATTTGGGGGGGATTTTGGTGATGCTAAAATTTAGGTTTTTTAAATAGAAGGGGAGGAAGTCAAGATGACAGAGTAGAAGGACTTGAATTCACTCCCTGTAGCAAAAATATGAAAATTACACAAGTAACTGCTGAACAACCATCCACAAAGATTGGAACCTAACAAACAAGATATTTTACATCAGAAGACAAAGAAGAAGCCACAAGACAGTACGAGAGGCACATTTGCAATACCACTGATTCCATACCTTCCAGATGGGCAACCCACAAACTGGAAAACAATTCTATAACATAGTTTCTCCCACAGGAGTGAGAATTCTGACCCCTACATCAGGCTCGCCAGTCTGGGGGTATGGCATCAGGAAGAGAGGCCCCTAGAGCACTTGGTATTGAAGGCCAGCACGGCTTGATTGCAGAAACTCCGCAGGATTGGAGGAATCCACGCTAGGAAGGTGCAAACAAAGCCTTGTGCCCACTGGGACCCAGTGACTTCATAGGAGACTGGGACAGACCTATCTGTTGATCTTGGAGGGATTACTGAAGAGGCAGGGGTAGCTGTGGCTCACTGTGGGGGCAAGGACACTGGTGGTAGAAGTACTGGGGAGTACTCATCAGTGTGAGTTCTTCCAGAGGCTATCACTTTGATGCTAAGATAAAGTCCCACCCAACAGCCTATAGACTCCAGTGCTGGGATGCCTCAGGTCAAACAATGAACAGAGTGGGAACACAGCCCAACCCACTAGCTGACAGGCTGCCTAAAGTCTTCTGTGGTCCACAGTCACCTCTAAACACAGTAATTGACATGGTCTGCCCAATAGAGGGACAGGACTCACCAGTGGGCAAGCACCAGTCCCTCCCAACAAGAAGTCTGCACAAGCCTCTAGAATAGTCTCATCTTCTAGGGGGCAGACACCAGAAGCAAAAGAGCTTTAATCCTACAGTCTGCAGAACAGATACACAGACACAGATAATTAGACAAAATGAGCAAAGGAGTGTCCCAGATGAAGGAACAAGATAAAACCCAAGAAGAACAACTAAGTGACACGGAGATGGACAATCTACCAGAAAAAGAATTCAGAGTAATGATAGTAAAGATGATTCGAGATCTTGGAAAAAGAATGGAGGCACAGAGTGAGAAGATACAAGAGATTTTCAACAGAGCTAGAAGATATAAAGAACAAATAATTGAATAATACAATAAATGAAATGAAAAATATACTAGAGGGAATTAATAGAATAAATGAGACAGGAGAATAGATAAGTGACCTGGAAGACTGAATGGTGGAAATTTCTGCTGTGGAACAGAATAAAGAAACAAGAATGAAAAGAAATAAGGACAGATTAAGATACCTCTGGAATAATATTAAACACACCAATACTCACATTACAGGAGCCCTAGATGTGGAAGAAAGTGAGAAAGGGCCTGAGAAAATACTTAAAGACATAACAGCTGAAAGCTTCTCTAACAAGAAAAGAAACAGTCACCCAAGTCCAGGAAGTGCAAACAATGCTATTAACCCAAGGAGGAACATAGAGACACACACATTAACCAAACTGACAATAATTAAAGACAAAGAGAAAACATTAAAAGCAACAAGGTAAAAAAAAACACAAGTAACATGCAACAGAATCCCCAAAAGGTTATCGGAAGATTTGTCAGCAGAAACTCTGCAGGTCAGAGGGTCAGTTCAGTTCAATTCAGTCACTTAGTCGTGTCTGACTCTTTGTGACCCCATGAATTGCAGCACGCCAGGCCTCCCTGTCCATCACCAACTCCCAGAGTTCACTCAGACTCACATCCATTGAGTCGGTGATGCCATCCAGCCATCTCATCCTCGGTCATCCCCTTCTCCTCCTGCCCCCAATCCCTCCCAGCATCAGAGTCTTTTCCAATGAGTCAGCTCTTCGCATGAGGTGGCCAAAGTATTGGAGTTTCAGCTTTAGCATCATTCCTTCCAAAGAAATCCCAGGACTGATCTCCTTCAGAATGGACTGGTTGGATCTCCTTGCAGTCCAAGGGACTCTCAAGAGTCTTCTCCAACACCACAGTTCAAAAGCATCAATTCTTCGGTGCTCAGCTTTCTTCAGAGTCCAACTCTCACATGCATACATGACCACTGGAAAAACCATAGCCTTGACTAGACAGACCTTTGTTGGCAAAGTAATGTCTCTGCTTTTGAATATGCTATCTAGGTTGGTCATAACTTTCCTTCCAAGAAGTAAGCATCTTTTAATTTCATGGTAGTGCCACAATATATTTACAGTTATGAAAGGGAAAAACTTACAACCAAGAATACTCTATCCAGCCAGGCTCTCATTCAGAGTTGACAGAGAAATCAAAAGCTTTACAGACAAGAAAAAGCTAAAGAGAATTCAGCAACACCAAACCAACATTACAAGAAATGCAAAAGGGAATTCTGTAAATGGGAAAGAAAAGGCCTTAACTAGAAACAAGAAAATTATCACCGGTAAAGGTAAACATACAGAAAAGATAGGAAATCATCCATACATAAATGTGATCTCAAAACCAGCAATCATGAGAAGAGAATACAAATGCAGGCTATTGGGTGCATTGGAAATTAAGAGACCAGCAACTTAAAGACAACTTGTGCATGTGTGTAGACTCTTGTATGAAAACCTCATGGTAAATGCAAACCAAAATTCTACACTAGATATACACATACACACACAGAAAAAGAATTCAAGCATAATACTGAAGATAGATATCAAATCAAAAAAGAAGAGAACAAAACAGGGAAGGAAGAAAAAACAAAACAAAAACAAATCCAAAACAGTTAACAAAATGGCAGTAAGACACACATATTGATAATTACCTTAGATGTAAATGGATTAAATGCTCCAAAACATAGACTGGCTTGATAGATACAAAAACAAGACCCATATATATGCTGTCTACAAGACACCCATTTTAGATCTAAGGACACAGAGAGACTGAAAGTGAGGGGATGGAGAAAGCTATTCTATGCAAATAAATATCAAAATAAAGTTGGAGTAGCAATATTCATATCAGACAAAATAGTAACAGTCTTTACTTTAAAATAAAGTCTGTTACAAGAGACAAAGAAGGATACTAAATAATAATCAAGGGATCAATTCAAGAAAATATAACAATTGCAAATAAGTATGCACCCAACATGCTGCTGCTGCTAAGTCACTTCAGTCATGTCCGACTCTGTGCGACCCCATAGATGGCAGCCCACCAGGCTCCCCCATCCCTGGGATTCTCTAGGCAAGAATACTGGATACTGGAGTGGGTTGTCATTTCCTTCTCCAATGCATGAAAGTGAAAAGTCAAAGTGAAGTCGTTCAGTTGCGTCCGACTCTTAGCGACCCCATGGACTGCAGCCTACCAGGCTCCCCGGTCCATGGGATTTTCCAGGCAAGAGTACTGGAATGGGTTGCCATTGCCTTCTCCAAAGCACCCAACATAGGAGGACCTTAATATATAAGACAAATGTTAACAGCCATAAAAGGAAAAATTGACAGTAACACAATAATAGTGGGGGACTTTAACATGCCGCTTATATCAATGGACAGATCATACAGACAGAAAATCAGTAAGGAAACACAGGCCTTAAACGACACATTAGATCAAACAGACTTAATTGATAATTATAGAGCATTCCATCTGAAAGCAGAATACACATTCTTTTCAAGTGCACTTAGAACATTCCCCAAGTAGTTCACATGTTGGGCCACAAATCAAGCATCAGTAAATTTAAGAAAGTTGAAATCATATTAAGCATCTTTTCCAACCACAACACTATGAGATAATAAATCAACTAAAAGAAAAATAAAAACCTATAAACAAACAAACAAACATAAACACATGGAAGAGAAATGATACACTGCTAAACAATACACAGATCATTGAAGAAGTCAAAGAGGAAATAAAAGAATACCTAGTGACAAACGACAATGAAAACACAATGACCCCAAAACCTATGGGATGCAACAAAAGCAGTTCTAAGAGGGAAGGTTATGGCAATACAAGAAAAATCTCAAATAAACAACCTAAACTTACATCCAAAGCAACTAGGGAAAGAAGAATAAACAAAACTCAAAGTTAGTAGAAGGAAAGAAGCTATAAAGATCAGAGCAGGAATAAGTGATGGGAGAGGATTCAAATCAATAAAATTAGAAATTGAAAAGTTTCGACTAATACCATGAAAAGGCAAAGGATCATAAGAGAATACTACAAGCAACTCTATGCCAATAAATGGACAACCAAGAAGAAATGAACAAATCGTTAGAAAGCTACAATCTCCCATGACAGAACCAGGAAGAAACAGAAAATATGAACAGACCAATCACAAGCACTGAAGTTGAAACTGTGACTTAAAAATTCCCAAACAAAAGTCCAGCACCAGATGGCTTCATGGATAAATTCTATCAAACACTTGGAGAAGAGTTAACACCTATCCTTCTGAAACTATTCTAGAAAACTTAAGAGAAAGGAACACTTCCAAAATTTTTCTATAAGGCCACTGTTGCTCTAATACCAAAACCAAACATACAACAAAGAAGGAAAATTATAAGCCAATATCACTAATACACATAGATGCAGAAATCTTCAACGAAATCTTAGTAAACAGAATCCAGCAATACATTAAGGAATCACATGCTATAATCAAGTGGGATTTATCCCAAGGATGCAAGTATTTTTTAATATGTGTAAATCAATCAATGTGACATACTACATTAACAAACTGAAGCATAAAAACCGTATGACCACCTCAATAGATGCAGAAAAAGCTTTAGACATAATCCAACATCCATTGATGATAAAAAACTCCCCAGAAAGTGAGCATAAAGGGGACATACCTCAACATAATAAAGGCAGTATGTGACAAACCCACAGCTAACATCATACTCAACAGGGAAAACCTGAAAGCATTTCTTCTACAATCAGGAACAAGACAAGGATGTCTATTCTGGCCACTTTTATTCAAGATTGCTTTGGAAGTCCTAGACATGGCAATTAGAGAGCAAAAAGGGAATAAAAAAGAATACAAATTGGAAAAGAAGAAGTCAAACTGTCACTGTTTTCAGATGACATGATACTATACACAAGAAACCTTGAAGATGCTACCAGAAAACTATTACAGTTAATCAGAATTTCGTAACTGCATGATACAAAATTAATATGCAGAAATCTGTTGCATTTCTATATACTAACCATGAAAGATGAGAAAGAGAAATTAGGGAAACAATTTCATTTACCATTACATCAAAAAGAATAAAATACCTAGAAATAAACCCATCTGAGGCGACAAAAGACCTATACTCCAAAAACTATAAGATACTGATGAAAGAAATTGAAGATGACACAGGGGGGAAAAGTGTGCCGTATTCTTGAATTGGAAGAATCAATATTGTCAAAATCACTATAATACCCAAGGTAATCTACAGACTCAATGCAATCCCTATCAAATTACCAATACTATTTTTTGCAGATCTAGAACAAGAAATCTTAAAATTTGTGTGGAAAAACAAAAGCCCCCAAATAGTACCTGCAATCTTGAGAAAGAAAAACGGAGCTGGAGAAATAAGTCTCCCTGACTTCAGACTATATTATAAAGCTACAGAAATCAAAACAGTGTAGCACTGGCACAAAGACAGACGTATAGATCAATGGAACAGGACAAATAAACCCACACACCTATGGTCAATTAATCTGACAAAAGGAGGCAAGAATATACAACAAAGACGGTCTCTCCAATAAGTGGCACTTGAAAAACTAGACCACTAAATGCAGAAGAGTGAAATTAGAACATTCTCTAATACCATATACAGAAATAAACTCAGAATGAATTAGATCTAAATGCAAGACTGGACACTATAAAACCATTACAGGGAAAACATATAACACTTTGCAACATAAATCACAGCAATAAAAATATAGTGTGGATCCACATCTTAGGGTAATGAAAAATGAAAGCAAAAAATTTGGACCTAAGTAAATTTAAAGCTTTTGCACAGCAAAGGAAAGCATAAGCAAAATGAAAAGACAATCCACGGAATGAGAAATAAAATTACTTGCAAATAGTACAAATGACAAGGGCAACAGGTCGTGCAGCTCAAAAAAAAAAAAAAATTCACAGTTGAAAAATGGGGAAACCTAAATGTCTAAATGCACATTTCTCCAAAGCATATAGATGGTCAAAAAGCACATGAAAAGATGCTCAACATTGCTAATTATTCAGTTCAGTTCAGTCCTTCAGTCGTGTCTGACTCTTTGTGACCCCATGAATCGCAGCACGCCAGGCCTCCCTGTCCATCACCATCTCCCGGAGTTCACTCAGACTCAGGTCCAACGAGTCCATGATGCCATCCAGCCATCTCATCTTGGGTCGTCCCCTTTACCTCCTGCCCCCAATCTCTCCCAACATCACAGTATCTTCCAATGAGTCAACTCTTCACATGAGGTGGCCAAAGTACTGGAGTTTCAGCTTAGCATCATTCCTTCCAAAGTAATCCCAGGGTTGATCTCCTTCAGCATGGACTGGTTGGATCTCCTTGCAGTCCAAGGGACTCTCAAGAGTCTTCTCCAACACCACAGTTCAAAAGCATCAATTCTTCAGCGCTCAGCCTTCTTTACAGTCCAACTCTCACATCCGTACATGACCACAGGAAAACCATTGCCTTGACTAGGCGGACCTTAGTCAGCAAAGTAATGTCTCTGCTTTTGAATATATTATCTAGGTTGGTCATAATTTTTCTTCCAAGGAGTAAGCATCTTTTAACTTCATGGCTGCAGTCACCATCTGCAGTGATTTTGAAGCCAAAAAAAAAATTAAGTCTGACACTGTTCCTACTGTTTCCCCATCTATTTCCCATGAAGTGATGGGACCAGATGCCATGATCTTCGTTTTCTGAATGTTGAGCTTTAAGCCAACGTTTTCACTCTCCTCTCACTTTCATCAAGAGGCTTTTTAGCTCCTCTTCACTTTCTGCCACAAGGGTGGTGTCATCTGCATATCTGAGGTTGTTGATATTTCTCCCAGCAATCTTGATTCCAGCTTGTGTTACTTCCAGCCCAGAGTTTCTCATGATGTACTCTGCATATAAGTTAAATAAGCAGGGTGACAATATACAGCCTTGACATACTCCTTTTCCTATTTGGAACCAGTCTGTTGTTCCATGTCCAGTTTGAACTGTTGCTTCCTGATCTGCATACAGATTTCTCAAGAGGCAGGTCAGGTGGTCTGGTATTCCCATCTCTTTCAGAATTTTCCACAGTTTATTGTGATCCACACAGTCAAAGGCTTTGGCATAGTCAATAAAGCAGAAATAGATCTTTTTCTGGAACTCTCTTGCTTTTTCCATGATCCAGCAGATGTTGGCAATTTGATCTCTGGTTCCTCTGCCTTTTCTAAAATCAGCTTGAACATCAGGGAGTTCACGGTTCACGTATTGCTGAAGTCTGGCTTGGAGAATTTTGAGCATTACTTTACTAGCATGTGAGATGAGTGCCATTTTGCGGTAGTTTGAGCATTCTTTGGCATTGCCTTTCTTTGGAATTGGAATGAAAACTGACCTTTTACAGTCCTGTGGCCACTGCTGAGCTTTCCAAACTTGCTGGCATATTGAGTGCAGCACTTTCACAGCATCATCTTTCAGGATTTGAAACAGCTCAACTGGAATTCCATCACCTCCACTAGCTTTGTTCATAGTGATGTTTTCTAAGGCCCGCTTGACTTCACATTCCAAGATATCTGGCTCTAGATTAGTGATCACATCATCATGATTATCTGGGTCGTGAAGATCTTTTTTGTACAGTTCTTCCATGTATTCTTGCCACCTCTTCTTAATATCATCTGCTTCTGTTAGGTCCATACCATTTCTGTCCTTTATGGAGCCCATCTTTGCATGAAATGTTCCCTTGGTATCTCTAATTTTCTTGACGAGATCTCTAGTCTTTCCCATTCTGTTCTTTTCCTCTATTTCTTTGCACTGATCGCTGAAGAAGGCTTTCTTTTCTCTTCTTGCTATTCTTTGGAACTCTGCATTCAGATGCTTATATCTTTCCTTTTCTCCTTGGCTTTTCGCCTCTCTTCTTTTCACAGCTATTTGTAAGGCCTCCCCAGACAGCCATTTTGCTTTTTTGCATTTCTTTTCCATGGAGATGGTCTTGATCCTTATCTCCTGTACAATGTCATGAACCTCAGTCCGTAGTTCATCAGGCACTCTATCTATCAGATCTAGGCACTTAAATCTATTTCTCACTTCCACTGTATAATCATAAGGGATTTGATTTAGGTTATACCTGAATGGTCTAGTGGTTTTCCCTACTTTCTTCAATTTAAGTCTCAATTTGGCAATAAGGAGTTCATGATCTGAGCCAGTCAGCTCCTGGTCTTGTTTTTGTTGACTGTATAGAGCTTCTCCATCTTTGGCTGCAAAGAATATAACCAATCTGATTTTGGTGTTGACCATCTGGTGATGTTCATGTGTAGAGTCTTCTCTTGTGTTGTTGGAAGAGGGTGTTTGCTATGACCAGTGCATTTTCTTGGCAAAACTCTATTAGTCTTTGCCCTGCTTCATTCCGCATTCCTAGGCCAAATTTGCCTGTTACTCCAGCTGTTTCTTGACTTCCTACTTTTGCATTCCAGTCCCCCATAATGAAAAGGACATCTTTTTTGGGTGTTAGTTCTAAAAGGTCTTGTAGGTCTTCATAAAACCGTTCAACTTCAGTTTCTTCAGTGTTACTGGTTGGGGCATAGACTTGGATTACTGTGATATTGAATGGTTTGCCTTGGAGACGAACAGAGATCATTCTGCCATTTTTGAGACTGCATCCAAGTACTGCATTTCGGACTCTTTTGTTGACCATGATGGCTACTCCATTTCTTCTGAGGGATTCCTGCCCGCAGTAGTAGATGTAACGGTCATCTGAGTTAAATTCACCCATTCCAGTCCATTTTAGTTTGCTGATTCCTAGAATGTCGACGTTCACCCTTGCCATCTCTTGTTTGACCACTTCCAATTTGCCTTGAGTCATGGACCTGACATTCCAGGTTCCTATGCAATTTTGCTCTTTACAGCATCTTGCTTCTATCACCAGTCCCATCCACAACTGGGTGTTGTTTTTGCTTTGGCTCCATCCCTTCATTCTTTCTGGAGTTATTTCTCCACTAATCTCCAGTAGCATATTGGGCACCTAATGACCTGGGGAGTTCTGCTTCTGGTATCCATTTTGCCTTTTCCTACTGTTCATGGGGTTCTCGAGGCAAGAATAATGAAGTGGCTTGCCATTCCCTTCTCCAGTGGACCACATTCTGTCAGACCTCTCCACCATGACCCGCCCATCTTGGGTTGCCCCGCAGGCATGGCTTGGTTTCACTGAGTTAGACAAGGCTGTGGTCCTAGTGTGATTAGATTGACTAGTTTTCTGTGAGTATGGTTTCAGTGTGTCTGCCCTCTGATGCCCTCTTGTAACACTTACCATCTTACTTGGGTTTCTCTTACCTTGGCGTGGGGTATCTCTTCACGGCTGCTCCAGCAAAGCACAGCAGCTGTTCCTTACCGTGAACAAGGGGTATCTCCTTACCGCCACTGTTCCTGACCTTCAACGTGGGATAGCTCCTCTAGGCCCTCCTGCACCTGCGCAGCCACCACTCCTCAGGTTGCTCCTCCCGGCCTCAGGCATGGGTGGCTCCTCCCAGCTGCCGCCCCTGGCCTTTTGCTCGGGGTGGCTCCTCAAGGTCACCGCCCCTGGCCTCGGGCTCGAGGTGGCTTCTCCTGGCCGCCCCCCTCAGGCAGTGTGTCTCCTCCTGGCCGCCACTGACCTCGGACGTGGGGTAGCTCCTCCCAGCCACTGCCACAGACCTCGGACACAGGGCAGCTCCTCTTGGCCGCCGCCCCTGACCTCGGACGCAGGGTAGCTCCTCTCGGCCGTTCCTGCGCCGTCGCAGCCTGGCACTCTAGGCCACTGCTCCTGACCTCGGCCACGGGGTGGCTCCTCTCAGCCGCGCCCAGTGAGCCAGCCTGCAGCCGCCTGCACCCAGTGAGCCGGCTCGTAGCCAATTATTAGAGAAACACAAATCAGAACTGCAATGAGGTCCCACCTCACACCAGTCAGAAATGGCCATCATCAAGAAGTCTACAAACATAAATGCTGGAGAGAGTTTAGAGAAAAGGCAACCCTACTACACTGTAGGAAATGTAAGCTGGAATGCTGGGACTGTAAATTGGAACAGCCGCTGTGGACAATTATATGGAGGTTCCTGAAAAAACTGAATATAGAACTACCATATGGCCCAGAAATCCCACTCCTGGGCATATACCTGAAGAAATTCATAATTCAAAAAGATTCATGCACCCCAATGTTCATTACAGCCACTATTTACAACAGGACATGGAAGCAATCTAAATATCCAACAGATGAATGTATTTAGATGCCGTATATATACGCAATCAGATATTATTAAGCCATAAAAAAATGAAATGCCATTTGCAGCAACATAGATGAACCTAGAAATTATCATATAATGTCAGACAGAGAAAGACAAATATATGATATCACTTTTATGTGGAACCTAAAAAAATTGTACTTAGTGTAGAAAAGTATTTGTACAAAAGAGAAACAGACTCACAGACTTAGCAGACTTACGATTAACAAAGGGGAAAGGTGGAGGGGGGTTGGAGGGATAAATCTGAAGTTTGGGATTACCATATATACACTATTATATATAAAATAATCAACAAGGATCTACCGTACAGCACAAAGAACTCTACTTGGTGTTCTATAATAACCTATATGGGAAAGAATCTGAAAAAGGATAGATATACGCATATGTACAACTGAATCACTTAACTGTACACCAGAAACTAACACAACATTGTAAATCAACTATACTCCATGTCAGTTACAAATGAAAATAAATGAACTTTAAAAATTAAACATAAAGTTTATGAGTGACTAAACTAAAATTTAAGGTTTACAGTTATCTGTTATTTCATTTTTAGTTCATCAAACATGCTAGAATGTAGGCTCTAGAGTCAGGTTACCTAGGTCTGAATCCCATCTTGTCCCTTCTATGACCTTCAAAACTGCTCCTTTTCCTCTCCATACCTTAGTTTCCTCATTTGTTAGGGAGACATAGCATCCTAGTTCCTCAATACCCTGCCTTCTGACTCTTTCCTATCTACCTCTTAAGAAAAAAAAAAAGAAATTAACTGGAGTATGGTTGACTTACAGTGCTGTGCTAGTTTCAGGTATACAGCACAGTGAATCCAGTGTGTGTGTGTGTGTGTGCACGCGTGCGTGCGTGCATGCATGTGTGTGTGTGTGTGTGTGTATTTCCATGGTGGCTCAGACAGTAAAGAATCTGCCTGCAATGCAGGAGACCCAGGTTCACTCCTTGGGTTGTGAATCCCCTATTGAAGGGAATGGCTACCCACTCCAGTATTCTTGCCCAGAGAATTCCTTGGGTAGAAGAGCCTGGTGGGCTACAGTCAGTGGGGTCTCAAAGAGTTGGACATGACTGAGCAACTTAACACACTATTTTCCCCATTCTTTTTCAAGTTCCTTCCCTATATAAGTTTTACAGAATACTTAGTAGAGTTCCCTGTGCTATACAAACTCAGTAGATTTGGATTTCTTAAATGAATTTCTGTATGTACTTTACTGACTCTCCTGTGCTTCCAAAACACAAACTCTCAGTCATGGCATTCAAGTCAAGTCCCTCATGACTAATCAACACATTTCCTACCATTCCCCACCTTGTTGCTTATACACCAACAGAACTAAATTCCTTACAGCACTCCCATTGCCCAGGAGAGCCATATGACTTCATATTGTTATCTTTCAGATATAGAGCTCGCTCTGGAACCCAACTCCACAACCCTGAACATAATCTGCATCCCCTGCCAGACTCACCTCTTCAGTGAAGCCCACCCCACACCCTTCTCCTCTCCCTGACCCACTCCATAAATGGTCACTTCTTTCTTTGAATTATCATTCTCTCTGACACATAAAGCAGTTGTAAAGCTGCAGCTCCTCGAGGGGAAGTGGTACTCATGTGGGATTCTAACATGAAACACAGTATCTGACACATGGAAACATGTGCTCATGAAGATTTACCTAAGGGGGGTGGTGAGGAGGATGATGAGTGAGATGCCAGTTTACTAGCCTGAATCTCCCACTAGCCTATAAACTCTGAGAGCAGTGACATTGCCTAGCACATTTCATCAACGTATCTCCAGTCCTACCCATGCCTCCCCTGTACTCAGTGCTCAAGTGCTTGCTGGATAAATGAACGAACAGAAAGCTAACAATCACAGACAAATAGAGAAAACTCATCATAAAAAGGTAGCAAATAGAAATAGAAGAGAAATATTACCTGTTAGATATCAAGCACTCTCTGAAAGTAACTTGTTGAACCTTACAATATGTGAAACTTGAAATGTATCATCCCTTGTTGTGTGTGTGTGTGTATGTGTATAAAGTCACTCAGTTGTGTCTGACTCTTTGCAACCCCACAGACTGTAGCCTGTCAAGCTCCTCTGTCCATGGGATTTCCCAGGCAAGAATACTGAAGTGGGTTGCCATTTCCTTCTCCAGGGGATCTTCCTGACCCAGGGATCTAACCCATGTCTCTTATGTCTCCTGTATTGATAGGCGGGTTCTTTAACACTGCACCACCTAGGAAGCCCCATCATCCCTCTTTAAGAGAGGATAAAGTTGAGACTCAAATCAGTTGAAGTAACTCATCCAAGGTCAAACAACTATGGTCAGAAGTCAAATTTGAACTAAGATTGCTCTGATATCAAATATTCCACTAAATGACTTGGATTCTTTTTTCCTTAAGAAGCTTGTTACTTAAATAACATTTAAAAAAAGGGACAGGGGTCACAAAGAGTCGGACACAACTGAGCCACTGAACTGAACTGGATGCCAGAGGAAAGATGTGACCGTGATGACAGAAGCAAGAAAGGCAGGGGAGATCAGGGTGTTTGGGGGAGGGTAGTATGGGAAAAAGGAGACAGAAATGGAATGCGGAAAGTCATAGCATGCTGATGAGAAACACTGAGAAAGAGAACTGTGAATAACCAAAATGAATAATAAGGAATAATGGAATGAAGCCCAGGAAGGACAGGCAATGACCACAAAAAGAGAAAAGAAAAGAAAAAAAAAGAGTTCAAGGAGACTATTAACAAGGGCAGGAAATGCTAACAGTTTTGGAAACATTATCAAAAGCAAACCCACAGGGCCTTTCTGCATCTTCAGCACCTCTGGCTGCTAAGCAAGTTACAGTAAAATCCAGAAGTAGGGCAGAGCAGCTCTGCGTGGGAGTTCAAACCACGTCAGCTCCAGGCCTGGGGGGATTGCCCCGGGGCATGGCCAGGGACCTCTCCAAGGTCTGAGAGTTTCATCAGAAGTGGGCAGGGACAGGGTCCCTGTGGGGTGATCTGCTGGGGCTAATGGCCATCTTTACTGGAGAAGTCTGGAGGGGCTCAAAGGAATCTTAACACTTGTAAGAGGAAAAACAGAAAGTCAAGACAATATAGAGGCAGCAGTTTTACGATTCTTTGGCTTCAAACACAACTTATGCAAAGCTTTGAAGAGTAGGAAGGATGTAGGTGAGCAGAGAGGAAAGGATAGGGTATTTTAGGAGGGGAAACTCCCAGAGCAAAGATTCTCAGGCAGGAATTAGCGTGTGATCATGTGTGTGTGTGTGATCATGTGTGTGTGTGCCCATTCGTGCAAGGGATGGGGAAAGTCCAAAAAAGGGACACTCCTGCTTGTACTGGATATGTAAATTTTTTTCTCTAGTGAATTTTGGACTGAAGTTCTTCTTGGAATATATCTTTCAGATCCCAGCATCAACTTAAGATCAAATGGAACCTCAGAGAATCTCCTCCCAGATCCCTCCAGTAAAATGGAGCCAGTGGGTTTATGTGACTTGATCAAGAAAATATGAAAAAAAAAAAAGAATTACAGTATATTTTATGTTGCTAAATGCTAAATAAATTCAAGGATAATGTAATTACTAGGACATTTTTGAGAAGGACAAGGCCTCCCTCCATCCCTCCCTTGTTTCCTTCTTATTTCTCTCCATTACTATTTATTAACTACCAACTGCATGACAAGCACAGTGTAAATGAAAAGACTGACATGCTCCTTGCTTTCATGAAGCTTATATTCTCTGGGGAGAGAAGAGAGGGTGGGATTTGGGGAGAGGGAAGAGGTGAGGCTGCCTTCTTCTAGTTCAGTCAACTGGGCCTGATTTTTTACTCCCATGTTTAAAAAAAAAATCAAGCAGTTTGTATTCAGTTTCCATTTCTACTTCCTGAGTATATGTCTAACTTTTCATAAAGATAGCTAAGTTCAACAAGAATTAAGATGATGTGAGTAATTTATAGATTAGTAAACATGGTGACAAAACGTGGGGAAGTTTCAACCTTTGTAATAATTGAAGAATATAATTTAAAATAAGATTAAGGTACTACTTTATATTCACTGAATTAATGTAAAATACATTTATATTTCATAAAATAATGAAGTTGTTCAATCACTTTGGAGGGTCATCTGGCAGTATATAATAAGAGCTATAGGATTTGTCCTATCTTATGATATAGTCTCATTTTGACCAATATATTTCAAGAAAAGAGTCTATAGAAATATGTATTGAAAATGTCATCAGATATAATATTCAAAGTCCTTTTAAATGATTGACAAGGTAAAGAGAAAACACAATTTTAAGATCCTATTAAGGGGCTCCTCATCCTGTTGTAACAGGAAAAGCTCAAGATGAGTCACCAAAGCCCATGGACATGGGGAAATAAACCCTGAACCCATATTTTCCCTGAGGCTGTTATGCAGACAATAGGTCTGGGAAATATTAACAGGTGTCCCTTGGGGAAAGAGTTTGGGGGTCAAGAAAGCTGAGAAGTACAAACAAAAAAAGGATTTATCCCTTAGGACCTCATGTTCTGTATATTTTTGAGGGGAATTGCTACAGAAGTCATTCACACATTAATTTGGTAAAAAGATCTTGATTGCTAGAAGCATCTGGAGAGTTAATTTTGTATAGAAGATCTGTCATGGAATACTGAGGTTTTTATTTACCCAATTTTGAAAGAAAAGGATCCAATAAAATTAAAACAAAAGCTAATTGCATTACTCAGTTCTGTAAAATATCCTGAATATCTTACATAAATAAAGTCATTGTACTCATATTATTTTATATGAGTATATCCTACTTACTTCACATTATCTCACATTTCCAATAATTGACATAGTTGACATAATCTTCTAATATAATTATATATATCTATAACTTTGAAATACCATGAAGCACATGACCATTCTCAATTGTATTAAACAAATATGCAATATTATTGTTTAGGATCTGGTTTTTCATCATTTTTCTTATGCAAAAACATCTCAGGAATAACACAGGTTCTCATCAGTAATCATGGCTCATTTTGGTGATTGTCTCAGAATCTTCCAGGAGAGGGAGGTTGAGGTGGGAAAGGTTGTACTTGTGAGGAAACTCATAGATGATTTTTGTTGGCCCTTCCCACCTCTGTCCTGGTTGGAAATCAGTCTTAGACCCTGTAAATTAGGCAAAGTTCTAACCCTTAAGAGGCTTACAAAAAATCATCAGTTACACGTTCACACCCAAACATACACCCCTTCTCTTGCCTTCAGTCTTTCCTAGCATCAGGGTCTTTTCCAATGAGTTGGCTCTCTGCATTAGGTGGCAAAGTACTGGAGCTTCAGCTTCAGCATCAATCCTTCCAATGAATATTCAGGGTTGGTTTCCTTTAGGATTGACTGATTTGATCTCTTTCTGTCCAAGAGACTCTCAAGAGTCTTCTCCAAGATGGCAGAGGAGTAGGTGGACGTGGAATACATCTCTCTCCACGGACACATCAGGAATACACCTTCAGACACAGAAGTACATGCAGAACACCAGCTGAGAGTGGACAGGAGTACCTGACCAGAAGAAAAGAATATATAGAACCACGCAAAACTCAGTAGGATGAAGGAACTAGGGGGAAAAACAGGAGTGTTAGTAGGACTGTTCATGCCCTTGGCAGGTGGGGGAACTGAAGCAGGGGTCCTATCCCCACATCTGGGCAATTGTCTGAGTCAGAGGAGAAACATTTAAGATTGAGAGTGAAACAGCTGATCTGTGGCAGCCTAAATGGAATGAGAATGAGACAGGCCTTGCCACAGCCACACATACCCTGGGCAGGGATGCAGGTCCCCTAGAAGGCACAGCAGCTTGGAGCTGGAGTTTAAGGATTGTGGAGAAATCCCAGTATGAGGGCTGCTATTGACTGCAGAGAGATGGATAGAGGGGATGTGAGGGAAGAGATTGTGGTGGGAAATGCCTGTGGAGGAAAGACAGGCAGCCATGGAAGAAGGTGATACTGCTGAGTAACACGTAGTGGGTGGAGCCATCATCATAGCATCTCTCTCCCCACACTCCCAGCATCCAGAGCTGAACAACAGAGAGGCTGGCCCATCATACGCCTGACACATGGAACTACAGAGTAGGACCCTACCCAAGGTGCCCCTTTAAGTGCCTGACATGCCAATCTACTGGGTAGGACTGCGCCAGGGTGTCCCCTTTATATGCCTGATGTACCAAACAACAGAGAAGTATCCCAGGTAAGGGAGCCCTCTAAGTGTCTGAATAGGCAGAGCTATGGAAAAAGACTGGCCAAAGAGGCCTTCTGATCAGCTGCTACAAGAGGCTCAAAAAAAGACTCTGATAGGGCCATAACTCCTGTGGCAGAGACAGTCCATATTCCTTCACACTTGGTGCTGCCAGGGTCCCTGTAAGCCAAGCAGCTGTGCCATCTTTGTGCTCAACCTCACTGAGGCAGAACTGTCATAGGCAAAACAAGTTTTGAATCTATCCATGAAGGGTCACTTCAATCATATCCAGCTCGTTATGAGACTGTGGCATGCCAGGCTTCTCTGTCAAGGGGCTTCTCCAGGAAAGAATACTGGAGCATATTAGCCAATACTGGTTGCCATACCCTTCTAGAGCACTATATTTCCTGCAGCCCTAGGTGCCAACTCCCCTTAGTAGTTGGTGCTGCCAGAATCCCTGTAACCCAAGCAGCTGCACAACCTCCACACCTGGCACTCACTGTGGCAGACCCAAATCCTCCAGAACAGCCTCAGAAGCAAACCCCAGTGGATGACCCACATGCAAAGGTGGAAATAAAACCACCCTTGAAACCCAGGGGCAGTGTGGCTAAGGAAAAAGACTCAAAACCTTCCCACAAATTGTACAAGCTGAAGATTAATCCAAATGATCAACTAGGCAGACTCTGTGTCTATGGCATATATGAAAGGACATTGAGGGTTCCCACAAAAGAAAACGCACTAGTTCTGATAGCTGTGGACATTGGAGGCAAGAACACACAGGAGTAGGACTAGATTAGCATCTGAGCTGCCCCCACAGCAGGTGCAGAGATCAGCACAGTGTTGGAGAGCATCCTAGGGAGGTGAGGTGGACTGTGACTCCCAGTGAGGGAAAGGACACTGACAGCAGTGACCCAAGAAAAACATTTATTCTTTGTTTTCACTTGCTCTGTAGATTCTTTCAGATTTTTTCTTTTTTCCCCCCTCCTCCACCCCGCCCCATTGCAGTTATTGATTTTACTGGCACTATGAAATCTAATTAAGCTTTTGAGTTTTTTTTCTCTTACATTTTTATTGTTGTTATAAACCTCTGCCTCTACATTGGGCTTCTGCAGTTCTGTGGAATTTTCCTCTTTTTTTTTTCTTTCTTCTTCCTTTTTTTTCTCTCTTTTTTAATTTTATTTTTTAAACCTGCTATTATTTTTTCTACATTTATCTCTTTTTTGCTTCTCCTACTGCTCTCTCCCCCTTGCACTTAATTTTTAATGTATATAAATCCTCTTTATCTATATCCATTCAACTTTGGATATCTGTTCTTTCTTTTCTTTCTTTCCTTTCCTCTCAATATATTTGTTAGTTTTGTTCTGATTGCTTTATTCCCCAGTTGGCACCTTGCTTTAGCTTTGTTTTCCAGTTTGTGCTTTAGTTAGTTTTGTCCTTAACTGGTAGGTATAATATTTTTATTTCCTTTCTTTGCCAGGTCAATCTATTGTACTTTATATTTGCTGGATTGCTTTGATTTTACTTATGGGTGTATATGTATGTGTGTGCATTCCATTATTTATTATTTGCCTGATTTTGTAACTGCCATCTGGGGTTCGTCTTTGGTTACTTGTTTTGGGGTATTTGTTTTAATCTCACTTAATGCCATAATAAACCACTTGTGGGATCTTCATTCCTGACCAGAGATCAAGCCCTGAGCCTGTGGAGTGGGAGTGTTGACTCTAAGACCCTAGACTACCAGAGAACTAACCCTAGGGAGTATCAAATAGTGAAAACTCACACAAAGGAAACCACTTAAAGACCTGGCATCACCCCACCACCTGTGGCACCCTGTGCATGATATCTCAACTAAACAACAAAACAAAAACACAAACCTACTCATCAGCAGACAGGATTACCACCTCACTCAGTCTTGCCCATCAGAGGAAAAACAAAAAAACAGACAAAACTCAGCAAAAATCTCACCCAATACAAAGCTTACGCAAACCACTGGACCAACCTTCAGTTCAGTTCAGTCGCTCAGTCATGTCTGACTCTTTGCGACCCCATGAATCATAGCATGCCAGGCCTCCCTGTCCATCACCAACTCCCGGAGTTCACTCAGACTGACGTCCATCGAGTCAGTGATGCCATCCAGCCATCTCATCCTCTGTCGTCCCCTTCTCCTCCTGCCCCCAATCCCTCCCAGCATCAGAGTCTTTTCCAATGAGTCAACTCTTCGCATGAGGTGGCCAAAGTACTGGAGTTTCAGCTTTAGCATCACTCCTTCCAAAGAAATCCCAGAGTTGATCTCCTTCAGAATGGACTGGTTGGATCTCCTTGCAGTCCAAGGGACTCTCAAGAGTCTTCTCCAACACCACAGTTCAAAAGCATCAATTCTTTGGCGCTCAGCCTCCTTCACAGTCCAACTCTAACATTCATACATGACTACTGGAAAAACCATAGCCTTGACTAGACCGACCTTAGTTGGCAAAGTAATGTCTCTGCTTTTGAATATGCTATCTAGGTTTGTCATAACTTTCCTTCCAAGGAGCAAGCGTCTTTTAATTTCATGGCTGCAGTCACCATATGCAGTGATTTTGGAGCCCCAAAAAATAAAATCTGACACTGTTTCCACTGTTTCCCCATCTATTTCCCATGAAGTGATGGGACTGGATGCCATGATCTTTGTTTTCCGAATGTTGAGCTTTAAGCCAGCTTTTTCACTCTCCTCTTTCATTTTCATCAAGAGGGTTTTTAGTTCCTCTTCACTTTCTGCCATAAGGGTGGTGTCATCTGTATATCTGAGGTTCTTGATATTTCTCCCAGCAATCTTGATTCCAGCTTGTGTTTCTTCCAGTCCAGCGTTTCTCATGATGTACTCTGCATATAAGTTAAATAAGCAGGGTGACAATACACAGCCTTGATGTACTCCTTTTCCTATTTGGAACCAGTCTGTTGTTCCATGTACAGTTCTAACTGTTGCTTCCTGACCTGCATACAGATTTCTCAAGAGGCAGGCCAGGTGGTCTGGTATTCCCATCTCTCTCAGAATTTTCCACAGTTTATTGTGATCCACACAGTCAAAGGCTTTGGCATAGTCAATAAAGCATAAACAGATGTTTTTCTGGAACTCTCTTGCTTTTTCCATGATTCAGCAGATGTTGGCATTAGGAGGGCAGAAACCAAAAGAAAGAAAGAATTCAACCTTGAAGGCTGGGAAAAGGAGACCTCAAATACAATAAGTTAAAAAAAAAATGAAAAGGCAGAGAAACACTGCACAAATGAAGGAACAAACTAGAAACACAGAAGTTCAAATAAATGAAGAGGAAATAGGCAAACTACCTGAAAACGAATTCAGAAAAATGATAGTAAAGATGATCAAAAACCTCGAAAACAGAATGGAGAAAATGCAAGAATCAATTGACAAAGACCTAAAAGAATTAAAGGATAAACATACAGAGACAAACAACACAATTACTGAAATTAAGAACATCCTAGAAGGAATCAATAGCAGACTATCTGAAGCAGAAGAACGAATCAGTGAGTTGGAAGATAAAATGCTATGAAGAGAAGAATAAAGTAAAAAGAATGACAAGAACTAAGGATAGTCTCAGAGATCTCTGGGACAGTATCAAACGCATGACCATTCAAATTATAGGGGTCCCAGAAGAAGAAGAGAAAAAGAAAGCGTATGAGAAAATTTTTGAAGAGATTATAGTTGTAAATTTCCCCAACACGGAAAAAGAAACAGTCAATCGAGTTCAAGAGGTACAGAGTCCCATACAGGATAAACCCAAGGAGAAACATGGCAAGACACATACTAATCAAACTAACAAAAACGAAACACAAAGAAAGAATATTAAAAGCAGCAAGGGAAAAGCAATAAGTAACATACAAGGGAAACCGCATAAGTTTAACAGCTGATCTTTCAGAAGAAACTCTGTAGGTCAGAAGGGAATGGCAGAATATATTCAAAGTACTGAAAAGGAAATATTTACAATCAATATTATTGCACCCAGCAAAAAATCTCATTCAAAATTGACAGAGAAATGAAAAGCTTTTCAGACAAGCAAAAGTTGAGAGAATTCAGTACCACCAAACCAGCTTTACAACAAATGTTAAAGGGACTTATATAGCCAAGAAATATGAGAAGAAAAAAGATCTACAAAATCAACCCTAAACAATTAAGAAAATGGCAATAGGAACATATATATCAATGATTACTTTAAATGTAAATGGACTAAATACTCCAAACAAAAGACACAGACTGGCTGAAGAGATACAAAAACAAAACCCATATACACGCTGTCTACAAGAAACCCACTTTAGATCTAAAGACACATATGACTGAAAGTGAGAGGATGGAAAAATATATTCCATGCAAATGAGAAGCAAAAGAAAGCTGGAGTAGCAATCCTTATATCAGATAAAATAAAAAAAATAAAGCCCTTAAAATAAAGATTACAAGAGATAAGGAAGGACACTACATAATGATCAAGGGATTAATCCAAAAAGAAGATATAATTGTAAACATCTGCCTAGTCAAGGCTATGGTTTTTCCTGTGGTCATGTGTGGATGTGAGAGTTGGACTGTGAAGAAGGCTGAGTGCTGAAGAATTGATGCATTTGAACTGTGGTGTTGGAGAAGACTCTTGAGAGTCCCTTGGACTGCAAGGAGATCCAACCAGTCCATTCTGAAGGAGATCAACCCTGGGATTTCTTTGGAAGGAATGATGCTAAAGCTGAAGCTCCAGTACTTTGGCCACCTCATGCGAAGAGTTGACTCATTGGAAAAGACTTTGATGCTGGGAGAGATTGGGGGCAGGAGAGAAAGGGACGACCGAGGATGAGATGGCTGGATGGCATCACAGACTCGATGGACGTGAGTCTGAGTGAACTCCAGGAGTTGGTGATGGACAGGGAGGCCTGATGTGCTGTGATTCATGGGGTTGCAAAGGGTTGGACATGACTGAGTGACTGAACTGAACTGAACTGAACTGATGCACCCAACACAGGAGCACCTCAATACATAAGACAAACACTAACAGACATAAAGGGAGAAATTAACAATAACACAATAATAGTAAGAGACTTTTACACCCCATTCACACCAATGGACAGATCATCAAACAGAAAATTAATAAGGAAACAGAAGTCTTAAATGATACATTAGATGAGATGGATCTCATTGATATCTTCAGGACATTCCATCCAAATGCAGAATACATCTTCTTCTCAAGTGCACATGGAACATTCTCCAGGGTAGAACAGGCTTGATTTGGGTCACAAATCAAACCTCAGTATATTTAAGAAAATTCTCAAGCATCTTCTCCACCACAGCAGTATGAGACTAGATATCAATTACAAGAGAAAAAAAAACTGTAAAAAAAAAAAAAAAGCACATAGAGATTAAACAACACATTTTGAAATAACCAATGGGTTACTGAAGAAATCAAAAGGGAAATAAAAAAATTTCTGAAAAAAAATGACAATGAAAACATGACAACTCAAAACCTATGGGATGCAGCAAAGCAGTTCTAAGAGGGAAGTTCATAGCAATATAATCCTACCTCAAGAAACAAGAGAAATATTGAATAGACAACCACACTTTACAACTAAAACAACTGGAAAAAGAAGAACCAAAAAAGCCCCCAAAATTAGTTGAAAGAAATAAATTATAAATCAGTTCAGTTCAGTTGCTCAGTCATGTCTGACTCTTTGCGACCCCATGAATCACAGCACACCAGGCCTCCCTGTCCATCACCATCTCCTGGAGTTCACTCAGACTCACATCCATCGAGTCAGCAATGCCATCCAGCCATCTCATCCTCTGTCGTCCCCTTTTCCTCCTGCCCCCAATCCCTCCTAGCATCAAAGTCTTTTCCAATGAATCAACTCTTCTCATGAGGTGGCCAAAGTACTGGAGCTTCAGCTTTAGCATCATTCCTTCCAAAGAAATCCCAGGGCTGATCTCCTTCAGAATGGACTGGTTGGATCTCCTTGCTGTCCAAGGAACTCTCAAGAGTCTTCTCCAACACCACAGTTCAAAAGCATCAATACTTTGGCACTCAGCCTTTTTCACAGTCCACCTCTCACATCCATACATGACCATAGGAAAAACCATAGCCTTGACTAGACGGACGTTAGTCGGCAAAGTTATGTCTCTGCTTTTGAATATACTGTCTAGGTTGGTCATAACTTTTCTTCCAAGGAGTAAATGTCTTTTAATTTCAATGTTGCAGTCACCATCTGCAGTGATTTTGGAGCCCCAAAAAATAAAGTCTGACACTGTTTCTACTGTTTCCCCATCTATTTGCCATGAAGTGATGGGACCGGATGCCATGATCTTCAAATATCAGAGCAGAAATAAATGAAAAGGAAATGAAAGAACCAGTAGTAAGGGTTAATAAAATTAAAAGCTGGTTCTTTGAGAAGATAAACAAAATTGGAAAACCTTTATCCAGACTCAGCAGAAAAAAGAGAGAAGAATCAAATCTACAAAATTAAAAATAGAAAAGAAGAGGTGAAAACAGGCAATGCAGAAATACAAAGGATTGTAAGAGACTATTATGAGCAACTGTATGGCAATAAAATGGATAACCTGGAAGAAATGGATAGGATCTTAGAAAAGTTCAATCTTCCAAGACTGAACCAGGAAGAAACAGAAATTATGAACAACCCAACTGCAAGCATTGAAATTGAAGCTATGATCAAAAATCTTCCAGAAAACAAAAGCCCAGAACCAGATAGCTTCACAGGAGAATTCAATCAAACATGTAGAGAAGAGCTAATGCCTAACCTTCTAAAATGCTTTCAAAAAATTGCAGAGGAGCGAACACTTCCAAACTCATTCTATAAGGCCACCATCACCCTGATACCAAAACCAAACAACTGACAAGAGAGAAAACTACAGGCCAATATCCTGATGAATATAGATTCAAAAGTCCTCAACAAAATTTTAGCGAAGAGAATTCAGTAACACATCAAAAAGCTCATACACCTTGATCAAGTTGGGTTTATTCCAGGAATGCAAGCATTCTTCAATATATGCAAATCAAGTATTATGATACACCATATTAACAAATTGAAAAATAAAACCATATGATAATCTCAATAGATGCAGAAAAAGCCTTTGACAAAATTCAGCACCCATTTATGATTAAAACTCTTTAAAATATGGGTATAGAAGGAACCTACCTCAACATAGAAATGGCCATATATAATAAGCCTACAGCAAACATTATTCTCAATGGTGAAAAACTGAAAGCATTCTCTCTAAGACCTGGAACAAGACAAGGGTGTCCACTTTCACCACTATTATTCAACAGCTACACAGCAATCAGAGAAGAAAAAGAAATAAAAGAAATCTAGGTTGTAAAAGAAGAAGTAAAGCTCTCACTGTTTGCAGATGACATGATAGTGTACATTGAAATCCCTAAAGACAGTATCAGAAAATTGCTAGAGCTAATCAGTGAATTTAGCCAAGCTGCATGAAACAAAATCAATACACAGAAATCACTTGCATTTCCATATACTAACAATGAAAAATCAAACAGAGAAATTAAGAAATCAATCCCATTCACCACTGCAACAAAAAGAAATAAATATTTAGGAATAAACTTACCTAAGGCAACAAAAGAACTGTACACAGAAAATTATAAGACACCAATGAAAGAAATCAAAGATTACATAAACAGATGAAGAGATATTCCATGTTCCTGGGTAGGAAGAATCAATACTGTGAAAATGACTATACTACCAAATGCAATCTACAGATTCAATGTGATCCCTATTAAATTACCAATGGCATCTTTCACAGAACTAGAACAAAAAAAATTAACAACCAATATGGAAACACGAAAGACCCCAAATAGCCAAAGCAGTCTTGAGAAAGAAGAATGGAGCTGGAGGAATCAATCTTCCTGACTTAAGATTATACTACAAAGCTACAGTCATAAAGACAGTATGGTAATGGCACAAAAACAGAAACATAGACCAATGGAACAAGATAGAAAACCCAGAAGTAAATCAATGCACCTATGGGTACCTTGTTTTTGACAAAGGAGGCAATAATACACAATGGGGCAACGACAGCCTCTTCAATAAGTTGTCCTGGGAAAACTGGACAGCTACATGTAAAATAATTAAATTAGAACACTTCTTAACACTATTAGTTCAGTTCAGTTCAGTTAATAAGTCATGTCCAATTCTTTGTGACCCCATGAATCGCAGCACACCAGGCCTCCCTGTCCATCACCAACTCCCGGAGTCTACCCAAACTCATGTCCATTGAGTCAGTGATACCATTCAATCATCTCATGCTTTGTCATCCCCTTCTCCTCCTGCCCTCAATCTTTCCCAGCATCAGGGTCCTTAACACCATACATAAAGATAAACTCAAAATGGATTAAAGACCTAAATGTAAGGTCAGAAATTATAATATTCTTAGAGGAAAAATAGGCAGAAAACTCGATGACATACATCAAAGCAAGATCCTCTATGACCCATGGTTCCTAGAGTAATGGAAATAAAAACAAATGTAAACAAGTGAGACCTGATTAAGCTTAAAAGCTTTTGCACAGCAAAGGAAACTATAAGCAAGGTGAAAAGACAATCCTCAGAATGGGAAAAAATAATAGCAAATGAAACAACTGACAAAGGATTAATTTCCAATATATACAAGCAGCTCATACAACTCAATGCCAGAAGAACAATCCAATCAAGAAGTGGGAAAAGACCTAAACAGACATTTCTCCAGAGAAGACATACAGTTGGCTAACAAACACACGAAAAGATGCTCAACACTGCTTATTATTAGAGAAATGCACATCAAAACTACAATGAGATATCACTTCACACTGGTCAGAAGGTCTGAAAATGAAAGTGAAATTGTTAGTTGCTCAGTTGTGTCCAACTCTTTGCCATCCCGTGGACTATACCCCACCATGATCCTCTGTCCATGGGATTCTCCATGCAAGAATATAGGAGTGGGTTGCCATTTCCTTCTCCACAGGATCTTCCCAACCCTGGGATTGAACCTGGGTCTCCTGCATTGCAGATGTATTCTTTACCATCTGGGCCACCAAGGAAGCCCATCGTCAGGTCTACAAACAATAAATGCTGGAGAGGGTATGGAGAAAAGGGAACGCTCTTGCACTGTTGGTGGGAATGTAAATTGATACAGCCCCTATGGAAGATGGTATGGAGATTCCTTTAAAAACTAGGAATAAAACCATTATGCTGCTGCTGCTAAGTCGCTTCAGCCATGTCTGACTCTGTGTGACCCCATAGACTGTAGTCCACCAGGCTCCTCTGTTCCCTGGGATTCTCCAGGCAAGATTACTGGAATGGGTTGCCATTCTCTTCTCCAATACATGTGTGCATGCATGCTACATTGTTCAGTTGTGTCCAACTGTGTGCGACCCTGTGGACAGCAGCCCACCAGGCTCCTCTGTCCACAGGATTCTCTTGATAAGAACACTGGAGTGGGTTGCCACCATATGACCCAGCAATCCCATTCCTAGGCATATACCCTGAGGAAACAAAAATTGAAAGACACATGTACTCCATTGTTCATTGCAGCACTATTTACAATAGCTAAAACCTGGAAGCAGCCTAGATGTCCATCAACAGATGAATGTTTAAGGAACGTTCATTGTGGTATATACACACAATGGAATACTACTCAGCCATAAAAACGAATGCATTTGAGTCAGTTCTAGTGAAGTGGATGAACCTATAACCTATTATACAGAGTGAAGTAAGTCAGAAAGAGAAAGATCAATATCGTATTCTAACACATATATATGGAATCTAGAAAAATGGTACTGAAAAATTTATTTACAGGGCAGCAAGGGAGAAACAGACATAGAGAACAGACTTATGGACATGGTGAGAGGGTGACATGTATGGAAACAGTAACACAGAAACTTACATTACCATATGTAAAATAGATAACCAATGGGAATTTGCTGTATGGCTCAGGAAACTCTAACAAGGGCTCTGTATCAAGCTAGAGGGGTGGGATGGAAAGGAAGATGGGAGGGAGGTTCAAACAGGAGGGGATATATGTATACCTATGGCTGATTCATGTAGAGGTTTGACAGAAAACAACAAAATTCTGTAAAGCAATTATCCTTCCATTAAAAAAAAATAAATTTTTAAAAATAATTTTAAAAGTCTTCTCCAGCACCACAGTTTGAAAACATCAATTCTTTGGCATTCAGCCTTCTTTATGGTACAACTCTCATTCATTCTATACATGACTACTGGAAAAACCACAGCTTTGACTAGACATATCTTTGTCAGCAAAGTGATATCTCTGCTTTTTAACACACTCTCTAGGTTTGTCATAGCTTTTCTTCCAAGGGGCAAGTGTCTTTTAATTTCATGACTGCAGTCACCATCCATAATGACTTTGGAGCCCAAGAAAAGAAAATCTATCACTGTTTCCATTTTTTTTCCTTTTCCCATCTATTTGCTATGAAGTGATGGGACCAGATGCCATTATCCTAGTTTTCTAAATGCTGTTTAAGCCAGCTATTTCACTCTCCTCTTTCACCTTCTTCAAGAGGCTCTTTAGTTCTTCACTTTCTGGCATTAAAGTGGTATCATCTGCGTATCTGAGGTTGTTGATATTTCTCCTGGCAATCTTGAGTCCAGCCTGTGAGTCATCCAGCCCAGCATCTCTACTTTTCCTTGAATCTGTTCCCTTTGCTCTGAGGACTTCTGCAGTGGCCTCCTAAATGCTCTTCTCATTTTCACTTCCTCTGTTTGTAAATCCATTCTCTCTACATCATTCTGAATAATCTTGCTCAAATATAAACCAGGCCTGTCTCTCATTATTGTTTAGTCATTAAGTTATGTCTGACTCTTTTGCAATCCCATGGATGGTAGCCCACCAGGCTGTCCATGGGATTTCCCAGGCAAGAATATTGGAGCAGGTAGCCATTTCCTTCCCCAGGGGATCTTTCTGATGCAGGGATCATACATGTGTCTTCTGTATTGGAGGGGGATTGTTTACCACTGAGCCACCATGGAAGCCTTGCTCCCTTCACTTAGAGTAAAACCCAAAGTTCCTGTCAAGATGGAGTAAACAAAGCCCTGAATGATAAGGTCCCTACTCAGCTTCTCCCCCCACCCCACACCCTCATCTCACAGTAGGATGCAGGCACTCTGTCTCCCTTTCTCTTCTAGAACTTTCCTCCCTCAGGAACTTTGTACTTGCTCCTTTTTGCCTGGAGTAACATCATCAGACAAAACAGTTAGGCTGAGGCCTGGAGGACAAAAGGGAGCCTATTTCTAATATTAGAGATTCCAAGGGGACATTTCATGCAAAGACGGACACAATAAACGACAGAAATGGTATGGACCTAATAGAAGCAGAAGATATTAAGAAAAGGTGGCAAGAATACACAGAAGAACTGTACAAAAAATATCTTCAGGACCCAGATAACCATGATGGTGTGATCATTCACCTACAGCCAGACATCCTGGAATGCATAGTCAAGTGGGCCTTAGAAAGCATTACTATGAACAAAGCTTCCCTGGTGGCTCAGACGGTAAAGCGTCTATCTACAATGCCGGAGACCCGGGTTCGATCCCTGGGTTGGGAAGATCCACTGGAGAGGGAAATGGCAATCCACTCCAGTACTATTGCCTGGAAAACCCCATGGACAGAGGAGCTTGGTAGGCTACAGTCCATGGGGTTGCAAAGAGTCGGACACGACTGAGCGACTTCACTCACTCACTCACTCATGAACAAAGCTAGTGGAGGTGATGGAATTCCAGTTGAACTCTTTCAAATCATTAAAGATGATGCTGTGAAAGTGCTGCAGTCAATATGCCAGCAATTTGGAAAACTCAGCATTGGCCACAGGACCAGAAAAGGTTAATTTTCATTCCAATCCCAAAGAAAGGCAATGCCAAAGAATGTTCAAACTATTGTGCACTTACACTCGTCTCGCATGCTAGCAAAGTAATGCTCAAAATCCTCCGAGCCAGGCTTCAACAGTATGAACTGAGAACTTCCAGGTGTTGAAGCTGGATTTAGAAAAGGCAGAGGAACCAGAGATCAAATTGCCAACATCTGTTGGATCATCAAAAAAGCAAGAGAGTTCCAGGAAAACATCTACTTCTGCTTTATTGACTACACCAAAACTTTTAACTGGGTGGATCACAACAATCTGTGGAAAATTCTTTAACAGATGGGAATACCAATCATCTTACTTGCCTCCTGAGAAATCTGTATGCAGATCAAGAAGCAACATTTAGAACCAGACATAGAACAATGAACTGGTTCCAAATTGGAAAAGGAGTACGTCAAGGATGTATACTGTCACCCTGCTTATTTAACTTGCATGCAGAGTACATCATGCGAAATGTCAGGCTGGATGAAGCACAAGCTGGAATCAAGGTTGCAGGGAGATATATCAATAACCTCAGATGTGCAGATGACACCACCCTTATGGTAGAAAGTGAAGAAGAACTAAAGAGCCTCTTGTTTAAAATGAAAGAGGAGAGTGAAAAGTTGGCTTAAAACCCAACATTCAAAAAACTAAGATCATGGCATCCAGTCCCATCACTTCATGGCAAATAGATGGGAACACAATGGAAACCGTGACAGACTTTATTTTCTTGGGCTCCAAAATCACTGCAGATGGTGACTGCAGCCATGAAATTAAAAGATGCTTGCTCCTTGAAAGAAAGGCTATGACCAACCTAGACAGCATATTATAAAGCAGAGACATTACTTTGCTGACAAATGTCCATCTAGTCAAAGCTATGGTTTTTCCAGTAGTCATGTGTGGATGTGAGAGTTGGACCATAAAGAAAGCTGAGCGCTGAGAATTGATGCTTTTGAATTGTGGCATTGAAGACTCTTGAGAGTCTCTTGTACTGCAAGGTGATCAAACCAGTCAATCCTAAAGGAAATCAGTCCTGAATATTCATTGAAAGGACTGATGCTTAAGCTGAAACTCCAAAGCTTTGGCCACCTGATGTGAAGAACTGACCCTGATGCTAGGAAATATTGCAGGCAGGAGGAGAAAGGGATGACAGAGGATGAGATGGTTGGATGGCATCACCAAATTGATGGACATGAGTATGTGCAAGCTCTGGTAGTTAGTGATGGACAGGGAAGCCTGGCGTGCTACAGTCCATGGGTTCATAAAAAAGTCATATATGACTGAATTGAACTTATCGCCAGTATAGTTGCTCCCTAACCTCCCTGTCTGCCATGCTTCTCTCTGTGTTTCAGTCTCACAATAACATTTATTTCCTGCATAGCACTTTTCTTTGAAAGATAATTATCTGTTCATTTATTAATAAACTGCTCCCACAGAACTAAGAACCCTGATAGCAAGATGCTTGTCTGCTAATTCATTCCTGTTTTCCCAGGAACTCACACAGCTCCTGCCACAGTTTCCATGTTCAAAAAACATTTGTTAAGTGAATTAATGAATGAAGAGTATAAATTCGTAAGTAATATGCCAAATTGAAATCTCATGGCTCAAGGGGGTGGTGACTATCTCAAATTAATATACTGTGTTGAAGTTGAAAGTGAAAATGTTAATCACTCAGTCATGTCTAACTGTTTGCGACCCCATGGACTATAGCCCACCAGGCTCCTCTGTCCATGGAATTCTCCAAGCAAGAATATTGGAGTGGGTAGTCATTCCCTTCTCTAGGGGATCTTCCTTACTCAGGGATTGAACCCAGGTCTCCTGTATTGCAGGCAGATTCTTTACCATCTGAACCACCAATATGCTAAATTGAAATCTCATGGTCCCAAGAGGCCTGTGACTATTTCTGATTAATATAGTATACTATACTATAATGTATAATGGGCTTCCCTATGGCTCAGCTGGTAAAGCACCTGCATGCCAATGCAGGAGATGCAAGAGACATAGAAGCTCAGGCTCTAGAAAGTCGGAAGAAGATTTCTGTTGTCTTAAAGGCTAGAGCTGAGTTGACATGGCATCACTTCCAAACTACTCTATTGGTTAAAGCAGTCACAGCCCAGCCCAGATTCAGGGAAGGAGAAATAGTCACCAGATGTTGATGGGGAAAGTAGCTAAGAATTTGTAGTCATCTTCCATCTGATGCACTAATCCTATGAGGAAAGGGTACAGTCATCTCCAAACTTTAGCTAAGACTATTGAGGCACAGCGAGTTGGTAGAGCCAGACAGGCCTTTGCCTTAATTTCTACACTGGTTAAGCTGAGAGAGTTAATACCTTTTCTAACAATATTTTACAGAGTAAAATAGTAAATGAAAATTGAGTAGCAATCATGTACAAAACACTGTACTCACCATAACAGAGGAAAAAAGAAGAATAACAGCTTCTTGTTTTTTGTTTCTTGTTCTAAATGTGAAAATCATTTGAAGATAAAAATCTATAATATACATTGATGAATGAATGAAGAAAATGTATGTGTATATATATACATATATAATTGAATGTTAGTCCTCCTTAGAAAAGAAGGAAATCCTGCCATATACAGACACATGGATGAACCTGGGGAACATTGCGCTGAGTTAAATAGGGCAAATACTGCATGAATCCACTTATCTGAAGGATCTAAAATAGTCAAACTCATAGAAGCAGAGAGTAGAATGGTAGTTGCCAGGTGCTGGGGGAGAGGGAAATGAGTTGCCGTTCAACGGGTAGAAAGTTTCAGTTCTATAATATGAATAAGTTCTAGAGATCTGCTGTTCCTCACAGTGACTATGTTTAGCCATAGAGTACTATGCCCTTATACATTTGTTAATGAGATAGATCTCATTTTAAGTGTTATTACCATAATAAAATGAGACATTTCCCAAAAAAAAGGGAAGAAAAAGAGCTAAATCAGTTCAGTTCAGTTCAGTCACTCAGTCGTGTCCAACTGTTTGTGACCCCATGAATCACAGCACGCCAGGCTGTCTATCACCAACTCCCGGAGTTCACTCAGATTCATGTCCATCGAGTCAGTGATGCCATAATCTCATCCTCTGTCATCCCCTTCTCCTCCTGCCCCCAATCCCTGCCAGCATCAGAGTCTTTTCCAATGAGTCAGCTCTTCGCATGAGGTGGCCAAAGTACTGGAGTTTCAGCTTTAGCATCTTTCTCTCCAAAGAAATCCCAGGGCTGATCTCTTTTAGAATGGACTGGTTGGATCTCCTTGCAGTCCAAGGGACTCTCAAGAGTCTTCTCCAACACCACAGTTCAAAAGCATCAATTCTTCAGCACTCAGCCTTCTTCACAGTCCAACTCTCACATCCAAACATGACCACAGGAAAAACCATAGCCTTGACTAGACGGACCTTTGTTGGCAAAGTAATGTCTCCGCTTTTCAATATGCTATCTAGGTTGGTCATAACTTTCCTTCCAAGGAGTAAGCATCTTTTAATTTCATGGCTGCAGTCACCATATGCAGTGATTTTGGAGCACCAAAAAATAAAGTCTGACACTGTTTCCACTGTCTCCCCATCCATTTCCCATGAAGCGATGGGACCGGATGCCATGATCTTCGTTTTCTGAATGTTGAGCTTTAAGCCAACTTTTTCACTCTCCTCTTTCACTTTCATCAAGGGGCTTTTTAGTTCCTCTTCACTTTCTGCCATAAGGGTGGTGTCATCTGCATATCTGAGGTTATTGATAGTTCTCCCGCAATCTTGATTCCAGCTTGGTTTCTTCCAGTCCAGCATTTCTCATGATGTATTCTGCATATAAGTTAAATAAGCAGGGTGACAATATACAGCCTTGACACACTCCTTTTCCTATTTGGAAGAGCTAAATAGGTAGTAACAAATAGGTACTGTATAATACTAATTGTCTTTAAAATATTATATGATGATGGTGGGAATAGCACAGCAACATGAATGCATTTAGTGCCACTGAACCGTACAGTTAAATATGGGTAAAATAGTATGTTTTATATTATGTGACTTTTACCAGAATAAAAAAATTTTTTTATTTTTTTACTTTACAATACTGTATTAGTTTTGTCATACATTGACATGAATCCACCACAGGTGTACATGAGTTCCCAACCCTGAAACCCCCTCCCACAACCCTCCCCATATCATCTCTCTGGGTCATCCCCATGCACCAGCCCCAAGCATCCTGTATCCTGTATCGAACCTAGACTAAAGATTCGTTTCTTACATGATAGCATACATGTTTCAATGCCATTCTCCCAAATCATCCCACCCTCTCCCTCTCCCACAGAGTCCAAAATTCCATTCTATACATCTGTGTCTCTTTCGCTGTCTTGCATATAGGGTTATCGTTACCATCTTTCTAAATTCCATATATATGTGTTAGTATACCATTTTGGTGTTTTTCTTTCTGGCTTACTTCACTCTGTATAATCGGCTCCAGTTTCATCCACCTCATTAGAACTGAATCAAATGTATTCTTTTTAATGGCTGAGTAATACTCCATTGTGTATATTCGTATAAGTATATACCACACATGGTATTTCAAATTCTTCTTCTTGTTGTTGTTTAGTTGCTAAGTCATGTCTGACTCTTTGAGACCCCATTGCCTGTAGCCTGCCAGGCTACTCTGTCCATGGAATTATCCCAGCAAGAATACTGAAATTCTATCTCCAGGGAATTGAACCCACGTCTTTTGTATTGGCAGGTCGATTCTTTGCTGCTGAGCCATCAGAGAAGCCCTATTTCAAATTCTTAAATAAAAGCAAACCTATGCTAGATAGATAGATAGACAGTCAGACAGATATTAATAGATAAAAATATGAGCAATTGTTATCTGATGTATTCTACATAATCCCATGGGAGCAACACCAGATTTAGCTGCAAGAGATCAAGGTGCTAAAAGTGATTGTTAATGACTATGGGACCAGGAGAAACCACCAACTTTCTTGGGTCTCTTCATCTATTACACTAGATGACTGCTAGGTTCCCTCCTCAATTTGACTATCTATGATTCAAGATTTAAAAAGTACTTTTGTGATACCACTTACCCGTGCTACAGGATAGCTCCCTTTACCTAACATAGCTACTTGATCCTGGTTCTAGCAGAGAAGTCTTATTGGCTATTTTAAGATGGAGCCACTCTTATGGGAGGAAAAGTACTCTGATTTCCCCTTTGTGACAGGTACACTTCATTTGATACAAGGTGTCTGTCTTGGTCAGCTCAGCTGGTGGTGGGTTATCTCAGCATAGGAGGTGTGAGGTGAAAAGAGGGATAATATGGTTATACCAGTACCAGAGTCAGAAAGTAATACTGTTTGTTGTTGTTCAGTTGGTAAGTCATGTCTGACTCTGCTACCCCATGGACTGCAGCACGCCAAGCTTCCCTATCCTGTATTTCCCAGAGTTTGCTCAAACTCATGTCCATTAATCTAGTGATGCCAATCAACCATCTCATCTTCTATCACCCTTTTTCCTTTTGTCCTCAATATTTCCCAGCATCAAAATATTTTCCAATGAGCTGGCTCTTTACATTCTGTTTACTATGAATCTATATATCCTGGGGAATTTAAATGCCAAAGCAGTTTATTCACAAACAGCAAACATCATCTTCAGCATCTGCTATAAGAAAGTATCATAGGCTGCGAGGCTTACACTGCAGACATTTATTTCTCACAGTTTCAGAGGTTGAAAAGTCCAAGGTCAAGGTAATAGTGGTGAAAGCCCTCGGTTCTTGGTGAAGGCTCTCTTCCTGGCCTGCAGACAGCCTCCTTCTCACTCTGTGCTCAGATAGCCTGTCCTGGGAACACAGAGAGCATGCTCTCTTCCTCTTCTTATAAAGGCAGTAATCCTATAATGAGGATCCCACCCTCACAACTTCATCTAAACCTTATTCCGTTCCAAAGGCCCACCTTCTAATAACATCACATCAGGACTTAGAGCTTCAAATATGAATTTTGGAGGGACACGAACATTTAACCTGTAGTGGTGTTTTTGTTCAATGACACCAAATGTCAAAACATTCACAAGAGCTATGGAATCCCCATTCTTTCAGGAAATGTGCACTACACCGAATTCTGTTTCCTGCTTTTTCTCCTCTCTCAGGAATATAACATTGGAAGATCAAAATAATTATCACAGAAAAACAACATCAAACTTTCATTTTCCAAGCTAGTCACCACAACAAACACACATTCTCGGCTTGGGCTTTGAAGAGCTCCCTTCATTTCCTCTGTTACTGGCTATCAGTGGGTTTGGGTATGACACACCTTCTTTCTCACTTGCAGCCATAAAGGTAAAGGGTACAGAGAGAGAGAGTAAGACTCACGAAGCCGTGACTCATTTTTGCATCTTTTGGTTTTTGATCAAATGCCAACAGATGGCAAGAGATAAATAAATGAGTCTTCAATAATGGGCTATATGGAAACCAGTAACATTATGGGTGATTATTCAAGTTTCATTATTAATTTTCTTCCTCCTAAAATTGTAAATAAATGTCATACAATAGACAAAGGATACATTCCTAACACTTTCTGGGAGGAGAGAGAAGTTGCACTTTTCAGCTACATGTGTGACTTACTCACAGACATGCGAGTAAGAGATGAGGTAATAACTGTTCACCATAAACCTGTGGTGTTTCAGATCACCATGGAAAATGTACATTATTTATGCAACAAACTATAAAATATATTTTTTATTTCAAAACACATTCATTTTCTTGCCTCAATAGCAGTACAAAGGGGGAAATGCTTTCTAAGATGACCCAGATCAACATCCTACACAACGTAACTAGGATACAGAGGTGGAAAGAACCTAAGAAAATCAGCCTCCTCATAATTATAAAAGAAGAAAAGAATAGCCCCCAAATAAAAGACTTGCCCACGACAACAGAGCCAATGAATGCTGTTTAGTCGCTCAGTTGTGTCTGACTCTTTGCAACTCCATGGATTGTAGCTCCACCCTCTCCACCCAGGCTCCTCTGTCTATGAGATTTCCCAGGCAAGAATACTAAAGTAGGTTGCATTTCCTTCTCCAGCCAATGAATAATTATGCCCAATAAGTAAAGGTCTCCAGAGTCCCATTACAAAGCCCTTTTCAGTATCCCTGATGCCTCTGGAAATGATGGTCTCAGCACTGTAAACTTTATACCCCTGGATCATGACATTTTGAAAAAAGATGAAACAGCAGTCCTCCTTTATAAGTATAGCATCTAGAATGTAGCAGGCATATATATATATATATATATATATATCTGTGAAGTATATTAAAAAACTACATCGCATTGGACAAAAAAATTCTGACCTACCAAAAGGGCCAAAAAAAAAAAAAAGAAACAATTGAGTTAGTTGATATTTACTACTTGATCACTAGGACAACCTTCACTCCCCCAAAGTGTAATATTATTTGGCAAAATAAGATCCAGTTTATATGCTTTATGACATAATTTCCAGGAACTCATTGTGGTGAAAACTGGGGACTTTCTGCACCAATGTGTTGGACAGTACCCTCCTCAACCTCATCAGCAGCAATGTTGAAGATGACTCTCCCCAGCAGTGTTATCAAGGTACCACTGACAAGAATGTGGTACGGTGACCCTAAGAATGGTGGCCAGACTCTCAGCAATCTACTTCACCAAAAAGTACCTGCTAGTGATAAGACTATGCTCTTCATCTCTCTCTCTTCAGATAAAAAATCGAAGATCTTTAACTGTTATTTACCAGGTTCATTTAGGCCTCCAACTATTGATCTTCCAAATTTGATAACGCAACTGAAAATTCAGACAATTTTCTTTGTTTTTAATGATCTGAAGGGGACTGAGACCCAGGTGGTTTCTAAACTCTTCATTCAATTATTTTATAAATTTTACACTAATTAATTATAACCCCTGTACCTAGATAAGCAACAAGGACTTACTATGTAGCACAGGGAACTATATTCAATATCTTGTAATCACCTGTAATGGAAAAGAACCTGAAAAAAGATAGATATACACATATATATGTATAACTGAATCACTTTGCTGTACACCTGAAACTAACACAACATTGTAAATTAACTCCGCGTGTGTGTGTGTGTGTGTGTGTGTGTGTGTGTGTGTGTTAGTTGCTTAGTTATGTCCAGCTCTTTGCAATCCCATGGACTGGGGCCCACCAGGCAAGAATACTGGAGTGGGTTGCCGTTCCCTTCTCCTGGGGATCTTCCAATCCAGGGATTGAACCTTGGTCTCCTACATTGCAAATGGATTCTTTACCATCTGGGCCACCAGGGAAATTGTAAATTAACTACTTCAACTCTAAAAATGGTTAAAAAATTAAAATAAACTCCCCCTAAGTGCCTTCTCAATTACACATTTGTGAAATACGATGTCAACCCATTTAATCTATCATGCTCAGGATTATTATATTCAGTTCAGAGGTCATGTAATACAGGGAAAGGTGAGGACTTTGGAAAGTCTAGACTCAATCCCTGGCTTTTCTATTTGCAAGATGAGTAGTTTGAAAAAACCACAATCTACCAGAACTTTAGTTTGCTCTTTTATAAACTGGAGATAATTGTAGTATGGCAGAGCCAACACATGTGTTCACCAAACCCTTGTTTTTCTTTTTCTAATCAATGGAAATGTTGCATTTCTCAGCTTTCCAAGGAGTGAGATAAGGCCATTAGATGTAGGATATGGAAAGGGAGATTTGATCTTTAAAAATATCCCATGGAGACACTCAGCTCTCTCCTCTCATGCTATGGTAAACTCAGAGGCCATGTGTCAAGATGTGCTCTATGCTTTCTTAGCTTCTGTATTTGTCTACATGAAGTGAAAGTGAAAGTTGCTCAGTCATTTCTGACTCTTTGTGACCCTATGGACTATACAGCCCATGGAATTCTCCAGGCCAGAATATTGGAGTGGGTATCGTTTCCCTTCTCCAGGGGACCTTCCCAACCCAGGGATCAAACCCAGGTCTCCCAGAGTGCAGGCAGATTCTTTAGCAGCTGAGCCCCAAGGGAAGCCCTTTAATCAGAACCAAATGGCCAAAGTTGTTTACATCTCCCCTATGACCCAGCTTTCTTGAGTGCACAAAAATTACATCACAAACCCTCCAACCAATCCCAAGTCCTTATATTCAGCTGCCTTCTTTAGCTCTCATATACCAGGCCAGTATTTCTCCTGCCCTAAATCACTCAGGGCCAGGTACCAGAGAATTAGAGACCAACCCTATTGCCCAGAGCCTACCAACATAATTCAAACCAGTCCTAAGCAGTTTCCCTGCCCTGCTTTGCCTTTCCCACAGAAAACACAATAAAGATTCTGGACCTATGTGTCCTCCCTTATTCCTGCTTCTGCCTCTTAACTTTGATATTTCCCCATGTGTCCCCGCACGGTAAGTCAAGGTGCTATTTCTAGGGGAACTGGGAATAATGACAAACTTTTCTTTCAGCGCCATTGATCTCCTATGTTGTCACTCAGTCATCTTTATAAATTAAGAGCCAGGCAGAAATCAAGATGATGGTCTCATAAGGTTAAGAATCCCTCCTGACCAGCATTGGACTTTACATGACTGGATGATAAATGTTTGTTTTGCTAAAGCACTGAAATTTTAGGGGTGATTTGTTACCACAGCTTAGTTGAACCTGTCCTGACCAATACAAAATCCTGGCATTCCAAGTATGTTTCAATGATTAGGAAAAAATAAATGTATCTACACTATATACAGTTAATGGTATAAAGTAGGAACTCCAAAAATGGTAGTTGTTATGATGATAATTCAACAGTGTCTTAAAGTATCTACATATATCAATAATGCCTAGGTCATCCCCATGCACCAGCCCCAAGCAAGCTGCACCCTACGTCAGACATGGACTGGCGATTCAATTCTTACATGACAGTATACATGTTAGAATTCCCATTCTCCCAAATCATCCCACCCTCTCCCTCTCCCTCTGAGTCCAAAAGTCTGGTATACACATCTGTGTCTTTTTTCCTGTCTTGCATACAGGGTCGTCATTGCCATCTTCCTAAATTCCATATATATGTGTTAGTATACTGTATTGGTGTTTTTCTTTCTGGCTTACTTCACTCTGTATAATTGGCTCCAGTTTCACCCATCTCATCAGAACTGATTCAAATGAATTCTTTTTAACGGCTGAGTAATACTCCATTGTGTATATGTACCACAGCTTTCTTATCCATTCATCTGCTGATGGACATCTAGGTTGTTTCCATGTCCTGGCTATTATAAACAGTGCTGCGATGGGGAGGGAGGTCGGGGGGGGGGGTTCATGTTTGGGAACGCATGTAAGAATTAAAGATTTTAAAATTTAAAAAAAATAAAAATTTAAAAAAATTAAAAAAATAAAAAATAAAAATAAATAAATAAATAAATAAATAAAATAAAATAAAAAATGACCCAATAAAAAATGGCCCAAAGAACTAAACAGACATTTATCCAAAGAAGACATACAGATGGCTAACAAACACATGAAAAGATGCTCAACATCACTCATTATCAGAGAAATGCAAATCAAAACTACAATAAGGTACCATTTCACGTCAGTCAGAAGGGCTGCTATCCAACAGTCTACAAGCAATAAATGCTGGAGAGGGTGTGGAGAAAAGGGAACCCTCTTACTCTGTTGTTGGGAATGCAAACTAGTACAGCCACTATGGAGAACAGTGTGGAGATTCCTTAAAAAACTGGAAATTGAACTGCCATACGACTGAGCTATCCCACTTCTGGGCATACACACTGAAGAAACCAGAATTGAAAGAGACACGTGTACCCCAGTGTTCGTCGCAACACTGTTTATAATAGCCAGGACATGGAAGCAACCTAGATGTCCATCAGCAGATGAATGGATAAGAAAGCTGTGGTACATATACACAATGAAGTATTACTCAGCCATTAAAAAGAATACATTTGAAGCAGTTCTAATGAGGTGGATGAAACTGGAGCCTATTATACAGAGTGAAGTAAGCCAGAGAAAAACATCAATGCAGTATACTAACATATATATGGAATTTAGAAAGAAGGTTAAAAAAAAAAAAAAATAATGCCTAGAAGTACCAACAATGTCTAAAAGTGCCTAAAAACAAGTATGATGTTTATTACTTCATCAAGTGAAAATAGCAAAACAAATTTTCATCAAATATGGAGCATATGTTTGAAATATTGACTTACAACAGAAATTGCGGTGTACCAAAAAATACACTTTGGCAATTTGTTCAAAGAGATGTTCACAGAAAGTGTAAACAAAGACTCATTCCTTAGAAGGGGCACTCCCTGCACTAGACTTCACAGAACACGGCAATGAATTCAAACAAAAACCCATGTCAAAATACAAGGACAGATGCTATGAATAACAGGCATAGCTTTGCTGTTTCTTGTTACATGGACAACCTACATGGCCAGACTGATTTATTTATTATGAGATGGTTAATGATGCAGGCGGGCCACTTAGTTTGTATAGCTCATCACAGTTTATAAAACGCTCTCACAAACATTCTAATAAGAGCCATATGAAATGATCAGAGAAGTGATATGCTGTGGGAAACAAAAGAGAATTCCCCTGCATACAACTACTCACTTCATATGCTATTTCTGGAAGTTAAAAATTGTATTTTTTTTTTCTAACAGGAAAAAGTTAGAGGCAATGGGGGACATTAGGATCCGTACAAGTAACCTACAAACTTGCTACTTACAGTATATCTTTGGACCAATATCACTGATAGCATGGGGAGCTTGTTAGAAGCTGAGAGACTCAGGTCCCATTCCAGACCTGTTGAGTCACATTCTGCTTTTCAAAGAGATGTCCAGGTACTTCCTATGCTCATTAACATTTGACAAGCGATACTCTAAAACGGTATCTCTAAAACTGTGTGCCTGAGACTTGCAAACCTCTGAATTGAATCAGGGAAAATAGCATGTAACCTCAAAAAAATAAAACTACAATATGACTGCAATTAATGAACCTGAAAATTCAATCATGTTAGTGTTTTCTACCTGAAACTGAAAACTATTAATGGCATTGGAGACACATTACTTGGAGTCTAGAAATAAGACGCCTAAAAAGCACAATTTTGCCTAATGTTTTCTTTGGCATTTGATAAAGATAGTTCTAACCTACCAACCAACATGTTTGTTCTAAGAGATGATGAGTGCATTTGATCAAAGTTGAACACCTTACATAATATCTTCATAATCTAATTTTGTCTTTCAAATTTCTGATTATAATTTTACAACCCAGTTTATATATAATCTTTAATATTTACATATAATTCTACCCAATTCTTTTACAGTTTTACTCTCCCCAATTTTTTTTTCACATAAAGAGAACTGACCAATCAGATGAAAACATTCTACGTTACCAACAACTGTACTTGCCATTACAACTTAGTATATTGTCTGCCTATTTTTAAAATCAGTCCATTTGAGCAGCTAGGGCAAACAAGTGTATCTGTGTCCACTATAAAGTCAATATTAAAATTTTCTGGACATTGATGACCACTTCCTAGGAACACGACTGGTCATGGTGGAATGATATGCCTGAATAATGATAAACATGTTAAGCACCTAGAGCATATAAATGTTTGCCTCTTTAATTCTTACAATTATTATTATCTTCATTTCACAGATGTGAAAACAGGAGAGCAAAATCATTAAGCACTTGACTAATTATGAGGTGACAGAAATAGCGTTTTTATCCAGGCAATCTGGCAACAAAGTCACCTCTCTTGACCACTTTGATATATTTCTTCCATCCTGTCTCTCTATAATTATTACTTATTGATGTCTTCCTCTTTACTTCCCCTAACCATCATTTCTGGGTTAAATTCAAAAACATTAACAGAACTAAAGAACGGGGAAATAGAGGGCTTGATAAAACAAAGATTAAAGCTCCAAGCCTCAGGAAGTAACTCTTTCACCTATGTGACTGAGTATGCTCCCCCGAGGCATGCAGGTTAAACCACAGATATGTTAGATCCTAAAAAAGATACTCTCTATTTTGCACCTCCTTGGATTTGCTTCCCCTGGTATTGAGAACTGAATGGTACAGAAGCCAAGACTGGACAGGGCCAGGGAAGGGCAAGGAGACAGAATTACTTCAGTAGGGGCTTCAGCAAAGAGGAGTCTCTAACTCCATAACAAGTAACCATATTGGTCTTTAAATCAAGGATTCCATAGAAATACTAAATATGCTTTGCCTTACTTGAACCTCATTGAATATATTTCTCTTGGGAGGAATGTCTGGGTCAGGAGCTTCAGCCACAAAGAACTCTAGGATTTGCAACCCTAGATCTCTGGCCAAATACCAGTATTATCCACATGACAAACACAACAGAAATAGTAAATCATTTGCAGATTTTTTAAAAACACTGGTAAACTGAAGCATACTCATATTTACCTCCATTCCTGTGAGATGGGCAGCATGAATCTGGAACAAGTTCTCTAAGGTGTCTCCTAGAATCTTTATAGCCCTCCACTACAGATGACTAGAATTGTCCAGTGACTTGTCCTTGGGACATTAGATCTTTTTTGATCTGACCAACATTTGTGATCTTTTCTCTGCCCAGCACGTCTATGAGAAACAATACATTTCCATAGTTACAGTAATACTTCAAATGAGATTTGTATAAAGCTACACATCTTCCTCAACTTCAATGGGGTAACATCCCCATAAACCCATCGTAAGTTGAAAATACCTTGGATCAAAAAATGCATTTAATACTCCTAACCTCCCAAACACCATGGTTTAGTCAAGCCTGTCTTTAATGCCCACAGAATGCTTTCATTAGCCTACAGCTGGCAAAATCATCTAACACAAACCTATTTTATAAGTGCTGGATATCTCATGTTATTGGATACTGTACTGAAGATGAAAACAGAATAGTTGGCTGGGGGCAGATGGTTGTAAGTTTATCAGCTGTTTACTCTTGTGATAGTGTAGCTGACAGGAGCTGTGGCTCATTCCCACTGGCCAACATCATGAGAGTGTATCATACTGCATATTGCTAGCTGAAGAAAAGATCAAACTTCAAAGTAAAATTTCTACTGAATTCATACTGCTTTTGCACCATTGTAATGTCGAAAAATTAGAAATCAAACCATCAAAATTTAAAAACCACCTGTGCATGTTCCGATTCCCTTCAGTACAAAATAATGAAATCATGCTGCTCAGCATTTGTAAATATGCCAAATATATGTCATTGCCTCAGGGAGAAAAAAACCAGTTCAGTAAAAATGAGCAGCAGTGTAAAACTTCAGTATAAACTTAAACTGAACTTGAATATGTAACCCGTTCTGACATGCCTAATGACTAATAACCGGGCTTCTTTTCTCCTCCTCGTTCTTGGCAATACCAAAGAAACAAAGACTGATTGAAGAAGCAGTAACAAATAACTGCAGTCACTTACCTCATTCTGTGTTTGTTAGCAAAGTAAGATAGTTTAGTTTGTTATGTATTTATAATTTTTTAACCAATTTCCCAATGTTTCCAAATATGTGTCATCTATCTATCATTACCTAGAAAGCATTAGGATAACTTCCCAAGAGTCAGGAGGAAGTTTTATCACATGATCCCCCTGGCAAATAAAAACAGTAACATTTAGGGTTAACTAAATTCTTCATAAGTATTGATCATGGCAATTGATGGGTTCATTCACTTTAATGGCAACCCACTCCAGTATTCTTGCCTGAGAGATCCCATGGACAGAGGAGCTTGGCAGGCTTCAATCCATGGGGTTGAAAAGAGTTGGACACAACTTAGCAATTAAACACCAATAAGCCTCTAAGCTTGTATTTACTTAATATTTTCTTTAGAAAGTAGATTTAGAATTTAAATCATGCAAAGTTAAACAAATCATCTATTTTTAGCTTGATCTGGAGTATAAATATGTCCGAAAAAATGCATTTCTGACAGCTTATTTTCTGCATTTATGAACCACTGCTTCACTTTTTCAAAGATTTAACAGTTTAAAAAGCATAAAAATTACTGATATCTATGCAGTAAATTAAAGCACAAGACACTGTGATAAACTGTAAAAGATATGTCCATGAAACATTAAGAGGAGACCAGAAAATTTACAGTGGCCAACACAAGGGAGCAACCTAAGTGTCCATTAAGAGATGAATGGATAAAGAAAATGTGGTACATATATATAATGGAATATCACTCAGTCATTAAAAAAGAATGAAATAATGCCATTTGTAGCAACATGGATGGGCCTAGAGTTTATCATAGTAAGTGAAGTCAATCAGAGAACGACAAATATCATATGATATCCCTTACACATGGAATCTAAAAAAATGAACTTATTTACAAAACAGATTCACAGACATAGAAAACAAACTTATGCTTACCAAACAGGGAAGGAAGAGAGAGATAAATTGGAAGTTTGATATTAATAGCTATATACTACCATATGTAAAATAAACAAGGACTGTAATACAGAGCGGAGAAGGAAATGGCAACCTACTCCAGTACTCTTGCCTAGAGAATTCCATGGACAGAGGAGCCTGGTGGGCTGCTGTCCATGGGGTCGCACAGAGTCGGACACAACTGAAGCGACTTAGCATGCATGTATGCATTGAGAAGGAAATGGCAACCCACTCCAGTATTCTTGCCTGGAAAATCCCAGGGACAGAGGAGCCTGGTGGGCTGCTGTCTATGGGGTCGCACAGAGTCAGACACAACTGAAGTAACTTAGCAGCAGCAGCAGTAATACTGAGAACTATATTTGATATCTTGTAGTAACCTGTAATGGAAACAAATCTGAAATAGATAACTGAATCATTTTGCTGTATATCTGAAACTAATACAATATCATAAATAGACTATATTTCAATTAAGAAGAGAAAAGAGGAGACTAGATAGCTCACCACATCAAAATGAGATTCAACAAGAATGAAGCTGATAGAGAATTTTGGAGGAGAGGAAGTACAATTGTAAATGAGAAAATCCAAATGTCGTAAATAAATCAAATTAAATACCAGATGAAAATAATCAATGTGTCTGAGCATAACATAAGAAATAGTTACAGTTATGAGAGTTGCAATGCCAGATATTCAGAATGATAGTTAAAAACAATTCAATGTACAGATTCACTTTAATAACTAACTACTAAGATCAGCAAGAAGGAGTTTATATTATACCTTGTATAACTGTAAGCAAAGTTGAAATAAACACATACATTTATATCAGTGTGAAGCAATTATTCTTTCAAATTTCAAGAACTCACAGAACAAAATCAATGCATTAAATATAATCATTATCACCAGACTGGCATCTAGAAGGTTTTCATGAGTTTACTTTTTCACAAAGTGTCTGATTCCCATACCATTGCTAACTCTGGGTGCAGACGTATGTGCCCAGTTGCTTCAGTCATGTCTGACTCTTTGTGGCCCCATGGACTGTAGCCCACCAGACTCCTCTGTCCATGGGATTCTCCAGGCAAGAATACTAGAGTGGGTTTCCATGCCCTCCTCTAGAGGATCTTCCTGACCCAGAGATCAAACCCACATCTCCCACATCTCCTGCCTTGGCAGGCAGGTTCTTTACTACTAGAGCCACCTGTGAAGCACTAAAACCATGGGTATTGCTTTTTAACTCAAAATTTTCCTACTTGCTAAGAGCAAAATTATATTATCTTATTTTTATTTCCAGTGCACTTGAAATATTCACTTTTGCATATTTCTTATACTTTTATATTTGTCTTCAAAATTTCCTGCTTATACCTCTTGCCCATTTTTCTGTTGGAATATTCATTTTTCTCTTATTAATCTACAAAAACTTTCATATATTCTGACTACTTATATGCCACATATGTTGAAAAATAGCTTTCATGACTGCAAATTTGTTTTCTGATAAATTCCAACAACTCTGTTATAGTTGAGAGCTGTGTAACTGTGTTATAGACTATTCAGGCTCAGAGCAACAGATCTGTATCTAGCTAACTTAACACACTCATTGGCTTTCAATGGATCTTCTGTTTACCTCAAAGAAAGAAAGCAGCCCAGGCTCACACCTGAGTCCTCTGCCTTTCTCTCCCCCGCTAAATCTTCCTTCAGAAGTTCATGTACTCTAGTAGTTCTCACAACTCTAAGTTGATAATGTATAAATCTAAGTCACAGTTCCAGACACGTGGACCTACCCAACAAGAGAGTTGTATGAGATTTCAGAGTCAGAGATTTCATCTGCCTGATGAACCCTTTCGTTAAGATTCCATTCATTCATTCACCCACTCAAATGCATACAGCATCTCTTAAGCATACCTAGTACCTATGAAGTGTTGCAATGTTTCATCATCTCAAATTAAAAGATTTGAAACTAAAGTCACCTGCTGCCCCATAAGCCATCCTTCCTCTCCAAATTCCTTTTTTGTTCATTGTATTCCCAACTTTCTGCTGCTGTATCTGAAAATGTCATGACTCTTTGCTCTCTGTTGTTATGACATGCGATGAGGCTTCGTTTATTTTTCCTCTAATGGCTCAAACTCTTTTTCTTTTCTTCACTCAACTGCCACGCTGGTCCACACCCTCAGCATCTGGCACCTGTTGAACAGCCTTGATATCCCGTTGGCCTCACTGATTCCCACCTGTTTCCCACTTAGTTGGTTTTGTATCTTGTGCTGGATTGTTCTTCCTGCAGAATGGCTCTGAAAATATCACTCCTCTGTTCAAGAATCTCAAGTGCTTCTTCTGCCTGTGTAGATAAGCCCAAATCCCCCTGCCCCTCATCAGAAGTTTCTAATAAGCCAGTTCTACCAACCCAAACTCATCTTCCCCTACTCTGTGTCAGAAACACAATGTTAGTGTTCTGTCTGATTATCATTCAAACACCATCCACCCAATTCTTCACAGCACAGCTCAAGTTTTCTCTCTTCCAGGAAGTTGGCCCACTAAAACCATATTTAATTTTCTAAGAACTAGAGCAGACTTCAGAGAGCACCCTCAAGGACTCTGAGGCTCAAGAAACCTTAAGTCTTATTCAATAAAAATTTATCAAATACTCATTATGCACAAAACCCTGTGCTAGGAACTGGTGGTAAGAAAAATAAGTAGATGTGAGTGACCCTTCCTCTCAAGGAGCTCATGCCCAATTGAAGTGGACAAGTACATATCAAAATATATCATTTTATTAAAACCTGGGAAGTTCTAGTTTGTAGGTAAACACAGTGCTATGAGAGTGAGAAAGGGGGCATTTAGTCCAACTAGGGTTTCCAGGAAAATATCCCAGACAGATATCATGTGACAAGAATGTTACAAGATGAGTAAGAGCTATTAAGACAAAGTAAAATGGGAGGAGAGTTTGAGACAAAGGGAACAAAATAAGTAAATCCAGAGACACAGACAATGGGGAAGGAGTGAGGAACTAGAGGCAGTATTATTAGGTTGTGATGTTGAGAACAAGAACTGATGGGAGATAATTCAGGAATCAACCAGAGGGAGTAAGCCAGGCCTGTAGGGCTATGTAAACTATAGTAAGAGCTTTGCACTCTGATCTGTAAATGATGAGGAGCCACTAAAATTGTTTAAAGAAGGAGGTTAAATGATGTGGTTTTGTAGAGTATTCTCTCTACATTGTAGAGGCTAAATTGAAGGGAAGCAAGACAGAAGAAAGGAGACTGACTACATCTTACAGTGCACCAAGAAAGAGAGGCTAAGGGCCTGCCCGACATCACTGATACAAGGGACAGGGCCAAAAAGACAAATTTGGAAAAACATTTAAGAGCTAAAGTTGCTGATTGTCTAGACATAGAAGGTTTAGGGAAATGAGAAATCTCACATGACTCCCTAAGTCTCTGGTTTGGGCAACTAGATGGTGGTGCCAGTAAATTAGCAATAAAGAAGCCACACAGCATCATAAAGGGTAGGGTGGGGGCTGATGGCGAGGCCTGAAGGTGGTGAGTAGAGAGGGACAAAGCTGAAGATAAAAATTTGGCATTGATCACTATTCCACTGCTGGATAAAATAATGATAGTGATGAGATTGCCCAAGCAAAGTGTGCACAGACAGAAATAAATATTTTTAATTAAAAAAAAATTTATTTCAATAGGAGGATAATTACTTTACAATATTGTGATGGTTCTTGCCATACATCAACATGAGTCAGTCACAGGTTTACATGTGTCCCCCCACATCCTGAACCCCCCTCCCAACTCCCACCCTCCATCCCTATGAGTTGTCCCAGAGCACGGGCTTTGAGTGCCCTGCTTCATGCATCAAACTTGCACTGGTTATCCATTTTACATACAGCACTGTATATGTTTCAGTGGTATTCTCTCACACTGTCCCACCCTCACCTTCTCTCACTGAGTCCAAAAGTCTGTTCTCTACATTCGCGTCTCCCTTGCTGCCTTGCGTGTAGGACCATTGTTACCGTCTTTCTAAATTCCATATATATGCGCTAATAAACAGTATTTGTTTTTTTCTGACTTACTTCACTCCATATAATAGCCTCCAGCTTTGTAACCCTGGGATACACTAATGGTCAATGGACATGCACAAAAGAAAGAGTTCATGAAGACCAAAAAGGAATAACCAAGGAATTGGGAGGGCTACCAGGACAAATTAGGGCCAAGGAATTAGCGGCGAGAAAGTTTTAGGATGGGGGGTATGGATAAGGACTGCAGAAGCATCCTCTGGCATGGCAATGTAAAGTTCACTGATGACCTGCAAAAGCGAATGTACAGTCCGAACTGAGAGGAGTTGAAGGGCAGATGAAGTACAGACACGGCAGTGTTAACTTCGCTGAGAAGGAAAGGAGAAGAATTAGAACACAACTAGTGGGAAATGGCAACCCACTCCAGTGTTTTTGCCTGGAGAATCCCAGGGACAGGGGAGCCTAGTGGGCTGGAGGCTATGGGATCGCACAGAGCTGGACACGACTGAAGCGACTTAGCAGCAGCAGCAGCAGTTGGGAGGCAGGGCCAAGAGACAGCTGACTAAGGCTAAAGGAAAAATTATTATAGAGGCAGATGGTAAACTAGTCATTGTTTAATTCATTGCTTTAAGGAGAACAAGATAAAACAGTCTATAGACAATTCAAATATCTTTTTCAGTCACAAGACCAGAAGTGAATAAAGTCACATGCAACGGCGCTGACTTTGCCAGAATTCTAACCACATCTTTGTGTACAGGAAGATGATGAAGTTTCTGCTCCTGCCAGGAACCTGATGCTTGTCAAACTGGTCAGGGACCTTCTGGAATAACTTAACTTTGGGGTATAATGATTTGCTTTCTGGAAGCGAGGCACCACTATTTCTATGAGGAGTCACTGCACCACCATGTGGCCAGTTGTGAGTTTTTCTCAACTTTCTCCAGCGGATAGTCCTGGTTTGAATCACGGAAAAACAGAAATCTGCAGCTTGCGGAGACCTTCAGTTCAGTCGCTCAGTCGTGTCCGACTCTTTGCGACCCCATGGACTACAGCACACCAGGCTTCCCTGTCTATTACCAACTCCTGGAACGTGCTCAAACTCATGCCCATTGAGTCGGTGATGCCATCCTCTGTTGTCCCCTTCTCCTCCTGCCTTCAGTCTTTCTCCACATCAGGGTCTTTTCTAATGAGTCAGTTCTTCCAATTAGGTGGCCAAAGTATTAGAGCTTCAGCTTCAGCATCAGTCCTTCCAATGAATACTGATGCTGTATAGTTCTGGTTTTAGTCACAGAAAAAGAGAATTCTGTAGCTGGTGGAGACCTTAGGGGCATTCTTCTTATCATACAGAGAAAGACTTGCTTCATTTTTCAAAATCTCTTTTTATTTTGACTTGCATATTATATCTTGTGCATATGTGATTGCATGCATACACACATATATACACAAATATATGTTTTATATACACATACACAATCTTTAAGTATTCATTTAAACCCAAGAATAACATTCTTATCAGATTCCCTTGTTTTAAGTTTAACACATTGATGAAATGCAGCAACTTGCACTGATCTTTGTTTCTAAACTAATCTTTAGCAACAATCATATTGCTAGGAGGTCAGTATGATATTTTATGTAAACTGAGCTGTATCAAATTATATTTTTAAAATGTATGTGTGCTGAAATGGAATGGTGAAATAGGAAACAAGCCTTAGGCTCAATTATCTTAAGACATAAAACTCAGGGACTTCCCTGGTAGACCAGTTTTAAGACTCTGCTCACGGCAGAGGAGGCAATGGCACCCCACTCCAGCACTCTTGCCTGGAAAATCCCATGGACGGAGGAGCCTGGAAAACTGCAGGCCATGGGGTCGCTGAGGGTCGGACATGACTGAGCGACTTCACTTTCACTTTTCACTTTCATGCATTGGAGAAGGAAATGGCAACCCACTCCAGTGTTCTTGCCTGGAGAATCCCAGGGACGGGGGAGCCTGGTGGGCTGCAGTCTATGGGGTCGCACAGAGTCGGACACGACTGAAGTGACTTAGCAGCAGCAGCATGGTGCAGGGGGCCCGGGATTGATCTCTGGTCAGGGAGCTAGATCCCACACACTGCAACTAAGAATTTGCCTGCCGCAACTAGAAGATTCCACCTGCAGCAATGAAGACCCTCCATTCTTCATTATAAATAAATAAAAATACACTTTTTTAAAAAGATACAAAACTCAGTTCTGTTATCATTTTGCTTTTCCATATATCATTTTCTCTGATGATCTGAGTAACAGTTATCATAAAGAAAGCTTAGCGATTTCATAGGGGAAAGAAAAGTATTTTAAAAATTCCATAGCCTAATAATAACCTTTAAGATTTTGGCACATTCAATGTTTTCTAAATGTTTTAAGTTAAACATATCAAACTAGTCAATTTAACATAGCACAGGGGACAATAGTAAATATTTTATAATAACCTATAAGGGAAAATAGTATGAAAAAGTAAATATATACACACACACATGCATACACACACATATATATCTGAATCACTGTGTTATACACTTGAAACTAACATTGTAATTGATTATACTTCAAACTAATATATGTGTATGTATATAGATATTTATATATACAAAAAAGCTAGTCATTTTATTTGTTCCATGGAATTAGCTAAGAGTTAAAATTTTTTTTTCACATTTATAGAAGTTTTTTCACCCTTTAAGTCCACCTGACCAAGATATTCACCAACTTGGAGACTTTAAACAAATGTCAAAGAACTAAAGTAGACCAGGTTGACAAAGTTTGGGCAAGCTTTGCCCAAGGTAACATCTCCAGCCAAACCACTCATTTGTTCATCAGTGTGTTATTATTAATTATTTCTGAAATTCCTTACTGTGTTGGCTTCTCTCTGCAACTTTTTATCTCCCAAAGATGTTTCCACTGATTCTATATCATTTGGAAAGGGAGCACCCTAAGTTAGCAAGACTACAACATTTGAAATGTTTCAAATCAAAACAATAGACTTCTGCTGAATGTAGTATTAATAGAAGTAGTGCTAGTAATGGTTTCCAAGGTGGCTCAGTGGGTGAAGAATTTGCCTGCAATGCAGGATATATAAGAGATGTGGGTTTGATTCCTGGGTTGGGAAGATCCCCTGGAGGAGGGCATGGCAACCCCCTCCAGTATTCTTGCCTAGAGAATCCCATGGACAGATGAACCAGGTGGGCTACAGTCCATATTGTCGCAAAGAGTCAGACATGACTGACGCGACTTAGCATGCGTGCATGTATTCGTAATGATGAGAACAATAGATGAAGCTCTTATAAGTGCTTTGCAAAGTTCTCATTTAATCACCTCAATTTTACAATGAAAGATGTTTAGAAATGGTCTCACCTCATAAGCTAATATTCATGTGGTCAGCCTCTGCCCCAAACTCTGTTCCAGGAACCAGATTCCCACAGCTCAAGACCTTTTCAGGAACTCAATGCTTAACCAATCCCAGGTTTTCTGATTCTTTTCAACCTACAGTAATGTAATTATATCACAAGTGCAGTGTGTAATATTTTGGAAAAAATATGCAGTGTGTAATATTTTGGAAAAACTACCTGCTTCACTCTTTTCCCTTTTTTGACTAGGTCAGTCCAAGGAGTCCATTTCTCTGGGAAAATACTAGAATACTTTATAAAAGGAATGCAAAGGGGAAAAATGAGCAAATATTCATTTTCTGATATACAAATAGATTTATTCAGAAGACAATTTTTATTTTCCTGAGGAGGGCATGGCAACCCACTGCAGTATTCTTGCCTAGAGAATCCCATAGACAGAGGAACCTGGTAGGCTACAGAGTCCATACAGTCAGAATAGAGTCCATATGGAGGAAATAAGGCCCCTTAACCCAACCTTTATATAGATCACCTGTAGTGTGGGAATGATAGAACCCTGGACCAATGATGGGCAAGTCCCTGGGGAGGCTTGATGCTCAACGATAAAAGGAATAAATGACTCAGGAGGTAAAAGAAAAAGAGAAAAAGTCATCCTCACTTCATTTTTTAATAAAAGAAAGTTGGAGGAGGCAGAAGAGGAAGACTGTTAACCACATGTGTCCCACTTGCCCCCCTTGCAGGCTTTGGCCCCTAGACGGGGAGGTACAGTCAGGTAATATTGTGGTCAGGAGGAGTTTCTGCTTCCCACTCGACTTGGAAAATAATTACCACCTGCACCAACCTGGCACACGACCACATCAATTAGGAGGCCCAGGGAGGAAGAAATCTCAAAAGTTTAGCTTTCCAAAGTTTTGGTTCTCATGGTCTGTGGGGGGTGAGGCAAGAACCACAGATCAACCACTCATTCCCCAGTGACAGTGGCCCTATCACTGATTCTGAGGTGGACCTGTGGGCCAGTGGACCTGCAGTAGCACATGGCGGAGACTCAGGCCTGCAGCAAGTGGGAACCAGGTATAAGCCATCCCAATCCAAGGGGCACAGACAGGTTCTGAGAAGCCAGGAGAGAAATGGGGCAGCAAGATGAGAGTTACCAACTGCACAAGAAAATGTCAGCAAAGCAAACAGCAGCCAGGTAAACAGGAACCTCACCTGGATTCCAGAGAACATGGGACCCAAAGACACAAAGTCCTCTTCTCAGACCTTCTTCCCCACATGTGTAGATACATGGGAGAAACACAGGAGGAAAAGGGAGCAACCAGAGAGAATGCATTTTTCCCGTAAGGAGACTGACTATTTTATAAAGGAACTGATTAAGTTATCAAATTATTTTTTTTTTACTTTGATAGCCAGCAGAGGAGTCCTCCTGAAGATCAAATGAGTTCCCAGCAAAAGAAAGAAGTTGCATTTGGGGGGGTCTAGGTTAAGGGCTAAGGTGGATGACTTAACACACCTATCTACCTTCAACCCTTCCTAAGACCAGAACTGCAATAAAGGGAGTTTTAACAAGACCCAAATCCATAACAATGGGAGAACCGAAGAGACCCCAGCTCCACAGTCTGGAAGCTAGCAGGAGAAGGGCAAGTGATAACTAACTCACCAGGTCCCATCCTGACAGTGGGCAAAGATGGGGAGAACCAACCCAGTTAACATCACAGAACCTACAAAGTTCTCAGGGACCAGAAGCCCCAAGGTCTCTGGAACTTGGGGTCAAAGGGATGTCTGAAATAAGGAACCCTGAGTGGAATACTATCTCAGAAGCTGTTAAGAGTCCCTAGGTTCCCTCGTCTTCTGTTTCCTTTTTCCTAGCTTTGTAGAAATCTGAAGGTTTGTTCTCTGAAAAGAAAACAGAGAGACTCTAGATCTGGAGGACACAGGTACAGTTGGGGGTGTCGGCACCTATTCCAAAATACTGAGTAATTGTCCATCCCAAACTCCCTGACTATCTCTTTCCCCCATCCTTCCCCCCAGCAACTGTAAGTTACACACTGCTCTATTTAAAGTGAATAACCAACAAGGACCTACTGTTTAACATGGGAACTCTGCTCAAAGTTATGTGGCAGCCTGGATGGGAGGGGAGTTTGGGGGAGAATGGATATGTATATGTATGGCTGAGTCACTTCAGTTCACCTAAAACCATCACAACATTGTTGATCAGCTATACCCCACAACAAAATAAACAGTTTAACCAAGAACATTGAGTGAGGTGTGGTCCATAGTGAATGTTGAATGTGACAAACTCTTGCCATCTTCCCCTACTTTGAGAACTCTAGCAAAAAGACCCTTACACTCCTGGTAGGAATCCAGCCAACTGGTTTAACTTAAGCAGTGTGATATAAGACACAGATATGATGAGGATTAGCTTCACTGTGTCTCTCACCTCAATCAGACCATCGTTTTTAACTTTAATACAAAATATGTTAGGAAGCCAGGTCCACATTCATATCTGTTTTGGCTTGCCATGATCTTGTGCTGATCAAAGCTCCTATGAACTCCTCTATTCCTTCACCTTCAGCCAGTTGAGGATGCTCTTTTCATACTAGAGAATGCCCCTGTTTTGCCCTGCTCCTGAGGGCTGCATGTGGTGGTGAGATGAGAAGCAGAAAATACAGGTCAGCCACTCCATTTGATGACATTTCTATCAGATGCCCAAAGCATGGTCCCATACAACAGCCCTGCAAGATGAGGATGACTATGGGGTCACCTATGTGGTGACTCTTGTTTCTCAATCACCATCTTTCCCACTGACTTTCCCAAGGGGATCTTATAAACTCTCAGAAAAACTAGAGCCAAACCATGTTTCAGAGACTCTATTCAGCATTTCATCTCCTGGGAACAGCCACAACATTGCTAATAGAGCTCTTTCTATATACAAATAGATCCTATGCTTATTGCTCAGATTTTTTTTAATTGATTTTTTAATTGAAAGATAATTGCTTTACAGAATTGTGTTGCTGTCAAACAGCAATGAGAATCAGCCATAGGTACACCCAATGTCCCCTCCCTCCCATTTTCCTCTCTATCCCACCCCTCTAGGTTGTTACAGAGCCCCCTTTTGAGTTCCCTGAGCCATACAGCAAATCCCCATTGGCTATCTATTTTACATTTGGTAATGTAAGTTTCCATGTTATTCTCTCCATACATCTCACCCTCTCCCTCCTCCCCTCACCCCATGTCCATAGGTCTGTACTCTTATGTTTGTTTCTCCATTGCTGCCCTGCAAATAAATTCATCAGTACTATCTTTCCAGATTCCACATATATGCATCAGTATACAACATTTATATTTCTCTTTCTGACTTACTTCACTCTGTGTAATAGGTTCTAGGTTCATCCATCTCATTAGAACTAACTCAAATGCATTCCTTTTTGTGTCTGAGTATTATTCAATTGTATCATGCACCACAACTTCTTTATCCATTCATCTGTCAATGGTCAATGGACATCTAGATTGCTTCCATGTTTTGGCTATTGTAAATAGTGCTGCAGTGAACACTGGGATATGAGTCTTTTTCAATTATGGTTTCCTCAGGATATATGCCCGGAGAAGGCGATGGCACCCCACTCCAGTACTCTTGCCTGGAAAATCCCATGGACGGAGGTGCCTGGTAGGCTGCAGTCCATGGGGTCGCTAAGAGTCAGATACGACTGAGCGACTTCACTTTCACTTTTCACTTTCATGCACTGGAGAAGGAAATGGCAACCCACTCCAGTGTTCTTGCCTGGAGAATTCCAGGGATGGCGGAGCCTGGTGGGCTGCCGTCTATTGGGTCACACAAAGTCGGACACGACTGAAGTGACTTAGCAGCAGCAGCAGCAGGATATATGCCAGTGTGGGATTGCTGGGTCATACGGTAGTTTTATTCCTAGTTTTTAAGGAATCTCCATACTGTCTTCCATAGTGGCTGTATCAATTTACACTCTCACCAGCAATGCAAAGAGGGTTCCCTTTTCTCTATGCTTGTTCCAGCATTTGTTGTTTGTAGACATTTTGATGATGGCCATTCTGACTGGTATGAGTTGGTATCTCATTGTAGTTTTGATTTGCATTTCTCTAGTAATGAGCAATGTTGAGCATCTTTTCATGTGTTTGTTTATCACTCAGATTTTTCAAAAATCACACAACACTGTTTATAGATTCACACCCTAGCATGAACTACAAACATCAGTTGTCAGAGGAAAGTGAAGATATAAATGAGTGCAGTATGGCAGCTGTTACTTCAGTCACACCCAGTCCAGCCCATGTACTCATGGCTATAAGTCACACTGAAGACTTAACCACCCTCTGGGAAGCATGAGTCCACAGGAGACACTTCTCTGGGGGTGCTTCTAAAAGGGAGGAACACCAAGAAAACAGAGATCTTCTCCTCCACATTGACACAGACCACCCAGCTCTGCCACATAAGGGCTTCAAGCTGTGCTACTACCTGGCAAGAATGGGATTTCTCTGTGTGTGAGCATATAGGAAACATTCCTTAAAAATTCCCAAGTGTACTTAAGAGACAAGAATGGAAGAGAAAAATGATAAAGAGATTGGGCTTTCAGATTAACTGAAACCCCGACTCCAAAACCTACTCGCTCTCACCTTAGTCAGTTTACATAACTAATCACAATTCATTCTCTTTATCTGTAAAATGAGGATTGTTATGGTCACACCTTTTTTTTTGCCCAATCAATACCATTCACGCATTAGATGAAGAAATACTTGTGTATTTATTATGTGCCAGGCATTCTATTGGTACTTAGGATGCATCCGTTAAAGACAGAGAGATTTCTTTAAAAAAAAAAAAATTACCTGCCCTTATGGTAACTCACTTTAAAAAAAAAAAAACTATTATTTATTTTGGCTGTGCTAGGTCTTTATTGTGGTGTGCAGGCTTTCTCTAGTTCTTGTGCAGCTGTTCTTGCCACATATGGGGTTAGTTGCTCGGTAGCATGTGGGATCTTAGTTCCCTGACCAGGGATGGAACGGGCATACCATGCATTGGAGGGCAGATTCTTAACCACTGGGCCACCAGGGAAGTCTCCTGTACTTACATTCTAAAGGAGGATATAAACAAAAAATAAACACTAAGGAAATGTAGTAAACATGCAGTATATTAGAAGGTAAGTCCAAGAGGGAGAAAAAGCAGGAAACTGGAAGTGTGGGGGTCAGGTTTGCAATCTTAAATAAAAGGGTGAAAGTCAGCTTCAAAGAGAAGAAAAAAATTGAGCCAAGACTGAAAGGAGTGATGTAGGGACTACACGACACCGTGCAATTAAATGCTCTCACTGCCTACCTCACCTGGCATAGCCGGTGCTTGGCAAATTATGATGGTGATGGTGGGGAGGAGGAAGGAGAGGAGAAAGATGAATGACAGGAGATCAAGGTCCCAAGTGGGCAGATGAGTGAGATGGGCTGTAACGTTCTTGTGACAGTGACATTCTTTAACAATAGTTAAGGTGACACTCCTTAATAAAAGTAACTGTTATTTCGCTATGTGCTAAGCATAGTGCTAAATTTTAAAATATTTGATTTCATCTAATATTTGGCAATAGCCCTATGAAGCCAAATTGAGGCTGACAGAGACAAGTCATTGACTCAAGGTCACACAGCCAGCTGGCAATAAATTAGAAGTCACCGGAACCTTGGCCAGAGGCTTTAGCCATCGTCACTGTTGGTCCCCTAATGCTCTGGCTCTCAGGTTTGTTCTCAGAAATCAGTGAGACTAGTGGAAGCATAGGTCACCAGGAGGAAACGGAGGCATGTACACAGTGGCTGGGCCAGGATGACGCTCTCTTCCCCTGTACTGGATGAACTGCCTCATTGAGCACCAATACCATATAACTTGGACAGAAAGTCTACCAGACAACAGTCCTCCCGGAACATAACAGGGAGAGTCACTGTGGAATCATCTTTTGGGGGGGATTTTAAAATAATAGAGGAGAGCTTCTTCAAGCTGGAAGTGTGCTTTTTAGCAGCCCAGGCCCCAAAGATGGTATACAATAAAAAAGAATGGATGTTCCAGGAAGCATGAGGCCCCTCGTCTGTAGCATCCACTCAGGGTCTGGTCATGGGAAGACTCAGTGACACACATGTGTTAACTGACTCCAGAGGACCCTGCAACCTGGACTAACCCAGTGCTCCTCAGACTGATTACAACAGCCACCTGACCTGTGGGAACACGGGCCTGGGGCTCTGAGGCATGCCCTGCACACACAGAGGAAACCCAGGGTGTTTTTAAGATTCCTCTCAAGCTAAGGAGAAAATAGAGTTTAAACATAAATTCAAATTGATGCTCAGAAAGCAAGCCCTCTCGTGCATTAAAATGTTGGAGGGAAGAAAGACAGACCTCGGAACACGAGAAAACAAAACTGAGAAATTCTACCCCATGCCTTGGTTTCACAGAGTCAAGAGCAGAAACTGAAACCAACAGACATTTCTGTTAAAGGGTTCACCTTCTGGAGCCCGACAACCCATCAACGATCTCATACTAGCTAACATAAGCAAGAGGCTTCCCACCACAAAGCCCCGAAGGGCAAACCAAGCCTGCTGAAGGGGGCAGCAGCCTCGGCAGCCAAAGGGGCGCTCATCAGCACAGAAACGTTCAAACAGAGAAGGGGAGACGAGGTGAGCCACCTCCTCCCCCACTTTCTCTGAGGCTGTGAAGTCTGCCACTTGCCGCCTGAGTGACAACACGAACTTGGGCAGCTCCAATACACCAAAAAAAAAAAAATGGGGGAAGTGACACTGGTGACATTCTCCATGAGAGAAATGAGTAATAGTGTCAAAAAGTGCATGTTCTACTGCCCCTAGAAACTTTAGCATGACACCTCCCCCACCGAAACAGTGAGCCAGCAACAAATAGCAAATGTCACAGAAAACAAATCTCTTGCTGTTGGGTGACCCCCTCAGCTGAGGCTTAGAGGGAAGAGGCCAGTAAGAACCAGGAGGTGGTGAAAAGCCACACAGTGAGGCCCCTATAGGGCTTCTATTCACAGGCCACATAACTGAGCCTTCCCAGGTGCCAAGGTCAGGCTAAGTTTTCTTTTTTTAATATTTTATTGCATTTAAATGGACATTCAGGGCAGCCACAATCCACTTTGTTAATAATGTAAGCATGAGAAACCACACACTCACATGTACCTCCCTTCCCAATGTACTGTATCATAAATAAAGAGGAAATTTAGAATGGGTAGCCAGTTCAAGCCAGCCTGTCATGCCTGAATATCATGCCATCGTTCGCTGGAGCAGAAGGATGTGCTAAAAATAGATAAGCAAGTAAGTCTTTTCTAACGTTCAGCCCCATCCCCTCATGAACAGTAACACGTTCTCGTTTCCCCTTCTGCTCCGAGTCACTGCACAGCTCTGATCTCATTTACCCTGAATGTGGCAAGACCAAACGTGGGGGCCTATGGGCAGCAAAGTTGTACCTGCCCCTAAGGAGTTTTTTCAAGTCAGTTCTTCATTATAAGATGGGATTAATAAGGCTATCCCTGTGATAATCATTCCATGTTTACCACTAATAACATTGCCAGAATTCCCGCCTTGTCCCCAAACTGAGCACACAAAGAGACACAAGTTACTATTCTCCTATTGTTGGCTGACTAGATCCCCATTGCCTGGAGGACATATCTGGCATATAGTAAATTACTGATGAAGATCTGTTAAATGAATTTTCGCTGAATGAAAATAGTTATCTTTCTCTAGTAGGTAAAATAGTTAACAAACCACTTGAAAACTTGGTCGACTTTTTTACATTTATGTAAATAAATGAGATGAAGAGATGGGTCCTATGAATGTGCTTCAGGATGGATCTGTAAGTTTCCTTGTTTTGTTATTTTTTGGTGTGTTTTTAATTAACCCTTATGTGCTATGAACTAGGAATCTATATGTTGTGTATGTCATTCTTACCAGGTGTTCATTCCCCCAAGCACCTAACTACACACAAGTGTTAGAACACTGCTATGTTATAGAACAAGATGGGGAGGGGGTAAGGTTCTCAGATAGAACAGGATTCTTGGAAGAGTTGTAATAGGAACGGTTACTAGTGCCCTTAGTTTCTCTCCCTTGATAACCCTTTATATCACTTCATAAGCTAACAAGTCTGTGCTTTTCAATTTACTTCATACAAATCAGGATCCAAAGGCATAGCCTCATTTTCACTTTCATGTTGCCATAATCCAATGACCATTTTTCTCCCACTCTTCACCCTTGCCCATCATTGACTTTTGATCATTTCCTCAACCATTACTGAATACTATTATTCTCTTTCCATTCTTTTCAAGGTCCCCATTTTTTGCTCCTACCCTGTGCATTCCCCAATCCCTGTTTGTTCATCCCATCTTTATTTCACACACTTGTTCTTACTCACTCAGTTTGACTTCTGTGTTTGTTTTCCTTGTGGGATTACTCATATTTTTTTTTCTTACTTTCTTTTTTGCATCCTCTTCCAACCTACCTCCCTTTTTGTAAAATTCTCTTTTTTCCCTAAAGTTCCATCTCCTTGCTCTTGTCTACATTACTTTTACTCTTCTGCCTCTCTCAGATCCTATAAAGTTTGGCTTCTGCAATTTTATTTAGAAGAAAAATTTTATAATTCTTAAATGTCAGTTGCTTGTATCCTCATATTTTATCTCAGACCCTTCTGGTTTCTTTTAGAATTTTACAGACCAGCACTGATGTATAGCAAAATGTCCTTGTTTCAAGCTTCTTCCCTTCACCTGTAACCTTTATTCACTCACTGTAATAAAGGAAGACACATAAGCTTTAACATGTTAGAAGGGATAAGGTTGACAAACTTATAAAGAATCATCCTTTTATTCCTCTTCTATTTCTCCCTTCTTTACAGTTTCTCTCTGGCAAATTGTGCCCACATCTTATCTACTTAAATTCTGATAACTGGTGAGGAAGCTATAGAAAAAAACAGCAAAAATTTTCTTGGGAATCCAGAGAAGATATGCACCAAACTGACCAAGTTTCCAGAACAAGATACTTACCATTTTTTTATTCCATGTTTGGGGAACCCAATATTTGTCTCTTAAATTGACCAAAGCTGAACAGCTCACCTAATTTGTAAAATTTTTATGTAGTCTCATAAATCTTGACACCTATGGTTAATTAGGTTGAGTATATTGTGTAGGCTGGCACATGAAAACCATTTTAATCAAAAGAAAGGGAAGTACAGCAAATGAAGGATCACTTATGTTTTCCTTCTCTATACCATACTTTCTCTTATTATCTGACCACATCACTTCAAACTTTAGTACACGTGGTCTCCGATTATTGAATTCCTTCTTCTCTTGCCTTGATATTTACTATAAATTCATTGAGAAAAGAGTCTGTATCCTGTGAGAGGAAAAAAGGAATAATATTTGTTTATTAAGTGTTCACCGTATTTCAGGCACTATGCTACATGCTCTAAATTTGAGTTGGCTCATTTTACACTGACAGTCATCCTGTGAAGTACATATTTCTATTCTTGCTTTGCATAAGAGGAACTCATGTTACAGAAAATTTGAGTATCTTGTTCCAGATCACCTGGATAGAAAGTAAAGACACTGAAATTCAGCCCCAGATTAACCTCTCTACTATCCTAGTCTTCCCACCTGCATAGGGCCTCTCTCAGTTCTAGGAACATAGCAAGCTCTCAAAGAGTGAGCCTCAACTTTTAAAGTAAGAGAAATAAAGTCATGCAAAAAGTGTCTCTCCTCATCTCACACTATGGGACTGCCCCAAAGCTCACTTGTTATTACCACTGTACTGTCCCTTCTCACAACACACCTGTCTTGGTACTCCCTTGCTTCCCATGTGTAAGACTCTTCACTGGAAAATTCTCTCCCCAGCATCCCTTGACCTTAGGATAGCTGGACCTCTTTAAGGGACATACAACTAATAATATATGCATGTTCGCATAAAAGGACAATGTCTTGTGTGTCTCTTGTCTCTCCCACTATGTCTAGCATAGTACTGTACTGCGTTCTCTTCATTATCTTGTCATCACTATTGTCACCTTGATATGGACGATGGGTACACTGGTGTGGTCACTTTGATCTGTGTACTTTTCTGTACCTATTTTTTTTAATTACATAAGATAGTAGGAATAGAAGACGTCTTTGGACACCCCTGTTCAACCCAGCATTCACCCTTGTGTAAAACTGAAAACATGTACTACAGGTTTTAATAATAAAAATTATAAAAGGATACTTTTAGGAATTTATCTTAATGAACAAATCAGAAATGCAGGTTAGAAGTACACAAGGAAATTTGAGGTAATATTTTTAAAATACTGCAAAACTGGAAATTGTATGGCTGTCCAATATGATAGAACTGTGTCTTACTAAAATATATCTACTTAATGGAAAAATGGGTTTCCAAATTAACTTAAAGACTTTCAGCAAATGTTGATTATATAAGGGAAAAGCATAAATCCACCATATGGTTGTAATTTGTTTAAAAATACACTCACACACAGACACATATGTTTTTGTGTCCATATAAGTATATATGTGAACTTTTATAGATGTATTCATAGACACAACAGAAAATTAAACACCCCAATATACCACCAGTATTTATTGCTGGAAGGTAGAATTCTATTTTTTCCCTTACATTATTCTGCATTTTTCAACTTGAACTTCTTTCTTCCTCAACTCTACCTTCTCTCCAGGTTCCAGGTACAATATCTTCCTCTCCTCAAATCTCTTTTCTACTCCTCACCTTCATGACTACTTCAGTCAGGGAAAATAATTAATTAATTTAATTAATTAATAAACTTATGGAAATGCATAAAACAAAATCCAGAAGGAAAGATACATAAAGTGATGATGAACTTATATTCACAGGTGACTTTTTTTTAAATTTCTGCACTCTTTTATGCACTTTCTAAATTTTATTCTATAATCAGGAGAAAAAGAGTTTGAAATACTAGGAAAAGGGAATATTTCCAGGATGGCATTGTAAGGGAATCCAAAAATCTCTTCCTCCATAAAAGCATGAGAATTTGGGAAGGATGTGTCAAAATTAACTTTTTTTGAACTTTGAAAATTAACCAAGGTCATACAAAATTCAGAGGAGGTATTTATTAAAGAAAAACAGCTTAATCTCAGTAAGAACAGTAAGCTCTGTGACATTTTAACTTACTCTATTCCCATGGTCCTCTCCTTAGCTCCAAGCTAGCCTTGAAATCCAGTAACCCTAGAAGCATGGTAGCTGTGAGAACCAGCAGCCCAGCAATGAATGGAGGAAACAGAATGGATTTGAAGTTCCCCAGTTCAGTTCAGTTTAGTCGTTCAGTCATGTCCGACTCTTTGCAACCCCATGAACTGCAGCATGCCAGGCCTCCCTATCCATCACCAACTCCCGGAGTTTACCCAAACTCATGTCCATCAAGTCAGTGATACCATCCAGCCATCTCATCCTCTGTCATCCCCTTCTCCTCCTGCCCCCAATCCCTCTCAGCATCAGAGTCTTTTCAAATGAGTCAACTCTTCGCATGAGGTGGCCAAAGTATTGGAGTTTCAGCTTTAGCATCATTCCTTCCAAAGAAATCCCAGGACTGATCTCCTTCAGAATGGACTGGTTGGATCTCCTTGCAGTCCAAGGGACTCTCAAGAGTCTTCTCCAACACCACAGTTCAAAAGCATCAGTTCTTTGGTGCTCAGCTTTCTTCACAGTCCACCTCTCACATCCATACATGACCACTGGAAAAACCATAGCCTTGACTAGACGGACATTTGTTGACAAAGTAATGTCTCTGCTTTTGAGTATGCTATCTAGGTTGGTCATAACTTTCCTTCCAAGGAGTAAGCGTCTTTTAATTTCATGGCTGCAATTACCATCTGCAGTGATCTTTGAGCCCCCCCAAAATAAAGTCTGCCACTGTTTCCACTGTTTCCCCATCTATTTCCCATGAAGTGATGGGACCAGATTCCATGATTTTAGTTTTCTGAATGTTGAACTTTCATCCAACTTGTTCACTCTCCTCTTTCACTTTCATCAAGAGGCTTTTTAGTTCCTCTTCACTTTCTGCCATAAGGGTGGTGTCATCTGCATATCTGAGGTTATTGATATTTCTCCCGGCAATCTTGATTCCAGCTTGTGCTTCTTCCAGCCCAGCATAGAGGAAAACAACAGAACAGGAAAGACTAGAGATCTCTTCAAGAAAATTAGAGATACCAAGGGAACATTTCATGCGAAGATGGGCTCGATAAAGGACAGAAATGGTATGGACCTAACAGAAGCAGAAGATATTAAGACGAGGTGGCAAGAATACACAGAACTGTACCAAAAAATCCTCATGACTAAGATAATCATGATGGTGTGATCACTCACCTAGAGCCAGAATTCCTGGAATGTGAAGTCAAGTGGGCCTTAGAAAGCATCACTATGAACAAAGCTAGTGGAAGTGATGGAATTCCTGTGGAGCTAATTCGAATCCTGAAAGATGATGCTGTGAAAGTGCTGCATTCAATATGCCAGCAAATTTGGAAAACTCAGCAGTGGCCGCACGACTGGAAAAGGTCAGTTTTCATTCCAATCCCAAAGAAAGGCAATACCAAAGAATGCTCAAACTACCGCACAATTGCACTCATCTCAAACGCTAGTAAAGTAATGCTCAAAATTCTCCAAACTAGGCTTCAGCAATACGTGAACATGAAATTGTTCAAGAGATGGGAATGCCAGACCACCTGACCTGCCTCTTGAGAAATCTATATGAAGGTCAGGAAGCAACAGTTAGAACTGGGCATGGAACAACAGACTGGTTCCAAATAGGAAAAGGAGTACATCAAGGCTGTATATTGAAGTTCCCCAGACAGCCCCAAACCCAGAGAATCATCATTATTTGACCAGTATGGCAATTCCTTGGAAAAGCCCTATCCACAAGATTTCTTACTTTTTTAACCTAACTCAGAGCTCACTCCCTAAAAAAGTCCTATCCTCAGATCATCTGCTAAAAACAATCTGGTAACTGCTTAACACTAATGTGCCCCATGGCAGTGATACCAACTGGGATAAACAACATACTGGTCAGAAAATCTGGGGAATAAAATCTCTATAGCAGGCTTTGAGAAGCTCCAATATGTTCCTAGGAATCTAGAAGGATGCTCACATTTAAGGGCTAAGTGCCTATCTAAGAAAGACATGACCAAGATTCTAGTACCTCAGCTGTCTGAACTAGAAGTTCTGCACAAGCAGGAAGCTAAGGCTAATGCAGAGTCACAAACTTTCAGAATGTTGAAGGCCTGTTCCAACACACACACACACACACAACCTTACAGTAAAGAGTAAGAGACTTACTGATTCAAAGAAATTACTAAAAATTTCACCAAAACCTTAGCTGATCATTAAGCTAAATAAACAAACATGTGTCAATGACTTTACACAACAAAAGATATAGACATTACAGAATTCATCCAGGAAAGTTAATAACCAAATAACAGGGGAGGAAAAAAAAGACCCAGAAACAAGAATAACAACAACAAAAAGCTAGAGGAGAGGGGAGTCTGATTTTCAGAATGCCACATTAGATTATTTTTAATGTCCAATATTCACCAAAACACACACACACACACACACACACACACACACACAAAATACATGCAAAGAAAGTATGGCCTGAACACCCCCAAAACAGCATACAACAGAAAGCATTCTAAAAAAGCGCAGAGAATTCTATGGCAGATCAGTGGTTAGGAATCAGTGTTTTCACTGCCATGGGCCCAGGTTCAATTCCTGGTCAGGGGACTAAGATCTTGCAAGCTGTGTGGTACAGCAAAAAACAAAACAAATAAACCAAACAAGCGAACAACCCCCACCAAAAAACAGATACTAGATATAGGATCAAAACTTTAATAAACTATTATAAATATGTTCAAATTTTAATGGGAATCATATCTGAAAAACTAAAGGAGAATACAAATGATTGCTAACCAGATAGGAAATACAGAACAACAATAAATGAGAAGATTTGGGTAAAACTATAAACCAAGTAGACCAATCAGCCGTCTATAAGATACTCCTTCCTCCATGCTACCATCAATAGCAGAATAATATTTTTTTCAAATGCACATGCAAAAGTCCACAAGGTATACCATAAGTCATAAAACAAATACCAATAGTTGAAATTATACAAAGCGTTTTCATACCATAATGAAATAAAAATCAAAAACAGAGATTTGAGGAAATGACAATATGTAGGAATTAAGCAATGATTTTCTAAATAACAGGCAAAAAAAGAAATCACAAAGTTAAATTGGAAAGACAGTGAATGGAATGGCAGTGAAGCACAACATACCAACACTTATGGGATGGAGCTGAAGCAGTGCCTGCAGGAAATTCATAGCTCTAAATCCCTATTATTAAAAAAGAAATCCACCCCTAATCTTTAACCTTAAGAAATTAGGAAAAAGACCAAATTAAAGGCAAAGCATACAAAGGAAAGAAAATAATAAGGATTAGAATGAAAATAAGTGAAAGACAGGATGGAGAAAACAATGAGAAAATTCAATGACACCCAAACTGGTTCTTCAAAAAGACCAAAAAAAAAAAAAAAAGACATTTAGCTAGATTAATGAAGAAGAAGAAAAAAAAATGAAGAAGAAAAAGAAAAAGTCAAGACTCAAATTACTAAAATCAGAAATTAAAGAGAAAGCATCACTACAATCATTACAGAAATAAAAGAAATTATAATGAATTACTAGGAACAGCTGTACATCTACACATCAGATAAATGAAATTAAATGAAATGACCAAACTCTTAGAAAGGTACAAACTATAGAAACTGACCGAAAGGGAAATTGAAAATCTGAATGCATTATATTAAGTAAAGGTATTAAATTAGTAATTTTCAAACATCTCTCCAAAAAAGCCCAACTTCAAATGGCTTCACTGCTGAAATCTATAAAATGTTTAAGGAATAAGTATTACCAATCATTCACAAATACTTCCAAAAGATAGAAAAGGGTGCACTTTCCAAATCTCGTATGATAATCATGTGTTACCACAAAACTAAAACTAGACAAATATCACTAGAAAAGAAGATCAATATCCCTCAGTAATACAGGATCAAAAATGCTCAGCATATTACTAGCAAACCAAACTCAGCAACAAATAAATCAGAATTGCACACCACAGCAATGTTGGATCGATCCTAGAAATGCAAGGTTGGTTTAACATACAAAAATCAATCAATATATCATATTAATAGAATATAAGATGAAAACCAGATGATCATCTCAACTGATGCAAAAAAAAAGCATCTGAAAAATCCAACATCCATTCATTTTCAAAACATCCAACACACTATGCCTAGAAGAGACATTTCTAGATCTGATAAAAGTCATTATGAAAAACCCACAGGAAACATCATATTAATGGTAAAATGCTGAATGCTTTACCCCTATAATCTAGACAAAAATGTTTGCTCTCACCACTTCTATCCTGTAGTACACTAGAGATTCTATCAAGGCAATTGATAAAATAAATAACAGAAATCCAGATTGGAAATGAAGAAGTAAATCTACTTCAATTTGCACATAATATAATCTTATATATAGATAAGGCTAAGGCAACTCACACGCTAGTAAAGTAATGCTCAAAATTCTCCAAGCCAGGCTTCAGCAATACATGAACCGTGAACTTCCAGACGTTCAAGCTGGTTTTAGAAAAGGCAGAGGAACCAGAGATCAAATTGCCAACATCCACTGGATCATGGAAAAAGCAAGAGAGTTCCAGAAAAACATTTATTTCTGCTTTACTGACTATGTCAAAGTCTTTGACTGTGTGGATTACAATAAACTGTGGAAAATTCTGAAAGAGATGGGAATACCAGACCACCTGACCTGCCTCTTGAGAAACCTATATGCAGGTCAGGAAGCAACAGTTAGAACTGGACATGGAACAACAGACTGGTTCCAAATAGGAAAAGGAGTACGTCAAGGCTGCATATTGTCACCCTGCTTATTTAACTTATATGCAGAGTACATCATGAAAAACACTGGGCTGGAAGAAGCACAAGCTGTAATTCAGATTGCCGGGAGAAATATCAATAACCTCAGATATGCAGATAACACCATCCTTGTGGCAGAAAGTGAAGAGGAACTAAAAAGCCTCTTGATGAAAGTGAAAGAGGAGAACGAGAGATTTGGCTTAAACCTCAACATTCAGAAAACGAAGATCATGGCATCCGGTCCCATCACTTCATGGGAAATAGATGGGGAAACAGTGGAAACAGTGTCAGACTTTATTTTGGGGGGCTCTAAAATCACTGCAGATGGTGATTGCAGCCATGAAATTAAAAGATGCTTACTCTTTGGAAGGAAAGTTATGACCAACCTAGATAGCATATTCAAAAGCAGAGACATTACTTGCCAACAAGGGTCCATCTAGTCAAGGCTATGATTTTTCCAGTGGTCATGTATGGATGTGAGAGTTGGACTGTAAAGAAAGCTGAGCACCAAAGAATTGATGCTTTTGAACTGTGGTGTTGGAGAAGACTCTTGAGAGTCCCTTGGATGCAAGGAGATCCAACCAGTCCATTCTAAAGGAGATCAGTCCTGGGTGTTCTTTGGAAGGAATGATGCTAAAGCTGAAACTCCAACACTTTGGCCACCTCATGTGAAGAGCTGACTCATTGGAAAAGACTCTGATGCTGGGAAGGATTGGGGACAGGAGGAGAAGGGGATGACAGAGGATAAGATGGCTGGATGGCATCACCAACTCGAGGACATGAGTTTGGATGAACTCCGGGAGTTGGTGATGGACAGGGAGGCCTGGTGTGCTGCAATTCATAGGGTCACAAAGAGTTGGACAAGACTGAGTGACTGAACTGAACTGAAGGAATTGGTGAGAAAGCTATTAAAATATATAAGTATATTCATAAAACTTGTAAGAGACAAGATAAATACACAAAAATCACTTGCATTCTATACATTAACAATAAACAATCTGAATAAGAAAGAAAGAAATAATTCCATTTACAATATCATAAAAAAAATTAGTCAATTCAATTTAGTCGTTCAGCCCTGTCTGACTCTTTGCAACCACATGTTCAATAGTACGCCAGGCTTTCCTGTCCATCACCAACTCCTGGAGATTGCCCAATATCATGTCCATTGAGTTGCGATGCCATCCAACCATCTCATCCTCTGTCGTCCCCTTCTCCTCCTGCCTTCAATTTTTCCCAGCATCAGGGACTTTTCCAATGAGTCAGTTCTTTGCATCAGGTGGCCAAAGTATTGGAGTTTCAGCTTTAGCATCAGTCCTTCCAATGAATATTCAGGACTGATTTCCTTTAGGATTGACTGGCTGGATCTCCTTGCAGTCTAAGGGACTCTCAAGAATCTTCTTCAACATCGCAATTCAAAAGCACCAATTCTTCAGCGCTCAACTTTCTTTATGATCCAACTCTTGCATCCATACACGGCTACTGGAAAAACCATGGCTTTGACTAGATAGACCTTTGTTGGCAAAGTAATATCTCTGCCTTTTAATATGCTGTCTAGATTGATCATAACTTTCCTTCCAAGGAGTAAGCATCTTTTAATTTCATGGCTGCAATCACCATCTGCAGTGATTTTGGAGCCTCCCAAAAAAAGTCTGATACTGTTTCCCCATCTATCTGCCATGAAGTGATGGGACCAGATGCCATGATCTTAGTTTTCTGAATGTTGAGCCTTAAGCCAACTTTTTCACCCTCCTCTTTCACTTTCATCAAGAGGCTTTTTAGCTCCTCTTCACTTTCTGCCATAATGGTAGTGTCATCTGCATATCTGAGGTTATTGATATTTCTCCTGGCAATCTTGATTCCAGCTTGTGCTTCCTCCAGCCCAGCGTTTGTCATAATGTACTCTGCATATAAGTTAAAGAAGCAGGGTACTTGCTTTAGGTAACTTTATTCCCAGGTATTTTATTGTTTTTGATGTGATGATATTTAAGATTGTGTCTGTTTTTTTCTGATAGTTTGTTCACCCTACTCCAGTACTCTTGCCTGGAAAATCCCATGGACGGAGGAGCCTAGTAGGCTGCAGTCCATGGGATTGCTAAGAGTCAGACATGACTGAGCGACTTCACTTTCACGCATTGGAGAAGGAAATGGCAACACACTCCAGTGTTCTTGCCTGGAGAATCCCAGGGACAGGGGAGCTTGATGGGCTGCCGTCTCTGGGGTGGCACAGAGTCGGACACGACTGAAGCGACTTAGCAGCAGCAGCAGCAGAAGTGCAACAGATTTCTGTACATTAATTTTTCATCCTGCAACCATACCAAATTCAATGATAAACTCTAGTAGTTTTCTGTGGATTTCCCAGATGATGCTGGTGATATCCCTCTTGATACCCCTCTAGATTGTCACAGAGTCCCTGTTTGAGTTCCCTGAGACATACAACAAATTCCCATTGGCTATTTTACATTTAGTATCGTTAAGTTTCCATGTAACTCTCTCCATACATCTCACCCTCTCCCTCCTCCCCTCCACTCCCTCATGTCCATAAGTCTGTTCTCTATGTCTGTTTCTCCATTGCTGCCCTGCAAATAAATTCATCAATGCTAACTTTCTAGATGCTCCATATATTCATTAGTATATGATACTTATTTTTCTCTTCCTGACTTACTTCAGTCTGTGTAACAGGCTCAAGGTTTGCCCACCTCATTAGAACACATTTAGTGTGTTCCTTTTAATGGCTGAGTAGTATTCCGTTGTATGTATATACCACATCTTCTTTATCCATTCATCTGTCTGTGGACATCTAGGTTGCTTCCAAGTTCCAGCTATTGTAAATAGTGCTGCAGTGAATAGTTGGGTACATGTGTCGTGCTCAATTTTGCTTTCCTCATGGTGTAGGCCTAATAATGGGATTCCTGGATCATATGGTGGTTTTATTCCTAGATTTTAGGGGGAGAGTTTCCTTGTTTCTTGGGTTATGCCTCTATTGCTATGAACTTCCTTCTTAGAACCACATTTGCTGCCTCCTATAGATTTTATAAAGTTATATTTTCATTTATTTATCTCTAGGTATTTTCTGATTTATTCTTTGATGTCATTATTGACTCCTTTGTTGCTGTTTTTAGTATGTTCTTTGTTCTTTCTTGAGTTTGTTCTTCCCTCATTTTTCTCTCTGTGGTTTTACTTTCATACGATTGTGGTCAGAAAAGATGCTTGAAACAATGTCCCCTTAAATTGCTGAGACTTGTTCTGTGACCTAATATGTGGTCTATCTTAGACAATATTCCACGAGGGCTTGAAAAGAATGTATGGTCTGTTTTGTTGGATATAGTTGACTGTAGATATTAATTAAGTCCAACTGGTATATTGGGTTATTTAGGACTTCTGCATTACTGATTTTCTGTCTGGATGAGCTGTCCATTCATGTCAGTGAGTGTTAGTCCTCTACGACTATTGTCTTCCTGTCAGTTTCTCCCTCCATGTCTATTAGGATTTGTTTTACATATTTAGGTGCTCCTGTACTGGGTGTATGTATGTTAATGAGTATAATATCATCTTTTTGTATTGATACCTTTACTGTTATATAATATCTTTGCTTTCATGGCCTTTGTTTTAAAGTCTATCTATTTTGTCTGATATGAATATGGCTTACCCCTGTTCTCTTGCTATTTATGTTTACACAAACTCTATTTTTCCATCTCCTTACTTTCAGTCTGCATGTCCTTCACCCTAAAGTGAGTCTCTTGTAGGCAGCGTACTGTAGGTCCTCTTTTTTTTTTTAATGCAGCCTGCCACTTTATATCTTTTGATTAGAGCAATTATTGAGAGGGATCACAAAGAGTCAGACACAACTGAGCAACTAACACAAATACTGTAATTTTTAACTTTGTTTTCCAGTTGTTTCTATAGTTCTTTATTTTTGTTTTTCCTTTTGTGGTTTGATGATTTTTTTTTGTAGTATGCTTGAGTTACTTTCTCTTTTTTTTGTGAATTTATTTTATATTTTTGATTCGTGGCTATCCTGGAGTTCAAGTATGGTTGACCCATCGCTATAGCTTCTTGGTTTAAACTGATAGTTGTACAGGTTCAAACACAAAACAAATTTATACTTTTCTACTTCTCTCCCTCACATTTGGTAATTTTGATGCCCTATTTACATTTTCATGCTTATCTTTTTGCTATTAATTTTAGCACTAAAATTTAATTAATTTTAGTGTTATAATTACTCTTACAAAAAATTTTTATTGTTTTTAAATCTACGTACTGGCTTATTTAAGTGATCTTCAATACTTTTGTATGTTTGCCATTCCTATTATGATTTAGAGAAGACCTTTCAATATTTCTTTTAGAATAGATTTATTTATTTTTTTTTCTTTTTTTTTTTAAGATTTAAAATGTTTTATTTTTTATTTATTTATTTTTTAATTTTAAAATCTTTAATTCTTACATGCGTTCCCAAACATGAACCCCCCTCCCTCTTCCCTCCCCATAACATCTCTCTGGGTCATCCCCGTGCACCAGCTCCAAGCATGCTGTATCCTGCATCAGACATAGACTGGCGATTCAATTCTTACATGATAGTATACATGTTAGAATGTCATTCTCCCAAATCATCCCACCCTCTCCCTCTCCCTCTGAGTCCAAAAGTCCATTATACACATCTGTGTCTCTTTTGCTGTCTTGCATACAGGGTCGTCATTGCAATCTTCCTAAATTCCATATATATGTGTTAGTATACTGTATTGGTGTTTTTCTTTCTGGCTTATTTCACTCTGTATAATCGGCTCCAGTTTCATCCATCTCATCAGAACTGATTCAAATGAATTCTTTTTAACGGCTGAGTAATACTCCATTGTGTATATGTACCACTGCTTTCTTATCCATTCATCTGCTGATGGACATCTAGGTTGTTTCCATGTCCTGGCTATTATAAACAGTGCTGCGATGAACATTGGGGTACATGTGTCTCTTTCAGTTCTGGTTTCCTTGGTGTGTATGCCCAGCAGTGGGATTGCTGGGTCATAAGGTAGAAAAGCTTCTGCACAACAAAGGAAAATATAAGCAAGGTGAAAAGACAGCCTTCTGAATGGGAGAAAATAATAGCAAATGAAGCAACTGACAAACAACTAATCTCAAAAATATACAAGCAACTTATGCAGCTCAATTCCAGAAAAATAAACGGCCCAATCAAAAAATGGGCCAAAGAACTAAATAGACATTTCTCTAAAGAAGACATACGGATGGCTAACAAACACATGAAAAGATGCTCAACATCACTCATTATTAGAGAAATGCAAATCAAAACCACAATGAGGTACCACTTCACACCAGTCAGAATGGCTGCAATCCAAAAATCTGCAAGCAATAAATGCTGGAGAGGGTGTGGAGAAAAGGGAACCCTCCTACACTGTTGGTGGGAATGCAAACTAGTACAGCCACTATGGAGAACAGTGTGGAGATTCCTTAAAAATTTGCAAATAGAATAGATTTAGTATCACTGAATTCTTTTATAGTTCTGTTGGTGGTGGTGGTGGTGCTGATGGTGGGTTTTTATTTTTGCTTAAAAAATTCTTTATCTCTCCTGTTCTAAATGATAACCTTACTTGGTAGAGAATCCTAGGTTTCAGGGTTTTCACTTTTAGGACTTTGTAGTCCTTTTCAGACTTTCATACATTCAAAGTTTCTGGCGAGAAGTCAGCTAATAGCCTTATGGGGTTTCACATGTAACTGACTTTTTGTTTCTCTTGCTGCTTTTAGAATTCTATCTTTAAGATTTGCCATTTTAGTTGTATATCTTATTGTAGGTCTGTTTGGATTTATCTTGTGTGGGATCCTCTTTGCTTCCTGTACCTAGATATCTGTTTCCTTCATTAGATTTGAGAAATTCTCAGTCATAATTTTTTCAGATACATGATTGATATTTTTCCTTCTCTCTTCCCTTCCTGGAACCCCTGTTATCCTAATTCCAGTACACTGGTTTTGTTACTGTAGCATTATAGTAAGATTTGAAACTGTGAAACATGACTCCTCAAACTTTGTTCTTCTTTTTGTCTTTTTTTTTTTTTGTTAATTGCTTTTTGATATTTTCTTATTCTAATTTATTTTATTTGTATTTCTACATTAATTTCTTGCATCAACTTGCTAGTTTATACCCTCAAAAGTTGTCCTTTATATGATAGGCATTGTGTTGAATCTGTTAAGTAATGTGGGGACTATTGTCATCTCAAAAATGCTGTCTTTCAATCCATTGACATTGGTTGTTTTACCTTTTTTTAATGTCTTTTAAAAATATTTTTCAACAATGTTTTGTAGTGTCAATGTAAAAGTCTTTCATTTCTTTTGTTAAATATCAGGGGATCTTCCCAACCCAGAGATTAAACCCAGATCTCCTGCATTGCAGGCAAATTCTTTGCTATCTGAGACACCAGGGGAGCTCCTTTTTTAAAATATTCTAATATTTTGGATTTAGAAAAGGCAGAGGAACAAGAGATCAAACTGCCTGCCGGAGTCCAACTCCAGCAGCCAGGATTCAACCTGAAAAGATGGACAGTGTTGGCGATGAGAAATGAGACAGCCTCTCAGTTTTCTTTGGACTGCCTGTTTATTCCAAGTTTAAGATTCTCTTTATACCTTTGGGCTTCCCTGGTGGCCCAGAGGTTAAAGCATCTGCCTGGAATGCAGGAGACCTGGGTTTGATCCCTGGGTCAGGAAGATCCCCTGGAGAAGGAAATGACAACCCATTCCAGTACTCTTGCCTGGAGAATCCCATGGAGGGAGGAACCTGGTGGGCTACAGTCCATGGGGTCGCAAAGTCGGACACGACTGAGCGAATTCACTTCACTTTATACTTTTACCAAAACATTAGGCCAGAGGTTTGACATTTTCAGATCCCCCTCTCCCAGATTTATTATCTCCATAAATCATTGTTGTTCTTCAAACAGAGTTCCTGCTTTAATGATTCTCTCAGAATCAGCCTTATCATCTATTATCTACCTCTTCTAATGTGTCCTATAGCTAACTTGTGATTACATTGTAACTCATGCTACATTCATGTTTACTACTTATCTTCCTAAATCCTGTTTGTCCCTAACATCCTGAGCTCCCTATCTCTTAAAAAGGCTTCTACTTATAGTGTCTCTAAAAATTCCTTACTTCTATAAGCTATAGTAAAATATGCTAACTTTACAACATTCCTTAAATCTTTAACTTCTAACTATTTTAATTATTTCTAAGCCCTAAATTCAGTAAACCCCTTTGCCATAAACATTCTCCTCACAAATAGGCTTCAGATATCAATCCCTCCCATGGCCTCAAGCTGCAGCCTATGTCCTCATCCTGGAACACTCTTAAAAGTCCTTGAACAAATGTCAATGATTAACTTTATGAATTATTTTCTGAGCACAGCTGCAGAAGGCTTTGTGCCTTCTCATGCTCCTCTCAAGAGCAATAAGCACCTTAATATTCTTTTTCAGTCAACTCAGCTGAGGAGAGGAAAAGACAAGTCAGAATTACAAGGCTTAACTCCTTAATCCCAGGTCTGTGCCTGCGAAATGAGGAGAGGGGGCTGGGGGCTGTGCCTCCATTTTGTCAGTAATGCCTAATGTGGCTCCCAACAACTGCCAACATCCATTAGATCATAGAAATGGCAAGAGAGTTTCAGAAGAACATCTAGTTCTGCTTTATTGACCACATCAAAGCCTTTGACTGTGTGGATCACAACGAACTATGGAAAATTCTTCAAGAGATGGGAATACCAGACCACCTTACCTGCCTCCTGAGAAATCTGTATGCAGGTCAAGAAGGAACAATTAGAACCGAACCTGGAGCAGCAGACTAGTTCCAAACTGAGAAAGGAGTACGTCAAGGCTGTATATTGTCACCCTGCTTATTTAACTTATATGCAGAGTATATCATGAGAAATGCTGGGCTGGAGGAAGCACAAGCTGGAATTAGGATTGCTGGGAGAAATATCAATAACCTCAGATAGGCAGATGACACCACCCTTATGGCAGAAAGCAAAGAGGAGCTAAAGAGCTTTTTGATGAAAATGAAAGAGCAGAGTGAAAAAGATGGCTTAATGATCAACATTCAGAAAACTAAGATCATGGCATCTGGTCCCATCACTTCATGGCAAATAGATGGGGAAACAATGAAAGCAGTGACAGACTTTATTTGTTGGGGGTGGGGGGTTCCAAAATCACAGTAGACGGTGACTGCAGCCATGAAATTAAAAGACACTTGCTCCTTGGAAGAAAAGCTATGATAAACCTAGATAGCGTATTAAAAAGCAGAGACATTACTTCGCCAACAAAGGTCTGTCTAGTCAAAGCTATGGTTTTTCCAGTAGTCATGTATGGATGTGAGAGTTGGACTATAAACAAGGCTGAGCACTGAAGAATTGATGCTTTTGAACTATGGCATTGGAGAAGACTCTCGAGAGTCTCTTGGACAGCAAGGAGAACCAACCATCCATCCTAAAGGAAATCAGTCCTGAATATTCATTGGAAGGACTGATGCTAAAGCTGAAACTCCAATACTTTGGCCACCTGATGTAAAGATCTGACTCGTTGGAAAAGACCCTGATGCTGGAAAAGATTGAAGCCAGGAGAAGGGGATGACAGAGGATGAAATGGTTGGATGGTATCACCAACTCAATGGACATGAGTTTGAGTAAACTCCAGGAGTTGGAGATGGACAGGGAGGCCTGGCGTGCTGCAGCCCATGGGGTTACAAAGAGTCAGACACGACTCAGCAACTGAACTGACTGACTGACCATATACAAAAATAAATTCAAAATGTACCTAAGTGCTAGACAGGAAACCATAAAATTCCTAGAAGAAAACTTAGGCAGAACAGTCTTTGACATCAATTGAAATAATGTTTGTGTTTTTTTTTTGGATCTGTCTCCTAAAGCAAAGGAAATAAAAGCAAAAACAAACAAATAGGAACTAATTAAGCTTAAAAGTTTTGGTACAGCAAAGGGAGTCATCAAAACAAAAAGACTACCTACTGAATAAGAGAAAATATTTGCTAATAATAGGATCAGTAAGAGATTAATATCAAAAATATATAAACAGCTTATTTAATTCAACATTAACGTACATGTGTGGGGAACACATGTACACCATGGCTGATTCATGTGAAATATGGCAAAAATAACTACATTATTGTAAAGCAATTAGCCTCCAATTAAAATAAATAAATCAATTTACAAAAAAAAATCAACATTTTTTTAGAAAAGATTTTAAAATGGAAAGAAGAACTAAATAGACATGTTTTCCAAAGACGACATGTAGATAGCCAAAACACAAATAATGTTGATGAGGATGTGAAGAAGAGGGAACTCTCACACCCTATTGGTAGGAATGTAAATTGGTGCTGCTGCTGCTGCTAAGTCGCTTCAGTCATGTCCGAATCTGTGCGACCCCACAGACGGTAGCCCACCAGGCAACCCCGTCCCTAGGATTCTCCAGGCAAGAATACTGGAGTAGGTTGCCATTTCCTTCTCCAGTGCATGAAAGTGAAAAGTGAAAGTGAAGTCTCTCAGTCATGTGTCCGACTCTTAGCGACCCAATGGACTGCAGCCCACCAGGCTCCTCCATCCATGGGATTTTCCAGGCAAGAGTACTAGAGTGGGGTGCCATTGCCTTCTCCAGGGATGTGTATAAAGAGGTACAAATTACTATGTATAAGATATATAAACTACAAGACAGGGAATATACCTAATATTATATAGTGACTATAAATGGAATATAAACCTTTTAAAATTGTGAATCTTTATGTTATACACCTATAATTTATGCAATATTGTACATCAACTATACTTCAATTTTAAAAATTGAAAAGAAAATTAAATCAAATTTTTAAAAAATTAGCAATTCCTGAGAATTAAAAACAAAAACCAGTTTTACTAATTGTTTATTATTTGTAAAAGTTATTATTTTAAGTGACTTAAGAACAGGAATATTTTAAATGTAAATCCATGTGAAGCTTTCTTAAAAATTAAAAATAGACCTACAAGGTAATTCAGCAATCCCACTCCTGAGTATATGTCCAGAAAAGACAAAACTCCAATTCAGAATGATACATGTACCCCAATGTTCATAGCATCACTATGCATTAATAGCCAGGCATGGAAACAACCCAAGTGTCCACCAGGTGATGACTGGTTTAAGAGCATGTAGCATATGTACGTGTGTTGTACGTGTATATGTTTGCATGTGTGTGTGTACACATAGGGCTTCCCTGATGGTTCAGTGGTAAAGAATCCACCTGCAAGTGCAGGAAATGTGGGTTCAATTCCTGAGTTGGGAAGATCTCCTGGAGAAGGAAATGGCAACCAACTCCAGTGTTCTTGCTTGGGAAATCCCATGGACAGAGAAAGCTGTCACACTACACTCCATGGGATCACAAAAGAGCTGGACATGACTTAGAGACTAAACAGCAATATGTATATATACATACACACAATGGAATAGTACTCAGTCATAAAATAGAATGAAATATTGCCATTTGCAGCAACACAGATGAACCCAGAGAGTATTATATTTAGTCAAGTCAGAGAAAGATAAAAGTCACTTATATATGGAATCAAAAAAATATATAAATTAATCTATGTACAAGGACTCACAGACATAGCAAAAAGCCCTATGGTTACAAAAGGGGGGAAGGGAGAATAAATTAGGTATATGGGTTAACAAATACAAACTACTATATCTAAAATAGATAAGAAGCAAGCATTTACTGTATAGCACAGGGAACTATATTCACTATCTTGTAATAACCTTTAATGGCAAATAGTCTGTATATGTGCTGTGTATATGTATTTGAATCACTTTTCTGTATACCTATAACTAACATAATATTGTTAATCAACTATACTTTAATTAAAAAAACAATGAGATAACATTTCATTCCCACTAGGATGATCAAAAGCAAAAAGACAGAAAATAACAAGTGCTGGCAAGGATGTGAAAAAATTAGAACTCTCACTCATGGCTGGTGAAGTTCTAAAATGGTTCAGTCATTTTGGAGAAGGAAATTGCAACCCAAGTATCCTTGCCTGGAAAATCCCATGGACACAGGAACTTGGTGGGCTACAGTCCATGGGGTAGACTGGAGAAACTTAGCACAGCATTTTGGAAAACTGTACGGCAGTTCCTCAAAGTATTAAACACAGAATTACACATGGCCCAACAATTCTACTTCTAGTCACATACCCGAGAGAAATGCAAACATATGTTCACAGAAAAACTTGTCTATATAAAACAGATAGATAGTGGGAATCTGCTGTATAGCCCAGAGAGCTCAGCTTGGTGCTCCATGGTGAACTAGAGGAGTGGATAGGGCAGGGGGCAAGGCCCAAGAGAAAGGGAAGTATGCATGGATTATGTATGTGTATGAGTGTGTGTATACATGGCTGCTTCATGCTGTTGTACAGCAGAAATTAACACAACATTGTAAGGAAACTATACCCCAATTTTTTTAATCGTTCTTAGCACCGTTATTTATTACAGCCAAAAAGTGAAAACAAAACTGATACATGCTATAGCATGGATAAACTGTAAGAACTTAATGCTAAGTGAAAGGAGCCAGTTTCAAAAGACTGAATATTGTATGATTCCACTTACATGAACTGTCTAGAACAGGCTAATTTACAGGAACTGAAAACAGATGTGTGGTTTCCAGGGACTAGGGGCAAGGGAGAATGCAGAGTGACTGCTAATGGGTAATTTTTTTTACAGGGGGTGATAAAAATGTTCTTGAATTCTAGTTGTGACTGTTACACAACTTCATAACTTTACTGAAAAAAACACTGAATTATATAATTTAAAAGGTGAGATATGTGGTGTGCAAATATCACTTTTAAATTGTTATTTAAAAAATTAGGAAAGACATAACAGACAAAAATGCCCATGCTTCACTCTACCCCAGCCAGTCCCCTGCGTTCTCCCTCCTCTTTTACCCATCGTTGATCTCCACGTGCGCTTTCCTTCTCTCTCTCTGACCTATTCCCTCCATCTCAATCACTCGCTCCCCTAGAATCTGTGGTCTGGCTCAGACTGGGATTAGAAATCCCCTGTTGCACACCCCGGCTTTGCATTTAAAGGACTCTGAATTGCTGGGGCGGGGGGTAAGGGGGGAGTCTTAGTCACTCTTTGTGACCCCATGGACTGTAGCCCACCAGGCACCTCTATCCATGGAATTTTGCAGGTAAGAACTCTGAATTGCTGGGAGGAGTAGAGAACAACCCAAAGAGTTAAGGAGCGGTGGTGCCAGTGCCTCCACAATGAACAGAGTTCTCTCCGAGGCCCCGCGGGCCTTTCAATTCATCTAAGAAAGGAAAGGGCCTGCTAGTCCCCTCCTCCTGGGACTTCCTAACCTACAAGTTAACTTCAGAACCTTTCAACCTAGACTTCCTTATTCCTCTCTTCCTCTCTCCAGCCCCCCATTGCAGTACCTCCTTCTCCCCAAAACTCTCTCCTCCTCACCACTTTTCTCCTTCCTCTAACTCTAGCAGCTTTCCTTGAAACCCCCTTCTCTACCCTATTTATCCCCACATCCATTCCCAGCGTCTCTTCTGCTGCATCTCCAGGGCCCACCCTCCCAAATCTGGTCACAGAACAAGAACATATAGGCCTTTTGAGCCATGTGGTAGTCTCTCAAAGAATTAACGAGCCAAAGCGTCTGACTCTTTTGCAACCTTATGGACTGCAGCCCGCCAGGCTCCTCTGTCCATGGCCTATATGTTCTTGTTAGTCTCTCAAAGAATTAAAGTTCATCACCAAATTTCCCTGCAGGGTACAAAATAGATACAAGAATATAGATAATATGGATATAAAGGACGAATGCATTTCTAGCTCCTGAAAACTGAAATGGGCTTCCAGGTGGCGCTAGTGGTAAAGAAACCTCCAGTCAGGGCAAGAGACATAAGAGACTCGGGTTCCATCCCTGGTTCCGGAAGATCCCCTAGAGGAGGAAATGGCAAACCACTCCAGTATTCTTGCCTGGAGTATCCCCATGGACAGAAGAGCCTGGTGGGCTATAGTCCATAGTGTTGCATAGAGTTGGACAAGACTGAAGCGACTTAGCATGCATGCAGGCACAAAGACTGAAATGTGTTTACTGCCTATATTCTTCTCATCTTCCTCCTAATGCCCTCAAGCTAATAGTAGTATCTAACAAGGTTAGAAGGAAGGTCAAGCTTTCACTTCTCTAATAAGTGAAGAAAAGAGGTAGATAAATCCTCTTAAGAGCTTAAAATGTTGTTAAGCAGAAGAAATTAACTGAACTGATTCTAAGACCATGAAAGTGACCATTTTACATCATTGTAGACCACAGCCACACCCACAAATATTCTCTAATGACTGGTATTACTATACTTCTCACCCTGTGTATGACAATCCCTCCTACAATTATGAGGATTTCCTATGAACTGATCAAATTGATTGATTGATTGACTGGGTTAGACAGTTCTAACCCAATTTCCCTTTACCTCCCCTCAGAGGTAGGGGTATCTGATACTTCATATTCCCAGTCTCCAGGCTCCCAGACCCTGGATGTAAGCCTACATGGCTCATTTAGACTCAGATGGAAAGAACAGACAAGTTAGCTTCAAACCAACAACAAAAGGGGCTTCAGTGCCTCCCCCCCTCTCCAGCTGCCCTAGGACTGAGAGAAGGGCCAGCATTACAGGTCTGCGGCTGTGTGTGCCACGTGCTTGGTTTAATGCCCTGATGTCACTGTCCTGAAATTCTTAATTACTTTTGAACATGGGGCCATGCATTTTCATTTTGCTCTGAGCCCTACAAATTATGTATCCAGTCCTGACAGGCAGTTACTCATGAGAAAAGCAGACACATGCTAAGTCAGCTTTGGTCCTCTTCTCTTCCCCACCCCCTCCCCCTTTTTGTCATCAATTTCCCTGGTCTTCTGCTCCTGACATAGCGGATAGAAAGGGAAAATGTAAGGGAGAATTGAAAAGGATACATTTTCCCCAGTGCATGGGTGCTAAGTCATGTCAGTCATGTCTGACTCTGTGCAACACTGTGGACTGGAGCCCATCAGGCTCCTCTCTCCATGGGATTCTCCAGACAAGAATACTGGAGTTGCCATTCCCTCCTCCAGGGGATCTTCCGGAACCAGGGATGGAACCCATGTCTCTTACATCTCGTGCATTGGCAGGCTGGTTTTTTACCTCTAGTGCCACCTGGGCATAAGTAATCAGTTCAGGGTCATTATTCTGCACTGCCTTAGGAAAGACGACGTTTCTTCAGGTTTTCTTTTTAAGGAAGGAAGAGACAATCTTGTAAGATGAAAAACCATTTTGCGTGTGCAAATGTGGTCTGTGTGTGTGATATGTGTGCATGTATTAGAGAAGTGGCATCTACTGTGTGCTAGATCTTGCAAGAGGAACTTGATGTAGATCATCTCATTCATTCCTCAGAACAAACTATGAGGTAAATATCACTATTATCTCAACTTACAGATGGAGTAAACAATGCTTAGAAAGATTAAATAACTTGTCCCATATCCCACTACAGGCCAGGTGCACAACTGGGCTGACTCCAGATCCAATCTAACTATAAATCTCATGCATTCCACCACTAGAGTGTGCAGCCTGGGCTTGGCAGGGAGGGGGCAGGGGACAGTTAGCAGGTGATTTCCATGGGAAATAATTATTAAGTGCTGATGATGTGCCAAGCATTTTATGTCTATGTGCTCATTTAATCCTTGTAATTCTCTGTGAGATGATGCTTTTTTATTTCCATTATACAAGTGAGAGGAAACTGAGGCATAGAGAGGTTACATAAATTGTCAAAGATCACATTGCTAGTGAGTGTTGGAAATGTGATTTTTAAATCACACTTTCTTGCTCTAGATTCTTAACTTTTAACCAATACCTTATTCTGCCTCAAGGGAGGAGAAATTACCTAATAGACTACAACCCAAGATCTCTTCTGATGATAAAGAAGCATGGAAACATTTACCCTGTTCTTGACTTAAAATCAGCCCTTTTCCTGAACTGACGTGAGAATGCCCTGATGTATTTCCCACAACCCACCACTCGGACACTGACAAACAGAATATCTTCCTGCCCTCGCCCCCGCCCCCCATAAGCAGTTACCATGTTTTTATCTCCCCGTTTCCTCCAGTATTCCTCTACTATTTCGTGAAGACATGACTTTTTCCCTTTTCCCTCAGTCTTCAAGGGCCTCTTAGCAACAATACTTGTCTGTTGATGTAAGAGACACAAGAAAGTGGGTACCCAGCCCACATATGTTGATGGCCATCTCCTCACTTTCCCCCACCAAGCCACACCGCCCCTCCTCAGCATGGGACCTGCTCAACTAGAGCAGAACCAGTTTACTCAAAACAAGAGCAATGGCCTGAGAGGAACAGTGGCCAGTGGGAGAATTTCCAGATGAATAAGATGACCTTCAGGTCCTCCTGTGTTTTTTTCAGCCCATGATCTCCCCCCTTAGTCTTTGCTACATTGAGCACTTTTTTAAACAAGAAAACTTGCTTTCTCTTCCCAGAGTAGCCACAGCGGAGGAAACCACAGACTGACCTATATGTAGAGAAGACCTTGACATATGTGGTTTTGAAATGTGCTAGTTAAGCAGGGGTTGGGTCACTAATCTTAGTATTGCCGGATTATTTCACTGGTTTTTCGTGCAAGTTCTAGAGATACAAGGGGTTTTTCCCTGATGGGGTGTGGAGGAAAAAGAAGAATGAAGAAGGGGAATTACTTGTGACATTCACCTTCCCACTCTACCAGGTGGTTTGGTAAAATAATTTCAAAGGACAATGCTCAATAATATTAAGAGTTCTGACCTCCATAATAGACTGAACTGCTATAATGTAGTATTCAGAAACACGGTTGAATTACTTTCCTTGCAAAACCCCTAGAGTGAGCCTAAAGAAGCTTTTCAGTAAGTATCTGAATTAGTAATAATGTATTTGTTTCTTAATTTCATGGATGGACTTTTTCTTCCTACTTCCTCAGTCACACTATAAGCTACGTAAGGGAAGGAACACTTTCATAATTCTGTTGCACAATTAGTTACACATTTCACAATTCTGAGCATATTACAGAAATCTACAGTCAAAAATATCCAAGAAAAATCTGGGAGAAATAGATTTCAACAAGAGATTGTGGCACAGTTTTCCTTGAAGCACTTGGGACACCAGAACTTTTCCTGGTTTCCAGGGGTACAAACTATTAGTTTGTTTAGCCATCTTGAGATGGAACAATGCTGTGTTTGGGGTTTATGATAAGAAAAGGAAATCACACATTGGGTTCTTCAAATCAGACATTTAACTGCATAAGTGAATAAAGAAACTAGGTATGAATACAATTTAACAGGGAAATACCAACCAGAGAACTTTAGATTGGACAAAATTCTACTCTCTTGAGGTGTGCTCTTCATCTTTGGGGCCAAAATGAATTTAAGAGAAGTAAATGTTAACTCTCACATCCTACTTTTTAAAATAATAAGTTTTCACATTTGCATGCAATTTTATATTTTTCAAAGTATTTTTATATCCATTATAAAATTAGAGTTCATGGAGACTTCCCTAATTTTATAATGGATATGAAAAGACTTTGAAAAATAAAGAACTGAATGCAATGTGAGTTTCCCTGGTGGGTCCAGTGGTTAGGACTCCACCCTTCCGCTGCAGAGGGTACAGGTTCAACCCCTATTGGAGGAACTAAGGTCTTACATACTTCATGGTATGGCTAAATAAATACAATTAAAATTGAATAAAATTTTTCAATAAAACTTGAGTTCATGTTGATCTAAAGATCTTGCTGTTTGGTCGTTCAGTAGTGTCCAACTCTTTGAGACCCCATGGACAGAAGCACAGGCTTTCCTGTCCTTTATAATCTCCCAGAATTTGCTCAAACTCATGTCCACTGAGTCGGTGATATCATCCAACCATCTCATCCTCTGTTGTCCCCTTTGCCTCCTGCCTTCAATCTTTCCCAGCATCAGGGTCTTTTCCAATGAGTCTATGGGGTCGCACAGAGCCGGACATGACTGAAGTGACTTAGCAGCAACAGCAGCAGAGCTCATACCTGACTAATAGAAGCAACATCTGAGTTTATGACCTTGATCTTTTTCCTGACATCTGAGATCCTGAGGAATGAAATGGAGTGATAAATTTAGTTGTTTCTAATATCTTCTGCAGATAGTGTATAATCTTGGGAAATATTGCTTTGTTAGGTTTTTCAGTAGTTTTAAGTTTTATTCTGCATCACCTATAGATCCTTATGTGAAGCCTCTTCTATTAGAGAGCCTACTGTTTCTAAGACAGGACCAACTAAAAATCTCAGTTTTCTTTTCTAGAATGTATGCTGGTTTCTATTTGAAAAGTGACATTTATTTACACCCTGTGGAGCTCTTATCTTGCTGTAATATCTCATTCCACATTAACATAAAGGTCAGCACTTAAGGGGAAAATATCTCACAGGTATCTGACAAAAAGCACCAAAATAAAAGAAAAATGCTGCCAGGACAAAAACTATTCCCTTCTCATAATTAACCAGAAAATAGTAACAAAGTAACCATATGCTAACAAGTGATTACACCCACAGGTAGCATTTACACAAAAAGGAACTTTGCCATGTGATATAATCCAAGGCCTTTCAGGAAAATGTGTAAGAGTGAGCTCTGCCTTCGAAGACCCTCAGATGAATTACCACATGTCTGTTTCAGGTTCTAAATCTGATTAATTCTTTAATTACAAACTGAGTAGCAATCTACTGGGTAAAGTATTATTCATAAATACCTTATAAAATCCTCATAAGAACTTCATGGAATAAGTTTTATTGCCTTGATTTTTCAAATGATAAAATGAAGTTCAAAAAGTTAGATGATTCACCTAAAGTCACACAACCTGTAAAAGGAAAATCCAGAACTTCCTCTGGGGTCTTGAGATCCAAACTGAATTCTCCTCCCACTGAACTGGGACTGGTTTCCACATGTGAGGGAAAGATTCCTTTGTATCCAGACAAATGTAAACAGACTACTGGTCAAGTTGTGACTGAATAATTTCATGTACAGGCACAAGAGAAGGAAGAGAAAGAATAGAAAAGGGTCATTTATTTTTCTGGAATTGCGCTGCATAAGTTGCTTGTATATTTTTGAGATTAGTTGTCTGTCAGTTGCTTCATTTGCTATTATTTTCTCCCATTCAGAAGGCTGTCTTTTAACCTTGCTTATATTTTCCTTTGTTGTGCAGAAGCTTTTAATTTTAATTAGATCCCATTTGTTCATTTTTGCTTTTATTTCCAGAATTCTGGGAGGTGGATCATAGAGGATCCTGCTGTGATTTATGTCGGAGAGTGTTTTGCCTATGTTCTCCTCTAGGAGTTTTATAGTTTCTGGTCTTACATTTAGATCTTTAATCCATTTTGAGTTTATTTTTGTGTGCGGTGTTAGAAAGTGATCTAGTTTCATTCTTTTACAAGTGGTTGACCAGTTTTCCCAGCACCACTTGTTAAAGAGATTGTCTTTACTCCATTGTATATTCTTGCCTCCTTTGTCAAAGATAAGGTGGGAATGCAAACTAGTACAGCCACTATGGAGAACAGTGTGGAGAGTCCTTAAAAAATTGCAAATAGAACTGCCTTATGACCCAGCAATCCCACTGCTGGGCATACACACTGAGGAAACCAGAATTGAAAGAGACACATGTACCCCAATGTTCATCGCAGCACTGTTTATAATAGCCAGGACATGGAAACAACCTAGATGTCCACCAGCAGATGAATGGATAAGAAAGCTGTGGTACATATACACAATGGAGTATTACTCAGCCATTAAAAAGAATACATTTGAATCAGTTCTGATGAGATGGATGAAACTGGAGCTGATTATACAGAGTGAAGTAAGCCAGAAAGAAAAACACCAATACAGTATACTAACACAAATATATGGAATTTAGAAAGATGGCAATGACGACCCTGTATGCAAGACAACAAAAGAGACACAGATGTGTATAGCAGACTTTTGGACTCAGAGGGAGAGGGAGAGGGTGGGATGATTGGGGAGAATGGCAGTGAAACATATATACTATCATGTAAGAATCGAATCACCAGTCTATGTCCGATGCAGGATACAGCATGCTTGGGGCTGGTGCACGGGAATGACCCAGAGAGATGTTATGGGGAGGGAGGTGGGAGGGTGGTTCATGTTTGGGAACGCATGTACACCCGTGGTGGATTCAAGTCAATGTATGGCAAAACCAATACAGTATTGTAAAGTAAAATAAAGTAAAAATAAAAATGAAAAACAATTTTAAAAAAAAAGAATAGAAAAGGGAGTGATGTAGCAGAAGGAATTTCTCAAAGTTTAAAAACAGCAATGGTTTCTAAAAAGTTGAATTAAAGATAAGTTTTCTTCAAAACTTTCTATTAATAGTTCTTCATACTTCATTGTCTTTATCTGTCTTATTTATTCAAATTTCAGATCTTTTAATTTCTAACCCAGGGTACCAATCAGGAAGTAACTGGTATCAATTCTTAAGTGAAAAAAAAAAATGTTTATACAGCATGAAATTTAGATCATATACTTCTAGAATTGTACTAAATTTGTCTGGAATTAAATAATTTTCCTGCTCTCAGGGAGGTCATATGCAAGTTAAATTAAGCTCTCTGAAGGCTTTTTTTATAATGTCAAATTTGGCTAAGAATCATTTCTTATTTAATTGTCCCTAATTTCTTCCATGTTTAATGATATCCAGATGAAAAAAAAATTCTTCTGATTGTTTTAATGAAGGAAAGCATCACTGAATATTAACAATTTACTAAATGTGGTGCTGATTAGAAGGAAAATAGGAAAAATTAGACAGAAGATATCCAGATTACGAAAGATCCAACTCAAACTACACCCTAAAAAATATGTTCTCTTAAAGATATATCAGTGCATTTTTCAAGGCTGTTATGCCCACATTACATCTTTTTTCTAATTTCTTTACCCCTATAGATTATAGTCACCTATCAGTATTTCACCCCCATTTCTAACTAAAATCACAAAAGAATCACAGAATCTAATAATTTGCAGTCAAAAGGAACCTCTCAGATATTACTTCCTTCCAGGATGTATTTAAAGGTACATTGATAGCTATTTGTTGCAATATTTATGAAGCTGGGGTTCAAATTTTCTTTTTAAAAATAAATTATGATTTGGAGATGGCAAATTAGAGATGGCTAGATGGCATCACTGACTCGATGGACATGAATCTGAGTGAACTCTGTGAGTTGGTGATGGACAGGGAAGCCTGGCATGCTGCGATTCATGGGGCTGCAAAGAGTCGGACACGACTGAGCAACTGAACTGAACTGAACTGAACTGAAGAATCCCTCTGATAACCTTCACATCAAATTCAGCTTGTTAGAAAGAAGGAGATGAGATAAAGGGATGAGAAGAGAGCAAATCCTTAATCTCCTTATAGGCAGAGAGTTACTATCAAGTACTGAAGTGGGGAAGGGATGTGTATGTCATATAGAGAAAAATCTGTTGTGAAATTGGCATTAAGAGACATCATGGCCATACGTAACGTTTTAAGTTTGCCTGTGACTCTGCTCCCCTTCCTGTAGGATATTGTTCCTGTAACAAGTTAGTCAGTGAAAAACAGCAGCTTATTGACACTTTTTAAATGTATGGTAATAGAGGAATGAGAAGAAAATAGTTTGCGTAGTCCAAGCCAACTTTCATATTTCAAAAGAAAAACAAAAATTATATAACTTCCAATACCTCATCCAAATCCTCTCAGCTCAGCTTCTCAAATAAAGGTACATGGTCCTTTCAAAGACTAATTTGAAATACTTCACTTTGATTGGCCTGTTTCCATCAAGAAAGGTTCACAGAATACATCTTCTGACTATGCAATGTCCACATGAGATAAATTAGAATGCTTATGAAACTCACCATTTTGAAGGAGTTGGACCCCATATGGTTTGTTATTCCTGGATCCAGATGCACCTGAATAGTGATCAGCTGAATTCTTCCCCTCTGCCACCCTTAACATGAAGAAAAGTCAATTCCTTCTCAGCTCTATGACCTTCTCTCTTCCCTGAATCTCATCCCGTTGTCTTCTTGTATCTTCACTCTTTATCTTCTTTCCAGCTTCCTCCATTCTCCAAAGCAGCCACTACCCTCTTTTCTCTGCCAGTGTGATTAAGGCATGAAATCCAATTGACACACGATATTTCAATGAAGTCCATATTGATTGCCTGGTAACAAATAACAAAATATAAACAATGCAGTCATCTTACCTTATAGAGAAGTTAGGTCATTCATTAAGTTTCAGTAGACTATGAGCTATGCCTCTCCAAATGTCTGCAGTTACTTCAATTCTCAATGTTAGAAAGAAAATAAATCTTTAAGGCTGGTCTTGCATGAAAGCCACTGACCCCTTCGATGTGATATGGGACCCTAGAAGGGGTTGGGGGAAGATGGCAGGGGTCTGAAAGATGAAAGAATAAATGCTGTAGAATCAGAGAGCTACTAGAAACTTCAAGAGGTCACTTGACCCAACTGCTTACATTTTACAGACAAAAACATACAGTGCCATAGACTTTTAAGAGGTTGTTCAAGATCACCATGCTAGCTAGAAGTTGCCAAGAGTTAATTCTCTGATGCAACAATATTTTAGCTTATTTTTATTTATACTACTTCTATTTTTAAGAGGGGAGTCATACTATTAATACCACACCAATCATATGCTATATGGCACATAACCAAATTCTTTTTTCTTTTACCCTAATATTAATAACTAGACCTCATTTTTACCCACTTCATATCTTACCATTCTCTCTTTTCTGGAATACATGTGACCTACTAATCTCATTTCATCTCCTTGGTTTGGCGAATTTGGAAGTGACTTCTGGCCCCACACTGGGCTCTGACCTTGTACCTGATATTCATTCAGTCTCTTATTAAACGTTTATCTCAACATACAATGCTCCAAAGTGCTTCCATTCTCTATCTTCTCAACTTTGTTCCTCCATTCACTGCCTAGTTCAGTTCAGTTGCTCAGTCATGTCCAACTCTTTGTGACCCCATGAACCATGGCAACGCTAGGACTCCCTGTCTATCACCAACTCCCGGAGTCCACTCAAACCCATGTCCATTGTGTTGGTGATGCCATCCAATCATCTCATCCTCTGTTGTCCCCTTCTCCTCCTGCCCTCAATCTTTCCCAGCATCAGGGTCTTTTCAAATGAGTCAGCTCTCTGCATCAGGTGGCCAAAGTATTGGAGTTTCAGCTTCAACATCAGTCCCTCCAATGAACACCTAGGACTAATCTCCTTTAGGATGGACTGGTTGGATCTCCTTACAGTCCAAGGGACTCTCAAGAGTCTTCTCCAACACCACAGTTCAAAAGCATCAATTCTTCAGCGCTCAGCTTTCTTTATAGTCCAACTCTCACATCCATACATGACTATTGGAAAAACCATAATCTTCACTAGATGGACCCTTGTCGGCAAAGTAATGTCTCTGCTTTTTAATATGCTGTCTAGGTTGGTCATAACTTTCCTTCCAAGGAGCAAGCATCTTTTAATTTCATGGCTGCAATCAACATCCGCAGTGATTTTAGGGTACTCAGAAATAAGTTAGAGCCTTGCTTCTCTCCCAATCCCTGTCTGAGCTTGCAGAAATCCCATAGGATGGATGCTACATTTGAAAGGATTCAGGAGACAAATGATCACCATGGATTCCTTGCACTGGGTACGACTCCTGGATTACAGATTCCTCATAACAAGGACCTCTACCCAGAAGCCCTAGTGTAAGTTTGCACATCAACAACTCTGACCCCAGAACCAATGCAATGGAGACTCACAAAAATCCGAGTTACCACACCTTCAACAACCAATATTCCCTCAAAAATGTAACCCAGTTTTTCCTGGTGGTACAGAGGATAAGAATTTGCCTGCCAATGCAGGGGACACAGGTTCGATGCCTGGTCCAGGAAGATTCCACATGCCTCTGAGCAACAAAGCCTTGTGTGCCACAGCTACTGAAACTCGTCCGCCTACAGGCTATGCTCTGCAACAAGAGAAGCCACCACAACACGTGGCCTGCACACTGCAGCTAGAGAGTAGCCCTCGCTTGCCTCAACTAGAGAAAGCCCAGGTGCAGCAACAAAGACCCAGCACAACCACAAGTAAATATATAATCTTTACTTACAAATATATATAAATCTCCATAAGCTATCTCAAGCTATGACTGACTCTAAAGGAACTGAAGTGCGTTTACCTACAGGGGTCTCTCCAGAAGGCATCTGGGACCAGGTGTCTCTGCCATACTGGAGCCCACTATACTTCACCTTCCTAGTGTCCTTCCTCCCGTGTCTGAAGCCCCATTGTGGTCTAATCTCTCCTATGCGTCCACCATTAGAGCTACTCTGTGCTGCCCCACCTTCATGCCTTCCCTAACAATCCTTTTCTACAGGATTTCTCCTCATTGTCAATCACTCCTCAGACACATCTACAACTGTGTCCCTCAGAATTTCTCTAGATTCAAAAGATTAAAGTCAGTCACCCCAGTCTCTTTTACTCTTTCATTTCTCTCACTCATCTACCCTCCCTATACCTGCTTTTCATTTAACCAGATCCACCAATCTAATAACCTTCTCAAGTTTCTCCCAGTTAACCCTTTCAGACTCACTTCCTTCCCTATCTGGCATATTGCTCTAAACAATAAAAAGCACAGTACACCACTCCTGGGCAATCTTGTCCATTTCTATTGGAGAAGACAATACCAGATATTTTGTCTCCAACCCAGATCTCCTTCTTAAACTCTAGGTTGAGGCATTAAAGTAACTGGCCTTTTCACAGACACCAGAAACTCAACATTTTCATAACGGACACAGACTATTTCCCCAATAGTCTTGTTTTCCTGAAATAGAGAGAGCTTCTTGCATCCAGTAGGGAGAGAACTACTTCCATCAATACAATGACAACTGCCTGCCTGTTGAATAACCTAAACAGAAAATCCAAATCATAAAGTATGCTTCATGACTGCTTTCCCCTGCTACTGATACCTTAAGAATGCATAGCCTTAGACCTTTAGGCAGTTATTTAACAAAAACTATTAAGTAGGGCTGCTTTCAGACAACAGTGATAAAATTAATCCAAAAGATTGCAGCTCTAAAAGCTACCCACTGTCTTGAACATTTTGTTTGGTTAGCCACATGTTGTTTGGTTAGTGGGTCTTTCCACTGTGAATGCTGATAGATTTGCTCTCATATGGTCTGATAAACTTCCTTCAACTCTTTAGTCTGGTATTTCAGATACAGCTTGCCTATCATCTTTGCTCTTTGAATAGTTTTTGTTCAATTATCCAGTCCAAGCCACACCTTCCTTCTAAGTAATTTTTCTCTTGTCTGGTGACCAACCTAAGAAACCAATTTGTTGTTATTTGGTTGTTCAGTCATGTCTGACTCTTTGTGACCCCATGGACTGCAGCACACCAGGCATCCCTGTCCATCACCATCTCCTAGAGCTTGCTCAAACTCATGTCCATCAAGTCAGTGATGCCATCCAACCATCTCATCCTCTGTCGTCCCCTTCTCCTCCTGCCTTCAATCTTTCCCAGCATCAGGGTCTTTTCTAATGAGTCAGCTCTTTGCATCACATGGCCAAAGTATTGGAGCTTCAGCTTCAGCATCAGTCCTTACAATGAATATTCAGGATTCATTTCCTTAGGATTGACTGGTTGGATCTCCTTGCAGTCCAAGGGACTCTCAAGAGTCTTCAAAAGCATTAATTCTTTGGTGCTAAGCCTTCCTTGTGGTTCAACTCTCACATCCATACATGACTACTGGAAAAACCATAGATTTAACTGTATGGATCTTTGTCAGCAAGGTAATGGTTGCAAGTTTGTAACTAATTTAATCTTTACTTATTCTTTGCCTAAGTCCTTCACTAGAATGGAAGTTCTGTAAAGTCAATAATATTTTTATTCACCAAGTTTTTATCTTCAGTGCTTGTAACAGTAGTTGGTACATAGTATGTGGCCAAAATAAATATTTGTTGAGTACATGGAAAGAAGCGAGATGGCTTTCAGGCTTGTAGATGGTGACTGACAGTTGGAGAAGAATAATAGGATGAGACTTTAGACCTTTAGCAGCTTAAAACTAAAAAAAAAAAAAAAATTAAAATAAGAAATGGAACTGGGATGGAAAAAGTCAAAGTATAGATATCTATGGTGTTGTAAAGAGTTGGACATGACTGAAATATGTAGGACAAGTTTCTGCCCAGAGGCAGAGACCTAAAGGAAACTAAATGATTAAAAGGCTCAGGAAAATCATGCCTACCTAGGACTTCAAAATAGAAGCAACTCTCTGACCATAGCAATAATAAGATTTAGAAAAGACTTTCACATGAACAAGATCAGACATGAGCTTTTTCAGGAAGGGGGATTTGGAGGAGAGCACCTTTTTGTTTCAGCACCAAAGATAAACTCTGAGACGTGTTCTTGTCGGAGGAACTGAGATTATCATGGACTTTTTCAACCTCATATCCTGCATAGACAATTGCATCTCCTTTTCTTTCCTCCAGTCTTTAGGACATGGGAGAACTTTTTCCTTATCTCAGCTTCCCCCTATTTCCTTATAGATAGGGTTCTGCTGATGATTCAGTTTCTCTTGCTACCCTTCCTCAAGGTCTCTATTATGTATAAACTTGGCCATTTCCTTCTCTCCTAAATGTATTCACCTAATATTACACAGCATCCACACAGAAGAAGGAAATGAAAACCCACTCCAGTATTCTTGCCTGGAGAATCCCATGGACAGATGAGCCTGGCAGACTACAGTCCATAGGGTCGCAAGAGTTGGATACAACTTAGCAACTTCACCACCACCACAACCACACAGCATCCACGCAAGACACTGCCCTAATTTTTATCCTCCTCTTTGAGGTCAAGCTTATAGAAGGAGCAGATATGCCTCCTGTATAATTTTTTTCCTTCAGGTCCCATCACTCAATAGAAACCCCCTCTAGTAATACCAACAAAACCCCTTAATTGTCAAATGCAAAGAGCTATTTTCAATGCTTATCTAATTCATTATGCTATCACGTTGTTTCCCAAAGAGAATTCCTTGGGTTCTAGTTCTTTGTGCTATTATTCAGACTAGTTATGTAAGAAAAACAGGGAGAGATTTAAGGTCAAATAAGCTTTGGAAACATTACACTAGAAATTAAAATGCATAGGTTTCTTAACATCAAAACTTTTCAAAGACATTAATACACTAAATTGTTGTGTGATTCTGCAAGAGAAGTAAGTGGACTTCAGCATTTCTCTCACTTGGTTGCCCACAGAATCTTTTTCCAAGTAGTATTTCATGGGAGGATTATTCCTTGGAATAGCCTTTGGGAAATACTTCTTATCCTTTGACATAAGTGACCATTACTTTCAATATTTTTTCCTCCTCAGATTCTATGATATGCTGTTTCTTCTCTCTTCTTTCTGTTCTCACACTTTGCTTCCTCTACTCAACCCTTAAACTTTAGTTTTTTCCTTGCTTTTGCCCTAGGTCTCTTTCTACCTATGTTCTTTTTGAAAATGAAAATGTTAGTTGCTTAGTCCTGTGCAACTCTTTCCAACTCCACACACTGTACCAGGCTTCTCTAGCTACAGGCTTCTCTGTCTGCGGGATTTTATAGGCAAGCATATTGGAGTGGATAGCCATTCCCTTTTTCAGGGGATCTTCACAAGGAACCTGGGTCTCCTGAATTGCAGGCAGCTTCTTTACCGTGGATGATCTCATTTGCCATCTTGATTTTAGTACTTACTATGAAATGATGATCCTCAAATCTATAACTAAGATCTCTCCACTGCATTTTCCACATGCCATACAAGGTCTCCTTAACATTTCCACTTGAATATATTCCCAATTATCTCTAACTCAGCATGTGCAAAGTTTTCCCCAAAACCCCAATCCTTTTCTTGTGTTTCCTATTGCATTGAGAAGTACCACTAGTCATTAAATCATCTAAGTTAGAAATCATCTAAGATTTTCCTGCCTTGCTCTTCACATATTCAGTTCTGTTCAGTTGCTCAGTCTTGTCTGACTCTTTGTGACCCCATGAATCACAGCACGCCAGGCCTCCCTGTCCATCACCAACTCCCGGAGTTCATTCAGAATCATGTCCATCAAGTCAGTGATGCCATCCAGCCATCTCATCCTCTGTTGTCCCCTTCTCCTCCTGCCCCCAATCCCTCCCAGCATCAGAGTCTTTTCCAATGAGTCAACTCTTTGCATGAGGTGGCCAAAGTACTGGTGTTTCAGCTTTAGCATCAGCCCTTCCAACGAACACTCAGGACTGATCTCCTTTAGAATGGACTGGTTGGATCTCCTTGCAGTCCAAGGGACTCTCAAGAGTCTTCTCCAACACCACAGTTCAAAAGCACCAATTCTTCGGTGCTCAGCTTTCTTCACAGTCCAACTCTCACATCCATACATGACCACTGGAAAAACCATAACCTTGACTAGATGGACCTTTTTTGGCAAAGTAATGTCTCTGCTTTTCAATATGCTATCTAGGTTGGTCATAACTTTTCTTCCAAGGAGTAAGCATCTTTTAATTTCATGGCTGCAATCACCATCTGCAGTGATTTTGGAGCCCCAAAAAATAAAGTCTGCCACTGTTTCCACTGTTTCCCCATCTATTTCCCATGAAATGATGTTATCAACCATCAAATCCTGTAGATATTCAAACTGTCTTAATTCTACTGATATCTAACCTATTCAAATTTCTCCATTTATTGAGCAAATATTTACACACTGAGAACTAATTCTGTAGGCTTCCCAGGTGGTGCAATGGCAAAGAATCTACCTGCCAAGGCAGAAGACATGAGTTTGATCCCTGGGTTGGGAAGATTCCCTGGAGAAGGCAACACACTCCAGCATTCTTGCCTGGCAAAATCCCATGAGCAGAGGAGCTAATGGGCTATAGTCCATGGGATCTCAAGAGTTGGACATGACTAAGCAACTGACACTAACTACACTCCAGTCACAAGTCTAAGTGCTTTGGACACAGTATCTAACAAAATAGATACCTTATACCAAAGGACCTATATTTTGGTAGTGAAAACATAAACCATATATAGGTGTTAAAGGCTGAATGTGACTCCCTCAAATTCACATATTGCAGGCTTAGCCTCCCAGTATCTCAGAATGTGACTCTATTTGGAGACAGGATCTTAATAGAGGTAATTTAGTTAAAATAAAGTCATTGATGTGGGCCTTAATTGACTGGTGTCCTTATAAGAGGAGGAGTTTAAGGCACAGACATACAGAGGGAAGACTATGTGAAGAAATATGGAAAAGATGGCCATCAACAAGTCAAGGAGAGAAAAAGAAGAAATCAACCGTACTGACACCTTGATCTTGGACTTCTAGTCTACAGAATTGTGAGAAAATAACTTTGTTGTTTAAGCTGCCAATCTCTACTACTTTGTTTTGGCAGCCCTTGCAAATTAATCCATCATGTAAACAAATTTTTAAAAAGAAAAATATCAGTGATTAAAATTGTTGTGAAGGAAATAAAACAGAGATTTGATAGCAAAGTCAGATGCTCAGAGACAGGGACCAACCAGCCTAGCACATTCTGGGGTGAGTAGGATGAGAGAGAAAAATCTGAGCTAGAAGGTCAAGGTGACAGGAGATGAGGCAGAGAGAGGCAGGACCAGATCCCCAAATAGACCTTTTACGTATTTTTCTACTGAAGGTTTTCATCTTTTTTGCATTGTTTTTAGGATAATTTAAATATTAATTGTACTCATTGTCTAACTATAATAGCAGTCAACCTAGCCATTTAAGAAGTCCTCTTTGTTACTTTAAGATTGTCATGTGAGTGTATGTTCCTCGGTTCTTTGTCTCATCACAACAAAGATTTGGAGCGACGGACATTAAAGGCCTCAGCGCGTCACAGCTCTCAGGTCTTGGACAAACTGCGTTATAGCTCTTAGGCAAATCAGTGTTACAGCTCTATTTTATTTAAAAGATAGCAGGAGAATCCATCCTCAAAGCGTGAGGACATGCCAACCCAAAGACTTGAAGGGAAGAGAGTGGAGGAGCACATGGGGGAGGGGGAGAGAGGGAGGGAGAGAGAGAGAAAGAGCGCACGCATGTGGGAGAGAAAGCGCTTTGGCTCCTCCTTTTATGTTTTTCTTCCACCTGGGCCTGCCCTATGCAAATTGGGCTTAGCCAGGAGTGCTGTTTGTTCTGCCTGACGTCTTCACTCTGGTCCTCGGACCTTCTTTTGTTCTATTTTCGCGGGCTTTTCCCTTCCTTGTCTTTTAGCCACTGCCATTTTGGACTCCTTTTCCCTATTCTACCTACCTAACAAGATTATAGAAATATCTATAATGCTGGAAACCAGGATGGGCTAATCCTGGTCTCCAACTCTTCTCTGGGTTGTCATCATCGAGTAAATTCAGGGTATGCCAAATAGGAAGTAAATGTTTATTCATGAAGCCCAATAATTCCCATAGTAATGAACTCCCTGCTAAAACATTCACTGTGGACCTGAGGTCAAAATGGGACTTTCTTAAGTCCAGAGCTTGGGAGAGCCAATCAAGTCTGTTAAGGTGACATAAATTGTTACCCAGCTACTTCACAGGCACATCAACAGTAGGACAGAGAAACCGAGAAAGCCCAGGAGAGTAAAGTTATGTCTGTGCCTGCTTCCAGAGGGCAAATGCCAGCGCTGACCCTGGTACAGCTCTCATTCAGAAGGAGGAAGAGGAAGGAGCACACTGTTCTTACCTACTCACATTGTAGTCAGTGCAGGAGAAAGCAGAAACTCTGTTCCTCTACTCTCTAAGACACTGGACCCAGGCCAGAGGACATCAGACTCTTCCCCATAAGACTAGCTATTCCTTCTCCCTTGGAGACAAGCACGTAAGAGGTGGAAAGAAACACAGAAACCCCCTTGCATGTACTTCCCAGAAAGGATGGAAGGGTTGATGGAACTTCCTTTCCACAGGGGCCACAGAAGAATATGAAGTGGGGAGTAAGAGAGTCTTCCGCTAGAATCCACCTAAGTTTTCTGTTAATAATTTCAGAAATCATCACACTTTCAGGTTTCGTATTAATAAATAAACATGCACGCACATTCACCCCATGCCTCCGTAAACTCAGGTTACATGGTAGGCTGAGGCTGATGGGTGGGAAAAGGTTGTGAGCCATCCTGAAGGACCATTTTCTGAGCTAGAAATTTAGCTATTTTAAAAGACTGTGTTTCACATGATACATCACAGGCCCTCTGAATTTGCTTGAAACTTACATAGAGGTAGGTCTATTTCATTCTTCAGCAGCCAAGGCAAAAATAGCAACAGCAGCAGAAACAGCAGGTTTCTATAGATCCTCTACTGGGCACAAGTTGTAGGGTGCTGGGTAGAAAAGAGTGTAAAGTTCTGTTCTTAACTTCAAGGTCTAGTCAGGGAAGTCACTGTGCTTGGGACTTGCCTTGTTTGTAGTTTTCTCTTCTAGATTTTTATACCAGCAAACCTACTGGACTTGAGGACAAAAGGAAAGGATGCAGGGAAAGTTTCCAATTATCTGGTGCACAGATATAACTAAAACTCACATGGTAGGCACAATTCTAAGGAAGTTCCCCACCCTGAGATTCACCTCCTGGCTATTAAACTCTAATCTAGGCACTGCTATGAAGAGATTTTGTAGATGGAATTAAGTTCACTCATCAGCTGAGCTTCCCCTGGAGGAGGAAGCCACCTACTCCAGTATTCTTGCCTGGAGAATCCCATGGACAGAGGAGCCTGGAGGGCTTCAGTCCATAAGGTCACAACATGACTGAAGCATAGCACATCAGTTGAGCTTAAAATAGGAAGATGACCCTGGATTATTTGGGTAGGCCCAACATAATCACATGAGTTGTTAAAAGCAGAAGTGGAGGCAGAGGATTCAGAGAGGTGTGGCTGAAGAGGTGAGTGGAGGCCAGATGAGGCAGAAGGGGAAGGTCAAAGGGGTTAGAAGCATGAGGACTCAACCCACATGGTTGCTGGCTTTGAAGATGGAGGAAGGGGGCCAAGAGTCAGGGAATATTGGTGGCCTCTAGAAACTAGTAACATACTCTGACCAATTGCAAACAAGGAAACAGATCCCTCAGGCCAACATGCAACTGGACCTGGCCAAATCCTGAATGAGCCTGGAAGCAAGCTCCAGACCCTTGTTGATGCCTTATCTCAGTCCTACGAGACTCAGTCTTGGATGCTGTGACTGGATCTCTGTGCTTCAGAACTACAAGATAATAAATGGGTGCTAAACTGCTAGATTTGAGATAACTTGTAACAGAAACAATAAAAAACTGATATAGTCCAAGAAAGTTATTCTGTTATGAGGCTAACAAAGAGAAGCTAATCAGAAAAGGGAGCAAAGGAGATTGTGTATCCCTTTGCAAAATGTTATTTAAATAGCACTGAGTAATGCTGGGAAAGACGGAAGGCAGAAGGAGAAGGGGACAACAGAGAACAAGATGTTGGGATGGCATCACCGACTCGATGGACATGAGTTTGAGCAAATTCTGGAAGTCGGTGATGGACTGGAAAGCCTGGCGTGCTGCAGTCCAGGGGGTTGCAAAGAGTCGGACATGACTGAGTGACTGAACTTAACTGAATTCATTACAATTTCTCTTTGCATTCTAAAGAAATGCTCACTTATGTACCTAATTTTATTTTCCTCATTTTGTATACTACTTTATATAAGTTTCTTGTTGTCCACACTTGGATCTTCTCCAGCAAAGATGAATGTTCATGTAACAGACTTCTTTCTCCCATATTCTTGGATTCAAGAACAGTTTTGGTAGAGGGCTGGGATGCAGAGGAGGTGGGAGGGAGGTCCAAGAGGGAGGAGATACGTATACATATAGCTGATACACTTCATTGTGCAGCAGAAACACAACACTGTGAAGCAATTATACTCCAATAAAAATAAAGAGCACTGAGTTTCTTAGTTGATACTCTTGTCTTTCTTTTAAGAAGTAAGGCTCTTTCTGGACTCAACTCTAGGGAAGGATGTATTTTCAAAAAATTTAAGTTAAGCAAATTCCCACTAGCATCCTATCCTACACCTTTTAAAAAATAACAGGATACCTATCAAGACCAAAAATGAGAAGGGTGTGCCTTGAGGATTTTGATAGCTGATGTTATTATTCTTTCAAACATTCCAGTTCCCCTTTCTGTAGTGTTCTTCCCTGCAGGATTATATGTCACCCTCCATGACATCAGGCTTAACCGTATAAGCTTTGGTCCATCAAATGCAAGCAGAAGTTAAGCTTGTCGCTTACAAGCAGAAGTTTAAGAGCCAGCATGAAGTTCACTGGGTACCACTTCCCTCTTCCATGAGCCTGGCAATGCCCCAGATAGAGGCTGCGTCATCATTCTGGGTCTCACAATGAAGATATGGAGCAAGAGCCTCAACTGACCAGTGATGGAAATGTAAATTGAGTAAGAAATAAACCTTTATTGATAGGAGCCTCTTGGATTTGGAGGTCATTTTTTATCACAGTATAATTGAGCCAAGCTGACTGACGTAGGTGTAGTCCTAGAAATGTCAATCCCTTTAAAGTCTAGGAGTCAGTAAGCAAGTCCGTCGGAAGCAAACCTTTCTGTTCAGGGTGGGTCAATATAAAAGGTTCCTCTTGCTTATGCAAAAATAAGCTGGATGACATTGTCTGGGTTAGGGGTGTGGCAAGTTGCCTTGAGTAATATGTGTACTAGTTAAAGAAGGATAGACTCTTCTATGATAACAATTAGACCCCTAAATCTCAAGACTTCATAAAATAAAGACGTATTTCTCATGCTCCCAAGAGATCGTGCAGACTGACTACTTTCCTATTAATAGGTGACTTTCCTCTAAGCAGTGACTCAGGGCTCAGGCTATTCCCTACTCATGGCTTTACCATCTTGGAATCCTTTACTTTCAGCCATGCAGATAAAGGAAGGGCACATGGAAAGGTTTTATGGCAAAACATGGGGACAATAGGGCATGTGGGCCCACATTCTCTGTGTATTTCTCATCACAGTTTCCACCTTGAAGCAAGGAAGGCTGGAAAATAAAGTCTTCCTATGTGAACGGGAGGAAAGTGGTTTTATGAATGATTATATTTTGTCCACCACAATGAAGCACTCTTTTCATAGGAGAAAAGTATTAAAGAGATGTTGAATTTTCTGTGGCTTTAAAAGAGTGCTACCATTTGGGTGATAATGGTCACCAGAAAAGGTGGAGAATATTGACTCTCTTTTCACTGTAGTTGGAGAAGAAAATAGCAACCCACTCCAGTACTCCTGCCTGGAAAATTCCATGGATGGAGGAGGAGCCTGGTAGGCTACAGTCCTTGGGTCACAAAGAGTCAGACATGACTGAGTGACTTCACTTTCTTTCACTGTAGTTATTAGAACCCAACTAAACCTCTCAGTGTTGGTCAGTTTCTGCCCCTAGTTGTCTGTGTGAACCAAAAGAACCTTCTGCTAGAGCCATATGGGAGCCAACAGAAGCCAAGTGCAGATGAAGGACCGCTGCATAAAATGGAGGTGTCTGGGCCACCGAGGGTACCACCGCTGCTGTGGACAAGCCCTGCTGGAGAGAGCTGCAAGACTGGTCTTCCACAGTCCCCAGTGGTGGTAAGCAAGGAGCTGACCAGACCCCAGTTCTATTTTTATATAGCGTTAACCCTGAAGTTACTAGGCAATTTAAGTAGCAGAACCTCAAGAGAAATTTTGGCTTCCTTGCTGAGAAAATGTGTAGCAGTTCAAACAAATAGTTAAAGAGCAAAAAGATGTCTCATGTTTGAATAACAAGTTTGTTGAGCAATTCATTCCAATTAACTGAAGAGAAAGATGATAGGAAAATACTAAAGAGAGGAAGGAGAGCTTCAGAATGGAAGAAAGTGAACATGAAAAAGTAAGTGATTCATTTATATTAATTTTGGCTTTTCTGGGATTTCCCTGGAGGTCCAATGGTTAAGACTTCACCTCTCAATGCAGGGGGTGCGAGTTCGTTTCCTGGTCATAGAGCTAAGATCCCACATGCCTGGCAGCCAAAAAAAAAAAACAAAAAAATCAGAACATAAACAATGGAAGCAATATTGTAACTAATTAAATAAAGATTTTTAACATAGTCCATCAAAAAGAAATCTTAAAAAAAATTTTTTTTTTCCTTTAATCAATAACCCCCAGCCCTGCAGCAGTGCAAGCCAGGGAGGTTAGCTGGCCAGGACAGCAATCACTGAGAGAGGGATGGTTTTCTGTAATTCTCAAGTGATTCTACTTTAGAAATTCAGAGTCTAGAGAACAGAGCAGCGTTTCTGCTGTGTATTGAGTCACGGCAGGGGTAAGAGGATACCCTTCCAGTGTGTACTTAAAGCACTGTGGGGGTGTTTGATCTAACTTCTTACATAAACAGGATCTACATGTGAGAACACTTTCAAAGTGCGTGCGTGGAGCTGCGCTAGAGACACAGCAGCAGGTGGGCAGCCAGCCAACCACTCACACGGGACTGGAACTGACAACGTTCTGAAGCCTGTGGGCTCCTTGCAACCTCCCCACTTGCTCAGCCCACTCAGACACAAACTTAATGAGGTGCCTCTCACCTGTGGGCTGCCCCTACGCAAACCCCAACTGCACATCTGATCTAATCTCCAGAGGCCTTTCATATAGAGAACACACTTGCTCAAACACCCCTCCCTCATGGGAAAATGGCATCTCTGCTGAACAGCACAATTTTCTCTTGGGAACTCTCAAATCATCTGCTCTCACTAAAACGATGGAATCATGGACTTGTTAAGAAAGCCAGCTGCCATCTCTGTCTGTTCATCAAATCAACTGTTTGACTCAATGGATCTATGAGTATTGTGACTACCCTGTTCTACCCCAGGCCCTCATCTGCCCATGATGGACAGCAATTTGAGTGTCTTTGGCCTCCAAACTCCCAACTCTTACCTTTCCCTGGTATCCCAGGGTCTCCTGTTCAGCTGAATAGATGCCAACCTCTCTCACAGCCGCCTCTATCCTTATGATCGTTACTCTGCTCAGAACACATTGACCACTTGGCAGTGGGTCCTTGCTCCCACCAGAGCTAAGAGACCAGCCATTGGCAGCTACAAATCTCACCACTGTGACTTCTACTTCCGAACTCTTGTCATTAACAATTTATTATCCCAGCAGCTCAGAGTCAATCCCCAAAGAAGGCCCAGTATTTTAATTCACAGAGTTCTTTACCAAAGAACCAGGAACATGTTTCCCAACTTGCAGCCAGGATGCAGAGAGCAGCACCATTTTGAGATCAATTCCAAAGTGATCTTCCTCGACACCCTTGGTAAATAGCGTCCCTTTGGGCTTCCCTGTTGGCTCAATGGTAAAGAATCTGCCTACAATGCAGGAGACCCAGGTTCAGTCCCTGGGTTGGGAAGATCCCCTGGAGAAGGGAATGGCTATCCACTTCTGTATTCTTGCCTAGGGAATTCAATGGATAGAGGAGCCTTGTGGGCTATAGTCCATGAGGTCGCAGAGTCAGACATGACTGAGCGATTAACACTTAGCACTTTACATTGTCCCAGGCACCATTCTAAGCCCTAGGGATGAACAGATGAATAAGACACTATCCTTGTCCTAAAAGAGTTCTCTGCTTTTGTGTTGCTCTTTCCTAAACTTGGTAGGCATTCATGCCAAAAAGCAGGCAACTTCTCGAGCAAGCATGGTATTATAGATGCTGTAGATTACAGCACAAAGTAAGGACAGTTCTTGGTAAACCATAATTGTTGGAAAGAACCAAGGAATTCCCCAGCTGGGATTAGGGGTAGCACCTTCTGAAGCCTTACTGTGGATTCTTTTGATTGAGTCTAAAGGAAAGGGAAAAACAGACTGTTCATTTGGTTATTTGGTTTTCCCTTCTAACAAGCTGCCAGATCATTACTTTCATGAAGCATTTGCTGTCCCAAGGCAACTATGCTTTCTGTGAAGTACCCTAGAAAGTGATAAATCTAACTGCAAACAAAATAAGAATCTCATGAAAAAAAAGCAAAAAAAAAATAAAAAGCTGAAATAATCACATTGTGTTAGCAAGCAAGTATATAACCTAAAACAACAAAAGTTAAAAGCAAAATCATTTATTAAGTTAATAACATGCAAAAGATTTAAAGTAGTTTAGTCCTGACAATGCCCTGGGGTTCTTTGTTACAAAAAACACCTAGGTTCTTTAGAAATTTCCCAAGATCAACAACAGAACCAAGAAGAAAACCTCACTTTTATCATTTATGCATATTATAAATCTGGGAAATACTAAAGGGTGAACTGGATATAAAACCTTTCACATCTCTTCCTTCCTCCCATCTTCTAAAGATATAGGTTTATGGAAATAAGCATGTTTGGAAGGATGTGGCTGTGGGTGGATTTGAGTAACCCTGAAGGTTGTTTGTTTTTCTTTAGGCATCTGAATATGCCAGTGTTTTCCTAAACATAATGAGAATCAAGAAGAGCCGATTCATGTGAATGCATGGCAAAACCCACAATACTGTAATTAGCCTCCAATTAAAATAAATAAACTAATTTAAAAAAAATTTTAAAGAGTTAGTCATATAGCTAGGGGGAAAGAGGGTGGTACTGATCAATACTGGCAAGACAAATAGATTTCTCAAGCCTATGAAATGTCCTTGAACTACTAATCTTTGGAATTCAGCTACAGGTCACCCCATTGTCCTACTTAGAACTTATCTACTGCTACTAAATGATTCTCCCTAGACAATATGGGCTCTCTGTTAGGTCATATCTAAGCTTCCCCTATTACGGTTTCTTTGTTCCCTCACCACAGGTTTCTTCCATTTAATACAGAACACCCTACCTTCTATTATAAGATAAAGGTCAGAGTCAAAACCAAAAAGTTTCACAAAAACAATAACTGCCTTGTTCCCCACAACCTCTATCTACCCCATAACCTCCCCAAAGGAAAAAAAATGCAAGAAGGGAGCTTGGTTTGAATGGAAATTGATTAAACTTTTTTTTCCAGTTTCAACACTATTAAAAAAAAAAAACTCTTGGTTTCTAGTGACCTTTTAAATACAGAATAATTAAATGCTGAAATTGAAAAACTTCAACTTATAGGTGAAAAACCTAAATTTAAAAGTCACCTAACAATGTTGCCAACTCTTATTTATGGGGCCATCCAAGACCCTGAAAATGCAAAGATTTCTTGCCTGCTACTGGTTTTGTCATACTTTGCCAGGGATGCTGATGCATTTTAAATAATGAAAGAACTATAGCCAGACACCTGGATCTATGCTGAACACAGTGCATATGTTACACACACACACACACAATCAGATTCTGCTGCCCACGCTTAGGGATAAAATATTTTTTAACTACTCAAATAAAATGGCACAGGTACCTAAGCTTCAAACTGAGGGAATTTTTCATCCATAGAACAGAGATAAATAATATCTATTTCCTAACTACTCTGCAGCCTGATTCTCCTTACTCTCAACTACCTGACTCTCACCACCTGTGGCAATCAGTCACAAGACTGCCAAGACTGGCTTGCTCATGCTAAATACCAACTTCCTATTTTTATTTAGCTTTAAGCTAAATCACCACTAGAAATTGTCATGTGTAACAGAAGATTAATGACAATTTCGGAGGGAGTCCAGCAAAGCTGGGAACCATGTAGAAATAAGCGTCACTCCTGTTCCTAAGTCCCTTGATCACTTCCACTACATACCAAGGATTTCCTCAGCCCCCTACTGGATAGCCCCTCCATCTGTGTCCCCTCTCTCCCAGGCTACCCACAGATCAGGCTATCCCCTCAGCTGGTTTTTCAGAGTAATTCACCTTTCCCTTTCTTTTCCCCTCTCTTCCCAGGACAGTCACCAGAAAGGCCTCCAAGGTAATTTTTCTGATACTGTTTACCTAAGATAGACTTCTGCTATGCCAGGGAGGTTAGAGGTGGCTGTAGCTGGTTTTTGCTTTGAATGACATTCTTTTCCCTTTTTTACCACACACATATACCCACAAGCATTAAAAATATGTATGTGTGTGTGTGTGTGTGTGCGTATGTTAAACATATATTCAACTATTAAAGATATTGTCCTTGACAAGTAGAATTTAACAAGTGAAAGTTGCTCAGTCGTGTCTTACTCTTTGTAACTCCATGGATAGTCCATGAAATTCTCCAGGTCAGAATATTGGATTTGGTAGCCTTCCCCTTCTCCAAGGGATCTTCCCAACCTAGGTCTCCCGCATTGTAGGCAAATTCTTTACCAGCTAAGCCACAAGGGAAGCCCAAGAATACTGGAGTAAATAGCCTATCCCTTCTCCAGTGGATCTTCCTGACCCAGGAATCGAACCGGGGTCTCCTGCACTGCAGGCGGATTCTTTACCAAATGAGCTATTAGGGAAGAGAATTTAACAAAGTTGGGAGCTTTTCTTTTCCTATAGTGTGTGTATGTGTATATTGTGTAAGACTATTTTTAATGATTAGGTCCTATTTTACAATTAAATAAGGAAAAACATTGTTAATAGAAACCAAAATCTTGGAGTAATCCTTCTTCTTCGGTTTCCCCACATCCTATCCATCTGTAAGGCCACCTCCAAAATGTTATACCTCATCCACTTCTTTCTCCGCTGGCACTCTAGTTTGCAACCCACCACTTCTAACCCGGATACCACAGTAGTCTCCTAATATGTCTCCACGGTTTCACTCTTACAATTCATTCTCTGAATAGCAGAGAGATTTTTAAAGCATGCCCTGACTCCTCCCTTTGAAGGCTTAAAATTCTTTGAAAGGCTTCCTAAGAAAACCCAAACCCCTTCCCAAGGCATTGCAGGACCTAGCAGTCGCCTCCTCTCTACCCTCACCTCCAGCCACACTCCCTCTTGTTCACTGTGCTCTAAGCATGTTAACTGGAGCACAAAATTCATTCCTTGCTTACCCTGCTTCTTGGGGCTGGTTTCTTCCCTACATGTCTTAGCTTCAATGGCACCTCCTTAGCAGGTCCTCCCAAAGCACACTGTCTGGAAAAAGTCATGCTGTTATTCTCTATCAAGGTACTAATAACAACCTCTAACTTACTTGATTACTCATTTATCTGTATCTCCAATGGGAGGTAAGTCCTCTGGGGCAAAGACCACATTTGTTTTGTTCTCTGCTGTATCCTCTGCAGACTAATATAACACGTGGCTAAGAGCCATGTATGGATGAGTAAATGAATGAATCGCCTTCTCTTTGGAAGTTGTGCTAGGAACTTTACATATAGGCATAAAATGTGACTTGAACTTTTCAGGATCTTACCCTCAAACAGGAGGAATAAGACTTGTGAATAAATAATGACAAAATGTTGTAAGAACTCAGAAGAGGAAAAAATACTTTTAATAGTTAAGATAATCAAAGGCTTTGTAGATGAGTGGGAAGTTGAGATGATGGATACTGAGGGATGGGTAATCTCTCAAAGGATGGAAATGTCAATATTGCACAGAGAATGAGGAAAGATACAAATGCATAAAATACAAAACACACCTGGGAGATGATATGGAGCTGTTTTACTAGAGGAGGTTTGTGTAGTGTGGATTAAGTGGGGAAAGGCAGATTGGGGTCAGATTTTTGAAAATCATGAATACAAGAATAGAAAGTTTAAACTTTCAGTTTTTCAAAAGAATACTGACATGATCAAAGTAAATTTAAGCCAAGGGAACCTTGTAGTGGCATATAAGACCAGTTAGAAGGTATGTCATTTATTAGGGTTTCCCAGGTGGTGCTAGTGGTAAAGAAGCTGCCTGCCAATGCAGGAGACGCTAGAGAAACAGGTTTAATCCCTGGATCAGAAAGATCCTCTGGAGAAAGGAAAGGCTACCCACCCCAGTATTCTAGCCTGGAGTATTCCAGGGACAGAGGAGCCTGATGGGTTATGTTTCATGGAATTGCAAAAAGTCGGACATGACTGAAGTGACTACACACGCATGCCATAAAAGGGTATCACATACTGGATGGATTTCACAACAGAAATTTGTTTCTTCAGAGTTGTAGAGGCTCAGAGTCCAAGGTCAAGGCTTTGGCAGGTTTGGCTGCCTTCCTGCTGTGTCCTCTTATGGTTGCTCTCTGTGCATACAAGGGATGGGCGCTCTCTGTGTGTTCTGCTGCTGCTGCTAAGTCACTTCAGTTGTGCCCGACTCTGTGTGACCCCATAGACGGCAGCCCACTAGGCTCCCCCATCCCCGGGATTCTCCAGGCAAGAATACTGGAGTGGGTTTCCATTTCCTTCTCCAATGCATGAAAGTGAAAAGTGAAAGTGAAGTTGCTCAGTCATGCCCGACTCTTAGCAACCCCATGACTGCAGCCTACCAGGCTCCTCCATCCATGGGATTTTCCAGGCAAGAGTACTGGAGTGGGGTGCCATTGCCTTCTCCCTGTGTGTTCTAATCTCCTCTTATTAGGACATCAGTCCCACTAGATTGGGGCCCACCCTAATGAAATCATTTTAACTTAGTCACTTCCTTAAAGGCCTTGTTTCCAAAGGCAGTCACATTCTTCAGTTCAGTTACTCAGTCATGTCCAACTGTTTGCGACCCCATGAATCACAGCACGCCAGGCCTCCCTGTCCATCACCAACTCCCGGAGTTCACTCAGACTCACGTCCACTGAGTCAGTGATGCCATCCAGCCATCTCATCCTTGGTCGCCCCTTCTCCTCCTGCCCCCAATCCCTGCCAGCATCAGAGTCTTTTCCAATGAGTCAACTCTTCGCATGAGGTGGCCAAAATACTGGAGTTTCAGCTTTAGCATCATTCCCTCCAAAGAAATCCCAGGGCTGATCTCCTTCAGAATGGACTGGTTGGATCTCCTTGCAGTCCAAGGGACTCTCAAGAGTCTTCTCCAACACCACAGCTCAAAAGCATCAATTCTTCACATTCTTAGGTGCTGGGTATTAGGACCTCAACATACAAATTTTAAGGGGAAAATAATTATCCATGAAGTGAAGTGAAAGTCACTCAGTTGTGTCCCACTCTTTGTGACCCCATGGACTATACAATCCATGGAATTCCCCAGGCTAGAATACTGGAGTAGGTAGCATTCCCTTCTCCAGGGAATCTTCCCAACCCAGGTATCAAACCCAGGTCTCCCACACTGCAGGCAGATTCTTTACTAGCTGAGCCACAAGGAATCATCCATAGCAGAAGGTAAGGGAGAGGGGATAATATGGGGGATTGAATGTCAAGACGTCTCATCTTTCCTTTCTTAATGTCATGAGGACCCCTCCCCCTCTTCCCTTGTTGATCATGAGGAAATTTTGGAGAGGTCTTGGGTATATTCAAATAGAAAAGAAACCCTATAAATTTTTTTGTATAAAAGCAAAGTTTTTTTTATTTTACCCTTAAATTTTTTAAATTGGAAGATAATTGCTTTATAATGTGTTGATTTCTGCCATACAACGTTAATCAGCCTGAAGTATGGTTGTCACAGAGCACCTATAATTTTGATGTAAAGAAATCAAAGATGATGGTTTCTGATTAGTAAACATTCTCCTCCTTCCCTCGTACAATGAAATTCTTACAAAAGTTGAAGTCGAATTTTTTAATTCTAAATCTTTATAAGAAGACACTGAGGGAAAATAAGCTTTCCATGGATCAGGAATGATTACTTTCCTCTTACTTTCCTACCACGGATTGACTGTTACCTAGGGAATCCTATAAATTTTGTAAACAATCATGTTGACTCTTCTGTTTAGTTCCTAGACAGGCCCAACTCCAACAAACGTAGTGAAATTTATAGCGTAAATGTTATGCTCTACGTTCACTCCTGGATTCATCTAGTATCCCCCACACTTTTTCCCCCAGTGTCTCATTTGTCTTATGCATTTACATTTTTTTCATCCTGTAAGATTTCTAAAGTAGTCTTTGCACCCTGGTTGGTTATTTTTTTTTTTAATAAGCATTGAATTTTTTTTTAAGGCAAAAATCTGACATTAAATTTAGTAATTTTATTTCATAATGGAAGTCTTGCAAATTTTGGTTCTCACTAGATGTTTGTCCATAGCCATAAAACTAACAGTAAATTGGTAGGAACAAAGTGGGAGAGAGGAAAAAGTGAAGATTCTCCTGTTCTAGGAACCTCCTGTGTCTAATAGTCAGATTCTTTCCCACTCCTCAGAGCAGCTGGTTTCTATAGTCTCCAATGATCCCCAGCTACTGACTCCAATCATGCTATAAATCTCCTCTCTTCATTGTCCCTCACTATCAAGCCTGTGTTCATTTCTCTGGATTCCTTTAGACAACAGGTATCTCTCTTGGTCAGAGTCTGGGGCCCAAACCTGGGTAGTGGTTTGGGCCCAAATTGGGCGACATACCAGTGAACACTACAAAAGCACCAGCTCACATGTGACTGCACCTAACCTTTAGACACACCCTGTCTAATACTGGGTCTGTTTTACCATTTTATCTTGTCTCTCCAAGTAGATCATCAATCTGAAGGGAAGACATTATCTTCCTTTTTGTGAGCCCCTTAACTATATCACAATGCTAACTACATAGTAGTTCATCACTAAACAGTTAGTATAAATGAATTCAGTGCCTCTAAAAAGGGTAGAAATAGCAACAGCTAAAGGAGAAAGAGAAGGTGCAGCCCCAAGACTCAGTTAACTGTGTCTGGGGGCTTTTCCAAGAGACCAGAACAGACCACGTGGGGCTGACCACAGGACACTTAAAAGAGAGGAATTGCTTGGGAGGAAGGAAGGGAGTTATCACTTTCAGTGTTATTTGGAGAAATATCCGGCCTCAAATGAGGAAAACTGGAAGTCAAAAAGAGTTATAAGCTATAAAGGTAGGGAGAATATACAGCAAAAATAAAAAGGATGGGGAGAAGACACACATTAACTGACCACCAGAGCCAGGCCCAGTGCTAAAGGTTTTACACATACTAGTTAATCTTCTCAACTAACTGTGGGGCAGGCACAGAAGGAAACAGGCTATAAGAAGATAACAACTTCCCTAAAGTCACATAGCTTGTGATTTACAGATCAGAGAGCTGAGCTCAACCTATCTGATAAGAAAGCCCAAGCTACCATACATTTGACAATAAACATGAGGGGTTCAGACTGAGATGTAAATGGTGGGTGATCAACGAATCAAGAGAGAAGGAAATTAAAAGAATGGAATGAGAGCAAGGCAGAAGTTTCAGGACAAAAAGTCATGAGCACCAGGCCTGTGTGAGAACATACATGTCCCACTAGTATGGGTTGACTTCTTAAAGGACACCAATTACCCCTTCAATGAATTCTGTGAAATTTGACATTTACATGTTCCTCTGAGTCCCTGTGATAATTCATTTCACTACAATATCATAGTTAAGATAACGTAACTTTTCTTACTAAAATAAAATCTCCCTGTCTTCCTCTTTCATAACATTGTAACTGGACACTCCCAGAAAACCAAGAAAACTACTTATTCATGTAACACACCTAGTTTTAAAAAGACAATCCCTTAAGAAATTGCATAGACAAGCCACAGATGGGAAGAAAATGTTTTCAAAACAAGTATCTGGCAAAAGAATTATATCCATAATTTATAAAGAACTCTTAAAACTCAACAATAAGAAAATAAACTTTTTGATTAATTACTAAACACTTTGGGATTCCATTTAAAAATGGGCAGAAGCTCTGAACAAACATTTTACTAAAGGAGATATATGGATGGTAAATAAGTATATGGAAATATGTTCAGTATCACATGTCATTAGAAAATTGCAAATCAAAGCAACAGTGAGGTACCACTACACAATAATTTGAATGGTGAAAATCCAAATCCAACATCAAATGCCAATTAGGATGTGGAGCAACAAGAACTCTCATTCATTGCTGAAGGGAATACAGCTTGGCAATTTCCTGCAAAACTAAACAGTCTTACCATACGATCCAGAAATTGTGCCCCTTGGCATTTATTCAAATGAGTTGAAAACTTATGTCCACCCAGAAACCCACACATGAACATTTATAGCAGTTTTACTCATAAGTGCCAAATATTAGAAACAGCCAAGATGTCTATCAATAAGTGAATAGATTAAGGTATGGTACATTCATAAAATAAATGGAAATGAGCTACTAAGTCATGGAAAGATCTTAGGTGCATACTGCTAAGCGAAAGAAGCCAGTCTGAAAAGACTACATACTATATGATTCCAACTACATGACATTTGAGAAAAATGCAAAACTATAGAGACAGTAAAAATACAGTCTCTACTGTGTTGTCCATTCTCCCTAAATTCCAAGCTGCCAAGAATTCAGGGAGGAAGGAGGGATGACTAGGCAGAATACAGGGAAATTTTAAGATGATAGAACTATTCAATACAATACCATTAGGTGGATATAGGATATTTTGCATTTGTCAAAAGCCATAGAACTGGACAACACAAATAGGGAACTCTAATGTGAACTGTTGACTTTAATTAATAGTGATATATCAATATGGGTTTACAGGGCTTCCCTTGTGGCTCAGACATTAAAGCATCTGCCTACACTGCGGGAGACCCGGATTCGATCCCTGAGTCAGGAAGTTCCCCTGAAGAAGGAAATGGCAACCCACTCCAGTATTCTTGCCTGGAAAATCCCATGGATGGAGGACCCTAGTAGGCTACAGTCCATGGGGTCGCAAAGAGTCAGACATGACTGAGCGACTTCACTTCACTTCAATAGTGATATATATCAATATGGGTTTACCAGTTGTAGGAAATCCACTACAGCAATGCAAGATGTGAAGAACAAGGGAAATTCTGCATGTGAGTGAATGTGAGAAGAGGGAGCAGTATGGCAACTCTCCATTTTTCTGTAAACCTCTTTAATTATACTAAAAATAAAGTCTATTAATTTAAAAAGGAAAAGAAAAATGATACTTAAATATGTTTTTCTACTAGGCTCAGTAGCTAATGGCATGAAAATTGAAGCTGTAAATTTGTATATATGGACATTCTGGTAAACTTTGGCAAATTTCAATTTTCCTTTGTCTTTTGAGGTTGTGTTTTACATTTGAAACAACCCTTAATGCTATTTGTTGCTTTAAAATGCTGCTCATGACGAATGCATCCTTTTTTATACACAGTAAATCTACCAAAATTAACTTTTGTCTTATTCCAGATTAGTAGAAATTTTAGTGCTTCAAGTTGTTTTATGGGTCCTTTGGTAGCTCAGGTGGTAAAGAATCTGCCTGCAATGCAGGAGACCCAGGTTCAATCCCTGGGTCGGGAAGTTCCCCTGAAGAAGGGAATAGCAACCCACTCCAGTATTTTTGCCTGGAGAATTCCGTCTGACAGGCTACAGTCTGTGGGGTCACAAAGAGTCAGGCACAGCTGAGCAACTGTCACTTCACTTCAACTCACTTAAAGTAGTTTTAAGACAGAAATGACATTCTGTTTCACAATCATGTGAATTGTTCCTCTCTGAAGAGAATTCATTTTGTTCTGAAGAGAGAAATACCATTTCTGAAAATCATCTCATTTCAGCCTCATCCATCAAATGTGTCATTAAGGTTCAGGAACTAATTATCTTTGTAGTACTAAGATAACGAAAAATGAAAAAAAAAAAAAGAACAGTGATCACATATCTTCATTAGAAATAAAGTAAATTTGAGACAAATTTCATACACCCTTTCCTAAGACACACAGAAAGAATAAAACTCTAATATACCTGCTGGAGAATTATCATTGGCTTGTTATGACTTTGTGTGGTTTCATAAAAGGCAAGAAAGGGTCATTGTGCTGCAGTGTTTGTAAAAACGGGGAAGAAAGAAGAGGAAGCAACAGAACTCCTGGAAAGCTACGACTCAAGTGGGGAGTGAAACTCAAGGGGTGCTGGGATGCTGGGGAAATTCCTCCAAGTTTGGAAAGCAAAAAACTGAGAGGACACCAGATTTCAAACCCATGGGTTACAGCACACTGAAGTCAGAAGCTTAAGTTAGAAGTAGAAAAGAGTGCCGGTATAGGACCAAAATATTTGTGTTTAAGAACCCTGTCCTTTACAATTCACTTCTTTGGACAGTTTTCCACTAATGGTAGATGCTTACTTCCTGGTTCACAGTAATGTTCTCAGTTGTATGTAGTTACATGATAAAGATGGAGAGATTGCAATTCGACATTCCGTTGAGAGGTAAAGCTCTGTGGAACCATTTGAATGGAGACTGTCAATCCCTTTTATAGCTTGAATCCATTCTAGCAGATCCCAGTGAGATGATCAACTCCTCTCTGAAACCAAGAATCCAACTAAGCACAAGATCAAGAGCTCCACCCTAAGAGTCACAATCCTCTGCATCATTCCTGTGAACAGGAAGAGCTAGATAACAACTGGCTCTCCTCAGCCTTATACCAATGCCCTTGACTCAGCTCCTGGGCTTCCCAGGTGGCACAGTGGAAAGAACCCACCTGCCAAAGCAGGAGATGCATGAGACTTGGGTTCAGTCTCTGGGTCAGGAAGATCCCCTGGAGGAGGAAATGGCAACCCATGCCAGTAATTTTGCCTGGAAAAATTCCATGGACAGAGGAGCCTGAGAGGCTACAGTCAATGGGGTCACAAATAGTTGGACACGACTGAGCAGGCCCACACGCGCTGACTCTGCTCCTACATCCCCACCGGATAGCCAGTCTATCCGCCTCCCACTTGGATCTCTGGGTACTCAAGTTTCTCCACTTTTTCCTCCTCAGACCTCTCTCTCCTCTACAGGACTCAATGCTATATTCTAACCAGCTGACTAGGATCTACTGGATGTCTAGGTACTGCCAGGCCTCGCTTCCAAATTCTTTGTGTTCATTTTGTAATAAGGAGATGTGAAATTATCAAGGGCAGAGAAAAGTTAGTCAATACATACATATATTTTAAAGATATTTTATTTATTCATTTGTTTGGCTGTGCCAGGTCCCAGCTATAGGACATGGGGTCTTTTAGTTGCAGTATGTTAACTCCTAGCACGCAGAATCCAGTTCCCTGGCCAGGGATCAAACCCTGGCCCCAAGCACTGGGAGTGCAGAGTCTTAGCCATCGGATCACCAGGGAAGTCCCCTCAATAAATATTAAGCAGCAAACTGGGAAGAGATAAAATGGGGAATGCAAGGGCTACAAAATAATCTAAACTGATAGTTCTCAAAATGGAAAACATCAAAATCACTTTTAAAATATCTCTCAATATTTTCAGACATCATCCTAGACTTGGTGAATAAAAATGGCAGATAGTGGAGAGAGGAGTGTAATTTCAAAAAAGTTCCACAAGTGATTGATTTGCAACTGTATTTAAATGCAGATAGAATTTGTAGCTGAGCCAAAGCATTTATTTTTGCACTTATTTTCTTTATGTTCATTTGGAAATAAGGTGTGGAACAAAGAAATAAAAGCTATTAAATGCATATGATGTAATGAAGTATCATTTCTGTGCAGTTTCTAATTGAACACATTTTCTTTTTGTCTCAGAAAAAGTGTTTCTAAAACTTTCTTTAAAAAAAAATATAAGAATACATTAAGAAATACATACATTAAGAAATCAGTTCACCCAAGCACACAGAGAACTTCCAAGTTAATTCTACAGTTAATCTACCATTAACTCTTTGTTTAAAATTTTATTGCTCTAATATTTCTGGCACTCAGAAGTACAAAACAGCCAACAATAAATTTTTTTCAGGGTATTAGTCTGAGTATTAATTGTCTCATACAATGAACACACACGTTGGAACAGAAGGTTTGGAAATTGAACTAAATCTGGATTGATCCCCCGGAAGTTTAGTTTTGTCGGTAGGCTTTTTCCTCCTAAAAATGAAACGCCTCCAGAAATGAGTTAATTGATAATTCTTTTTAAGTTGTATACTTATTCATAAGAATTTACTGCCAATGAACTTCAGAATAAAGCTGCCATATATATGTAATGCATGAGGGTGGGTAGAAGTCAGTTGGCACAGGATCTCTAGGGGCCGTCCCCCATAGATATTTTGACACCCTATTAAACATTCTGAAAATCCCATAGGGCTTTAAGCCTCCTATATGGTCTGATCCTAGTCAGAGGTGGGTTTACTGGCATCACCCAGACAAAAAAGGCAGGTTCTGTGTGGGCGTAGGGGTAATTGACAAGTATGACTGAAGACTTGGGGGGCTGAGTAGTTAAAGCTGTGGTTTAACTAACAATTTCAGTTTTGAGTTGTTGGGGGCCCCATAAGAGCTAGAAAAGACTATATTTGGGGGAGAGAATCTGCGAGGTATCAGTTCTAAAGACCTCCCACCAGAACCCTCAGATCACCTACAAGCAGGAAATGCTCTAGTAGAAATGGGTAGTGGCTCAGAGTCACCGCCCAATTTCTTAAAGGCCACATTTTAAGAGTTGGAGTCAGGCTTCTCGAACATTTTCTAATTCTCAATCTAAGTTTTCTTTTCCCTCACAACTAATAAAGGTAACCAGAAAAATAGTCTGTGTGACTTCTAACACTTATTTCTTGGAGTACATCAAGTTTTTAATTTATAAGCACAAATAATCTATCTGTCAGACTTTTATTCAATTCTCTAAGACCCTACTTAGGTTTCACCCACAGTCTAAAGCTTCCTCTGGCTAACCCCAGTAGCTAGGCGGTTGAATTATTAATGTATAGCTTCGTTATTGAAAAACACATTGCATTACACTGGAACATATATCTATCTCCTTGAGGCAAAAGTCATGTTTTAGTCACACAATATCTCTCTTCCTTTGTTGGTTCTAAACTCAGTATTATTTGGGAAAAATGAGATAGAAAAAGGGAACAAGGAGGGGAGGAAGAAAAATGAACAAAAAGAAATTATTTATCTTATATTCAAATAATTATTTCTACATAACAAAAGTTCAGTTCATTTTGTGCTCACACAAAGAGTTACCAGAATGGATCAAAACACAGTTTCACATAGTATAGGACAAAGAGTAGGTCAACTTTTCTTCCCTTGAGGCCATACCTCAGTAGTAGTTTATGTCTTAGAAACACCTCAGATCACCATATCTGATAACTCTGTGATTCTCTCCTTAGGTCTTTCCAGCCTAAAAGCCCCAAGGAATGGGCATCTGAGTGAATAGGAGTACAAAACTCTACAGATAGCACCCGCTCAGTGAATACTTACTAAAGTCACATAGGAATGCCTTGAAGAAAGAGACAATTATGCTGAAGGGAGTTCTATTTTCTCCTGAGTTAAAAACAAAAAAAGTACAGTCAACTGGCCTAGAATGACTGAAGGTAAGCCTGGACTCAAGCTCCTCAAATCAGAGCTTTTGGCTGGTGCTCTTCTAAGGAGAAATGAACTCACAGTGAATAAACAGCTGGTTTTAGCAGACTGAATAAAAATAGTTTTGGAAGGGAGTGATCTTCAAAAGTTACTTTACGGACTTGTGTCTGTGCTTCTGAAGGACGACTAGATACAAATTCAGAATCTCAGAACTCCAGCTCTGTTGTTGACAGAAAATAGATGGCCAACTTTAATCAAGTCATTTCCATTTTCTGTGCTTCTGTTTCCTCATCTCTTCAAGAAGGATAATAATCTCTGCTGTATCTCAGTGTTGTTGTGATTCCAAACAGGTATATGATCTAATTCACAACAGTGTCTTCTAAAAGTTCTCTAAGCACAGTTCTTGGTACACAGACAATCCCCCCAAAAGTGTTTACGGAATAAATAGAGTGGAGTGGGTCAGAATGAATTTTCTTCATTCATTTTCTGAGGTCAAAGCATCTTTGTTATTCTTGGAGGTAGATGCTTTGATCAATGAGATGAAAAATATTCAGCAATACCTATTAGTTTTTCAAAGCTCAAGTCACTGGGAAAACTTATTTATTGTTGTTATTGTTACTATTTTTACCCAGCAGATATTTCAAAGCGTTTTTCCCTATGCCACGTTTTCACATTTTGTTTTTATTTCCATATTTCATGATGAAATAAAGACGGCAGGAAGGAGACAAACATAACAGTGTCCAGTCTGTAACTCATTTCCAGTTCTAATTTTTTCCTTTCAGAGGGTCATTGAACTGCAACATGGGGCATTGGAGCAAAAGCATCACAGATGTAGATATAAAGATCCAAGTAAGTAATAGATATTTGGGTTACTAACAGGACAAGCAACACAATTAATATTGTCATAATAGACTCATACTGGACACATACAAAGTACAAGCTCATTTAACACAATTGTCAAATAAGAAATAATAGGCAACTGGAAGGCAGAGAAGCTGAAGGTAGGCCAATGGGAGATAGAAAGAAATGCTCTGATAAATCAGGGACCCTGATAGCAGTATAATGACGACAGAAAATCATCAAGACTGCCTAGAAAGAAGTTAACTTCCTTTCCTCAGAGAGGGTTAGGTGGACAACCACTACTGTAAAACCCATGTCCTCTCAGAGGACACTATTAGGGCATCACTACCCATTCAACCCAGAATGGCATCCAGCTCCCATAGTGGAACCACAGGAGACTGCACCAGAGCATTTGGCTGATACGATTGGGAAAACAAGTAGAGCACAATGACAGCAGAGGAGCTGAGCGGGAGTTCTTCCAGACAGAAGTAAGCCAAGAATCGATGACCTGTACTGTGGCTCGGATCTGTTGCTTCATTTTTCAGTTATTTCCATGAATGCTTGGGGGGGAAAATAATGTTCCACTCATTACAGACAAAAAAAGCTACCCACCTAGAGGAATACATACAGATGTTTCACAAAAGGGGATCACATACACACAAAGCTGAATTATGTACAAATCAAGGAGCTCACAGCCTAAAATAGGAATCCTTAACCTGGAGCCTATAAACAGAATAAAGGGAAATAAATCCATGAAATTGAATTGAAACTATATACACTATTATTTCCTCTAATTTCTAACTAAAATTTTTCATTTCCTTCAATTAAGAATGTAGGCAATAAACTAACCCCAGTAGTATTAGCAGTAATTGTGACCTTGTCTCCTACGGAAATTAAGTGTTTTCATCTTCTTTATAACCCTTACAGATATTGTAGCAGATACCCAAGATACACTTATGCTCATCACTCCTGAAGCTGCAATATTAGAGTCACCAGTTAAGTTTATCCAATGCATTAATAAAAAAGCATATATGTTGCTATATATCCCACACATGGGATTTTTTAACATTTTGATAACTATATTTCAATATAACTGGTTTCCTTTATAAGCCTGCATACTTTATCTTACAGATTTTAACATATACTGAGAAGTGGTTCGTAGACTTCATGTGATGGCCAGACGGGTTCATGTTACAGAAGACTAAGGACTCCTGGCATGAAGAGAAGCCAGACAAGCACAGAGCTCCTGTGTCAGTCTGACATAAGTGTAGCAACTGTCTTTTGATGGAAGTCTGTGTTCTAACCTTCTTGCTGCTTCTCTGAAGCAATTGCCTTCCAGTAATTCCCTTTCCTGATGATGCAATCTAGAGCTTACATCTATTAAGTGCAACCAAGACTCAGTGGCACTGTATTTAATATTTATATATTATGATTTTAAAAGTACATTTTATGGAAAATGCATAAATAGCTATCACATGCTAAATCTTCTAAAATGTTAACAGTTTAATAAGTCTCCTTATTGAATCTAATCTGCCCTAATAGATGCTACCCCCTACCTCATAGCAACTATCAAACGACAGGCCTAATACCTAAAAAGAATTGAATGTCATATTGCCTTGAAAATTCAGCCCCCATGAAGTGGCTGCCGTATTTACAAACTGTTTAAAATGCCTCATCTTTCTCCACTCTAGGCCTTTTCTCATAACCCTCTTACTATCACCCAAATAACTTAACAAGGCAATAGGTAATAGTTGATGGATCAGTGATGCAGAATTCAAGAATAATTCCATTTGCTCTTTTCTTCCACTAAAAAGGATTTGCTTATTGAGGAAAGAAATGCAACCTCCTCGATGTGGCACTCCCATAACCTGGATACTCAAGAGCAAAGTTAAACTGAGAATCTAGAACAGACATTGGGCTGTTCTAGATGCCCACTGGGATCTGGTGGTAGTGGCTGTCTGGAGCACAGTGATAAGAAGTGTCTTGAGGCTACATCCTGGCTCAGTGTGAAAGAACACTACAATTAAAGAACAATGCTTATCAAGGGCCCAGAAACAGTGACATGACTGCTTCATAGCTTCCTCCTGGCTTTACATACTTTCATGAAAGATTAACCAAATGGAACCACAAAGAAGAAAGTCCTTCTTTTGTCTATTGGCTTCGATTCTTAACAGGTATGCCATGATTTCTTAGGACCTTTATGAGTGGTCCAGTATCATGAGCTTGTTAGCAGACACAAGAATTAAAGATGTAATAATAGCAAATAATCCTCTTGGAAACCCTCCCCATCGTATACCAGCTGATCAAATATAAATTTATTTGAGTCCATCTATAGATCCTGAGCTCTTTAGCCATCAGCATCACTCCAATGGAAGAGTGAGAATAAAGAAAGACTTCAAACACTGGCAAATACTTGAAGATTCAAAACCAAATTCCTCTTCCTAGTTCACCTTGCTTACAGCGATGACACATACCACTCCCAGAAACTAGTGACTACCTGCAGTGGTAAGCACTCGGGCCCTGGTGGCCTCTGGTGTTTCTTCTTTCTAGTCATATAGTCCTTCTCAGCAAGGGTCACTCTTACTCCCAAGAGGAAAGTCAACATGACTCACTTTCAGAAACTGAAAGTACACCATGTCCACATGAGCAGTGCTGCTTACAGTATAACCACAAAACCACATCAGAAGAAGGAGTCAGCTGCTTAGGAAGGAGAAGAGGCAGTGGGCTGAACAAGCTCATTCCCCATTCCAGACAGCCAGGCTTCTGGAGGACCACGGTTTCCTTTACTCAGATATGGAACAGCAGACAAATGTCAGCAACAAATGCAGCCAGGGTCCTTGGCTTCTGGTCACTGAACAGAGAGAAATGAGGGCCTTCCCAAAGCCCCATTGTGAAGCAGGGAGGTTTTGGCCTCATCCTTCTTTCCATTTCCTGGGGCATGTTCTTCTCCAATTCTATCCCCTTCCCAAACACCCAGCACTCTCTTACCGAACCTTGTGTTAGGGGATTTGGAGGGAGGATTTAAGGAAACAAGGCCTTTGTCTGGGTGGGATACTGTCAGGATTCCATGACTGCGTATCCTGATAATTCTTACCTAGAAGGTATGAGGAATGTGTGCTGTGTGTCAGTCACTCAGTTGTGTCCGACGCTTTGCGACCTCATGGATGTAGCCCACCAAGCTCTGTCCATGCAATTTTTCCCAGTAACAATACTGGGGTGGGTTGCCATTTCCTTCCCCAGGGGATCTTCCTGATCCAGGGATCAAACCGAGGTCTCCTGCATTGCAGGCAGACTTTTACTGTCTGAGCCACCAGAGAAAAAGGTATGAGGAATGAAACATGGCCAAACTTTAATCAGCAAAGAAATATAACTCACGCACTCATATTCATCAGATCATTGGCATGTTTGGTCATTTTTGTGCTCACTTTTGACCATGTTCTCATTTGTATCTATGTTCAGACCTGAGTAACAATTTTTTTTTTTTCGCCTTGCCCACTGTGGTCGCAGACTGGCCTTGTCAGATACTGGGGTTGTGCGAAATTGTTTCTGTTCAACCAGAGAACACCACAGCCTAGCCAAGAAAAGGAGTACAGGGCCAGCTCCAGTAATACCAAGGACTACCTAATAGGCCCAGGCCTGCTCCTAGCTGTCAGCCAAAACGAGGAGTGGGAATTCGCCCTAAATTCTGATCCTGTAGTATGACTTTAACCTTTCCCTCCACTTTTGGTTTAAAACTGTGGGTTTCCACTCCCTTCCTTGAGACAATTCACTCTTTCAAAGTGGCATGAACTACTGAAGCATTGATCTCAGCTAATAAGAGCTAAACTTTTGTCCCAAAGGGGTTGGAGGGGTGTCCTGTACTTACATTATAACAGTGATCTTTCAGGGACAAAAGCTGACCCAGATGAGCCATAATGTTGAGCCTGGGCTAAACTACGGAACAGAACACCTTCAGAACTTCACCAAGTAAACTAGACAGACAGCTGGTTCTTCGTCCAACATACAGATCAGGCCCTGATTTCATACCCACAATTGAACTTCCACATACTGACTCAGTGAGGTACTCTCTGGTCACTCCCATGTTGATTTCTCCAAGCATCTCTCCCCTCACAGAGAATCTCCTCTCATCCACCTGACATTTCTCTGCTAGTTTTTATATGGAGATGGTATTTTTGAACTCATATTGGAGCTTGACTTGCCAGAGCTAATGAGTTGCTTTCAGAATGAGGACTGCCCTGAATAAGCCAACCCCTCTCTTTTCTTATTTACCTTACTCTTTTTATTCAAGCACGGTTGATTTACAGTGTTGTATTAATTTCTGCTGTACATCAAAGTGACTTAGTTATGCATGCGCACACATACGCACATATGTATTCTTTTTCATATTCTTCTCCATCATATGGAAAGGATACTTAATACAGTTCCTTATGTTATACAGTTGCTGCTAAGTCACTTCAGTCGTGTCCGACTCTGTGCGACCCCATAGATGGCAGCCCACCAGGCTCTGCCATCCCTGGGATTCTCCAGGCAAGAACGCTGGAGTAGGTTGCCATTTCCTTCTCCAGTGCATGAAAGTAAAAAGTGAAAGGGAAGTCGCTCAGTCGTGTCTTGACTTTTAGTGACCCCATGGACTGCAGCCTAGGCTCCTCTATCCATGGGATTTTCCAGGCAAGAGTACTGGAGTGGGGTGCCATTGCCTTCCCCGGTTATACCGTAGGACCTTATTATTTATCCATTCTATATGTGATAGTTTGCATCTGCTAACTCTGTTGCAATATTCATATCAGATGAAATAGACTTTAAAACAAAGGCCATAAAGAAAAAGAAGGACACTATATAAGGAGAAAAAAATCAACACAAGGGACTTCCCTGGTGGTCCAGTGGTTAAGACTCCATGCTTCCAATGCAGGGGACCCAGGGTTTGATCCCCAGTCAAGGAACTAGGTCCCACATGCCACAGCTAAGAGTTTACACGCCAAAACTAAAGGTCCTACATACTTCAACAAAGATCCCATGTGCTGCAACTTAGACCCAGGGCAGACAAATAAATACTTTTAATTAAAAAAAAAAAAAAAAAGTCAATGCAAGAAGAGGATTTTATACTCATCAACATATAGGCACCCAAATACATAAATAGAAATAGACACAAAGGGAGAAACTGACAGGAGTATAATAATAGCAGGAAACTTAAACACCCTCCTCTGACATCAGTGGACAGATCTTCAAGCCACCATCGCTTGCTTGTCTCTACTCTGTGGTCTGAGTAGGACACTGAATTCTGTGACTTCTCATAATACTCTGCTGCCACCTGGTGAAAATTCATAACCAAATAGGACACAAGTCACCACTGACTTTCAACCTCTGTACACGCTCACATATACACACAAATGAAGTATTTACTCCTGTGGGATGAGTGAAGCTGGAACTCCTTGTTGATTGGAATCATCAACAACAGGCTGGAATCATCTTGTTGATTCTTCAATTTTGTCTGTAATTGGTCTTTAAAAGTAAATGCTACAGCAACATTCATATTAAAACACATCCACAAACACCTATCTGCCTACCTTCTACATGTACATTGGGCCACGTTAATCTTCAAGATAGCTCTATGAGATAATTTATTAATATTACCACTTCACAGATAAGAACACGAAGGCACAGAGAAGCTAAGTGATGTCCCCAAAGTCACCTTATTAGGGGGAGAACTGAAATAGAACCTCAGAGAGTATGGCTTCAGAATCTATTTTCTGCTGTGATTTTCTGACTCTTACTGTGCTACCTGGAGCTCTGATCACTGGAAAAGAAAAAGAGGGAAAGAAGCTTCCTATCTCCTTTCTGAATCTGCATCCTTTGCCTCTCCATCCTCCACTTCTCAGGCACCCTAGAGTCCTTGAACGAGATTCCCAGCTTCTATGGACTCAGGCAACAAAGAATACTGATCACCCTTTGCGATTCACAGAGCTATAATAAGGCATCAGCAAGAGAAACACGAACCCCCAATTCTCCCCCAGTTCTAATTTATAGGAAATAGTAAGTGATTAAAATCTATGTAGAGCTATGTAAGTAGACTATCCTATTTTAAATGCAACCTAGAAGCTTAAAGAACCAATAGATTTAAAAAGAAAATTCTGAAGACCATAGTAACTTCTGAATGAGCACCAAAGAACCATCAGGGTCACTGTTAAAACCTGTACTGATGTACCTGAGACATGAGACCACCAGGAATACAGTGCTTTGCGTGCCAGCCACCACCATGAGTGGCCAGCCCTTACATAGAGGGGAAGCAGAGGGCTGGGCGTAGGGGGTAGCTCATAGGAAGGGCTGGGGGGAGTTGCTCTGGGACACGCCATTAGGAAACCTTTCCACACATGGACAGGAAAATCAGCAAAGAGGAACTCCCTCCATGGACACTTAGGTCTGGACCTCAGCCATGACAGAGATCAGGAAAGGAGCCTACAGACAACTCTCAGGAAGAAGTGGCTGCCCAAGGGCCCACTCCAGCCCACAGATAGTTTTGATTGGCTCACTCTGAGCTTCCTAAACTATGAATTAGTGCCAGCAATTAAAGAAAAAAAAAAATCAGGAAATTTCATATAAATTTGCATTTCCGAACTCTCTTGAAAACCTGGAAGACTTAGTAATACCAGGTCCAGTTCACCACGTGATAACAAGCTTTCATCCAGGACCTTCAACCTGACCGCATCTGGCAAGGAGTTTCCCCAGCCAAGGCAGTTTTGTAACTTCCCTCCGGGACCCTAGAGAATGTTGAGTCTTGACCTTCTGATCCAGCAGGAGCTGTCCAAGGCTCTGGGACAGGCTGTTTGTTGCTAAGCACTGCGAGCACACCCAGTACCCAGGCCAGAGACGGGAGCATGTACACAGGACTCAGAGACAACACCCTTCCCCCATGTAAGGACTCCCATAACGTGATGCCAACTCAGCTTCCCAACATCAACTTCCGTGATTTCCTTCACATATGCTATGCTGCAGCCACACTTCAGGATTTATTGTTCTCTAGGTATTCTCCCAGATCTGTACACTCTATTTGGAATACCTCCTCCCTCTTCCCACCTGGTATGTTCAACATTTACCCAACTGTCAAAGCCAATCACAAAAGTTGTTCATTGAAGACTTCTTCAGTTTTTGTAAATCAGAATTAATCCCCCTTCCTGTCTTACATTAACATTAGTTTACACTTCTACTGTAGGATTACCATAGTCTGATTTATAGTATGGTTAGTCTTTCTTTCTGTTAATTTGTGAAATCCTGAAGGGCAGAAATTGCCTCTTATTAATTTTCATGCCCACCCCCTCTCCACAACCACTCCTTTCCTAATCTATGCTGCTGCTAAGTCACTTCAGTCGTGTCCGACTCTATGTGACCCCATAGACGGCAGCCCACCAGGCTCCCCCTCCCTGGGACTCTCCAGGCAAGAACCTTGGAGTGGGTTGCCATTTCCTTCTCCAATGCATGAAAGCAAAAGGTGAAAGTGAAGTCGCTCAGTCGTGTCCGACTCTTAGCGACCCCATGGACTGCAGCCTACCAGTCTCCTCCGTCCTTAGGATTCTCCAGGCAAGAGTACTGGAGTGGGGTGCCACTATAAGTATATTGTTAATATAATCATTGTTGAGTATGTTTTTAAAAGACTGTGAAGTAAACCTTGGTTTCTACTGCCATCTAGTGACCATAATGTAGAATTACGCCTGAAACCACTGCAATCTCTTAGGAACCTAACATTCTGAATTCATCCCTCTGTTTCTCTTTCCAATATTTCCTATCCCTTCCTTTTTCTCCTTTCCTTCTTTTCTCCTTCACTTTTTATTCATTTATCCTTTCAATCAACACATACTCATTGATCATCTTCTAGCTGTCAGACCCTGTGAGCAATGAACAATCATCACAAATATGAATAAATATGAAGGACCCCTATTGCCAGCCAAGGTGGAGCAAGCCCACTGCAGCCAGTATCTCGTATCGATTACAGAAAAACTGTAGGCAAACACACAAAAGCAACTACCTGGAAGAAGATTAGGGAGGAGAACCTAAAGTTGAAAATTTCATATAGAGACAAGTTTCTTTGCTATTTTTCCTCTTTTGCCTTCCCACTTTGACCCAAGTGATTCCCACTGGGTTTTGTTTTGTTTTGTTTTATTTTTTTGTTTCTCCTATTTTTCCTTCCAGGCCTGCACCAAGGGCAACCCAAATCATGAATCTGCAATGTAATCACCATTACTCCAGCACCAAAATCCCTGGGAGAAAAATCCATGTTTCTGGCCAAAGTAACTCAAATAAAGGGAAGCTTGTGATACAAAAAGAGTGGAGAAATGACTTTTATGTTTTTGCCTCTCTCTCTCTCCCCCTTTATTCTCACCACTTGGTACTGAGGGTTGCCCCAGTCATACATAATTATGGGATATAAGGTCACTAGAACTTCAAATAAACTTTTTTTCTAGTCAGATGATCGGGAAAAGGAGCTCCTGGAAGCCAGAGAGTTTGGGGGATACACTGGAGAGAAAGAGTCAGAGATGGAGATCTCTGAATTTTGTGGATAAAGCCACATGTCCTGAATTCATCTCTGAGTGCCCATGCACAGGACAGAGTAAAAGCAGAAGGGCAAAGACCTTGAAAGGCTACACAGAGAAAATGCAAGAAAACTCACAGTCTAAATTTAAAGATTAACTACCAAAAAATGAAAAGAAAAACCTTATGCAGACGAGTTTAATAGGCCCAACTCTCAATATAAAATCCAAAATGGCTGGATACAATTAAAAAAAAAATCTACTGACAAGCAAGGAACCAGGGAAATTTGACAACTTACAGGAAAATAAGAATCAATGAAAGTCAATTGTGAGATGATACAGATATTGGAATCAGACAAAATTTAGACCAACTATAGTAACCAGACTCCAAGAAGCAAACACTCCTGAAATAAATGTAGAGATAGAAGCTCTCAATTAAGAAAGAGAAACTGGGGGTGGGGGGGAGTAAGAGGAAATTTTAGACCTGAAAAATATCTGAAATACAAAATTCACTAGGTGGTCTCAAGGGAGATTAAAAAAAAAAAAAGGAAAGAGTCAGAAAATTAGTACAGATCAACAGAAACTATTCAAACCTGAAGAAGAGAAAGGGAAAATACTGGTGGTGGAGGGCGGAGGGACAAGCCTATAGGAAAATATCAAAAGGTTTACATTTATGTCATTGGAATCACAGAAAAATATGAAAAGGGGGAAAAGGATGGCTGAAAACTTTCCAGACTTTGTGAAGGAAATAAATTTATAAATTCAAAAGGCTCAGAAAACCCCAGATAGATTAAATTCAAAGAAAATTATACCTCCATATATTATAATAAATTTGCAGGAAATCAAGGATTTTTTTAAAGTTTTGAAAATAACCAGAGGAAAATGACACATTACAAAAACAGGCAAAGTTATTCAAATTACTGTGGATATCTTATCAGAAAACATGGAGACCAGAAGATAGTGACACAGTTTTCTTTTAAAGTAACTATAATGTAATAACTAGCAAACCAGAATTCTGTGTTTAGCTAACAAAATACCTGGCAAGGAAAAATATAGTGAAATTAACGCATTTTAAGATGAAGGAAAACTAAGACAATTCATATTTAGCAAAACTGCTCTAAGAAAAATGCTAAAGGAATTTCTTCAGGCTAACTGAAAGTGATACAACATGGAGATTAAGAAAGAGCAATAATATAATAAACAACAATGATAGATATCTAGATAAATAGCTTATTTCTTCCTCTTAGATTCATTAAAGTAGGTGTGACTATTAAAAGCAAAAATTATAATATTGTCTGATGGGATTTGCAATGCATATAAATGTAATACTTTGGTGTCTGTGCTCAGTTGCTCGGTTATGTCCAACTCTTTGTGATCCCAGAGACTATAACCCACCAGGTTCCTCTGTCCATGAGAGTCTCTAGGCAAGAATACTGGAGTGGTTTGCCATTTCCTTCTCCAGGGAATCTTCCCAACCCATGGATCAAATCTGCATCTCTTATGTCTCCTGCATTGACAGGTGGGTTCTTTACCACTAGCGCCACCTGGGAGCCCAAATGTAATACACATGAAAAGTCTAATATGCAGGAAGCGGGGAAAATAAAGAAAACTACGTGATTAAAAACTTCAACCCTTACTTGAAGTGGTAAAATACTAACTCTAAGTAGACTGTGAAAGGTTAGATATGTATATTGGAAAGACCTAAAACAGCAACTAAAAAAAATGCAACGACATAAAGCCAAGAGATAAAGTATATATTAAAAGATATACTTTAGATATTAAAGATATTAAAACATGGCAGAAAATGGTGAATAGAGAAAAACCAGAGAAATGGTAAATAGGTAAAAAACAGAGAAAAGGAAAATCTAAAATAAATAGAGAGTACACCTAAATCCAACCATATCAACAATCCCATTCAAAGTAAGCGGTCTCCACGTGTCAATTAGAAGACAAAGATTGTCAGATAGGGAAAACAAAAAATGCTCAGTTACATGTTGTCTACAAGAAACTCTATAAATAGGATATACAGGTTAAAGTAGAAGGGAGGAGAATGATAAAACATGACGTCACACAACTAAAGAGTGAGAATGACTATATTAATATCCAGGCAGATGTCAAAACAAGGAATATTACTAGGGAGAAAAAGGGGTCAATATATCTAGAACACAAAACAATCCAGATATGTATACTGCAAACAATAGAGCTTCAGAATACATGATCAAAAATGGCAAACTAAAAGGAAAAATACACAAATCCACAATTATTCCTGGGGACCTCAAAATACCTCAATAATCAGCAGAACAGTAAAAAATCAAGGATTAAGACGACCTGAATATTATTGCTCAGTTTTACCTAATTAATATTCATAAAGTATTCCATCCAACAACAGAATATACATTTTTAAGCGTACATGGAACATTCACCAAGGTAGATTAGGGGTCAGCGAATTATGACCTACAAGCCAAATTCAATCTACCATCTGTTTTTATAAATAAAGTCTAATTGGAACACAGCTATGCCTATTTGTTTTCATTTCTTCTGTGGCTGTTTCTGTGCCACAAAAGCAGAAATGAGTAGTTGAGGGATAAACTATATGGTCTTTTTTTTTTTTTTTGGCCCATCACTTCATGGCAAATAGATAAACTATATGGTCTTAAAAGTCAAAAATATTTGCTATCTGACACGCTACGAAATAAATTATTTACTTCTGTTCTGGACAATGCCCAAATAATAGTCAACTGAGAAGACTACTAGAGAGCACATCTGACCATAATGGAATTAAATTTAAAAATAATAAAGATATCTGAAAATTTCCCAATTTTTGGAAGTTAAACCACATCCCTATAACTCACTCATTGGTCAAAGTGGAAGTCTCAAGAGAAAGTATAAAATATTTTAAACTACCCAAATATGAAAATATCACATATCAAATATTTCTGGGAAGGGGATGCAACTAAAGAATGTTTACAGGAAAAGTTATAAGTGGTATAAGTATTTATATTGAAAAATAAGAAAGGCCTCAAATTAATTCTAAGCTTCCATCTTAAGAAACTAGAAAAATAAGAGCAAATTAAATACAAATTGAAAAGAAAGGAATACAATTAAGAGCATAAAAAACACTGAAAATACAGAATAAAGAACATTTATAAAAACCAATTTTATCTAAAGATAAAAATAATTCATAACCTCTAGTCTAGCTGAGCTAGACTGACTGAGCTAGAAACAAAGAGAAAACACAAATTATCAATATCAAGAATGAAAGAGCAGGCATTGCAGTAGATTCTACCATCACTAAAAGGTGATTAAGGAAATACTCCAAACAACTTTAAGTGCTTCCATTCAACTTAAATAAAATGGAATGAATTCTTGAAAGGCAAACTACCAAAAATCACTCATGAGGAGATAAGTAAGCTGAATATTCTACTAAAGAAATGGAATACAAAGTTTAAAAAGTTTCAACAGAGAATAATACAGGCCAGGAGAAATATACTATAAACTCAACCAAGCATATGAGGGAGAAATACCAAATCTATATCATTTCTTTCAGAAAACAGAATAGGAAGGAACAACTTTCTCATTCATTTTATGAGCTCAGCGTTAGCCTGATACCAACACTAGACAAAGACATTACAAGAGAGTAAAATTATAAAACAACATCCCTCCCAAATATGGACACCAAAGTTCAACAGATTTTATCAATTCCAGGAGCATATAAAAAGAATTATATACTATGAGGAAGAGAGGTTTATTACAGGAATGCAGAGATGTTTCAACTTTTGAAAATTACTCCAGTATAATTTCTCATAACAGACTTAACAGAAAAACTGTACAATCATCTCAATAGAAGCAGGAAAATATTTGACCGAACTCCATGTCCAGCATGTTAAAAACTCTCAACATCACTATCAAAAGAAAAAGAAAGCTTCATTAATCTGAAAAAGGCAGCTACAAAAAATATACTGCTAATGCTAATTTATGGAGAAATAATGACTGTTTACTCCTTGGAAGGAAAGTTATGACCAACCTAGAGAGCATATTCAAAAGCAGAGACATTACTTTGCCAACAAAGTTCTGTCCAGTCAAGGCTATGGCTTTTCCAGTGGTCATGTATGGATGTGAGAGTTGGACTGTGAAGAAAGTTGAGTGCTGAAGAATTGATGCTTTTGAACTATGGTGTTGGAGAAGACTCTTGAGAGTCCCCTGGACTGCAAAGAGATCCAACCAGTCCATCCTAAAGGAGATTAGTCCTGGGTGTTCATTGGAAAGACTGATGTTGAAGCTGAAACTCCAATACTTAGGCCACCTGAGGCAAAGAGCTAACTCATTGGAAAAGACCCTGATGCTGGGAAAGATTGAGGGCAGGAGGAGGAGACGACAGAGGATGAGATGGTTGGATGGCATCACCGACACAATGGACATGGGTGGACTCCGGGAGTTGGTGATGGACAGGGAGGCCTGGCGTGCTGCAGTTCATGGGATCGCAAAGAGCTGAACACGACTGAGCGACTGAACTGACTGACTGAACTGATCCAGAAAAATGAAACATCATAACCATATATAATATAAGAAAGATATAACTCAAGAAAGATCAAAGACTTAAATGCATAACATAAAACCATAAAGTTCCTGAAACTGAAAGTGTTAGTCACCCAGTCATGTCTGACTCTTTGTGATCCCGTGGACTTTAGCCCACTAGTCTCCTCTGTCCATAGAATTCTCCAGGCAAGAATACTGGAGTGGGTTGCTACTTCCTTCTGTAGGGGATTTTCCCGAGGTGGGATTGAACTCGAGTCTCCCAAACTGCAGGCAGACTTACTGACTGAGCCACCAGGAAAGACATAAATGAAAGCGGAAGTCGTTCAGTTGTGGCTGACTCTTTGCGACCCCATGGACTATAGTCCACGGAATTCTCTAGGCCAGAATACTAGAATGGGTAGTCTTCCCCTTCTCCAGGGGAATCTTCCCAACCCAGGGATCAAACCCAGGTCTCCTGGTTTACAAGCAGATTCTTTACCAGCTGAGCAACCAGGCAAGCCCAAAAAAGCTCCTAGAAGAAAATTAAGGAGAAAATCTTTGTGGCCTTAGGTTAGGTAAAGAATTCCTAGATATGGCAACAAAAGCATGACCAAAAAAGAGGAAAATTGGTAAACTGAATTTCACCATAATTAAAAACATGTGCTCTGCAAAAGACACTTAAGCAAATAAAAAGACAATCTAATTAAATCATTGTGATACACCACATAACAAAGAATAAAAACTGTATGACCATCTCAGTAGACACAGAAAAAGCTGAGTTCAAATTCAATACCCATTTATGATTTAAAAAAAAAAAAAGAGAGACCCTCCTGAAAGTGGGCATAGAGGGAACCTGTGCTGTGCTTAGCTGCTCAGTCATGTCCAACTCTTTGCGACCTCATGGATTGTAGCCCTCCAGGCTCCTTGGTCCATGGGATTCTCCAGGCAAGACTACTGGAGTGGGTTGCCATGCCCTCCTCCAGGGGATCTTCCCAATCCAGGGATCAAAGCCAGGCCTCCCACATTGCAGGTGGATTCTTTACTGTCTGAGCCACCAGGGAAGCCCATAGATGGAATCTACTTCAACATAATAAAGGCCATATATGACAAACCCACAGCTAACATCATACTCAACCATCAAAAGCTTATTCCTCTAAGATCAGGAATAAGACAAGGATGTCTACTCTTAGCGCTTTTATTCAACATAGGTTTAGAATTCTATGGCAAAACAGAGGGAAAAAGGAATACGAACTGGAAAAGAAGTTAAACTGCCACTGTCTGCAGATGTGGTTTAGTCACTGAGTCGTGTCTGACACTTGCGACCCCATGGACTGTAGCCTGCCAGGCTCCTCTGTCCATGGATTCTCCAGGCAAGAATACTGGAGTGGGTTGCCATTTCCTTCTCCAGGACATCTTCCCGACCCAGGAATAGAACTTGGGTCACCTGCATTGCAGGCAGATTCTTTACCAACTGAGCTACAAGGGAAGATTATTTGCAGATGACATGATACTATACATAGAAAATCCTAAAGATGCTACCAGATAACTTAAGAGTTCATCAATGAATTTGGTAAAGTTGCAGGATACGAAATTACAATACACAGAAATCGCTTGCATTTCTCTATATTAACAATGAAATATCAGAATGAGAAATTAAAGAAACAGTCCCATTTTCCATCACATGAAAAAGAATAAAATACCTAGGAATAAATCTACCTAAGGAGGCAAAACACTCATACACCAAAAACTATGAGGCTGATGAAAGAAACTGAAGATGACACAAAGAGTTGGAAAGATATGCCATGTTCTAGGATTGGAAGATCAGTATTGTCCGAATCACTATACTACCCAACAATCTCCAGATTCAGTGCAATCCTTATCAAACTGCCAGTGACATTTTTCACAAATCTAGGGAAAAAATCTTAAAATTTGTGTGGAAACACAAAAGATCCTGAGTAGCCAAAGCAATCTTAAGAAAGAAAAACAGAGCTTGAGGAAATCAGACTCCCTAACTTCAGTCTGTACTACAGTCATCAAGAAAGTATGTTACTGACACAAAAGCAGAAATATAGATCAATGAAATAGGATTGAAATTCCAGAGATAAACTCACCCACCTATGTTCACCTAATCTATGACAAAGGAGGCAAGAATACACAGTGGAGAGAAGACAGTCTCTTCAATAAGTTGAGAAAGCTAGATAGTTACATGTGAAAGAATGAAATCAGAATACTTCCTGACACCATACACAAAAATAAACTCAAAAATTGATTAAAGACCTAAATGTAACACTTGATACTATAAAACTCTTAGAGGAAAACATAAGCAGAATCCTCTGACATAAGTTGCAGCAAGATTTTTTGAGCCACCAGAGAATAATGAAAATAAAAACAAAAATAAACAACTGGGACCAAACTAAACTTAGAAAGGTTTTGTACAGCAAATAAAACCATAATCAGAAATAATAACACCCAGAATGGGAGAAAATATTTGCATACAAAGTGACCAACAAGGAATTAACCTCCAAAATATACAAACAGCTCATTCACCTCAACTTAAAAAGCAGTTCCAAAATAGGCAGATCTTAATAGACATTTCTCTAAATGGCTGATGGCCATGAAGCACATGAAAAGATGCTCAACATCACTGATTATTAGAGAAATACAAATCAATACTACAATGAGGTATCACCTCACATCGTTAAAATGGCCATTATCACAAAATCTGCAAACAATGAATGCTGGTGAGGGTATGGAAAAAAAGAAATCCTCCTACACTGTTAATGGGAATGAAATTGGTACAGCCACTATGGAGAACAGTATGGAGGTTCCTTAAAAAACTAAAAATAGAGCTAGCATATGACCTAGCAATCCCATCCCTGGGCTGATACCCAAAGAAAACCATAATTTGAAAAGATACATACACCTCAGTGTTCATTGCAGCACTATTTACGATAGCCAGGACATGAAAGTAACTTAAATGTCCATCGACAACAGAATGGATAAAGAAGATGTGGTCCGTATATACAGTGGAATATTATTCAGCTATGAAAAAGAATGAAATGTCATTTGCAGCATCGTAGATGGACCTAGAGATTGTTATACTGAGTGAAGTCAGATAGATAAATACAAATATCAAGATATTATTTTTATGTGGAATCTTAAAAAAATGATACAAATGAACCTATTCACGAAACAGAAATAGAGACACAGATGTGGAAAACAAACATGGTTACCAGGAGGAAAGGGGGAGGATAAATAGGGAGATTGGGATTGACATAAACATATCACTAAATATAAAATTGATAATAAGGACCTATTGCATAGCACAGGAAACGCTATTCAGTACTCTCTAATGACCTATACGGGAAAAGAATCTAAAAAAGAGTGGATATATGTATAACTGATTCACTTAGCCATGCACCTGAAACACAATATTATAAAATAACTATACTCCAATAACATTTTTTTAAATAGCCTACTGACTTTACCTCCCCCTCCCAAAATAAAAACATGTTCACACTAAAACCTATTTGCAAATGTTTATAGCAGCTTTATTAACAATCACTAAAAACTAGAAAAAAGCAAATGTCTTTCAACAGGTGACTGGATAAACAGACCATCATACATCAATAAAATAGAATACCATTCTACAACAAAAAGTATGTATTTTACTGATACACACAACAACATAAATAAATCTCTAAAAAATGATTGATGCTAAGTGGGGGGAAAAAAGCCAGACTGAAAAGGCTATATATTGTCTGATTCCATTTCTTTGATGTTCTGGAAAAGTTGAAACTATAGGAACAGAGAACACAGTGGTTGCTAGGGATTGACGATGGAGGAAGAATTGATACATGAGCTATATAAGGAACTGGTGGGTGATGGAACCATTCTGTATCTTGGTTGTATTGGTAACGATATGACTGCATGCATTTGTGAAAACTCAGAAATATATACTAAATAGAATGAATATTAATACATGCGCATATAAATAAAATAGAAGAAAAGTAAGTGGATACAACTATCTTTGAGTGTCTTCAATATTAGAAAGAAACTTATCACTGGGATTTGAATGATCTTTATGAAGTAAAATGAGCTGGTTTGAACACATTGTCTTTAAAGTCCATTTTAGTTCTGAAATTCAATTATTTCAATTTCTGAATTCTGAAATACACTTATTCTATAATTTGATACTGTATAGATACCTCCTCACCAGGTAGGAGGACAAATAAAGGAGATCAATTTTATTTTTAGTGATAATGATAGTGAAGATGACATATTCTCTCTTAGGTCCAAGTCTTTATTATTCAGAGCAGCATAGAACCTGCACAATCACATGCTAAATATGGGATCGAGCAAGATACTCCTCCACATTTTTAGGGCTCTCTGTAGAGTTTTTCCAATAGCTTTTATTTAAGAATTTGATTCCTTTATCTAAATAAATATAATTTAGAAAAGCTATTTTTTTTCTGGGTAAGCATTATGTTAGTCTTAGATTCCTATATAATATTTTTGAAATACTGGTGTAGAGATAAATTAGACCAAACGTAGCTTTTACTAATCCTTGACAAGGTAACTTCAATAAGAACTCAGTAATAAGGTACAAGAAAGCATTTAATCTACTTATAAGCCACTTTATTATTTTATTTAAGATATTTATGCAGTTTTGACATTAATATTCAGAGGATATACTGAAGAGTTCTCAGAAGTAAGTTTACCTAACTGTGTAAGTGAGCTGTGAACCAAAAAGAACTTTCGGAGACTCAGAATAATGCCAATCCTAATGATTATCTAGTTCAAACACTTCAATTCACAGACCAGAAAACTAGATACCAGGGAAAGAAAATGACTCGTTTGTCAAGCTTATATGCTTACACACTGATGGAGCCAGAACTTTAGAAATCAAATCAGACAGACCAGCACTTGCATATTTTAACAGCTCAGCATAGAAATCTCAAGATAGCTTCAATTAAATTGACCGAGGCACTTTGAAATTATTAGTCTTAAATTTTTGGTTTTAGAGTCAAATCACCAACAATATTTAATAGCTGCCCTTTTTCATAAAGTAAATCAGACAAAAATCACTCAGAACATTAATGATCACATTAAAATGATCAAAAATAAGATTTTGTGTGAACTTATTTCACTTTCACTCTTGTTTCATCCATTTACCACAAATTTTCATCTGGCAATCTAGCAGGTAATTAAAGTCATATATGCAATTTTGTACTTTTTAATTTCAGTGCCCCTTCAACTTCTCTGAACTGCCTCAGTCATATGATAGAGATAATAATTCCTACATACCGAGGTCAGAGATTAATAGCCTCAGTTGTATTCATGCCGAAGGTCAGTTCTTGTCTGAATACATCTGTAGAATCTACCAAATAGCCCAAATACAAAGGAAGGAAGTTGTTCAAACACAGAATGACTCCTTGTGCCTGGTCCAAGGGCAGGGTTGAAGAGAGAGTACCAAGTGTCTGCCAGTAGGCTGACAGGTCACGCCAGAGTCTTTGAGGCAAGGCTCTAATAAAGAGAAGGTTAAAAAGTGAATCATTTCCCCCAGTCCCTGCTATTACATTGAGAGTATAGATGATTCCGATTTGAAACCCAATAGAACAAGACAAGGATAAAAGGGACTTTCATAATCCTTTTTAAAAGCTGCTTATAATTTCATCATGTGAAAATTTTACAATATAAATAAAAGATGTGCTGTAGTTTCTCTCATTTCCAACACCCTTTTAGCCTGCCTCTATCCCTACTTGTTCCAAGTTCATTTCTTGAGGAAACTGTGATTAACAGTTTGTTGTATAACTTTAGACACACACACAGTTTTGTATCGAGGTCACGCTATGCTGTTGAACTGAAATTGCTAAAAACATATCATAGTCATGTTTCCAGGTCAGTATTTATTCTTAATAGTTCCTAGTATTTCACAATTTTTTCAGCCATTCATCTATTGATAGATACTTGGGTCATTTCCAATTTCTTAATGAAAGGTTCTGGCTAAGGAGGAGGTTCCTAAAGGCTCCTAACAAGGTTCTAGCTCAGGAAGAAGAATTAGAGAAGCCCCTTCCTGAAAGAGGGTTTTTGAAATCACACACAAAATACTCATTTCATGGTACTGGAGGGATTCAAGGAAGGCTGAAATTATAGTCAAACCAAATCTAACTCTACCTCAAGCTTTGTTGTGAGTAATAAGATTACACATATGAAGCATTAGAAGTTCAGTAAACATCAGTTTCCTTCCTACAATCCTTTAAGTGCCTGTGTATGACAGCCCACTGTGTGGATAAATTCTTGAGTTTGAGGCTGGAGGGGACTGAAACATCCCGGTGCCATCCTGGAAACCAGTGATCACCGACAGATAACAAGTGTCCCAAGGTAAGTTCCTTCTTTCCACACAACCTCAGGGCGATGATCTTGCCATCCTGTGGAGTTCTCCAACGTGCCCAACAGAGATGGACAAAGGTAGCCTTTGTCTCAAGTCTGTTTCTCAAGAGTGCCGTCTTTTTTAAAAGTATATTTCAAAAACAGGTTTTATTTACTCATAAAAATTAAAAAAAATTAGAGTATAGCTGATTTACAATGTTGTGTTGTTTTCAGGTGTACAGCAATCAGATATATATATAATGGCAACCCACTCCAGTGTTCTTGCCTGGAGAATCCCAGGGACGGCGGAGCCTGGTGGGCTACTGTCTATGGGGTCGCACAGAATTGGACACGACTGAAGCGACTTCGCAGCAGCAGCAGCAGCATAGATATATCCACCCTTTGAAAAGATTCTTTTCTCCTATAGGCCATTGTTGGTCAGTCACTAAGTCATTTCCAACTTTTGCAACCCTGTGGACATTAGCCTGCCAGGCTCCTCTGCCCTGGGATTTCCCAGGCAAGAACACTGGAGTGAGTTTCTATTTCCCTCTCCGGGGGATCTTCCCAGCCCAGGGATTGAACCCATGTCTCCTGCTTTGGCAGGGGGAATCTTTACCCCTGAGACACCAGAAAAGCCCTATAGACTATTACAGAGAATTGAGTAGAGTTCCTTATGCTATACAGCTGATTCTTCTTAGTTATCTACTTTATATATAGTATTAATAGTGTGTATATGTCAAAGATTTCCATTTTGATGCCCCAAGCACCACAGTCTCTTTATATTTATTACCCAAGGGACCTTGGGCCACCATACCAGGAGGATTCCTAGGAACTTTTCCTGTTAGTTTAGAGCTCTGAAAATGATCATTGCTGTATATATACACACATGAGAAGTTTTTCTATAGAGAATAAATTGTCTCTAAATGTTTCCCCAAAAATGTATTGATATGTTGCTTATATGTTTATGATATCTCTCATCTCATTTAGTATGATTGGTTTCTTTCCCGTTTCCTACATTAGACTATAAAATCCTTACTGGCAGAGACCTTCTGTACTCTTTACTCCTGAACTGCAAGGGACTTTAATGGAACCTACCGAGCTGGGTATCTGAAAGAACATGGGGTAGAGAATCAGATCTGGGTGTTACTCCCAACTCTGTTAATAGCTTGCATCTGATCTCAGAAAAGTCTCACCCCCTGTCTGGATCTCAGTTTTCCTCATCTTTAAAACATCTTTACAGGAAAGGAACGGAATGGATAAAACATACTTTACAGTCCCTTCAAGCTCTAACATTTGATACTCACAACTGATATCTGTCACCAGGAATCATGATAGCAAAACAGAAAAATGCTTACTACCTTAATATAGATTGTCACTACGATGTTCATTTTAGTTAGTAAAAATGAGTGTCATTGAACTTATCTTATTTGTACTTGTATATTTCCTAAATTCACATCAGCTACACAGAAATTGTTCCTCAGAGCGGGCTTTGCAACGGGTACCACTTATCAGTTGACTTCCATTATTTTCTTTTTCAAATGGTGCCTTTTCTTGATCTTCCCCTTAATTCCAGCTGTTTCTATACTCTTACCTTGGCTAGTTATTCTACAATCACTTCAGAGTATTAGAAATATCACTAAGATTAAGTACACTAAGAACTACTAGCAGTACTTAATAATAATTGAGATAATAAATATTTATATAATGCTTTAAACTTAATCACAGTCTTTCACACATATCTCACTTGAATCTTAGAAGAAGTATGTCAGAGGGATATAGTAGATAATACTACTTTCTTGATTTTACTGCCTAAAACCCTCAGCTAGAGAGATTGGATAAATCACCCAAGTTGCCAAGCTAATAACAAGTGTCACTACAGCAAGTAGTAGTAGCGTTGGTCATTCAGTTGTGTCTGACTCTTTGCGACCCCAGCCCGCCAGGCTCCTCCGTCCATGGGATTTTCCAGGCAAGAATACTGGAGTGGGTTGCCATTTCCTTCTCCAGGGGATCTTCCCGAGGATTGAACCTGGGTCTCCCGCACTGCAGGCAGACTCTTTACTGTCTGCGCCACCAGGGAAGCCAGCAATGAGTTACTCCTTCCCTATCAGTGGCAGTTAAACCGAGTTGGAATGCTCAAAGAAAATTCACAGGACCCAAATGACAAAGCTTAAGCAGATAAAAGACACAGTAGCAGCATAGGATCAGCAGTATAGTCAGGCTCTCTCAGAGAGGGGCCTGGGGAGGCCAGGTGCAGGCTCTCACTGTCCTCACTCTCTCAGGCTGTGGCCGGATGAACTTTCCCTCTGTTCAAATGCACAGAACAATTTTGAAAAACCTCAGTTCAGACTATTATCATTTTGCTAATCACTTGGACATAATCCTGCTATGTACTAGCTCAACACCAGAGCCAGAATTCTGAAGAGCTTAGTAAAACTAGGTACAAATACACACACACACACTTTTCTCCAGATTACATACACTAAATGTGTACAGTTTTTAATGTCAATCATATCTCAATAAAATGGTTTAAAAAAAATTTTTTTAAACTAATACCACTATCAAGCTTAAGCAGTACCTACAGCTGCCACTAGGCAGTACCAGCAAGCCAAACATGTATGCAAGGGGAGAAACAAAATGAAAAGAAACAAGAAAAGAAAAGGATGAATGGATACAAGCAAAATTAGTTAAGTATTTCCTAATTATTTATAAGAGCCATATATGAGAGAATCAGTCTGGTAGGGGAGGAGGAAATATGTGTCCTCTGATTTCACATTATAATATATCCCCACACATCCTCCTAATTTAAACCTTTAAAGCTCTCAATTCAATGTCTCAATATCCCTGAAGGAGAAATATCACATATGCAGTCATCAAGCAAATGATAGACATTAAAAATGAGAGCAGATGAAATCACCAATATACATTTCTAAATACAAGTCACTGTTCTATTGATTCTACCACTGTACAAACTTTAACTTGGGCCTCGCTCCAGCTCTATCACATTTATGTAAGTCAAGCTTGAAAAGCAGATATTATTCACCACTCCTTCCCTTGTTTAGTGAAGGAGGTTGAGGCTCAAAGAATGAGGTTGCCCACAATCACAGCACTAGCAGAGCTGGAATTCAAATCCTGGTCTAACTTCAAAGACTTTTCTCTTTAAACCATAAAACTGGGAGACAGGGTTCCTGAATCATTAGTAAATTTATGTAAGATTTCCTTGGAGAAGGAGGGAAAAATTACAAATATAAACAGTTATATATATGGAATTTAGAAAGATGGCAATGACGACCCTGTATGCAAGACAGGAAAAAAGACACAGATGTGTATAACAGACTTTTGGACTCAGAGGGAGAGGGAGAGGGTGGGATGATTTGGGAGAATGGCATTCTAACATGTATACTATCATGTAAGAATTGAATCGCCAGTCTATGTCTGATGCAGGATACAGCATGCTTGGGGCTGGTGCATGGGGATGACCCAGAGAGATGTTATGGGGAGGGAGGTGGGAGGGGGGTTCATGTTTGGGAATGCATGTAAGAATTAAGGATTTAAAATTTAAAATAAATAAATAAATTAATAAATTTAAAAAAAAAACAGTTATGTTTATCTATTCCTTTGAATGGTCAGGAACCCTGCTAACACATTTAAAACCACCACCTAGGGAACTGTTGTTGGTTGCCTTCTGGCATCATTTTTCTCCCCCTTTTCCTGGAACAAGATTCATATTTTTGTTTGAGGAACTGCCTCTGCTGAAGTCTTCACATGGTGGTTACTGTGGGTTTGACACCACCCTCAGCTCTGGAAGTGACCCTTATGTCTATCATCCCACCCCTTTCACCCAGTGATTGTTCAGAGTGTACCCATGAGCTAACTCTGGCCTTTGAGACATAGGAGACATTTGCTGAGGGCTTCTTGGAAAGAAGGTTCTTCCTCCTTCTATGGGAATTACCAGAAGAGAACTCTCTTCCTTTAGACAGTGGGATATGAGGGTGTAAGGTCTAGAACTGCCGTGACCAGTGTTGCTTCCCTGAAGTAGGACAGTCTGAGGGAATAACTGATACAAGAAGGAAGACACAGCAAGAGACTTGTAAAGAAACGCAGCCTGAGGCCCAGTGAAATCGTGAGTAGCTGGATCAAATCACACCTGAAGCTAGGCCTACTTCAAAACTTTATTTCCCCTAAACTATCTTGAGTTTTCTATTATTCACAATCAAAGGCATCTCAACTGATTCATATAAGCACTAGCATTTATCCCTGTTTTAAGAAAAAGAAAATGAGGACTTAAAAATATTGCCCAATATTATACCATCTGTAAGAAAATTTGAGCTTTCTGGCCCCCAAGCCCTGGGCCGGGGGCGGGGGTTATGCAGGGAGTTCCCCAATGGCTCAGCAGGTAAAGAATCCTCCTGCAACACAAGAAACATGGGTTCAATCCCTGAGCTGGGAAGATCCCCTGGAGAAGGAAATAGCAACCCACTCCAGGATTCTTGCCTGGAAAACCCGATGGGCAGAGGAGTTTGGCGGGCTACAGTCCAAAGGGTCACAAAGGGTCAAACGTGACTAAGCATGCAGGGAAGGCATGGCCCCCAAGCCTTAGCTATTGATTACAAATTACAACTTTCGCATGCCAACATCCCAAAGAAGGGAAATGCCTCCTTTGCTTTGGCTTTAGCTAGGAGCTGCTGTTTAGCCCTTCTCTTTTATTTTCGCATTTTCTATGGAACTCTTTAAAGAGCCTCTTCTGATCACATATTCACCAGACTAAGATGTTACTAGCTTGATGATGTGAACTCCCAGGTGCAAATAAGATTGTTCTATTTGATTTCAAAAGTGAACTATTAGAATGACTTCGAGCCCAGGAACCAATTATGTGTCTTCACTGTGGATTTCTGATGGTCTCCAATGCTTAGACACGGTCATTTCTGGATCTCTGGTGATAAAATAGGGTATTTGTCTTGTCGTTGACACTGCCAGGCAAAGCAGAGCCAAAGGAAACGTGACAGTGGCTGTGTAAACGTATGGCTCATAGCAAACTTCCCAAGAGGATAAGAGGGTGATCACAAACAAACCCACAGCATTATTGAAACACCTGCATGATACCAGTTCAGAACTTCTGTCTCCACTCACATTCTACTTAGAAAAGATTCCCAAATGTCCCCACCCTCAACTATGCTCAAATTGCTTTCTGTCCACTTAACCAAACGTATAAAATTACCCTTTGTGACAGTACAAAACAAGAAAAGCCTAAAGCAGGGAAGTTCATCAAAACACCTTCCAGTGGGATCCACCAGAAAGACTTTTTAGAAGTATCTTCTCACAAAGTAAAATAACAATAAGAGGTCACATACACCTCTTGGAAGCTAAACTCTTTATTCTCTGTGGTGGAAATATTCTGTCGCACTTTTTCAAACTTGTTATTCAAGTTGTTTTTTTTTTTTTTTCAGTATCAATCTGACATTTTCTTTCTTTAAACATCTCCGCCTCTATAGCTCCCTCCCTGTACATGGCCTCTGCAGTTAATAGAATTTGAAAGGTATACCCCAACAACTGGGCTTTTGATGTGGGTTTTGCTGCATGGTTTTCTTATTGACTGTTCAAAATTATTTCAGCAATTTTTTTCGATCATGATATTCGGTTTTCTGTTTGTACTTCAGAATCGGTCTCCCCAGAGAGTGGCAAAACAAGATAAGTCTGTGCACTTTTCCACCCACATGACAGCCAGTCACAGGGAGAGAGAAGAGGGGGCGAGGATAGGAAACCCTGCAGAGGTATGAGTGGAGGAAGATGCAAGATAAGGCTCTCGATGACACCAACACAGCTTCTCCAGGAGGGAGAGAAATAATACCTCTTAGGGGTTTTCATATGTCTCTATAGAGCAAAAGTCTACAGATTAGTAACTGAACCCTTCTTGTCGTTCAACTACTAACTGGTGTCTGACTCTTTGCAACCCCATGGACTGCAGCATGCCATGCTTCCTTGCCCTTCACTATCTCCCAGAGCTTACTCAAGCTCATGTCCTTCAAGTCAATGATGCTATCCCACCATCTCATCCTCTGTTGCCCTCTTCTCCTCCTGCCCTCAATCTTTCCCATCACCAGGGCCTTTCCCAGTGAGTCGACTCTTTGCATCAGGTGGCCAAAGTATTGGAGCTTCAGCTTCAGCATCAGTCCTTCCAATGAATATTCAGAGTTGATTTCCTTTAGGATTGACTGCTTTGATCTTACTGTCCAAGGAACTCTCAAGTCTTCTCCAGCACCACAGTTTAAAAGCATCAACTTTCACATCCATACATGACTACTAGAAAAAACATAGCTTTCCTACTGAGTGATACTCTATAAGAGCAGTTATTATAGTCTACTAAGTTCAACTGTTGAATTATGGACAAGTCAGTTGACTTTGTTACTTTCATGACAAACACTGGATTGAGAACATGTCTGCCACATGACCATCAGGACTGCTCTGATTCCACCTTTTTCCAGAGTCCTACTCTGCTGAAGGAGCAACTGGATTACATTTTAGACCCACTGGCCAGGTGTCTCACTGAAGGCACATAGAGGAGTCCATAAGGAGAGGTCACTGCTGAGCCCCTAAGCCCCTAGATGAGCTGTGGTTCATGGACACAGACCTCAAGTAGAAGAGCAAGATAAGTGTAGACTCCTTCTTAGAATGAGTGTCAATGCTATGAGCAACTTTGAAAGTCACTTAGTACAAAACCCTTATTTTCAAGCTAAAGAAATGAAGACCCAGAGGTTAAAGTTACATGCCTAAAATATAATCTGAAGGTTTGGAAGAGAACTTAAGGTCAACTGATCAAACCTTCCTTGCTGAAGTTTATTCTATAACTCTTAATTGCTATTCTGTTTGTGCTTGTATACCCTCAGTGTTGAGAGCTTATTACACCTCAAAGCAAAATGTTCTGTACATGGAGAATTGGTTAAAAAAAAATTCTTCCTTGGACTTTCCTGGTGGTACAGTGGATAAGAATCTGCCTGCCAATGCAGGGGACACAGATTTGGTCCCTGATCTGAGAAGATTGCACATGCTGTGGGGCAGCTAATCCCATGTGCCACAGCTACTGAGCCTGTGCTCTTAGGGCCCGTGAACCACAACTACTGAGCCTGTGTGCTGCAACTACTGAAGCTTGTGTGCCCTAGAGCCTGTGCTCAGCGACAAAAGAGGCCACCGCAATGAGAAGCCCTCACACCCCAGTGACGAGTGGCCTCCCAGTCACAATTAGAGAAAGCCCATGCAAAGCAATGAAGACCCAGCACAGCCAAAAATAAATAAATCTTAAAAAAAAAAAACAACAAAAACACACGCACACACACAAAACCTCTTCCTTACACTGAAGAGAAATCTGACCCCTTGCAACTCTTCCCCACCTCCCCACCCACAGCAAGGCCCCATGGGCCTTAGTTTTTTGTCTGGAGTCACATAAGGAGCAAAATTAAACCTTCTTACATCACAGTCCTTTAGTTACTTGAAGATGCCTATGATGTCTATTACCCTACTCTTCTCCAGGATATACACCCTAGTTCTTTTAAACTCTCTACTTAAGGGTTCCAAATGTCATCATGTGTCCTGAACATTTTACACTGGACATGCCAGGACACTCCCACAGGGGACTTACTGAAATAAATGTGAGCTCCAAGTACAATATAGTACAGAAAGGAGAAGATCACTTCCCTTGTTCTGGTCAACAGAGCAGTCCCTGGGACCACATTTAGGTCAGCAATATACAAATGCTCTTTCTAACTTCCCTCTACAGCCTTCTCCCTAAAAAGGGTAAAATATCTAAATGTTATCATCCCCTGAACTAAAATCCAGCTGTCCTTAGTAAGTTTTCAATTCTAGACCAACTAAATCCAGATCAGCAGAGCAGAAATGGCAATCTACGATGACTATAAGAAAAAGGGGGAAGCCAGTCAACAGCCAGTTAAGACAGACTCTTGTCAGTTTTGCATGGTTAACAATTGCTCCTATTAGGCAATTGATAAATGAAGGAATTTATCAAAGAAACCTTGGGCATCGTGAAATAAAAGTAGCAGCTAGGAGTGATAAGACCAACTTCTAGGATTTATTAAAATATGAACCCATACCCATCTATGCTGCATTATTGAGGCAGAAGTCTGTGTAAGAGGATGGGTGTTGGTAGGCTTCTCGAAGTCTCTTCCAGCCAGTTTACAAATGTTAAATCGCTAAGTCACACCTCAAGACACTATACTTTGAAGTGATGTTATAACATTCAGTTCAGTTCAGTTCAGTTGCTCAGCCATGTTCGAGTCTTTGCGACCCCATGAATTTGCAGCACACCAGGCCTCCCTGTCCATCACGAACCCCCGGAGTTCACCCAAACTCATGTCCATCGAGTCGGCGATGCCATCCAACCATCTCATCCTCTGCTGTCCCCTTCTCCTCCTGCCCCCAATCCCTCCCACCATCAAAGTCTTTTCCAATGAGTCAACTCTTTGCATGAGGTGGCCAAAGTACTGGAGTTTCAGCTTTAGCATCATTCCTTCCAAAGAACACCCAGGGCTGATCTCCTTCAGAATGGACTGGTTGGATCTCCTTGCAGTCCAAGGGACTCTCAAGAGTCTTCTCCAACAACACAGTTCAAAAGCATCGATTCTTCAACACTCAGCTTTCTTCCCCATCCAACTCTCACATCCATACATGACCACTGGAAAAACCATAGCCTTGACTAGATGGACCTTAGTCGGCAAAGTAATGTCTCTGCTTCTGAATATGCTATCTAGGTTGGTCATAACTTTCCTTCCAAGGAGTAAGCGTCTTTTAATTTCATGGCTGCAGTCACCATCTGCAGTGATTTTGGAGCCCCAAAAAATAAAGTCTGACCCTGTTTCCACTGTTTCCCCATGTATTTCCCATGAAGTGATGACCAGATGCCATGATCTTCGTTTTCTGAATGTTGAGCTTTAAGCCAACTTTTTCACTCTTCTCTTTCACTTTCATCAAGAGGCTTTTTAGTTCCTCTTCACTTTCTGCCATAAGGGTGGTGTCAACTGTATTTCTGAGGTTATTGATATTTCTCCCAGCAATCTTGATTCCAGCTTGTGTTTCTTCCAGTCCAGCCTTTCCCATGATGTACTCTGCATATAAGTTAAATAAGCAGGGTGATAATATACAGCCTTGATGTACTCCTTTTCCTATTTGGAACCAGTCTGTTGTTCCATGTCCAGTTCTAATTGTTGCTTCCTGACCTGCATACAGATTTCTCAAGAAGCAGATCAGGTGGTTTGGTATTCCCATCCCTTTCAGAATTTTCCACAGTTTATTGTGATCCATACAGTCAAAGGCTTTGGCATAGTCAATAAAGCAGAAGTAGGTGTTTCTCTGGAACTCTCTTGCTTTTTTGATGATCCAGCAGATGTTGGCAATTTGACTTCTGTTTCCTCTTTTCTAAATCCAGCTTGAACATCTGGAAGTTCATGGTTCACATACTGCTGAAGCCTGGCTTGAAGAATTTTGAGCATTACTTTGCTAGCATGTGAGATGAGTGCAATTGTGTGGTAGTTTGAGCATTCTTTGGCATTGCCTTTCTTTGGGATTGGAATGAAAACTGACCTTTTCCAGTCCTGTGGCCACTGCTGAGTTGACACAAATTTACAGAATAATGTGAAATTGACTAATTCTTAGGACAAAGAGTCTTACTTGTAAAAACATGACAGCAGGCCATTCAGATGATTGGCAGAAGGACAGTATCACTCTGAAGCAGATGATTTCTCCAGGACATAGGCTACTTAGGCCTCATCCCCTTAAATCCCAATTGTCCCAAGAAAACGGTCAGTGTCCGAGTTAAATGCTCTATTGGGAGTTTTTTTGTTGAAGTGTCAAATGAAATGATCTTCATGTGACAAATTCATGCCATAAAAGATAACCTGAATGGTGGTGAAAAAATTCAGCCCTGTGTGTTTTTAAATGCTCACTTTGTAGGTAAAAGGAAGACCAATGAGGAACTCCAAAGTCATCATTTTCACTTCAAAAATAAAAGTTTCAAAGTCTACCATTTTTTTTTTAATTTTTTATTTCATTTATTTCTAGGGTGAGGTTTGTAGTTTACTTCTAGCCCATGAATTTCATTGTATGTTCAAGTAGAGTCATATCTATTATGTTTTACTTTCATATTTACATTTAAGGAAGTTTCGTTTCTGATCATGGTGTATAGAATACGACTAGAGAGACGACTGAATAGGGAAGGATATTCATGTGTAATTTAGTGTGACCTGGGAATTAATGGAAGTATCATGAACCAAAAAATAGCATGGAAAACTGCACTAGAAAATATCTACGTAAGTGAGACTGCTTTGGACTGCCTAACTCCAGCTTTATAGGATGTCCTCATAAGATGGAAAATTGGATTTTTACAACGGCCAAAGTAATTTTTGCTTACATAAAAAAGTAATATCATAGAGAACTTGCTTTTGAAAGTCAATATAACTTATTTGGAAATTGCTTTTATAGTTCTTTTTCTCTGGATAATATAAATGTATCTGAATATATAGATTCTGGCTATACTTTGTCATCTAAGAATGATCAGCATATACTCATGGGTAAAAATCATCTCCCCTCAACACACTTCCATACTCAGGACCAGCAGGAGAGCTTGCTTCCTCCCCTTCTCTATTTTATTTGCTAAAGAGAAGGGCATGAGGTTCCTGCAAATTAACTTAAGAGTACTGTCTATCATACTTCCTTGCTAATTTCCCAAAAGGAAGAAAACAGCTGTTGCTTGGCCAAATGTCAAACTTTCTAAATTCCAGTGCAGTAAATATACCTGTGAGTGAAAGAGCATATTTTCTTTCCTGTCTAACTAGTGGGGGAGGGGGCAGAGGGGGATAGAACTAGATTTACTTTGCTTTAGCAAGAGTCAAGCAAATTTTGCTCTCTCATCATAATCAGTATTTCTCCAACTTTAAGGGCTCTGGAACCACTCAGAAAGCTTGTGAAAACGTACAGGGATGTTTGACTGAGTAAGTAGACTGAGAGAGAGGCCTAGAAGACTGTACTTGAAACAAAATACTACAGGTAGTCCTTGGTCCACACTTTAAGATATCCCATTCCAGAAAGCCCACCACTCAATAGATATAAACTAAAGAGCTCCAACTGGTCCATGAATGATGGCTTGTTAGTGAAATGTTTGGCACAAAGAGAGATTTCTTTCCTTTATCTTCTCCCACTCCTTCTCACCACCCTTTCTGCTTTCGCCTTGGTTTCCTCCTGCTCTGTCTTCACATTCTCAGCTGTGAATCATGAAAAAGCAAAAGAAAAGTGAAGAAGAAAGGTAAGCAGAAGGGAAGGCCTCACTCCTCTTGACTTTCTGAGCACCAGACTGTCATTTGTTGGTGTCCTCCTTAAATTCAAGAATTTTCCTAAGTCTGGTACTGATACAATTTTCTTATCTTTCAGTTCCATGATTTCTCCTTTCTTTTTCTTTGGCTAAAAGCTTTGGAATATCCACAAGCCAATAAATTGAGAAGTGAAAGGAAATTCCATCTAACACATTTATTACTTGTTAGCAGCTTGGAGAAAGAGTTACTGAAAGAACTGAAGCTGAGAATAAAATATCAAGAAGAAGATTTATTCACTCATTCTTTCACTTATTCTTAACATCCATATTTTTTTTTTTTGCCAGGGCATAAGAAAATTAAATTGTTTTCATTATTATTAAAGGATTGTTCAAGAAATAATTAAAAATAAAGAAATCAAATCAAATAGAAGACTAAGAAATGTTTTCATAACATCAACTTTGTTTCTCATAATCTAAAGCTGATGGATCTCCCTTTATTTATAAAGAAGGTCTTTCCTTAATCCACTCAAGCAATCTTGGATCAACTCATTAAGCTCCTGACCAAAACAAATGAAGATGAGTTATTTTACCTATCTTCAATTCCTCTAAATCAGCAATTCCCAACCTTTCTTGACACCAGGCTCTGGTTTTATGGATGACCATTTTTCCATGGATAGAGGGGGATGGTTTCAGGGTGATTTGAATCCATTACATTTATTATGCACTGTGTGTCTAACCTAATGCCACTGCTGATTTGACAGGAGATACTTGTCCACAGCTTGAAGGTTAGGGACCCCAGCTCTAAATCATTGGTCATTAACATCATATTCACAGATTCCAAGGAGCCCACTGATAGAATAGAGGGGATTCCTGAACCTGAATGGGGAAAACAAAAACTCATCTTGATTTTTCATTAACTTTGAACTGGTATTTAACACATTTTCTTTTATGATTGTAGGAAATAAATCACAGTAATATCAGCCATACCGGTAGCTATCAGAGATCACTGATATCTTCCTTAACACATTAACAGTTGTACACACATTAAAACAGTGTTTACATTTATCCCTATGTTAACCTACAACACTTTGCAGACATGCTGATATCTTATTTAACATGTTAACATTAATATATCACAAATTTTCAAATATATCAATATCCATACTTCAATACAACTGATTTCATTGTAATTCTGTGTTCTTTGTTTCATAGCTATAAAATGGTGTTTTAAAAAGAGGTCCATAGCATAAGAAAGTTAAAGAACTCCAGCAATAAATTCTCAGTATTCTAATTCTGTGTCAAATCATGTTTAAACAAGACATATTAGCTTAGGACTCCGTACAAACTCCTTAAGTAAGCACAATATTATGCCTTTGAATTTTGAAGGATCATGAATGTGAGAGAAAATTACTCATAGGATACTTCTGCAAACATGTCCATTTCTTTATTAGCTTTTATAATAAGACTAAGTTAATTTCTCTTGGGAATTCAATACCAAAAAAAAAACAAAACCTCTAAATGGATTTTTATGATTCCCTTTATCAAATAACAAGAACTATGTCTGTTTTTTTAGCTATTGTTTTCCTAAGGCTACTAAGATCAGAACTAAATCTAGTACCTGATTTTCCGACAATATATCAGTTTTGATATAAAATTGTCTGTCTTCCCTTAAAATAGTTTGTTATACCATTTTAGCTAGCCTATGCTATAATTTGGAAAAGACCCTGATGCTGGGAAAGACTGAAGGCAGGAGGAGAAGGGGACGACAGAGGATGAGATGATTCGATGGCATCACAGACTCAATGGACATGAGTTTGAGAAAGCTCCAGGAGTTGCTGATGGACAGGGAAGCCTGGCATGCTGCAGTCCATGGAGTCGCAGAGAGTAGGACACGACTTGGCGACTGAACAACAACAAATGCTGTAACTTTTAACAACTTAGAGTTGTTAAAACTTTAATTATAAGTTGACATAAAACATTTTTTGAAGTAGGAAAGGTGAGAAAGATGAACAAGTTTTTCTTAACAGTCTTGAAGAAATATTTTAAGTCCTTCCATCTAGATATTTTCTGAGTTCTTTCCTATCCTGGGGAAAAGAAATATATATTTTTTAATATGGTCTTTACTTCCCCCATTTACTTTCTAGACACTTTCTGAGTCAGTGCTCACGAGCTCTGCAACCCCTAATCATCTGCCAGAAACAAAGGAGCTTCTGCATGGGATGATATAAGTTGTTATGTTACAGGGCCTCAGCAGGCCACGCCCACCACAGAAAAATTCCACCAGTCTTGATAGAAATAAACTGCCCCCAAGACATTCCAGTGATTCAGTTCTCCCACTTTAATGAGCTGTTATGCAAATATTCATGAACTGCAGCAGGACTCTGCCTTATACAGAGTTACACAGGAAACCAGCATCTGATTTCTCAAATCAATGTAATTGCCACCCACCCACTACGCTATCTCTCCTTCTCCCAGCCTCACTCCCATCCTCCCCACAGCCCAGGCTTACTCACCTATTCATAGAACACCCCCAGGACTTTCCAAGCTTCCAGAAAATATATATCTATCTCAAAGAAATAAAGGTTCTGAGACAGTGTGAATCCATGTGGGTCATTTCAAATCAGGAATGAGACTCCTTGAGACTTCACTCTAAGTGAGGCACCCATTGTCTCCACCCACTAAATGTCGACTTTGGCCTGACTCACTGAATTGAGAGGAAGTAATGAGTTTTCTTAGTGAGTTCCTGGTAAAAAAATAGAGACAGCTCCGAATGGGAGGTAGATGGGTCCTCCCAGGGAAAGCACTCCCTGTGGACAGAAACTCCAAAACATACGCAGCAAGACAAGAAAGGAAGTTGGGCCCTTTCCAGATAATTCTCAGAGTCAAGAAACCCTTCTAGTCTAGAAAGCTCTTTAGAGGTCAGAAAGGAAGCGATGCTTAGTCTACCCATAGGCCTCTTTGCCAGACCCCATCTTGGCTGAGAGATGTGCACATGCACATGTGGGAGGACCCTGAGATAAACCAAATACAGACTCAGCACCAAGCAAAGCAAGATGACTGGCCAAAGAAAATCTGGAACAAATACCCCAAAAAAGTGATTTAAACTGCCATGAGGCCATGACCCCAAGTTTGCTTGTGTATCTAGATTTTTGTGTACTATTTTTCCTCCTAATAAACAGTTTACTTATTTCATTACTTTCTGTCTTTGTGGGAATTCTTTTCTGCAAAGCTGAAGGGCCAGGGCCTTGCCACTGACCACTGGCCTAGTGGTTAGGACCAGGTGCTCACAGTGCCATGACCTGACCTTGAACCCTGGCCAGGAACCAAATCCCTGTTTCAAGCCATTGCAAGCCAAGGCCACGAAGACCAAGCTGAGCACTAGAACTTCAGTTCTGCCCTTGACCCTCTGAAGACCCCAGACATTAACTTTAGCCATCAGTTTCCCCACATGACTGAGCTCCCCTTAGAGAGTCCTCTTGACCTCTTTGGAGTAAAATCCATAATCATAACCCACAGTAGAGCTTGACGTATGGAAGCAAAGGGCAGGAATGATTTTCTGCTTATGGAGTAGTGGTCAATTGTGGGGGAAAAAAAAGGGAGGGGGAGGAAAAAAGGCAAACAAATCAAAATACTAAGGCTGAAGCTTAATTTCAAAATTGTCCTTGCATAATATCCTTAAAGTCTATCACAATGATTTGAGTTGTACTTTAGAGTTATAATTTTCTATAAAAATGCCATCCTTAAATAACTGACAGATGCCTCTCAGGCATTCAGAACACTGAGAAGATGATTAAATCCTTCAACAAAGAGATAGTAAATAGCTACTGTGTTATCAGGCCCTGAAATAGAAATCAGGTGTATTTTATTTCAATAAAACAAATATGGACAATGTATTGGTCATTTTTTAGAAGTTTAAATATACATCTACCCTAGGACTCAGTAATTTCACCTCAACATGCTTGTCCAAGAGAAACAAATACATAGGAGCATAAAAATACTTGGACAAGAATGTTCATACCAGCCTTATTCCAAAATCTGGGAACCACCCAAGTGGCATCAATAAGACAATGGAGAATCAACTTTTAGGGTATTCATACAATGGAATGTTAGTCAGCAATAAAAGGAGTAAACAGATATCTACAGCAACTTGAAAGAATCTCACAGGGATTGTGTTAAAAGAAAGCCAAAATTAGGCAAAAGTGAAGTAATGTAAATTAGTAAATGGTTACCTTTGGTGAAGAACTAAGGAGAGGAGCATGAGGAAAACTTTCATGGATAATGAAAAAAATACCGTATCATTATGAGTGGTGGTTACATGGGTATATATAATTGTCAAAATCATGCTGAACATTTCAAATCTTTCCTCCTTGTTTTATGTAAATAAATCTATAACGAATTATTTCTTCTAGATCATCTGCCCATCTCAAAGAGAAAAGGAGATGAAAAATAGGCAGAGTCTTTGTGGTACAACAGGGAAAGACTGATAATGCCTGAAAAAATAAGCAAATTGATAATTACATGAACAGAATGCAGTAATAGAAAATAATAGAGGGACCTCATTAGCGTGGTTGTGGAAGGCCTTTCTGAGAAGATAGCCTAAAGAGCCAAAGGATGAAAAGAAATAGCCTTGTAAAGAGCCACAGAGCAGCAATTCAGGTAGAAGAAATGGTGTGTGCAAAGGCCCTGAGGTAAGAGAGGGTGGTGGGTGCAGCAACTGAAGGGGCCAGTGTGGCTGGCACTTAGTGGACATCAGGGAAGCTAGCATGAGATGAGGCTGTGGAGTAGGCAGGCACCAGAAAATATTGGTTAGAAAGGCCACGAACAAGAGTTTGGATTTTAAATTTCAGAGTGCTGGGAAGTTACTGAAGGATTTAATACAGGTGAACATTGCTGAGTCATGTCCGATTCTTACTAACCCATGGACCGTAGCCTGCCAGTCTCCTCTCAAAAAGGAAAAGTTAAAATTTTACATCACCTCCTGCTCATTCTGCCTCTGTAACTCAGCTTGCTTCTTGCAAAGCCTGGATCACATATGTCATGTAGTCTCAGAAAGTGGGGACTCCCAATACTATGAACTGGAGCTTATCTCACTCACCCTTGTCCTGCTCTTTGCAATCACCCAGCTCCTGCAAACCCGCATAATCATGCCTGTCCATGTATGAAAACTCTGTAACCCCTTTGTTCAGGGCTCAGAGACTGAAGTGTTAACTCCTCTGGGCCCGCCAGCGTAATAAACCCAAGTCCTCCAACTCTCCAAGTGTGATGTTATGGTTTCTCAAGTACTGGTTTCTGCAACCCTCTCGCCAACGGATTTCCCAGGCAAGAATACTGGAGTGGGTTGCCATTTCCTTCTCCAGGGGATCATTCCAACTCAGGGATCGAACCTGCGTCTCCTGCATTGCCAGGCGAATTCTTTACCACTGGATCATAAGGGAAGCCCAATACAGGTGAAAAGTGTGATTTATTATTATTATTTTTTAATATCACTCTGGTTGCTGGACTGAAAATGGAGGAACACATGAACTATGTAAACCAATTTCTCTTAAAAGCTATTAAGCTTTTTTAGAATGAGTTTAGTTTTCCAATTACATAAAGCTATTTCATTCTATCATCAGTCTTCAGGGCTTGGGTGTCAAGTGTAAAAGCAGCCTAGCTCTCTACTCCGTGAAACCGATTTGTCTTCTTCTGATTATTCCATTTTATCCTTCAGCCCGAAGAGAAAAGTATTCAAATACTCTTGACTACAGAATGAAACTTGTCTGTTAGGAAAATGCACCCTCAACTGTTGCTGGTTGAAACTTCAGGAGAGCGAGCAACAAAGAGCAACTTTAAATGAAGATTTATCCCAATCAGCCAGTCCCAGCTGCTGAATCAATGAGTGTGCATGTGAGGAGAGGCATGGACTTCAAAGCCAGATTACACTCTCAAGTATTTTGCAGCTATCTTTTTTTAAAGCCTAGGTTAGCAGGAAAGAAAAAAGCAATGCTCTCATCTCTTCTCCCCCGCACCCCATCCTCCAACCTCATCGAGAGGACACAGCCCAACCTACAAAACTAACATGGAAAACAGCCATCAGACCTGCAGCTAAGAAGCCCCAGAGACACAGTTGTTTTATTCACTAAGGACTCCACAAACACGCTCAGGTTTTCTGACGATGCACTACTTGGAACAATGAATAAGATTCCACCCCTGCGGGGTTGCCTGACTAAACAAAAAGTAAAAGTTGACAAATAGAGGGAAAGAATGACGAGCTCAGGTAGCTTCTATCTTCAGTGGAAATCAATGCTCAGCAAACCGTGAGGTGGGAAAATACTACCTAATGGGAGCGATCAAAAGAAAGAGCTTCAGCTGTTCAGCTTGTTTTCAGCCTGTCAGCTGAAGCAGGTGTCTTCTCTCAAAAATTCGCAGAGCAGGGAATACCCACGGTGACCCCCGCCTCTTCCTCCCACTCGGAGAGAGAATTTGACTTGAGAAGAAACAGATTTCTCCAGTATCTTGAAAGCACTGAAATTTAAAACAAAAAAAAAGAAACACACACAGGCGAAAAGAACAATGAGGCAGTCTAATCGAGTTACAAGCAGGAAAAAAACAGGCAAGTCAGGGAAAATGAGCTCTAATTGTAAGCACATTTGGAAACTGATGCCAGCACCCAATTCTGGCCAGGAATACTTCTTTTTCCAGCAAGCCATCAACCAAGGGTCTTCATTTTCTCAATTATGATATTGTCCAAGCCTAAGTCATTCGAGTGAATTAAGTCCTAGACACAGTACATGCCAGTAGGTTTACCCCTAAAACCAACTGCTGACTTATTTACTATTGATATCTGTGGTCTTCTCTCCCTGCTTTCTCACTTCATATGCAATTCTTTTTAAATTTAAATATTGTCTCTCAGTTAACTTTTGATTCCAACAGACTCTTGGAAAAGCCTTAACGCTCTTCTAACTTAAAATGTGAAGTTAAAAAAAAATAAAGGCATGGTGAGACATCACCACACACCTGTTAAAAAGGCTAAAATAAAAATTATATGGATAATATCAACCTTTATCAAGTATCCAGAACAGATGGATCTCTCATCTATTGGTGGTAAGAATAAAAACTGAAACAATCATTCCAAAAAAAAAATAATAAAGTTAGTATGTTGCTGTTAGGATGGCTCAGTGGTAAAGAATCTGCTCGCTGATGCATGATACTCGGTTTCAATCCGAGTCAAGAAGCTCCCTGGAGAAGGAAATGGCAACCCACTCCAGAATTCTTGCCTGGAGAATCCCATGGACAGAGGAGCCTGGCACACTACAGTCTGTAGCTTGCGAAGAGTCAGACACGGCTTAGCAACTCAGTTCAGTTCAGTCACTCAGTGGTGTCCGACTCTTTGCGACCCCATGAATTGCAGCACCCCAGGCCTCCCTGTCCATCACCAACCCCTGGAGTTCACCCAAACTCTTGTCCATTGAGTCGGCGATGCCATCCAATCATCTCATCCTCTGCTGTCCCCTTCTCCTCCTGCCCCCAATCCCTCCCACCATCAAAGCCTTTTCCAAATGAGTCAACTCTTTGCATGAGGTGGCCAAAGTATTGGAGTTTCAGCTTTAGCATCATTCCTTCCGAAGAACACCCAGGACTGATCTCCTTTACAATGGACTGGTTGGATCTCCTTGCAGTCCAAGGGACTCTCAAGAGTCTTCTCCAACACCACAGTTCAAAAGCATCAGTTCTTCGGTGCTCAGCTTTCTTCACAATCCAACTCTCACATCTATACATGACCACTGGAAAAACCATAGCCTTGACTAGACGGACCTTTGTTGGCAAAGAAATGTCTCTGCTTTTGAATATGCTATCTAGGTTGGTCATAACTTTCCTTCCAAGGAGTAAGCGTCTTTTAATTTCATGGCTGCAATCACCACCTGCAGTGATTTTGGAGCCCCAAAAAATAAAGTGTGAAACTGTTTCCACTGTTTCCCCATCTATTTTCCATGAAGTGATGAGACCAGATGCCATGATCTTTGTTTTCTGAATGTTGAGCTTTAAGCCAACTTTTTCACTCTCCTCTTTTACTTTCATCAAGAGGCTTTTTAGCTCCTCTTCACTTTCTGCCATAAGGGTGGTGTCATCTGCATAGCTGAGGTTATGGATATTTCTCCTGGCTTAGCAACTAAACAACAATAAACTTAAAACATGATGTTTAAACTCGGTATATTTAAATTCAAAGTATTTTGATTTTACCTAAGGGAAAAACATGTTAAATACTGCTTGTTTTGATTTAGAACCAAGCACCTCCAAAAGATTCTAAAATGAACACAAGGTAATATTTTAAAAGTTACTAGAGCAGCCAAGCATTCAGGAAGCCTCCATACCTCTTTCAGGAAAGGTGAAGCCAGTGGTGTTGGAGGAGGTCACGGAGAGGACAGGGCCATCAGCTGACCCAGGAGCTAGATCTGGACAATCTGAGCCTTCTCACCTTCTCTGATCCTTGGAGCTTATATCGGCCCACCATTCCCACAGCTGGAACCGTTTTCAAAGATGCAGCCTTGGGAGGGTTAAGTGTTATTGAGACCATCTGGATTAAATATGTGACTGAACGTCACTGAGGCCTCAAAAACTTTTTAACAAATATATTCCTAAATATCTATATTCTTGTATTTGTGATAGTTTTGTTAATTTGCTTTGTTCTTTTTAAATTGGAGGATAACTGCTTTACAATGTTGTGTTGGTTTCTGCCATACAACAACACAAATCAACCATAAAATACATATGGGGTTTCCTAAGTGGCGCAGTGGTAAAGAATCCGCCTGCCAATGTAGGAGACGCAGGTTCGATCCCTGCATCAGCCAGAGTCCCTGGAGGAGGGATGGCAACCCACTCCAGTGTTCTTGCCTGGAGAGTCCCGTGAACAGAGGAGCCTGGCGATGTCAGCGCTGCTCTCTCAATTCGTCCCGCCCTCTCAGTGTGGCTGAGCAGGAAGGCAGGCTCTGGGAAGTAACTGACAGCCACACAGGGAAAACAACCCAAGAGGAAGCCAGCATGGCAGGAAGCAGAAGGAAAGGTCCCCTAGGACCCACCTGGGCTGTAAAATCATGAGGCAGGGTGCTCAGGGCTGGTGCACTGGGGTGACCCTGAGGGATGGGATGAGGAGGGAGGTGGGAGAGAAGGTCAGGATGGGGAACACATGTACACCCATGGCTGATTCATGTGAATGTATGGTAAAAACCACCACAATATTGTAAGGTAAATAGCCTCCAACTGAAAAAAAAAAAATCAATACAAACCCTGAAGTCTCCCCTCACTGTGACCTTACTAATATGTGAAAGAATCACACTGTATTTTCTAAGGACATCTGAGTCTGGGAATGCTGCAAACTTGCTGGTAAACCATCCTGATACAGACAGTCAGCATTAAGCAGAGGATTTTTTTGAGCTCCTTCTATGTGTCAGACACCACCCCAGGCCCTGGGTCCACAGTGGTGAAAAGAAAAGGAACTCCCCCTTATGGAGTATACAGTCCAGTGGGGAAGACACTCTCTACCTACACAAATGCTATTCAGAAAATTCTACCGTGCAAATGCTGGGGACCAGAGTCACTGATAACTAGGGGGTCTATCAGAGTCTGAGAAATCAGAGAAGGTTTTCCTGAAGAAAGTGATGTTTAAGCTGAGACCTGAGAGCAAATGGGAGTTGTTCCAAGTCAAGACTGTATGTGTGGAAAGCTGATGGGAACGGAGTAATGGTTGGTAATTTCCAGGTAAAGGGATGGCCTGGAGGCAGCAAGAAACTGTCATCTGATATATTTAGGGAACTGATAACCATCAGGTACTGCTTGGAGTGGGCTTTGCTGGTGGCTCAATGATAAAGGATCAGCCTGCCAAGGCAGGAGATGCAGGTTCCATCTCTGGGTCGGGAAGATCCCCTGGGAAAAGAAATGGCAACCCACTGCAATATTTTTACCTGGGAAATCCCATTGACAGAGGAGCCTGGTAGGCTACACTCCATGGGGTTGAAAAAGAGTCAGTAGGAACTTAGCAACTAAACAACAACAACTGCTTGTAGCAGAGAGCCTGGGAGATTCACTTGGGGCTGGAGGATAATAGTCGTGTAGCTACTTGCGTAGCTTGAGGCCAGAGCAGTAGGTAAACCGTGTTACAAATCTGAAGCTAGGGCTTCCGTGGTGACTCAGTGGTAAGGAGTCTGCCTGCCAATTCAGGAGACAAGGTTCAATCCCTGGTCCGGGAGGCTCCCACGTGCCGTGCAGCAGTTAGGCCTATGTACCACAACTCCTGAGCCTGTGCTCCAGAGCCAGGGAGGTGAAACTATCGAGCCTGTACACCCTAGAACCTGTGGTCTGCAATAAGAGAAGCCACTGCAATGAGAAGCTCGTGTACCACAACTAGAAAGTAGCCCCCACTTGCTACAACTAGAGAAAAATCCGTGCAGCAACAAAGACCCAGCACAGCCAAAAATAAAAAGTAAATAAAATTAAATATAAAAAAAAAGAATTTGAAGCTAAATTCTTAAGTCAGTAAAAAGCCATGGTAAAGGAGTGAGTGGTACAGCCAGGTATATGATTTTAAAAGAATATTTTTTTAAGAGGGTGATGAATGGATGGATGGAGTTCAAGAGTGCAGCAGAAAGGCAGGCCATAAAGGACCAGGAGGGGAAAATATATAAAGGGATGGAAAGCATATAAATGGTGGATTGATAATGGGTTGGATGGGGTGAAGAACTAGTCATCAGCAATGTCCCCAACATCTCTGGCCTGGGCAAGAAGGGAGAAGGCAAGGCTGTTTACTGAAATTCAGGACAGGGAAAGTAGAGGAGGTGACAAGCAGGGGGAGGAGGTACACAAGAGACCAAAAAATTGACTCTCTTTGTAAAAAACTACGCTGGTCAATGATTCAAGCGGGCTCTGGGGATCTAATTTACAGCAGTGAATTCAGGTAGTTAGAAGAGTCAGACACAGAACTGAGCCCCCAAGATCAACACACACAAATGACCCTTGCGGTTTTCCAGCTGACTCAGAGACTCAGCTGCATGTGGGGACCTACCGTGTGCTGCACATCCTCTTTCCTGAAGATCATCAAGATGACCAGAGCACAGGGACTCTGCACTGCTGAGATGACTGGAGGTGATCTTCAGTGAGGTCAAAAACTAACGTTGAACCTAAAAAAGGCTTCTGTCCTGCTGCCTGGGTTTCTCACGCTCAGTACAGTTTATGTCTCTCCATGAAGAGGCACATCATCTGGACAATCATAGTTCATTCTGTTTCAAAGGGCATCACTGGCCTTTTCAGTACGTGGTTGTTCACTGGCCCTGCTGTTCAGGTCCACACAGGAAAACAGAGCAGCCCTATAAAATGCCTTGGGTGTATCCGCTGCTGCTGCTGCTGCTGCTGCTGCTGCTAAGTCGCTTCAGTCGTGTCCGACTCTGTGCAACCCCATAGACGGCAGCCCATCAGGCTCCCCTGTCCCCGGGATTCTCCAGGCAAGAACACTGGAGTGGGTTGCCATTTCCTTCTCCAATGCATGGAAAGTGAAAAGTGCAAAGTGAAGTCACTCAGTCATGTGCAACTCTTAGCGAACTCCCATGGACTGCAGCCCATCAGGCTCCTTCATCCATAGCATTTTCCAGGCAAGAGTACTGGAGTGGGGTGCCATTGCCTTCTCCAGTGTATCCACTGGCAATGATTAAATAACATGTGCATACTGTTAACTGGGAAAAATCTATGTCACTTATATTTGCTGCTGTATATAGTTAATAACTGCTGCTGCTGCTGCAAAGTCGCTTCAGTCGTGTCCAACTCTGTGTGACCCCATAGACGGCAGCCCATCAGGCTCCCTCGTCTCTGGGATTCTCCAGGCAAGAACATTGGAGTGGGTTGCCATTTCCTTCTCCAAGGCATGAAAGTGAAAAGTGAAAGTGAAGTCACTCAGTCGTATCTGACTCTTAGTGACCCCATGGACTGCAGCCTACTAGACTCCTCCGTCCATGGGATTTTCCAGGCAAGAGTACTGAAGTGGGTCGCCAGTGCCTTCTCTACTGATCACTACATAGAAGGTACAGGGACATGCAAGTGACCTGAATTATATTTTCCTTGAGAAGGAAAGGATTAAAAACAACCATCAACTGTGTTAAAGTGTTACAAAACTCCTCTAACCAAGCCACCTAAAAGGAGTGCCCTTATTTATTGTATATGTTATTTGGTCTCTGATTGGATTTTCATAGTGGCTAGGGAGGGAAACAGGTTCTGGGTTTTGGCTTTTCTTTTGTCCTTTTTTTTTCTTTCTTTTGAAGTGCATGAGAGGCACACAATGAGTAGCTGTCTTCCTGGGAGAAGATATCTATCAAACGAAAAACAAACAAACATAAAAACCTCTGTTCACACTACTACATACAAAATAGATAAACAAGAATTTGCTGTATAGCACAGGGAACTAAACTCAATATCTTGTAATAACCTATAATGGAAAAGAATCTGAGAAGGAATATATACGTATGTATACATATGTGTATATACATACATACATACATGCATATATGTATATATAACCAAATCACTTTGCCTCACACCTGAAACTAATACAATACTGTAAATCAATTATTCTTCCATTTAAAGAAAAGAATCATTAAAAAAAAAATCTTTTATTGTCCAATAGCTATAACCATAGCATTATAAGACAGAGAAGGATGTCTGACTGATTGATTTCTCAAACAATACTCACTATTTTCCTCTTTCTGAATAATCTGTATAATCTCTGGCAATTATGGTAAAAAAACAGCACCAGAGCTGACAAGATGAATCATCAATCCCCCTAATTGTCTAGCAGTTGACAGAAGTTACCAAAATCAAGAGCCCTTGTTCGTTATAAGGATTTTTGAAACCTCAACCAAAACCTATCTTCAGACCAGACCACAGTACAACGCCAGGAAATGCATTTTCGCTGGGGGTGGGGGGAGGGTGGAAGGGTTCACACAAAAGCACTTGCTTTTATTCTGGAAGAAAAGGATCATTTGTTCACTCAGAATGAGAACTCAGACAGGTGGGCCAGCAGAAGGAGCAGTTGGGAACAGGAAGGTTGATTTTGACACCTGGTTCATCATCTACTGACTTCCCGCGCGGCTCAGACGGTAAAGCGTCTGTCTGCAATGCGGGACACCCGGCTTCGATCCCTGGGTTGGGAAGATCCCCTGGAGAAGGAAATGGCAATCCACTCCAGGACTATTGCCTGGAAAATCCCATGGACAGAGGAGCCTGGTAGGCTACAGCTCATGTGGTCGCAAAGTGTCGGACAGGACTGAGCAAATTCACTTTCACTTTCACTTTCATCATATATTAGAGAAGCAGAGGTTAGTTCCCTGAAGTGAAGTCCTGGAGGGTCACTGAAAGCGCACTTGGAAGGGGCATGAAGAAATCATGAAGAGTGCTCTCCAGGCAGGGAACGTGCTGGTGGAAGGGGGCAGAGCCAAGGTCCTCTCTTTGCATGTTTTACTTTGGACATTGTGCCCATGTTCCCTTCCTTCAATACCCACACACACTCATCCTTGTTCCTCAGACCCTCCCAGGGCACAAGCACTTGGCCTGTGAATTCCCTGCGTGACTCTGAGCTGGGTGAGCCTCCTATATCCCGTCTCCTAACACAAGGGATCGAAAGAAGCGGAGAGAAGGTACATCTATATTGCTTACGCCGTGGCTACCTTAATTAATAGGAGCATTTATACATTGGATTGACCTACAAAAACCCTTTCTCTCTGCACACAAGGAAGGCTGCAAGAAACAGCCCAGGTCCAAGGAGTGTTCTTCAAAGTCCAGATAGATTCTGACCCTGACTACCAGCCCAGGGCACCACCCTCTCTTTCTCTCTGCCCATCTCGGGTCTGTTCTCTCTACAAGTTCCATTTGTAGCAAGGAGGAGGTGGGGGATGGTTGGCTTTGACAGGAAGAATAATTTCTGAGTTATGTTGCTTCTTAGTGACGCCATTAAAGTTTCATTAAGGGGAAATATCACAACTACTGACTGAAGTGAAAGTGAATGTGAAGTTGCTCAGTCATGTCCCACTCTTTGCGACCCCGTGGATTGTAGCCTACCAGGCTCCTTTGTCCATAGGATTTTCCAGGCAATAGTACTAGAGTGGATTGCCATTTCCTTCTCCAGGGGATCTTCCCAACCCAGGGACTGAACCTGGGTCTCCCGCTTTGTAGACAGACGCTTTACTGTCTGAGCCACCAGGGAAGTCTAAGGAGATCTTAAAAGGATTTGTTGGCCCCATCCGTTAATTTGTGCCCTAACCTTCCCCTACCCATGAAGCATCTGCTCAGCCTTAGCCAGAGAGGGGTCAACTTATCACTTCTTGCACACCAAGAATGTTACTGCCCCTTGCCTTTGGCTGAGTCTCTCCACCAGGTCCACTCCTGTCCATCCTTCAAGGAATACGAGTCCAACTCTTGACTCATACCTTCTTTGGAAATGGCTGTTAACTTTTCATCCCATAATGATGTCCCCTTCCTGTAATTCAGAGCAAAGGTGATCTAAAACTTTTACATTTTCTTGGCCTTTAGCAAGCCTGGGACTGCCTTGGTTCCACTCCTTTTGTGGTCATCTAACTTTTTATATGTAAATTCTGTCTTACCAACTTGGCTATAAGCTAAAGACTTGAAATGCAGCATCTAGCACAGTGCTGATTGTTTAAGGGCATTTGGTAATAGCTAAAAGTAAATGTTACTATGAGGAGATGATCAAATCCAGTCATCTCATTTTACAAATAAAATATAAAATGAGATAATTTTTCCAAAGTCACTGTGACAAATAGAAATCAGTCTGAAGCCTACCCCCCTTTACCAATCCATGTCTCTAAATTGCTGATTTCTACCCATGTACAAAGAATAAAGAATCTAGAATGCAGATAATAAAGACAGCTGTCATTCAATCCAGTTAGAATCCTGTATCTATAAAAGATTACTACTTGAACATCATTTCCAAATGAATGGGGAGAAGAACAAGGTGCCATCATCCTGAATAACCAAGACAGTTTATGGAAAGGGGCTGAGGAGCTGACCTCCACCAGTCAGAATCAGCCCTCTTGGGTAGGCTGTGTCCTCTCATCTAGTTACTCTATTGACAAGACTAAGAAATGACTTTCCTCCAATACCATTTCTGTCATTTTTGATCAAATGTTAAGATTTAAAGGTGTTTTAACACTCCTTAGACATATGCAGAGGTGTGGGTAGGAAATTGTATTTTGCTGTTTGTAATGGCACACTGAAAGCTCAGTAAAATGATGTGAACATCACCTTGACTACCTATTATTTTTATGCCAATAAAAAAGCTTTCAGTTTCCATACTACTCTTCATCTTGCCTTACGGCATTGATTTCTACTCCTTTCTCAAGTTTTCTCACGTGACTGTGTCTTTTGATAATATGCTATACTTTATTACCAACATCCTCAAGTGAGTCCCTGTACAAAGTCTCTAATTGTTCTTCCCTTGTTCTTTTCTTAAACTCATTCCAACCAGACATTAGTCCTCATAACCCCACCACACCTGCTCTCATCAAAGTCCTCAGTGACCCCCACTTTGCTGGTTCCCTTGATCAGTTCTCAGCAATTCGCATCTCTCACCATAATTGGCCTACCAGAAGCATTTGACGTAGTAGGTCATTCCTACTCCTTGATATATTTTTTTGTCACCTGCTTTCTAGGACCCCAAACTCTAGTTTCCTCCTACATCATGGGTCATTCCTTCTCCATCTCCTTTATTGGTTCCTTCTCTTCTTCCCAGCCTCTTAATGCTGGAGTATCTATCCCAACATTGAGCCCTTTGGTCCTCTGTTCTTCTCTGTCAACAGTGACTTACCCGGTGTCATAATTTTAAACAGTTCCTAAATGCCAGGCCTCCCAGATTTCTATACCCAGTGCAGACCTTGCTCCTGAACTCTAGAATCACACTTCCACAACTGCCCACTTCATATATACACTTAGAATTCAACAGAAACAGAATCCTTCATCACCTCTCAAACCTGAACCCTTAATCTTTCCCTTGAGATATCTCCACCTTAGTTTACTGTTACTCCATCCTTCCGGCTGTTCAGATCAAAAATTTTGAGGCCGTATATTCTCAAAGCCCTGATTCCTGGTCACTTGGATCATTGCCATACCTCTTTTTTTCAATTAATTTATTTATTTTAATTGGAGAATAATTACTTTACAATACTGTAGTGGTTTTTGCCATACTTTGACATGAATCAGCAATGGGTATATACGTGTCCCCATCCTGAACCCCTCCCACCTCTCTCCACATCCCATCCCTCAGGGTTGTACCAGTGCACCAGCTTTGAGTGTCCTGTCTTATGCATCAAACTTGGACTGGTGATCTATTTCACATATGGTAATATACATGTTTCAATGCTATTCTCTCAAATCATCCTACTCTTACCTTCTCCCACAGAGTCCAAAACTCTGTTCTTATATCTGTGTCTCTTTTGCCATCTCGCATATAGGATCATCATTACCATCTTTCTAAACTCCATATATATGTGTTTATTTCAGTTCAGCCACTCAGTCATGTCCAATTCTTTGTGACCCCATGAATCGCAGCATGCCAGGCCTCCATGTCCATCACCAACTCCTGGAGTTTACCCAAATTCATGTCCATTGAGTCGGTGATGCCATCCAGCCATCTCATCCTGTGATGTCCCCTTCTCCTCCTGTCCCCAATCCCTCCCAGCATCAGAGTCTTTTCCAATGAGTCAACTCTTCGCATGATGTGGCCAAAGTGTTGGAGTTTCAGCTTTAGCATCAGTCCTTCCAATGAACACCCAGGACTGAACTCCTTTAGAATGGACTGGTTGGATCTCCTTGCAGTCCAAGGGACTCTCAAGAGTCTTCTCCAACAACACAGTTCAAAAGCATCAATTCTTTGGTGCTCAGTTTCTTCACAGTCCAACTCTCACATCCATACATGACTACTGGAAAAACCATAGCCTTGACTAGATGGACCTTTGTTGGCAAAGGAATGTCTCTGGTTTTGAATATGCTATCTAGGTTGCTCATAACTTTCCTTTCAAGGAGTAAGCGTCTTTTAATTTCATGGCTGCAGTCACCATCTGCAGTGATTTTGGAGCCCAAAAAAATAAAGTCTGACACTGTTTCCACTGTTTCCCCATCTATCTCCCATAGTGATGGGACCAGATGCCATGATCTTCGCTTTCTGAATGTTGAGCTTTAAGCCATCTCTCTTATTCTCCTCTTTCACTTTCATCAAGAGGCTTTTTAGTTCCTCTTCACTTTCTGCCATAAGGGTGGTGTCATCTGCATATCTGAGGTTATTGATATTTCTCCCAGCAATCTTGATTCCAGCTTGTGTTTCTTCCAGTCCAGGGTTTCTCATGATGTACTCTGCATAGAAGTTAAATAAGCAGAGTGACAATATACAGCCTTGACATACTCCTTTTCCTATTTGAAACCAGTCTGTTATTCCATGTCCAGTTCTAACTGTTGCTTCCTGACCTGCATATAGGTTTCTCAAGAGGCAGGTTAGGTGGTCTGGTATGCCCGTCTCTTTAAGAATTTTCCTCAGTTTATTGTGATCCACACACTCAAAGGCTTTGGCATAGCCAATAAAGCAGAAATAGATCTCTTTCTGGAACTCTCTTGCTTTTTCGATGATCCAGCGGATGTTGGCAATTTGATCTCTGGTTCCTCTGCCTTTTCTAAAACCAGCTTGAACATCTGGAAGTTCACAGTTCATGTATTGCTGAAGCCTGGCTTGGAGAATTTTGAGCATTACTTTTCTAGTGTGTGAGATGAGTGCAATTGTGCAGTAGTTTGAGCATTCTTTGGCATTGTCTTTCTTTGGGATTGGAATGAAAACTGACCTTTTCCAGTCCTGTGGCCACTGCTGAGTTTTCCAAATTTGCTGGCATATTGAGTGCAGCACTTTCACAGCATCATCTTCCAGGATTTGAAATAGCTCCACTGGAATTCCATCACCTCCACTAGCTTTGTTCATAATGATGCTTTCTAAGGCCAACTGGAATTCACATTCCAGGATGTCTGGCTCTAGATGAGTGATCACACCATTGTGATTATCCTGGTCATAAACATATTTTTTGTACAGTTCTTCTGTGTATTCTTGCCAACTCGTCTTAATATCTTCTGCTTCTGTTTGGTCCATACCATTTCTGTCCTTTATCAAGCCCATCTTTGCATGAAATGTTCCCTTGGTATCTCTAATTTTCTTGAAGAGATCTCTAGTCTTTCCCATTCTGTTCTTTTCCTCTATTTCTTTGCATTGATCGCTGAAGATGGCTTTCTTATATCTTCTTGCTATTCTTTGGAATTCTGCATTCAGATGCTTATTTCTTTCCTTTTCTTCTTTCCCTTTCACTTCTCTTCTTTTCACAGCTATTTGTAAGGCCTCCCCAGACAGCCATTTTGCTTTTTTGCATTTCTTTTCCATGGGGATGGTCTTGAAACCTGTCTCCTGTACAATGTCATGAACCTCCGTACATAGTTCATCAGGCACTCTATCTATCAGATCTAGTCCCTTACATCTATTTCTCACTTCCACTGTATAATAATAAGGGATTTGATTTAGGTCATACCTGAATGGTCTAGTGGTTTTCCCTACTTTCTTCAATTTAAGTCTGAATTTGGCCATAAGGAGTTCATGATCTGAGCCATAGTCAGATCCCCGTCTTGTTTTTGCTGACTGTATAGAGCTTCTCCATCTTTGGCTGCAAAAAATATAATCAATCTAATTTTGGTGTTGACCATCTGGTGATGTTCATGTGTAGAGTCTTCTCTTGTGTTGTTGGAAGTGGGTGTTTGCTATGACCAGTGCATTCTCTTGGCAAAACTCTATTAGCCTTTGCCCTGCTCCATTCTGTATTCCAAGGCCAAATTTGCCTGTTACTCCAGGTGTTTCTTGACTTCGTACTTTTGCATTCCAGTCCCCTATAATGAAAAGGACATCTTTTTTGGGTGTTAGTTCTAAAAGGTCTTGTAGGTCTTCATAGGTATGTGTAATATGCTGTATTGGTGCTTTTCTTTCTGACTTACTTCACTCTGTAATAGGCTCCCATTTCATTCACTTCATTAGAACTGATTCAAATTCATTCTTTTTAATAGCTGATAATACTCCATTGTGTATATATACCACAGCTTTCTTATCCATTGTCTGCCAATGGACATCTAGGTTGCTTCCATGTCCTGGCTATTATGAACAGTGCTGCAATGAACATTGGGGTACACGTGTCTCTTTCACTTCTGGTTTTCTCAGTGTGTGTGGCCAGCAGTGGGATTGCTAGGTTGTATGGCAGTTCTATTTCCAGTTTTTTGAGGAATATCCACACTGTTTTCCATAGTGGTTGTACCAATATGCATTTCCACCAACAGTGTAAGAGGGTTCCCTTTTCTCCACACCCTCTCCAGCATTTATTGTTTGTAGACTTTTTGATAGCAGCCTTTCTGATCAGTATGAGAAGGTTCCGCACTGTGGTTTTGATCTGCATTTCTCTGATAATGAGTCATGTTGAGCATCTTTTCATGTGTTTGTTAGCCATTTGTATGTCTTCTTTGGAGAAATGCCTGTTTAGTTCTTTGGCCCAATTTTTAATTGGGTTGTTTATTTTTCTGGTATTGAACTGCATGAGCTGCTTATATATTTTTGAGATTAATTCTTTGTCAGTTGCTTGCACTCATCTCACACGCTAGTAAAGTAATGCTCAAAATTCTCCAAGCTAGGCTTCAGCAATACGTGAACCATGAACTTCCTGATGTTCAAGCTGGTTTTAGAAAAGGCAGAGGAACCAGAGATCAAATTGCCAACATCCGCTGGATCATCAAAAAAGCAAGAGAGTTCCAGAAAAACATCTGTTTCTGCTTTATTGACTATGCCAAAGCCTTTGACTGTGTGGATCACAATAAACTGTGGAAAATTCTGAAAGAGAAGGGAAAACCAGACCACCTGACCTGCCTCTTGAGAAATCTGTATGCAGGTCAGGAAGCAACAGTTAGAACTGAACATGGAACAACAGACTGGATCCAAATAGGAAAAGGAGTATGTCAAGGCTGTATATTGTCACCCTGCTTATTTAACTTATATGCAGAGGACATCATGAGAAATGCTGGACTGGAAGAAACACAAGCTGGAATCAAGATTGCTGGGAGAAATATCAATAACCTCAGATATGCAGATGACACCACCCTTATGGCAGAAAGTGAAGAGGAGCTAAAAAGCCTCTTGATGAAAGTAAAAGAGGAGAGTGAAAAAGTTGGCTTAAAGCTCAACATTCAGAAAACGAAGATCATGGCATCTGGTCCCATCACTATGGGAAATAGATGGGGAAACAGTGGAAACAGTGTCAGACTTTATTTTTTTGGGCTCCAAAATCACTGCAGATGGTGACTGCAGCCATGAAATTAAAAGACGCTTACTCCTTGGAAGGAAAGTTATGACCAACCTAAATAGCATGTTCAAAAGCAGAGACATTACTTTGCCGACCAAGGTCCATCTAGACAAGGTATAGGTTTTTCCAGTAGTCATGTATGGATGTGAAAGTTGGACTGTGAAGAAACTGAGCACCAAAGAATTGATGCTTTTGAACTGTGGTGTTGGAGAAGACTCTTGAGAGTCCCTTGGACTGCAAGGAGATCCAACCAGTCCATTCTGAAGGAGATCAACCCTGGGATTTCTTTGGAAGGAATGATGCTAAAGCTGAAACTCCAGTACTTTGGTCACCTCATGGGAAGAGTTGACTCATTGGAAAAGACTTTGATGGTGGGAGGGATTGGGGGCAGGAGGAGTAGGGGGCAACCGAGGATGAGATGGCTGGATGGCATCACCAACTCGATGGATGCGAGTCTGAGTGAACTCCGGGAGATGGTGATGGACAGGGAGGCCTGCTGTGCTGCGATTTTGGGGTTGCAAAGAGTCCGACATGACTTTGCCACCTAATGCAAAGAACTGACTCATTTGAAAAGACCCTGATGCTGAGAAAGATTGAGTTTGAGCAAGCTTTGGGATATAGTAAAGGACAAGGAGGCCTGGCATGCTGCAGTCCTTGGGGTCACAAAGAGTCAGACATGACTGAGTAACTGAACTGAACCCACAGCCTATTCACGACACTGAAGCCAGAGAGATACTTTCAAAATGCAAATCAGGTCATATCACCATAAGATAAAACACTCTAACACTCCCTATTTCACTCAGAATATAAACCAAAGTGTTTACAGAGTCCCACAAGGACCTACCTGAATAATTCTTCATCTACTCTCTTACCTCTCTGACCTCACTTCTTACGACTTTCCTCTTCCTTTAATTCACTCAGTACACAAAACAAGACAGGAGGCTGACTGTGGCTTAGATCATGAACTCCTTATTGCCAAATTCAGACTTAAATTGAAGAAAGTAGGGCAAACCTCTAGACCATTCAAGTATGACCTAAATCAAATATACAGTGGGAGTGACAAGTAGATTCAACGGATTACATCTCACAGACAGAGTACCTGAAGAACTATGGATGGAGGTTTGTTACATTGTAGGGGAGGCAGTGATCAAGATTATCCCCAAAAAAAAGAAATACAAGAAGGCAAAATGGTTGTCTGAGGAGGCCTTACAAATAGCTGTGAAAAGAAGAGAAGCAAATGGTGACTGCAGTCATGAAATTAAAAAACACTTGCTCCTTGGAAGAAAAGCTATGACCAACCTAGACAGTATATTAAAAAGCAGAGACATTACTTTACCAACAAAGGTCTGTCTAGTCAAAGCTATGGTTTTTCCTGTAGTCATGTATGGATGAGAGAGTTGGACCATAAAGAAAGCTGAGTGCTGAAGAACTGATGCTTTTGAACTGCGGTTTTGGGGAGGACTCTTGAGAGTCCCTTGGACTGCAAGGAGATCCAACCAGTCCATCCTAAAGGAAATCAGTCCTAAATATTCATTGGAAGGACTGATGCTGAAGCTGAAATACCAATACTTTGGCCCCCTGATGTGAAGAACTGATTCACTGGAAACGATCCTGATGCTGAGAGAGATTGAAGGCAGGAGAAGAAGGGGATGACAGGGGATGAGGTGTTTGGATGGCATCACTGATATGATGGATATGAGTTTGAGTGAGTCGGCTCCAGGAGTTGGTGATAGACAGAGAAGCCTGGCGTGCTGCAGTGCATGGCATTGCAAAGAGTTGGATATGACTGAGCGACTGAACTGAACTGAACTGAGACACACTGACCTCATTGCTCTCCTTGGAATATTGCAGCCACTCTACAGCCCCAGGTCCTTTACACCAGCTGTCACCTCTGCCTGGCAACATGCTTGCCCCAGAAATCTGCCTGGTTTCCTCCCTTACTCCTGTCAAGTCTCTCCCCAAATATCACTTTTCCAATGAGACTTACTGTGACCATGTTATTTATATTATAACATGATTCCACTCATACTCCATATTTCCCCTACCTCGCTATACATCTCATTTTTCCTGAGCCATTATAACCTTATAGCATATAATATTTATTTAATTTGCTATTTGCTCCACCAACCGCAGTAAAAGCTCTGTGAGGACACAGTTCTTCTTTGTTCGTCAATATATCTCAGGTCCCTGGAATGATGCGTCCACATATATGCTGAATGAGGGGATGAGTGTGTTCAGCAAGCCCCTCCACTGCAGAGCAGTAGGGAACTGTCTACTGCATACCGCCTCAAATGAGGAAAGCCAGACCCAAAAAGGACTTGACTGTAAATCAAAGCAGAAGCTCAAGTCTTAGGATTTCATTTTCTCTTTCCCTCTCTCACACAGGTCACCTGTCACTCTTCATGTGGACTACTGTACAGGAAAGAACTTTCACTTTCCTGCAATATGGGTTATACTCACTCACCTCAGAACTGGAAAGAAATGGAAGACTGAGATGATGAATTCCTACCGACGCCCAAGCAAGGACAAATTCTCTACCTTCAATAATCACTGAGCTCTAATTCTGTGCCAGGAACGGGAAACATGCTAAAGAAGGAAGGAAAGGCCGCTGCTCTCCTGGAGGTTAAATTCCAGTGTAATCACCTATCCCACCAAGGTCTGTGTCTGGGTGCCAGTTACTAGAACTCATTTGCCTTGCTGGGGACAGAAGAAAAACCCAGGTATTCTAGTTACATTCACCCTTAGAACATGTGGCTCACGGTGTGATCCCCAGCTAGCTGCATGGGCTCACCTGGGAGCCTGTTAGAAATGCAGACTCACAGGCCCTACCTCAGGCCTATGAATCAGAGACTGTATTTGAATAAGATTCCCAGGCAATTCTTATGCGCAGAAATGTTCCTATGCACTGCCTTGGAGCCCTCCCCTCACAGTAAACCCACTGGTATCACGTGACTTGTGGCCAGCAGAAATTTGAGGAAGAGACATGAGAGAATCCAGCTCATATTCCCTTTTGCTAATAAACAAGGACTATCACTTGATGCCATAGATGATAATAGGAATTGTAGTAGAAGACTCTAGATTAATGTCCTTGATCATTTAAACATTCATAGAACACAAAACTGATCTGAAATAGATACATGATAATCATTTGCTAAACACTTTGAGATTTCAAACACATTCAAGAGGCAGTATTTAAAGGCCTTAATACATTTGAGTTTAGGTTCTGAAGTCAAACATCCTGATTTCTAAGCTGTCACTCTATCATTAGTTGTGGTTCCTGGGTCAATTTGTTTGGCCTCTCTAAGTTTCCATTTCCCGTTCTATAAATTAGAAATAATAATAGTACTTACTTTATATGATTTTTATGAGGACTAGATAAGGTAATTGTGTATAAAGAAGTAAGCATCCAACATGCACACAAACTTTCCATTAGAAAATAAATAATTTCTAGAGATCTAATGTGAAGAAAGATGCTTGCTCCTTGGAAGAAAAGTTATGACCAACCTAGATAGCATATTCAAAAGCAGAGACATTACTTTGCCAACTAAGGTCTGTCTAGTTAAGGCTATGGTTTTTCCTGTGGTCATGTATGGATTGTGAGAGTTGGACTGTGAAGAAGGCTGAGCACCGAAGAATTGATGCTTTTGAACTGTGGTGTTGGAGAAGACTCTTGAGAGTCCCTTGGACTGCAAGGAGATCCAACCAGTCCATTCTGAAGGAGATCAGCCCTGGGATTTCTTTGGAAGGACTGATGCTAAAGCTGAAACTGCAGTACTTTGGCCACCTCATGGGAAGAGTTGACTCATTGGAAAAGACTCTGATGCTGGGAGGGATTGGGGGCAGGAGGAAAAGGGGACGACCAAGGATGAGATGGCTGGACAGCATCACTGACTCAATGGACGTGAGTCTGAGTGAACTCTGGGAGTTGGTGATGGACAGGGAGGCCTGGCGTGCTGCAATTCATGGGTCGCAAAGAGTTGGATACGACTGAGTGACTGAACTGAACTGAACTGAATGTGAAGCCTGATAATTGACTTAGTAATGTATCTACCTCTGGAATGAGTAGATTTAGTGTTCTCAGAACAAAAAAAAAGGTAAAGAAAGGAAAAAAGAAAGAAACATAATGCTAAACATATAATAAGAATACAATAAATTTTAGCTTATATTATTTTATTATTTTGTTTCAATCAACATTTCATTTATTTGAAAAATATTTTAGGAATATAATGTAATGTGTCGGTCATGTCTGACTCTTTGTGACCCCATAGTCTGCCAGGCTCCTCTGTCAAGAATACTAGAGTGGTTTGCCATTTCCTTCTCCAGGGATCTTCCCAACCCAGGGACTGAACCTGTGTCTCTTGCATTGGCAGGTGGATTCTTTACCACTGAGCCACCTGGGAAACCCTATTTTAGGAATAGGGTACAAAAATGGAGACAATCAGCATAAAGTATGAGGAACCTACTTAGATTAGCTAATAAAGCAAGACCTCTCTGGGGAAAAAAGGTTGACATGGAAACCTGGAGGATAAGAAATAGCCAGTCATGATGAGTCATGGAGTCATGCTGGGGAAGGGAAGAGCTGTTCAAGATTGATACAGATCACACAGGGCTTCAGAGTCTAGAAGAGGGGAATGGAATTCATACATCATCATGGAAAGATACTGAGTCCTTCCAGACAGAGGAGTGAATTGGACAAATATACGAATGTATATTGGGGTGCCACTGGGGACAAAGGTCTGGGAAAAGTCCCTGGGACGTATGGAGATGAATCAAACGTGGGGTCAGCTTCTAAGGAACTGTCATTCTAATAGTCTGGCTTGAGACTTAATGCCAAAGTGGCAAAGTTCCCCTCCCATGTCCTCCCACCCTTCCTCTGCACCTCCTCACTGAACATGTCCAGGAACCAGCTCACCCATCGGCTCCTTTCTGGAACTTGTACTGACCTCTGTCCCCTGAGTCCCTATCTCCTTCGTCTGATTTCTCAGAGAGCCTGGCACCTGCCTGTGTAATAGAGCCTCAATCTCCTGTGGCTGTAATTAGTTGCATCCTTTCTATACCTGTTTATGGCTAAATCTATGTTTTCCATTTTTGTAGTCTCACTACCGATTATAACGCTGGCAGGTTGGCGCATGGCCAGTTCTCAATAAATGTTATTGTAAATAAAAGAACTAACATTTGTTTGCCATTTCTTCCTTTATGGCCAAAAAAGTGTGTGCCAGATTCAGTTTCTGTGTTTCAGTGATAAAGCACAGACCCCCTGGCTAGGGGTTTTCTCGAAGAGAATTATCTCTTTGAGTGACTACCCCCTGAAAGAGGAAAAGCAATTTGAAATGCATTTTACTAATAAGTGGATGTGTATTTTACACACCTTGTGGTTTCTTTTTTTAAATTCAGCCCAGAATGATTACCATAGAAACCATAGAAGAACATATCCACCACCGGCGTCTTGGTCTATTTTTTGAGTTTTTCCTCCCATGGTCCTTTGTTGTGCTTCTCATCTCACAGTAGGGGAAACTGTGGCACAGGAAGGGCAGGCCGCACAATGAGTCAGTGATCAAGCAAGCTCTTCCTGTGAGCAGGGTGCTCTGGAGGTGTCTCTGAGGTGGCCACACTCATCTCTGACCTTGCCCTCCCCTCTCTGCACTGCTTTCTCTGCTAGGTCTCCTCCAGGCATAGCTTCCACCCTTCCCTGGTCCTATTAGTCCAGCCCTGTATCCCCGGTCAGCCCCGGAAAACCCAGCCATGCCCGTGCAGACTCCTCACCTGGACAATCCCTCCTATGCTGGCCCCCTACCCTGCCCCAGAGGGGCTCACGACCTCCCTCTCTGCCACCTCTTGTCCTACCTGGTCACAAATGCTAGTTGAATCTTCAAGCTCTGCCTCTCTTTCCCTTAAAGTCCTGCTATTTGAAACAAATATAGAACCTCAAGTTGACAAAGAACGCAGAGTCATCCAATCCCACCTACGAAAGCACCTTACAAAGTAATAGCGGCTAATCTGGTCTTCCCTTGTGGTACGGTGGATGGGAGCCCACTTGCCAATGCAGGAGACAAGGGTTTGATCCACGGTCTGGGATGATTCCACATGCCACCAAGCCTGAGAGCCCCGACTACGGAAGCCCATGTGCCCTAGAGCCTGTACACCGAGTGCAACTATTGAGGCCACATGCTCAGCTACTGAAGGCTGCGCCTAGAGCCTGTGCGCCACAAAAGTCACCACAGTGAGAAGCCCTTAGTGAAGAGTAGCCCCTACTCACTGCAACTACAGAAAGACTGTCCAGAGCAGTGAAGACCCAGTGCCGTCCAAAATAAATGAACAATATTTTTTTTTTTAAATAGCAGCTAATCTGAAAAGCAGTTTGTGTTCCTGGGTAGTTAATGGAAAAGAAAAAAAAAATGATCAGCACTGAGAGGAGCCAAAATTAAGTACCCTTTCAAGAATCAGGGTAAGCTAATTGCCACATCTGTTTGGTCATTCACTGGAAGAGTTAGAACTCATGTCTACCAAAACTGTTCTTGGATCTAAGAAGATGAGAGAAAAGAAGTCTCTTACATGAACATTCATCCTTGCTGGAGAAGATCCAAGTGTGGACAACAAGAAACTTATATAAAGTGTCATACAAAATGATGAAAATACAATTAGGTATCAAAGTGAGCATTTCTTTAAAATTCAAAGAGAAATTGTAATGAATTCAGTTAAATTCAGTTCAGTCACTCAGTCGTGTCCAACTCTTTGCAACCCCATAGACTTCAGCACACGAGGATTCCCTGTCCATCACCAACTCCTGGAGTATGCTCAAACTCATGTCCATTGAGTCAGTGATGCCATCCAACCATCTCATCTGTTGTCCCCTTCTGCTCCTGCCTTCAGTCTTTCCCAGCATCAGGGTCTTTTCGAATGAGTCAGTTCTTCACATCAGGTGGCCAAAGTATTGGAACTTCAGGTTTAGCATCAGTCCTTCTAATGAATATTCAGGACTGATTTCCTTTAGGAGAGACTGGTTGGATCTCCTTGCAATCCAATAGACTCTCAACACTCTTCTCCAAGAGCACAGTTCAAAAGCATCAACTCTTCAGTGCTCAGCTTTCTTTATAGTCCAACTCTCACACCCATACGTGACTACTGGAAAAACCATAGCTTTGACTAGACGGCCCTTTGTTGGTAAAATAATGTCTCTGCTTTTTAACATGCTATCTAGGTTGGTCATAGCTTTTCTTCCAAGGAGCAAGTGTTTTTTAATTTCATGACTGCAGTCACCATCTGCAGTGATGTTGGAGCCCAAGAATATAAAGTCTGTCACTGTTTCCATTTTTTCCCCTACTATTTGCCATTAAGTGATAGGACCGGATGCCATGAGTTTCATTTTTTGAATGTTGAGTTTTAAGCTAGATTTTTCACTCTCCTCTTTCACCTTCATCTAAAAGGTTCTTTAGTTCCTCTTCGCTTTCTGCTATAAGGGTGGGTCATCTGCGTATCTGAGGTTATTGATATTTCTCCCTGCAATCTTGATTCCAGCTTCTGCTTCATCCAGTCTGGCATTTTGCTTGATGTACTCTGCATATAAGTTAAACAAGAAAGGTGACAATATACAGTCTTGATGTACTTCTTCCTTTCCCAATTTGGAACCAGTCCATTGTTCCATGTCCAATTCTAACTGTTGCTTCTTGACCTGCATACAGATTTATCAGGAGGCAGGTAAGATGGTCTGGTATTTCCATCTCTTAAAGAATTTTCCACAGTTTGTTGTGATCCACACAGTCAAAGGTTTTAGCATAGTCAATGAAGCAGAAGTAGGTGTTCTTCTGGAATTTTCTTGCCTTTTCAATGATCCAGTGGATGTTGGCAATTTGATCTCTGGTTCCTCTGCCTTTTCTAAATCCATCTTGAACATCTGGAAGTTCTTGGTTCATGTACTGTTGAAGCCTGACTTGGAGAATTTTGAGCATTACTTTGCTAGCATGTGAGCTGGTAGACTGCAGTCCATGGGGTCGCTAAAAGTCAGACATGACTGAGTGACTTCACTCTCACTTCTCACTTTCATGCATTGGAGAAGGAAATGGCAACCCACTCCAGTGTTCTTGCCTGGAGAATCCCAGGAACGGGGGAGCCTGATGGGCTGCCATCTATGGGGTCGCACAGAGTCAGACATGACTGAGGTGACTTAGCAGCAGCAGAGATGAGTGCAATTGTGCGATAGTTTGAATATTCTTTGGCATTGCCTGTCTTTGAGATTGGAATGAAACTGATCTTTTGCAGTCCTATGGCCACTGCTGTTTTCCAGATTTGCTGGCATAATGAATGTAGTACTTTCACAGCATCACTTTTTAGGATTTGAAATAACTCAGCTGGAATTCCATCACCTCCACTAGCTTTGTTCGTAGTGATGGCCCACTTGACTTTGTACTCCAGGATGTCTGGCTCTAGTTGAGTGGTCACACTATCGTGGTTATCTTGGTTATTAAGATCTTTTTTATATAGTTTTTCTGTGCATTGTTGCCACCTCTTCTTGATATTTTCTGCTTCTGTTAAGTTCATACCATTTCTGTCCCTTATTGAGCTCATCTTTGCATGAAATGTTCCCTTGGTATCTCTAATTTTCTTGAAGAGATCTCTAGTCTTTCCCATTCTATTGTTTTCCTCTATTTCTTTGCATTGATCACTGAGGAAGGCTTTCTCATCTCTCCTTGCTATTCTTTGGAACTCTGCATTCAGATGGGTGTATCTTTCCTTTTTCCCTTTGCTTTTTGCTTCTCTTCTTTTCTCAGCTATTTGTAAGCCCTCCTCAGACAATCATTTTGCCTTTTGGCATTTCTTTTTCTTTGGGATGGTTTTGATCACCACCACCTGTACAATGTTATGAACCACTATCCATAGTTCATCAGGCACTCTGTCTATCAGATCTTGTCCCTTAAATCTAATTCTCACTTCCACTGTATAATCATAAGGATTTGATTTAGGTCATACTTGAATGGTCTAGTGGTTTTCCCTACTTTTTTCAATTTAAGTCTGAATTTGGCAATAAGGAGTTCATGATCTGAGTCACAGTCAGCTCCTGGTCTTGTTTTTGCTGACTGTATAGAGCTTCTTCTTCTTCGGCTGCAAAGAATATAATCAAGCTGATTTTGGTACTGACCATCTGGTGATGTCCATGTGTAGAGTCTTCTCTTGTGTTGTTGGAAGAGAGTGTTTTCTATGACCAGCGCATTCTCTTGGCAAAACTCTATTAGCCTTTTCTCTGCTTCATTTTGTACTCCAAGGCCAAACTTGCCTGTTATTCCAGGTATCTCTTGACTTCTTACTTTTGCATCCCAGTCCCCTATGATGAAAAGGACATCTTTTTTTTGGTGTTAGTTCTAGAAGTTCTTGTAGGTCTTCATAGAACAAATTGCACATTTTTTAAAAGGTGATAAATATCTCAAAATCCCAAGTCATCCAATGTCAGAGCAGTGAGGATCCCTGGAGTTTTTTCTAACAGGATAGGTAACTCTGACTTTAATCCTGGAGTTCTTTTTCTTCTTTGTTCCCTGTCTATATTTTTTTGAAAAGTTGTCTGTGTTCCTCTCCTCCATTTCCTCATCAGTGAATCTCCCCCTAATTGCTGACTGTTTTCTAGTCTACGCAACTCCACTGAATCATCTCTCAAAGAGTCCCAGTGCCTCCTCATCACCTAATCAGATGGCTTTTACTTAGCCTTTGTGCTACTGGTCTCTCTTTCGTGGCAGACAATCATAACTGAAAACGAGTCCTGCTGAAAACAAGTTATCTTACTGAGTCTGTGATTCATCTTTCTATCCATAACTTTTTTCCCTTTCTTATCCCCTGACCTCAATTCTGTGCTGACCACTAATCAACCAGAATCAGATGATTAATGTTGCAGTTGTCCCTAAATATTGTTAATGGACTAAAGTTGCTATTGTTATATTTCAGTATTAATGTACAAACTAAAGTTGTTTTTCCAGGACAAGATGAGCTCAGAGACCCCTAAGCCATGGGCCACCTGGCTAGAGAATCATAAACTGGACACATCTTGACTCCTAAAAACATGATTAAGAAATGTCACAGGATGATGATTTATCCCAGTTTTTCTGTTCTTCCCCTTAAAATTATCCCTAACTCAAAGACCAAGTTGGAATGGATCTGAGTCCTATCTCCCACTCCTTTGCTTGACTCCCTGCAAATAAATCCTTACTTTGCTGCAAATACTTGCTACCAGAGTTTGGCTTTCTGCCTTGTGGGCACACAAGCCCTTGCTCAGTTATATAATCACACCTGCCTTCTCAGAATTCGATCAGTGTTGGCATGCACAAGGCTATATAGTCACAGTCTCCCTACCATATCTATTCATCTTTTTTTTCTTGGTTTCACTTTCTCCTTCCTTGTACCAAATTGGGTATAAACCAAGGCTCAATCCTCAATCCCTGCTTTTGGCAGTCCAGGAGTTTCCCCATCACCTCACAAAGCTTCAAACATAAAAGTAATGACCAAATCTGTAACTCTGGCCCTGACACCTCTTCGGTATGTCAGCTCTGCCAGTTGGACACCTCCATAGGAAAATCTCACTGAACCTTAAACTCCATGTGTTCAAAGCCTAATGATATGCACTTCAAAACTGGATTCTGGGTTCCAAAAACTCACTAGATTCTGAAATTCAATGTTTCTAAAATTAAATGCATCATCTTCTCTCATAACTAGCTATTTATCAGAACTTCCCCTTTCTGTTAAAGATCTGAACCAAGGAGATGAGTATCAAGTCATAATTTCAGATAAGAAAATGATACTATCTTGCTCCTATCCTGTCTACATAAAGCAATTCATTCTGGTTTGTTCCTCATGAGAACAGGAAGTTGCTCTGAAGAGTTGGTTGGGAGAGAGCATCTGCAACCCACTTCATGAACTTTTGTTTACATGCAATTCTGTGTCTGTCTCCACCTAGACTTAGAGCAGAGGCTCCAGGCCCTATTAGCATGAAAGCACATTTTGTGGTCAATGATGCTATTGTGATTCTGGTAGCTAACAGGAACATTTAAAAGCATTTAAAAGATGAACATTGTGTTATCAATACTATTTTTAAAAACAAACAAACAAAACTAAGAAGCAAAAAAACTTTCCTTTATACTTGTAGAATTGAGGTGCAACAGCAAAAACAGCTCTTAACCCTGTTCTTAGTACCTCAAGGAACTAGAAAATGTCCTTACAAAAAGAAGCAGAATGGCAGAGTTCAGGGGAGAGTGTTCAATGAAAAGAGAGAGGAAGAAGAAAAGGGGAGGAGAGGGAGTGAGGAGAGAAAGAAGAGGAAAAGAGAGAGCACTAAAGTAAAACAAGAACCTCCAACCTTTGCAGAATAAAATGGATTCTTCAATGCCCTAAAGCAAAAACCAAAATTTTCTCAACTGAATATTGAGGAAAGAGAAATTGACTGATCAGTTTTCAAAGATTGACATACTGAGTGGCTTCTAACGGAAAATGACCTGGAAGTCTGGAGAGATGTTTTGTTAAGGAGGCAAAATTCAGCCAACAAAAGAAGCTGGGATATAAAGTGAAAAGAAGCAAGAGCAATTTCCCTTTTAAAATCATAGTATTATGACCAACCCTGGGACTTCCCTGATGGTCCAGTGGTTAAGAATCTGCCTGCCAATGCAGGGGACATAGGTTTGTTTCCGGTCCAGGAAGATCCCACTTGCTGTGTCACAACTACGGAGCCCACGTTCTACAGCCTGTGCTCTGCAGCAAGAGAAGCCGCTGCGCTAAGAAGCCCACATGCCACAGCTAGAGAGTAGCCCTACTCACTGCAACTAGAGAAAAGCCCGTGCACAGCAACGAAGACACCGCGCGGCCAAAATACAGATTGGCATTTTATCTTATCTGGGTAATCCAGAGTCCATGTATGTATCACAGCTGTAAGTGGCTGGGTAGAATATACAGATAATTCTTATAGTAATACATACACACATGTATCCACTGCTAAGTCACTTCAGTCGTGTCTGACTCTGTGCGACCCCATAGACGGCAGCCCACCAGGCTCCCCCGTACCTGGGATTCTCCAGGCAAGAACACTGGAGTGGGTTGCCATTTCCTTCTCCAGTGCATGAAAGTGAAAAGTGAAAGTGAAGTTGCTCAGTCATATCCGACTCTTTGCAACCCCATGGACTGCAGCCTACCAGGCTCCTCTGTCCATGGGATTTTCCAGGCAAGAGTACTGCAGTGGGGTGCCATTGCCTTCTCCCACATATATCCACATTTATACCTAAAGTAGATAATACAATCACAGAGGAAAACACCTTCAGTATTCAGAACTGAGCATGCCCAAATGATAAATGGCCAATTTGTCAATGTTCCCCAGGGTTCTGACTTTGGTTCTTCTCTTACACTATTCTTTTTCCCTTTGTGATCTTCTCTTTATTTTGAGACCTGCATATCCAGATCTATACTATGCGTTTTCACGTGTGTCCTTCAGGGGTTTTGTTTCTATCTTATTGCCATATAACAAACTACCACACATGCAATGGTAAAGAAACATTGATTCTCACACTCATGAATCTGCAGATTGATTGTAGTTCAGCTCATCTAGAATGAGCTTGGCTAGGCAGTTCTGCTCCAAAGTGTGGGTTAAGCTCAGATCTGCTCTGTATGTGTTTTGTTCTGGGACCCAGAATGAAAGAGCTTTTTATTTTCATGGTAGGTGGTAGAAGTTCCTTCCCTGAGCACAAATATACAATGCCTCTTTGGCTTAGGCTTTGAAAGGGCAGCTATCATTTTCATCCACATTCTATCAGTTAAAGCAAGCCATGCACCCAAGAACACCATCAAAGGCTCAAAGAAGAGCAGTTTTCTCATAGAGGCTGAGAAAAGGAAGTGAATGATATTTAATCTGCTAAACTTCTCAAACTGAATAACTTCAAATCTTTCATCCTTGTTGTTCTCTTTTATTTAATGTCTGGCACCACTATAAACTCCGTTAGAAAATCAAGAGTCATTATAACATCTGCCTACCTTCAGTAACTGTTTATCAAATCTTATTGATTCTCATTTTTACATTTTTAATTTATCTGTATTTAATTTAGGCCTGAAGTGAAAACTATAATGATTTTCTGACTATGCCAACTGTATTATTCCAGAGCTGGTTATTCTATTATCCTACAATTAGAGAAAGCAAGTAAACTTAGGTGATCATTAAAAGCTCTTTTTTTCAGTACTCCATCTAATAAATGTGGAATAAATGATTGAATTTATAAACCCTAATCAACTATTGCAGAGAAGGTGATGGCACCCCACTCCAGTACTCTTGCCTGGAAAATCCCATGGACGGAGGAGCCTGGTAGGCTGCAGTCCATGGGGTTGGGAAGAGTCGGACATGACTGAGCGACTTGACTTTCACTTTTCACTTTCATGCATTGGAGAAGGAAATGGCAACCCACTCCAGTATTCTTGCCTAGAGAATCCCAGGGATGGGGGAGCCTGGTGGGCTGCCATCTATGGGGTTGCACAGAGTCGGACACGACTGAAGCAACTTAGCAGCAGCAGCAGCAGCAATCAACTATTGATGGGCTTCCCTGGTGGCTCAGAGGGTAAAGCAGCTGCCTGCAATGAGGGAGACCTAGGTTCGATCCCTGAGTCAGGAAGATCCTCTGGAGAAGGAAATGGCAAGTCAACTATTGACTCAAGGAAAAATCATCTGCAGCTGAAACCATTAGATCAGGCATTCTCAACCTCAGCACTACAAACTTTTTTCATCATCAGAATTCTTACTGTCTTTTTCTAATTTCACATCCCTTGGACTTCAAAGAGATCCAACCAGTCCATCCTAAAGGAAATCAGTCCCGAATATTCATTGGAAGGACTGATGTTGAAGCTGAAACTCCAATACTTTGGTCACCTGATGCAAAGAGCTGACTCATTTGAAAAGACCCTGATGCTGGGAAAGATTGAAGGTGTGAGGAGAAGGGGATGACAGAGGATAAGATGTTTGGATGGCATCACCAACTCAATGGACATGAGTTTGGGTAAACTCCGGGAGTTGGTAATGGACAGGGAGGCCTGACATGCTGCAGTCCATGGGGTCGCAAAGAGTCAGACGCGACTGAGTGACTGAACTGACTGAACTTCTCAAATGCTTGGGATACTGCACCTGTCAGTATGTTCTCTTCACTTGTATCCCATCTCACTTCCCAACAAACATTTTGTGTTTTTTTTTAAACTGGAGTATAGTTGCTTTACAGTGTTGTGTTAGTTTTGCTGTACAATGAAGTGAATCAGCAATGTGTGTGTGTGTGTGTGTGTGTGTGTGTGTGTGTGTATTTTCTTCCTTTTGGACCTCCCTCCCAACCCACCCCGTCCCAGCCCTCTAGTCTACAGAGCACTGAGCTGAGCTCGCTGTACTATACAGCAGGTTCCCACGAACTTTCTGTTTTACATTTGGCTGTGCACATACGTCAGTCCCAACCTCCCAATTCATCCCCTCCACCCCCGTGTTCACACATCCACTCCCTACATCAGCATCTCTATTTCTGCCCTGCAAATAGATTCATCTGTACCGATTTTTCCTAGATTCCATATACATGTGTTAATATACAATATTTGCTTTTCTCTTTCTTACTTCACTCTGATTGAAAAGTTTAAGCAATTTTGTACTACTCACCACATGTCTCATCACTTCGCTGGTAGCTCAGATGGTAAAGAATCTGCCTGCAGTGAGGGAGACCCAGGTTCGATCCCTCAGTCAGGAAAATCCCCTGGAGAAGGGAGTGGCAACCCACTCCAGTATTCTTGCCTGGAGAATCCTATGGACAGAGGAACCTGGTGGGCTACAGTTCATGGGGTTGTGAAGAGTCGGGCATGACTGAGCGGCTTTCACTTTCACCACATGCCAGCGTCTATCAGAACCGTAGCGACAGGATTCTTATTGCCAGCTATCCAACTCTAAAATCCTATTTTGTCTGCCTTCTCAGATGGACTTTCCTGGGAATAGACACCAAGAGAGAGATCTGTGGAAGATCTCATTTGTGTTTGTTCTCAGGAACACTACATTTCTGGGAGAGAAAGAAGGACTAGACAGAGGGAGGAACTGAACTGCAAAGAAGTTGGGACAAAGGCCACTACCTATCCCATGGGGAGCTCTGGGAGTAGAATGGCCCTTCAAAATTGTTTTGTTTTTTAACATTTTTTCCAAGTTAAGTTTATCAAGGTAAATTTACATCCACTTAAATTATCTTTTTTTAGTGTACAGTTCTATGAATTTTGACACACACATACACTATTGTAACTGCCTCCACAATAAGGATATAAAATGCTTCTATCCTCCCCAAAAGTTCTCTCACATGACTGGGATCAATCCCCACTCCTTCTTTGCCATGGCAACCACTGACTTGATTTTTGCCATTGTGGTTTTAGTGTCTTCTGAAATATCGTTTGGATGGAATCATGCAGAATGTCATCTTTCGAATCTGGTTGTTTTAAATTGTGGCAGTGGCATTGTGCCATCATGTCGGCCCGTCCCTGATGAAGACACCTACAGGGAGGGTGTGAAACCTTGCAGAACGCAGCTGCCTTCAGCTGAGGGCAGTTTCCATCAGCTGTGAACCCTCCGTGGTCAACATTCTCCTTGCTTGAAAATGCGTGCCTCGGTCTTGAAGCAATGTGGGCAGTGCACCGCACTACCCACTATGGTGTAAGTGTGCTCTGCGGTTGGACAGAGTCAGGTTCAACATGTTTTGGGGGTGTGAGTGAAGGGCATATTACATCAGAGTAGTTGAGGCACATAATATCCGCTTGCCCCACCCTAACGTCCTTTTATCTCAGTCAGTGGTTCCCTACACAGTCAGTTTTGCCTCAACAAGGGAACATTTGACAGCGTCTGAAGACGTGTTTGGTTGCCACAACTGGGAGGATGGGGGATGGAGGTTGCTTCTGGCCTCTGGTACGATGCTGCTAACCACCCAATAGCGCACAATACAATATCATCCCCAACAAAGATTTATTCTCATGCTCAAAATGTCGATAGTGCTAAGGAATGAGAAAGTTAAAGGGCCTCCTGGGCAACATATAAGACTAACCCTAGAAGCTGGAGGTTAGAGCTCTAAAAAAATCTGAGAATTGGGTCCCAGTCTTAACCTTAGTGTGCTCCAGACAAGTTTAAAATCTCAACTCTGACAAGTCCAGTATGCCAGAGGAAGGACCCTGCTTCAAAAAGCATGGTACTTTGAGACTGGAAAACAGGACCTTTAGGTCAATGCTCTAAAAATCCTTGAAACATCAGATTCCCTTGACCTTTCTGTGCCTTCAGAAGAGGCCCACTCCTCCATATTAAAAATTAACATTCCCCTTTTCTTGAAGATGACACAGAGGCCTCTCCCTTACAAGAAAAAAAAAAACTTTCAAAGATTAAAATTTGCTTCCACCTCCTCCTCTTAGCCATCAGAGCAAACTAGAGTCATTCACAACATGGCATATTATGGTAGGAAGACCAAACTCTACCACCATTACCTTTCAGCTGAGATAATAAATCAAAACAATCTTGCATGCTAGGCAGGGGGATGACAGGAGCGGTAGTCCTCACCGTATTTCCATTTAATTCATGTCTGATTCATAAGGAAACCATGTGATCCTAGAGAATGACAATGGGCTGCAGCAAACTCCATCCATACTACCTCTACGTGCAGCTGTGGTGACAGACACGCTATTTTTAGTTAGAGCCCACTGGCACTGTCTCGATAACAAAGTGTTTATCACTGATCTGGTCAAAGAATTCTTTTCCATATTATCAAGACAACAGAGCAGAAACAGTTCATGTTCCCATGGAAGGGACAATATATTGCGGTTATGGTTTTGCTCTAAGGTGGTACTCTCTCCCTCTGTCATAATATAGTCTAAAGGGACTTGGACCATCTGAACATATATTAGTATATTCTGCAGATGGCACCATGTTAATCAGTTGAGATAAGCAAGAAATGGCAGGCATTTTGAAGGCCTTGGTAAGACACAGACACTCTAGACAGCGGGAGATGCATCCCATGAAGATTCAGAAGCCTGTCTCACCAGTGAAAAACTGTAGGGGTCTAGGGGCCTGGGGGATGATTTAAACAACACCTTTAGTAGGATCTTCATCTCTCCTTGCCCTTATCCTTCCACTACAATTCATGCAGACCTCCAATCACCTCTGAATGACACCAAAACCTACATGTCCAAAACGAAACTCACAACCTTCCCCCAGAGACCCTGCTCCTCTCCTATGTTGTATCTCTTGGTGAATGTCTCTACCACCCAACCCATTAATCCTATATGCCCCAGCTTTATCTCTGTCTTTACCCCAAATCCAATAAATCATTGAATCCTAAGCATCTCTCAAATCAGCCTTCTTATTTTTTCTACTGCTATTGCTCTAATTCAGGCCTTCCCCATCTCTTTCCTCGTCTGACACTGGAGACAAATACATGAGTGGAAGGAATATCAGTTTTGGAAACCTGCTGGTCTGCTGACCTGGGTTTTAATTTTCATTTTACCCACTCTCTGCTACATGAACTTGAACAATTAAACTAACCTAAGACTCAGATATGCAGATGACACCACCCTTATGGCAGAAAGTGAAGAGGAACTAAAAAGCCTCTTGATGAAAGTGAAAGTGGAGAGTGAAAAAGTTGGCCTAAAGCTCAACATTAAGAAAACGAAGATCATGGCATCCGGTCCCATCACTTCATGGGAAATACATAGGGAAACAGTGTTAGACTTTATTTTTGGGGGCTCCAAAATCACTGCAGATGGTGATTGCAGCCATGAAATTAAAAGACGCTTACTCCTTGGAAGAAAAGTTATGACCAACCTAGATAGCATATTCAAAAGCAGAGACATTACTTTGCTGACTAAGGTCCATCTAGTCAAGGCTATGGTTTTTCCTGTGGTCATGTATGGATGTGAGAGTTGGACTGTGAAGAAGGCTGAGCGTGGCAGAATTGATGCTTTTGAACTGTGATGTTGGAGAAGACTCTTGAGAGTCCCTTGGACTGCAAGGAGATCCAACCAGTCCATTTTGAAGGAGATCAACCCTGGGATTTCTTTGGAAGGAATGATGCTGAAGCTGAAACTCCAATACTTTGGCCACCTCATGCGAAGAGTTGACTTATTGGAAAAGACTCTGATGCTGGGAGGGATTGGGGGCAGGAGGTGAAGGGGACAACAGAGGATGAGATGGCTGGATGGCATCACTGACTCGATGGATGTAAGTCTGAGTGAACTCCGGGAGTTGGTGATGGACAGGGAGGCCTGGCATGCTGCGATTCATGAGGTAGCAAAGAGTTGGACATGACTGAGCAACTGAACTGAACTGAACTGAAAGACTTCGTTTTTTCCTCTGTAAAAAGAGATAATAAATATCCAAATAATAATGTTAGTAAAAGGATACAATGAAACTAATGTGTAAATTGCCTGACATAGAGGTCAGCATATTTTCCTAGGAGGGTAGACTTCATAGTGTAAAGCAGTCAAACTCCCTCCAAATTAAATTATAATAAATTTTATATAATTCCATTCAAAAATTCAATAGGATTTGGCAGGTAAGTGAATGAGGGGAAAGGCACTGGAGGAGTTGATTATAAACTCCACACGAAGAGTAAATATATAAAAGCTGCCAACAACAAAAAGTCATAAAGATGCAGTTATCAAAATAGAATGACTAGCCCAATAACAGACAAAAAGACCAAAGGAACCGGGGAGAGTTTGGAACACTTAAAATATAAAATTCAACTGAGTAATTTTGCTTTCCATTTAGCTTTATCCAACAACTCATGAATTGAGCTGCACACCATCTAGTAAAAAGAAGAGTTCTCCAAGGAGCTGTATAAAATGGATGGCTTTTACAGAAATGGAACAGGACAAAGAGGTTATTAGCAAAAGAAAAGAAAGTTTCAGGCAAAACTACCTCACCAGTGCTGACCAGAAATTCCATTCCTGAGAGAAGCAGAAGCTGCAATTCAGTCTAGGGTTGCTGTTCTGGGGACAAGTGGTTCCATCTTAGGCCTGTTGACTCCCCCCCCCCCCCCGCTTTTTTTTAAATAGAAACAAACCCAAGCATAAGGGGAGCTTAGTCTAAGATTGTGTTGTCCTTTCAAATGAATGGGAAATTAAAGCGAGGTGTGACATATCTGATTTGAAAAATCTGTGTACTACTTATACATATACAAGTAGATTTTTATTGGAACTAAAGCAAATGAAAGCTCTCTATTAGAAGAAAACAGAGAAATATGTGTCTGTAAGTATAAGGTGAGGTAAGTCTAAGTGTGACAAGAAGCTGTAAAGAAAACAATAGATTTGCTTTTAAAAATTAAACATTTCTACATGGAAAAAGTTAATAGACAAATGACACAATGGGAAGACACCTTTGTAATACATGTAACTGACAAAGAAAGAGCTACATTCATAACACACAAAGAGCTGTTGTAAACTAGTAATAAAAATACAACAGCTTAATTTTTAAAAGTAAATTATATGAGGTAATCCACTGAAGAAGAACTACAAATAGCAATAAAGCCAAAAATTAAAGAGTCTCAACTTCGAAAATATTTTAAGGCAAATTATGGAGAGCATTTTTTTTGCCTGCTAATGTAAAAAGTTTTAGAAATGATAATATAAATAAAGCTTACAGTATAGAGAAAAGGCATTCTCACCTGGTGTGGGTAGGAGTGAAAATTAGTACAACTTTTCACAGAGCAATTTGATAATACCTATTGAAAGTCATAACTATATAGCTTATATGTTCCAATTCAGTTTTTCTATCTTAAAGAAATACTAGCAGAAATACACAAACACATATATAAACATAGTCATTATAGCATTTTTTTCTTGAAACAGCAAAACTTTGGGAACAAATTAAATGTCCCTTCATAGAGAAATGACTCAAGATGTGCTGATGGTCTATGCACACAACCATTAAGAAGAAAGAGGAAGATGTGTAAAATAAATAGCTAGTGGGAAGCAGCTGCATAACACAGGGAGCTCAGCCTGGCGTTCTGTAATGATCTGGAGACTTGGGATCAGGGTAGGGGAGATGGGAGGGAGGCACAAGGGTATGGACATATGTATACTTATGACTGATTCACCTGTTGTGTGGCAGAAACCAAGCCAACATTGTAAAGCAATTATTCTCCAATTAAAAAAAAAAAAAAACTTTATAGATGAGGGACTTCCCTGGCCATTCAGTGGTTAAGACTTTGCCTTCTAATGCAGTAGGGCACAGGTTTGCTCCCTCTTCAGAGAGCTAAGATCCCACATGTCTCAGGTCAAAAACCGAAAACATAAAACAGAAGTAATATTATAACAAATAAAAGACTTTAAGAAATGAAAACAGAAAAAAAAAAGAAAAGAAAAGAAAGGGATAGATCTGTATGCTTGGAGAAAGAGATGTCCATATTGTTCTGTTCAATCATTTTTTCAACACAATGTTATTGAGCACCAGAATACAAGTAGACCTGGATCTAATTGGAAAAATACACAAAGGAAAAAAAAAGTCTAGGAAATCATTACAATAGGTGCCATAAAGGAAACAGAGTAGAAAATAGTAGGCGTAATCCTTGATTCATCTCTTTTCCATGCACCCAACACCCAATCAACAGACCTGAAAATTTTACTACTAAAACTAACAGATTTTTCCACTTCTCTCCAGTTCTCCTTTTATAATGCTTTTCAGTGGCTTCCACTAGAACCTAAACCCCTTACCCCAGTTTAGAAAGCCCTGTATCATCTGGGCTCCTGTCTACTTCTTCAGCATCATCTCTTGCCATCCTCAGACTCCAGCCCTGTGGTCTTTCATGCTGTTCCTGCTATTAATACATGCTGAGCCCATTCCTGTTTTATGGCCATCACTTTTGACAGTGGTTTTCAACAAGGAGGAAGTTAGGAGCCATGCCAGGGAGAAGTTTGGAAATACTTGGGGGATATATTTAGTTGTGTGAAAAGATTTCAATCTAAAATAGAACTAGAGGGTATGCAGTGGAGGACCTCACACATGCGCCCTAGAGGAATGGAACTTAAGAACCAGGAGACTGACCTCCTATAAACGTCTGGTTTATGAAAGGCTGAGACTTATTCCCTGACCAGTGAACATCTGCCCAGAATCTCTCTCCATCCTCAAGCCAAAAAACATGTTTCTTGGACTCTCCCTGAACTTCCCCTTCTTCGCACTCCTTGCTCTAAAATACAGCTCACCCTAAATCCTCAACAGACTTGCCTATAACTTGCTACAGCATGTGCTTCCCAGATAGCAATTCCTCTACTGTTCTCAAATAAACCTAATTTCTAGGAACTTGAGCTTGCCTCAGTTTACCTCTTTCTTTAGGCTGACAGTTGTCAAGTAACTAGTGGACCTATTGTCATTTAAGCCCTTAAAAAAATCTCAACATATTTCTAGATGCATTATGGTCTCAAAAATACCAAGAGTAAGCCCAGAAAAAGTTGTTGCCTCTGCTTGCAATGTATTCTAGCTTCACCTTTGCATTCCTGGCCCTTGTTATTTTTAAATGGTACCTTCTCAGAAAGGCCTTTCCACTAATGTAGTTTTCTAGTCTCTCTTCACCTTATCACCCTATGGTAATTCTCTGTATAGTGTTTATGGTATTTATTATTTACTTGTCTGTTTATTTTCTCCACCACTCACGCTCCCATCTAGGATGTAAGTTTAAAAGAAGTGAGGAACTTACCTGACTTGTTCACTATTCTATCCTCTGAACAATGCTTGGCACCTAGTAGTTGCTTAATGAATGTTGTTGAATGAATGAAGAATATTGGTAATATAATGGAGCAGTGTGATCTTGCTTTGGTTAAGATTTTTTAGATCATAAAAGCCTCGTCTTGAATCCTAGCTCTCTTACCATGTGACCTTGGGAAAATTACTTAACCTCTCCGAAACTAAATCTTTTTTTGGTCATTTGCAAAACGGATTTGTAGAGCTGCTGTGGGGATTAGTAAACATAAATGTTGGGCACTTTGCATAATCCTCACAAAAAGGAGTCAATAAGTTACAACTACCATTTCTACTTACATACTTCATGGCTTGGCTTAGGGCAAGAATTAAGTTGTGTGATAAGAGTCCCACTATTTTTAAGTAAAGGGCTTCCCTGGTAGTTCAGCTGGTAAAGAATCCACCTGCAATGCAGGAAACCCCGGTTTGATTCCTCATTAGGAAGATACCCTGTAGAATGGATAGGCTACCCACTCTAGTATTCTTGGGCTTCCCTGGTGGAGCAGATGGTAAAGAATCTGCCTGCAATTTGCGAGAACTGGGTTTGATTTCTGGGTGGTGGAGGAGGAAATGGCAACCCACTCCAATATTCTTACCTGGAGAATACCCACAGACAGATGAGCCTGGTGGGCTACTATCCATGGGATTGGAAACAGTTAGGCATGACTGAGTGGCTAAGCACAGGGACACATTTTTAAGTAAAAGTTGGGTATTCTTACCCATCTTGTGAGCCATAAGATATGACAATGTGGACATAGAAGTAGGGAAGAAAAAATGTATTTATCTTCCTCTCAAATGTACTTTCAGCTACCTGAACACTGATTATACTCCTGCTCCCAATCTCAGAACAGAGCAATTTTTTCATGTTCTTCTGGAAAGTTAGAAAGAGTCACTTTGCCACCCAAAAGACATATGAACCATCTCAGCCCCTTGCGTGGTGTTCTTCTCTTTGCCACCCTCCAGACCCCTGCAGAAGTCTCCAGAATTTCTTAGGAGCCAGAACACAACCCACCAAATGATGCAAAGAGGATGCTGAGGTTTGAACTATCTTTCGTGGTAGTTCACACTTTGAGAGTTCTGTTTGACACCTTTGGGTCTCTTTCTCATCATCTGAGTCAATGCTGTTTTCTTTTCTCAATGAAGATATGGGTGAGAATAAGACACATTTCATGTTATTGGAATCCCCAGTTTCTTTAACCTACAGTCTTCAATCTGCTACAAAGATCTAGATTCTTAGTTCATTTACTTAAGGCCAGAGAACCTTGTAGCTTCCTGAATCTTTCACCTGCCTTCTCTTTCAAGCAGGAGCAACTTATAGAATCTTCCTTTCCAGAAAATGTGTACCAAGTTCCCTTCCAGAGACTGGAAGTGGTGCAAGGGTGGTGGTGTTATGGTGAGGTGTACAAAAAGACTGAGACCTAAACCAAGTGAAACTGAAAGATCCTTGCCCAGAGAAACATTTGAGATATCAGCAGATGCCTCTACAACTCTCTAGTCTCCTTTGCAAAGGTTCTTGTCTTGCATACGGTATCTTACATGAGTGGACACTTTCAGAGTTCAATAACATCAAGAGTGCCTCTTGGTAACTCGCTTTGTCGCTTTGTTCACCCACGGAAAGCCAAGGCTAGGATAAAAGCAGTAAGAAGTTCTATCCCTTCTGTGATGAGCGGCTGGAGAAGGTAGATTCCTTAGCAGTTCATGTCTCCAAAGAAGCCCTGAGTTAAGCAGAGGGTTTTAGCTATAGATAAGATAGCAAAGAGCTTAAAGTGTTATATATCACCAGTCAAAAGTGAGTTAAATAGAATTAAATCACTCTATTTAATTATATGTCAGGCTTAAAAAATAGATCACCCTAGGCCGTGAGTATAATGAGCATAGAAAACATTCAATATATTCAACTAACTTTATAGAGAATCTGATACATGCCAACTGCTTTGATGTGTATTACTTCATATATTTTTTAAAACAATAAAAGCAAGAAGCATGTGAGAAAATGTTTTTAAAGGCCATAAAGACATAAGATATTATTACTTTATTTACAAAGCTCAGAATGAGATTTACCCAGATATTGTTCCTAAATAGTATTTTTATGTTTGATGGGATTCATGCATAATAGGATTATGGATAATTGATTTTGTAAGCAAGTAAGAAAGTTTTTAAGTGACTATATCAAGAAAGTTGGGGCTTTCCTGGTGGCTCAGATGGTAAAGAATCTGCCTGCAATGCTGGAGACCTGGGTTCTGTCCCTCAGTTGGGAAGATCCCCTGGAGGAGAGCATGGCAACCCACTCCAGAATTCTTGCCTGGAGAATCCCTTTGGACAGAGGAGCCTGGAGGGCTACAGTCCATAGGGTCACAAAGAGTCAGATATGACTGAGTGACTAAGCATACATACATATCAAGAAAGTTGCTGAGGAACATAGCAGCTCCAGTGACTTACCTCAGGAGTGATTTTCCAAGTCACAATGTAGCCTTGTTCCACTTGGCTTTAACACTATTCCTATAAAGTCATAAGAATAGAAACTGGCATTCTTATTTTATAGAGGAGACAAGTGAATCCCAAGTTGTTCATGTCACATACTTAAGGTCCCACATATAGAAGAGGCTGAACCCAAACCCAGGCCTTTGACCCCAAGTGCAATCTCTTTCCCTGTCACCTTATTAAAACCAGGATGCTATGTGCTGGCAGAGGGGCAGTAGGGGCAAATCATATAGAACACAGTAGAGAGAAGAAACAAAAGGAGAATCAAAGAGCAAGTCTCAGCACGGAAACTCTGTGAACCGCATCAACAGGGTTATACCAGAATTCTACCAAAATCAACAGGATCACCTCAATATAATGTATGTTATATATAACAATATGATATAATGAAGAATATTGGTACTAGGCAAAGTGAGACTCATATTGAAATGCAAGGAGATAATGAATCACTGAAAATTAATGAGATGAGGCTCATGTTGAGTGTCATTTTATGATACAATTTTAAGAAATGGCTTTGCATGTGGAAAGAACTTAAGACATAGGGTTAGACAATTACAGTTAAGTCCCACCTCACCATTTCTTAGCCATGTCACCTTTTGCAAGGCTCACAACTTTCCAGGATTTCAGTTGTTTTTGTGTATAAAATAAGGATAACAATCTACCTTACTGGGTTTAGTGAAAAATAAACAAGATAAGGCACATGAGAGCTTGACAAGCCATAAAATTCTACGGGAGTATTAAGCAGCAAAGACCTATGACCAGTGCGTAGAGGACTTCAATCTAAGAAATTACTTTCTAAAATGTAATGTAGTCCAGTACAGAAATGGGTTCCCTCACAGTTCAGTGAGTCCTCTCTTCTGAAACTATTCAAATAGAGGATATGTTTGGAAATGGGTTCCACTTATTGGAAATACGGCAAAGGGGACTTCTACATTAGAAGAAAGTTCGCCTTATTTCTAAGACTACTTATTGACTTGAGATCTGCAATGAGTAATTTTTGGTAACTGGGGAAATTTCAGGTTTATACGTGGCAATCTTAATATACACTGTCTTCCTTCCTTCTTAAGGCCATTATAGAGGACTTATATCTATGAGAAGAACTCAAGCAGAACCTAAAGGCTGGTTGGTCCTTATGCCTTCAGCTATCAGTGAAGAGCTAGTCCTTGTTGGTACAAACCTAAGGATGTATAACAGGAAACAAGAGTTTTCTTTTTTAAAAATTTGTCTATTTTCACTTTTGGTTGGGTCTTCATTGCTGCATGGGCGTTTCTTGGGTCTGCTCTCTGGTTGCAGTGTGCGGGCTTCTCATTACGGTGGCTTCTCTTGTTGCAGAGTACGGGTCCTAGGGTGTATGGGCCTCAGTAGTTGTGGCACGTGGGCTCAGTAGTGGCAGCTCCCAGGCTCTGGAGCACAGGTTAGGTAGTTGTGGCACATGATCTTAGCTGCTCCACAGCCTGTGGGATCTTCCCAGACCAGGGATCAAACCCATGTCCCCTGCAATGGCAGGTGGGTTCTTTATCACTGAGCCATGACAGAATCCCCAAACAAGAGTTTTCTGACTCCATCACAGACTGTACCTCCTACTCCAGCATAGCAAAACCGCACTACGTAAACGGCACCACCATGCACCCAATTGCTCAGACAAAAAAATGAAAGAACTGTCACTTCCCTCATGTCCCACATCCAACCCATTAGCAAATTTGTTTAACACTAACGCCAAATTGACTCTCAATACCCTGGTTCAAGCCACTGCCCTCTCCAAACTGGAGTGCTAAAGCAGCCTACAACTGTCCTCCCAACTCAGAGGCTGTTCTTCATAAACAACTAGAGGTCACATCACTCTCTGTTTCTAGCCCTTTAAAGGCTTTCTATGACCCTTAGAATAAAATCCACACTCTTTTACAAAGTTTCCAAGGCCCTACATCATCTGGCCCCTGGTAACCTTTCCAACCAGTTTTCATCAACTCACTCCACTCCAACCATATACCAAACACACCAAACACCTTTTGGTCTTATGCCTTTGCATTTTAATTTCTCTGCTTGATGTGCTCTGAGTAGTATCCCCTCAGCACCTATCAAACAGTCCCCTCCTCTTCGCCACTCTCCACCATCTTATCTCACTTACAATTTCTTCATTACCACTTACTGTGTGTGCTCACTTGCTCAGCCATGTCCAGCTCTTTGTGACCCCATGGATTGTGGCCCATGAGGAGCCTCTCTCAGGCTCCTCTGAGAGAGGGAGACTCGTGAGATTCTGCAGGCAGGAATCCTGGAGTGGGTGGCCATTTCTTTCTCTGTGGGAATCTTCCTGACCCAGGAATTGAACCTGCATCTCTTGCCTCTCCTGCATTGGCAGGCAAATTCTTTACCACTGCACCACAAGGGAAGCCATAACTAACTAGATACTTCCTTGCTTCTTTTTTGTTGTCTATTTGCCATCTCTCCATTAGAACATGACTCCATAAGAGACTTTATTTTTTGTCATACTCATGGTATCTTGGATAGTTTCTGGTAGATGGGAGACACTAGTCAGGAAGCAACAGTTAGAACTGGAGATGGAATAACAGACTGGTTCAAAATAGGAAAAGGAGTCCATCAAGGCTGTATATTGTCACCCTGCTTATTTAACTTATATGCAGAGTACATCATGAGAAATGCTGGGCTGGAAGAAGCACAAGCTGGAATCAAGATTGCCAGGAGAAATATGCAGATGATACCACCCTTATGGCAGAAAGTGAAGAGGAACTAAAAAGCCTCTTGAAAGTGAAAGAGGAGAGTGAAAAAGTTGGCTTAAAGCTCGACATTCAGAAAACGAAGATCATGGCATCTGGTCCCATCACTTCCTGGGAAATACATGGGGAAACAGTGTCAGACTTTATTTTGGGAGGCTCCAAAATCACTGCAGATGGTGATTGCAGCCATGAAATTAAAAGACGCTTACTCCTTGGAAGGAAAGTTATGAGCTACCTAGATAGCATATTCAAAAGCAGAGACATTACTTTGCCAACAAAGGTCCATCTAGTCAAGGCTATGGTTTTTCCTGTGGTCATGTATGGATGCGAGAGTTGGACTGTGAAGAAGGCTGAGCGCTGAAGAATTGATGCTTTTGAACTGTGGTGTTGGAGAAGACTCCTTGGACTGCAAGGAGATCCAACCGGTCCATTCTGAGGAGATCAGCCCTGGGATTTCTTTGGAAGGACTGATGCTAAAGCTGAAACTCCAGTACTTTGGCCACCTCATGCAAAGAGTTGACTTATTGGAAAAGACTCTGATTCTGGGAGGGATTGGGGGCAGGAGGAGAAGGGGATGACCGAGGATGAGATGGCTGGATGGCATCACGGACTTGATGGACGTGAGTCTGAGTGAACTCTGGGAGATGGTGATGGACAGGAAGGCCTGGCGTGCTGCGATTCATGGGATCACAAAGAGTCGGACACGACTGAGCGACTGAACTGACCGAACTGAAACAGTTTTTGAATGAATGAGCTTATGCTTCCTTTCAAGTACTAGGATTTGGGGTGACACATTTAAGGAAATAACTGCAGCAAATTTGAGGGATGCTGGTGATGTCTGACACTCAATTTTAGGTATAACTTACACTGTGTGTGTAATGTAATCTCTATCCATTAGCCCCACTCTGTCAATAAAATTTGTGTACACCCAGCAACTTGTGGTAGGAGTGCCTTGAGGGCAATGCAGACGGTCCACAATAGGAGTCCTTTAGAGAACATGCACTGCCAGAATCCAGGTGAGAGCCAGGAAACCTGCTGTTAATGCCATGTGGACTGCTCAAAAAATGGAGGTCTTTCCTGAAATTTTCAGAAAACTTAGAACAACTTTTAGAACAGAAGACAACTTTCAACAGAATGTGATTGAGGTTCATGTCATTCTACTGAGAAAGAGAAGAAAGGATGACCCCATAGAGTTGAAGGGGTCTCCGAGCAAGAGAAGAGACATGCCCAGTGCACTTCTCTCGAAAGATGTACCAGGTAGAACAGTGAAGAAATGTCTCCCAGCACAGGGAAAACTAGCGACAGCAAGAAAGTTGTCATTGAGGTGATGCTTTTCTACCCTCTGGGTAAATCGTAAGGAGCAAAATACCCACTTAGCTGTCTATATTTCCAAGGCTGGTGGTTTCTAGATGAATCTCAAAGATTCCTGGCTACTATCAGTAGTTATATTATTTCTGAATGAGGTCCATTTTTGAGTCTGAAGGCCCTAAGGAATGGGCTTTAATTCAGCTTTCCTAGGACTACCTCATTCTGCCTCTGGATGATTCAAACCCCTGGAAAAGAAACACACAAATACATACACACAAAGAGAAAGTAAAAAATTGTCTCTACTAACATCAGAACTTAACCAAACTCCTTTGAAAAAATGTAATTTAACATACAATTTAACAGCACTCTTTCTTAAATAAGGACCAAGAAATGTCTAAGGCTTAACCTCCTTAAGAAAATCTTACAGTCTGGCTTTGAGGAGGCAGCTTCTCTAAGCAATTCAATGTCTTCCAATGATCTGTTGTTTCAAGTTAGTCATTCTCATAGTGATGGTCCCAGTAAAGCCTTTTTTTCTGAAAAGCTGTGGTAAGTCAAAACCTACTTCAGAGGATACAAAGTTACCACTCTAGGGGGCTAAGGGAAAAAAAAATGGTTTTCTATGGTTTTAGTTCTTTGAAAAGAAAGAAAACCTCAAACTACTGAACCAGAGGTGACCTTTTTTTTTTTAACTAAGTGTTCTACTTTGGGTTTATCATTTCATAAGGGAACAATGGCTGACTCTATTTTTGTTGAGCACATTCAAAAAGTTTTAGGGTTTTGACATCCCTTGTATTCCTGCTTACAGAAAAATAGCTAAGGAAACTGTTAGTACCTCTTCCCTGAAATGAAATAGTAAGTTACAAACTTGTCTTCAGAAAATCCTGAAGGCATCCTAGCAGAGCAGACTCAGATGCATAAAAGGACCAGTAGTGGCACCACTAGCTAATGGCATCAGGTCTCCTCCGGATGCCCAGCACCGTTCCTATTTCCTCTTTGCTCTAACACCATTATCTAGAAGGTCCCATTGACCCCTCAAAATGGTCCAGCCAACTTCCCATGACCATTAGAACCAGTTTACTTCAATGGATGAAGCCATATGAAGAAGAAACTGATGAGGAAAATGTCATTGTGAGGGTTGGGAGTACAGACAATCAGCCAAAAGAAGGGTGAATACCTCTCTTTCTCCAAGAGGTACCTGGTCAGAAACCTGACCATATAAAGCAGATTAATCAACAGAAGATTTTTAAGGAAATCAGGTGACATACTCCAACGTGCACCTTTGGTTTTGTTCATTAATTTATTCAACAAATACGTATTGAAAAAGTGAAAGTATTAATTGCTCAGTCATGTCCGATCATTTGGGACCCTATGGTCTATAGCCTGCCAGGCTCCTCTGTCCATGGAATTTCCTAGGTGAGAATACTGGAGTGAGCTGCCATTCCCTTCTCCAGGGGATCTTTCCAACTCAGGGATCGAACCCAGGACTCCTGCACTGCAGGCAGATTCCTTACTGTCTGAGCTGCCAGGGAAGAGAAATATGTACTGAGAATCTTCTAAATGACAGTTTCAGCTCTAGTTACCTAGAATTTTTCCTCCACATTCTCCCAAAAGCTCCTGGTAATTCCAAGGACCAATTAGATCTTTCTTGTTTTCTAATTCCATGAATTAGGATGCACAATTTTTTTTCATCTGTAGCCTCAAACTCTCATTGGATAATCTAGTCAAAGATGGATAAACATGCACACACATCCATGAGGCAACACAGCTATGGATTCACTACTCTGAAAAACATATCCACTGAAAGGCTTTTGCCTTATGACTAAAGTTATTTAGTCAATGAATATTTATTGAGCACCTAATATGTGCTGGCACTGAGGTAATCTGGAATACAAAGGCAAACACAACAGAAAAGGTCTTGCTTTCGGAACTTTTATCCTAACAGGAAAAAAAAAAGAAGAAACCAGATTTTTTAAGTGGTCAAATAAATAACCTAGCCAGATTCCTGGCTAAAAAAAAATGGAGCTCATGTGTGTGGAAAAAGCCTTCTCAGATGTTTGTCTCTACCAGAAAAATGAGAAATGAAGGGGAAGGTTAAAGAAAGGTTTGGGTTGATTTGTGGTTTGATTTGTCTTTTAGTGAAAGGGAATACTTGAGTATATATGTATTACATGCTAGTGGGCATTATTTCATAGACAGCTAGTTTGAAGATCCAGAAAAAAGAAGAAAAATTGTAAACAGGTAAAGCAGGGAAGAGGAAAGGAGTCTAGCACACAAATAGATGGTCCTCGTCCTCCTCCGTACTGGATGGAAGAAAGAGATCATTCAGACGCAGGTGGGTTTGTGTTTCAGTGGTAGAAGTGAGATTCCATGGTGGGAGGAGGGGATGTGGTTGGTTTACAAGAGGAAAAGACATGATGTAATTGTCTCAAACAGTGAAAAAAAAAAAAAATGCCCATGAAGAAACTGAAGAAAAAGTGGTGGGCCTTTGAATGCTGATTTGAAATCTCTGATCACTAATAAAAAGCAGTGGTTCTCAACCAGGAGGGACTTTGTCTCCTCACTCCCAGCCTGGGGACATTTGACCTCATTTGGTGATATTTTTGGTTATCACACATGGCGGGAGGGGAATACTACTGGTATCCAGTGGGTAGAAGGCAGGGATACTGCTAAACATACTACAATGTACAGGCAGGACAACCCTCACAAGAAAGAATCAGCCAGCTCAGAATGTCAACAGAACTGAGCTTGGGAAACCCTGACATAAAGTGATGTCATATTTATGTATAGACCATCTCGCAAAAGTTACATAAGGAGACAGTGCTGTTCCTTGTGGGCAGAGGTAGAGCCACAGGACAGGATGAGAAGAGGACTTGCTTTCATCCTATGTCTTCACATACCTTTTACAATTTGTACTATGTGTATGTATTACCTATTCAAATCAATCAAAAGACAGAAATAATACACTGATAGATAAATAACTGATTGGCTGATTTAAGCAGATGATAGATAAAAATAAAATGAAACTAATCAATCAGTTTGAGTTATTTTTCTCCAGCAACATCCAGCTGCTAGGATGCCAGCTTAAAGAAAACGAGATTTTCCAAGAGGAAAATAGTGACTGTAACAGAGTATTTTGGAGTGCAAGGTCTCTCCAAGGTACTGATTGCAATGACAGATCATGGAATCTAAGTTGAATAGAGAAAAGAGTGAAGATAAAGAAGGAGCTGATAGATAAGCGAGAAAATGATACTATTTATTAACTGAGTGTCAAATATGGAAAAATATATATTTTAAGAGAGAAGATGTTGGACCAAATTGAGTTGGAATTATAGGAGATTGTGTTGTGAAAATAAGGTGCGGAAATCAAATTCTAACAGAAGTGTTATTTTTAACAGTGACAAAGTATAAGGAGAAGTGATGGTAATGAGCATTTGGACAAAATAGGAAAAGGTCATTGTGACTGACCAAGGTGAGAAGGCAAGAAACAGGTGTTTGGATGGATCTCTCAGATTTGTAGCTTCTTCTAGAATGAAGTACCTCCCCTTATTAATGATGGCAGACACTATTTTTGACATTCCACTATGTATTAGATACTTTATGTACGTATCACCCCCCTTTTGTCCAAAAAAGGTCAAGTGACCTGCATAGTTATTAAGTAGAGGAACAAAGATTCAAATTTAGGTTTTTAGGCCCAAAGTCTATGCCCTTTCCATCGTGCCCTGTCTCTGCCACCAGGAAAAGACAAACCGTCATCAAATCTATGGGAAATAGGTGAGCTTAACACTGGCAATAATATTGGTAATAGAAACTCTAGGTAGTAGAAGCAAGAAGGGAAAGAGAATATAGTAAGGAGAGGAGAGCCTGGCAAAGATGCAAAGGTCTGCCTCGTAACTCTTCTCACACTAGTAAATTCTTCTTTAAGTGGGCTTAAGTCATAACGAATGAGGAAGCCATGGAGAAAAGAAATAATAAGGAAAAGATACAAACCTCAGTGATTTCCAAATAGAACACTCACAATGCCTACCTATATTATAAAATACAGTTTTTGTTATGGGTATTCTTTTCATTAAAAATGTACAAAATACATATAAATATAGTTATATTATGGGAAAATGGCATTAACAACAGACAATCAAAGAGCTTTGAGGACTATTAGAGTTGGTTACCAAAAAGCATTCAAAATCTACCACCAAATGCAGCCCATATTCTAATATGCCCTTCCCAATTCCCACGTTCTTTCTACTTATGTAACTCTCTAGTCACATACTCACACACACACACACCCCCCCCTACAATTGCACTGGAAATATACATGCTGTATAGGGAGTGTACTGAGTTCCCCAAAGATTTCTTTTGCTTCTCTGTTAACATCAGCTGATGGCTCAGACTGTACATCTAGAAATGAAGATGCTGCCAGTGGGATGCTGGCCTTTCAGTCTCTTTAGCTTATCATGCAAGCCTGGTCCTCTTTTCCCATCCCTTATACATTCATGTCACATCCATATACATGAAAGACAGCCTCCTCTGAGGTAGACAGTAGACCCACCCCAAGAGGTGAGTTAAAAGGTGCCATTTTCAATGTGTCCAAATACACTAGGCCGCTTAAGACGAGTGTAGCTGCTGGCATAAGCAACTGGTAGTCACTTTTCCCTGCCTTTGCGTCTCCACATGGCAGCCCAGAGTTTCATGTTCGTTACTCATAGTCCTCCTCCTGTCTGGCTGTGGGCCTTTAAGGAACTGTGGACCTGCTGGACTCCGCAGTCTCAAGATCCTCTTGGTTCATGTCTTCTCTCATGGCCTCAAGTGGACTTAAGAAAACTCTCATTCAAGACAATATTCTCAGGGCCTGAAACAGGGAATCATACTGGAGAGAATCCCAAAGTGCTTTGCTTAGAGTTTATATAAGCCAAAAAATGTCTTAGATTCCTCAAAACTGACCAGAGAGAGTTCAGACACATTGACATACAAATGATCAGCACTGGTGAGATTGAATACAGCCCCCAGGTAGCTGCTGCGGGCCCACATCTTGCCAGGAGTGCAGTAGTTCATCATCTTCCCCTCCATCAGCACCATGTCCTGGGGGTACCTAAAGTTCCTGGAGTAGACCTTGTGGCTTAGGGGCTGGTTGTTGCAGGACTGACCCCGGAAGTACACTTTGGAATACACAAAATACAGCCCAGTTTCATTGATCACAAGGCTGCCCTTCTTGTACTTCACCCCAGAGACCAGGGCAATTCCATAGGTGTCTTCCCATTCCAAAGGGATGGATCTTGAGTTGGGCTTGCCTGAAATCAAACGAGAGAGGAGCTTTCAGCCAGGAATGCTCATGTATCCCACAGACCAAGCTTTCAAGGCAAAACTGTGGACCATTCCTTGAGCAAGTGCTTTTTCCCCAAATGACATAGAACTGGGTGATGGGTCAGACCTGACCTATTACTGAACTTCTTCAGCACGTTTATCAAATTGACTCCCTCAATTTTATCATCCACACAACTGGGACAATAACATATGTTTCTAACCAACTGCAGTGAGAAAAGACTAGGATGATTTTAGCTCTCTGGAACAGAGATTCTATGAACAGAGGTTCAGAACTAGCATACAAATTGCTAGAGTTTGAGTCTCTTCATGAGAGTAGAAGTCAAATCCAAGGCACTCTGAAGTTCTAAAGTTGGAAAAGACCTTAGGAATCATCTAGTCCAACTCTTTACCTACACGAAAGATTCTTCAGTATGGGCAAGAATCCCCTTTCCTTTGTATCTGTACAGCATGGTGTACATACCTACTTCAAGCAGAGAATGCTGGAAATATTGCTTTCATACCTGTCTTTCCCTATTAAATTGTAAGCTCCTTGAAGGCAGGAGCCATGTGTGATTCACCTCCACGTGGCCCAGGTTTGGCACACAGCACGTGCTCAAGAAATATCTGTTGATCTAAACTGGATCATTTTACAGCCTCTGCTGACATAGTTTCAGGGACAGCAGCATGCCAGTTTCTGCGATACTCATCCACTTTGCAGATCTTGTGGACTTCACACTGACAGCGCCCCCACTGTCTTGCTATCAAATCATGTCACTCCACTGCACGACCATGTGTGCCAGGGCCTGGCCTCCCTTCTCCTATTTCTGCTCATGGACAGAGAAAACCTCTCCCAGAAAACCAGGGCAACACATATTGAAATAATTCACTGTTCACTATCTCCCCAGCTCTCACCTCTTGAACCTGTGCCCCAAATTCCCTAAGGGTCCTTGGAGTGAGTGAAGAGAGTGAGCTCCTTATGAGCAGGGATCATGTCATAAGAACCTCCATTTCTCCAGCTTAGAGCAGGGCCTTGCCTAGAGCCGCCCTGTGTGTGTGTGTGTGTGTGTGTGTGTGTGTGTGTGTGTGTGTGTGTGTGTGTGTGTCTGTGTGTGTGTCTGTGTGTCTGTGTGTGTGTGTGTCTGTGTGTGTGTGTGCATGTGTGTGGTGCTGGCGTGACTAGAGAGACGTGACTACTCTTGGGTTTCAAATACTGTCACTGGAAAGTATCAGCTCCCTCAGAGCTCAGTCACAGAAACCACCCAGCTACTCTGCTTTCTGCCAAAGGTTTTCCCAAGATGGCCCTCCAGATACAGACCTGTTAAATGAGCCGCTTTTTTCAGTTCCTTTTTCTCAGAGGGTGGACTGGGGTGACCTGTATTACAGAGAGATGAAGGATACATGTCAAAGTGACATAACTACTATTCTTTTTTGTGGGACTCTAAACAGGGCATTTAAATAAAAGATACTTTTAAAACATAAATGGCAACAGTCTAACATACACTAATCATTCAAGTCCAAACTGTAGGACTTACAGCAGCCTATATTTCAGAAACAGAGAGGTAAAAAGGAGTCAAATTAAGACAGACATGCATAAATTATAAATTACAAAGCAATAAAAAGGTTGGTTTATAAAGACCTGCCATATAAGTTACTGCATTTATAACTCCCAACAATCCTTTGAGGTAGAGATTACTGTCCCATCTTACAGATGGCAAAATGAGCTTGAAAGCTGGGTGACTTGTCCAAGAAGATCCGCTAACTCAGTGTCAGAGTGGGACCAACACTCAGGTCTCCTGAGTCCAAATCCAGGGCCCTTGCATCTCTGGCTCTGCTGCCCTCAGGACTACAGGACAAGAGTTGAAGAAGACTGCGAATGTCCAGGCCACCAGGTCTTCCCCAGTGGCATTCTACAGTTGGCCCCAGGTTAATTACTCTAAGGTCTCAAACACCTCGAATGACTCCTCATTAAACATGTAATTGCACACAGGTGTTCCCCACCACATGACGTCTGCTCATCTGTCCAGCCTCCTCGGGCTTACTCACCCACACTGGACACTGCCACACAAGAGTTCTGAGCACACCCAGCCTCCCTGCCTCTGTGCTTTAGTCCGTGCTGTTTTTCCTGCCTGGAATGCCCTCCCAAACTGATCTCTGTGTCAAATTCCTATTGACACTACAAACACCATCTAAAATATCTCTTTTCTTGGAAAACCTTCCCAAGCCTTTCTAATTGAATATGATTTTTCCCTCCACTGAAACCTGGAAGCACTCTGGCGTCACCCTATTTTGTTGGTTCTGACTCACCTTCTTTTTAATGGTAACTGTATGACTGGTTTTACTCCTCCAAATAAATGGCAAATTCCTTACTATATGTTTAATCTACCAGAGTAATTAGCTCAGTTTCTAACCCAGGGCGTGCTATCAGTACATGTTCACTATTAATTTAAACTGATAGATTTAAAATAGACAACAGTTCTCAAAATAGATACTATTTCTCTGACTTGAGATATTTCAGTGGAATAGCACTACCATTTGGCTAATAAATTCAGCTAACTTAGACTTTGAATAAAAGTTGCATAGACGAGTGCTCATCCACATCAGGCTCCTCACAGTTAGCCTGTAAAACTCCATGTGGTTTGCAGATGCTCCCACCAGCTGAGGCCATGATGTGAGCAGTCATTCCCTCTGTAGCTGCCCAAGACCGCACACCATGAATGAGGTGTTAGCGAACAGGAAAGGCAAAACTGAGTCTCTTCTATATTCCTATACCACAACCATCTGTGCAGCTATCTGGCATTCAGCCATAAACTGACAGGAAATGGAACAGAGAACCACACGTTGTCTATCTTTATATCCCTCGCAGTGTTGGTCTCATAGAAGGTACTCAATAAAAATACCTGCTGGATAAATGCTGGACTAAACAAAGGAGAAATATACCCTACACTTTTGATGATGACTGTTTCCTGCCATTGGGTCTTTGCACACGCCATTCTCAGTGCTGGACTGCTCTTCCCAGCCGCCCACCCCCCCCCACCCCAACACACATACACACACCCATGTTAACAACATCTCCTTAGGGGGGACTTTCCAGACCACTCTATCTTAGGTTGCATTTAGCACAGCTTGAAAGTATGTTGTCTGTTTGCTTGCTTTTGTTTGTTTCTCTAGCATGCTAAGAGCTCCATGAGAGCAGGCCCCTTGTCTCTCTTGTTCTGTCGTCACCCACTAACCCTACACTCAGCCTGGCATACAGGAAGCACTCCAAGAACACTTGTGAATGAATAAAAGATTCAATGAGTTAACTGTGGGAAAATGACAGTGAACCAAATAAGAAAGTTTAAATAATCTACAGTAGTAAGTACCTCCCAGTTAACCTGTTGGAGTATAAGTCCTTCTAGATGCTTACTAAGAATATGAAAATATGTATATGTATTTAAAGAGTGAATATTAAACTAAATACACTGTTTTATAACTTGTCTTCTTATCTAACAATATGGACTACACAATCTCTATGACATTAAATGTCCTTCTTGTATACAATTTTAGTTGCTGCATATTATGCGCGTGTGAATACACTGTAATGTGTTTAATTAATTTCCTATTGAGTGGCATTTAACTTTCTCCTAAGTGGTTGATTAGAAATAGTCTACTAAGCAAGTGGTGAACATCCTTATTGTAAATTTTCAGGCACATTTTATTTTCTTTAGATAGCTTTAGTGATGAGATTACAAGGTAAATTAACAGTATTAATCCTTTGATATATTTTTCCCAACTGCTCTTTAGAGAAGGTATAGCAATTTACACGCTCACTGACTGTCACTAAGCAGATCCTTTTCACTCACATTTTTTGCCAGTTGGGCTTTATTTTTTCAAACCTCACTAATTAGATGGGTCAACCTAGGTATCCCCCTTTTTAAAATTTGCATCTCTTATCTCATTAGTAGAGTTGCTAATTTGATTTCTATGTGATAACACACCAATTTCTGGCCCATCTGGTTTGGTCTAAGGAAGATACTTAATACTTGTTAGTGGGACAGGTTGACCTGACTCATCTGCTAACTTGATTTTTAATCACTAAAAGGACTCTAAAGAGTGTTGAAAGATGAGTAATTTGGTACCCATTTTACCAGCCACATTTCACTGATCTTCAAAGCTATTTTACTTTAGAAATCCTCCAGAAGCTTTATTCTTCCAACGAACATTTGTACTCTGCTTGGGTACATCTGGAATTTCTCTTTACAGGTTCATACCCAGAATTAGAAACCAGAGGACCCTACCAGTATCTCCTACAAGAGCCTACCTGCTAGGGCAATAGGGTGACTTGGTTTCTCGGGCACAGCCTGAGAACTTGGAGCGGGCTTCCCCAACTAGATGACCAGTGCTGTCTTCTCTTTGCAGAGGCATCTTGCCTGTCGTCCTTATTTCTCATTCCATGCCCATCAGAGATAGATAGGAGTAGGAGTTTCCCTGTGTCACAGGGCCGGAGCACACACTGGTAAGAGCTGGAGGTGGCAAGTCATCAGGAGCCTGAGCTCCTTCTCAGCCCCATTCCACAGCAGAGGTCTTGGGCACATTACTAATCCATCTGGTGTTTTGCTTCTCTTCTGAAAGGTGAGATGACTGGACCAGATGTTCTCTAACCTCCTTTCCATCTTAGTTTAACGAGTATTCTAAATCCACAGTTTCCAAAACTATGTCCTGAAACTTTAGGAGGCTGATGTTCAACATTGTCATCTTCCTGTCCTGAATTTCACACAGAGGATTTCCCTTTATTATCAAAAGTAGCGCATGATTGTCTCTGAGTGAAGTGGGACCACCCTCTGAAAAATGCCTAACGTCTTCCTCCAAGCTTTCCAGCGGCTGCAAAAGAACCACCCTAATGTGGATGACTGGTTGCCCACTCTTTAAAAGCTTAAATATAACCTATTAAAATTTTAAATCAGGTCTGACTCTTAAGTAATTTTTTTTTTTTTTTTGCTATTGCTAAGTCACTTCAGTCATGTCCGACTACGTGTGACCCTATAGACGGCAGCCCACCAGGCTCCCCCATCCCTGGGATTCTCCAGGCAAGAACACTGGAGTGGGTTGCCATTTCCTTCTCCAATGCATGAAAGCAAAAGGTGAAAGTGAAGTCACTCAGTCATGTCCGACTTAGCGACCCCATGGACTGCAGCCTACCAGGCTCCTCCATCCATGGGATTTTCCAGGCAAGAGTACAGAGATTAAATAGGAGAGCAAGGATCTTTCCCAGCAACAGCTATGTCTGTCTGCATCTTCCCTTCTCTCCTGAGGAGCTATAGCCACTGCCCTGTACATGGGAATCAGGAGGCCTGAGGAAGGGGGCAGGCCTGGAGCCAGCTGCTTGGGGTGTGGGGGGTGGGCAAAGGTCCAGGGTTGTACACGTGTGTTTCTCTTTCCAAATTCAAGCAGAAATTAGTTTTGAATTTTTCTGTGATACTTAACTAATTTTGAACAGTTAAACTCACTTCATATTTTAGGGCAGTTTCAAGAACCAAAATGACAAGAGATTTCAGAATTGGTTAGGATTTCTCTTCTACAGTCTATATATGCCTAAGAATAAGGTGGAATTCAAGGTACTCCTTCAACACGGTCGGTGCTGAGGACTGTTTTTAGAAACTCAATGTGCAAGCATAAAAAAACTCACCTATTTGCTTCTCCACAGATGATGCTGTATGCTTCTGGCTGGTGGACTGGCAAAAGAGAAAAGATATATAATAACTAGATAGCACATTCAAAAGCAGAGACATTACTTTGCCAACTAAGGTCCATCTAGTCAAGGCTATGGTTTTTGCAGTAGTCATGTATGGATGTGAGAGTTGGACTGTGAAGAAGGCTGAGCACCAAAGAATTGATGCTTTTGAACTGTGATGTTGGAGAAGACTCTTGAGAGTCCCTTGGACTGCAAGGAGATCCAACCAGTCCATTCTGAAGGAGATCAACCCTGGGATTTCTTTGGAAGGAATGATGCTAAAGCTGAAACTCCAGTACTTTGGCCACCTCATGCGAAGAGTTGACTCACTGGAAAAGACTTTGATGCTGGGAGAGATTGGGGGCAGAAGGAGAAGGGGATGACCGAGGATGAGATGGCTGGGTGGCATCACTGACTCGATGGATGCGAGTCTGATTGAACTCCAGGAGTTGGTGATGGACAGGGAGGCCTGGCATGCTGCGATTCATGGGGTCGCAAAGAGTCGGACACGACTGAGCGACTGAACTGAACTGAACTGATGAAGTTCTTTAAGCAAAGGAAGAAGAACTGTCAAATAAACTAAGCACTGGAAAGGGAATCTAAGCACCCAGAACCTCTCCTAACTCAGACTCTGGCCAAGCAATTGTGCCTGTCCATGCCTCAGTTTTGTGATTTGAAATAGTTCTAATAATTTTAAGCACTTTCAAGGAAATTTAGTTTGTGCATTTGAACAAATTCACTTCTCAGATGCCAAGTCCCTTTCCTTTCTTGAATCGAGTATGAGGTAGGTAGTAGAGTTCTTCCTTTCTCAGATGATCAGCCAACTGATCATCTGCCAGTCCTGATTTGATCCTGATCCCTCCCAAGATAGAAAATATTCCTTCCACCCATTTGAGCCCCCATTTCTCTGCAGGCGGAACAGGATGGCTAGGGTGATTCATTTCTAAGACAGGAAGAAAGGATTGAGAAGTATGCTGCAAGCCGTGTGTGGTCCATGTGGATTTCTGTCGCCCTCCTCCCCCACTGCAGCAGAGCAGTCTCACCCCACCCCCTACCTCCGCACATTCCAGGCTGCGGCAATCCCCCAGGCAGCTTACCTCTCTGAGTTCGGCCAACTCCTTCTGTAGGTGGAAGAGCTGAAATATCCCCAGCCCCAGTCCAACCAGGGCCACCAGAACCATGAAAAACATCACAAGGAGACACAGGCCTGTGTTGTGGCCCCTCCTCTTCTTCAGAGGTGGTGGCGGTAGTGGAGGCAGGGGTGGCGGTGGCGGTAGTGTTGGGGGTGGCGGTGGTGGTGGCCTCCTTTGCCCCGGCCTTCCTGGCGCTGAGGACGGACGGGGGAAGACTGGTCCTGGAGAGGCCCAGGGGGAGCTGGCACTGCTGTCCACCCAGAAGATTGGGGGGTATGGGTAATTCAAGGGCTGCTGCATGGTATCCAGTGCCTCAGGCCAGCCCCCAGCCAAGGGTTTTCCTCTTCCTCAGTCGTGCGGAGGCCCAGGTGTCAAGGGCCAGACTCCTATTTCTGACTGCTCATGAGAAGGAAGCCGGTTCTCTCTTTATAGAGTTTCCAGGACCAAGGGAAACACCTCTCTTTCGTTCTCTCTTTCTGCTTCTCAAAGAGACACCCACTCACTCTGCATCTGAACCTGAGAAGCTTCAAGAAGCTCAGAGCAAACCCCCCGGAAGTTTCCGCCCACAACTTTCTGATGAAAGCTTTCAAAACCCCAGTCGCTGCTGCCCTGCTCCCTGAAAGGCTGGTAGGGTGGGCTCGTCGTCCTCAGGCCCTGAGAGAGGGGGTAGCGTCAGCACAGCTCTGTAGGCTCCGGCCGCTGTTCAGCTACAAGGAGAGTGGCCTGTGGGGCGAAAGCACCGAGTCACGGCCAGAGGAGCCACTTCTGTGTCTTACCTTTGGCAGGAGGGAATCACCCCCTGCTGCCATCCCTCCCCCACACCCAAGTACTGTTTACCCTGACACAGCAAAGCACCGTAGTTTACAGGTTACAAACTTGCCCGCCTACTCTATAATAGATCAGAGATTGCAAACCAGTGGCCATATGCCTCACAGAGCCCTCAGACCTGCTTTGCTTGTGCCTTATAATGCTGTTTATGTCTATTTACCATCCTCCTCAAAAAACGGGATAGTCCATAATGCAGACATTCATCTCTGTTTTGCTGAGCCTAGAATTTAGGCCAGAAAAGCACAAGATAAACAAACCACAGATGCCTGGGGCAAAAGATTACCGTTGAGACTCACAGTGGACTGCTGTTATGGACTGAATAGTGTTCTTCCAAAGTGTAAGCACCGAATCCCAATCCCCAATGCAATTGTATTTGGAGATAATGCCTTTAAGGTGTAATTAAGGTTAAATGAGGTAGTCTGAGTGGGACCCTAATCCAACATGATTAATGTCCTTATAAGAAGAGGTAGAGGGCTCCCTTGGTGGTCCAATGGTTGAGAATCTGCCTTGCAATGCAGGGGACACATATTCCATTCTTGCTCTAGGAAGATCCCACATGGCATGGGGCAACTAAGCCCTGCAGCTGCAACCACTGAACCCACGTTCCCTAGAGCCCATGCTCTACAAAGAGAGAAGTCACGGCAATGAGAAGCCCGTGCTTGTCTACAACTAGAGAAAGCCCACACACTGACAAGGAGCCAGCATAGCCAAAAATAAAGAAATAAACACTTCCTGAAAAAAAGAAGAAGAAGCGGTAGAGACAGCAGGGAGGCATATGTACACAGAAAAGGCCAAGTGAGCACACAGCAAGAAGGTGGTTATCTGTAAACCAAGAAAAGAGGACTCAGGAGAAACCAGCCCTACTGACACTTTGATCGTGGACTTCTATCATCCAGAATTGAGAAAACAAACTTTTGTTGTGTAGGCCATTCAGAAAAATTGGGATAGTCCATATATGTTATAGTCATATTGGGTTTTGAAACACTAGAATATTGGGCAGTCTGGAGGCCCTGTCTGCAAACCCAGTCAGCTGGAGTTGGGCCACTGCTGCAGCTCTCAAGGGCAGGACATGGGTGTGCCAGGCTGCCTGGCTTGCACACCCTCCACGTGTTTCCCATGAAACTCACTGTGAGAAATGGCCTTCCTGGGCCCTTTAGGCACCTCTGTTATGGTTGTCAACATGTGTTGGATCATGGAGAAAGCAAAGGAGTTTCAGAAAAACATCTATTTCTGCTTCATTGACTACCCTAAAGCTTTTGACTGTGTGAATTACAACAAATTGGAAAATTCTTAAAGAGATGGGAATACCAGACCACCTTACCTGCCTCCTGAGAAAGCTGTATGCAGGCCAAGAAGTAACAGGTAGAACCAGACATGGAACAACTGACAGCTTCAAAATTAGGAAAGGAATATGACAAGGCTGTATACTGTCACCTTATATGCAGAATACATCATGCGAAATGCCGGGCTGGAGGAATCATAAGGTGGAATCAAGATTGCCAGGAGAAATATCAATAAGCTCAGATATGCAGATGATACCACTCTACTGGAAGAAAGGAAGAGGAACTAAAGAACCTCTTGGTGAGGGTGAAAGAGGAGAGTGAAAAAGCTGGCTTAAAACTCAACATTCAGAAACTAAGACCATGGCATCCAGTCCCATCACTTCATGACAAAGAGAAGGGGGGAAAGTGGAAACAGTGACAGGTTTTATGTTCTTGGGCTCCAAAATCACTGCAGACAGTGATTGCAGCCATAAAATTAAAAAACCCTTGCTCCTTTGAAGGAAATCAATGACAAACTTAGAATATTAACAAGTAGAGATATTATTTTGACAACAAATGTCCATATAGTCAAAGATATGGTTTTTCTAGTAATCATGTACAGACGTGACAGTTGGGTCATACAGAAGGCTGAGTTGAAGAATTAATACTTTCAAATTGTGACACTGGAGAAGACTCTTGAGAGTCTGGATGTTGGGAAAGATGGAAGGCAAAAGGAGAAGAGGATGGTAGAGGATGAGATGGTTAGACAGCATCACTGACTCAATGGACATGAATTTGAGCAAACTCCAGGAGAGAGTGGAGGACAGAGGAGCCTGGTGTGTTGCAGTCCATGGGGTTGCAAAAAGGAAGACACGACTGAACAACAACAACAAAACAACAAAAGAGATCATTTGACTTAATTTCAATATATAATAATTAAAAGAAGAGAAATCTAAACAATAGAGAAAAATAACAGCATATATATCACCAAACTGGGCTGACCTCTATTCAGACTTGAACAGTGCTGGGAAGTGCTTCATTAACAGCAATCTGGAGTCCCAGTTGGGAAAGGGTCCTGGGCAGTGCGTCCACTCCATGGGCGAGACTCCAAATTGCAGTTTCAAGGGCTCCCACTTATAATCCCAGGCTGCAAACTGATACCATCATCAATTTGCACTTAAAAATGTGGCTACGGTTTTCGTAACTTTTCAACTGTGGTGTTGGAGAAGACTCTTGGGAGCCCCTTGGACACCAAGGAGATCAAACCAGTCCATCCTAAAGGAAATCAGTCCTGAATATTCATTGGAAGGACTGAAGCTGAAGCTCCAATACTTTGGTCACCTGATGCGAAGAACTGACTCATTTGAAAAGACCCTGATGCTGGGAAAGATTGACGGCAGGAGGAGAAGGTGTCAACAGAGGATGAGATAGTTGGATGGCATCACCAATTCGATGGACATGAGTTTGAGTAAACTCCAAGAGTTGGTGATGGACAGGGAGGCCTGGCGTGCTGCAGTCCATGGGGTCACAAAGAGTCGGACACAACTGAGCGACTGTTTCACCTTGTGCATTTTAGGGTTTTGTTGGGCCCTGGGGTGGGTTTTGTTGACCCTCAGGGGCTTGAGAATTCCAAGACCTGCTCCCTTTCTTATCTAAAGTTCTGCCTTACTTGCTGTGCATGCAGGCAGGCATGGAATCTGGGCAGTGTCCAGGCAGGTGAGAAGCTGGTCAGAAGCCTGTTCTGCTTTCGAAGCCTAAACAAGACTTCCTCCATTTTAATTTTCCTAACATGGCACAATGTTCTCATTCTTTTACAGGTGGGCAGAGTTAACTTGCTTTTAAGTTCACATATGGGTTTCTTCATAGGCAAAAAAACCCCAGTAAGTTTATAATCAAAAAACATAATTTTAAGAGTTCCACCTTATGTACAACCAAAACACAACCCTTAAAGTATCCTGAAGTAATTCTTAATAGCAGTTGTATAGAATCATATTTTTAAACTATAAAAATTTTCCTGAGAATGGCAAAGATTCATATCAATGTATGAGGAGGCTAGATAAATGGTTAGGATTGTGCGCTTCTGTTGTGAGACTTCCTGAGTTCAAATGCCAGCTTTTGCACTTGTTAGTTATGTGAGCTGGACACGTCACTTTCCCTCCTCTGTGCCACAGTTTTCTTATCTATAAAAATGGGCATGATGGGACTGGATGCTATGATCTTTGTTTTTTGAATGCTGAGTTTCAAGTCAACTTTTTCACTCTCCTCTTTCACTTTCATCAGAGGCTCTTTAGTTCTTCTTTGCTTTCTGCCATAAGGGAGGTGTCATCTGCATATCTGAGGTTATTGATATTTCTCCCAGCAATCTTGATTACAGCCTGTGCTTCATCTAGCCTGTCATTTCGCATGATGTACTCTGCATATAAGTTAAATAAGAAGGGTGACAATATACAGCCTTGACATACTCCTTTCCCAATATGGAACAAATCTGTTGTTCCATGTCCAGTTCTAACTGTTGCTTCTTGACCTGCATACAGATTTCTCAGGAAGCAGGTCTGGTCATCTGGTATTCCCATCTCTTTAAGAATTGTCCACAGTTTGTTGTGATCCACACAGTTGAAGGCTTTGGTATAGTTAATAAAGCAGAAATAGATGTTTTTCTGGAACTCTCTTGCTTTTTCAATGATCCAGCTGATGTTGGCAATTTGATCTCTGGTTCCTCTGCCTTTTCTAAAACCAGCTTGAACATCTGGAAGTTCACAGTTCATGTACTATTGAAGCCTAGCTTGCACAATTTTGAGCATTACTTTGCTAGTGAGTGAGATGAATTCAATTGTGTGGTAGTTTAAACATTCTTTGGCATTGCCTTTCTTTGGGATTGGAATGAAAGCTGACCTTTTCCAGTCCTGTGGCCACTGATGAGTTTTCCAAATTTGCTGGCATACTGAGTGCAGCACTTTCACAGCATCATCTTTTAGGATTTGAAATAGCTCATCTGGAACTCCATCACCTTACTAGCTTTGTTTGTAGTCATTTGTAGTTGCAAATGACTCTAACTGGTTTACATAAATGCTCTTCATTCTGTAATAATTTAGACTCTTGTAAACTTATGGAACTCTCTTTATTTCTGATAGTGTGCCTATTGACTTCTGGGGTTTTCTTTCCAATATACATAACATTATTAGTGGATAAAATGATAAATTCTAATCTCCCTTTCTAATCCTATGCCTCATTCTTTTACTTTTCTTTTTGGATTGTCCCAAACCTCAAGAACTATATAAAACATTAATTGTGATTATGGGTATCTATCTCTTGTCCCTAATCACAGAGAAACTGTTCTAAAGTTTCTCACAATGATGTTTTTTCTAAGGTTTCGTTTTTAATATATAACTCTGTCAATAAAGTTTCCTCTTATATCATCAGAATCTCATCAGCACACAGATGGAACAGAATTTAGGATAGCTTGAGAAGGACTTAGCAAAAAGGACAACCATATAAGTAAGGTGTAGGGAAATAAAAAAGAAAACAGTATACTCTTCTAGCACTAGAAGGAACAGGATTGTTATGACCACTAGTTAAGAAGAATGATGAGTTATTGGAACCTAAGAAGGGCAGACTTGTATGGAGAAGACAGCCTAACAGGACTTGTGACTTCGAGTCAAGAATTGCAGCCAGTCCAAGGTGTACCTGGAGAACAACTAACTATCCTACTACAAGAGCTTCCCTGGTGGCTCAGCTGGTAAAGAATCCGCCTGCAATGCAGAAGACCTGGGTTTGATCCCTGGATTGGGGAGATCCCCTGGAGGGAAAGGCTACCCAGTCCAGTATTCTGGCCTGGAGAATTCCATGGACTATGCAGTCCATGGGGTCGCAGAGAGTCGGATACAACTGAGTGACTTTCACTTCACTTTCACTACAGGATAGCTCCTTCTCTTCTGCTGGAGCTTCCCATTAGGCAAATTCAATCAGAAGCCAGAGGGCAAGGAAGTCCATTGAAGTAGTCCACAGAAGGTGAATTCACAGAAGAGAGAGCAAACTATAGCCCCATTCCCTACTACCACCTTTGTCATGTTCCTGCTGCCTAGAATTTTAATTCTGGGTTGTGAAGGATCCTTACAGTTCCTTTGTACTAGTATTTAAATGGTAATTTAGCTGGATATACATTTCAAAATCTGACATTTTTTCCCCCAAAGATTTGCAAGTAAGATTCCTTTCAAAATTTCTATCTACTTTCTTGATGCTTTGAAGTTTTCAGATCTCTTCCAGCTCAGTAATACATCCAATACATTCTTCAGCTATATCTTTTCTAAAATTTAACAAATTCATTAAGATTTTTATTTCAACTATAACATTTTTTCAAATCCAATATTTCCCACCAGTTCTTCTTTGAATTGTTTTCCTTGATTAATGTTGTCGGTATTTTACCTTCGTTATTTTTGGAAGGTATTTCTCATGCTTATTTTAAACTCATGTTCTATGGTCTGTTAATTTTCTTTGCCTGCTATAACTTGTTTAGTGTTGTCTTTCTTTTAGAGCACTGTGTTCCTCATATGTCTGATCATTTTTCCTTGCGAGCTTACACATTCCTGTGAGTTTCAGTTCTCATGGAGCATAATGTGAAACATGTGTGTGGGAGCTAGAGGGAGGGAGAGGTGGAGGTGGCTAAAGCCCAGGAATCCAGGAGTAATTCATGCCCTTCCTAGTCAGCTTACAGAGTTGGCAGTGTGTCCCTCCTTAGGAGGAAGAGCCTCTGGCATTATAATCTGGGGTAAATCATCCCCTGTTTGTCACCTACCTTGCCAAGTAAAATCTACCAAGGGTCTGCCTAACATTGCTCTTTTTTTTCAAGAGATTTTCTTCCTCAGCTGGAGTCATTTATCTATACCTGCTGTTGTCTCCTCCTCCCCATCCCAGCCAGATTCCAGCACTATATTGATATTTCCCCCAGTGCTTCTGGGCATCCACTGTTGTTTATCTGCCTCAAAATGACAACCAAGCAAGATAGGAAAGAGAAACACAAGAATCGTAAAGCTCTGGCCTGGCCCATCTCCGTGTGGCATCTGACCCTCTTCTCCCCTGAGCTGCTGTAAACGTACACACACATGTGCACTGAGATGCAGCCACGCCTTCTGCTCCCCTCAAGACCTTCTCAGGTTGATATTAGTTTCTCAGGCCCATCAAGACACTGCCTGTTTCTTGGAGTTGTTTCAAGGGTCAGAGTCAGAAACCCATGTTCATAAGTCATCTTGTCAGCTCTGCTATATTCTTTACATCCATTGCCTCCAGTGTTATTGTGAGGATTAATTAAATGAGTTGATTCACATGAGGCACTTAGGAGAGTCTGGAATACAGTACATGTTTTACAACTGTTAGCGGTAATTATTATTTATCATCATCATCATTAATATGCAGAATAAGTCTATGAAAATGAGTATATTATTTTTATAGATGAATAATTAGATTCAGAGAAGAAAAGTAAACCTGGCAAGAGGTTGAGCCAGGCTTCAGTCACATTTATGTCTATTTGATCTGCAAAGAGTGTGCTCTTTCTGTTCTTTTTATCGGTGGCCCTTTTCTACTCCCACTTCACAATCTGATCAGCTCAGGAATATCTGTAAGATACTGAAGGCTTTTGAACTCACTTCAGGAGATGGACGATCATAACTTTCTCTGTGCTTCAATTTGATCTCCTGTCTCTAAGATAAAGGTAACTTTGATGTCCTTTTCTAGTATAAAAGACTGAATTGGAGGATAAGCGATCAAGCACAACTCTTATTTCTCCAGGTCACAGCAACTTGAATGGGGACAATCTGGAGATGTGGATGATAGTAGCAATGGGGCCAAAATTATCCTTCATCCCTGCCACTCCATGCAACAGTGTTATTGGATGTCAAGACTATTCTCATTTTTTCCCTGTCTTTTGTGTATCAATTGGAGTCTGGACAGAAAAACAGAAGCCCTAAGCATGCAAAGTGGGGAAAGGATTAATACAGGAATTAAAGACTGGGCAAGCAAAAGTCAGCAAGAACAACTTTAGGAAACTTTGAAGTTCAGACTCAGGCTACAACCAGTAGTTTCAGCTTCCAACAACACTAATATTGGCGATTCTTAGGTGAATAGCAGAAAGCTGTAGGAAAACCCCAAACCACTTCTCCTGTCCCCAAACACTCTTCAGTAACTACTGTGACAACCAGTGCCTTCTCCTCCATTACTTTCCATATCTCATGGAATTGCTTCTCATTGGCGGAATCCAATTGGAATCTCACTTGCAATGGAGTGGAAGAATTGTCATTTCTCAGCTTTATGCTCCTGGGAACAGGGAAGAGGATAAAGAGACAGGGGTAGTACTGAGTATTAACAAATTACACGTGGTACACTGTGTCTGTTTTGTTCAACATCACTGGGTAAAAACTCAACATATGTTGGCTGAATTAACAATTACAAGAGGGTCCCAGGTCATGAACAGTACTATTTAGTGGGAATTAAGATTCTATTGCAGCCTCATTCAGTAATGTTATATGCTCCATAGTCTGATAATACCCTACACATGCTATCAGCATGTCATTGACTTATTATGGAATCATGACAACATTGTATTTCTTCATCTTCCACTGAGGTGGGTCATGTCACTTCTAAAGTTGTAACTGATGCAAGTGTAAATCTGATCATGTAAGTCTGCTTCTTAAAAGTAACACTTCAGTGGCTGCCCATTGCCTTTAGAATAAAATCTGAACACTTTATCATGACTTCCAAGACCCTGCATTATCTGGGCTCTTCCCAGCTCTCCAGCTTAACACTTTCTACTCCCTTCCTCTCTCACCACACACAGGCCACACTGGCCTTTCAGTTCATCAAATGGGGCAAATTCTTCCTTACCTCAGGATCTATGCCTAAGATGGTGCCTGGAAAGCTCTTTGCCACAGCTCTGCCCCACTTTTATTTGACCAGGTGCCAGAACCCTTCAATCCTAAACTACATATCACTTTCTCAAAGAGGTCTTCACTTGTCACTTCATCTAAAGGAGATAATTCCAGTTAGTGTTCTCTCTCTAGGGCTTTTTCCCCCTCTTCGGGTACTTATCACTATTTGATAGGAGGTATAACATCACACTGCATTCAGCTGTACATCCAGCCCAGCACAGTGCCTGGCAACTAATATACACTCAATAAATAAATGCTGAAATTCTTTACAGGCTCCTCATAAAGTAATTTTATGGAATGCTCAAATTATGTTTCACTTTCTAAATTTCCCATCAGCTTTTGGCTTTTAAATCTGAGACAAGCCAAAAGCCATTTGAAAGAAACAGACTTACTACCAAAGGCATCTGTTACCATTAATAATCCAACTGGATCCCAAGCACTCATTGGTCTTTCCTGCCTTCAGATGACCTCCTTTCCACCCAAAGTATGTCCCAAGAAGCCAGGGAAAGACTCCATCATCTCTCTTGCTCAAAGGGTTTAATACCATTTCATTGTATTACTATTTCTCTCAGGAGGTTCATCATGTTCTCCTGCAGTTAGAACCCTGGTGGCTGACCTTGACCTGGTTAAGTTACGTATGGCTCTGCCTACTGACCATATTTTCCTCTCAGTCTCTGTATGCAAACACAGAAATACATAGCGTACAACTGGGAACAGTGTTGCAGGTCATACATTGGTTCCCTAAATCTTATCAGTGACCAATTGCTTTAATTTCTCAAAGACAAATGAATAAATATTCCAAGCCAAGAATAGTGCCTGGTACTAGAGGTACTCAATAAATGTATGCTGATTATATGAATATAGATGAAGAAACTGACACTTAAATAGATTAAGGGACTTGCCTGAAGTCACACAGCCTGTTGGTATTGAGTCAAAACTCTAATCCAAAAAGGACACAATGTAAGAGGGATTATGAAACAAGACTGCTCTGTGAGCAGTGCTCCCAAGTATATAGGGCTGAGAACCCACTGCCTATAGGCCAGTAGGAGACAGGATAGGACAGTATCTATTAAGACTGGAAATTTCTGAAGAAATAATAAAGATCAGAGCAGAAATAAATGAAATAGAGACCGAAAAACAATAGAAAGATTAATTAAACTAAGAGTTCGTTCTTTGAAAAGGTAAACAAAATTTACAAACCTTTGATCCAGACATCAAGAAGAGGGCCCAAATCAATAAAACCAGGGGGGGGAAAGGAGAAGTTATAGCCAATACCACAGAAATGCAAAGGATCATAAGAGATTACCATAAAGAGTTGAACACCAAAAAAATGGACACTCTCCCAAGATAGAATCAAGAAATAGAAAATATGAACAGATCAACTACTGGTAATAAAACTGAATTAGGAATTAAAAAAAAAACTGGATGGCTTCACAGATTAAATTTACCAAATGTTTAGAGAAGAGTTAATGCCTATTCTTCTCAAACTATTCCAAGAACTTGGAAAGGAAGGAAAGCTTCTTAACTCATTCTATGAGGGGCCAGAATCATCCTAATACCAAAACTAGACAAAGATATCACACAAAAAAGAAAATTACAGGCCAGTATCACTGATGAACATGATGCCAAAATCCTAACAAACCAAATACTAACAAACCAAATTCAATAATACATTAAAAGGATCTTATACCACGATCAAGTGGGTTTAATATCAGGGATGCAAGGATGGTTCAGCATCCACAAACCAATCAATGTGATATACCATATTAACATATTAAAGAATAAAAATCATATGATCATCTCCATAAATGCAGAGAGAGAGAGATTTAACATCTGTTTATGATAAAAAAAAAAACTCTCACAAAGTAGCTATAGAGAGAATATACCTGAACATAATAAAGGCCATGTATGACCAGCCCACAGCCAAAATTATACTCAACTGTGAAAAGCTGAGAACGTTTCATTCAAGATCAGGAACAAGACAAGGATGCCCACACTCACCACTTGTATTCAACATATTGTTGGAAGTCCTAGCCAGAGCACTTAGACAATAAAAAGAAATGAAAGGAATCCAAATGGGAGAGGAAGAAGTAAAACTGTTACTGTTTGCAGATGACATGATACTATACAAAGAAAATCCTAAAGATACCACACACACACACACACACACACACACACACACACACACACACACAAATACTAGAACTCATCAATGAATTCAGTAAAGTTGCAGAGTATAAAATTAATATACAGATGTCTGTCACACTTCTATTTCCTAACAAGAAACTATCAAAAAAGAAATTAAGAAAACAATCCCATTTACAACCACTGCAAAAGAATAAAAATAAGTCTAACTAAGGCGGTAAAAGAATGGTACTCAGAAAACTGTAAGACACTGTTGAAAGAGATTGAAGGCAACACAAACAGACGAAAAGATAGCCCATGTTCATAAACTGGAAGAATTAATATGGTTAAAAAGAGCATACTACCCAATGTAATCTACAGACTCAATGCAATCCCCAGCAAAATATCAATGGTATTTTTCACAGAACTAGAAGAAATAATTCTAAACTTTGTATGGAAACATAAAAGATCTCAAACAGTCAAAACAATCTTAAGAAAGAAAAAGTAGAACTAGAAGTATTATGCTCCCTGATTACAAACTACACTTCAAAGTTGGAGTAATCGAAAAGGACCATTTGTATGGTCCTGCACAAAAACAGACACATAATTCAGTGGGAAAAAAGATATCCTAGAAATGAACCCACATTTTTGTGGTTAATTAATCTATGAAAAAAGGAGGCAAGAATATATGATGGAAAAAAGACAGCTTCTTCAATAAATGGTGTTGGGAAAACTATACAGTTACATTAAAAAGAATCAAACTGGATTATTCTCTTAAAGTACAAAACTCAAACTAAATTCCTCTCTCAAAGCACAAAAATAAATTTGAAATGGATTAAAGATTTAAGACCTGAAACAATAAAACTTCTAGAAAAAACCATAAGCTCTTTGGCATCAGTCATGGTAGAATTTTTTTTTTCTTTGTATATTTCCCCTCAGACAATGGAAACAAAACCAAAAATAAACAAATGGGGCTATACCAAACTAAAAATCTTTTGCATAATGGAGAAAACTATCAACAAAATGAAAAGTCAACCTACTAAATGGGAGTGAGTGGAAGGAGATATTTGCAAAAAATATATCCAATTAGGGGTTGATATCATATATATGTACATATATATGGTATATATATATGATACACAACACATATACATATACATATATATATATATATACATATATATATATATATATATATATAAAACACACAATTCAACATCAAAAATACAAACAATCCAACCAACTGAAAATGGGCAGAGGATCTGAACAGACATTTTTCCAAACAGGCACATGAAAAGATGCTTAATATCATTAATCACCAGGGAAATGCAAGTCAAAACTTCAATGAGAAATTATCTCATACTTGTCTGAATGGCTATTATCAGAAAGACAACAAATAACAAGTGCTTGGAAGGACGTGAAGAAAAGAGAACTCCCACCCATGCACTGTGGACAGAACTGTAAACTGGTTCAGCTCCTATGAAAATCAGTATGGAGTTTCCTTTAAAAATTAAAAATAGAACTACCATATGATCCAGCAATTCCACTCCTGGGTATTTATTTGAAGAAAAGGAAACAACCAATTCAAAATGACATATGAACCCCTATGTTCACTGCAACCTTTTTTTTTTTTCAACTGCCAGGATATGGAAGTAACTTCAGTGTCCAGAAACAGATGAATGGATAAGGAAGATATATATAAGGGAAAATTACTCAGCCATAAAAAAAGAATGAAATCTTGCCATCTGTGACAACATGGATGAACCTAGAGGGTATTAAGTAAAATAAGACATGCAGAGATAGACAAATGCTATCTGACTTCACTTACTATGTGGAATCTAAAAAACAAAGCAGGAGACACAAACATAAAGAACAGATTTCTGGACATAGTGGGGGAAGGAGAAGGTGAGATAATTTGAGAGAATAGCAATGAAACATATTGCCCGGAAAATCCCATGGACAAAGGAGATTAGGGGGCTACAGTCTATAGGCTCACAAGAGTCAGACATGACTTAGTGACTAAACCATCACCACCATATACATTACCATAGGTAAAACAGATAGCCAGTGGGAGTTTGAATAACGATGAAGGGAACCCAAAGCTGGCGCTCTGTGACAACCTTGAGGGGTGCAGTGGGGAGGGAGGTGGAAGAGGGGATCAAGAGGGAGGGGACACATACGGTCGATTCATGTATGGCAAAAAGCATCACAGTACTGTAATTATCCCCCAGTTAAATAAATAAATAAAATTTTTTAAAAAGCAAATGAACAAACGGAAACAGAATCCAATATACAGAGCAAAAACAGGTGGCTGCCAGAGAAGAGGAGGGTTGGGGCAGGTGAGGGGGAATTGGTAAGGGAGATTAAGTACAAAATTCTAGCTGCAAAATAAATGAGTCACAGGTATGAAGTGTACAGTGAGGAGACTCTAGTCAAGAATCAGGCAGCATCATTGTATGCTGACATATTGTACCTAGACTTATCGTGGTGACCATTTTAGTACATATAGAAATATCAAATAATAGAAACTAACATAGTATTATAGCTCGATTATACTTTAAAAGCCAGCAAACTCACAGAAAAAGAGATCAGATTTGTGGTTACCAGAGGCAGGGTTTTGCGGGAAGGAGAAACTGGATGAAGGCAGTTAAAAGGGACAAACTTCCAGTTGTAAGATAAGTATGAGGGATATAATACACAACATAATAAATATAATTACTGCCGTATGTTATATATCGACTCCTTGGTCAGGCGGCTGCGGGCCGGCTCACCAAGCGCGGCCGAGAGGAGCTACCCCACGTCTGAGGTCAGGGGCAGCGGCCTAGAGTGCCAGGCTGCGACGGCGCAGGAATGGCCGAGAGGGGCTGCCCCGCATCCGAGGTCAGTGGCTGCGGCCAGGAGAAGCCACCTCGCGCCCGAGGCCAGGGCCGGCGACAGGGAGGAGCAACCCCAGGAGCGGTGACTGCTCTGGCACAGGAGGGCCTAGAGGAGCTATCCCACGCTGAAGGTCAGGAACGGTGGCGGTAAGGAGACACCCCTCGTCCAAGGTAAGGAACAGTGGCTGTGCTTTGCTGGAGCAGCGGTGAAGAGATACCCCACGCCAAGGTAAGAGAAACTCAAGTAAGATGGTAAGTGTTACAAGAGGGCATCAGAGGGCAGACACACTGAAACCATACTCACAGAAAACTAGTCAATCTAATCACACTAGGACCACAGCCTTGTCTAACTCAATAAAACCAAGCCATGTCTGCGGGGCAACCCAAGACGGTCAGGTCATGGTGGAAAGGCCTGACAGAATGTGGTCCACTGGAGAAGGGAATGGCAAGCCACTTCAGTATTCTTGCCCTGAGAACCCCATGAACAGTAGGAAAAGGCAAAATGATAGGACACCAAAAGAGGAACTCCCCAGGTCAGTAGGTGCCCAATATGCTACTGGAGATCAGTGGAGAAATAACTCCAGAAAGAATGAAGGGATGGAGCCAAAGCAAAAACAATACCCAGTTGTGGATGTGACGTGATAGAAGCAAGATTCGATGCTGTAAAGAGCAATATTGCATAGGAACCTGGAATGTCAGGTCCATGAATCAAGGCAAATTGGAAGTGGTCAAACAAGAGATGGCAAGGGTGAACGTCGACATTCTAGGAATCAGCGAACTAAAATGGACTGGAATGGGTGAATTTAACTCAGATGACCATTACATCTACTACTGTGGGCAGGAATCCCTCAGAAGAAATGGAGTAGCCATCATGGTCAACAAAGAGTCCAAAATGCAGTACTTGGATGCAATCTCAAAAATGATAGAATGATCTTTGTTCGTCTCCAAGGCAAACCATTTAATATCACAGTTATCCAAGTCTATGCCCCAACCAGTAATGCTGAAGAAACTGAAGTTGAACGGTTTTATGAAGACCTACACGACCTTTTAGAACTAACACCCAAAAAAGATGTCCTTTTCATTATAGGGGACTGGAATGCAAAAGTACAAAGTCAAGAAACACCTGGAGTAACAGGCAAATTTGGCCTTGGAATGTAGAATGAAGCAGGGCAAAGACTAATAGAGTTTTGCCAAGAAAATGCACTGGTCATAGCAAACACCCTCTTCCAACAACACAAGAGAAGACTCTACACATGGACATCACCAGATGGTAACACTGAAATTAGATTGATTATATTCTTTACAGCCAAAGATGGAGAAGCTCTATACAGTCAACAAAAACAAGACTGGGAGCTGACTGTGGCTCAGATCATGAACTCCTTATTGCCAAATTCAGACTTAAATTGAAGAAAGAAGGGAAAACCGCTAGACCATTCAGGTGTGACCTAAATCAAATCCCTTATTGCCGGGGTCCAGCCCCGGTGGATCCAGGGTAATTCGAAGAAGTTACGGAGTCGGGGACGGAGTTGGCATCCTGGAAAAAACTTATTTAATTACATATATAGAGGGAGATTAGAAACAGATAGTGTAGTAGGAGAATTAGTGGAGAAAAGAGGCTGAATAACTGGTTTACATGGAATACCAATCACCACCTACGTAGGCCACAGGCGTCTTTCCATTCTCCCAAAGGAGAGGAGGCACTGAGGCCTCCCCGGTCCGATCTCAGAAGCCCAGGCAGAATTAGCAGGCTTGGTGAGTACCCACATTTCAGATGGTAATTCAGCCAGGAAAGCGGGGAGCAAGAAAGAAACGACACGGGGGAATCAGTCTTTCCAGAAACTGATCCAATTTCTTTATTTTTCAGGTTTGTTTATATACCTTTTTGTTATACATAGGGATGAATACAGAGTCACGCGGGGGTCAGCAGACCTGACCCTTGTCACAATCAGGTGCTTCATATAAAATTATACAAAGGTCTTATGAGTTTCATCATCTTTTAGCCATAAGGTCTGCTGACATTTTATGGCCCTTTCTGATACCGGTCAGTTAACCAGAAAACTTATTTTTCCAGGGGTGATTTTTTCTTAAATCAGAAGCCACCCTCCAAATAAAGTTGCATTCCTATAGGGTGAGGGTGTAGTGAGTTACAATCAAGAAAGGAATTTACTTAACCTAAGGTCTAACATGATTAATCTTAAAGGTTAATACTTATTTCTCCTATATGCTAGTTATATTCATTATAAGGGCAGGAATATGGAGATTTAGCAGCAAATATTGGCTCAACAAATGTAAACCCTTCACCAATGTTCCCCTTAAGATCTATTTTGTCTTAAGATAGTGATAAAGTTACATTTTCGCATAGCAAAGACACAGTGATTTATAACAAAGTACAGTGGTCTATAATAAAAGGGAAAATTCATTAACTCAAAAAGTCTAGTATTGCTAACATCAAAAGCTACTCTATTTCCTTTTCTATATTCCAAATACATTGATTAATATATTCCCAGGTACCTAAGGATATGGAGGCCTGATGGCAATCATTGACTCATCAATGAAAAAAGCCCTATGCTAATACTCCAAACTCTCTGTGCTGTTTATGGTTGAGAGGTTGTCACACAAGCTAGTCTGTCAGCAGAGAGGTTTGACCTGAGACATCCTTGTCACACCCAGGGCAGGGAATTAGCAGTAATTATTGGCAGGACAAATGAAAAAAATCCTTCACCAATATAATTCCTAATCAACCTACTAATACTATACTAATGATCTTCTAACTTCTCAAAAGAGTCTGTATTTAGAAAGTTTTAAAACATCCCATGCCTCTCACAGTTGGGAGGCTGTAAACAATCATATGCGGCCGGACGAGCCTGATCAGGCAGGCCAGAGAAACTTCAGAGTTCGTAAGTTGAAACACTCTTGTCACACCCAGGAATTTTTATTAACTTGGAGCTGCAAGTTAACTCCTTCTCTGAGAGAAATGGTTATGGGGGAGAGCTCCCCGTAAAGTACTCTGATTTGGGGGTAGATGCTCGGGAACAGGGGGTTTCCTGAGGCTTGATCACGCCTTTGCGTATGCCAAGCTTCTTGCCTCATGACCTTTGCCATGGGCGGAGTTCCTCACACTGGCTTCCAACACCTTATGATTATACAGTGGAAGTGAGAAATAGATTTAAGGGACTAGATCTGATAGATGGAGTGCCTGATGAACTATGGAATGAGGTTCGTGACACTGTACAGGAGACAGGGAACAAGACCATCCCCATGGAAAAGAAATGCAAAACAAAATGGCTGTCTGGGGAGGCCTTACAAATGGCTGTGAAAAGAAGAGAAGCAAAGCAAAGGAGAAAAGGAAAGCTATAAGCATCTGAATGCAGAGTTCCAAAGAATAGCAAGAAGAGATAAGAAAGCCTTCTTCAGCGATCAATGCAAAGAAATAGAGGAAAAGAACAGAATGGGAAAGACTAGAGATCTCTTCAAGAAAATTAGAGATACCAAGGGAACATTTCATGCAAAGATGGGCTCGATAAAGGACAGAAATGGTCTGGACCTAACAGAAGCAGAAGATATTAAGAAGAGGTGGCAAGAATACACGGAAGAACTGTACAAAAAAGATCTTCACGACCCAGATAATCATGATGATGTGATCACTAATCTAGAGCCAGACATCTTGGAATGTGAAGTCAAGTGGGCCTTAGAAAGCATCACTACGAACAAAGCTAGTGGAGGTGATGGAATTCCAGTTGAGCTGTTTCAAATCCTGAAAGATGATGCTGTGAAAGTGCTGCACTCAATATGCCAGCAAATTGCAAAAACTCAGCAGTGGCCACAGGACTGGAAAAGGTCAGTTTTCATTCCAATTCCAAAGAAAGGCAATGCCAAAGAATGCTCAAACTACCTCACAATTGCACTCATTTCACATGCTAGTAAAGTAATGCTCAAAATTCTCCAAGCCAGGCTTCAGCAATACGTGAACCATGAACTCCCTATGTTCAAGCTGGTCTTAGAAAAGGCGGAGGAACCAGAGATCAAATTGCCAACATCCCCTGAATCATGGAAAAAGCAAGAGAGTTCCAGAAAAACATCTATTTCTGCTTCATTGACTATGCCAAAGCCTTTGACTGTGTGGATCACAATAAACTCTGGAAAATTCTGAAAGAGATGGGAATACCAGACCACCTAACCTGCCTCTTGAGAAATCTGTATGCAGGTCAGGAAGCAACAGTTAGAACTGGACATGGAACAACAGACTGGTTCCAAATAGGAAAAGGAGTCCATCAAGGCTGTATATTGTTACCCTGCTTATTTAACTTATATGCAGAGGACATCATGAGAAATGCTGGACTGGAAGAAACACAAGCTGGATTCAAGATTGCCAGGAGAAATATCAATAACCTCAGATATGCAGATGACACCACCCTTATGGCAGAAAGTGAAGAGGAACTAAAAGGCCTCTTGATGAAAGTGAAAGAGGAGAGTGAAAAAGTTGGCTTAAAGCTCAACATTCAGAAAACGAAGATCATGGCATCTGGTCCCATCACTTCATGGGAAATACATGGGGCAACAGCAGAAACAGTGTCAGACTTTATTTTTGGGGGCTCCAAAATCACTGCAGATGGTGACTGCAGCCATGAAATTAAAAGACCCTTACTCCTTGGAAGAAAAGTTATGAGCAACCTAGATAGTATATTCAAAAGCAGAGACATTACTTTGCTGTTAAGGTCCATCTAGTCAAGGCTATGGTTTTTCCTGTGGTCATGTATGGATGTGAGAGTTGTACTGTGAAGAAGAATTGATGCGTTTGAACTGTGTTGTTGGAGAAGACTCTTGAGGGTCCCTTGGACTGCAAAGAGATCCAACCAGTCCATTATGGAGGAGATCAACCCTGGCATTTCTTTGGAAGGAATGATGCTAAAGCTGAAGCTCCAGTACTTTGGACATCTCATGCAAAGAACTGACTCATTGGAAAAGACTCTGATGCTAGGGGAGATTGGGGGCAGGAGGAGAAGGGGACGACCCAGGATGAGATGGTTGGATGGCATCACAGACTCGATGGACATGAGTCTGAGTGAACTCCGGGAGATGGTGATGGACAGGGAGGCCTGGCGTGCTGTGACTCATGGGGTCGCAAAGAGTCGGACACGATTGAGGGACTGAACTGAACTGGGTCAGGAAGATCCCCTGGAGAAGAGAAAGGCTTCCCACTTTATTATTCTTGCCTGGAGAATTCCATGGACAGAGGAGCCTGGCAGGCTGTAGTCCATGGGGTGGCAAAGAGTCAGACACAACTGAGCAACTTTCACTTTCACTGTGTTATATATGAAAGTTGTTAAGAGAGTAAATCCCAAGAGTTCTCATCATAAGGAAAAACTTTTTTTCTGTTTCTTAAATTTTGCATCTATAAAAATGATGGATATTCATTAAACTTGTGATAATTATTTCATGATGTATATATAATGTATATAATTATTTCATGATGTCTTCATAATGATGTCAAATCATGATGTTGTACACCGTAAACACATACAATGCTATATGCCAGTTATAGCTCAATAATTAACTGGAAGTGAAAAAAGACTGGAAAGACCTAGGTCTTGTGGGCTCTTTTAAGAACCCTTATTGATGTCTGAAATGCTTCTTCACATTTGTCATGGTGCCATGGTGGGTTTGTGGGAAGGTCACATGCACTAAGGACTGACTTAAATGTCAAAGTCGTTGTTTTTGTCACCCACTGTTTCCTTTGAGCGTCTAGCAGATATTAGTCAAGGCTATGCAGCTAGAAGAGCCTTCTAACCTCAGGGTCTCATAAGAAGACAATTTGAGCATACTGCCTCTGAGTATGGATATGTTTCACTGTCTATTACCGACGGTGGGACAGCCACAGCCCAGGAAGTGAAAAGCCCTAGGCCTTGTACCAGTTTGCAATTTGATAAATGAGGTGCTCTCCACTGAGCTTTCTTTGCTAACTAGCGATGTCTGACCAATCTGAAACCTTACAGTAAAGTCCTAGAATCTCAATGCTGGAATAGGGAAGAGCTGACTGATTCATGCCCCTAACTTCACAGATTTGGACCTGAGCTCAAAAGAGGTAGGAGGATTCTCCCCAAACCACAACCAGTATGGAGGAAGAAATCCCACTCTATCTCCTGGTGCTTCCCCACCACACCTTCTACATCTGGAAATGAAACACAGGAAGCATTTGTTTCTGTTCAATTCCATCCATACATGTCTTGAGCACCAAACAGGAGTCAAGCAGCATGGAAGGGTGCAAAGACAAAGCCATGCTCATACATAACTCCTTCAGGAGCTCCTAATTTGGTGAGTCCTGTCCCTGCGGTCCTTTTCATGCTAAGTTGCTTCAGTTATGTCTGACTCCATGGCCTGTAGTCCACCAGGTTCCTTTGTGCATGGGATTCTCCAGCCAAAAATACTGAAGTGGGTTGCTGTTTCCTCCTCCAGGGGATCTTCCCAACCCAGGGATCAACCCACGTGTCTTATGTCTCCCGCACTGGCAGTCGGGCTCTTTACCACCAGCACCACCTGGGAAGCCCACCTCAAATTCATCCAGTTTTTCCTGTTCCTCCTGGTGAATCACTTACTCAGTGTTCTGTTGGGATGGGTGGGGAGGAAAAGGGGAAGGAAAGAAACAAGTTATTTAGCAAGTATGATAGGCGCTGAGCTAGAACTCTATGCTGTGCTGTGCTTAGTCGCTCAGCTGTGTCTCACTCTGCGATCCCCTGGACTGTAGCCTGCCAGGCTCCTCTGTCCATGGGGATTCTTCAGGCAAGAATACTAGAGTGGAATGCCATTTCCTCCTCCATGGGATCTTCCCAACCCAGGGATCAAACCCAGGTCTCCAGCATTGCAGGCAGATTCTTTACCGTCTGAGCCACCATGGAAGCAGGAACTCCATACATTACCTTATTTTACCCTCAAGCAGCCCTCCATGATAAGAATTATCTTAGCTCCATTATACAAATGATTTGAGAGGCTAAATAACCTATGAAGAGGCTGAGCTTAGACATGAATTCAGGTCTTCCTACCAGACCACACTGCGACTCTAGATTTTTCTTCTCACCACTGCCCCCTCATTCCTGCAAATTCTCACATGCCTTTGACAAATAAGTTCCCCTCCCCAAATACATACCATCAAAATCCCTATTTATCATTCTAGGGAACCTGAATTCCATGTGGAAGTTTCTCGTTCTCACTTTTAAACTCCTAGTCCCCACTTCTCCACGCCTCCTGTTTCATAACGTCTACCTGTCTCTGAAGCCACACGCACAACTGCTTAGCTCGCCTTACCTCCCTAAATGCACTGTACTCCACGACTGAGACCTGGACTGAATACTCAGACTCCACCCCCTATACTCCCCACCACAAGGCAGACAGGCTGGTATCGATGTCGCCTCTATCAACAGAAGAGGTAACCGGAACCCAGCAAGGCTGTCCTCTCACAACAGGAAGTGCTGGACCCCCACACCTCTACTCCTCAGGGTTCCTGCTCCCTGACCTCCTTGCACCACCCTGTGTGTGGTTTCTACATCATGTTACACGTGATATCTTTTTCAGTCTCCTAGGGAATCTATCACGCCAACCCATTCCTTCACTCCTTCCAGTTAAATACCTCACTCTAGTTTATCTTAGTCAAGCTGCCTGATGGAGCCCCATATCCCCAAGTCCTGCCTGGTAAACTCTTCTTCCCAAAGTCAGCTCAGACATCAGCTCCTCTGTGAAGCCTTCCCAGGCACAGTGAATTCCTCTTCCTTCAAGGTTCCTGCAGCTTGTTTGTTACAGCACTTAACATACCATGTCACTAGAAATCTAGTCTATTTCCTAAACACAAGCATCTTAACTCTTGAGACACTTTCAAGTCAATTTTGCAATCTGTAACCTCTAGCCCAGAGGCTGGCACACAGGAAATGTTCAATAAATATCCCCTGAGTGTCGCTTGTCTAGATAGACCTCTGGAGAACTAGTACCAAACAGTAGAAAGTTCCACTTCCTCAGAGGCCAAGGGAACAACTTCTTTCATCAGCGGAGCCCCACTGTGTTTACAGTCGCAGCGCTGCAAACACGACTCGAGCCACCCTGGGCTGGGGTCAGTTCCCAGCTCCAGGAGATTCCTAAGCTTGGGATAATGATGTGCTGGCGGAGAGCTGGGGCTCAGGCTGCACTAGATGTTCTGAGGTCCCCTCTCCTCCAACGACTATAGTTCTATGATGAGGGAGAAGTTGGTTAAAAGATCAAAAGACAGATAGGAAAAGGTGTGGACAGAGGAAGGTGGAGGTAAAAGAGCCACGAGCCAGAAGATAAAGATTTAGTGAGGAAAGGGAGGCTGAAAACTGGGGAAAGAGAGGAAACTGGAGGGACTGGTAAGAAGAAGGACAAAGAGAGGGAGAGAGGTGCATGGACACGGGTCATGATCAGATTCCCAAGATCCCGTGCCCATAAACACAAAGTCATCCAGAAAACTAAAACTGAAATGCTGAAAGCTGCTGCTCTTAAAAATCAGTCCAAAATGGACTTACTGCATCTCCCGCCCAAATAGGAAACTAAATCCTCAGAAAATCAGCTGCAGCTGACAAAAACCAAGACCCAGAAGAACACAGTTACAGCACTTACTGCCTGGAGCCATCTGGTCCTTCCCATGTGCCTTGGGCTGGCCAGCCCTGAGTCAGCACGCTAGAGCCTCAGTCCTTAAGCAACAAGGAGCCAGGGAGGGCAGACAACTTCCCAGCTCCGTGACCCAATGGCTCCATAATCCGTCTACCCTCTTCACCCAAAACTTACTGCACATTACAGGTGGTGACATTGCAGGCTGAGCTCTGGGACCAGACCGACTTCTGAATAGGAAGTAACAGGAGACCTGCTCTCCTGTCACCTTGGGGCTACAGGCCGTGCTCTAGCTTCATACCCTTTTTCTTATCAACCAGCAACCATCTGGTGCCCCCAGCAATGCTTATCTAGTGTCACACCAGGGCTTAAATCTGTACCTATAACTAAACTACATTATGACGAATAAGTTACCTAATGTTTGTACCTTAGATATCTTATCTGTGAAATGGGGGTAATGATGATAATATACTTCACATGGTGATTTGATGATTAAATGAGAAAATATACAGTGAGCATCCAATAAGACATCTATTCTCTTAACCTTTCCTAAAATTTAAATGGAATATATGTCTGTAACTTTTAGAAAAGTGTATATCTGGTATGCCACTATAAAAATATTTAGCTCTTTTGTCTTTTGTGAGACAATGGGTAACTGAGAAAGTCCTTATTCAAAAAAATAAAATAATAAACTGTAGCCAAAAAAATAGGATCCTGAGTGTCACAGAGTATCCAGATACTGAATCAGATCCTTTATGTGGATTATCATATCAGTTCCTCAAAATAACCCAGTGAGGTTAAATATCCCCATTGGCAATAGGGGATTGGCAAGCTCAGAAAGATTAAATCATTTTTCAAAAGAGTGGCAGGGCCTGGGTTCAAACCCAGGCTGTCCAGCTCCAGTGTCCATAACGCACTACATCCAGGAATGGGGTTTTATTCCCCCATCCCTGAAGCCCTGCCCTCGTGCCCATTCCTCTCACACTCAGGCCTGCTTTGCTCGCTGTTGTCTTCCCTAGGCCTGTTGCTCTGCCAGATTCTCCTTCCAGGGCCATGCCCTGGCACCTGCTCCAGTCCCCTGGTAAATGCCCCATCGGTCTACCAAGGCACCTACCTGGCATCTCCTGCTCCATGCTTCGCCACTGCAGAGGCCAGCCTGCCTGTCTTTATATTGCCAGCTCCAGAAACCCACCCTTATCATCTTACAGAGGTTAACCTCTGTATCTTGCTGTCCACAGCAGGTCTGTCCTGCCCTTGACGGAACTGGTTTTCATGTACACTGAGATACCTACATGCATCCCCAGGACAGTGACTGAACCGCTGGCTGAATCAGCTTCCTCTCTGCAGATACCTAACTTGTGAGAACCCCAATCCTACAATGCACTTCATCTTCACATATCACATCACTCACATATCAAGGTAATTGGACCGTACAGAAAGGGAGACCTCAGCCCTGGGTCTGACACTCCTCAGGGTCCAATCTTCTGAGGGTAGGGATTCTGGCTGGGAGAGCAAAGGTGCTGGGGTGTCCTTTATCTTGCAGCTCTGCACCATCCTTGTTCCTGCACAGCAAGGCCTGCTTTCACATCTGCACCCTAACCTGTGTGTGAACCTACATTCTGACAGCTGACACAGAAAGCAGGTTCACGCACAAGTTAGGATGTGTGTGTGTGTGCACACGTGAGTGTGTTTAACAGGCTACAATGGCCTTGCTCACTCTCCCTGGGCTCAGGTTAACCCAAACCACCACACAGAGAGGGCTGGGCAGAGAATAAAGACACAGACAAGGACCCAGTGACAATATCCACTAAAGTAGTTTCATTTCCACAACACTCCTCGGTCAGTTGTTTCAACTCCAACTCCACAGAGTTGAAGAGTCGGGGGGGGACTGTGGTGGGAGGGACACTGAGGAAGTGGTCAGAGGGTGGCAGGAAGCACTTCCTTTCACAGGTCTCAGGGGCAGAAGCTAAGCATTATGACCTCTGAGTTCAAACGTCTCTTCTCCTGTCCCATAGCCCCTTTCTCCAGTTTATAGACATGTATTTTCTGTGTTCTCCACTTTTTTTCCTGTACCTATGCGCTGTCTTCCCTCCTGAAGAGAGATCCCTGTGCTCACGGCCATGGAGCTGGAACTGAAATTCATCTTAGCATCCAGCCATCAGTTCATTCTTTCTTTCTTTCTCTCTGTATCTAGCATGGACCTGCCTTAGGTTTCAACACAGTGTGATCATCCAGTACAACTTCTTAGTTGCCCAGTTGGAAATCTGAGATAAAAGACCTTTCCAAACTGAAATGAGCATCGTGGCAGGCAGTATTTCATTTCCATTAATGATATATCTCAGAATGATTAAACATGAAATAGACACAATTTCTTGTTTCCTGTGCACAAATGTCTCTCTCCCTCCCTGTCTCATATCCTCCATGTTTAGGCATGCAGGGGGCATCTGCTCATTTTTGTGGGCAGTTTCATGTCACAAGGTCAGTGGACAGTTGATAGTTAGTTGACTATGTCCCAGAAACTAAGTGTAGCCCACACTGGATCTGAAGATATCCATGACTTAGTGACATCTCTTATCTTGAAAGAAGTGTTGAGCATTATTGTCACTCACATTCCTCTTCTTGAATCAAGCAGAAAGGTGTTTTTAAAATTTAATCTTGCAGTGCCTAAGTTTTGCATATACAAATATGGAGGAGGTGTAACCCAGAGTATTATAGACTTGAATGCCAGCCCAAAATCAAATACTTTAGAAATAAAGTGCAGTACACTAGAGATAAAACATCCAAAACCTAACATTACAGATAAGAGAACTGAAGCCCAGAAAAGAGTGGATTACTCCATAATTAAGAGCATTATGGATTTTGAATGTCTACCAAAAATCAAATACTTCAGAAATAAAATGGAGTACACCAGAGAGAAAATGTCCAAAACCTAACATTTACAGATGAGAAAACTGAAGCCCAGGAAAGAAGTGAATTACTCAGTCTCACCCAGGTTGTGAGTGGCAAAGTTAGGGCCAAAACCTCCAGTCTCCCAGCATTCATCAAGGCCAGGTACGTCTGACCACATGCTCCAAACACCCTGATCACCCTGGAGATGGGGCTCCAACCACATGACATATTGGTTCCATTCAGATAAATCTATGATGATCTTTTGTTCCTAGATGGTTTTAGAAACTTTGTCCTCACTGAGGAGCATAGATTGTGCTTCTTGATTATTTCACTGGATTGGAAAAAAAAATGAAATGGTATTTTCCCTCTTGATGAACACCCTCTACAAGAAAATATCCAACTTTCTTAAAAAAAAAGAAAAAAACAGCTCTTAAATGGAACCAGGAGGGTACTGAGGAATGGGAGACGCAATTTTAGGAGCCCAGCCCTTAAAGCTTAGATGGAAAGACATGTTTCTATAGGAACACTCTTGCATGTAGGAAGGATGCAGAAATCTTTACAGAGTGCCTGCGCTTTTTCACTGTGATGTAATTCACTCTGTAATCATCACCCCGTTTTTGGTAACAACCGTCCAATTTTCTTTGAGAAATTTTCCACCGTCTGTCTCTGTGGTTCAGTTGTAGCTGATTCCACCCAGATGCTATCCTGCTCCAAGGATGGACTCAGGACTCAGACTTGGTCAGTAAACCATGAGTTTTAGTGGCCTTAGGGACTGGGTCAGAGCTGGCCAAGTGCGGCAAGCTAGGCCATTACTGAGCAGCTCTGGAACCTTACTGGAGCTATTAGGAAAGAAGTACTCTTGCTCTTCAGGGGTTATTCGTAACACAGAGAGGAGGCCTAGACCTGCTTGTCTAGTCATCTATGTGGTAGTGTGTAAGAGAGCAAAGCTGAGAGAGGGGCAAAGGTAAATACCTGAGGATATTACCAGAGTATCTGATTCTAGGGGGCCTTACTCTTAGAGATCTACCCTTAAACTTTATAAACTGCAAGGGCCATAAAATTTTCTTTATTTTTAAGTCTAAACCTATTTGAATTGGGTTTCTGTCACTTAAAACCAAAAGAGACATAATTAACCCATAACAATAAGGGTGGATAAATGGACAGAGTTGGGAGCAGAAGAAATATTTCATTGAGGAGGTTAACTCTGGGATGGGACTTGAAGAATTATCTCTACTGATTTAATTTGATGTCTTAAAAAAAAAGTTTGGGTCCATTCAACTGAACGTTCATATGAAGCAAGAAAACAATTCAAGAGAAAGTGGAAATCTCTGTGGCTGCTTAAAGAGAGTAAGAACTTTAATGAAAGGGCAGTGACGATGTTTGGGGCAACTGGCCTAAGACTTGCCAGTCCGTGAGAAGAGGAAAGGTCAACACTGCCCCAAAAATTAGGGCTGCAGGGTGGCAGAGCAGAGCTCACGAGAAGAGCAGAGCTCATCCTGAGCTGACAGAGAGACCTCCACCCACCTAACCTTCCAGTGAAATTCAGTGTGAGAATATGAAACTGCTTTTATGAGGTTTCACCTCCTCTAACTCCCACAATGCTTTCCAGGTCCCCAGAACATAATTTGTATTTTAGAGGCACCTGAAGACATCTGAATCAGGCTTCATCAGCAGCCACATTTTCTCTATCGCTCAAAACCCAAGGTATTTTTTTTTTTTTTAATAAAAGCTATCCCCGATCTCAAGGTCCTTCCTTTTCCATGACTTCTGTCCCTGCCTGTGTTTATCCAGAACAGAGTGGACATTAGTCCTTTGATAAAAGCACAACATTAGACCTTCATGACTGACTGCATTCCTACTTTTTGGGCAGATGGCTTGAATTCTCATTGCCCTTCCTGATTGACTTCCTGATGATCATCAGCCCCATTCCCCCCCTCACCTGAAGTTGAGAGAAGAAACAAATTAGACTGAGGTGCCACCATAAAGCCAGGAGTCGATCAGTCATTCCATCAATAGCTCTGAGCACCTGGCACCACCAACCCCTGTGGGCATACAGTGGACACAAGCGACACCCTGTCCTCAGGGAATTTACACAGTAAACCACCAGTGGGGACCTTGTGTGTAGCTCTCCGATTATGAAATGGCTATGAAAGTTGGGGGCACTCAAGAGACTTCACAGTGATGTCATGATGTCATCTATTAGTAGTTGTGATTTCATAAAATACTAACTTAAAAAAATATATATATAATATGCATATATGTACAAATGTGTTTGTATATACTTATATATCATGTATAGCACTAATTCTATTGAATATTCCTAATAATTAAACAATGTCAAATGGTAAAAAAAAAAAAGGAAACATTACTGAAGCCATGTCATACTGTGTGTTCTACCAACCTCATTTATTTGAAACATTTTTAAAAGATCTCCTGGCCATCTCCTTCCCTGAATGCGGCCAGCACTGGTGGCTGGTTACCAGCAGTGGGCCAGGGAAAGGAGCATGTCTCAGAGCCCCTTGGTTCCTCTTCATCACTGAGCTTCTACGTGTGGCGCCCTCACCACCCACCTCAGGGAGGCAGACGGAGCAAGCCAATCCTCCAGCTCACGTTCCCCGTGGTTAGAGAAGCTGCACTGAAGCAGAGAAGTCCTCATATAACAGTAACTGCATTACAAGTGTGATAAATATTCTAGACACCTTAAAATTAGTGTTGTATTAAAAAGGAGGTAAATCCTACTTGGACTGAGGGTGGAGGAATGGACAGAGCTGGGAGCAGAGGAAATACTTCATCGAGGAGGTTTACTCTGACATGGGACTTGAAGAATTATCTTCACTCATTTAGCCTGATGCTTTTTTTTTTTTTTAAGTTTGGGTGCATTCACCTTAAAGCTCATAGGAAGCAAATAAACAATTGAAGAGAAGAGAAACTGCACATTTGATCTGTGACCCGAATCTCCCTTGCTCAATGTGATCAGAACCCCTGCCGGCCTGGCTCTGCCTGTTCCCCAGCAGCGAGGTCAGCGGCAGCTGCAACCCCGACTGTCCCATCCACAACCAGCCCTCCTCTTCTAAGGTAAGGCACACACAAGTAATGCCCATCGGTGAGCCTTTCCCTGCTGCCACCCTTTCAGGGCACAAACTTCCCAGCCAGCTGCCCAAGGCCACTCCTTCCTCCTCCCCTCACCCGGGGTTCAAGCCTGGTCACTTTCTTCTGGGGCGGCTCTGACACAGCCTGAAAGTCAGGGTTTCCAGAGATGAGACACATCAGAGGCTGCTCTGCCCACAGCCCTCTGTGGTCTGGCTCCAGATCTCAGGTGTTCCAGAGTGCAGTGGAACAAGTGTGTGCTCCGCTCAAGAAACAGAAAATCAGCCCTCATCTTGTTCCAGGGGTGGCAACACATGGGCAGAGGGAGCCCCAACCCTGCGTCTTCTAGAAAACCAAGCCAGCCTCTAGGCACTGGCACTGGGGTTCTCAGAATTTTAGACAGAGGAGGCTTTAACCACGGAAACTCAGGCGGCGGCAACCAGATGCAACCGCAGCGCACAGCAAGTCAGACACGCTGGTCAGAGTGGAGCTGTGCCAGGAGCAGCACTCAGTGTTTGATGCTTGTCAGTCATAAACACGCATCCTGTTTACCTAAGTCATACAGCGTAAGCACACACGGTTAGGTCCCAGCCTATTGGCACAGGACGTATGTTCTTCATCTTGTGTGTGTCGATGCGTGTAGGAATATGCATGTATGAATGTACAAATATGATATGTGACTGTACAAACATGATGGGTATACTAGTATCTGTTTCCCAACCAGGTAAAGTCAGCTTTGCCTCCTTTGACTCACTGATAATACAAGACAGTATGTTACACTCATTAAGAAGCTGCCCCTAAACCAAAGGACACAAACTATGTGTGTCCCTTAACTTGGTTTTCTAGGTAACCACATGCACCGTTCTGTGTTTAGACAGCAGGAAAAAAAAATGCTTTTCTTACAGGGAAAGGGCATGAAGAAAAGAGAGCAGGAGGATTCTCCTCCCACCCAGCAATTCCCTTACTAAAGACCTTCACAAAGATATCCCTTTGATTGTCAAATACTTATAAAATATTAAGGAAATACAGAAGCCCTCGAATGATTACACACTATCTTGTGGGAGATACTGAAAAGTAATTATATACTTAAACCTTGTGGTGAGAGCAGGGACAGGTGCCACAGAAACCAGGATGGGGGTCACCAATGTTCCATGGACAGGGTGGGAGTCAGAGAAAATATTTCAGAGGTTGTGATGCTCATTAGGTCTCAAGCAGCTAAGCCTCAAGGAAGGGAGAGTCATTCCTAGCAGACACAGAGCAGAGAAGGAAAGCGAGGCATGTTCTGCAAGCTGCCAGGCAGGAGCTTACCCTGCTGATTTTCCCTATGGCTCTTTGGTGCCATCTGTCATTTTGTACCGTCGCTTGTGTCTGTCTCCAACTAGAACATAAGTCCCCCGATGGCAGGGACTTTGTTTAGTTCTCTGCTATATCCTCAGCACCTAGAACATACTTAGAATGTAGTAGGGATCATAAACACTTGCTGAATACATGGATGCTGGCAGGAGTGTGAAATGAAGCTGGACAGTCAGGCAGAGTAGCCCGCGCCTCCCTGAGGGTCTTGTGTGCTCTGCTAGTGAGTGTGGCCATGAGCTTTGAGATCTGGCGCACATCTGCAAACTGGCAGCCCATAACTTACAGACTGCTCATGCAGCTGAATATCAAAAGCACAAACAACTCAATCAAAAAATTGGCAGAAGCCCTAAATGGACCTTTCTCCAAAGAAGACATATAGATGGGCAAGAGGTACATGAGAAGACAATCAACGTCTCTAATTATCAGAGAAATGCAAATTGAATCTACAATGAGGTACCACCTCACATCAGTCAGAATGGCCATCATCAAAGTCCACAAACAATAAATGCTGGAAAGGGTATGGAGAAAAAGGAACCCTTTTGCACCATTAATGAGAGTGTAAATTGGTGCAGTCACTATGGAGAACAATACAGAGGTAAAAATAGGGCTACCATGAATGTTTGCATGCTAAGTCACTTCAGCCGTGTCTGACTCTTTGCAACCCTATGGGCTATGTAGTCCGCCAGGCTTCTTTGTCCATGAGATTCTCCACGCAAGAATACTAGAGGGGGCTACCATGCCCTCCTCTGTTGGAGTCGCACGGAAATAATTTTCACAAACACACAGGATTATGAGAGACAGTGCAGGGAGAGCTCATGAAAGAGTAATTCCCTGAGGAAACTGCCGAGAGTATATTTATTAGAAGCTTATCTGACAGCTCAGTGGAGTATCTCAAAGACCAGAAATCAGGAACAAAGGCAAACATCTGAGAGAAATGGAATGCACATGCACACCACTTCCTTGAGCGAGCAAAGGATTATGTGGCAATCATAAGGAGTTGTTCTGTGTGCAGAACAACATCTGTAGTGGGCTGATATGTCAGCCAAAATATTTGTCTTAGGGGCATGAGAATGGCTACACAAGAAAGAGCACAGCTACAAGACAGCAGTATCAGGAAGCTTCCATCAGCCTCTCATCCTTCTCCATCAGAGGGCAGACAGAATGAAAACCACAATCACAGAAGACTAACCAAACTGATCACATGGACCACAGCCTTGTCTAACTCAATGAAACTGAGCCATGTGGTATAGGGCCACCCGAGAGATGGGTCATAGTGGAGAGTTCTGACAAAACATGATCCACTGAAGAGGAGAATGGCAAACCACTCCAGTATTCTTGCCGTGAGAAATCCATGAACAGAATGAAAAAGCAAAAAGATATGACACTGAAAGATGAACTCCCCAAGTCGGTAGCTGCCCAATATGCTATTGGAGAAGAGTGGAGAAATAACTCCAGAAAGAATGGAGAGATCAGAGCCAAAGCGAAAACAGCATCCAGTTGTGGATGTGACTGGTGATAGAAGCAAAGTCCAATGCTGTAAAGAACAATATTGCACAGGAACCTGGAATGTTAGGTCCATAAATCAAGGTAATTGGAAGCAGTCAAACAGGAGATGGCAAGAGTGAACATCAACATTCTAGGAATCAGTGAATTAAAATGTACTGGAACGGGCAAATTTAACTCAGATGACTATTATGTCTACTACTGTGGGCAAGAATCGCTAAGAAGAAATGGAGTAGCCCTCATAGTCAACAAAAGAGTCTGAAAATGAGTATATGGGTACAATCTCAAAACTGACAGAATGATCTCAGTTTGTTTCCAAGGCAAACCATTCAGTATCACAGTAATCCAAATCTATGCCCCACCAGTAAAGCGGAAGAAGCTCAACTTGAATGATTCTATGAAGACCTACAAGACCTTCTAGAACTAACACCCCCAAAAAGGTATATTATTATAATAAAGGACTGGAATGCAAAAGTAGGAAGTCAAGAGATACCTGGAGTAACAGGCAAGTTTGACCTTGGAGTACAAAATGAAGCAGGGCTAAGGCTAATAGAGTTTTGCCAAGAGAATGCACTGGTCATAGCAAACACCCTCTTCTGACAACACAAGAGAAGACTCTACACATGGACATCACCAGATAGTCCCTACCGAAATCAGCTTGATTATATTCTTTGCAGCCAAAGATGGAGAAGCTCTATACAGTCAGCAAAAACAAAACCGAGAGCTGACTGTGGCTCAGATCATGATCCCATATTGCAAAATTCAGACATAAATTGAAGAAAGGAAAACCACTAGACCATTCAGGTGTGACCTAAATCAAATCCTGTATGATTATACAGTGGAAGTGAGAAAGAGATTCAAGGGATTAGATTTCATAGACAGAGTGCCTGAAAAACTATGGACAGAGTTCATGACATTGTACAGGAGGCAGTGGTCAAGACCATCCCCAAGAAAAAGAAATACAAGAAGGCAAAATGGTTGTCTGAGGAGACCTTACAAATAGCTGAGAAAAGAAGAGAAGCAAAAGACAAAGGAGAAAAGGAAAAATACATCCATCTGAATGCAGAGTTCCAAAGAATAGCACGGAGAGTTAAGAAAGCCCTCCTCAGTGATCAATGCAAAGAAATAGAGGAAAACAACAGAAAGGGAAAGACTGGAGATCTCTTCAAAAAAATTAGAGATACCAAGGGAACATTTCATGCAAAAATGGGTACAATAAAGGACAGAAACAGTAAGGACTTAACAGAAGCAGAAGATATTAAGAAGAGGTGGCAAGAATACACAGAAGAACTGTACAAAAAACTCTTCATGACCCAGATAACCATGATGTGTGATCACTCACCTAGAGCCAGACATCCTGGAATGCAAAGTCAAGTGGGCCTTAGGAAGCATCACTACAAACAAAGCTAGTGGAGGTGATGGAATTCCAGCTGAGTTATTTCAAATCCTAAAAGATGGTGCTGTGAAAGTGCTGCACTCAATATGCCAGCAAATTTGCAAAACTCAGCAGTGGCCACAGGACTGGAGGTCAGTTTTCATTCCCATTCCAAAGAAAGGTAATGCCAAAGAATGTTCAAACTACCACCCAATTGCACTCATCTCACATGCTTACAAAGTAATGCTCAAAATTCTCTAAGCAAGACAGCAACAGTACATGAACTGAGAATTTCTAGATGTTCAAGCTGGTTTTAGAAAAGGCAAAGGAACCAGAGATCAAATTGCTAACATCCATTGGATCATAGGAATGCAAGAGAGTTCCAGAAAATCATCTACTTCTGCGTTATTGAATACACCAAAGCCTTTACCTGTGTGGATCACAACAATCTGAGGAAAATTCTTCAAGAAATGGGTATATCAGACCATCTTACCTGCCTCCTTAGAAATCTGTATGCAGGTCAAGAAGCAAGTTAGAATCAGACATGGAACAATGGACTGGTTCAAAATTGGGAAAGGAGTAAGTCAGGGCTGTATATTGTCACCCTGCTTATTTAACTTATATACAGAGTACATTAAGCAAAATGCTGGGCTGGATGAAGCACAAGCTGGAATCAAGAGTGCCAGGAGAAATATCAATAACTTCAGATAGGCAGATGACACCACCCTTACAACAGAAAGCAAAGAGGAACTAAAGAGCCTCTTGATGAAAGTGAAAGAGGAGAGTGAAAAAGTTGGCTTAAAACTCAACATTCAAAAAACGAAGATCATGGCATCTAGTCCCATCACTTAATGGCAAATAGATGGGCAAACAGTGGAAATAGCATCAGACTTTATTTTCATGGGCTCCAAAATCACTGCAGATGGTGACTGCAGCCATGAAATTAAAAGATGCTTGCTCCTTGGAAGAAAAGCTATGTACAAACTAGAGAGCATATTAAAAAGCAGAAACATTACTTTGTCGACAAAGGTCCATCTAGTCAAAGCTATGGTTTTCCAGTAGTCATGTATGGCTATAAGAGTTGGACCATAAAGCAGAGCACTGAAGAATTGATGCTTTTGAACTGTGGTGTTGGAGAAGACTCTTGAGAGTCCCTTGGACTGCAAGGAGATACAACCAGTCAACCTAAAGGAAATCAGTTCCGAATATTCATTGGAAGGGCTGATGCTGAAGCTCAAGCTCCAATGCTTTGGCCATCTGATGCAAAGAACACATTCATTGGAAAAGACCCTGATGCTGGGAAAGATTGAAGGTGGGAGGAGAAGGGGATGACAGAGGATGAGATGGTTGGATGGCATCACTGACTCTATGGACATGAGTTTGAGCAAGCTCCTGGAGTTGGTGAGGACAAGGAAGCTTGGTGTGCTGCAGTCCATGGGGTCGCAAAGAGTCGAACAGGACTGAGTGACTGAACTGAACTGAACAAGATAGCAGAGCTAATATGAAGACTGCTGCTGCTGCTGCTGCTAAGTCACTTCAGTCGTGTCCGACTCTGTGCGACCCCATAGACGGCAGCCCACCAGGCTCCCCCGTCCCTGGGATTCTCCAGGCAAGAACACTGGAGTGGGTTGCCATTTCCTTCTCCAATGCATGAAAGTGAAAAGTGAAAGTGAAGTCATTCAGTTGTGTCCGACTCTTCGTGACCCCATGGACTGCAACCCACCAGCCTCCTCCATCCATAGGACTTTCCAGGCAGGAGTACTGGAGTGGGTTGCCATTGCCTTCTCCGAATATGAAGACTAGAAAGTGTATTCTCCCAGGGGATCTTCCAGAGCCAGGGATAGAACCCACATCTCTTCTGTCTCCTACATTGGCAGGTGTGTTCTTTATCACTAGCACCATCTGGGAAGCTCACCAGAGCTACCATGTGATCCAACAATCCCATTCCTGAGCACATATCCAGAAAACCACGATTTAAAAGGATACATGCACCCCAATGTTCACTGCAGTGCTGTTTACAGTAACCAAGACATGGCAGCAACATAAATGTCCACTGGCAGATTAATGAATAAAGAAGATGCGGGGTACACACACACACAAATGGACTACTACTCAGCCATTCAAACAATGAAATAATGTCATTTGCAGCAAGATGGATAGACCTTGAGATTATCACACTAAGTAAAGTAAGATAAAGAGAGATAAATTCACATGACACCACTTATATGCAGAATCTAAAAAACTGATACAAATGAACGTCTTAAAAAACAAACTTATGGTTATCAAAGGGGAAAGGTGGGGGAGGTATAAATGTGGAGTTTGGGACTATCATAGACACACCACTATATTTAAAATAAATAATAAGGACCTAGTGCATAGCATAGGAACCCTGTTCAACATTCTGTAACAACATAAATGGGAAAAGAATTTGAAAAAGGATAGATATGTGTATAACTGAATCATTCTGCTGTACATCTGAAACTAAAACAATATTGTTAGTCAACTATACTCCAATATAAAATAAAATTTTTTTTAAAACTGGCAGCCCATGGGCCAAATACAGGAGTGCTTTGCTTGACCTATGCTGTGCTTTTTAAAGTAGGGTATTTTTAAATTTTTTATTGGAGTGTAGTTGATTTACAGTGTTGTGTTAGTTTCAGGTATATAGCAAACTGACTCAGTTATACATAAACATATACCTACTCTTGAACATATTTACACTACTATAAATAAAATAGATAACTAATAAGGACTTACTGTATATCACAAGGACTCAATACTCTGTAATAGCCTATGTGGGAAAATAATCTAAATTAGGGTATTTTATAAAAGCAAACAAACTAGGCTTCAAGATTCCCTTTAATAATCAGAGTTTGCATTAATACAGACCCTGTAGTCCTGCCAGGCAATTCAACTGATGGTAACCGTAAAGATAGCTAGTGGTTTTTACTAAGACTGCTCTTCGGTTCACCAGAATCTTTTCCAATCTCTAAGGCTTCCTTCTTCACATGTCACCTGCTATTCTATCTTGATAAATGGGTTTGCAACCTCTTAGCCTGAGTTCAGAATGTCTGGTTTAAAGATCCCAATGTGATAGCAAGGCTCCAAAATAACCTCCCAATGACCCATACTTGCCAGTATTTATGACCTCCCACAGTGAAACTGAATTGTTACGATGCAACAAATAGAATGAGGCAGAAGTGACATTGTGTGACTCCTAAGGACTATTCATAAGAAGCTAATTATCACACAAGAAGTCGGACTACCATGAGGCCTCCATGCTGGGAGGAAACCCAAGCTAACAATGAGGAGATGCCATGTAGACAGAGTCCCCTAATGTCCCACCAAGATGCTGGACATGTGAAAGCCATCTTGACTCTCAGAACCCACCTAACTACATACAAAGAAGTCCATCACGAGAGACTCCAAGCGAGAACCAGTCAGTTGAACCCTTTCAACCCACAGAACCATGAGAAATATTAGTAAACTGTTTTAAGCCACTGTGTTTTGGTGACTTGTTACAGAGCAAAGGTAACTGAAACACACACGTTGCCACTTATTCAGAATGTGGCCTTAAGGATATCATTTGTCATCTTTAAGCCTCAACTTCTTCATCCTTAAAACAAGGAAAATATCAATAACAGTGCTAACTTTAGAGTTTTTGAAATTCAAATTAAACTATGAATGGGAGTACTTAGCCTTGAAGCAAGCACATCATCAGTGCTCAATAAATGTTAACCATTATTTAATTTTACTCTTCATTACTACTGTTGTTGAAGTCTGTCTAGTGAGTAGCAGCATCTTTCACAGCCAGAACACTGAAAAGGGAAGAGACAGGGAAGGTATGGGTCGACAGATCTGGGTCAAGGAGGGTGTACATGGAGAAGACATTTCTCAGTGTGGTGTGTATGTCTTGCTCACACGAACTCTAGAGGGCCAGGCAGTTGGCTATTTTCTCCATTTTGGTGTCTGCACTAAGGATTCTGGAAACTCCTCTCAAGTCAATAACTTAATCAAAAAAATTTTACTGAGCGCTGACACTAAATGTCAGGCACCGTTCTAGGTGCTGAGGATACAGCAGTAAACAGAAACAGATAAAGGCCTCTGTCCTCATGGAGCTTCCATTCCAGGGTTGGAGAAGATATCAAATAAATTTGAAAAAGATGTAGTATGGCAGATAGTGATAAGTACAATGGAAAAAATAAGTAAGCTAGGGTGATAATGTGGGTGGGGTGGAAGAAATTGGGTTGTAATTGTAAGTAAGTGGGTCAAGGAAGGGCTCCCTGAGCATAGCAGAAAGTGAAAGAGGTCTCTGGGATGGGGAGGGACCATCATATAGAAAGACCCACTTTGTCCTGTGAATGTAACCTTTAAGTTCTAACATTCTCCATTTCTGACTGATTCATTTAATAATTCATTGCCCTTGTAATAAGATTTGAATTGTTATCTGTTTTCTGAAAAGTATAATACTTGGGAAGTTCTTTTTAAAGTAAGAACAAGAGCTTTGGAATTTCCCTTTTCTTTATCATTAAAGATTGTCATAAATCTTGAAAAAAAAAAAGAAAGATCCAAACATAAAAATGAACTAATGTCTCATATTGTTACATCTACTGTCAATCACAACTGATAAATATTTATGTCTTCTCCCAATAATTCTGTGAGGCAAATGCTATTATAAATTAGCCTTAATTTACTCAGTTACTCTTTTATCCTACTGTGCTTTATTTCTCTTTCAATCTACTTTAACGTTTTTTTGGAATGAGGCAAGATGATGTGTTAGTCAGGTGAAGGTGGGTTAAGCAACGAATAACCCTCAAGTCTCACTGGCCTAACACAACAGCATATTTCTCATGCACAGAAGGTCCACAATGGCTGGGCTCCACTGTGTCTTCATTCAGGGACCCTAGTCAGCTGAGGCATCACATTTACACTGTCAGCAGGGAGAAGGAAAGATGGAACACTGTCACCAGCTCGTCAGTGTTTCTGCTTTTCAGAACACAAGTCATCACCTCTCCTCAGTGAGGGAGGGAAGGAGGGGGAGCGGGAGGGAGGTTGTGTGTGTATATGTTCTAAATGCCTGGAAGGAAAAGAAGATAGATACTGATGAGTAGTTTGTCCACCATAGATGGACAGATGGAAATGATAGATGATAGTAGGTAATAACTGATGGAAGGGAGGAAGGGACAGAGGGAAAAAGAAGGAAAAAGGAAAGGAGGAAAGAGAGAAAGAAAGAAAAGAAAAACTAGGTAAGAAAAAGGAAAACTGAGGCTTAGAAATGGCCAAACATTTGCACATGGTGAAAATGTTTATAAATAGCCAAATCAAAATCAGAACCAAATTCTACTCGCTTTTTCCTACTAGTCTTAGAGACAAGAGTACCTGGCCTCCCTGCTGCTAAACAGAGTTCTCTGATAACAAGTCAGATGTTATTTCATATCAGGTCAGGCACTGAATGTGCCTCTCTGACTAGGTGTTAAGTGGATCTCTGAATTTTGTTTTCATGAAGCACAATTTGAGAACCTCTACACTTTTTTTCCAGCAAATTTTAAAAACTATCATTATTCAAGTATTAATCACCACAGAAAACCTCAGTCGGCTCCACAAACACCACTGTTCCATGGGAATGTGCTTTGAGAAACTATGATGAAAGTCTCACTCTGGAGTATTTTCCACCACCAACAACCAATTCTCTGATTTCCACCACCAACAACTCAATGCAGTTCTGACACTAACTTCCCAGAGTGCCTCAGCATTTAAGGGCTCAGTCTCACAGACTGTGTTCCACTTCAGGTGCCAGTCGAAAGTCCTGGCCTCCCATACTTCTGGCTGGCTGGCTACAAAACAGGGTTCAAGCTTCCATGCTGTTTCAGGTCACACTACCCTCCTAGCACACGTGTGCTTACCAACCTCAGACTCTCCAAACACCATTGATTAGGGGATTTTAATGGAGGTTTCATTATGTAGGTGTGATCAGCTAAAGCACTGACCACTGCTGACTAATTCAATCTCCAGCCCCTCTACTCTCCTCAGAAATTGGGGGTGTCTTTCCGGCAAGCAGCCCCCATGCCCTACTTTGTGTAAGAATGTCTTTTCTTACCTCTCCAGGCTGAGACAAGATGAAGTTTTACTTCTGCCGGCTCTGTCATCATATCCTGAAATGAAGATCCTGCGTGCCACAACAAAGACCTGCCACAGCCAAATAAATAAATGAATTTTTTTAAGGAAATCACTTTCTTAATAAAAAAAGAAACAAACTTCACCAGATTTGTTCCCACCACCGACCCTGACCCTAAATAGGGGAGGGGCAGGGGCAGGGGCAGAAAGGACTTAAAATACAGTGTATCAAACTTGGGATTTTAAACTTATTTAAGGGTGAAAGAGTCCTTTGAGAAACTGATAAAACCCAAAGACAAATAAGAATTAGCTTGAAATTCTGCAGGGACTTTCAGGTTCCTTAGATACCTTCTCCAAGCTCAGATGAACTTCCATCACAGACCCTTGCTTCTCAAAGGTTGGGGGTCCAGGGAGACCCATCAGATCCCTAGGCAGAGAGAGTCACACTGTATACCACACTCCCTCCTACTGTAAGGCACACACCTGGAACCACTATCTGAGAAACCTTTTGAATAATTAGAAGTGGATCCCACATGTGTCCTCAATCTTTGAGTTGCTCAAGGAAAATCCTTCCTCCAGGTGGGCCACCTCTTTGATGTGAAGTAATTCTTCCATAAAGGAGAGTCATTATGGAAGAGGGAAATTTTCCTTAAATAAAATACATGTCAGGATTTATCTTGGTTTTGATCCAGACTTCTGAACTCAATCTTCCTGGTCATTTGTGTCTTTAGTTTTTTTCCAGGCCAGTTACTGGGACTTCCCTGGTAGCTCAGTGGTAAAGAATCTGCCTGCAAAGCAGGAGACACAAGAGACATGGGTTCCATCCCTACCCCACTCCAGTATTCTTGCCTGGGAAATCCCATGGACAGCAGAGCCTTGAAGGCTACAGTCCACAGGGTTGCAGAGTCAGAAACAACTGAGCACAGCACATGCCAATTTTAAAATTTAGATTTTTCTCTTATTTGACTTGGGAATTTTTTTCTATGTTCTTCATGGAGAAATGCAATGAAGAAAATGAGGAAGTGACACTTTTCCCCACTCCTTGCCTGAAAGAGATTAAAAATTCCTAAAGTGTCACAGATTATAGATATATACAGTCAGCTGATTAACCCAGAATAGAAAGGACCTGTAAGGATCCATAATCACAGCAAAGGCTACTTTCTTAATCCCTGTTGGCCGTTATCTCAAACATAAGCCTCCAGTCTCAGTGTAACTGAGCAGGACTCTATGGGGGATCCCATGTCCTCTGCTTTAGCTCCTCTCGGAAGTACCTAGATAACACTATCTGATGCACATTTCCCGAGTTGTTTTACAGATGCTAAAGTGAAAGTGTTAATTGCTCAGTTGTGTCTGACTCTTTGTGACCCCACAGACTGAAGCCTGCCATGGAATTCTCCTGGCAGGAATATTGGAGTGGGTTGCTTTCCCTTCTTTGGGGGATCTTTCCAAGCCAGGGAAAATATACCACCAAATGGAAGAAATTACTTGATATGCAGGAGCACAGAGGCTCCGACCTACTGGAGCCTGAGGATTAACGATGTTAACCCTGTGACTCCACCCTATTACCTCACCATCAGCCAATCAGAGAATTGTCCATGAGCTGATTCCATGTCCTGAGATGCAAAATGCCTTGCTGAAATCCACTGGGGAGTTCAAGCTTTTTGAGCACTGAAGTGAAGTGAAGGTTGCTCAGCCGGGTCCAACTCTTATTACCCCATGGACTGCACCCTGCCAGACTCCTTGGCCCATGGGATTCTCCAGGCAAGAATACCGGAGTGGGTTGCCATTCTTGTCTACAAGGGATCTTCCCAAACCAGGGATCGAACCCGGATCTCCTGCATTGCAGGCAGATTCTTTACCTCCAAGCCACCAAAGAGGTTTTGAGCACTAGCTGTCCCGAACTCCCTACTTGGCACCCTGCAACCAATGTTGCACTTTCTTTCACTACAACCTGGTGTCTGGAGACTGGCTTTACTGCCACAGGCAAGCAGACCCAAGCTTGGTTTGGTAACAGCAGAGAAGAGATAATATTTGGAGGCCCCACAACTACTAATTAATCTCCATAAACAGAAAAACTCATGTGGTGTTTCAATAATGGCATCTTCATACAATAAGAGAAAGCCAAGATGAGAGGTAAGAATCTGATGATCTTTGCCTTGGGAGAGAAACTGAAGTCCATCTGGTTAGTGACCAGCTATGGTGATGAAGCTCATTGTACTTTATGCCTCTGAGCTTTTCAGGGCTCTTTGTGGGTAAAATACCCTCCTGATGGCCATTCAGGGTAGCCCCCAGTCCTACCCTTGCCCAACAATGTCCACCACGACTGCTTCCATTGCCTGGGAAACTCCTATTCATTCAATTTCTCTCTGAAATCTGCTCTGCCCAGACAGTGGTACACCCTCTGTCTTCCTATAACTTTTCATCATACCACTACTAGAGCACTTAAACATGATATACTATTAATGGCTGTCTCTTTGCATTTCTCTTGTCAACCCCTGCTTACTAGACTGAAGTTCCTAAGTTTAGGGACTGTCTTAAAACAGCCCTGTCTGAGGCCTCTGCATTTTTTCTTGCGGAAACTTCAAAATTGCAAAGTAACCCAAATGATGTTTTAGACAGAATATAACTAGGAATACATGAGTTAAGACATAACTGAACAAGGCATATCCTTTTAAGTATTTAATCTCAGAAACCTCACAATTCTAGTGAGGGAGAGGAGACAGAGATATCTAAGAAAATTTTTATCATTATACTATAATGATCAAATAGTACAGGGATACGTGAAAGGACGAATGTTGCTGGAACATCTTTTTCTAAATGAGTACGTACACAGTCTTCTTCTGAAAGTTATGAGGTTTCATGGAAGTCACATGTATGTGTGCAGGCAAGTGTGTGGATGCCCACATGGACTTGTCCAAGCTGTGCCCATGAGAGACAGGAGAAGGCCCAGACTAAGGCAGGAGGTCAGGTGGACCTGACTTTCTCTTCTTCGGTGGTTATGCCACGAAAGAAAATGAGACAAGCCTTGACATAGCCCGGCAGCACCTGGATTGGGTCTGCTTGGCCCTTCTAAAGGGCTCCTTACATTAGGAGAATGTATTCTTGGTCTATGAGGATTTTCAAGTCCTGGGTGGCATGCTGAAATGTTAATATTTTGGATATATATTTGATTAAATTAAAATTTTATTTAAATTTAAAAAATAAAAACAAAGTACTGGGTGCTGTATTACTCAGGAGAAGTTTTGAATAGGGAAAAGTTTTGAAATGGGTCAGGCAATAAAGGGTCATCTGTTGGATCCTTTTTGAACTAAGGGTAATAAATCAGTTAAGTTACTTGATTCCACAGAAAGAGTCCTAGACCTACAAAACTTGTGATGAGGGGGAAATAAGTTCATCGAACTACCACTGGAAGTTTGCATCTGTAATTCTTCTTATAGGAAGTTGAAATATATTAGCAATTAATGTTCCCCGGTGGCAATCTTGAGGGCAAATCTTTCCCTTAAATTTCATTTAACTGTCTTTCAGTTATATGACTCCTCTTTCATGAATATTGCAGAATAGAAATACCAACCCACAGCCACTTTTCAAAAATAGATGAATTGATCATTTCTTTACTGTAAATAAGAGTCTCTGAATCAGTTTACAGTTCAGACTCTCACTCCTGATAACATGCAAAGAGGATTACTTATTTTTACAATGAAACAGCTGACAGTGTTTGTGTGTGTATGTGTGTAGCAGTGTCTGAATCTTTTGCGACCCCATGGACTGTGTGTGTGTGTCTGTGTAGCAGTGTCTGACTCTTGTGACCCCATGGACTATGTGTATGTGTCTGTGTGTGTCTGTGTAGCAGTGTCTGACTCTTTGCGACCCCATGGACTGTAGTCTGCCAGGCTCCTCTGTCCATAGGATTTCCAGGCAAGAATACTGGAGTGGTTTGCCATTTCCTCCTCCAGGGGATCTTCCTGACCCAGGGACCAAACCCGAGTGTCCTGCATTGCAAAGTGGATTCTTTATCATTGAGCCATCAGAGAAGCTATCAGAGATAGCTCTAAACTGATCCATACTATAGTTTGAAAACAAAACAAAACACAATACCACTCTAAAATGCCTAGGGTTCTTTATTTGCTCCAACTATACTTAGGCAAACAATGGCCAGGGATTTCCAGACAGCACTAGTGGTAAAGAACCCGCCTGTCAATGCAGGAGATGCAAGAGACACTAGTTTGAACCCCGGGTCCCCTGGAGGAGGAAATGGCAATCCACTCCAGTATTCTTGCCTGTAAATTCCAGGGACAGAACAGCCTGGTGGGCTACAGTCCATGGGGTCGCAAAGAGTCGGACATGACTGAGCAACGGAGCACACATAATTGGGAAAAACAATGGCCAGAGTTAGCCTGGGATAGGCAATATGGCCCTGTGATAAATTCTGAAGGTATTTCTGAGTGATTTGATAAACTTGGTCACTCTGGGATTCATAGAAGCATGCAGATCAAAACCCTAGTGAGGCTCGTGCGATTCATGTGAAGGGTGCTCTGGGGCTTTAGGGGGAGATCAGAGACTCTTGGGGGAGAAAAGAAGAGCCACAATTTCCGTTCTCTGCTGTGTTACTAGTTGTTATATTTAAGCTGAGCCTCTTTGATGTGAGACACATTAACATTTCACACTCCCTCAAATCAATATTCTTTTTCATGTGGGGATTTTGAGTCATTTTTATACTTACTCTTTAAAGTCCCATAAGCCATAATAGATAAGAATTCTGATTGCCTGCTCCTGGGGAGAGCAGACCTTTCGTGACCAGTGATAAAAATACTGTTCATTTCTACTGAATGTTGCCTGGGTCTTAGAATTGGATTGTGCAAACTTCCTTACCCCTTAAAGTTAGGGTTGTGGTGGTCCATCCTGAATACATAATGATCACAAAATATTTTGCCTCATTGAATAAAATATCTCTTGAAAGAAAGACTCATCCTTTTTCTTTTTACTGAAGTATAGTTGATTTGCCGTGTTGTATTAGTTTCAGGTGTATAGCCCAGTTATACATATATTTCTTTTTCATACTCTTCTCATATTATGAAATAGTGAATATAACTCCCTTGCTATACAGTAGGTCCTTGTTTATTTTATTTATAGTAGTGTGCATTTCTTAATCCCAGATTCACAGTTTATCCCTCTCTCTACTTCCCCTTTGGAAACCATAAGCTGGTTTTCTATGTCATGATTCTACTTATGTTTTCTATGGTTTACTTGTATCATTTTTCACATCTCACATTTAAGTGGTATCATATCACACAGTTTGTCTTTCTCTGTTTGACTTTCTTCACTTAGATAATCTCCAGGTCCATCCATATTGCTGCAAAAGGCATTACTTCATTCTCTTTTGAGGCTAAATAATATTATATTATTGTATTATATATACATATATATATATTATAGTTGTTCAGTCACTCAGTCATGTCTGATTCTTCGTGACTTCATAGACTACAGCACTCTAGGCTTTCCTGTCCTGGACTATTTATTGGAGTTTGCTCAAACTAGTCCATTGAGTTGGTGACGCTATCCAGTCAACCATTCTCTATTGTCCCCTTCTACTCCTGCCCTCCTGCCCTATCCTTCTCAGCATCAGGGTCTTTTCTGATAAGCTGACTCTTCACATCAGGTGGCCAAAGTATCAGAGATTCAACTTCACCATCAGTCCTTCCAATGAATATTCAGGGTTGATTTCCTTTAGGATTGACTGGTTGGATCTCCTCGCAGTCCAAGTGACTCTCAAGAGTCTTCCCTGACACCACAATTTGAAAGCATCATCTCTTTGGTTCTCAGCCTTCTTTTTGGTTCAATTCTCACACCCATGATGACTACTGGAAAAAATCATAGCTTTGACTAGACAGACCTTTGTTGAGCAAAATGATGCCTTCCTTGGCTTTTCAATATGCTGTCTAAGTTTAATATGCTGGGCTGGAGGAAGCACAAGCTGGAATCAAGATTGCTGGGAGAAATATCAATAAACTCAGATATGCAGATGACACCACCTTTATGGCAGAAAGTGAAGAGGAACTAAAGAGCCTCTTGATGAAAGTGAAAGAGCAGAGTGAAAAAGTTGGCTTAAAGCTCAACATTCAGAAAATGAAGACCGTGGCATCTGGTCCCATCATTTCATGGGAAATAGATGGGGAAACAGTGGAAACAGTGGCTGACTTTATTTTTCTGGGCTGTAAAATGACTGCAGATGGTGATTGTAGCCATGAAATTAAAAGACGCTTACTCCTTGGAAGGAAAGTTATGACAAACCTAGACAGCATATTAAAAAGCAGAGACATTACTTTGCCAACAAAGATCCGTCTAGTCAAGGCTATGGTTTTTCCAGTGGTCATGTATGGATGTGAGAGTTGGACTGTGAAGAAAGCTGAGCACCGAAGAATTGATGCTTTTGAACTGTGTTGTTGGAGAAGACTCTTGAGAGTCCCTTGGACTGCAAGGAGATCCAACCAGTCCATCCTAAAGGAGATCAGTCCTGGGTGTTCATTGGAAGGAATGATGCTGAAGCTGAAACTCCAGTACTTTGGCCACCTCATGCAAAGAGCTGACTCAAGGAAAAAACTTTGATGCTGGGAGGGACTGAGGGCAGGAGGAAAAGGGGACGACAGAGGATGAGATGGCTGGATGGCATCACCAACTCGATGGACGTGAGTCTGAGTGAACTCCAGGAGTTGGTGATGGACAGGGAGGCCTGGCGTGCTGCAATTCATGGGGTCGCAAAGAGTTGGACACGACTGAGCGACTGAACTGAACTGAACTAAGTTTTTCAAAGCCCTCCTTCCAAAAAGCAAGCGTCTTTTAATTTCATGGCTGCAGTCACCATACACAGTGATTTGGGAGTCGTTAAGAAAATAACATCTGTCACTGTTTCCACTTTCCTCCCTAGTTTTTAGAATGTTGAGTTTTAAGCCAACTTTTTCACTCTCCTCTTTCACCCTCATTACAGTACTCTTTAGCTTCTCTTTGCTTTCTGCCATAAGGGTGGTGTTATCTGCATATCTGAGGTTGTTGATATTTCTCCTAGCAATCCTGATTCCAACTTGGATTTCTCCAGCTCAGCATTTCACATGATGTACTCTGCATGTAAGTTAAATAAACAGGGTGACAATACACAGCCTTGATGTACTCTTTTCCCAATTTTGAACTAGTCTGTTGTTCCATGCCTGATTCTAACTGTTGCTTCTTTATCTGCATAAAGGTTTCTCGGGAGACAGGTAAGGTGGTCCAGTATTCCCATCTCTTGAAGAGTTTCCCTGTTTGTTGTGATCCACACAGTCAAAGGCTTTAGAGTAGTCAATGAAGCAGTATGTTTTTCTGAAATTCCTTTGCTTCCTCTATGATCCAACCAATGTTGACACTTTGATCTCTGGTTTCTCTGCATTTTCTAAACCCAGTTTGTACATCTATCTGGAAGTTATCAGTTCATGTACTTTTGAAGCCTAGATTGAAGGATTTAGAGCATTACCATGCTAGTATAGGAAATCAGTAATTTTACGGTAGTTTGAACATTCTTTGGCATTGCCCTTCTTTGGGATTGGAATGAAAACTGACCTTTTCCAGTCCTGTGGCCACTGTTGTTTTCCAAATTTGCTGACAGATAAGAGTACAGCACTTTAACAGCATCATCCTTTAGGATTTTAAATAACAGATAGAACTGAATCACCTCCATTAGCTTTGTTCATAGTAATGCTTTTTTTTTTTTTTTTAATTTTTTCATAGTAATGCTTCTTAAGGCCCACTTGACTTCACACTCCAGGATGTCTGACTCTAGGTGAGTGACCACACCATTTTGGTTATCTGGGTCATTGTTTTTTTGTAGCTGTGTATTCTTGCTGCTACTTCTTAATCTCTTCTGTTTCTGTGAGGCCCTTACTGTTTCTGTCCTTTATTGTGCACATCCTTGCATGAAATGTTCCTTTGATATCTCCAATTTTCTTGAAGAGATCTCTGGTCTTTCCTGTTCTATTGTTTTCCTCTATTTCTTTACATTGTTCACTTAGAAAGTCTTTATCTCTCCTTGCTGTTCCCTGGGACTTTGCATTCAAGTGGGTATATCTTTCCCCTTCACCCTTGCCTTTCACTTCTTTTCTCAGCTATTTGTAAAGCCTCCTCAGACAAACACTTTGCCTTCTTGCGTTTCTTTCTCTCTGGGATGGTTTTGGTCACCACATCCTATAAGTTAGAAACCTCCATTCATAGTTGTTCAGGCACTCTATTCACCACCCCCACTGTATAATAAAGGATTTGATTTAGGTCATACTTGAATGGCCCAGAATTTTCCCTAGTTTCTTCAGTTTAAGCCTGAATTTTGCAATAAGCAGCTCATGATCTGAGCCACAGTCTGCTCCACAGGTCTTGTTCTTGCTTTTTTGCAGAGTGTATAGAGCTTCTCCATATTCTGTTGTAAAGAATATAATCAATCTGGTGTTGACCATATGTTGTTATCCATGTGTAGCCTCTTGTGTTGTTGAAGAGGGTGTTTGCTATGACCAGTGTGTTCTCCTGGCAAAACTGTTAGCCTTTGCCTTGCGTCATTTTGTACTCCAAGGCCAAACTTGTTCGTGTCCAACTCTTTGTGGCCTGCCAGGCTTCTATGTCCATGGGAATTCCCAGGGAATAATACTGGAGGTGGATTTCCATTTCTTTCTCCAGGGGATCTTTCTGACCCAGTAATCGAACCCACATCTCCAGCACTGGTGGGCAGATTACCACTGCGCTACCAGGGAAGCCCCTATATATACAGTTCTGGCTCCTACAGAGTCACTGCTTTGCCCTGGGTCCCCATGTGTGTGAAATTGTGTGTGCCCTCCAGGAGTGGAGTCTCTGTTTCCCCCAGTCTTGTGGAGCTCCTGCACTCAAGCCCCACTGGCCTGCAAAGCCGAGGCTCTGGGGGCTCCTCCTCCTGATGCCAGGCCCTCAGGCTAGGGATACTGATATGGGGCTCAGATCTCACTCCTGGGGAGAACCTCTGTGATAAAATTACTTCTAGTCTGTGAGTTGGTCAACTGCCAGGTATGGGATTTGATTTACACAGTGAAAGGGCCCCTCCTATTATCATATTGAGACCTCATCTTTGGATGTAAAGTATCTTTTTCGGTAGGTTCCAGTCTTTTTTGCCAACGGTCTTTAAGCAGTTATTTGTGATTTTGGTGTTTTTATGACAGGAGGTAAGTTCAAGTCCTTCTGCCACCTTGTTTGGAATTGAAGGACTGTTTTTAGTTTGGATGCTTGCTGCCTTTTTTGGCAGTGTGTGCTGGCTGCTATCACCTTGGTATCTGGTGTGCAAGCACAACGCACACTCCCAGTAAGCAGGCACCATGATCAGGACCCCCTCCCAGGCCTCCCAGGGGCAGCAGTGGTCCATGATGTCCCAGGACAGCAGGGCTAGCAGTTGGCACTTGCTCCTGTGTCTCTCAGTAGCAGTGACAGCCTGCCTACTCCCAAGGAGAGCAACTGGTGCCTGCTCATGGGTCCCTAGTTATGGGAGTGGCCTGTGTCCATCTCTGGAGCCCATAACGGTGACAGCAGCTTGCACCTACCCCCAGAGCTCATGTTAGGTGGTGTCTTGTTGCCTGAGAGCCCAGGTTCAGGAAACAAAGCTCCTATGGTGGTCTTGCCTCTCTTCTAACGTGCACCCCCTACCCAACAATGGTGTCTTGCCTCTGGCAGGCCCCCGCCTATTCTGAGTGCACGCATAGTTGCCACTCTCCAGCCTCTTCAGGCTGTCTCTACACCGCCAATCCCTCTCTGGGTCTGACTCTGAAGGCTGAGCTTTGGCACCTAGCCTCACCACACCAATAGATGAGCATGTCAGCCAGGGTACACAGGGCAGAGGTATGAACCATCTGTGCAGGTCCTTCCACTATAACCAGTTGTTGCACTCTTCCTCCAAGGCTCTGAAGCTCCCCCTCCATCTAGGTTGATCTCCCTGCAGGTGAGGGGACTTCCCAGGGTGGGGAAATCTTTCTTCCACATCTCCCTCCCTGGGGTGCAAGTCCTGTCTCCATTCCTTTCTCCCTCTTTTTCCTTTTGTCCTACCTTGCTACATTAAAGTTTTTTTGCCTTTTGGAAGTCTGAGGTCTTCTGCTAGCACTCAGTAGTTGTTCAGTGTGAATCATGCCACTCAGAGATGTGCTTTTGCTGTATTTGTGGGAGGAGGGAAGGTCCACGTCCTACTCCTCCACCATCATGATTCCTCTCCTGTAGCTGTTGACTTTTAAGGGTGTTGAGTTGAAATGGTAAAAGGGAAGTCCATCTTTCAGCCACTCCTGGAAGTCAAGGACAAAGACAGGAAGCATTGTCTTTGCCCTAACAGAAAATTAGGTTTATTTGAAAATGTTGTTTGGAGAGTGTCAGTTTTTCCCCTCCCCTATAGCAAAGAGAACTTTCCTTTCAGTGAAAGAAAAGTGATTCGGGAATGGGATTAGAAATATCAGGGTGTAAAGGGAGCTTAAGAAAGCCATCATTATTGTATTGTTTGGAGGCATGTCTCATGCTTCTGTTGCATAGTTTTGTTCTATAAAATGGAGAATCAAAACAATTCCAAATGGACATGTTGCTTATTATTCTAGGATTTTAAATTTGTTTGACTAGGGTAACAAGTATACATTTATATCTACTTTATATTCATGCTGACAAGTTTACATATTCAAATTAGGGGCACATCAAAAACTGGCAAGTAAGTTAAGTAGCAAAATAAGCACAGTGACTGGCGATGTAGTGCTGAAAACAGCTGCTGCTAGGGAGAAAGAAATGCTTGGCAAAGGTCAGGGTGCAACATGGGAGTGCTGGGGGGTGTAGTGGCAGAGAACAGAGAACTGCCACCTTTCTGTGCAAGGCTTACCTAATAGAATGATTTCATTCTTCAAATTTTATAACTCTATCTGAAAAACATCCAATTAAAAGGACTTATTTTGTATTCTTGCTCTTACAGATCCCTCGGTTTCTTCTTACTGTTTTAAAGCTTTTCTTAATATCAGAAGAAATAAAATGAAGCTGATTACCAAGGAACATTGAAAGCCTATTTTATATATACACACACACACATATAATTTGCTTCTCACCAGGCACAAATCTATTATTGGCAAGACTTTTTGCTTTTATCCCTCAGGTAAGTATAATCTCAGAGAGGAAAAACAAACCCCAAATTGTAAAAATGTGCTATATTTATATATGTAAAAAATTTAAAAATTATTAGTTTTAGAGATGGCACCTAGTAAAGAAAGGCACATTATGTGTAATCCACTGAATATTTAAAACTCTCTTTCAGTGTTTGAAATGGTGAAATTCTGACTGTATTGGGAACAAAACATTTATGTGAAAGTTCAATCAGTTTGTAGTTGGCTGAATGTAACCAAGCATTTAACAAGATGTTGCTGTATTTATTTTTAAAAATTCATTTAAATTCATGTTCAGAGTATTAAGTTTGTAAGTTCTCCTTCAAAGAACAGAAGAGCCAGTAATTAATAAAGACAAGTGTTCAGATTTATTTGGAAATTCACAGTTTCTAATGGCACTACAGCTCCGTAGTTACATTATTAAAAGTCTTCTTTCCACAACCCTGGATGCTGCACACAGAGGTGTAACTCCCCGCTCTACCTCTGCTCTCATCTGGACCTTTTTTCAATGGGTTTCTATACAATCAGGCCCTCTTGCTCTGAATGGCTAATTGTACAGATTGGAAAAAAATGTAAATCATCTAAAACATACTGTTAACGTAAAGCAGCAATTTAAACAAACAAAAGAGGCTTTAAATAAGTCACATTACGAACAATACCCCCATAAGGTATTAGACAAGTTTAAAACAGTTATTACTAAAAGTGCTCAATAACTTATAACTTAAATCTTACAACACAGAACAGTGAATTCTCTCCCTTTCAAAAAGAAACTTTCCACTTTTACTCCATTACTGTATAAACACATACTTAGAAATCATTTGATTCAAAGTCACTGCCAATTATTTTTAAAGAAAAGAGACAAAATGAATACAAACACATTGACAACACACATGTATATCTGCACATTTGTAGCCAATACAAAGCAAACACCAAGGAGTAATAATCCCTTTAGACTTGACCAATTAGACAAGGCTTGACAAACTCACTAGCTGGTTCTGTGCATATGTACATAGGCAGTGATTATGAGGCCTGGACTCACTGGACAAACTTTCAAATTTTCCATTTGTAAGAGAAAACAACGATCTCAAAGTCACGAGGATTAGTGCTTATTGTGATTGTTTAAAACGTAACATAGCTAAAGGAAACCCTTAAAAGTGGCTAAATGTGTTTAACACGTGAATTTATTAAAAAAAAATTATTTGCAAATACCAATCATTTGAAGAAAAAAATTATGTAGTTGCTTTTTCCTCTCACTGAATTAGCAACCAAAGGAAACTAGTGTGAATAAGTTAACTGAAAATAATATTAAAAGTATCACCACTTACCTAAAAGAATAGACCTAAAAATTCCATCAAGTGTCTGTTTCAGGTGAGTTTGCTAAACAAAAGTCTACCTGGCCAAGTCTTTAGGATCTTTACACTCTCTTTACTGATCTTTACTGAACGCCAGGCGCAGATCACTTTAAAGCCTTGTAGTGTTTGCAGCTCCAAAAACTAACAAAGTTATAAAAGAAATCAAATGACAGAAAAAGTTCTCCCTCCTCTTCCAGTGGCATTATAAATAGACAAAGGCACATAAATATGGGAAGGTGCAAGAAATAGGAACAAAGCTAAAGGAAGAGGTTTCGGCTTTCATTCCTATCCCACCCAAGGAACTGGGCTTCCAAATTACTTTTGTCCCAGTAATTAATTAATCTGTGAAAAAACATCTTTATAAAATGTCTATCATTGTCCTTGCAGTCTTATAAAACTGCAGCTCATTAACCAAGATTGACATAATCCCACCTACTTTTTAAAAAGGCAGAAACCATAATTTCTGAATACTTTTCCCATTTATATGTTCTCCCTCCCCATACCCTTCAAATACCACAGACTGTTCTTCAAAGAACAACGAAAAGTCTCCAATATGAAAAGTTCGATTAATTTTAGATATGTCCCGAGACTGCTGTAACACCAAATGTTCCCACGGTGATCTCTTTGTTTCCTTTGATTATGTCATGCAGGCTCGGCAGTGATCCTGACTTAGTCTGTATCAAAGTTTTTATCAATTTTCCTTGGTCTTGGACTTTAGATCGCCTTCGTTTCAAAGCCCTCTTCTCAGTTTTTGTCTTTTGGGACTGTCCATTGCACAGACTTGTGCAAGCTGAAATGCCACAAAAATAAGACTCTTCTGACTGTGATGAAGTTTCTGAGCTTCCTTCAGATGGAGGACCCTTATAAGAAGAGTGATAAACTTCTCCCATATTAGAAAAATCTCTCTGGTTTGTAAAAGGTTTTCTTCCTTTTATGTCTCCATTGGCTACAGGGTGCAATGGATCAGCTGGCTTTATGGTCTCAATTTTTTCAGTTTTGTACTTGCAGCGTTTCTTCTTTAACACAAGTAAAAGAAAGGGTAGGAGTTAGACCTCTGATAGTTACGTAATCAAACATTCAGACAGCTGAGCTGCTGGAATAAAGTGCCACCTCCTGGTGGAAAGTGAAAGTATTATAAACAGCAAAACACACTGTTATGTTCTATACAGGTACTACCATAACTACCTTTCCACTTTGTAATACTACTCAACCAAATTCTTCATTTATCTGTCACCTCTGAATATAGATTAGGTATCTGAATGCTTATTATATGCCATATATTCTTCCAGTTGCTTTCATGTATATCTTACTAACCCTGAAAGGTGGGCATTTTGTCCTTGACTACCAAATGAGAAAACCAAGGTTCATAAGTTGGATTCCCTGTCCAAGTTACATGGCAGTAAGTGGCCAAGTTAGGATTGAATCCTAGGCTATTTGGTTTTAATGGTCAAGTTCTTTAGCCTAGAGACAAACGTTTGCTTAGTTGCTAAGTTGTGCCCGACTCTTTTGTGACATCATGGACTCCTCACTCCATGAGATTTTCCAGGCAAGAATACTGTAGTGGGTGGCCATTTCCTTCTCCAAGGAATCTTCCAGACCTACGGATAGAACCTGCGTCTCCTGCATTGGCAGGCAGATTCTTTACCACTGAGCTACCTGGACCTCTAGTAAATACAACTTACTTTCAGAGGCAAAATGAGAAAAGCCCACACTTTGTAACCAAAAAAGTCTATTTTGATTTTTGCCACCTCTTTAATGGGTCATTTAAAGAAGATACAAACTCTGAGTTTCAGTTTTCTCACTTAAAAAATGGGGAAAGTATCATTTTCAGGTTGATAAGAGGATTACAGGAATAGGTATACACACTGCCTGACATGCACTGATAATAGGAATGAGTATCAACAAGGGGTCAGCAAGTTTTTTCTGTAAAACCCAGACAGTAAGTATTTTAGGCTTTTCAGGTCACATACTCTCTCTCCTACATATTCACTTTTATTTTATAACCCTTTAAAAATGTTTCCAGGATCATAATAAAACAGGCCATATATGGCCTATGGGCCACAGTTTGCAGACCCTGTAAACAAATCATTATCATTACTGAAAATAAACAATAAGTTTAAGGACCAGTAAAGGTAATAGTAAAACTTTCACCTATTTCTTCATCTACATCCACATAACACACCAATACACTTGAAAGGAAACAAACGATTACCTTTTTTTCTGGAGAAAACTTGAGGGGTTCTACAATGTACAAATCACTTGGATCTACTGTAAGAAAAAAAAAAAAGGCAGATATAAAATGTAAAGTAGATTATACTATGATTAAATACTATATTATCCATTTATGATCATTTTCATAAGAGAACCAATGAATTTATATTTGTAACAGGTTAAAACATATATTTATGCATTTGAAATTAGTAAGCCTAAAGCAACAAGGTAGAAGAGGGCACCATTCTTATCCTGGGCTTGACTGGTCATCATTGAATACCTTAAGTTTTTAACTAACAGCTGGCTATCAGCCAACATAGTAAAGATCCTTGTTTAGACCAGCTCTACCCTCTTGTTTAGTTGCTAAATCGTGTCCGACTTTTTTGCAACCCCATGGACTATAGCTCACCAGGTTTCTCTGTCCACGGGATTTCCCAGGCAAGAATACTAGAGTAGATCTATCTTGGGGACAGAATCAGTGTTTCCTGCATTTGTGGGTGGATTCTTTACCACTGAGCCACCTGGGAAGCCTCTACCCTCTGAACTTGATAAGAAAAATAACATTACCAGATAAGCTAATACCAAACTTACAGATCATATGAATATTTTTCTAAAAGACTAAACTCCACACTGTGTTGCAATTATGGGCTAATTATGTGCAACAAGCACATAGTATGAAATTCAGTTCAAGGAACATACACACAAAAGAAGTTTAACAAGTGTTTCCTAATAGTTTATTCCTATGATTTACTGTGATCAAAACTATGATTTATTGTGATCAATACCAGAACACTCTGGTACGATAAGAAAATCAGAAATACTAAGTTTCTAAGGTTTCATTACTTTAAGCACATTCAAGACAGCTTTACTGACAAGATAAATGTACATATAAAAGAGGGGCTATGAGATTTTAATCCTATTCAACCCACTAAAAGTAAATGATTTATGGTTTGATGCAGGCGAAGTCTGTAAGTAACAAATGTATAATAAACTTCATGTGCCAGAAATTTACTAACAACATGATTCAATGAATTATCATTTCTCACATTATGTCTTAGAAACTTGTTGAGAAAGTCATCAAATATATAAAAATATCCAATGATTCCTTTAAACAGTCATTTCTACTAGATTACTAATCTCATTCAAATTGTTTTTAAAAAAAACACGATGTCTACTTCTAGGAATGATTGCTAATGGTTTTCAGATCGAATTTTCCACTAAAAGCAATTAAATATGAATGTTTTTTGTAAGTCACTAACAGCACTTCCCACTCCAGTACTCTTGCCTGGAAAATCCCATGGACAGAGGAGCCTGGTAGGCTGCAGTCCATGGGGTCGTGAAGAGTTGGACATGACTGAGCGACTTCACTTTCACTTTTATGCATTGGAGAAGGAAATGGCAACCCACTCCAGTGTTCTTGCCTGGAGAATCCCAGGGACAGGGGGAGCCTGGTGGGCTGCCATCTATGGGGTCACACATGACTGAAGCAACTTAGCAGCAGCATCAACAGCACTTAATTAGGCTGTCAAGACTAGGTAAGTAAGTAATCCCAGGCCACAACTGAAGGAAAAGCAGTAATCCAGACCCGTCAAGTGAAACACAAGTCATTTTTGCCCAGAGACCTTGCCACCACTGTCTAGAAACGTGGACTCATACTGCATATTATTAGCCAGGGAGACATCAACAACCGAAGTACAGTTTCTACTGAATGCACGTTGTTTTCACACGATCATAAAGTTGAAAACTTAAGTCAAATCATCATAAATTAGAAATGACCTGTACATTATATTCCTCTTTCAACAGAAAATTACAAGGCATTTTAAAAAGAGTAAACACAGCTTGAAAAGACTAAACAAGCATCAGAACCGGAGTTAGATATGATAGAAATGTTGACATTATTATTAGATCAGGAATTTTTAAAAAATACATTATATTAAGGATGTAAATTGAAAAAAAGCAGACAACATGCAAGAACAGATGGATAATATAAGCAGAAAAATTCTAAAAAGGAGTTTAAAAAATGCTAGATAGAGATCAAACACAGGAACAAAACTGAAGAATGCCTCTGGGTTCATTAATAGACTGAGTAAAGAATCACTAAACTTGAGAATATGACAATGGAAATTTCCAAATCTAAAATACAAAGAGAAAAAAGACTTAAAAAAAAGAAGAACAGACTATCCAAAAACCATGGGACGACTACAAAAGGCGTAGCATACAAGTACTGAGAATACAGGAGGATAAGGACAGGAGAAAGGAACAGATGCAATACTTTAAGTATAATGACAGAATCTTCTCACACTGACATCAGACAGAAACCACAGCTCTAGGAAACTGAGAACAGCAAGCAGGACAAAAGCCCAAAATACTACAACCAGGCAGATCATATCCAAATTTCAAAAAAATCAAAGATATAAGCTAAAACTGAGGACCTAAAATTGCCAACAGACCTGCTTTACAAGTAATGTTAAAAAGCAGTTCTTTAGAAAGGAGGAAAATAAGGTAGGTCAGAAACCCAGCTCTGCATAAAGAAAGGAAGAGCACCAGAGAAGGAATAAGAGAAGGGAAGACAAAAACTTTAACTTTTCTTATTCTTAATCCATAACATAACAATTTGTTCAAAAAAATAATGGCAACAAAGTAATTGAGTATAGACAAAATTAGGTAAAAATAAAAAGAACGACAGCACTGATACAAGAGATGGAAGGGAGGAATCAGAAATATTCTGTTATTATAAAATATATGTATGTACTACCTCTAGAGTAATATAGTACTATTTGAAAGTGGACTTGTATTAGCTGTAAATGTATACTGTAAACTCTGGGACCCTAAAAAAAAAGTCATAATTTTTTAACATATGCTATGAAAGGAAAAAAATGAAACCATATAATATGCTCAGTTAAAACCACAAAAGACAAAAAACGTGGAAGACAGTAACAGGAATAAAGAATGAGGGCAACAAACAGAAAACAGTAACAAATATAGCAAATATAGTTGGATAAATATCCAATTATTTTAAACTTTAATGGCCTAAATACACCAATTTATAAGACTGTAAAAGTGGATCAAACAACAAGATTCAACCATATGTTGCTCATAAGAAGTCCACTTTAAATATAAAGATACATATAGATTAAAGGTACAGGGATGAAAAAAGATATACCATGCTAACACACATCAAAAGAAAGCAGGAATGGCATATTAATTTCAGAGAGAGCAAACTTCAGAGCAAGGAAATTTATTCAGGATAAAGAGGGATATTTCATGATGATAAAGGGGTCCATTATCCAAAAAGCATAACAATCTTTAATGCACATGCATCTCACAGAATGGCAGAATACATGAGGCAAAACTGGTAGAACTACAAGGAGAAACAGATGAACCTACTATTATAGCTGGAGACTTTAACACTCCTCTATCTGAAGATCCAGCAAGCAGAGAATCAAAGAATATGGCAAATGTCAACAGCTCCAAAATCCACTGTGTTTCTACATACCAGCAATAAGCACAAACACACACAAAACGCAATTTTCAACAGCATCAAAAAATATTCTAGAAATAAAACTTTCAAAAGTTTGACTTTTTGGAGTACACAGAGATGCTATGTTCTTCCCAAATTAATATGTAGAGTCAATGTAATCAAGCAAAAGCCTAATAATTTTTCAATGAAACACTTAATAAATCATTCTAAATTTACATGGAAACAAAGACCCAGTAATGGCCGAGCAACCTAAAACAACTGAATTTCATACAAATTTTACAATGAATTCCCTACCTAAAAACCACATACAAAAAAATCAATTCCAGGTATCTTAGAAATCTAAAAATAAAAACCAAACACTAGAACTATAAGAGAGTATCATCCATAAAGAGTAAAAAAAAAAAAAATCTGTTTAAACAACACAGAAGCAGCACTAACCACACCAGGAAAAAAAATTCCATAAGTTTGATTACATTAAAATTAAGAGCCTCTTTTCTTATTTAAAAAGACTCCATGTAAAAGAAAATAAAATAAATAGCCTCAAGAGTGAAATAAGATTATCTGCAACATTAACGAACTAACAATTAGGATACAAATTTTAAAAATAACTGTAAGCCAACAGGAAAGAGATAAACAACCAAATAAAAGAACAGGCGAAAATTTCAATGTCCAGGAAAGTTAAATGATTAAAAGGCTTAAGTTAGCATGCTCAACTTCAATAGTAATCAGGTAAATGCAAATTATAACTGAAATGAGCTTAACAAACACTTTAAAACCTGACATTCTGACTGTGCGCTGGCAAAAGTGTAGAAAATGGAAATTCTCATGGTACTGGTGGAAGGATGAACTGATATGACTACTTTGGAAAAGTATGCCATTATCTTGTAACTTAATAGATTAGCATACTCTCCAATCCAGCAATTTTACATCTAGGTAATATTCCTAGAGGGGGCTTCCCAGGTGGCTCAGCGGTAAAGAATAAGCCTGCCAAGCAGGCAGCTTCAACTCCTTGGGCAGAAAGATTCCATCCCCCACTCCCTCCACCCCATATGGAAATGGTAACCCACTCCAGTACTCTTGTCTGGGAAGTCCCATGGACAGAGGAGACTGGTAGGCTTGCAAGAATCCATGGGCTTGCAAAAGTATAGGAAATGACTTAGCAACACAACAACAAAAATATTCCTAGAGAAACTTATGCAACTCTCTGCCTATATACAAACAAAGGGAATGTTTACACCAGCATTATATGTAATAGCCCCAAACTGTAAATAACACAGCAGAATGGATAACTTACATTGTAATTTAGTCAGTTACTGAAATACTTTACAATATTGAAAATGAAGTACAATTATGTACATGAACCTTACAAACAGAATGCTGAAGGAAAGAAGGCAAAAAGAGTATATGTGGTATAATTTCATTTATCAAAAGCTCAAAACCAGACAAAAATCCAATTATATTGCTGAGGAACACAAACACTGATGGTAAAACTTATGAAAATGAAGATGACAACTAATTAAAAAATCAAGACAGTTACTTCTACAAAAAGCAATACCAAAAGTGCTGGTCTTGCTCTATTTCTTAATCTGGGTGTTAGTTACACAGGTGTTCACTTTATAATTACTCTGCATGTTGTACATTTCAGTTTTATGCACTTTTTGGTATTTCACATATTTCACAACAAAAATGTATTACAAAAATCAAAACAGTTTAGGTCTACTTGGATGGTCAACAGAAGTCAGAGATGCAAATCTAAGTATAATCTATAAAACACTGATGAAAGAAATTAAAGAAGGTACAAACAAACTGAACAATATCTCATGTTCATGACTGGAAGACTTCATATAGTCAAGATGTCCATATACTACCAAAACGATCTACAGATTAAGCATAAGCCCTATCAAAATTCCAATAGCTTTCTTTTTTTAATGAAATGCATCTTAAAATTCATATCAAATCCCAAGTACCTTAAACAGGCAAAGCAATTGTGAAAAAGAAAAAGTTATAGGACTCACACTGCCTGATTTCAAACACAGTAGTCAAAACAGTACTGGTATAAAGACAGACATACAGAACAACAGGGGGGGAAAAAACAGTCCAGAAATACACCTTCACACAAATGGTCAAATAACCTTCAACAAGGGTGCCAAGACCATTCAACAGGGAATGAACAGTCTCTTCAACAAACAGTGCTAGAAAGCTGGATAGTCACATGCGAAAGAATGAAGTTGAACCCTTATCCTACATCATGTACAAAAATTAACTCAAAATAGATGCGGTCCTCTTTGTTTCCGCTTTTGTTGCTTGTACTTTAAATGTCACATCCAAGGCCACAGTGTTACAAAGTTTCTTTTTCCAAAAAGTTATAAAAACTTTATAACACTGGCCTTGGCAATGATTTCTTGGATGTGCTAGTTAAAGTATAAGCAACAAAAGCAAAAACAGACAAAGAGGACTACATCAAACTTAAGAAGTTTTTGTCCATCATAGGACAAAATCATCAGAGTGAAAATGCAACCTACAAAATGGAAGAATGTATCTGTGAATCATATACTTGATGCAGGATTAATACCCAGAATATACAGAACTCCTACAATTAAGCCAAAAATAACCTGGTTTAAAAATGAGCGAAGGATGTGAACAGACATCTCCTCAAAGATGATTTACAAATGGCCAACAAGCATATGAAAAGATGATCAACATCACTAATCGTCAGAGAAACACAAATCAAAAGCAAAACGAGGTATCACCACACACCCATCAGGATGGCTACTATCAAAACAGAAAACAAGTATTGGTGAGGATGTGGAGAAATCTGGAACCACTATGCACTGTTGGTGGAATTGTAAAATGGTGCAAGCACTATGGAAAACACTGTAAAGGTTCCTCAAAAAACAGAACTACCATAAGATTCAGCAATCACGCTTGAGTACACAGCTGACCCTCTAACAACATAGGTTTGAAGTCTACTTATACATGGATACAGTGAGTCTATTTATATGTGGATTTTTTTTCAACAGTAAATACTACAGTACTACATAATATGTCGTTGGCTGACTCCAGGGATGCAGAACCTCGAAAATGGAGGAACCATGGCTATGGAGAGCTAACTATAAATTATACATGTATTTTCAACTGTACAGATTCGGTGGCCCTAACTCCAGCACTGTTCAAGGGTCAACTACATATCCAGAACTGAAAGCAAGGACTTAAAGACATATTTGCACACTCATGTTCACAGCAGCATTATTTCACAATAGCCAAGAGGCAGAAGCAACCCAAGTGCTCATCAACAGATGAATAAACAAAGTATAGTATCTATCTGTACAACATAATATTATTCAGTCTTTAAACAGAAATCCTGTCACATGTTACAACATAGATGAAACTTGAGGACATTATGCTAAGTGAAATAAGTCAGTCAGAGAAAGATGAATAATATATGATTTCACTTCTATAAGGTATCTGAAGTATTCAAATTCACAAGAACAGAAAACACATTGATGGTGACCAGAGGCTGGGAGGAAGGGGAAAAAAGGTAGTTGTTTAATATATACAGTGTTCCAGATTTACAAAATGAAAAACTTCTGGAGACTTGTTTCACATCACTGTGAACATACTAAACATTACTAAAGTATATAATATATATAGTAATTAAATTTCTAAGAGAAACTTAAATTTCAAGATGGTAAATTGCATGCTGTATGTTTTTTTTACTAAATAAGAAAACAAAATAAGAAATGGACCCTTCTCATAGAGTTTGGAATTAAAAATAAGGCAAGTACAAAGATGGCTAAAATCAAAGTAGACAATAGTAAATGTCATAAGAAGATATTTAATTCAAATTAGGAGAAGAAATAAATGAATTAATGAATAGCAGAATCAGAATTAGTTTCCTGACTATTGTACTCAACTTTTTAAATTATAAAGATGAACCAAGATGATACAGTTGTTTAAAATATAAGTAATATTACTATCAGGTACAAAAGAAGAGAAACAGTCAAGCTTTCAACTAATTTAAAATGGGATTAGAAATGCTGAGAAGGAAAAACACCTCAACATATTGGTATTTCATAATCACACAAATACAGCTAAAAGATCAACAATACTAAATGTTAAATCTTAATATGGATGCTGAACAAATGGAACTCTAAAAAACAGCTGAATGATCACACAACATTCTTGGCAAACTGTGTGGTAGTATTTACTACAGTGGAGTAGACAGAATCTTATGATCCAGCAATTCCATTTCTGCTATATACCCAACAGATGTGTGTATGCAGGAAAATAATCCAATGGAAACGAATAATGAATAGTATGTTTGCATAAGGCAAATATGTGTTGCAATAGTATGTTTGCAACACTAACTACAACTATACTCAATGACATGGTGAATCTCACAATATCAAAATATGCAGTGACTCTACTGAGAGGAAATGGGTAATGACTAAGGAGCACAAGGAAGTTTCTGGGGTGCTAGATAATGCTGTACTTCTTAATCTGGGTGATGGTCACACAGTTATGTGTGGTTTGTGAAAATCCACCAAACTTTATAAATGATTAAGTATAAAATCCTGTACAAATTATACTTCATTAAAAAGACTCAATTACAAAAAGACATATCAGCCAAAAGAAAAAAAAAAAAGAAAAGAGCGGGAAGTAGGAAGAAATTTACTAGTTTTAAGTAAACACACATGTAATAGATTAAGTCCGCAAAGTTTCATGGTAACAGTAAACCAGAGCAGCACAGGAATGATTGCCTGAATGATTTAATCAATCAAAACACACTGCTCAGCTACTAAATCCTAAAGAAAGAGAATCCAATGATTATTAAGAAAGCATTAGCTGAAATATACAATTAATTTAGTTATTTTAATACTGCTATGAAGATATGTCTCAGTAAGCACTAATTATAGTACTAATTATTAAAAAGTATTGATACATGAAAGCCACTCAGTACACATTCATTCACTTATTAAATTTAAGTATTCATCAAGTATTAGACTATAGAATACTATTATAGACCTTGGACTGTAAAAAAGAAAAAGATTTATTTTTCATAAAGTGCCTCACACTCCTAGAGACAAAAGGGGTCCTACCTGTATAGGAAGAGGAGGCAGATAAGCACAGGATACTATGGAAGCATTCAGGTTTTCCATATCTGCTGAACTTTCTCAAACACCCCTTTCTAAAAAGAAATACTTCTAAACAGGAGCATGTGCAAACAGGCTATCAATGGCTCATTAATGGCTAATTAAACTAAGCCCCCCTCCGCTCCACCCTCTGGGCTTTTAGGAACAAAGATAAAGTGTGGAAATGGTAGTGGCTTCGACACCGCACTAAGGCCACTCACACCCACTGTTCGGTTGCGGACGGTCTCCAACACAACATTGACATTATACTTTTTCTAGAAGGAAGCTAGATTCACTTTTCTATATACATGTTACATATGCACAAAAATCTACCTTCTTTTCCAGTAAACTGTAGAGACTTGGATCTGATGAGTGGAAATGAAGTTCTCCTTTTCAAACTCATATCATCATAGGAAGAAAAACACCTAACATTAAGAAAAATCAACATTGGGAATGATGAGTAAAATACATATAATTTACTCTGTATTTGGGGTTAGGTGAATGCTAGAAAACTGTACATGCCATATAGGACTTATCTCTAAGGTAACACTCCAGTTATAGATAACACATGTAAAAAAAAATTCACCAATTCTTCTCTAAAAGGTGCTATATTAAAATACCTATTCTCCTCCTCCCCCTTTGAATTCCACACTGAAGTATCTTTCACAACCATTACATGGGTTTTTTATGTACTTAGTGTTTTCTCTATGAGAGTCTACAGAACCTTCTAGGCACAGGACCCTCTCACTAGTTCCAAGTTTTTAACATTTTGGTTTCAAGATAATCATATGGGGAAAGAAATTATCTCAGCATCTTTCGCTTGCTCAAGTTTCTCAAATAAGAGGAAAATCGTGAAATAATGCTGACTTACCTTTTAGGGCTTGGATACTGATTACTTTTAGGAAGTTTTGAAATATAATCTCCATCAAATTGAGAAGTGTTTCGACAACGCTGCATACAAAGCATCAGTCCCAAGATAACACAGAGAACCAAAGATATGACAAGATAGCTCTGTCGATCTGAAACCTGAGATGAGAAGAGAGCTTAATAACAATTTGAAAATCATATTAGGGAAAAACACAGAAATCTAAAGTTCAAAGGACAAACCATTTAAACATTTTTTTCAAAGTTCTTCAAAATCATAAATGCAAGGCAAGTCCTTTGAAAATGTACTACAAAGGCAACGTTTTCCTTTTTCTTCTTTCCCCCTCTCATTCTTTAAAAATTTTCAAACCCATGGAAATTTTAAAAATAGTATGATGAACACACGTATGCCTTTCACCTATGTTCTCCAATCTTACATTCTGCCACATATATTTCATTTTTTATCATTTGTACTATCCTTTTGAGTGAGAAAAAAAAATGCTCGCACCTGTCTTTCTCATACAAAACTAAACCACCCATTACCCAGTGATTTAAGCCTAAGGATCACCCTTAATTCCTTATGACCTACATCCAAATTCCCAACAAGCTTGTCCTTCTCTCTCTTAAATATATCCTAAGTTTAGCAACTCCACACTATTCCCCACTCCTAAAATCCTAAACCAAGCCAACATCACCTCATTCAGGTTATTTCAATCACTTCCTTAATTGGTCTCCTCCCTACTTGTGGTCTAGATGGTCTCTAAGAAGCAATTTTCCACAGAACAACAAGCAGGGATTTCTCAAAGTGTTGTTGATGAAATGATCCATGTTACTTCTTTACTTAATACTTTCCAATGACTTGCAATGATGAGAATAAAATTCAAACTCTAAGCTGCCTACAAAGGGCTACATGATCAGGTCTCTGCCGATTTCCTGAACTCATTTCTTACCCTCACCTCTCACATTCACTCTGGTCCAGCTACACCAGCTTTATTCTTCCTTTTTTTTTTTTGGTGAATTAAGATCTTGGTTGCAAAATTAATTTTCAAGCAAAACATTAGAAACTATGCACTTGGCTTCATGGGCTAAGTGCATAAACCCACAAGAATGCTAGGCCACAGTGCAAATTACAGAATCCGGGGATGAGGTAGCTCTCCATGAACGAACGTGGAATGATGTCTGTCATGTATTGCACACCAGCCTTCTTTCCGACCCCAAAAACATCACACTGTTTGTAAGCACAGGCCCTTTGTCCTACTTCTGCTACTAACAGGCTTGTTCTGACCCCAAGCTCTGTGTGGATGCTAACTTCTCTTGAGCACTCAGTTCTAACACCACTTCCTCAGGTAAGCCTTCCAACACCACTTGAGCTAAAGCAGCAACACTTAAGAGTGCCACCAGTCCACACATAAACGTGTCATTCTCTACCAGGGGCTACTGACTGCTGTATGCCTAAACCAAGGATTGGACAGTTCATGCCTGACACACACTTGTGTTGCAATAAATGCTTCCTAAATCAATGAAAAGTTTGTTTCATTAAGCAGCTTAATAGGGCTTCCCAGGTGGCTCAGTGGTAAATGAAAGAATCCACCTGCCAATGCAGGAAACGCAAGAGACACAGGTTCAATCCCTGGGTTGGGAAGATCCCCTGGAGGAGGATATGGCAACTCACTCCAGTCTAGTCTAGAAAATCCCATGGACAGAGGAGCCTAGTGGGCTCTAGTTCATGGAGTCACAGAGTTGGACACAACTGAGCAGCAGCAAGCCACATAATAATAAGCCTTTCTGAACTGAAAATGAAGTATATATTACAACTACCAATGGTTTTCAAAAGGCCTAATAGAATTGCTTTATAACTGTATTGTAGGTAAGACCTAAGCTATGAAAGCCATGTTTTCCGAAGTATTATAATAATTAATGTATTTCCATAACTTTAAACTACCATATTCTGGTTTTCTGAAAAAGTTCTCTATAAATGACAATCTTCTTGTATTAAAGTTCTTAGATATGAAGCCAATCTTTATGACACTGTTTCCTACAGTACCATCAATAACAATTACCTCATGTTTTAATTCTGCTACTGTTGTTGATAAATTTGAAACAAGCTGTGTCATGTTGGTCAGCTGTGCTTGCAGCAATTGGATGGCTTCAGTTTGCCGCTGATCCTATAATAAAGGAAGAAATAAATATTTTCCTTTTTGTTTCATGTACACATTAGCTTCATTATAAATTCAAATAAAATAACCTAGAAAAACTGTAAATTCCTCAAGGCAGAGTGACATATTAATAGGTAGCTCTTAATGAACGAATATTATAAATCTGGACCAAAAATTTTAAAAACATCTAAAACCCTTAAGAATCTAATTAAGACTATTCAACCTTCCTCCTCAACCTGAGCAAACAAAAACACCTTTTGCCATTCACTGCTACCATGTAGAATATTGCCTAGCAAATTCTAATAAACTACTTCTCAAGTTAATGTGGGCTCTATATGTGTAAAACAGTATATAACCGGCTATCTGCAAAACTGTCATTTTGTCAAGTGTGATTTTTCTAAACCAAAGCAGTCAATACAAAGATACATTGCAAATTTTTTCAATAATGTTTCTGGATACAAAGCAGGCTCATACCAAGAAGGTTTTAAAAGTTCTATTTCAGAGCATGACAGGTTGAAACTCAGGAAGTCACACAGTCAAAAAACGACAACAGATCATCTAATCAAAGCTAGGTTATCACCAGTGAAAAGAAATTCATCAAGAACATCCATCTATCAGAATTTTAGAAACTTATAATGAACAAACATGTCTTTATTTAAAATATCACTTACATGCATATTATAGAAGCTTATGCAATATGCTCATGGTCATGAACCTACACTAAGCATACTACTGAAAATGTGTACTTACTAGTAAATTTTGGAAGAAGGAAAAGGCAGCAGGAAGTCAAGGAAATCTAACACTTTAATTTAGGATCTTATATGAAATATCTACATAGCCATTTATGATTCTCAAGTTAAATATTTCAACTTTACATTTAAATAAGTTTTAAGTCTCGACTATGTATGGGGGTGACTGGGGGTGGAGAGCAGGTGGATGTATAAAACTGTAACAAAACATTTCACTTACTTTCCTCACTGTGATCCACTGTGGTACTTTCTATACTATTTCATCTTTTTAAAATGCTGAATGTGAGTCATTAACTATTTCTTTTGACTCACATTTGATAAACACTGATAAACTGTAGACAGTTTTAAAGGACAAATTATTAAATTTATGATACTGGTTAACACTTCTAATCAAGATTTACTTCCAATAGTGCTAATGGTACACAAGATTATTTAAAAAGTACTTAAACAATCTTTCATAAAACATAGATTTACATAGAAAGCAAACAGCAAATATAGAGGGAAATATTAAAATTAATAAAGAACTAAATAAATACTGTGTTCATGGGACAGAGGACTTAAGACTATTAAAACATCAACTCTCCAAATTGATCTATAAATTCAACATAATCCCAATCAATATCCAAACAAGTTTTTGTTTGTTTCTGGTAGCAACTGAAAAATTGATTCTAAAATCTGTGTTAGTCAAATCCACATTAGCCAAAACAATTTTGGAAAGGAAGTGCAAAGCTGGAGGATTCACGATATCTGGTTTCAAGAGTTCCTATATAGCTAGCCATCACAACAGTGTAGTATAACCAAAAAGATAGATAAGTAGATGAACAAAACAGAAGAGAAGCCCAGAAACACAGCCACGTGTATTTGGCAAATTGACTTAAAATAAGTGCAAAGAAAATTCAGGGAAGAAAAGATAGTCTTTTCAACAAATGATGCTGGAAGAAAGGAATATTCATGTTTCTCAATCCCCTAGCCCTCACGAAAAAGCACTTTAATCCATAATTTATAGCACTGCAACACATAGGATTTACAACAGATCATAAACCAAATGTAAAACTAAAAATATAGAAATCTCAAAAGAAAACATAGACAAACAATCTTTGTGACTCTGGGTTAGGCAAAGTTTCTGTAGCAAAGAAAAAACAGGTAAACAGGGCTTTAACAAATTCTGCTCTTTAAAAGGTATCTTTTTTAAGAGAATGAGAAAACAAGTAATGGATTGGGAGAAAATACTTGCAAAGCCTGTCTCTGATAAAGAACTTGTACTTGGAATACGCAAATAACTTTCAAACCTCAACTAACAAAAAAAAAGGCAAGTTGGAAGAACTTTACTTGGAACCACAATTATGTGTCACAAATTCAGAGTCAGATGCAACTCTGCAACTTGAGACTTCTTTACCTCATTTCATCATCCTTTAGTCCCAAAATTTCTTTAGAAAAGTATAAAATCTCTTCATCATGGTAACAAACCATAAAAAAAATTATTCATGAATGTCACACTTAATGGTAAAATACAGAAATCAATCCCTTAAAATCAACAAGACAGGGAAACGGCTCCTATCTCCAGTCCTATTGCATCACTGTATAGCTCTAAATAAAAGATAAGAGAAAACAAGAAGAAAAAAGTACAAGGATTAAAATGAACTAGAGCTGTTCTTACTAACAAAAAACTTGTGTATATAGAAACCCACAAATGATTTTAGAGTTTAACAAAATTTCAAAAAAGTCCACGACACTTCTACCCACATATATATACATACAAATCTTGAAATGTAACATGAATAATGCTCAAGAAAATTTTCTCTTGGGTATATACTAAGGGCTAGAAAGCACTGTATTACAGAGTAATCATCAATTATCAGGGAAAAGGTGAACGAACATTACTGATCCTTCTAACCAGACAGAGCCTATAAAATTCAACGGAACTTTATGTAAAAAGTAAGACATGAAGATGACCAACCTGCTCCTCTGCTATTCTTGAAGTATTCTGAAGTTTCACTATTGTTTTATTGAAAGCCTTTTGCATTTCTTCCATTTGTTTTCGGTACCTATGGAGTAAGAATTGATTTAAATTGGTTTTAATTTCTTAATTACTAATTTATTATCAGAAATATACTTCTGATTTCAACATATGAGATAAAGCCGTATTTCTGAAAATGACTTATTGAATTCTGTGCAATAAAGGAAAACTTATAAAGGTAAAATAAACAGGTCCCTTGAGGTATTTGCTACCTCAACAACAATTCTATGCTCCTTGTTGCTATAGAAGATTTACTAGCCAAATACACAGTCAATTTATAACAAAAGATCTATGAACACACAATGGGGAAAGGACAGTCACTTCAATAAATGGTGCTAGGAAAACCAAACACCCACAAGCAACAGAAACTGGACCCTTATCTTATACCATACACAAAAAACTCAAAATGTGTATAAGACTTAAATGTAAAAACTGAAACAACAGAACTCCTAGAAGAAAACAGGCAGTAAGTTCCTTGAATTCCGTCATAGAAATGTTTTTTTGGATTTAACACCAAAAACAAAAACAGGTTGAACTATATCAAACTGAAAGGCTACACAGCAAAAGAAACCATCAACAAGATGAAAAGGCTACCTACCAAATGGGAGAAAATATATGCAAGCCATTAATTAATCTTATAAGGGGTTAATATCCAATATACTGAGTACATACAGAATTCATACAACTCAACAGCAAAAAACAAACCATTTAAAAATTGACAGAGAATCTGAATATTTTCCCAAAGAAAACAAATAGATGGAAGAAGATGAAAAGATACTCAACATCATAAGGGACATGAAAATCAAAATTACAATCAGTTATCACCCCCCATCTATTAAAATAGCTATTATCAAAAATAACATGTTGGAGAGGATGTAGAGAAACAAGAACCCTTGTACAGTTGGTAGGAATGTAAATTGGTATAGACTCTACAGGAAACAGTATGGTGGTATCTCAAACAATTTAAAACAGGAACCATATGACTTAGCCATTCCACTTTAGAGCATTTATCTGAAGGAAACAAAAAACACTATCCTGCAAAGATACCTGCATCCCCATATTCACTGCAGCATTGTGTACAATAGCCCTGAAGTGGAAGCAAACTAATCAACAAAAGAATGGATAAAGAAACATGGTATGTGTATACCATGGATTATTATACAACCATAAAAAAGAAGGAAGTTTTGCCATTTGTGACAACACGGATGGACCTTGAAGGCATTATGCTATGTGAAACAAGTCATAGATGGACAAATATCATATGATCTCACTTACATGTGGAATTAAAAACAAAAATCTTAAACTCATAGATACAGAGAACAGACTGGTGATTGTCAACTGCAGAGGAAGAGGTGGGCAAAGGGTACAACTTAAAATGATGAAGTAATAAGAATATATGAAAAAGCAAAAAGATAGGACACTGAATGATGAACTCCCCAGGTAGGTAGGCGTCCAACATGCTATCGGAGATCAATGGAGAAATATCACCAGAAAAAAATGAAGGGACAGAGCCAAAGCAAAAACACCACCCAGTTGTGGATGGGACTGGTGATAGAAGCAAGGTCCGATGCTATAAAGAGCAATACTGCATAGGAACCTGGAATGTCAGGTCTATGAATCAAGGCAAATTGGAAGTAGTCAAACAGGAGACGGCAAGAGTGAACGTCGACATACTAGGAATCAGTGAACTAAGATGGACTGGAATGGGTGAATTTAACTCAGATGACCATTATATCTACTACTATAGGCAAGAATCCCTTAGAAGAAATGGAGTAGTCATCATAGTCAACAAAAGAGTCTAAAATGCAGTACTTGGATGCAATCTCAAAAAGGACAGAATGATCTCTGTTCATTTCCAAGGCACACCATTCAATATCATGGTGATCCTCCAAGTCTATGCCCCAAGCAGTAAAGCTGAAGAAGCTGAAGTTGAACAGTTCTATGAAGACCTACAAGACCTTCTAGAACTAACATCCAAAAAAGATGTCCTTTTCATTATAGGGCGCAAAAGTAGAAAGTCAAGAAACACCTGGAGTAACAGGCAAATTTGGCCTTGGAGTACAGAATGAAGCGGGGCAAAGACCAATAGAGTTTTGCCAAGAGAATGCACTGGTCATAGCAAACACCCTCTTGCAACAACACAAGAGAAGACTCTACACATGGACATCATCAGATGGCCAACACTGAAACCAGACTGATTATATTCTTTACAGCCAGAGATGGAGAAATTCTATACAATCAACAAAAACAAGACCAGGAGCTGTCTGTGGCTCAGATCATGAACTCATTGCCAAACTCAGACTTAAATTGAAGAAAGCGGGGAAAATCACTAGATCATTTAAGTATGACCTAAATCAAATCTCTTAAAGATTATACAGTAGAAGTGAGAAATAGATTTAAGGGACTAGATCTGATAGAGTGCCTGATGAACTATGGACAGAAGTTCGTGACATTGTACAGGAGACAGGGAACAAGACCACTCCTAAGAAAAAGAAATGCAAAAAAGCAAAATGGCTGAGGAGGCTTCACAAACAGCTGTGAAAAAGAGAGAAGTGCAAAGCAAAGGAGAAAAGGAAAGATATACCCATTTGAATGCAGAGTTCCAAAGAATAGCAAGGAGAGATAAGAAAGCCTTCCTCAGTGATCAATTCAAAGAAATAGAGGAAAATAATAGAATGGATAAGACTAGAGATCTCTTCAAGAAAATTAGAGATCCAAGGGAACATTTCATGCAAAGATGGGCTCGATAAAGGACAGAAATGGTTTGGACCTAACAGAGGAGAAGATATTAAGAAGAGGTGGCAAGAATACACAGAAGAACTGTACAAAAAAAGATCTTCATGACCCAGATGACCACGATGGTGTGACTGCTCACCTAGAACCAGACATCCTGGAATGTGAAGTCAAGTGGGCCTTAGGAAGTATCACTACAAATAAAGCTAGTGGAGGTGATGGAATTCCAGTTGAGCTGTTTCAAATCCTAAAACATGATGCTGTGAAAGTGCGACACTCAATATGTCAGCAAATCTGGAAAACTCAGCAGTGGCCATGGGACTGGAAAAGGGTCAGTTTTCATTCCAATCCCAAAGAAAGCCAATGCCAAAGAATGCTCAAACTACCGTACAATTGCACTCCTCTCACACGCTAGTAAAGTAATGCTCAAAATTCTCCAAGCCAGGCTTCAGCAATTCATGAACCATGAACTTCCAGATGTTCAAGCTGGTTTTAGAAAAGGCAGAGGAACCAGAGATCAAATTGCCAACATTCACTGGATCATCGAAAAAGCAAGAGAGTTCCAGAAAAACATCTATTTCTGCTTTATTGACTATGCCAAAGCTTTGACTGTGTGGATCACAATCAATTGTGGAAAATTCTTCAAGAGATGGGCACGCCAGACCACCTGACCTGCCTCTTGAGAAACCTATATGCAGTCAGGAAGCAACAGTTAGAACTGGACATGCAACAACAGGCTGGTTCCAAATAGGAAAAGGAGTATGTCAAGGCTGTATACTGTCACTCTGCTTAGCCTCTTGATTCAAGTGAAAGAGGAGAGTGAAAAAGTTGGCTTAAAGCTCAACATTCAGAAAACTGAGATCATGGTATCCAGTTCCACCAGTTCAGTTCCTTTCAGTCGCTCAGTTGTGTCTGATTCCTTGGTACCCCGTGAACTGCAGCATGCCAGGCCTTCCTGTCCATCACCAACTCCTGGAGTCCACCTAACCCATGTCCATTGAGTTGATGATGCCATCCAACCACCTCATCCTCTGTCGTCCCCTTCTCCTCCTGCCATCAATCTTTCCCAGCATCATGATCTTTTCAAATGAGTCAGCTCTTCGCCTCAGGTGGCCAAAGTATTGGAGTTTCAGCTTCAACATCAGCCCTTCCAATGAACACCCAGGACTGATCTCCTTCAAGATGGACTGGTTGGATCTCCCTGAAGTCCAAGGAACTCTCAAGAGTCTTCTCCAATGCCACAATGCTTCAGTGCTCAGCTTTCTTCAGAGTCCAACTCTCACATCCATACATGACCACTGGAAAAACCATAGCCTTCACTAGATGGATCTTTGTTGACAAAGTAATGTCTCTGCTTTTTAATATGCTGTCTAGGTTGGTCATAACTTTCCTTCCAAGGAGTAAGCATCTTTTAATTTCATGGCTGCTGGTCCTATCACTTCATGGCAATTAGATTGGGAAACATGGAAACAGTGGCTGACTTAATTTTTTGGGGCTCCAAAATCACTGCAGATGGTGACTGCAGCCATTAAATTAAACGACACTTGCTCCTTGGAAGGAAATTTATGACCAACCTAGACATCACATTAAAAAGCAGAGACATTACTTTGTCAACAAAGGTCTGTCTAGTCAAGGCTATGGTTTTTCCAGTGGTCATGTATGGATGTGAGAGTTGGACTATAAAGAAGGCTTAGTGCCGAAGGAACTGATGATTTTGAACTGTGGTGTTGGAGGAGACTCTTGAGAGTCCTTTGGACTGCAAGGAGATCCAATCAGTTTATCCTAAAGGAGAACAGTCCTGGGTGTTCATTGGAAGGACTGATGTTGAAGCTGAAACTCCAATACTTTGGCCACCTGAGGCGAAGAGCTGACTCATTGGAAAAGACCCTGATGCTGGGAAAGATTGAGGGCAGGAGGAGAAGGGGACGACAGAGGATGAGATGGTTGGATGGCCTCACTGACTCAATGGACATGAGTCTGGGTAAGCTCCAGGAGTTGGTGATAGACAGGGAGGCTTGGCATGCTGCCGTCCACGGGGTCACAAAGAGTCGGACACAACTGAGCAACTGAACTGAACTGAATAAGAATATAATGTATAGCATGTTGACTACCATTGAAAATACTGGATCGTCTATTTCAAAGTTGTTAATAGAGTAGATCGTAAAACTTATCACTAGGGAAAAAACCCTGTAACTACATGGTGATCATATTAACAGATTTATTGTGGTAATCATTTAGAATATATACAAATAGCAAATCACTGTTATACCTGAAATAATGTAATGTTACACATCAATTACATCTCAATTAAAAAAAAAGGTTTATCATGCATGATTTCAGTGGTTCCTGTAGTGGGGGCAAAAAGGGTGGGAGTGAGGAGAGGCTTGAGCAAGTATGATGCAAGCATGTACACACACCCACATATAATTTGCCAATAAATTATATGTATGAATTAAGCAGTAATATCTTTTAGCATATAATAATGATTTTGAGGCTGAAACTCCAATACTTTGGCCACCTGATGTGAAGAGCTGACTCATCTGAAAAGACCTTGATGCTGGGAAAGATTGAGGGCAGGAGGAGAAGCGGATAACAGAGGATGAGATGGCTAGATGACATCATCGACTCAATGGACATGGGTTTGGGTGGACTCCGGAAGTTGGTGATGGACAGGGAGGGCTGCCTGCTGCGGTTCATGGGGTGGCAAAGAGTCGGACACAACTGAGCGACTGAACTGAACTGAACTGAATGACTTTAGGGACATTTCATTAGTAGCATTTTAGGAGGATTAGGAAAAGGTAGTATTTCAGAAATTCTGGGCACTGAGCTCCTTGTGGTTACAAAATGTTGGAAAAGTCCTAAGGAACAATGACACTTAAGGAACAACAACAATAACAAAATTGGCTTAAAAAGTGGAGAACTATGCCAGGGGTCTTCATCACTGCATAAGCAAACTGACATTGCCTCTGGCATTTTATAAGCACAAGAAGATAAATTATTACAGCTAGGACCAGGATTCTGGATACTTGGTGAGAGAGTTCAAATGCTGCCTAATCATCTAGTTTAGTCTATTCCAGTATTCACTTATTTAAATTCTTCAATAATACGTAGTCAAGTTCCACAAAGAGCTTTAAGGTCTATAAACTTTAATTTTTCCATGACTGCTCTGGGAATCAAACAACAAAAGTAGCTAAAGTTAAGCAACAGGAAAAAGGAGAAACTAATATAGATAATTCAAATTCATTATGTCACTTAGTATTTCTAAAAATGGAAATTTCTTAAAATTACTGACATCCAAATAACTTTCTCCAGCTAAAATGCTGCTTATTACTATTACATTCATTGTTTAGCCGCTAAGCTGTGTCTGATCTCTGCGACCCCATGGACTATAGCCTGCCAGGCTCCTCTTTCCATGGGATTTCCCAGGCAAGAATACTGGAATGGGTTGCCATTTCCTTCTCCAGGGGATCTCCCTGACCCAGGGATTAAATCCATGTCTCCTGCATTGGAGGCAAGTTCTTAACCATTGAGCCACCAAGGAATCATGAGATAATTAAATCCTCTCCTTCAGTCAGATTAGACTCTGTTACTTAACTCACTGTGCAAAGTGGATTGTGCTAATTCATAAGAAAGCTTACCTTTGACTAAGTTCCTCCAGGTAGCGACCACTGAGAGACATGTTAACTTCTAAGGCTTTAATACGGTTATTAAGTCTCATAAATACTGATTCCTTTTGGTTTGATCCATGTACAAGATTCCCATTAGCATATCCTAGATCTGAGGAGTTTTGCAATTCAGCATAAAAATCTGTAGCTGTCCTCTGTAACCCTCTTAAGAGGACATCTTCTGGAGACTGTTCATCTTCTTTTACTTCAGGTAATGAAGAAGAATCCACAACAGGAGTGGAAATTTGCTTTGGTGTGTCAGCTATGTTCATTTTGGCTTCCCCATCTTCAATATCTGGCATAGCAGCTGTGTTTACAGGTGGCACTATTGTTTCAGATAGCTTTGCGGTAATTCGCATGGAGTTTATGTCTTCTTTTACAACATTATCCATTACTTTATCAAGTATTTTTGTTTCATAGATCACAGTTGGTTTCTCTATAGAACTAAAACTCTCAGATCTTTTTTCTGTTTCATTATCAACCTCAACAGAACTGTCTTGGGGAATCACTTGTGATGGTGAATGCCCTGCCTCATATTTAACAGGCTCAGATACTTCTATTTTAGATAATGAGTTGATTTCTGGAGTAACATCTAAGAGAACAGACTGAGAAAGAGTTTGAGGATGGCTTGGTTCAAGTTCAATTGCATCTAAAGTGTGATTAATCAAATCTTCCTGAAGCACACCACTTAAATCATCTAGAACAATGGTTTCAGCTTCCTTTTCCTTATTCTTACTGTCTGGCTCTCCACCTGGAGCCTGCAATAATGAAACACCTACTGGTTCTTCAGGAAGTACTCGTGGTGGTTCAGCTGACATAAGATACTCTTTTTCTTTACTCAGAGCAGTTCTGCTGAGTTGCCGATAACGAGCAACTCTAACTGAACACCATTTATATACATATTCTGAAAAACTAGAAATACAACAAATTGTGGTGAGTTCACTGCAAAATATTTGTGTCTCTGACTCAAACCAAGGTGATGTTTCATCCTCTTGTTCACCACTACCCAGAAGGGTCACTGTAGAAGGACCTGCCTCCTCTTCTTCTTCTTGAACTAGCTGTACAATGGGACTTTCTTTTGTAGTATCTGGTGACAATGACTCGGTGTCATGTACGTGTCCTTCAGTGGTTCCAAACCTAGAAATACATATCCATAATTATGCTTAAGGAAAATAAATGTATCACACATAAGATAAAAAGAAGGGGAAGTACAGAAAACACTCAAATTTACTTTGAATGAATTACTATCCTTCAAATCACTTTCATTATAGAAACAGTATTATTCAGGAATGGTAACAGAAAGATAACTTATCAAGTGACAAGCCAGATGATTCAAATCACCGTATTTACCAAATTAAGTTTTTCTTTAATCCGTATTTAAGAACAGTTTGTTACGTGAATATTTCCATTTACTGAACATAGTACCTTTACTGAATATTTCCATTTAGTGAATATAGTACCCTTCCTCGCATATTCACCAATATCACAAGCTTTATCACCCCTTATATCAGAAACTGAGCTACCCAAGGGCTATGAAAGTCCCAGTTAGAACAAGAAGCCAGGACTCTTACTACAAATGCACTTTGTGCCTGAGTATCCTACTTTCAAGAGTCATCGTACAGCTGACCCTTGAACTTTATGCAGCGAGTCAGAGTTACAGCCTGTCCTCCATATCCACAGTTCCTCTATACTTTAGTTCTGCATCCACAGATTCAACCAACGGAGATCATCTGTACTGCAGTATTTACTAATGAAAAAATCCACGTGTAAGTAGATCTGTACAGTTCAAACCCATTATTCAAGGGTCAACTGCAGATTTCTCAAAGATCATGTCTCTATGGAGATTTGAAGAATTTCAATGTGGCATTACACATACACACACACACACACGATTTTGAGGAATTTCAATGTGGCATTACACACACACACACACACACACACACACACACACACACACACGATTATCTGCTCTAGAAAGAAGAAAATATCCCTACTCCCCTCAAATAATTTCAGGATTATCTAGGCTAATTTTCAGCTATTGAAGCTAAATACTTAACCACTGTAATGAAAATCCTGGCTAATAATATACTACTAGTGTCACTAACTTAGTCTTATCTTTGGTCTCTGGAGTATGTATGTCCAGTAGGGAAGAGTGGAGAATTCAAGCTGGTGGGAACAGTGTTGAAAATTATAATATGTGGTCCCTTCCAAGATAAAGGTAATGAATTTCCAGGTGCGGGCTTTGTAGCAACAAAGGTGTAATTTAAAAAAACAAAGCAATTTGAATACCAAAAAGAAATCTTCATATGCAAATATTCCTACTGTGAAACACTAGGAAAATTGCCAGGAAATGTCTTTAAATGAAGTCTAATATCACAACAGCAAAAATAGGAATAAAAAAAAAAAAACACCAGTATCTAGGGACTTCCTTTGCAGTCCACTGACTGGAACTCTGCCTTACAATGCAGGGGGTATGAGTGTAATCCCTGGTCAGGAGGCTAAGATAACAGATGCTCAGAGTCAAAAAACCAAAACATAAAACAGAAGTAATATCATGACAAATTCAATGAAGGCTTTAAAAATAGTCCACATTTTTAAAAAATATATATTTTTCTACAGAAATTTTTTTTTAAAGACAATATCTAAAAGCTGGACTTTCATTTAGTTGACAATAAAATAGTAAACAGACTGAATTAAAACCTAATTAGGCTAAGCTTCCCTTAACAGATGATACAGATATAGACAGCTGTATATAGTCTCTACACAATATTTCTTACAACTAAATTGAATTAATTTGGTAAAAATTAAGTTATACTGTCTTTGTGATGTGCTGTGCTTAGTCGCTCAGTGTTCTTCTCTTTGCGACCCCATGGACTGTAGCCTGCCAGGCTCCTGTGTCCATGGGGATTCTCCAGGCAAGAATACTGGAATGGGTTGCCACGCCCTTCTCCAGGGAATCTTCCCAACCAGGGAAGATCAGGGATTGAATTCAGGTCTCCCACATTGAAGGCAGATTCTTTATCATCTGAGTCACCAGGGAAGCCCTATCAACTATGTATACACTCTAATCAGAGTTACACTTTAAGAAATTCAAACCTGGGAAAAGAAAGTAAGTCATCATTTCATAAAAACTTTTAAGTGATACTGTGTCATGGATTCTTTTATTTTTTTCAGAGAACTGCCATATAATCATCAAAAAGAATTTAAAACAAACATACATGGAGAAATATTAAGAAAGTTATGTAAGAATATCTACTAAAAAACAAAACTCTAAAGCAGAAGAGTAAAAACTGCTACATTAGCCAGATATGGTATCTTTCAATAAATATTTACACACACACACGAGGGGGTAAATATATGTGTGTGTGTGTGTGTGTGTAAAATAAAATTAATTTGTTTTGAAAAATAAAGACATACTATGTGTTAGTCACTGAAGAACCTAGTTACAAAACCGAGACAGATCCAGATAATTAGAAACGTCAAGAATTTCTATCCCAAAGAGATTTCTTAGGACCATCTAGGAATCAGTAACATATAATGTTATATTTCAGGAAAACACAAATTTGACACTGTGCCCTTCAAAGGACAAAATCTCATTTTTAAATTAACATAGTACCTTGAAATTACAGCTCAAAAGCATACTCACTGCAGGTTTCATTACTTATTATCTTGAACTGTTTTATGTAAATATCTTATCTCATTATGTAGAGTTCCTCTGAAAGAAATGTCTGTCAAAGTTTACAGGGAGTGTATCTAATGAAATATACATAGCTAAATTTATAATAACTATAACCAGATTATCCCAATAACCCGAATCATTAATGAACCTATCTATTTTAGATCAGAGGCTGAGATACAAACCTTAATCACCTCTACCTCTGGTCTAGAAAAGACCAGAATTTGAGTAACCTCCAAGTTGGTGATAGACAGGGAAGCCTGGTGTGCTGCAGTCCATGGGGTCACAAAGAGTCAGACACTACTGAACGAATGAACTCACTGACTGACTGATGCATATATATCCCTGCCCAAAGTAACCACTGCAACCTGGGGAAAGACCTGTATCATTCAATTTCAGAAACTGAACACTCTAAGAGTAAGCTGTGTGACCAACACATCATTTAAAAATCACTGCTCTAAGTATTTCAGGTACCCTGTATAGCTTTCTGGGCACAGCACAGATACATAAATAATCAAGGCTTTTAAATCTGAACTTAATAAAAACAGGCCTTTAAAATTTGTCCTTAAACTTACACCTGCAGAGTTAATTATTTGCAATAAGGAAAAGATTAAGTACTGCAAATAATAAAAGTAACACTATATCAAAATAACGCACATTTGGTCTATCTACGGTGAACTGCCAGTATACAAAAAGCAACTCAAAGATGTTGAAAGTGGCTGTGGAATGTCTGTCCCATGATTCAGAGTTTTTCATTTTCCACAAATCACAAGTACCTTTTTATGTACAAGTATATCTCCCTTTTAATAGAACTCTAATATCCCAATATAACTTACTCATGTGATGGAACAGGAGCTGAAACAGGAGCTGATTCAGGCATTTTGGGTGCAGCTGTGGCAGAAGCATTCTCAGATATAGTTTTATTTCCTATTTTAAGAAAGATGTCCATATTGAGTTTAGTTTTAAAAAGCTATACCATGAAAATATTTCACTATAACAAATAAGGAACTTTAGATTCTCAAGGGAGAAGAAAAAAGGCAAACAGGTTTTCTACTGCAGACTCTGCTTTTTTTTTCCATCAAGTTCTTTTAAAAAGAAATAATCACTGAAAGTCACAACTATAAGTAGTGCATATTCTTTCTCAACTTCTCAGAAAATTAAAGCAAGTAACTATGAGTTTTGTGTAATCTTACGTGATTAATAAGACACCAGAGTTACTAAAGAGAATAAGAAGAAATAAATGGGACATTTTAAGTTTGCACTTAGAACTAAATTTTATTGAAGTATATTTGACATACAACACTATATTCATTTTAATGTGTATAACGTAGTGATTTGACATTTGTAATGCACTGCAAAATGATCACCACAGTAAGTCTAGTTGCCGTCTGCCACCACATTGCATTCCCCATGTTATATATTACAACCCTATGACAACTTATTTTATAAACAGAATGAAGTATTTTTGAAAACAATAAAAGGGCAAGATTGTTTCCCCTTGTTCATAATCATATTTCTATTACTTTCTAAATTGAATTGCTATTTGACAAATAAAAGCATACTTCAAGTAACCATTAGAGCATCAAAACCTCAGGAAAGAACTAGGGATAAAATCATTACTTCTACAGCAGGTTAAGAGTGAAAAATCAAATTAATGATTTTTATATAGACAAGATCCTATTTATTAAAGAGAACTTGTGAAATTCAAATAAACAATGAATAATAGAAGATTGGCAAGTTCCTTTCAATGGTTTCTGTATTTCTAAATAAAAAAATCAAACTGCTTGGCTTATTAATTAATTTAACTAACTAGGAAGACCCCTGGAGTATCATATATTTAAAAGACCCATAAAATGATTTAGGTACCTTCTGTCAGGTCTTCAGTTTTTGCTCCCAGAATATTAGCGGCAATATTCACCATATTTAGAATGGCATCTAAAACAAAATTCAATCAGAAAAAGATACTAATATACCTAAATATTTTCATATAAGTGATATCAGATAGTAAAAAACCATTTGTAATGGTCTTTTGCATTTTTTGGCCTAATTACCTTTTCGCTCACCTTACTATTAGTCCAATACAGGATACAAATTTCAGGCAAAAAGTATTATATATAAATCTGAACTTTTATGTTCAGAAGGATTTTAAAATCTAATTATACTTTTTTTACAAAACCTCCCCAAACCTTTCAGCAAATACTACCTTCAGCATATCACAAGATTCAGGTATAATTCAGCATATAGCCTGCACTGAGGAAAAAAATGTGACAACCAAAACCCATAATTTACAGAAAAGCCTTGTTTTTTTTTTTTTTAAAGAAAAGGTTCTACAGTTTAAACCAAAAACAAACAAAAAATCCTTTTCCTAAACATATGACTCTCATAGGTAAAAATAAATAAAATGGGAAGATTATTCTTCAAAGGACAGCAGAAAGACTGTTTTCAACTATGAATATAAAATATCTAAGTAATATGGTTAAATCCCAAATTGACACTGCATAGAATCATGCCTTTGATGACTTGTAACAATGTTTTATGGACAATAAATGACAAATTCTTTTGTGAACTGGGTGAATATGGGCATGGGAAGATGAATTAAAAGTCAAAGTTATAAAACTTAAGTGCTGTAGGTAAAACAATCTGCATACTTTCTAATTCTTCCTCTCTTTCCAAAGTGGTTATCTCAATGATGAGTAAAGTGCTACAAACCTTAATATCTACATAAATGGCTGAAGATACATGAGGACCACGAAATATCGTAACTCCATAAAAAGCTGGCTTGGAACAGAAGACTTGTTTCTAGTAATTTAATGTAATTTCACAGGAAATTAAATTCTAACTCCAATCTAATCTCTGAAATTCTACTAGAAGGTAATTCACCAGGTTTTTCTACCATTAAAATACTAACATCTGGCAGGGGCTACATATTAAACCTCATCACTTTTTTCCATCTTGGTTTCCTTTCCTAAAACAGATCCGAGTTTTCATCACACTTTCATGAAAACCAGAGATGCGAGAAGTAGGAAAGGATCTAAAGAAGGAAAAGCTAGCATATCCAGAAGGTTGGGAACAAGCCGAGCACTGTCACCTGGTGCTGATACTGTAAACATATGATTTGTGACAGGTAAAATAGGAGATTTTAGACTTTTAAATTTGATAACCAGTAATACATAATTATTAATTTTAAACTTTATATAACTATGATTCTATAATCTGAAAGACAAAAAGAAGTGGTACTTTGTTTCCAATCATTACTTTAACACACAAAAGCTTTATATTTGCTTTTGAAATATCTAGGATTATAGGTCAACCCTGTCCTTTCACCTGGGAAATGGTTAAAACAGTGAAGCAGTCTTAGATCTTAGGCTAAAGGACACCTCAGCATAAAAACAGGAAATGGAAACTCCATTCCCTTATAAACAAAACTAAAGTAGCAATGGAAACTCTGTATTTCCTCATAAATCAAATTTTAATGTCAACCAGTACTGCAAGGAGATCAAACCAGTCAATCCTAAAGGAAATCAGTCCTGAAGATTCAGTGGAAGGACTGATGCTGAAGCTCCAATACTTTGGCCACTTGATGTGAAGACTGACTGATTAGAAAAGACAGTGGTGCTGGGAAAGACTGAAGGCAGGAGAAGGGGACGACAGAGGATGAGATGGCTGGATGGCTCTATGGACGTGAGTTTGAGCAAGCTCCTGGCGTTGGTAACGGCCAGGGAAGCCTGGCATGCTGCAGTCCATGGGGTCGCAAAGGGTCGGGACATGACTGAGAGACTGAACTGCACTGAATATTGCAACAGTAGTATCTGATCCTCTACTTAGCCTGACAGCTGAAGTTCAGTCAAAACGGACTGCTCACAGAACCCAAATTCTGAAATTAAGTTTATGTTCTAAGTCCCTTGTGCTTGCTTCAAAGGGCAATCTTACTTCAGATTTCAAATTTTTGCATTTAAATTTTGGGGTGTTATTATTAAAAGCTTTAAAAATCTGTATCTGTTAATCTGTGTAGAGAAAGAAGTTTTAGAGTATTACTTTTTAATGTAAATTTTTATACTGGTACCTAAAATAAGGAAGATTTATACATACTACTGATCATTTAAAAATATTGTTTATTATTTCAGAGGGCCATTTGGTAATAAAAGCAAAATCTGGCAGATTCTTCTTTCTCAGCCCACCTAACCTATAAGAAATAATCTTGCTATGTTCACAGAATGCTGTCAAATACAGTTTTTTTCTTTTGAGAGAAAGCAGCTTTGTGAATTTTCTTACCAGTCTCACTTTGCATCTAAACACATGACTTCTTGTCGTGATCATAATCTAATCACTGAAAAGCCTTCAGAAAGGCTAAAGGGTAAAAGCAACAATTTGGCATATAGTGCCATACTAGACACCTGCTCTCAATTTCTCATGGATTTGCCAACTCCTTTCTCTTGAATTGGGTAACTTATTCATCCCATCCCATTACTTTAGGAATGAAACTCTCTCCTAGGAACCAGATATCAACATGTTATATACACCTAGTCCCTCCCAACACACCAGTGGCTCTTTTTGATATAGAAAACCAAATGCCTATGCTACAACACAAGAAGACAAACCAGTAAAAAAACTACTTCCTCCTATGTGTACTGAGCTACTAACTCTGCAACATGCCTACCTTCCTTCTCTGTTCCTCCTTCCAGGATCTTAAAATAAATACATTCAAAAAAAGTATTCTGACTTAAAACAAAAACTACAGTTCGTCTTAAACTTACACAGAAAGAGAAGCAGAAATCTGGCCCTTAGCAAATCTGATGACTCTAATAAAATACAGATCATATTTAGGAGTAAAGGCAGACTTGCAAGAATATCAAAGAAGAGAGTGGCCTGGAAGACCCACATGACCAAGCACAAGCAAAGTAGATTGATACGAAGAATTTCTGTTGATGTAAAATATTTATATGCTCTGGCGTGCTGCGATTCATGGGGTCGCAAAGAGTTGGACACGACTGAGCGACTGAACTGAACTGAACTGAATGTAAACAAAAGATTCAGGCAGAAGAGTCCCAGAACTGGCAAACATACAAAGCCAAGAATGCTGCTCTATAGTAGTCTCTCCCTTTCTGGAAGTTCAGTAAATTATATAATATCAAAAACATCTAAATAAGCAGCATGCATGCTCTTTGACAACCAAGTCCCATTAGAAGCAACATACTCTGGTAACATATATTTCCTGTGACTACCAATTACTCAATAGCAAAAGAAAAAAGAGCTTCTTGTTTAAGTTAAAGGCACAGAATTCTGTTTTGGAGACATTATATAAATATTAAAGATAAATTAGGTGCAAAATTGGCCAATTTCAAGCTAATTTAGGAAGTGGTGATGATTATGGTCAAATTTAGACATTCCACTCCTAGAGACGAGCTGTTTGGCCTGATTCCACCTTGTTATTTTTTCCTAACATTATATTACATTGGAGGAAGTAACTAGGTCAAGCTCAAAACCAGTCTAGACTATTCAGAGAAAACTAGAAGGATATAGGTATCGAAGGCAGCAGTATTAGGTCATGCTTATTAACTTAATAACAGCAAAGTCTCATCTCTCAGCCACTACTGCCTCTCTTGTTCTGAAACATCAAGAAATGGATATCTTTTTAAGCCTCTCATACTTAGGCTCAGCTGATATCCTCCCATCCACCTTGTCTCACTACACAAAACTTTTCAACACCTAGGAACATTGGAACATAAATGGACTGCTCTTCCAGAAAGCCATAAAAACAAAAATGAACTGTGTTACCAAGAAACATGTCTTCAAGGAAAAAGATCCAGAAAATAGGGTCTAAAAAAATTCTATGTCTGATTAATTAAAATAATACATCAGTCAGAGCAGTGATTATGAATAGGGAAATGTCCTCTACTGAAAGCATTTTAATGCTGTCTTGGAGTTAATCCCATAGGAAGATAGAGAAAGAAAGCAAAATATCAACAAAATTTTCCCTTATCTAAAACTACAGTAAATCATTACTTCTGGAAGGTGCCCCTTCGTTCCCAGTCACCACCAAAAACTAGAGAACTTTTAGTCTGGGGCTATTTTCTGACCCCATAAAATAACAATGCCACCTCACAGCTAAATCAGCATTACTGAATTATGAATGAAGACTACTACATAATATAGTTTTTAAACTACAAATTTAAGGACACGAACAAACATATTAACATCCAATTAAATAAAACAGCATCATTGTCTCACTCCTAAAAAACTATTCCATAGCAGTGAATGAGGCACCTGTTTTTAATGCTATCATCAGCAGAAATTGCAAAGGATACACTTGAAAGTGATCAATAATATCTAAAAAGTCAGTTGACCAGCAACAGAGTAAAAATATATTAAGCTAATCTATAACAAAGTTAAGTATTACATAAAAGCATTCCCTTGATGCAGTTATTTTTTAACATTCTTTTCCATATTCCCTAAAATAGTCCACTGAAATCTATAGTCTTCTATGGAGAGGGAGAGGACAAGAAGGGAAGAAAGGGAAAAAGATAAAAGATGAAAAGAAAGACAAGTGACTCTTAATTCCATACAGTGCAGCCACCCAAATATCTACCTAGGTATAGGTACTACTGGTGAAAGTTAAGTTGCTCAGTCGTGTCCGACTCTTTGCGACCCCATGGACTACAGACTACCAGGCTTCTCTGTCCATGGAATTTTCCAGGCAAGAATACTGGAGTGGGTTGCCATTTCCTTCTCCAGGAGATCTTCCCGACCTAGGGATTGAACCCGGTCTCCTGCATTGTAGGCAGATGCTTTACTGTCTGAGCCACCAGGGAAGTCCTAAGGTACTACTGGTTGAGTACCTTAAAAAGCTACGAGGACAATATACACAGTGAGACTGGGATTCAAACAACTCAAGAGTAAAAGAAAAATGCACAAATCGTCTTCTATGTTACTAAGATTTACTTTCATTACATTCAATTATTAACCTCCAAATAAAAAGTTCTTATTTTGGGGGACTAACCAAAACTAACAAATGTAAAATATACCTACCTGCATTCTAACAGTAAAAATAAAGTGTCAGTCAGTAAAGGTCTTTCCAGGAGTCTACTTGGCTAGCCTGTCTGTAAGTTCAGATAAAAGGTTGGCAAGACAAGAAGCTAAACAACTAGTATCTTAGTCATTTTTTTTTTCAGTTTACAAAGAGTATATTATTATTACTATTATTGTTATTGCTTGGGAATCATCATTAGCATGAATAAGAACAGCCTTTATTCTTTATAACTAATCAGGAAACTAACCATACCCATACATTAACAAATCCTCATTTGGTAGGATTTCACTGATGAGTACCACTTGTAAAATAAACTCTTTTCCTACCAAGTATGACTACCTAGATGCTCTTATTTATATGGTCTAGGACCTCTTTAATAATTCTTTCCCCAAGTAAATTCATATCCCATTCTTCACTCTAAGGAACTTGCCTAAAAATATAACTACTTCATTTTTGTAAAAGAACTGACCTATGCTTGCATTTCACCTCTCTTCTTTGTTTACATATATTCTATTTTATTCCTATGAAAATACTTTTGAAAAGTATTCTTTGATTTCAACTCAAAGTTCAACACTAGGACAGAAGGAGCCCCCTAAACTTCAAAACAAAATGTTCACATACGCCAGGAAATAGAAGTTGAGATATACTTTAATAATAGTGACTAGAAACCCCGCGCCCCCCAAATACTCACTTGTAGCAGAACCAAGAAGGTTTTTTGAGGATTTATCCTCCCCAGTATTATAATCTAGTGGATAATCTGTTCAAAGAGAAAATGAAGGTTAATTATGCTGAGAACTATCTCAGATGATATGTTTAAAAGTACAAATTATATCCTGTCAAGTCAGTTGACAAAACAATTTTACAGTTTTCAGTATACATCCAAAGCACATTCACAACAAAGGAAATTCATAGCCATTTATTAAACATATAAAAACCAAAGAATATTTCTACTGCTTACAAAAATTTTAATCACATTTATAAGACTTTTACTCCAGCTTTCAGTGTAGTTTACCAACCCCTAGTAAATGACTTCACTTCACTTATGGGAAAACTAGGGAATGCAAAAATTAGATTTTTCAGACTACATTTTAAGACATCTTAAAACAAGAACTTAATAAAATAGAAATGGAAGGTGTCATAAAATGTTCTCTGACCTCTGCAGGCTCATGGGAATTTCAAAAACTCATGCCTCAATATGCTTGCTTGCTTGCTCTTAGGCTAAAGGCAAATCAAAGAAATTCATGCACAATTCTACTATGTCAGTTGCCTTTGAGTAATAGGTTTTGAGGCCTGGCATAGGGATATAACCATAATTTATTAGCACTGAGTTTCAAGTCACAAATAACTGATCGACAAGCAGAAAAATATTTTAGAAAATAGGTTTAGGAGAAAATTAGTTACTAGGGTTAAAAACAAGGAAAAAAACTAAAGACTAATCATCATGGCGATCTTTTTAAGTGACCTACATTTACCCATTTAAAAAACAAAAAAAATGCATAAATACTTTTTTTAATACTTATTTATTTGGCTGCGCTGGGTCTTTGTTCCAGCACACAGGATCTTCTAGCTGTGGCATGTGGGATCTAGTTCCCTGACCAGAGATGGAACCTGGGGCCCCCTGCATTGAGAATGCGGAGTCTCAGCCACTGGACCACCTGGGAAGTCCCAAATAGTTACTTTTAAAAAATCACTCACCATAGTCCTCATCAAATAGTTCTTGACGTTCTGACTGATACTGGGAATCAGCAATCTCTTCATATTCTTCCACCATGCTAGTGCCAAATACCCTGTTAACAACAATTTCATTGAAGTTTTTCACTAATGTCTTGTTAAGACTCATCTCTTCATAATAAATGACAAACTATAATAATTTTGGTTGTTTTGAGTGTCATTAACATCTGAACTCAAAAATAATGACTTTCTCAATCCACTGTTTTCATTAGAATGTTAATCTATTTACAGCATTTAAAAATATAATAATAGGCCAATGACTTATTGGCCTAAAATGTTTCCATTTATTATCATCATATCAAGCAAGCTAAATTGAACACATAAAATGAAGGTTCTTTTTTCCTAACAAAGGAAAAAAAAATTTTTTAGGAGGATTCACAAACTGTGGTTTATTCAGATTGTGAAACTTACATAGCAGTTTAAAGAAATCAGAAATATACTATTATGGTCATTATCAAATCATATTGATAGATATAAAATGAAACTGCAAAATATATATAGTTTAGCATAAAAAATTTTAAATACTTTTTTCAAGGATATAATTATGAATATAAATTCTCAAAAAAAATTAGAAATGATACATGCCAAATTCCTATCTAAATTTTTACACTTTTCCAAACCGTATGCAAAAGGAAGAAAGGTTTAGCAGTATATTTTTTATGGTGTTATCTCATGTAATACCAAATTTTATCTTTCACTTTAAATATACTGGGATTTTTATGTTGCCTTTTTTTCTTTTTAAACCACTCAGTAAATTTTTTTGCTCTGTATTACCTTATAAGGCTTAATGGACAAAAGTGCTCTGATCCAAAATGTGATACCAACTCCACCTAAAGAATAAAAGCACACAAAATGACAAGCCAGCACAGTGTATGTGAAATTATCTAACAAAACATTGTTTTTTTATTATAACATTTCTAAAAATAAAGTCCTAATTTTCCCCAAAACTAGTATTTGTAAAGTTTTGCTTTGCCATGCAATAATATGTCATGCCCTATTATTCAATATTGCAAAAGAGAAGGTTGCTAACCTTTATGTACTTGATGAACATCTGAAGCAAGAGAAAGGAAAAGAAAAAGAAATCAGTTGCAAAGTCTGAATAACATGCCATAAGCAACATTCAATATTTGTAAATTATATTGTATAATTAAAGTATAGAAAGCAATATACTGTGATGGATAACATTGTAGTACTCATTTCTTTGCAGAAACCAAAGCAATGATTTGCATTTATTTTTACCATCACAACTAGAAAATATAGTGCAACTGCAATGAAATAAATTAACTTTAACCTAAATCCACTGCTGCTGTTTTATTTATTCATTAGATCTGAAAGCATTCTAAAAGTAATTAAAGTATATCTAGAAATAACCTGTCATATATTACACTAAATATTATAAATTTTATCATGTATATACCTATATATTAATACACTGATACCTATATGTGGCTATACATGTCTATGAACATACATATTGATAAAAAGATTAACATAATAAAAAATAATATTTATTCTTGCACAATACTGTATACAAACTATTTGGGGAAAACTTGGATTTCTGATATGCTGCTATTTTAAGTATAACTTATAGAACTAGAGGATATTTATCAATTCATCTTTAAAATATAAGCTATTAAAAAGCATTTTTTAAATATGGGTTTTAATTCTTTTGTGATGAGCAAAACTCAGGTAAACTTATAAAACATTTATCAGTATAAAATAAGAATCAGAAGTAAATGTTTTTTGCTTTTAGGTTTAAATCTACCAAAAAGGGCTTTTCAGAAAACCAGGCATTAAAATGCTCTATAGTCTCCCATTATAAAGAGGACAAAGTAGGGAGCTTTATATAGAATTTTTCTGTATCACCAATAAAATGTTCTGTTATTAACAAAGTAGACTCTATAAAGACTGATTCTTGGAACTATTTCATAACATGTGAGTTGTTTTAATTGCAAAATCAGGTACAATTGTATCACCTGCCAAAATATTTTATATATTTTTTTCAGCATCACAGTGTAGAAACAGCTACATAAAAAGGTCATTAAACTGGTTCGGAATTCACTTTAAAAAGAAACTGAAAATGTATCATCATTTTTCTGAACACTGTTGACTCATTAACTGAAAATATCAACTGTACTTTAAAAACAGCATTTTTATAAATATATTTTTATATGGAGAGTAGGAATACTACAAGTTTACCCATTTACAGAAGCCAATTTAAAACATGCTTACAAAAGACACAGAAAGTAAAATCCCAAGAGATGAGTAGGCAAGTATAAGTTTTCACATTTAAAGAAGAAATAATTAGGAAGAAAATTAGAGCTGCTGTCATTCCAAAAGGTCTTACTAACAACACAGTTGTACTTAAAGGTATGGCTATAGTATCATAAAGAAAAAAAAAGGAGGAAATAAAAAGGAGTAAGAAATTCCCATATTTTGTCTAAATTCAAGAGTGATAATAATTCTATTGTGGTAGATAATTCCACCTCAAGACTGGTGAGGGAGGCAGTAGGAATTTATTTATGGCTTTTATTAGAGTGTAGTTGATTTACAATGTTGCATTAGTTTCCGCTGTACAGCAAAATTTATCAGACACACACACACACACACACACACACACACACACACTCTCTCTCTCTCTCTCTCTCTCTCTCTCTCTTGGATTCTTCACCCATATAGGTCATTACAGAGTACTGAGAAGAGTTTCCTGTGCTATATGGTAAGTTCTTACTGGTTACCTACTTTACGTATAGTAGTGTGCATTTGTCAGTACCAGTCTCCCAGTCCCTCTCTCCTCCTACCCTCTACCTTACCCTCTGGTGACCATAAGTTTATTTTCTACATCTGTAGTTCTATTTCTGCTTGTAAGTAGTTCATTTGTGCCATTTTTTAGATTCTACATATAAGCAATATGACATATTTATCTTTCTCTGTCTTATTTCACTCAGTACAATTTCTAGGTCCATCCATGTCGCTGCAAATGGCATTATTTTGTTCTCTCTTATGGCTGAATAATATTCCCTCGTATATATGTACCATAGCTTTTTTATCCATTCTTCTGTCCAAGGACATTTAGGTTGCAGCAGGAATTTAAATGGTTAAGACTTTATTTGAAATTGTTACTTAAACATATAATATTTCACCTGAATATACAAAAGACAAAAAGCTATAATGAAAAATAACTGGGCATTAAAATAGAAATCTCAGAATCAGATTCTAATAAGAAACCAGACCTGCTTTAAAGACAGCAGTGAGTAACTGATTCAGGTTTTAAAATATAAAGAAATATAATATTATAAAGATGACATTTTATATCAAGACTTCAAAAATATTAAGAGTTATAATTTGGAATTTCATCAAAGCCACAGATATCAAAAAACTAGCTTAGGTTTCCAGTTACATAAAAGGGAATGTATTAGTATTTGTCCCATAAAATAATATTTTCAAGAAAGAATTGTTTTATTAAAAGGAATACAGCAATATATCTCCTCTTAATTTTTCTTATTTCTAAACAGGCGAGGTACCAAGTATGAATAACAGGTATGTTTAATTACAGAATATAGTTCTGTAAAGATAAACATTACCTTCACATATTTTGCATACATCTGTTCATCTAAAGGGAAACTCTGGACATTCCTCTCATCTCTACCATGGAAAGTACCCAGCTTAATCCATTTATTCGTGGGGTATCTAGACAATAAAAAAAAATTAACATTCCTTTTTAGAAAATCATAAATCACACATTGAGAGGTCCTATCATTTTCAAATGACATCTTGTACTTTTTTTTTTCCCCTCTCCAGGTAACACATTCACTTAACATAGTTTAAATATGAGTTAAGCATCAAGGTCAATAAATACATTTTCTTTTCCAACTAAACTCTGACAGGTTTCTCCTTATGAAGAAAGACTATCTTGAAAAATCACACTATCAAATAGAAGATAAGAAGAAGACAAAAAGGACAAGGATTGCCTCTTGGAGTTTTAGAGGGCTTCCAAGTAAACTAGAGGCTTTAAAACAGAAAGTAGCCAAGAGAGTGTTTTGGAAGGATGAGGTACTACTCTTTATGTACAAGTAAGTATGTGATCAGACTGGTGCTTTTGAACTGTGGTGCTGGAGAAGACTCTCGAGAGTCCCTTGGACTGCAAGGAGATCCAACCAGTCCATCCTAAAGATCAGTCCTGGGTGTTCATTGGAAGGACTGATGTTGAAGCTGAAACTCCAATACTCTGGCCACCTGAGGCGAAGAGCTGATTCATCTGGAAAGACCCTGATGCTGGCAAAGATTGAGGGCAGGAGGAGAAGGGGAAGACAGAGGATGAGATGGCTGGATGGCATCACTGACTCAACGGACATGGGTTTGGGTGGACTCCGGGAGTTGGTGATGGAGAGGGAAGCCTGCGTGCTGCAGTTCATGGGGTCGCAAAGAGTTGGACACGACTAAGCGACTGAACTGAAGTGTGCGATGATATAAAGCATAAGTACTAGCTGAAAGGGAAACAGAAAAAATCCTTTAATATCATATTTGAATTTCACAGCACTTACATAGCTTTTCTGATTTTAAAGGAAATCTAATGTAAAAGTCCCAAACTACTGTTTTTCTTTACTACAGCATTTAGAGAATCCCTCAAAGTAACGAGTATTCTCTTATCACATTAAAAAAATACACTTTACTTGTCATAGCTGAACACATTCATTTGACAGGTAAGAAAACTACAGCTTAGGGAAAAAGGAAATGACCTGAGCAAAGTTAGCTAAAGAAAAATGAGTAAGAGATCTTGAGAAACCATTTTGAAAACTGTATATAGGCAATGCTAAAGGTAGGGTAGGGGAAGAAACACCACAGAAAATTCTTAATAGTCAATAATAAAAGAAGGATTAAATAACAGCATCCTACATGGTACATTGTGGGCACTCAAAAAGCATTTATGGAATGAACTAATACCTTCATCTGGAGGAAAATATCAAGTATTTATTAAAAATGATGTGTTTAAAACAAAAAAAAAGGATATTCTCAAGATGTAAGCATCAAAACTGATTATTGATAGAACTATAAACATATAAGTGTGTAAAAAAGACTGGAGGGGAACATATTAAAATGTTAACACAGGTATCTTTGGTTGATAGAACTGGAATTCTCTAGCCAAATTCCTTAGAATGTATGTTTCTCTTATAATCACACATATATACCAAAGTTTTTAAAATATACTTTAACAAAAACATATGCTATAAAATGATGTAAAATGAAATACTCATATATGGTTTTTTTGCTTTTTCTCATATATGTTCTTAATAACTTTGTAAAGAAATGTTTGGAAGCAATACAGCGTAATAATTCAAAGTAAGGACTTCAAAATCACAGAGATCTATGTTTGAATCTTGGTTGTCCAACTCACAAATCACGTGACGTAGATAGGCTATTTAATCTCTCTCTGTTTCGTCTCATAAGAGAATAATATCAGAGGGTTGTTATAAGCACTATATAAGTTAATGAATGTAAAATAACAAATGACTACCCTACAACAGTATTATTACTGTTCTTACAAATGGGTACAAGTTGATTAAAACAAAAAATAAAATAATTAAAGTTTTAAAACATGACCCATTTTAAAATTTTTATTCTGAAAATCCAATATTAACTCTGTAGAAACCAGCTTTAGAATTTACCTGTCACTGATAGAAACCAGAAAGTCTTTAGGAGTAGAAGAAAATAATTCATAATTTGCAATATCAAACTGTTTTACTTGAATTGGTTCACAGAGTTCAATAACAAACCTTTAAAAAGAGCACAAGACAATTATTTAGATAAACCAACTAGAATAACAATTCATATTAAACATGACATTAACAACTTACATAAACTAGACCTCTATTAAGTTATTCATTAAAAAATGTAAGGAAGGAAGAGGATTTGAGAAAGAACACCCCTAAGTATTCCCCAAGCATAGCATTAGTAGGAAAAAAATACTGATTTTGTCCTACAGTATTTTTTTAATAAAGATTCTTTTCTAATAACAAAGTTCATTCTTGGAGGAATGATTTGACAAAGAACAACTAGTAAGAGTGTAACCTGACTAGCCTAGAGGGCAGTTTGGCCATATTATCTCAAAAGGTACCACAGCTGTTGATTCAGCAATATACTCTTAGAAATTTAATCTATGGACACACAGCTCCAAATCATCACCCTTGTATACGCATCTTAATAAATATATCAAAGCACAGTTTATAAAAGTGAGGGCTAGGGGGGAGGGAAGTAAATCTAAATGTTTAATATAGAGGATTGATTGACAAATTATGGCCCCATTCAGACAATGAAATACCAAACAGCTATTAAAAATGATACTAGAAACTATAACAAACTATGGCCCCATTCAGAATGAAATACCAAACAGCTATTAAAAATGATACTAGAAACTATATATTGCATTTATATAAAAATATAGAAAATACAGACTAATGTATAGTGACAGAAATTACAGATCTGTAATTGCTATGGGGGTAAGGGGCGGGAGGGAAAAATTATAAAGGAGCATGAAGAAAATTTTGGGGGAGACATTATTATCTTCACTGTGGTGATGGCTTCATAGATGAATAAATATCAAAACTTATCAAATTGTACACTTTAACATTTTACAATTTATTTTACATGTAGTTTTTTATACATCAGTCACGCTTCAATAAAACTGTTTTTAAAAATAACAACACACTAGTGAATAAAACAAAAAAGCAGCAGACTCACAAGTATAGAGAACAAACTAGTGGTTACCAGTGGGGAGGTGGAACAGGGGATGGCAAACAGGGGTAAGGAAAGAAAAGCAGGTATTATTATGGAACTATATGAAATCATGTGTGTGAAATTTTTGAAAAGAAAATGATATTTGAGATATGTATCATGGACCTGGAAAAGATGCCACAAAATATTGCTATTTAGGAAAACATTAACAGTATGTTTCTACATGTATAACATAAAACTACATCCAGCATGGCACTTGATTGAGGAAAGAAATAGTCATGATATCTAGGACTCTAATCAATACTTTAATAAACTAATTATTATATCAAATGAGATTATATACACTAACAAGTAAATGTTAAATTAAAAGCATTACAATTAACATATTGTGTTTGGGGAGCAACAGAACTGAATTCCAGAAGATGGTAAGAACAGCCACAATTCAGAGAACAGCTCCTGATAAAAAGTAAACTAACAGTTGCTGAATGCTTAGTCTGTGTCAGATACCATTTTAGACGATTTATGTCCATGCTCTGATTTAATTCTTACAACCAAAATGCACAGGAGATTATCTCTATTTTACAGAATCATTCAATTGGTTACTTCACATTTTTCCTTTCTGCCTTTTTAAAACAGAACTTGTTCCCCTCTCCAAAGATGTAGCCAAGCATACAGTCACTAATCAAAGACTGTTTTTCCCAGTCTTGGCAATGTTACTTAATTATAGTGATGGGATGTGGGCAGAAGTCTCCAGTGCAACTTTCAGGTTAAGCCTTCAAAAGGAAGCTGCTACCTCTACTTCTGCTTTCTCCCACCTGACAGGTCACAATGAGGATGTGATAGGAAGAAATCATCACAGCAATGCAGGCAGGGACAGCATCTCGGGAGTGGTAGAGAAACATGACAGAAGGTAAATGTGTCCCTTAATTGTTTTCTATTATACCCCTGCCCCACATATCAACTTGAGGTTCATGTGTCAGAGAAAATTAACTATCTTTTTCAAACCACAGTTCATTCATCTCTGTTAAAAAGGCAGAATCAAGAGCCCTAACTAAAGAGTTATTTAGCCAGTAAGTAACAAAGTTAAAAGTTAAAAGACATATCTATCTGGCTCCAAAGCCTAAACACTGTACTACTACCCCAGGGAGAGGAAACTAAAGAAAATCAGACTCAGATTTTGCTTTTTATTTACAAATCTAAAAGAGCACTAAGAAGAAAAAGCAAATTCTTCTCTACCTCTTTTGCATACAAAGTTCTCAATTTCTAAGAAGATATGAGCTATATTATTGATACTATTAAAATAAATTTTTAGACAAATGTATTACCAGGTGTACAGTCAATCCACCAAGAAGATTTAACATTTCTAAAACTTATATTAAAGTAGTAAACACTCACAATATATATAAAATTAGCAGTACATATGTAATTGTGCCTCATAAAGGTTGATTTTAAAATGCTTTTTTATCTAAGCCTCATCTTTTATATTTTCTTAGAGGTAGATAACACCACATGTAAATTAGTAAAAACTACATATAAAAGCTGACACATCTAATTTCAACATACTTCTCTTAATTAATAGTAGGTCAGAAATTTTAAAAGATCAGTAAAGTAGCAGACCTAAATGTAAGAGTACATTGATAAAATACCACGTGTCAAAATTTAGATGATATGAACATATTACACAAGGTAATCTGCAAATGCAATGCAATCCCTATCAAAATACCAACAACATTTTTACAAAACTAGAATGCATAACTCTAAAATTTATGTGGAAACACAAAATACCCCAAATAGCCAAAATAATCTTGAGAAAGAACAAAGCTGACCTTAGACTTATCTGCAAAGGTACAAAGAAAAGATTTTTTAACTGTAAGAGAATACCATAAACAACTTCATTACAAAAACCTTCAAAATGGATTAAAGATAAATTTCTAGAAAAATGTAATTAACCAAACTAATTTACTAAAACTAAGTTGAGAAGAAACAGAAAACCTATACAGTCTCATGTATGGGCTTCCCACGTGGCGCTAGTGGTAAAGAACCCACCTACCAATGAAGGAGACTTAAGAGACAAGGGTTTGATCCCTGGGTCAGGAAGATTTCCTGGAGGAGGGCATGACAAACCACTCCAGTATTCTTGTCTAGAGAATCCCATGTACAGAGAAGCCTGGTGGGCTATACGGTCCATGGGGTTGCAAAAAGTCGGAGATGACTAAAGCAACTCAGCATGCATAGAGTCTCATAATTACTTCTTTTAAATATGTTTTTTTCTTTTTAATATAATTAAACATTGTCATCTATCACACAAGTATAAAACACGGCATGCACAAGCTTATTTATAATAACTGTCTGTTATGGCAAAAGATTACTATGAACAGCCCAAATACTATCAACATAAGACTAGTTAAATCTTGGTACAATCATATAATGGAATTTCATGAAGTTATCAAAAAAAAAGAAAAAGTTTTATGTATGAATGAAATAGAAACATGACCAGAAAATTTTAAGTTAAAACTTAATTCAAGGTGATAAATATTATGTATAATATGCTGCTGTGAAAACAGAGAGATAAATAAAATCTGTTTCTGCATAAAGAAAATTAAAAGGTATCTAAAAATTTAACACTGAATAGGAAGACAGATGACAGATTGGAAGTGCATTTCTCATTGTAGCTCCTCTACCTCTTTTAAACACCTTTTTGAGTTTGAGCCACACGAATGTCCTATTTTTGAAATCACATATTTAATTTAAAATTAACATCTTCCCTGAGGCATGGAAGGCTTTACAGTTGAGATTCAAACTTAGAATATCTTGAGAAAAAAGAAGCTTGAGATACCATGCTCCCTAACTGCAGATTATACAACAACCCTACAGTAATCACAACAGCATGGTAGATACAGAAATAGACACACAGATCAGCGGCTCAGGACAGAGAGCCCAGAAATGACCCCATGAACTTAGAGTCGATCCACCCATGACAAAGAAGACAAGAAGAAAACAAAACAAACTCGTGGCTAACAGGAGGCAGAGGGAAGGGGAAGGACAAGATAGGGGTACAGAATTAAGAGACACAAAATACTATACACAGACTAAATAAGCAACAACGATATATTGTACCGCATGGGAAAATATACTCATTATTTTGTAATTACTTTAAATAGAATATAATCAAGAAAAATACTGAAGCACTATTTTGTACACCTGAAACTAATACAATTTTGGAAATCAGCTCTGTGCTTTAAGTCGCTTCAGTCTTGTCTGACTCTTTGTGACGCTATGGGCTGTAGCCTGTCAGGCTCCTCTGTCCATGGGATTCTCTGGCCAAGAACACTGGAGTGGGTTGCCATGCCCTTCTCCAGGGGATCTTCCCAACCCAGGGATTGCACCCGCATCTCTACATCTCCTGCACTCACAGATGGGTTTTTTTACCACTAGCATCACCTACACTTCAGTAAAAAAAAAAAAACAAAAAACACACACACGAAACACATATCTTATAAGTATTAGATTAGATGTACTGCCTTCAAAATAAGGAATAAGATGAAACTGCTTACTATCACTACATACAATTTTCTCAATGATCTAGCCAGCATGTGATGACAAAAAGAAAGTAAAATATAATAAAAAGGATTAGAAAATTTTAAAAAGGAGAAAAATATATAGGGAAGCTATAATTTTCTATACAGAAATCCTCAAAGATTCTACATATAAACTATTAAAATAAGAGACTATAAAAAAAGCTGGATCTAAGACTCATATATTAAAAAAAACTGGATATCTAAACACAACAAAACATCATTTTATTAATTTTTACTGTAGTATAGTTGCTTTACAATGTTGTGTTAGTTTCCTGCTGATACCAACAAATGAATTTAAGAAAAGATACACAATACTTTCATGAAAAGTTAAAAAAAAATAATTAAAAGATATTAAAAACAATTCAAAGATATGCCCTATATAGGATAAGTAAACTCAATATCTAAAAGTCAGCAAAAGATGCAATGCAATCACAAACAAAATCCAATGGGACACTTGGGGAACTCAATAGAATAAGTCTAAGATTTAACAGAAAAAAGAAAAAAAAGAAAGAAAGCAGTGGCAGAACAGCCCAGTCAGTCCTGAAGAATATGGTACAAAAACCTGCCCTACCAGGTATTAAGATTTATAAAGCTAAAGAGTGTGGTGTTTCTGCAGGTAACGATAAACTGACCAAAGGAACAGGACAAAGAGTATAGAAACAAATTCCCATATAGAAGAGAATTTTATGATAAATGTATTATTGTAAATCAGAGGGAAAAGCATGAATAAACAATTATCTAAAAGAGGAAAACGGCTTCCCAGGAGGCTCAGTGGTAAAGAATCCAACTGCCAAGCAGGAGATGCAGGTTCAATCTCTGGGTTGGGAAGATCCTCTGGAGAAGGAACTGGCAACCCACTCCAGTATTCTTGGCTGGGAAATCCCACAGACAGAGGAGCCTGGCAGGCTACAGTCCATGGGGTTGCAAAGAGCTGGACACGACTTAGTAACTATACTACATCATCAATCAGTCAGTAAAATGGTGGTGATTTACCTCAATTCTTTTTTAAAACAGCTGCTTTTGATCAACAAAATCAAGTAATCTAATAAAACTGTTGGCATATTAAAATTATTTTCCCCATATACCCCCATAAGTTTCTTTGTCTATATTATTAGTTAATGGAAGAATTAGATTGAAGCAATGAAGCCAAAATCCAGGGAGATTTACCAGATGCCTCTGTCTTCTTCACATCCGATTTGTAAGCAAAAGCTGTCAATTTTAACTGTTATAACCATTTTTCAGATTTCCTCTCTCTTCTTTATCCAAATTGCCATGCCTTAATTAAAGCCCTTATTTTCCACATGAGCTATGACAGTAGGTTCCTAACTGGTTTCACTGCTTCTAACTGCATTATGCTGTGGGCCATCTTTTGAGGATAACCCTTTCCAAAATGCCAGTGAGGTCATGTCATTTCCTTACTTAAAACTACCTTACTTAAAACTACCCTCCATGGTCTTTAAGATAAACCTCAGAAACTTTTAAGCTGTGTTATACATGGCATGAATGGCCTAACTGCTGCTAAACTGAGTCTCCTGGCTCATCTTTCATGATTACTCTAGTTTTACCTCTATTCTTGTAATCACTAAAACAGCTTCTTCGGTTTGCTCCTACTTACAGCTGCCCAGAAGACATTCGCTCCTATTAGTGCTGGCCCCTTCTTCTTACAATTCCTGAATACCTCTGTCTCCCTCATCTGTGACTTACTTATGAATTCAAGGAATTAATTCTTCAAGATTCAGCTCATAAATCACCTCTTCTAGCAAGCTCATTCTCTTCTGCAGTTATATATCATCTCTGTTTCTATAGTATCTTTTCAGGCATACTTTTCATACTATTTGATAACTGTTGAACTAGATCTGTCAATTTTGAGTGACATCCTTAAAAGGAAAGACATTTTAGGTCCTTAGACCCCAGGACCTAAGGAAAGTATAGTACCAGCACCAATCATAAATGTTTATTAAGTGACATATAAACAAATCATAAATGCTTATTAAGTGACTATATGAACAAATCAATCTAACCCTAACATAAATGGTTTATATATATATATAAAGCATACTTTATTAAATTTTATATTACTTACCAAATTTTAGTGCTGCAGGGATTCAACATATAAAGATCCATATTTTCTATAAGAATAGCAGATGTGCTCTATTTTCAAAAAGGGGGAAGGGAATAAATTACTTAAAGAAAAATACTTATTTCAACTCTCAAGTTTTCTAGGTTTTCTATATTTTTAGATCTTAAAATATACCTAAGAGACTGAAATACCTGGGAAGAAAGCATAACAGCGGCTAAAATTTACAAGTTTTGTCTATACTATGCTAAGCAAGGCTTGTAATAAAACAACTAAATTTAAACATCTGTTGCTATAGAAGCAAAATGATTTTTCCTATTAGCTATTTCCTTTTAAAACACAGGTTTTAAAACTTTAAAAACCAAGTATATGCCCTTCAGTAGGTGAATGGATAAACTATGGTACATCCAGACAATGGAGTATTATTCAATACTAAAAAGAAAGGAGCTATCAAGTCATGGCAAGACACGGATGAAATATAAATGCATATTACTAAGTGAAAGAAGTCAGTCTGAAAAAGCTACATATGGTATGATTTCAACAATATGATATTCTGGAAAAGATAAAACTAGGGAGACAGTGAAAAGATCAGCGGCTGTCAAAAGTTGGAGGAAAGAAGAAGTGAATAGGTAGAGCACAGAGGAGTTTTGGGACAGTAAAAATATTCTATATGACACTATAATGACAGATACATGTCATTATACATTTATCCAAACCCACAGAATGTGTAAGAGTGAGCTCTAACATAAACTATGGATTTCAGGGGATAAAAATCTGTCAATATAAATTCATCAACTATAACAAATGTACCACTCTGGTGGGAGATATTGGTAATGGAGTAGACTAACACATGTGGGGACAGCGGGTATATGGCAGATCTCTGGACCTTCCTCTCAATTTGGCTAGGGACTTATAATTACTCTTAAAAAAAAAATGGTGCAATGCATCAACCAATACACTAAGAATTCATGTAAGAAATTATGTCTTTTAAAGCATAATCTTGCACTTATTAGTGGATTAGGAAAATAGCTCATGTTAAAATACAGTTTCCAGGAAACCACTGCTTATATTTAATAAAATCTCTAGCTTCCTATATGTATAGAAGAATTTTACACTTAAGTACCTTGGCTTCTGGGTTAGCTGCCAAAATTTTGGCACCACATTCTACTGAAGCATAATTATTTCGATTTTTCTGGACCTTTTTTGTGGCATGTAGACCTCCATTAGAAGATGGATGCATTGACTGACCTGCAGACAAACCTTATTATGAACATATATATATGATGATTATGATTGAAAATACCCACAGCAAACAATCTCAAGAACAGGCTGCCACCTAGAGTCCAGGTTTTAATACTAAAGAGAATATTTTTAAAACCCATATGAAATAGCTTTATATCCTTAATAAACAAATTAACTACAAAAATCCACATTACTTGACTTTTGCTTAGTGTAATTCACAAAATGAAGTTTACTATGAGAATCAAAACTTTTGCATATACATTTTATTGTATTAAGGATAGAAGTTTATCCATCACTAACCCCAACAATAATTTTTAACTCTGAGACTTTTACAATGACAAAGAGAAAGTGTAATACTTTAGTCCAATTCTGTTTACAGTTTAAAGCTTTATGACTGAGAACTTTCCATGCTTCAACTTTCCTCCTATAAACTGAGATGGAAAATCACTGCTTTTGCCCACTTTATCTTATTTTAGCCTTGTTTAATAATTTACAATAATGGATTTTAATTAAGATTAATAAGACAGACACAGATAAATTCCATGTGGGTAACCAAAAGCATATTTGTTAAGTTTCACCTTTAAAAAGTTTTCAGAAGTTTTACTTTATTTTAACAATTAAGAAGAGAAACTGCATATTTAAACCAATCCCTTAAAAAAAATTACATTATAGTGCTTCCTTACTTTTTTCTTTTTCTACTTCCATAACTTTCTTCTTCCATTCATCAAATGTTGGTATATCCTCTGGGTCTTTGGAATTTGTAACAGGTGTAGGGTCAATTTCTCCTGGCTTTGTATAATCAGAACTCTGAAAGAAATGTCAAAAATAAATAGATTTCAGGTTTCAAAGAATACAAAGAAAATAGAATAAATTATAGTAGTAAATACAAATGTTTCTGTCAAATTAAACTAGAAGTCCAATTTTATAATGAATGATAGTATTCTGGAAAAAAACAAAAACATACACAGGAAAGTTTTGGTTTAACTTAAAAGCTGAATTTCTCTTTGAAGAATTAAAACCTTCTCTACCTGAGTATCACAGGATGAATCCCTTCATATGTTAGCAATATTAGCATGGGTTGTAAAAAACTCTATGTAATTTCATAAGCCAACAATTACCCAAACAAAAACTGTACAGAGACTATAACTGTCATGAATCCACCTTAAAATCCACCTTAAAATAATATATATATTAAAGCAAGCTAATTTTAGATGTAGTACTGAGCAACTAAGCATGCATACTGTTTCTCCTAAATCTTTAATAAAAAGTACCATTTATATAACTAATAAAGACCTACAGTATAGCACATGGAACACTGTAATAACCTATACGGAAAAAACTCTGATGAAAAAGTTGATATACATATATATACAACTGATTCACTTTTCTATACAACAGAAAGTAACACAACATGCTCAGTCACTTCAGCAGTGTCCAACTCTTATACAACACTATCAATCAGCTATTGTTGCTGTTGTTATTTAGTCACTAAGTGGTATCCAACCCTTTGCAACCCCATGGACTGTACCTGCCAGGCCCCTCTGTCTATGGGATTTCTCAGGCAAGAAAACTGGACTGGGTTGCCAGTTCCTTCTCCAAGGTATCTTCCGGACCCAGGGACTGAACATGCAACTCCTGCTTAGGCAGGTGGGTTCTTTACCGCTGAGCCACCAGAGATTTTAATAAAAAATTTAAAAATAAAAGTATCATTTATATAAAATTTTAAGGTGGCTGTAAAAACTTAAATGCGAAAAGCAAAGCTTTAAAGAAAGTATTGAAAAGATATCTTCATGATTCAGGCTATACCAGGATTCAGCAAGATGAAGGAAATCATTTTTTAAAAGGCTGATACATCTGGCTAGATTAAAATTTGAAAATTAAATATATCAAAAGACCACAAACCACACAGTTCAATAAGCCACAGACAGAAATATATGAAACACATTCAGACAACAAAGGATTATTACTAACCATAAATACTGCCTACAAATCAATAATGGGGAAAAGTGGAAGAGGTACAGCCAACTGAGTAAAGAGAAAACACAAAATGCTTACTCTCAGTAAAATCAGGGAATGCAAATGAAAACTAAAGATTATAAACTATACCAATCTGATGGAGGTTAAAATGTGATAGCCTGTTGAGCCATGGACCTCTATTTAGCAATATTAAAGATATGCATACTCTATGACCCAATAATTTAATTCCTAAGTATAAATATCAATGAAAACATACATATATGCCTAAGAAAATATGCATAAGGACATTTATTACAGCACTATTCATGATGTCAAAAAAAATAGAAATAATCTAAATTATCTATGAATTGAAGAACAGGTAAACTGTGGTAGACAGTGAAAACAAAGAATAAATAAAACTCAAAAACAATGTTGAGTAAAATGATATTTAAAATGACAGCATTTTATGTTTCAAAATTTGCCAAGTAATAGTATATATTGTTTATAGCAATGAATATTTGAATAAGCTTAAAAATATGCTCTAAAATGTAAAAAAAAAAAAAATTTCAAGATAGTGGTTAAATCTGAAGCAGAGAGAAGAAATGTAACTGGAGAGGGCATACAATTCAATCTGTCATTTTAGCCTTAATTGGAAGAATGTATGCAAGGATGTTCATCCCATTTTAACATTATTTCTGTCTCCCTAAAACAATACATAATGCATTTATTAATAGTGCCTTGAAAGTGAAAGTGAAGTAGCTCAGTCGTGTCCAACCCTGTGCAACCCCATGGACTGTACAGCCTTCCAGGCTCCTCCATCCATGGAGTTTTCCAGGCAAGAGTATTGGAGTGGTTTGCCATTTCCTTCTCCCAAGAGATCTTCCCCACCCAGGGATCGAACCTGGGTCTCCCACCTTACAGGCAGACAGACGCTTTACCGTCTGAGCCACCAGGAAAGCTAATAGTGCCCTGAGAAGTATACAAAATCTATTTAGACCATAAATCTTGAAGAAGGAAATGGCAACCCACTCCAGTCTTCTTGCCTGGAGAATTCCATGGACAGAGGGGCCTGGTGGGCTCCAGTCCCTGGGGGTCGCAGAGTCGGACACGACTGACAGACTATCACTCATTCACTCACTCACTTCAGTAAATGGCACAAATCTCATATTAGGGTACATTTTTGAGTACTGATGCTAATTTGTATATTAGTATAACACACCAACACAAATTTCCATAATCTCGCTTTAGGAAGACAAACTAGCAAACTGGTTCCTCCACAACCTTCATGTTGGGAGTGTTTTGCAGAACACACAAGCTTATAAAAGTATGTAGCTATTTAAAAAATAATATACAGAAAATAAAACTAAAAATCCAACATTACACTAATTTAAAAATTAAATAAAAATTTAGTTTAAGTGAGAAAATGAACAAATATTTATAAAAATTAATCTAGTTGAGATGCTTGAGAGTAAAGCCCAAATACTAAAAGAAATACAATAAAAAGTAAGAATACACACACACTCTTTGAGGGCCAGGCAGAGCAATCACTCTCACCTCTTAGCAACAAATATAAAAACTAAATAACACAATAAAATTATTTTGCAAAGCATTATAACAAGCAAAGGAATGGAATTTTGAATTAATTACCTCCTAAATTATTTAATACTCCAGAAAAACTGTCAGAGAATGAATTTTATCACAAAGTGTCCAGTAGTTCTATACACTATCCAGTTCAGAATAGTTCTGCCCAATTAAGTCTGTGTGAGTGGAAGAGCTTATCCCTATTACCTCAAGGATCTGCAAGACACTGCTGTGAATAGTCAAGGCGAACAAGCAAATCTTGGACAAAACTAGCTGCCATGCTTGAATTCTACATTTGGTACTTAAACAGCTTAAAGAAGACATTTTTGTAATGTTTGTCTAATTTGACAACTGAACTGTAACACATACTTGACTTGGTTTCACTGGAAAATTGTTCCTACAAGATCTCAGACTATGAAACGTTGATTTCCTACATTTATAAGCAGCATTGTAGAAACAGTTAGCCCAATGATAGTCAGGTCTCCAGAATGAAGTTTAGTTAGTGATGAATGCAGATTCACAGAAAATACGTAAAAGAAAAAGTGGAGAACAGTTGAATGAGAAACAAACAAATACAGACGTGGCACTCAGTATTTTGAACTCCAATTCCACGTTTTGTTTTTGTTAAGTTCATTGAGTGGCCTTTCTCTCTTTATTTAGTTATTTCTTAGATGAAGGGAATACACTTCTCTGCCAACATTCTTTCAGGAAATTCTATACTGGCCTGTGTATTGGCCTCTACATGAAGTCAAAGTGAAACTCAAAAGGTGAAAAGAAAATAAAGCTCTTATACAGGGATGAGCCTTGCCTTTAAGAATCATATTCATTAATATAAGCTGGTCTAGTTGTATTTTGCATACAAATAACAAAGAGTAAAATGTCCCTTTAAAATAATTCTAGTTGAAGAGCCTAAATTTAATCCTGTATTACTGAATTATAGTCTGAAGATACTTAAAACAATCATAACTTCTATAAGGCTCTCTTTAAAAATTGCTTAAAAAAGGACTTTATGCATCCGGTACCAAACAGTCTATGGTGGCAGAAAACCATTTATACGTAAACATAACCAAAGAGAGGTCACACTTGGGACAACTTTATGTATGAACATTACATTGGCAACAGTTTCATGAAGTAACCACTTGCTCTCTGGGAGCACACCTCACCTCAGTTCCACACTGATCACTAACTATTGACCCCCTAACTTTATGGCAAATATGATTAACAAATTACAAGACTGGGTAAAAACGAAAATGAATTGTATAACAAAGTAGGAGACAGTGCATGTTATTCACCTACCTCATTTTTTAAATTATCTGAAGAAGCATTCAATGCAGATTTTGGATCACTACCACCCTGATCACTTGATGAAACTTTTGATTCAAATTCTGACTTTGTTATCTTTCCTTTGCCGTGCGAAGATGACACATTTTCTATATGTTGGCCGACAAGGCTATTTGAAATCAAAAGGCATATTAAATCAATAAATTTCAGCTGAATAACAAGTACACACAAATCCAAACTATAAAAAGTATACATGAATAAAAAGTAAACCAAGAAAGGAGCACAAAGAAGTAAGTTTTCTCTCAATCATAAAATTGAATTAAGTATACACCAAAGTCTACTCAAAGGTGACACTGCCATTTATCATAGAATCATATAAAGACAAACAACAGCTCACGCTCACCTTTCAGGTGGACTGACAAAGGAAGGTTGGTCAACTGGAGCATTTGCATCAAGGGCCTCACCAACATCACAATCAGTTTCAGACTGCTCAGTTTCCCCAGGGTTGGCTATAGGGATAGTACCAGAGTCTTCTATTTCACTAAAATAGAAACAAAAAAGACGATCTGACAATTTAATGGACATAATGCAGCATAAGTTAAAAGTGATATTAGTGATTTCCAAAAAAATCCAAGCCAGGAAAAAATGCTTTATAGTTCTACGGAGGGTTTTCAAGAATTCACATACTGTAAGTTGTGGAAAGATTTAAAACATGTGAACTGTAGACCCTTGATGTGCTGGTGCCCTTGCCTGGCCTCTAAATAGCTAAGTACCAAAATTTAAAACAAAATATTGTAGGTTAATATTTAATACTGTCAAAAATAAGATCTTTAAATTATTTATTCTAAATGCATCTTCTCTCATGTTTCACTTCTATTAGTATATCCGACAGAATATGGTCCACTGGAGAAGGGAATGGCAAACCACTTCAGTATTCTTGCCTTGAGAACCCCATGAACAGTAGGAAAAGGCAAAATGATAGGATACTGAAAGAGGAACTCCCCAGGTTGGTAGGTGCCCAATATGCTACTGGAGATCAGTGGAGAAATAACTCCAGAAAGAATAAAGGGATGGAGCCAAAGCAAAAACACCACCCAGTTGTGGATATAACTGGAGATAGAAGCAAGGTCTGATGCTGTAAAGAGCAATATTGCATAGGAACCTGGAATGTTAGGTCCATGAATCAAGGCAAACTGGAAGGGTCAAACAGGAGATGGCAAGAGTGAACGTCAACATTCTAGGAATCAGAGAACTAAAATGGACTGGAATGGGTGAATTTAACTCAGATGACCATTATATCTACTACTGCGGGCAGGAATCCCTTAGAAGAAATGGAGTAACCATCATGGTCAACAAGAGAGTCTGAAATGCAGTACTTGGATGCAATCTCAAAAAGGACAGAATTATCTCAGTTCGTTTCCAAGGCTGCCGGGAGCCACCACGGGAGATCCACCCATGACAAGGTCATGTGGAAGAGAACTGTTAAGCAAGGCTTCAGAACTCAATGGGCTCCCTAGGCTTTCTCGAACATCTACCCCAAAACCAGAATCTGTCTGTTTTACTATTTCATGACTTTCACCAACTCCTCTGACATTAACAGGGGGCTATTCCTGATCACCTTTCTCTGGAGAAAATCAACTTAGGGCTATAGCTAATAAGTCTCCTGGACATGAGAAGAATATTTCCAATCAAAACCCCTCTGTTAGCATTTTAGCTTGCTTGGCAGATATACCCAGACTCTTGCAGCTACACATGTGATTATTCTCCCAACTGTGAGAGGCACAGAAAGCCTAAAACATAGAGTCTTTCAAAGAGTTAAAAGTTATTAGAGTAGTGTAGGCATAGGATTTCATTATTGGGCCAATGCTTGTTGCTAAGTTCCCATATCTCTTATCCACTGTGCACCTGGGAGTGCACTAGTTAACACAGTTGGAAAGTAAAAACAACAAGTGTAGCCTTGAAATTAACCACATCAGACTTTTGAGCTAATTGGTTCTTTCTTGCAACTCACTACACCTTTGCTTCCTGAGAAAGTAACTCTGTTTAATACTTTTTGAGGCTGACATAGATTAGAAATATAAGAAAAAACATTTCAAGGGAAAATAAGTTTTCTGGTTGAGAAGCCTTTATCAAAAGAGGGTCATAAAATGTTCACAGACCACCAAGGCCAGAACATAATGCACACAATATTGTTTATGGGAAAGGTTTGCAGAAAAATCCTGATTTCGATAAAGCCAAAACAGATATAATGTTTGGGCTGACTCTGTATGACTTTGCATCTTTCATTTCCCTCTATGTACAAGTAAAGGTATAAAAGACCCTTTTAAAAATAGAAACAATGGGCCTCGCTTAAAGAAGCTTGGTCACCACATTTTTTTTTTTTCCCTTTTTTTCTCTCTTTCTTTTTCAGGCTGATCCCTTGGAGCACAGAGGCTCCCTGCGTTCACTTATCTGCCCAGGTTTCTAAGACCTGAACGGGAAGACACTCTGCGTCTTCACTCCCTCGGAAGACCGGGAAGGCACCTGTGGCCTCCATGAACAGGGCAAACTTCTTGTCTCGAAGTTTTATTGGCTTTCTATGTAAACCAAGGAATATCAGCCTCTTTCTCTCCTCTAATTTCTTATCTACAATATTCTTTCCTTATCTCTCTCTAAATAATCCACCGATGCTGTTTTTCCTTCAGGTTCCCCTGGATCCTGCGGGGGCTGGACCCCAGCACAGGCACACCATTCAATATCACAGTTATCCAAGTCTATGCCCCAACCAGCATCGCTGAAGAAGTTGAACGGTTTTATGAAGACCTACACAACCTTTTAGAACTAACACCCAAAAAAGATGTCCTTTTCATTATCGGGGACTGGAATGCAAAAGTAGGAAGTCAAGAAACACCTGGAGTAACAGGCAAATTTGGCCTTGGAATACAGAATGAAGCGGGGCAAAGGCTAATAGAGTTTTGCCAAGAGAACGCACTGGTCATAGCAAACACCCTCTTCCAACAACACAAGAGAAGACTCTACACATGGACATCACCAGATGGTCAACACTGAAATCAGACTGATTATATTCTTTGCAGCCAAGGATGGAGAAGCTCTATACAGTCAGCAAAAACAAGACCGGGAGCTGACTATGGCTCAGATCGTGAACTCCTTATTGCCAAATTCAGACTTAAATTGAAGAAAGTAGGGAAAATCACTAGACCATTGAGGTATGACCTAAATCAAATCCCTTATGATTATACAGTGGAAGTGAGAAATAGATTTAAGGGACTAGATCTGATAGACAGAGTGCCTGATTAACTATGGACGGAAGTTCGTGATATTGTACAGGAGACAGGGATCAAGACCATCCCCATGGAAAAGAAATGCAAAAAAGCAAAACGGCTGTCTAGGGAGGCCTTACAAATAGCTGTGAAAAGAAGAGAGGCGAAAAGCAAAGGAGAAAAGGAAAGATATAAGCATCGGAATGCAGAGTTCCAAAGAATAGCAAGGAGAGATAAGAAAGCCTTCCTCAGCAATCAATGCAAAGAATTAGAGGAAAACAATACAATGGGAAAAACTAGAGATCTCTTCAAGAAAATTAGAGATACCAAGGGACTATTTCACGCAAAGATGGGCTCGATAAAGGACAGAAATGGTCTGGACCTAACAGAAGCAGAAGATATGAAGACGACATGGCAAGAATACACAGAAGAACTGTATAAAAAAGATCTTCACGACCAAGATAATCATGATGGTGTGATCACTCACCTAGAGCCAGACATCCTGGAATGTGAAGTCAAGTGGGCCTTAGAAAGCATCACTACAAACAAAGCTAGTGGAGGTAATGGAATTCCAGTTGAGCTATTTCAAATCCTGAAAGATGATGCTATGAAAGTGCTGTATTCAATATGTCTATGAAAGTGCTGTATTCAATATGTCAGCAAATTTGGAAAACTCAGCAGTGGCCACAGGACTGGAAAAGGTCAGTTTTCATTCCAATCCCAAAGAAAGGCAATGCCAAAGAATGCTCAAACTACCACACAATTGCACTCATCTCACATGCTAGTAAAGTAATGCTCAAAATTCTCCAAGCCAGGCTTCAGCAATACGTGAACAGTGAACTTCCTGATGTTCAAGCTGGTTTTAGAAAAGGCAGAGGAACTAGAGATCAAATTGCCAACATCTGCTGGATCGTGGAAAAAGCAAGAGAGTTCCAGAAAAACATCTACTTCTGCTTTATTGACTATACCAAAGCCGTTGACTGTGTGGATCACAATAAACTGTGGAAAATTCTGAAAGAGATGGGAATACCAGACCACCTGACCTGTCTCTTGAGAAACCTATATGCAGGTCAGGAAGCAACAGTTAGAACTGAACATGGAACAACAGACTGGTTCCAAATAGGAAAAAGAGTATGTCAAGGCTGTATATTGTCACCCTGCTTATTTAACTTCTATGCAGAGTACATCATGTGAAACACTGGGCTGGAAGAAACACAAGCTGGAATCAAGATTGCTGGGAGAAATATCAGTAACTTCAGATAGGTAGATGACACCACTCTTATGGCAGAAAGTGAAAAGGAACTAAAAAGCCTCTTGATGAAAGTGAAAGGGGAGAGTGAAAAAGTTGTTAAAGCTCAACATTCAGAAAACTAAGATCATGGCATCTGGTCCCATTAGTTCATGGGAAATAGATGGGGAAACAGTGGTAACAGTGTCGGACTTCATTTTGGGGGGCTCCAAAATCACTGCAGATGGTGACTGCAGCCATGACATTGAAAGACACTTACTCCTTGGAAGAAAAGTTATGACCAACCTAGAGAGCATATTCAAAAGCAGAGACATTACTTTGCCAACAAAGGTCCGCCTAGTCAAGGTTATGGTTTTTCCAGTGGTCATGTACGGATGTGAGAGTTGGACTGTGAAGAAAGCTGAGCACCAAAGAATTGATACTTTTGAACTGTGGTGTTGGAGAAGACTCTTGAGAGTCCCTTGGACTGCAAGGAGATCCAACCAGCCCATTCTGAAGGAGATCAGTCCTAGGTGTTCTTTGGAAGGAATGATGCTAAAGCTGAAACTCCAGTACTTTGGCCACCTCATGTGAGGAGTTGACTCACTGGAAAAGACTTATGGTGGGAGGGACTGCGGGCAGGAGAATGGGACGACAGAGGATGAGATGGCTGGATGGCATCACTGACTCGATGGACATGAGTTTGAGTGGACTCCGGGAGTTGGTGATGGACAGGGAGGCCTGGCATGCTGCAATTCATGGGGTCGCAAAGAGTCGGACATGACTGAGCGACTGAACTGAGCTAATATTAGAGTTATTGCCTACAGTATCAAGAAATCATCTATTATCTCAAAATGCTTCACTAAAGTTCTTAAAGCACTTTTATAATTTCATTTAAAATATATATATCTTAGTATTTTTCCCTAACTACTTTCATTTCACTAGACAATCATGTTCTATATAATGAGAAAATGAGATGTACTGTTCAGATATATAGTATCTAGACTTAAATACTGTTTAATATTAAAAAATTTTAAATCTGTCATTATTTCTAAGCATGTCTTTTGTTCCCTCGTCCCTTACCAGGGTGAACTCCTAAATGATAACTGTACCATCTTTGTGTACAACTCCTTCAACCCAGTCCCTCATATTCTAGAACAGAGCATGTATCTAAAAAGTGCCTGTGGCAGAAAAATAGTAGTAATGATAAAAATTATATTAACTCATGCATATATTCTTACTCTATGCCAGATACTGTCCTATACATTTTATATAAGCTAACTCATTTGACAAAGGATATGTTTAATATACTATTAAAAGAAAGGGGTTTTGTTCTTTGTACTGTTGCTAAAGCTAGGCATACAAAAGAGACTTTCTAAATTAAGGAAACTTTAAACATCACTAATCATCAGGGAAAAGGAAAATCAAGACCACAAAGAGATATCTGTCAGATGGCTATTATCGAAAAGTTTACAGGGATTTCCCTGGTGGTACAGTGGTTAAGAATCCACTTCCCAATGGAGGGACCTGGGTTCAATCTCTTGCCTGGGAACTAAGATTCCCTATGCTGTGGGGCACCTAAGCCTGTGCACTGCAACTAGAGAATAATCCCCACTCGTCACAACTGAGAGAAAGCCCATGCATAGCAATGAAGATCCAGTGCAGCCAAAACTAAATAAATTCAAAAAAAAAAAAAAGGACTAAGTAACAAATGTTGGCCAAGGATACGGAGAAAAGAGAACCCATGCACACTGTTGGTGGAGATGTGAATAGGTGCATCCACTATAGAAAACAGTATGGAGATTTCTCAAAAAAATTAAAACTATGACCCAGCAATTTCCCTTGGAGTATGTACTCGAAAAAAAACAGAACACTAATTTGAAAAGATACATGTACTCAATGTTCACAACAGCATTATTTACAATTCCCAACTCATGGAAACAACCTAAGTGTTCACCAACAGATGAATGGATAAAGAAGCTGTCATATATATACCCACACGTGCAATGGAATACTACCCAGCAAAAAAAAAAGAATGAAATCTTGCCATTTGCAGCAACATGGATGGACTTGGAGGGCATTATGCTAAAAGTGAAATAAGTCAGAGAAAGATAAATACTGTATGAGATAGCTTATATGTGAAATCTAAAAACTACAACAAATTAGTGAATGCAACAAAAAAAAAAAGCAGACGCACAGATATAGAGACCAAACTAGTGGCTACCAATGGGGACGGTTCAGTTCAGTTCAGTCACTCAGTCGTGTCCAACTCTTTGTGACCCCACACACTGCAGCACACCAGGCTTCCCTATCCCACATCACCAACTCCTGAAGCCTACTCAAACCACGTCCATTGAGTCGGTGATGCCATCCAACCATCTTATCCTCTGTCATCTCTTGCTCCTCCTGCCTTCAATCTTTCCCAGCATCAGCGTCTTTCCAAGAGTTGGTTCTTTGCATCAGGTGGCCAAAGAATTGGAGTTTCAGCCTCAGCACCAGTCCTTGCAATGAAGATTCAGGACCGATTTCCTTTAGGATTGACTGGTTGGACCTCCTTGCAGTCCAAGGGACTCGCAAGAGTCTTCTCCAACACCACAGTTCAAAAGCATCAATTCTTCAATGCTCACTTTTCTTTATAGTCCAACTCTCACATCCATACATGACTACTGGAAAAACCATAGCTTTGACTAGATAGACCTTTGTTGGCAAAGTAATGTCTCTGCTTTTCAATATGCTGTCTAGGTTGGTCACAGCATTTCTTCCAAGGGGCAAGCATCTTTTATTCTCATGGTTGCAGTCACCATCACCAGTGATTTTGGAGCCCCCAAAACTAAAGTCTGTCACTGTTTCCACTGTTTCTCCATCTATTTGCCATGAAGTGATGGGACCACCTGCCATTATCTTAGTTTTCTGAATGTTGAACTTTAAGCCAACTTGTTCACTCTCCTCTTTCACTTTCATCAAGAGGCTCTTTAGTTCTTCCTCACTTTCTGCCATAGGGTGTATCATCTGTGTATCTGAGGTTCGTGATATTTCTCCCAGCAATCTTGATTCCAGCTTGTGCTTCTTCCAGCCCAGCATTTCGCATGATGTACTCTGCATAGAAGTTAAATAATCAGGGTGACAATATACAGCTTTGACGTACTCCTTTTCCTATTTGGAACCAGTCTGTTGTTCCATGTCTAGTTCTACCTGTTGCTTCCTTACTTGCATACACATTTCATAGAAGGCAGGTCAGGTGGTCTGGTATTCCCATCTCTTTCAGAACTTTCCACAGTTTGTTGTGATCCACACAAAGGCTTTGGTGTAGTCAATAAAGCAAAAATAGATGTTTCTCTGGAATTCTCGTGTTTTCAATGATCCAGCGGATGTTGGCAATTTAATCTCTGGTTCTTCTGCCTTTTCTAAATCCAGCTTGAACATCTGGAAGGTCACAGTTCATGTACAATTGAAGCCTGGCTTGGAGAATTTTGAGCATTACTTTGCTAACATGTGAGATGAGTGCAATTGTGCAATAGTTTGAACATTCTTTCGCATTGCCTTTCTTTGGGATTGGAATGAAAACTGACACTTTCCAGTCCTGTGGCCACTGCTGAGTTTTCCAAATTTGCTGGCATATTAAGTGCAGCAGTTACACAGCATTATCTTTTAGGATTTGAAATAGCTCAACTGGAATTCCATCACCTCCACTAGCTTTGTTCGTAGTGATGCCTCCTAAGGCCATTTGACTTCACATGCCAGGATGTCTGGTTCTAGGTGAGTGATCACACCATCATGATCATCTGGGTCATGAAGATCTTTTTCTGTACAGTTCTTCTATGTATTCTTGCCACCTCTTCTTCGTATCTTCTGCTTCTGTTAGGTCCATACCATTTCTGTCCTTTATTGAGCCCATCTTTGCATGAAATGTTCCCTTGGTATCTCAAACTTTCTTGAAGAGATCTCTAGTTTTTCCCATTGTATTGTTTTCCTCTAATTCTTTGCACTGATTGCTAAGGAAGGCTTTTTTATCTCTCTTTGCTATTCCTTGGAACTCTGCATTCAAATGGGTATATCTTTCCTTTTGTGTAGGAAGGAGCAATACAGGGGTGGGGAAGTGGGAGGCACAAAGTACTGGGTATAAGACAGACTCAAGTATGTAGCATAAAACATGGAGAATAGAGTCAATACTTTGTAATAACTGAAAATGGAAAGTAGCCTTTAAAAATGGTGTAAAACATTTTTAAAAGAGAGAAAAAGAAACCAAAATATTCCAAATTTATCTAAATATACTGAATATTTATTATCAAGCTTAAAAAAGTTAGCTATCATACAAAGACATATTATGAATGGAATGACACGGTAATACTTAATGGAAATGAACACTCTGACATTGGAATTTTTGATAATTATAGGAAAGATTATTCAGTTAAGTTCCATGTTTCTTAAACAAGAATCTCACTTTACCTATATTATGCAGATAATTCATGCCTGGGATACAATCAACTTCCCTGAGTTAGAAGAATAAATACTCATTATGCCATAAGATCATTACATTTAAAAATAAAAAAATTAAAAACACAAAACAGGTGCATTATTATATAGGTCTGCTATATAGACTAAAGGTCAAATTTAAGTATCAAAGAAATTTTTCTGTCATTATCTAATGATGTTCTTTTTTTCTTTGTAATGACTTACTCAAGTTTTGAGATTGGAGTGACCTCTGAGGTAGATGAACTGGAAATATTTTCATTATTTTCACTGTCCACAGCTATACTGGAAGAATCTTCATGAAGATCAACTGTAGGGAGTGTCTCAGTCACAGATGGACTTAACTTTTTTGACTCCGCATCCTGTTTCTAAAAAAGTCAGTTATATTTAATGCTGGGATTAACAAATTCTCTCTTTATTTGAAGAGGATATTATAAAAAGTATGTCTCAAAAGTAACAATATAATCTTCACTAAAAATTACTTTTATAAAAGTCCCTTCTTCTAACATGACCACCCTAAGGAATACATCTCATATTACAACACAGGCTCTACAGATTTGTCATAGCATTTCATAAGCCAGGACAAAGCAGCTGGTCTTTCTTCTTTCCTATTTTGTATCAGGACCTACAAAATTTCTCTCTTATTATAATTACACCTTAATGTATCCTACAGCAACACTGAAATCCTATGTAAATACATGAAACAGTATCTATTAAATAGCATTACTATTTATTAGTATAAAACTATATACTAGTATTTAATATATAATAGTATAAAATAGTGTACCACATAGTTTTTTGTCCCTGAGCAGTTTAGAAGATAATGTGTATCAAGAAGTAACAATACAAGGCATGTATAAATAACATTACAAGGCAATACACGATTCTGGCTGCTCTTTTAAGGCCTCTATGCTGTTTCACTCTTCCAAAATATAATCTGAAATGTACTTAATACCTACTTATCTTTGAAAACCTCTTATAAGTACTTCCCTCCACCAACCAACTCCATATAGAATTAGCCATTCCCCTTCTTCTATGCCTCCACTGTTATCTGTATAGACTTTAATCACACCTTAATTGCCCTTATTTATTTCTCTTCTTCAATTCCATTATAAATGTCTTGAGTACAGACTATGTTTTTTTGATCTTCATGTTCTTAGTGCCTAGCACATACTAGTACCTAGCACACAGTAGACAATACTTACTAAGTGAGTATCAAATGAGAGAGAGGTACTCATGCTCAGTTCAAAGAAAAGAGAAACTAAGGACTACGATGAACTAGAAGAACTAGGACTTTGAAGAAAAGGACAAGCCAGTACAGCAACAGAAAGAAAATAAGAGGCAGAGTCAGAAGAATATAAAATAAGGACTGTGATATAAAATTAAAACATAAAAGAAAATAAATATAAAACAATATAAAATATAAAAGAATATAAAATTAACAATGTGATATAAAACAAAAATTCTTTACAAAATAAGAAAATAAAATAAAATGTGATCATTTGAGGAATTTACACTGGAATGAAAAGTTAGCAAAGGAATACAAATAGTTTGCATAATTTATGACGGAGGCTTTGAGAAAAGAGCCATCACATTATTATCAAATATTGCATTATCATTCGACATAAAAAATAAGATATTTTACACTATTTTTTTTCTTTTATTAATACTAAGTCTCCAAAATCGATGTGAATCTTATACTTAACAGCTAATCTCAACTAAGACTATCCACATTTCCAATGTGCAAGAGCCACAGGTAGCTAGTGGCTACTGTACTGAACAGCACAAGTCTCTAAAGATGCAGTAAGAACTTCAATGTACTTGAACAAGAGAATATCATGAGAAAAATTCAGGAAAATGAAAAATGGCAAGACTGTTTGGGATACTTGTATAACTGAAGGGCTACAGAGATCACTTTTCCCTTACTCTGATGCATAAATCTTTTCCAAATGTCCTCCAAAATTCATTAAAATGAAACGTACTCTCTCTCCCTAGATAACCCAATTAAATCATAAAATAACTCCGGCTGTGTTTTTTTAAAGAGCATTTCCCTTCTTTAAAGCTGAAATTTATTTTTGTTAATATTTAAGAGATTTAGTTTTTCCTTAGTCCTTCTTCCTTCCAGATCAAATATCCCCAGTTTCTTCAGTTATTCCTGATATTAAATGGTTTCCAGATACATCAGCATTCTGATCAACTTACACTTTGGCCTAGTTTTACATATTTCATAAAAGCTGGTATACAAAATGAAAAATAACATTTAGGATATAATATGAGAGAAAAGGGGAAAAAACATAATCTATTAATGATTATTTATTAATATTCCACACTAAGTGATAAAATTTTGATAAAATTTTTCTGTATTCTACATACAAATACTTTAAGTCAGAAAAAATGTCCCCTGACATCTGAAAACCTGACAGAAGATAAGTAATTATACTGAGCCAAAATGGAACCTAAAAAGAAAGATTTACAACCAAACCTATACTACAAGGAAAATGGTCACATTTACTATTACATCAGTAATTTTGAATTTTCTCAAAAACAGTACCTAACAGGTGACTAGTATTAAAGCCAGTTGCATGGAATCACAAAAAGAAAGGGGAAAAAAAAAATATACAATATGTTGACCAAATAAATGTATTCTATGTTGTGAAGTGGTTTGAAAAGCTGTATCATTAAAAAATCAAAGCAACAAATCTTACCTGTACATTCACAATGTAGTCATCTTTTAATTTGTTTTCTTCTGGAGGAACAGGTAAGCTTGAATCTACTTTTCCCGATAATTCAGCATTGACAGGTCCCCCTCTTTCATCCTATATTGCAACAAAGAAAAGGCCGACTGATAAAATTGCTTCACAAAATAGTCCTGAAGCAATATTAAGACTGTCTTTCCATACAACCAAAACACTTTATTGTGATTTTAATAATTTTGTTTCCATGCTTATTGTCTACCTTCATGCATTACTCTCCTTACTGCTTCACTTCAAATGTATACTACATGTGTACACTAGCAGTACAGTAATGAGCATAGCTGCCTTCCAAATAGACACTACATTTGATTTCTTAATGAGCACTTTAGTCCTACCACCCAGCACTATATGTTAGACACACAGGAAGATCAGTAAATATCTGGTAAATATATATGCTTATAGCTTTTTGTGTCATCTCTTTTGATACTGTTAAGTTAGAATTTCAGATATATTTTCTTTAAATGTATATTCCGGCATATAAGTTTCATAAAAGCAAAGTTCATATCCATCATATTCTAACCCTATAAAGAACATAATAGGTAACCAAATGTTTACTGAAAGAATGTCTATTTCCCCTTCCTTAACACTTTGCTTAAATTCATTTTTAACAACATTTAAGTCTTATTTCTCATCAAAGAAGAGATTAGCTTTAAGTCTTACAGATTGTGCATAGACACATACAATTATACTTTTTTTGGAGAGGTATCCAGCAAGAGTCTTCAAAATTTTAACTGCTCTATCCTTGAAACAGATCCTGTATAACTCAGAAATTTAAATCCATTCTAAACATTATGCCAAAAAAAGAAAACACCCAAGCATATAATTAAAAGTTTATGCATACACACACACACACAAATGCAGACACAAACACGTATGTATAAACACAGCTGAGAGCCTCTCAATCAAAAAAGTGCTTAGATAAATTTAACATGTCCATATAATGGAATAAAAATGTAGCTATTCAAAATAATACAGTAACATACAAAGGTATCCACAAGATACTGCTGGGGAAGAGGGCAAGTCAACTTGCGCAGTATTTATGGCATTTTACTAAAAACTAAAACATTAATTTGTGAGCTATGATGTATCTATACCCAAAGACAATGGTCTGAGTGTTTTAATAAGAAACAGCAAATTATGGTTCCTTTGGGGATGGGAAGGGGATACAAAGATGAATATCTTACAGTGTGTATAAATTATTCCTCTAATTTAAAATAAGAACGTTGATTTTCGGGGGGGGGCCAAATCTAGCTGAAGTCAATAATCACCTTTTACGATTTAAAATGATAATAAACTATTTAGAGACCATCAGATTTTTTTGCCTCTGTCTATTCACTCTACCCAATTATATGAAACAAAATACATAGCCAATCATTTCAGGTTCTCCCTACAATTCTCATTTCTAATAGTTTTTAATTTATAAGACTCAGGTTTCTTTAGAGACTTTAAGTAGTTAAAGTATTAAAAAGAGAGTCCTAGTTTTCAGTTCTCTGAACAGGTACTATTTTTCTCCGTATAGTACAAGCAAAAAGAATAAATAAATAAATATTTAGGTTAATTTCAGAATTACCTAAGTAACTCCTCAAAGTATAGCAAAGAAAATTACAAATCTCCATCAAAAATAATGTCACAGTATTTTTGAAATATTTTTACTCCAAATGTTTTGAGAAGACAGAAAGCTAATACACAAATTACAACTTCATCTTCATTTAAGGTACCTTTTTCTGGGATTGTACATCTTCATTTTCTAGTGCACAATTGTCATCTTGAGAGTAATACAATGAAGCTGAAGAACTCTCTTTACAACACACATGCCAACTTGGAAGCCTGTAAAACATCCACCGTCACCATCCAAAAAAAAAAAAAAGTAAGGTTGTTAAATCAACATATTCCATACCATGAACTAGAATTTGAGGCAAGAGACAAACAGATGGTTCTTATCCTAATGTTCTTGACAATTTGACTATTTAATGATGAAGACAAATGCACATAAGACAAAGGTTTTTTATTTAATACCCTAAGAAAAATATAAAGTGTTATCAGCACTCCAAGTTAGACATCATTAATCTCACAAAGGTAAAACAGGAAATACTTCACAATAATAAGAGTATCTGACAATTATCACAGAAGGAACAGAGAAAGTTGATGAACAGCTAACCTCCTCAAAAGCACCAGATGCCACTGATATTCTAAATTCTACCAAATATTTAAGAACAAATAATGCTAAAGCTACCTGAACTATTTCAAAGTATAGAAGTAAAGCTTCCAAATTATTTTATAGGGAACAAAACAATGATATCAAAAATTAATGGAAACAGTACATATATATAAATACTATAGGTTAATAATACATACGAAATCAGACACAAAAGTTCTGAAGAAAATAAAAGAAAAAATCTCCATTAACATACCCAAGATGCAACACACCACTGTTATGGTCAAGTAGAGTTTAGCTCTGATATTCCAAAATGGTTTAGAATATATTTACTCTGCTATGCAAAAATATCAAGGAAAAGAAATCTCATTATCATCACCAAAGGACATCTGATAAATTTATGCAGCCATCCAGATTTTAAAAGTCAATAAAATAGTAATACATAGATATTTAACATGAGAAATACATAGTACATGCATAACACATAAGCCTAAGAGTCACTATCATAATCAGTGAAGAAACCAAAATATCCCTATTTAGATCTGAAACAAGACAAGAATGTCCATTATCACTAGAATTACATAATATGAGGACAAAGGCAGTATAAAAACAGGAAAGGATACAGTAAAATTACCAATAACTGCAGATGAATTTATATGGTTGGAAAGCTAAAAAGTGTTAAAAGAAGGCTTGGGTATAAAATAATATTCCTAACCCACTCCAGTACTCTTGCCTGGAAAATCCCACTGAGGAGGCTGGTAGGCTGCAGTTCATGGGGTCGCTAAGAGTCAAGACATGACTGAGCGACTTCACTTTTCACTTTCATGCACTGGAGAAGGAAATGGCAACCCACTCCAGTATTCCTGCCTGGAGAATCCCAGGGATGGGGAAGCCTGGTGGACAGCTGTCTATGGGGTCGCACAGAGTCGGACACGACTGAAGCGACTTAGCAGTAGCAGCAGATAAAAAATTAAGAAAGAAATCAGCAGATACTCTACTCAAATCATCGCCACCAGTTGCAAGAGTTAACAGAAGAAAAGTCCCCATTTATAATACAAACAATAAAATACCAAAGATAAACTTAGCGAGAAATATTCTACAAATACACATACGTGTTCTGTGTTCTTAATCGTAAAGATATTTGAAATTGATATTATTTAAGTTGACAAAAAAAGTTTTACACAATTCAAAGTTATATGGAAGATCTGAAAACCACACACTGAAGTTGCAAAAAATAAAGCTTTAAAAAAAATTAAGACAAACTGACTCTAAAGTTTATTTAAACAGAATAGTCAAGAAGATTTTAATGTGGGGAAATTAGACATCTAAGAAATCACAATAATTACAACAATATAGCAGTGAGATGAAAGAGCAAAAGGGAATTCCCAGGGTGGCTGCAAAGAGAATTCCATGGATGACAGCTGTACGTACACAAAGAGGGCAACCGAAACTAAATTGGAGGTCATCAGAAGCTCTGGGAGAGTCTTCTTTTGGAGGACGGAATTAACAGCACAACTTAGAGGAGTCCCTGAAAATCTCAAGAACAGATCTGCATAACTAGCAGATAATTTTAATTAAACAGAAAAATAAGAAAACACAAGTCATATATTAGCCCCATGAAAATGGAAAAGTAAAACAGAAAAAGGAAAAGTAATCATGTTTTACTACATGGCTCAGTTGTATCATTTATAGTCATGAATACTGATCTAATCCAAATTATGACTGACTACATTACCAGGAGAATCTGATCATTTGCAGTAACATACCTAAAACTGACATTAAAACAATTATTTTAGAGACAAAGAAGTAAACAAAATTCATCAGCTAAAAGATCAAAGTGGTTTCCTTGAAAAGGAAAAATGAGGAAAGAGGGATGAAGGACTGACTTCTTTGCAAAAGCAAATAAAACAAAAATCCTTGTAGAGCTATCTTTTTGTTACATCATTTTGATAAAAATTAAAATCAAATAAAAGAGCAAAGTACATAGTAACATATACATATAGTATGCTTCTATGTGTGCACATGTGTACTAAAGGCACCTGTACATGCATAAATTTCACTGAAAGAATTAAAAACAAAAGGGAAAAAAAGCACCACCTTGGTTGCCTCCAGGGTGGAAAACTGAATGACTGGATAGATGGATATTTTTCACTTTTTAATACCCTAAGTCCTTTGAATTTTGAGCCATAAAAATATATTACTTATTCAAATTGTCATATAGACATATCATTATTTATTAAACATTTCCTTATTGACAGACTTTTGCATTGTTTCTCACATGGGTGTTTGTAGTTGTACTTGTCAGTGTATATATACACATATTTGGGACAGCAAAAAGTTTCAGATATTCAAAACTATGGGTGTTAGAATTTTGGTGATTATACCCCCTTATTTTCTTTATTCTTTTCTATACTTTCTAAATTTCTACTACGAGCATGTACTAGTTTTATCATCAGTAATTCTGCATGTGCATGTGTATATATAAATCCCAATATTCGCAGTTAGTGTGAAGACAGCCAAAAGACATTAAATCTCATGAGACTTATTTTTACTATCACATTAATCAAATTCCATTATCCAAAGTTAGGAGCTTTTTGAGTGAGACTAGCATCGGAATCTGCAGTCCATGAAGTTGCAAAGAGTCAGACACAACTTGGCAACCGAACAACAAGATATGAATCAGTGGACTCAGCAGACTGTCCTCCTCGATATAAGTGGGCATCATCTAATCCTTTAAGGGACTGATCAGAAGAATTTGCCCTTTTTTCCCCCTGCCTCACTATCTGAGCTGTGGCATCTCATGTTCTCTAGCCTTTTTACTGGGATTATATCTTCTGCTGCATTGGTTAATAGGCATTCAGACTTGATCTGAATTATACCACTGGGTTTCCTCAGTGTCCAGCTTTAAGACAGCAGAATTTCTCAGATTCCATAATCGTGTGACTCAACATCTCATTTTACATATAAAGTGGGTTCTATTTCTCTGAAGAACCCTAGTACACCTGACATTAGTATGTACTACATTATTAGCATATTTACCCTATTGATAAAGCTACCCTATAGCTTTATCAATAGTATCACTGTTTACCTCTAATATATCAGTCCCTATATAAAGACAGATGCTAATTAAAGACAGACCTGCAAAGATATCCTTAATTTTGTGTATAAGAAAAAAGCCTAAAATAGATAAAAATGATCACCAACTAGGAACTGTCAAGAAATTTTAAATCACCAAAGTAAAATGAAATAACACAAACCCACACCAACTACACTGAAGAAGAATGAATCTCTATAATACAGTCTTTACTGTCAGCAAGTTGCCCCAGGTGAATTAGACATGCATGCCCCATCATTAGGAATCACTGGGTCACATTAAAACAGCTGAGGGCACTTTGCTGCATGACTAAATGGATCTGATTCCATACTACTGAAGCAACTTTCAAAAACTGTACTGTGAAAACCCCAAGCCTGATGAAATTACTTTCAAAATTTTTTAGAAATTCAGCACCAGAAATCACAGCAAGCAAGATAAATGGAGCCCCTGACACTCTCCCCTCAGATTCTATTACTATTGATTAAATCGATTGTGAGCCAAGTATATCCTCTTACACTTAAACTCTTTGAGAATCAATTTCATATCCCTAACTACTTTAGCCCCTCCCCATATAGCCAAAACCTGCAAACATCAGGTGTTTAACAAATACTTACTAAAGAGGGTTCTTAGGGGAACTGTTTTGCAGCACACAGCAGAAACAAAATTCAATCACTTTTCATTCCTCTTCCCATCAGCCCCACCTCCTGCCTTGACCACTACCACCACCTCCCCAACTCAACCACCCATCCACCACCCCCTCACACAAACACAAAACACAGAATCTGGAAAATAAGAGCACACATGTGTCTTGTTGTCAGCCCCCTCCACTGCCACCCCGCTAATGTGGCATGGATTCACCATTCATATGGAAAGGTATCAACTTTTAGAGTAGATGTAATTAAAAGTCTTGTAAAATTTGCATTTGAGTGTCATTTAGGATACAAAAAGCTAACCATCTTCTAAAACCTGTAAACTAAATTATAAAGCAGAATAATTGTTTTATTAAAGAGGAAAATATAGGGCACATTACAAAATATTAGAGCAGAAGACCACAGGTCAAAACTGGTAGGTAGGATGCAGGTAAAACAGCAGCAGGAAAACTATCCTTCTGAGCCCATCTGGAGACAAACTGAATACAAAAGAGCCACTCTTTCAACTCAAGAAGATAAAGGACCGTTTAAATCTAAGGAAAAAAGGACTCTTAAGGACAGAAATCACTGAAAGAAAAACCAAACCAAAAGATTAAAACCAAAAGTTGGTTCTCCAAGGAAAATATTAAAAAGACAAACCTCTGGAAAAACTGGTAAAGGAGAGTTGGTGATATGAATTAACAAAATATGTTCTAAAAGCATGAAATAACCACAGGCAAGACATATTTTTTTAATTATAAAATATTAACAGCTATATATACTAATATATTTGAAAACTCAGAAGACATGGATGTTTCTAGAAAAATAACAAAATTGGGACAAAGTATACAAAAATTGGAATTCACTGACAATAATGTAAAAATTTTGAGTGGATTAATCAACACCTTATCTAGAGAAAAGGAAATCCCAATCTTTTTTCCCCCTACTTTTTATTTGGAAATAATTTGAAGCTTTCAGAAGAAATGCCAACATAGTACAAAGAACAACTGCAAACCCTCTCTACCTGCTGTGACCCATTTGTCCCGTCATTTGCCATTCTCACAGCAAGTTCATGGCCCTCTCTCTTTCCCCACTCCATGTAATCTATCTCAAAGCATCTCTGTACGTGTTTCCTCAGAAAAAAGGATATTTTCTTACACAACCACACTACAATTAACAATCTGAGTAAATGGTACATTGACACAATAATCTATGTCCCCAGAGGTGTCCTTTCAGCATTCCCCCTCCCCTCCTCAACCCCAAGCACAGAATCAAGTCTAAGACCATGTCCTGTGTCTTTAGCCTCCTTTAACCTGGAACAGTTCTTGGCCTTTATCTTATATGGTACTGACACTTTTGAAGGACATAATCCTTTTATTTTTAAATACCATGGTCCTTTTTTTGAGGTTTGTCTTATATTTCATCATGACCAGATTCAGGTTATATATTCCTAGCTGGAATCCTTCATAAGCAATGTGTCTTTCTCAGGGTACCATCTCCAGAAGCATAGGATATCCATCTGTTTCAGTACTTGCAATTCCACTTTTACATACTTCTTAAGAGAAATGAAAACTATGTGTACAAAAATGCCCACAATAGCTTTTACTCCTAATAGCCAAAACCTGAAAGTTGTCCAGATGCTCAACAACAGGAGAATATAAATAAACTGTCGTATACTCATACAATGTGTTATACTAGTTCTCACAATCAAAAGGAATGAATTACAAATGAATGAAATAAGACGGATAAATGTTGGAAACATTACACTGAGTGAAAGAAGTCAGACACAAGAATAAATACTGTATTAATTCTATTCAAATAGGTTTCCAGAAGTAGCAAAACTAATCCATGGTGATAGAAATCAAATCTCCAGTTGCTTCAGGGAATTCTGTAGAATGTGACATGAGAAAACACTCTGGAGTGATAGAAATGCTCTACATCGTGATGGGTGTGAGTTACACAGATGTATGCATTTGTCAAAACTGATCCAACTATACAGTTGACAACATATGCACTTAGCTGTATGTAAATTATTTCAATTTAAAAAATAAGCAAAAAAGTCAATATTTTCCTCCCCAGCAATAACAAGATAGAAAATAAACCATTAGCAGTAACAATTTTTAAAAATAATTTAGAAATTAACCTTAAAAACTACACAACCATTTACAGAGGAAAAAATGTTAACTCTAATAAAGACCATAAAATGAAGAGACAACTGAAGATGTAGTATGTTCATGGATGGAGTGCTGCTGACAGCAAAGTAAAGACAGCAGTTCTCCCCGAACTAATTCAGCACTCCAATATAATTCTTATCAAAATACCTGAAGGATCCTTACCATATAGCACAGGGAACTCTACTCAATACACTGTAATAATCTATGTGGGAAAAGAACATGAGAAAGAACAGATGTATGTATATATATAACAATCACTCTGCTGTATGCCTGCAACTGACACAACACTGTGAATTTACTATATACTCCAATATAAACTAAAAAAAAATTTTAAGAAAATCCTAGAGAGAAAAACCTGAAGGATGTTCTAAATATGGAAAAACTAATCTAAGAATAACTATATTAACAAAAAAAGCAAAGGCAAGTGGTTCACCTTGCCAGATAATTAAAATGTATCGCAAAACCACTCTAATTAGTCTATAGTATTAGGACAGCAAAAGATAAGCAAATGGAACAGAATACTCCCAAAAGCATTTGTTGGTATAAAGTCTCTCTTTAGAAGCAGCATACATGCAAAGGGCCCAATAAATACTCAGTGAATGAATGACATCAGCCCTTCCTGAGGCATCTGTCACACTACTCAGAATTCACATAACAGTGATTCCAGTAACTAAAACAAGTTAGTGTTTTTGTTTTTTTTTAAAGTGTTAGGTAGAAGGAAATAGGAAAAAGAATGAGATTAATAGCATTATACCATTTACGCAAATTTTAAAACATATAAACAAAACATTATTTTTGGAAGAAATCAGAAATCTAAGAAATACATGAAGATTAACTGGAAAAACACACCAAATATACTCCAGGGTAAATGCCCAACATGGGGGAGATAGAAGTGAAAATGAAGATAGAATATAAAACAGTAATGATGTAAAGTGGAGGGAAAAAGGGGGACCTATGCTGGGTGGGATTGGGGGCAGGAAGAAAAGGGGACGACAGAGGATGAGATGGCTGGATGGCATCACCGACTCAATGGACATGAGTTTGAGTGAACTCCGGGAGTTGGTGATGGACAGGGAGGCCTGGCGTATTGTGATTCCTGGGGTCGCAAAGAGTCGGACACGACTGAGCGGCTGAACTGATAAAGAATGTAGCATAAACTGAGTATGACCAACCCGATTCTAAGTATCTGATGTCTCTAGAAGAGAACACAGTCTCTCTTAAATGTGTCAAACTGTTTACATTAAAATATTAATTTAACTTTTACAAATAAAGAAAATTAACCTCAGAAGTTAATTGGTCAAAAGTCACTCAACCAATCTAGATCTCTCCAAAGCCTATCACCTTTCTGTCCTGCTACATTTCCCATGTCATAGTCTCTAGTCAACAGATAAATGAAAAGAAAGGTGAGAAAATAACATTCATCCATTCTCTTAAGAACTGATCATGTTATTAAGACTAGTTACTGCAGATACAAATATAAGAACTATCATAAAGGAGGGGCAATGTTTACCCCTTGACTTAGATACCAGCCCCAAGAGACAAAGTTTTGTAGTGTAGTGGCTAGGGCATGGACTTCAGAGTCAAAACTTGTTGTTCAGTCACTAAGGCCTGTCCAACTCTTTGTGACCCCATGGACTGCAGCACTCCAGGCTTCCCTGTCCTTTACTATTTACCAGAGTTTGTTCAAATTCATGTCCATTGAAATGGTGATGCTATCTATCTCATCCTCTGCCACCCCCTTCATTTCCTTCAGTCTTTTCCAGCATCACGGTCTTTTCCAAAGAGTCAGTTCTTGGCATCAGGTAGCCAAAGTATTGGAGCTTTAGCAATAGTCCTTCCAAGGCATATTCAGGGTTAATTTCCTTTAGGATTTACTGGCTTGATATCCTTGCAGTCCTGGGGACTCAAGAGTCTTCTCTAGCACCACAATTCAAAAGCATCGATTCTTTGGTGCTCAGCCTTCTTTACAAACCAACTCTTACATCCTGGGTTCCCCCTTTTATTATGTGCATTCTCCTGGACAAACTAATTACAAAAGCTGTAAGTCTTAATATAAACACTGTAAAACAGGAAAATGAAATAATGCACGTGCAATGCTTCAGTTCAGCTACTCAGTTGTGTCCACTCTTTGCAACCTCATGGACTGTAGCACACCAGGCTTCCCAGTCCATCACCAACTCCCAGAGCTTACTCAAACTCACATCCACTGAGTTGGTCATGCCATCCAACCATCTCATCTTTTGTCAACCCTTCTCCTCCTCCCTTCAATCTTTCCCAGCATCAGGGTCTTTTCTAATGAGTCAGTTCTTCACACCAGGTGGCCAAAGTCCTAGCGGAGCTTCAGCATCAGTCCTTCCAATGAACATTCAAGACCGATTTCCTTTGGGATTGACTGACTGGTTTGATCTTGCAGTCCAAGGGACTCTCAAGAGTCTTCTCCAACACCACAATTCAAAAGCATCAATTCTTCAGCGCTCAGCTTTCTTCATAGTCCAACTCTCACATGCATACACAACTAATGGAAAAACCACAGCTTTCACTAGATGAACTCTTGCCGACAAAGCAATGTCTCTGCTTTTTAATACGCTGTCTAGGTTTATAGCTTTTCTTCCAAGAAGCAAGCATCTTTTAATTTCATGGCTACAGTCACCATTTGCAGTGATTTTTGGAGCCCGAGAAAATAATTTTGCCCATCTATTTGCCATTAAGTGATGAGAACGGATGCCATGATCTTTATTTTTTTGAATGTTGAGTTTATGTCAGCTTTTTCACTTTCCTCTTTCATTTTCATCAAGAGACTCTTAAGTTCCTCTTTGCTTTCTGCCATTAAGTGGTATCATCTGCATATCTGAGGTTATTGATATTTCTCCTGGCAATCTGGATTCCAGCTTGTGCTTCATCCAGCCCAGAATTTTACATGATGTCTTCTGCTTCCCTGGTGGCTCAGATAGTAAAGCATCTGCCTGCCGTGTGGGAGACCTGGGTTCGATCCCTGGGTTGGGAAGATCCCCTGGAGAAGGAAATGGCAACCCACTCCAGTACTCTTGCCTGGAAAATTCCATGGACTGAGGAGCCTGGTGGGCTACAGTCCATGGGGTCGTAAAGAGTCAGACACGACTGAGCTACTTCATTTTCACTTTCTATTCTGCATATAAGTTAAATAAGCAGGGTGACAATATACAGCCTTGACGTATACTCCTTTCCCAATCTGGAACCAGTCCATTGTTCCATATCCGGTTTTAACTGTTGCTTCTTGACCTCCATACAGATTTCTCAGGAGACAGCTAAGTTGGTCTGGTATTTCCACCTCTTGAAGAATTTTCCACAGTTTCTCATGATCCACAGTAAAAGGCTTTAGCGTAGTCAATGAAGCAGAAGTAGATGTTTTTCTGGAATTCTCTTGGTTTTTCTATGATCCAGCGGATGTTTGCAGTTTGATCTCTGGTTCCTCTGCCTTTTCTAAATCCAGCTTGAACATCTGAAAGTTCTCAGTTCACGTACTGTTGAAGCCTGGCTTTGAGAATTCTGAACATTACTTTGCTAGCATGAGATGAGTGCAACTATGTAGTAGTTTGAACATTCTTTGGTATTGTCTTTCTTTGTGACTGGAATGAAAACTGACCTTTTCCAATCCTGTGGCCACTTCTGAGTTTTCCAGATTTGCTGGCATATTGAGCACAGCACTTTCACAGCAGCATCTTTTAGGATTTGAAATAGCTCAACTGGAATTCCGTCACCTCCACTAGCTTTGTTCGTAGTGATGCTTCCCAAGGCTCACTTGACTTCACACTCCAGGATGTCTGCCTCTAGGTAAGTGATCACACCATTGTGGTTATCTGGGTCATGAAGATCTTTTTTGTATAGTTCTGTGTATCCTTGCCACCTCTTCTTAATACCTTCTGCTTCTGTTAGATCCATATCATTTCTGTCCTTTATTGAGCCCATCTTTGCATGAAATGTTCCCTTGGTATCTCTAATTTTCTTGAAGAGATCTCTAGTCTTTACCATTCTGTTGTTTTCCTCTACTTTTTGCATTGATTGCTGAGGAAGGCTTCCTTATCTCTCCTCACTATTCTTTGGAACTCTGCATTCCAATGGGTATATCTTTCTTTTTCTCCTTTGGCTTTCGCTTCTCTTTTCTCAGCTATTTGTAAGACCTACTCAGACAACCATTTTGCCTTTTTGCATTTCTTTTTCTTGGGGATGGTTTTGATCACTGCCTCCTGTACAATGTCATGAACCTCCATCCACAGTTCTTCAGGCACTCTGTCTATCAAACCTCATCCCTTGCATCTATTTGTGCAATGCTTAGTCTGGCATAGAATATGCACTCAAATTGCAGCAGTTGCTATCAGCTGCTGTCCTTCTCATCGTCTTTGATTTATCGAATTCCAAAGTAGTGAAAACAGTTGTTTCTAGGTATCTTGGTTCTACAACCCTCTTTAGATGCCAAAATCCATGGATGCTCACATCCCTTGCAGGAGGCCCTCAGCATCTTTGAATTCAATCAACCTCAGATGGAATTGGGTTGGATAATTTGAAGCATACAGGAGGTTACTCCAACCTCTTACATTCCTTCTGGCTGCCAAACAAACGTGTATGAACTCACACCTACCACTCTCCAAATATTTTCTATTTCCGCTCACAAAAGTTCATCAATCACCTCTCTCTTTTGAAAACAAGGTCCTTTTCTCAATTTTCAAGTTTCTCAGGCTATCTGAGACTTTTCTACTTCTGACCTCATTAAACTTCTTTCCCTAGTTTCTTCCTTCTCTTCAGAGCCTTAGTTTGCTTGTCACCTTTCTTTGTTCTAAGTATCTGCAGCAACTCCATGTTCAGTCAAAAGATTTTGTTTCCTAAATGATCCCCTCTACAAGAACAGCTCCAGCCAAAGTGTCATCTTTACTGAAGTCTGCATTTAAGTGCCTATATAGTCTCCCTTGTAGCTTCCTTTGTGGCTCAGCTGGTAAAGAATCTGCCTGCACTGCAGGAGACCTGAGTTCGATCCCTGGGTTGGGAAGATCCCCTGGAGAAAGTAAAGGCTACCCACTCTAGTATTCTGGCCTGGAGAATTCCATGGACTGTATCATCCACGGGCCTGCAAAGACACGATACGACGGACACGACGGAGCAACTTTCACTCATACAACATCTCCACCAGGATATTCTACTCAACTGAACCGAAAGCTTCGTCTCTTTTAAAACTCTTTGCAACTCTTCTAATTCTTTTTTAACACCTCCAATTCCTCTAGTTGCCCAAGTTAAAAGAAAAAAGTTCACTCCTCTCTGAACTTTATTTCAGATTCCTAATTTTAGACCCTAGAATTTATTTTCTCAACCATCGTCAGCTCCAAGAAAGCAGCTACTTTGTTTTGTCCACCAGAATCCTGCATAGAACACAGCAAACAGAAGCCTCAGTAAACATCTTTAAACACTGAGATAGATGACAGAAAGGCAACGTCAAAGACCAAGAGCTGGTCAGAGGCAAACCAAAACCCAGTTCCTTTCAATCACAGTCCAATGCTGTTTCTACTGCACTGCCAACCTGCCAACTTATCACCAAACCTATCATTGACTTGCTCAAAACCTCTGTTCAACACACCCTCTTCATTTCTGCTGCCAAGTGAAGTCCTTGTTAAGACAAACTTCAACTATTCCAATTGCTTTTCATTTAGTATTCATCCCTCCAGCCGTTCTTCTCTGAGAAATATCTAGTACAATGATGTCAAAATAATAGTCTCCAAACACCACTTCTCTTGCTGGATCTTGGCTGCCTAACTCCCTGGTTTAACATGCAAAACCCATCATAATCTCCAGAAAACATTTGGAGATGTTCCAAATCCATTTATACAGAGGGCAAAGAGACTATGCCATTTTACAAAGCAGACTTAAACATCGAGGTGGGGTGCTGGAAGCAATCCCCCACAAATACCAAGGAATGACTTTACTTCCTACTCAGATTTGTCTGCTTACTATCATTTCCACCTGTATCCAGTACACTGTCTCCTTTACCCACAACTCTTTCTCATTTCTCCTGACAATTAAGTACTGTCTGCCCACTGCAGGCAGGCAAGCAGAAACACACACACATGCAAACTAGGGAAAGGCCACTATTCACATTAGCAGCACCAGTATATCTTCTTTCAGTCTGTGAAGCGCCTGTATTCCACAGAAGCAAAGTTTTATGAACCACAGACATCATTTCTCTTAAAACCAAGTCTTACCTGACAACTCCTCTCCAGTTTTTCTCTTCAAGCATCTTCTAAGCAACTCAGCCTTTTGTACTGTTCACTAATGCTCAAATCAGGTATCTTAGAATGTTAACAGTGCAAAAGAAAAATCTCAGAACTCATTTAATTTGGTAGTAACTACTGGAACACACAAAAAAATATTCCAAACTTAGCAAACCTATGAGGTAAGTGGCTTAGGCGTTTTTTTTTTAAGCTTCATGAATGAATAATTCCAATATTCATTCCTCATTGAGTCAATCCAGTCAACCTCATTTTCTAGATAAGAAAACTGACAAAGAAAAGGTAGAGAAACTTGCCTAAGGCCACCTATCAGCCTAAGGTAGCACAGGGTAGTGGTTAAGAGCACAGGCTCAGATTCAAAGGCTACTTGAATTCCAGTTCATTGCTTACTGATAATTTTGGCAAGTTGGTTAATTTTTCTGTGCCTTTCTTAGTCTCTTTAAAATGTGACTGTCTCAAAAACAGTTTAATAAAGTCAAAATGAGTTAGTGTGAATAAAGCACTTAGAACAAAAATAAGTACCCAAAAGGTTCACTGTTAATACAGGAAAGAAAGGATTACAATCAAGTCTAACTTGGTTTCCTGCCATTTTCACTACACCAGTATCTTTGTATATTCTGACATCAACTTGTATACTCCTCAGGGCAGAGCTCAAGTCTCCTGCTTCTTCAGCAACCCCCACCATACCCAATATATTGTTGGCCACCAAATAATATTTTGAACAAACATATGGATTCCTGTTTCTGAACTCTGATACCTCAGCCTAGGATCCAACTTCTGCCAAAGTATCCAGACTGAGTGAATAATAAGAACTTACCTAACAGGGCTTACTAAGAGCAAAGCACTGTTTTAAGCACTTGACACATTTTCTCCTGTTACTGATTTCAGATACTCCATAATAAGAAATACAACATAAACTTAGTATTTATGAGCTATGTCAATGCTACAAAACATTTTCTAATGAAGTGTTACTTTTACAAAAAATATAAAATAATTTTTAACTGAGTCATTACAAAAACAAAGTCCTAAAAATAAAATCAAATTTTATTTCAAAAAACTCAGCATTTATAAAACAAATATATACCAAAGGACTGACATACTGCAAATACTTAAAAGCAATTTTCATTCCCTTGAGACATGTACAATTTTATTTTCTGAAACTACTTAAAATACAGCCTTGAAAACAAAACAGGTGAACATACACTTGGCACTGAAGTACCAGCTGCAACATGTACATGTTTCCAACAAAGAGTATTTAGTTTCTCACTAACGTATTTCAAATACACAAATGTCTCTACATAAAGATGACTTGAGAGAATAATAAAGCACTTAAATTTTTAGTAAACATCCCTTTCCTTTCATTAAAAAGCACTAGACTATTAGGTATACATGTAGATTCATTTCTCTATTCAGATTGTTGAGAAAAGTGAAAGAATCCTTAAAGAGTTCATGAACAGTTGAAAAATGAAATAGCCAACATCCAAAGGTAAGTTTGGAGCTGACATCTCTTGTTTTCTTCAATGTCTGCCAAGACATTTCTTACTGTCTACTACTTGCATCTATTCCAATACATCCCCGAATGTTTAATAATCTAAAAAGGCTCTTTTGAAATACATCCAATTCTTTAAAAAATAATTCCAAAGGATATTATAAGTAAATTATTTATCATTTTTTACTGAAGACACGTGTTCAGCTTTTACACAAAGACATCATACACCTTCTCTCACAGACTTTTTCCTATTTAGGCAATCTGGTTTCATCTCATTTGTCTGAAGGGATCTGACACTGTTTTTAACAATCCAAAACCTCTTTTAAGTACCAGACATTGTCTATGGAATGTATATCCCAGACTAAAAATAAACTTTCTTCCCAAACTCACATAAAGTTCCATAAGAAAGTGTTTAATTTTTTCTACTGAGATATAATTGATATATAACATTTTATTGGTTTCAGGTGTACAATATGATTCAATATTAGTATTTATTGCAATACGACTGCCACAAAAGTTTAGCTGACATCCACCATCACCAGTACAAATGCTTTTTCTTGTGATGAGAATTCTTAAGATCTACTCTCTTAGCAACTTTCAAACATACAATACACTATTGTTACGTACACCCGCCATGCTGAACATTACATTCCCATAACACAGACTTTTTTTAAAGTCATCAAATGATTTAGAGAAAAAGGGTTATTTTATTATTTTACTTATTTTGAATATTATTTGATTCAGAAAAGAAGCAGACTTAGAGTCTTTAAAAAGTTATAGAAACAAGACATAGGGGAAAAAAATCTCCAGATCAAAGATAGAGTTGAGATTTTTCAAGGAAAAAATTTTCCCCCAAGGAAATTTCTAATCATTATCCTTAAAAGGGGGGCGGGGAGGGGGGGGAGGAACTGCTTATAAAAATATAAGCAAAAAAAAAAAAAATCAAGTTTCTTATTTTTCTGCTCACTTAGGCATATTAACAAATGAGCAAGAAACCAGCAAAACTGTCAGAGTAAACACAAAATAAAGGGTACAGAGACAAAATGACAAACCAAGAAATAAACCTCTTAAATCAATGAAAACTAGGTGACATATCCTCAGAAAAATTACTATTAATACTAAGGCCAAAAAGGCCAACAAAACAGATTACCCTGAATTAGGTTATCTATCAAACTCTCCCCTAGTGTGACTGCCACTTCACCATTCTCAAACCATCTTGTGGATGAGAACTGAAGCTCACAGAGGTAACTTGTCCCAGGACACACAGCTAGAGATAGACCATATCTATTATAGAATACAAAGTCTTCCCTTCGAGTTCCTAAAGACCTTTTAAACTATTTTTGGTAACTATCTCTCAAATGTATGAGAATCGTTTAAATGTCAGGCTCCTCTCTCATTAGCTCTAAATATGAGCTCCTCTAAGATGATCCTTTTCGGTGCAAAAAGAAAAAAACAGATTTTTTAAGTCTTAAATAAACTAAACCACTCTGTGGGAGATGCTGATAATGGAAGAATTTTTGCATGTGGTGGAGGCAGAGATCAAGTATTGAAGGTAATCTCTGTACCTTCTGCTCAATCTTGCTATGAACCTAAAAATACTCTAAAAAAAAAAGTTAACTTTTCATTTATTTAGCTTTACCAAGATTAATATAAGGATTCACACTCCATCTAAAGGTCAGCCAGTCATAACAGCAGAGACTATACAGGCTGAAAGTCAAGGAAAGAATGAAAGTTCCATAAACAGTAAATCATAAAATATATTTTACTTCCAGCATATTGTGATACAATATCATTTACATGTGCCCAATGAAGCAGATTCAGGGCTTTTAACTAAACTAACTCTCACAACATGGAGAAGTGGCTCTGAAAAAATTCCCACAAAGATAACAATAAGGGAAGCATAAGCCAACAGCAAAATCGCAGGGCCAAGAACAAGCTACTATTCATCCCCATTATGATGTAAAATAATCTAGTCAATTACATACCTCTCACCAAATTATTACTTTTTAAATAAGAACAAAAAGTCTGTTAACAAAGTATTAGATTATTTTCTTTCTCACTTTTCTTAATTACCTAATTTGTGTCACTTATTATATACACTGTGATTAGTATATAAATACACTAATACCATATTTGCACATGTATAAATCTTATAAACATTTAAGTACATAATAAAGCTACATGCACAATGTTTTTCTGATGAGCTCAGTTCAGATGCTCAGTTGTGTCCGACTCTTTCCTACCCCATCAATCGCAGCACGCCAGGCCTTCCTGTTCATCACCAACTCCTGGAGTCCAGCCAAACCCATGTCCATTGACTCAGTGATGCCGTCCAACCATCTCATCCTCTGTCGTCCCCTTCTCCTCCTGCCCTCAATCTTTCCCAGCATCAGGGTCTTTTCCAATGAGTCAGCTCTTCGCATCAGGTGGCCAAAGTATGGGAGTTTCAGCTTCAACATCAATCCTTCCAAAGAAATCCCAGGACTGATCTCCTTTGACTGTCAAGAGTCTTCTCCAACACCACAGTTCAAAAGCATCAATTCTTCGGCGCTCAGCTTTCTTTATAGTCCAACTCTCGCATCCATACATGACCACTGGAAAAACCATAGCCTTGACTAGACAGACCTTTGTTGACAAAGTAATGTCTCTGCTATTTAATATGCTGTCTAGGTTGGTCATCACTTTCCTTCCAAGGAGTAAGCATCTTTTAATTTCTGATGAGGGGAGGACACAAAAAAATCTGAATGTCTACCACTTAAGGCAACTGTTTTTTTGTTTTTTTTTTTTTTTTTTTCCTTTTTTGAATGGCGATCAACAGAATGCAAGCAGCCCCAAGAAGCTGAAAAAGTCAAGAAGTAGATTCTTCCCCTTAGAGTCTCAAGGAACCAGGCCTGCTGACACCTTGACTTTAGCCCAGTTAAGACTTACTTTGGACTTTTGACCCACAAAACTGATAATAAATGTATGTTGTTTTAAGTCACTAAATTTTTGGTAACTTGTTACAGCAGCAATAGAAAACTAACAGAGAGGACTCCTGGGACTTGGGGCTTTTACTGCTAAAACCAGGATAAGTTGGTCACCCTATTTTCAGGTTTTCAATGACACTAACAACATCTGGTACACAATGAGCATGCAAAAAACCTTTGTTGAATGAGTTTATGGTCAAATATATAGATAATGTACCCTTACTATGTTACAAAGATCTATCATATATATTCTCTCTTGTATTATCATCCTAAAACCCTGTGGGCTGTGAATGAATTAGTTTTCCCACTTTTAGGATATAAGAAATAAGATTCGAAGACACCACAAAACATGTCCAAGGACACAGATCTACTAAGTGATGGAGACATAACTACAATATAGGCTTTCTGGCCCATAATCAAAAGGATTACAGCAATCAGGATCCTATGAATCAGGCAGCCTAGGTTCAAATCCAAGCTTCAGAGCTTAATAGCTGCTTTGCCTTAGCCAAGTTTCTTCTCTACTTCCTCAACTGTAAAATGTAAAATTAATTTATCATATGCACATAGTGTTGTTGTGAAGATTAAAGGTGCTGAAGATTAAAGGTGCTAAAATGTACAAAGCACACACCACAGGTTTGGCAAAGAGGTAGCTAACAATAAATAATAGCTATCATAATTATTCTTGCTGTTAGCTATAGTACATTTATGCCTAAAATACTATGCTACTTGATAATCACATAAAAGTATGAAAAAAGGAAAAAAATAGCAACCAGAATGAATAATAAAGACTGGATGGGTCTTCTGTGAAAGTAATCTAAGGTTAGGACTCCAGGCTGGAAAGACAAAAGGAGAGGGGAGACATAATCAAGATCTGTAAATATGTGACAATATAAATGAGGTGGTTACAAAATGCAGTAATATTGGTAGGATGAGGAGGCTGGAAATTTAGAAACTAGAGTGTTGTAGTATAAACATATAGCACTCAAAAATCGACAAAATGATACAACTTAGAAATGAATCACAAAATCTTGGAACACTTTACGAATGACAAAGACAAAAATGACTCTTTTGCCAAACCTGCTGAACCCTAAAATGGCATTAGGCTAAGGGAGAACGGAGATGTTGAGAAATGACCTAACAGAGCAGACTGTAGCTCTGTTAGGACCAGATCGCCAGGTGAGTCAGTGACTTAATTTCATTATTCCAATTTCCCAAGAAAGAAAAGTCTCTTTACCAATCACACCATACACCACTCCTCTTCCTGATCTCATCATGACCCTTCCAAAATATTCTCAAGCCTTTAATATTCTACTTTAATGCCTTCCCACTGCTTCAGTAGAGGGCAATTAAAATCTCTCTGAATTTGGCAGTGCAAACAAATCTCAAAACAAACTAACCCAATTGTTTCTTAAAACAAAAACTTCTTAAATTTTGCATTACTTAAACCCTCAACATCTATTTTTCATTGTGAAAATCAACAAACTTTACAGAACTTTATGACTATTATTTTCAATAGGCCAACTGATTTCTTTTCCCCTAACAGGTCACGGCATCATCGACTCAATGGACTTGAGTCTGAGGAAATTCCAGGAGACAGTGAAGCACAGAAGCCTGATGTGCTGGCAGTCCATGGGGTCGCAAAGAATCAAACACGACTGAGCAACTGAACAACAAATCATGAGCTCATCACTATTTCTAGTGAATCAAGTTGAGAAACCATTCTGAGATTAGCTTAAGCAAAAGACAGCCAGAAATTAAACAAAGTAATAGAAGCACAGTTAATTTAAATCCAGAAATTATTTTTAAAACTACACTGAAATGCTTGATTTCACTGCCACCAACCAATTAAATTTTTTTCAATTCCATTTAAGGGTAGAAACTTGGAACTGGTAGATAAGTTAGTCTTGAAGACCACTGTATAGTTAGTATAAACAACACTATTTTATGATAATTATAAACTTGCTGAGACTAGATCTTAACTATTACCAGCACAAGAAGGAATGGCTATGTAATATGATAGAGGTGCTTAACTACTCCAACAACGGTAATCATATTACAATATATAAATGTATCAAATCAATGTTCTACAATTTACACAATATGTTCTGAAATTTACACAATGTTATATGTCAGACAGTTCAGTTCAGTCACTCAGTCATGTCCAACTCTTTGTGACCCCATGAATCGCGGCACCCCAGGCCTCCCTGTCAATCACCAATTCACGGAGTTCACTCAAACTCACATCCATCAAGTCAGTGATGCCATCCAGCCATCTCATCCTTGGTCGTCCCCTTCTCCTCCTGCCCCCAATCCCTCCCAGCATCAGAGTCTTTTCCAATGAGTCAACTCTTCGCATCTGGTGGCCAAAGTACTGGAGTTTCAGCTTTAGCATCAGTCCTTCCAAAGAAATCCCAGGGCTGATCTCCTTTAGAATGGACTGGCTGGATCTCCTTGCAGTCCAAGGGACTCTCAAGTCTTCTCCAACACCACAGTTCAAAAGCATCAATTCTTTGGCGCTCAGCCTTCTTCACAGTCCAACTCTCACATCCATACATGACCACTGGAAAAACCATAGCCTTGACTAGACGGACCTTTGTTGGCAAAGTAACGTCTCTGCTTTTGAATATGCTCTCTAGGTTGGTCATAACTTTCCTTCCAAGGAGTAAGCGTCTTTCAATTTCATGGCTGCAATCACCATCTGCAGTGATTTTGGAGCCCCGAAAAATAAAGTCTGACACTGTTTTCACTGTTTCCCCATCTATTTCCCATGAAGTGATTGGACCGGATGCCATGATCTTCGTTTTCTGAATGTTGAGCTTTAAGCCAACTTTTCACTCCTCTTTCACTTTCATCAAGAGGCTTTTTAGTTCCTCTTCACTTGGGTATATTTCAACTTAAAAAAGAACAAAAATCAGAGATCCTGGTGTGTTTTAAATGTGAATGAAAAGTGTAACCTCTTTGCCTTAAATCATTTCAGACAGTAATGAATAATAATAACATGGTCTAAAGATGGGCAAGATCAGGGAGAAAGAGAAAAGATACATAACCTACAACTAAACAGCCAATAGAAAGAAATGGTTATGAATACAAGGTTTCCCTCTCTCACGTACAAGTTTAAATTTAAAATGAGATGAGTGTACTCACTTCCTACAAGCACTTTTTGTACCCAAGGTGATGCTGATAAGTATTAAGGTGAGGTAACACTGGTCTTACTAAAGGGTTGAGAGTAAATGTCAAAAAGGTCAAATTTCTTGTTCTCTAAAACGTCTACCAACCTACCACTCAAAATTCTTCAGCCAGGCAAGTGTCTTCTTATTTATCTATTATTTTCTGGTACAACTTCAGTGTCTTTGGAATCCGTCAGACACCCCACATTAATGAAAAAGAAAAATGTTGGTATTTTGCAGAAATAAGCTAAACAAGAAACTTAGTTTACCTAGATTTTAATGTAACAGCAAATCACTTTGACCGAAGAAGCATCTGTTCAATCAGCAAACATCACACAGCTCTGAAGAAATCCCCTCGGAGTACAGACGGGAATTTTCAAGTGCAATGGTAATGATCCTTTGATTGATAAGCTGGCTTTCTCTGTTCCTCCCCAAAAACCCAAATGTGCCAGGGATTAACAGAAACTCCATCCATATACTTATAGACAAAGCACTCTTCCCGCCTTCAAAATGCAGGGCTTATCCTTCCATTACTAAGGGACATTATCCAAGGCACACTATCAGATACCCCCGTGCACACTACACCTAAGACACACTCTACTGAACAGCCTATCATCTACCCCTTGAAAAAGGGCTACATAACGCCCCCCAAAGTTTCCAACAATAGCAACCCCAAGAGTATCCGAGGCAAAGACCAGGCGAGAAAAGGGCCAGAACTACTGTTTGTACGTTTCACCTTCAGAAGTCACGTTTTTAAAATCGCCTGTCGGGAACACGCCACATCCGACAAGCTTTCTGCCCTTCGCACACCATGAAACCAAGTGGCTGGTACTAAGCCCGAACAACTCAGCCAGTCTCTATCTGAACACTACCCAAACACCCCTCCATCTCGAAGGGCCAGGGTAACTGGGTACAAAGGCACCCGGGCGCTTCCTCTGCCACTTAAGACTGTAAGTTCAAAAATGCACCATGAAAACCTCCATACAGAGTGCTGCCAGGCCAGCCCGCCGGGAAGTCACGGAATAATGTGTTTGTTGCTTCACAGGCGCCTCGGAGACCCGCACCCCAAAAGCCAGGATAATTTGGGGGTGTGACCTGGGCCGCTCCCTGCCCCGTCTCCCCTTACGGGAAACTCCCGTACGGTCGCGGCTACTCACCAGACCAGGGAACATAGAGAGAGGCAGGAGACCAGGGCCAAGGCCCGCCGGTACTTCTTCATCTTCTCCTCCTTCTTCCCCCTGCCAGAAGGCGGCACATCCTCCCTGCAGCTGCCACTGCCGAGGCCAAGATGGAGGAGCCGGAGCTGGAGAGTGAGGATGGGACCGAGAGTCCGAAGGGCTGCGGCGCTGGAGGACCGGCTCCTGAGCGGCTCGCGCGCTGGCTGCCCTCTCCCAGGGGCCCACGGCGGCGCCGACCCGGGCGCTTCACAGGACGACTCCGGGGAGCGCCGCTGCTGCCGCGGCCGCCGGCTCGTCCGCGCCCGCCTTCTCCAGCCGCCACCTCCGCTGCCGCCCCATATCCCCCCGCCCGCCCCGGCTCTCGCTCCGTGCTGCCGGCGACCAACGGCCGCTGCGCACTCGCCTCTCAACAGCCAATCGCCAGCGGAGCCGCGACACCTCACACACCGCTGAGCTGGAAGGAGACGCGTCACCCACGTCCCGCGGCGTTCGCACCCCCACCAGCCTCCGCGCCAGCCACGCCCCCTCCGACGTCTCTGGCGGCTGACGCGGAGGGAGGAGGACACAAAGCCGGAGAGCCTAGGTGGCCACCGCCCCGCCCACCTCAAGTCCCGCCCACTTCAGGAAGTCCTAGAGCAGTCTCGTGACCCTCAGCCTCCTTCCTACGCTGGTCTGCCCTCTTGCTTGGGGCGCGCGTAGTCCGCGCAAAGGCCCTTGGGAGTTGTAGTTTTCTCTCCAGAACCCTCGTTTCCCTGTCCCTGTCCCTCTTAGTATCACTGTTTTAAGAGATCTGTGGTTTCGCTTCTCACCGCAAGACTGACCAGCTTTGGAAGTATTACAGGCAGTTTTCCTTTTTTGACCGCAATTTGTGGAAAGGCCTAGAATGACGGTGGGGGGATAGGGGGGAAGCTATACTAATAAAATTTAAAAGGAGTTTCCCTGTGTCAGTGGGCCGGGCCCATCGAACTAGATGCTGATTGGCTGGCGGAAAGGGGTGTGTGTCAAAATTTCCTCTAACCTGATTGGTTGGAGTGGGACAACTTTCCCATCTTTTCCGCCTCAGGGAGAATTTCGCAGCCGGCTAGATTCCTCTGTTGGAATCGGCTCGGTTCATCTCTGTTCTTTTGGATTCATGCTTTGGTTCGCTATGGTGCGGCCAGAAAGGAAAACTGCGGCTCCTTCTGGGGGAGTTTCAAGTTTTGGGGTTCACCGAAAGCGGGGAAATTGGTCGCCTTCACACGTCTTTCGTTACCGTCTGAGACCAGAAAGTGACCCCTTCTCAATCTGTAAAACGAGCAATGTACCCACCCGAGATTTTTATGCCCCTGAGGCTTCTGAAGATCTCTCAGAAACTAGATTAGGGACCGTCTGCCTGAAAGTCCGCAATTCTTAACCACTCCGGAGAAGGCAATGGCACCCCACTCCAGTACTCTTGCCTGGAAAATCCCATGGACGGAGGAGCCTGGTAGGCTCCAGTCCATGGGGTCGCTAAGAGTCGGGCAAAACTGAGCGACTTCCCTTTCACTTCTCATTTTCATGCATTGGAGAAGGAAATGGCAACCCATTCCAGTGTTCTTGCCTGGAGAATCCCAGGGACAGAGGAGCCTAGTGGGCTGCCGTCTATGGGGTTGCACAGAGTCGGACATGACTGAAGCGACTTAGCAGCAGCAGAGATACTAGCCGACTATCTCTTCCACTACAAGTAGCCGAATTAGCTTTTTAGCATAACACTGTTTGACGTGTATGTGACTAAACTTTTCTGGGTTTAAATTATCCTTCAGTAATCTGGAGAAATAATGTGTTCAACAAATATTTATTGAGCTTTTTTTATATGAAAGGTGCTGCAGTAGATTATTTGTCTCCAGGAAACTCAGTGTTGTAGTTTCTTAATCTTCTTCCAGACTGCACCCTTTTGGCAGGCTCATGATACACATGAGTCCCTTCTCAGTGTTTTCAGGCAGCTTCTTCACCATCTGAATCACCAGGGAAGCCCTCAGAGTATTTGTAAGGGAATAAAATAAAATAATAGATTACAAAGGAAACCAATTAAACTGAAATACAGTTGTGAAACTATTTCAAAGCAAATTTGTGATTAGTAATTGAATCTACCTGCCAAGAAGGAGGCGCAGGAGGTGTGGGTTCTATCCTTGGATTAGGAAGATCCTTTGGAAAAGTAAACGGCAACCCATTCCAGTATTCCTGCCTGAAAACTCCCATGGACAGAGGAACCTGGCTGGCTACCTTCCATGGGGTCGCAAGGGTTGGACACGACTTAGCGACTAAACCATCATGGCTAGTGGTGATTTTCAATCATCAAAAGAGTGATGAGTTTAAAATGTATTTTAAGATATCTACAATATGTATCATGTGACATGGAACCTTCTATTAGTAACAAATTTCTGAGATAGTTACCTCTATTCGCAATAAGAGAGAATTCTAAATTTCAGTAAAAGGTTAGTGAAAGTAAAGACATAATTATTTTTTGTCCGAGTTCATGGACCAGTGAATTTATATTTGGATTCTAAGTCAAGAATCCCTGCAGTTGGGCATTATTTTTTAAATTGTGAGTCACAACTCATTAGAGAGTCAAGTAACCAATTTTCAGGGACATCAGTAGAACTTTTTAAAAAGCAAAAAGTAATAATTTATAAAATAGCAGTGTCTCAGTAAGGGGTAATATCTCAGCTACTCCTGTTTCAGTGGTATAAATGTCATATATATATGCACATGTATGCATGTGTGTATATTTACGTGTGTTCTGTTATATATGTATGTGCATATTGAGTTGCAATGTAAGACATATGTCTTAATGTGGGCTGCAGTAAAAGTCAAGCGAAAGCCATTGCACTAGGGGAAATAAGATACATAAAGTGAAAGTGAAAGTGTAAGTGAAGTCGCTCAGTCCTGTCTGACTCTTTGCGACCCTGTAGACTGGGGCCTACCGGGCTCCTCTGTCCATGGGATTTTCCAGGCAAGAGTACTGGAGTGGATTGCCATTTCCTTCTCCAGAGGATCTTCCTGACCGAGGGATCGAACCTGGTTCCCCCACATTGTAGGCAGACGCTTTACCGTCTGAGCCACCAGGGAAGCCCTATGGAATAAATGCAACAAACAATACAAATCATATGTGTCACAGATTTTAGAGGATAAATTTTTTTCTTTCAAGGAAATCATCAGGGAAGACCTGAAAATGTAGTAGATTTAAGATGAGCTTTGAAAGATGTGTAGTATTTGAATAGATAGAGATGTGAGGAGTACCTATTTCAGGTAGAGAGAACAGTAAACTCTATAATTTAATTAAAAACTACCTTAACAATTTTTACCATGTACCTTATAATTTTGGTTTGCCTGACATTTATTTGGTACTCTGTGTTTGACATAATCAGTGATAGTGAATTCTAAACAAAAAATAAAGAAACAGGCATTTGTTGAATATCTACATAAAATAATTCACGTTAGGTCATACAATAACTTTAAAGACTAAGTATTAGAGATGCTATACGCTTTGATAGCCTTCAAGAACAAGAAAAAAGACATTCAAGAACATTAAAATACCAAAAGTGATGCCAAGTACAAAGTGATCACAGTGAGTTCAAGATCATTAAGCTGGGTGAAAATAATACAGTTGAACACACACAATTACTTTTACTCACAAAACTCCATAAAACAACAGGAAAGTTTTATTTGTTCTTTGTACATAAAGTCACAAGGATGGAGAGGTCGGGTGAGAGAATCAAAAGAACAAAACTTTGAAGCTGAAACTTATATTGGTAAGGAAACAACTTCCTAATGTGACCTTCCAAGGACAATTCTGGTTTACCCTTATTGATGGTCCTGGCATAATTAATAATAGTGGGAACTTTTACTTTCAAATATGTTCTGGTTTGAACAATAAATAATTATGTTCAACATAGCAGACATGAAAAAACTGAACCCTAATTTAGCAACAGGAAATAGCAAAAACTGACTTGATTTGTGACACAGAATCCCCAGAAAGCCCATTCAGGAAACAATACACAAAGTACCATGGGAAGTAAGGTTAATAGTATGTGTGTTTGGTAGCGTGGTAGTAGAAAGGGGTTGCAAATTAAAAAATAGAGACTGCTCCACTGCTCTACATGGCTAGATGAGTGCCCTTCCCCTACCACCAGCAAGGAAGAAAAAAAAACCTATAGATTTATTATCAGGGGAAGATAATGGTAAAGCTTGGATTTGGGAACATCCATCATAGTTTAAGCAGGCTCCTGGAGTTGGTGATGGACAGGGAAGCCTGGCATGCTACAGTACATGGGGTCACAGAGTCGGACACAACTGAGCAACTGAACTGAGCATAGTTTAAAGCAAAAATATCATGCAAACAATCAAAAAAAAAGAAGGGTATTTTTTGTGACAGTCAGTTGGGAGAACTTGAATGAGGACTGGTCATTAATTAATACATTATTTTTTCTTAGATATGATAATGCCATTACGTAGGAGATGTCCTCACATTAAGGAAACATATGCTGAAATATTAAAGAGTGAAATGTCATAGTGACAGCACCTTACTTTTTATTTTATTTATTTTTTAATATAAATTTATTTATTTTAATTGGAGGCTAATTACTTTACAATACTGTATTGGTTTTGCCATACATCAACATGAATCTGCCACAGGTGTACACGTGTTCCCCATCCTGAACCCCCCTCCCACCTCCCTCCCCGTTCCATCCCTCTGGATCATCCCAGGGCACCAGCCCCAAGCATCCTGCATCATGCATTGAACCTAGACTGGCAATTCGTTTCACATATGATATTATACATGTTTCAATGCCATTCTCCCAAATCATCCCACCCTCGCCTTCTCCCAGAGTCCATAAGACTGTTCTATACATCTGTGTCTCTTTTGCTGTCTCACATACAGGGTTATCGTTACCATCTTTCTAAATTCCATATATATGCATTCAGGTCAGTTCAGTTCAGTTGCTCAGTCGTGTCCAACTCTTTGCGACCCCAAGAATTGCAGCACGCCAGGCCTCCCTGTCCATCACCAACTCCCGGAGTTCACTCAAACTCACGTCCATCGAGTCAGTGATGCCATCCAGCCATCTCATCCTCAGTCGTCCCCTTCTCCTCCTGCCCCCAATCCCTCCCAGCATCAGAGTCTTTTCCAATGAGTCAACTCTTCGTATGAGGTGGCCAAAGTATTGGAGTTTCAGCTTCAGCATCAGTCCTTCCAAAGAACACCCAGGACTGATCTCCTTCAAAATGGACTGGTTGGATCTCCTTGCAGTCCAAGGGACTCTTAAGAGTCATCTCCACCACAGTTTTAAAGCATCAATTCTTGGGCGCTCAGCCTTCTTCACAGTCCAACTCTCACATCCATACATGACCACAGGAAAAACCACAGCCTTGACTAGACAGACCTTTGTTGGCAAAGTAATGTCTCTGCTTTTGAATATGCTCTCTAGGTTGGTCATAACTTTTCTTCCAAGGAGTAAGCATCTTTTAACTTCATGGCTGCAATCACCATCTGCAGTGATTTTGGAGCACCAAAAAATAAAGTCTGACACTGTTTCCACTGTTTCCCCATCTATTTCCCATGAAGTGATGGGACCGGATGCCATGATCTTCGTTTTCTGAATGTTGAGCTTTAAGCCAACTTTTTCACTCTCCTCTTTCACTTTCATCAAGAGGCTTTTTAGTTCCTCTTCACTTTCTGCCATAAGGGTGGTGTCATCTGCATAGCTGAGGTTATTGATATTTCTCCCGGCAATCTTGATTCCAGCTTGTGCTTCTTCCAGCCCAGCATTTCTCATGATGTACTCTGCATATAAGTTAAATAAGCAGGGTGACAATATACAGCCTTGACGTATTCCTTTTCCTATTTGGAACCAGTCTGTTGTTCCATGTCCAGTTCAAACTGTTGCTTCCTGTACTGCATACAGGTTTCTCAAGAGACAGGTCAAGTGGTCTGGTATTCCCATCTCTTTCAGAATTTTCCACAGTTGATTGTGATCCACACAGTCAAAGGCATTAGTATACTGTATTGGTGTTCTTCTTTCTGGCTTACTTCACTCTGTATATTAGGCTCCAGTTTCATCCACCTCATTAGAACTGATTCAAATGTATTCTTTTTAATGGTTGAATTATACTCCATTGTGTATATGTACATAGCTTTCTTATCCGTTCGCCTGCTGATGGACATCTAGGTTGCTTCCGTGTCCTGGCTATTATAAACAGACAGCACCTTACTTTCAAAGATTCAGAGAGAGAGAGAACAAATAGGAGCAACTGTTAACTTGAAGTGAGAAGAAATGAGACTCTGAAGTGAGAAAAAATCTTAAACAAAAGAAAGAAATTCTAACATTGCCAGATATTGCCACCATAAAACAGGAGCAGGATACTAAAAAGAAGGAACCTGTCAACATCTTCCAAGAACTCTTAGGAAGTAAAACTATGAAATAAAAAAAAACCTACAGAAAAAAACTGGAAGATAAAGTTGTGGAAATCATCTAGAAAGTAGACAAAAAGATAAAGGACTCATCCAGGAAGTCCAGACATGTATCTGTAATAGAGGAAGAGAGAAGACATAGATGAGATAATAAAAAATTTTCAAGACATTTTCCTAGAGTTCAGAGTTTCTGTATTGAAAGTTCCCTAGTCAAAGTGACCAGCATACTGGATAAAAATGGCCAACACTAAGGTGCCCCACTGTGAAATTTGAGAACAATGCAGGCAAAGAGAAGATCACAGAAGTTTTAGAGACAGGAGAGAAAAATAGACCATGCGCAAAGAATCAGGAATTAATACTAGTTTCAGACTTGACTACATTTACATGGAAAGCTGAAAGGCAGTGGAGCAGCATGTTCAAAATACTGAAGGAAGGTTATTTCCAACCAAGGATTCTTTGCTCATTCAAGCCATTAATCAATCCCCAAGTGCCAGGGGGAATAAAGACATTTTGAGACAGGCAAGATCTCAATAAATTTACCTGTTGGGAATTTCTCATGAAAAGAGATTTTGCTCTACCAAAACAGGGAGGACACCAAAAAGAAGAAGACATTTGATACAGGAAACAGGAAATCCAGTACAGAGGAAAGAGGTGAAAGGGATCCCCAGGGTGACAAGTGAAGAAAGAGCCCAGCAGGACAGCTGAGAACCAGACATAGGAAGGAGGCAGCCATGCAGACTGGCGCAGGTCAGCGGCCCTGAGAGAGACCTCGGCAAGAAGATGGCACCTGTAGAACATCTACCGGAGCTGAGTGATTTGGTGGGAACTTAGATGTCCATGAAATAAAGAGTTGATGAGTGAGAAGCACTTAGAAAACTAAAACATAACAATTTAGAAAACAGCCATGCAGGAAGTTTCATCTGCGATGAACATTTATATGATCTTAATAACAAACAGTAAAATTAAATCCAAACAAAATTATAACTGCATGAGAAGGATGGGAGGATTGGAAAGATTATAGGTTTCTGGTAGGAGTTCTTGGTCAGGAAAAAGAAACAAGGGCAAAATCCTCAGCTTCCATAAATGAAAGTCAATCAATAATGCCTAAAACTTGAAAAAGTAGAAACAAAAAATAACAATACGGTTTTTAGGATATGGAGGCAAATATGAAAATAGCTGACAATAAGTAGTAGAAGCAGTTGATTTTTGAACAGGAAGAAATAGAAGGCGAGCAGTAGGGAATTGATTTTTTTCAGAACTTTGTTACAATTGTTTGATTCTTATATGCATGTAAACTTTGGATTTTTTAAAAATTAATTTCTTTTCTCTTTCTTCGGCCATGTTGCGTGGTTTGTAGGATCTCAGTTCCCTGACCAGGGATTGAACCTGGGCCACAGAAACAAAGGCTTGGAATGCTGGCCACTAGGATCCATCCTAGTTCCCATGAGGGTACTCACCCAAATTAAGATATTTTATTATAATGTTTGTGATTTGTGGCAAAATAAGTTCATATTTTTCATGTATTCATATTCTTCTCCTTTTCCATTTGTCTGTACTGGATCTGTGGAACAAAGTAAACTACCTGCTATGATGTGTAGATTTCACAATTGTTCATTCAGTGCCTAGACTTAAAAATCTGAGTCAAATATAAGAAGATAATAAAAAGTGGAGATATGGAGCAAATGAACACTTTCCTATTGATTATTTTTCTCTTTTAGAATAAGAAAGCCAGTTATTAGAACTGTTCTGGCTACTTCTGCTTCAGAACTACCTATTTAGTGTTTAAAATGTAACTTTTTCCAGGCCTAAAAAGTTCTGCTTCCCTCTGTTATCTGCACCTATTTTTAAACCATCTTTCTACTGTTCCATGAAGTGAAGCAACTACTTGGATAATTGAGGCATACTTACTTTGCCTCCTTGTTCAGTCATTATCCTGTTTTGAGGCTTAAACTGTGAAGATTGTTATATAGATCGAGTAATTTCACCTCTTCATTTTGCACAGGGAGATAATGGGATATTAAGGCATGTCAGTCAGTAAACCTTTAAAGGATCTACATGAAACGATACTCAAGGTAAACTAGCATTGAAGAGCCTTTGCAGTGTCCTTCCACAAAACAACTTTCAATACGTGACCCTGAAATGACTCAAACCATTTAATTGAACTCATTGGGAAAGTCTGTTCCATAGGAAAGCATTATACATTCATCATTCCACATCGCCAAATAATTAATGAAGAGTAACAAGGATGCTTCTAGGGAAAGTTGTTGAGATTATTCCATTTATATAGAAACTTTTTGTAGACCGGCTAAAAAGCCACTTTATAAAGTATGGCAGAATCTTGCTGTGCAATCCCTCCACTTTGTGAACATCGTAGTGTGGACTATTACATTCTGACATACACTACAGTTAGTGTGTCCTTCACTGGAGGGATGGGAAGTATCTTATTTCACCTCTGTCACCGCCACAGCACGTAGCATGAGTCTTGGTACAAAGGAGCCATTGAATCGAGTCGAACTATGAGGAAGACACTGGTGATGCTGACAATGACTGAAAAGTGGGACACTTAAATTTATTGGGCATCTTTTATATTCAGAGTTAGAGCTTTTGTGTGTGTTCTTTCATTTAAAATTACAACTATGTTAAAAAAAATTCAAGCTACAGTGAAGCAATACGACCCTCCTTTTATTACTTATATAAGATAGAACATTAGTCTCATGTTTTTAGAATGCTTAGAAATATTCATTCTTTATAGGACTTTATTAGGACTGTCAGTAGTTAAAGTCCCATCTTCCAAGATACGATTGAAAACAAAAAATACTCTAAGAAATTTGAAAAGAGAGAAAAAAAGAAAGGTTATTCCTAAAGAATAAGGATGAAGATGAAAGGGATTTTTGATCGTCTGAGGAGAATTTAAATTTTGAATCCTTTAAAATGACTTTGATTAAATTTAAACATTGTATGTTTTTGATTTTACCTTTCTTCAGAAACTATTTATAGGCTAAAAAAATTAACGTGATGCATTTATTTGCACAGTTGTGAGTAACTATGTACTTTTTAGTCCGAGACTCATATTTGTTGGAAATATCTTGACAGATGTATTTTGAATTAATTTATTTTTACTATATTTATCTGCAATCCTGCTGATGTAGATTCAGTCAACTTGTGAAAGGTACACAAAGCATGAAATGAGCTGTGCTTCTGTTTTTTCATTTGCACAAGCAGTCCTTTGGGTTTCACTCCTCTTTGGTCAGCTGCAATTTCTCCTAGATCTCAATTTTCTAAATTTTCCTTGTAATGGAATCCTCTGTAAAAAGTATAGTTTCTTAAGCCCACCCTACAAACACAAAATCAGAATCTCCAGAAGACAGTCCCTGAAATCATACATAAGAGGTGATTATTGCTATCAAATAAGTTTGGAAACACTATTCTAAGACATTCTTCCCTCATCTCCTTGAGCCATTATTTGTACAGGAGTCTATAAAGCATCTCCATTGTTTTGGACTACAAGTGTGGCTGTGGGGAAATGTGATAGACTTGATTCTAATTTCAGTCCATTTCTGAGTTGTCCCACCACTCTGATTAGTGGCCAACTCCCATTCTCTCTGTAGAGTGAACAAGTGAAGTATATATGGATGAGAGTTTCCTTTGCCCTCCTCCTCTCCACGCTCATTGAGACAGGTAAACATCCTAAGGCTGGAGTCTCATTTTTTAATTTTACCTCTACATCTCCCAGACCTAAGCAGAATGGTTTGGAGATCTTTCTGCTAATCTTCTGCTGACCAGGCCCCAACTGCTATCAACCTAGATCTCCCACTTGGCAATGATGAGTGGAAGATATTTTTTTAAAAAGCTCCTTCCACTCTTCCTCTCTCCCACGTACTCACTTTCCTTCTTTCCCTGCTCCCTCTGTTGGGTCTGTTTTGTCCTTCCATACTCAAGTAATGGCTTTATATCTGTATTTACAAATATAAGGGACTTCCCGTGGTCCCTCAGTGGTGAAGACTCTGAGCTTCCGATGAAGAGGGCACAGGGTTTGATCCCTGACTGGGGAACGAAGATCCTATGTACTATGCAGCATAGCCAAAAGAAAACAAAAAATCTGACATAAATATAACACAGAACATACATTTCAATAAGACAGGGTATCTCTCAACAGAACTTTCTGGCCTTGGTCAACATATTAATAAGCAGCAGTTCCCGGACTATAAACCAAACCATTTCAGTGATGAAAGTGAGGCCTTTCTTTAGCGGGAAAGCAACTTGCAGCAGATACTTGATATCACTGCACTAAGGGATCTCTCAGCTATCAAAAAAAAAAGATCTGGGCCTGAAAATCTGGCTCATCTGGCTTTTTCAGCAGCAATTGGGTACAACTGACTTAACTGCAAGAAAAAGCATGACAAAAGCTGTAGTAGATTTTATCTTCCCAAAATTGTCCTTGTCAGAAGGAGGACAGGAGGAAGAGGGAACAACAGAGGATGAGATGGTTGGATGGCATCACTGACTCGATGGACATGAGTTTGAGCAAGCTCCAGGAGCTGGTGATAGACAGGAAAGCGTGGCATGCTGCAGTCCATGGGGTAGTGAATATCGGACACAACTAAGTGATTGAACTGAACTGAACTGAACTGAAACTTGTCACATAAACTTGTCTAGTTCCCCATGTTTTTCTGGAACCTTGTCACTCCTCCATTAAGAGGCAGAGACTCTCTCTCCTCCCCTTGAAACTAGAGGAGGAGGGGGCTTTGTGACTGCCTGGACCAATACACTGTGGTGAAAGTGAGGCTGTGTGATTTCCAAGGTTGTGTCATCAAGGATCTGAAAAGAAGACACAGGGAATTCCCTGGTGGTCCAGTTTTGAGATTCCATGCTCCCTATGTGGGGGGCCTGGGTTTGATCCCCAGTCAAGGAACTAGAACCTACATGCCACAGTTAATACCTCTTGCAAATAAATAAATAAGGAGCTATGGATTCTGCCTAGTTGTCTTACTCGGAAACACCCTCAGAAAATGACTTCCTATTATAAGGAAGCCCAGGAGACACAGAGAGGTCACATGGAGATGTTCTGGCTGATAGTCTCAGCTATTGGAATGTTGACATTCCAGTCAACAGTCAGCATCCTCTGCCAGATGTCGGAGTGAAGGAGCCTTCGGATAATTCCAGACTTCAGCTGTTGTCACCCCAAAGATTTCATCTTCCAGCGGAGGGCCCAGACATCATGGTGCAAAGATGAATCCTCCCTGCATACACTTATGTCTGATTCATGGAACCCATGAGCACAATAAAGCCCTGTTTACTCCTCTAGGTATGGAGATGATTTTATTACTCAGAAGATAACTGGAACAATGGCTAATACGCTGAAAGGAAGAGAACACAAAAGCTACCTAACATATCAAACTAAGCATCAATCATGGAAATCCACACACACACACATTTCTGTGAGAAAAATAATTGAGTGGCCTATTGCAAACATGAGCTAGGAGAGATAATCCTGTATTGTCACTAGAAGATCTGTGATCAAAAAGTCAACAAAGGTTGATGCATGATTTTCCAATGTTTCATCACATCTTATTTTTTTAAGTTTCACGATAGTTATTTGGAAAATACAGATACTACCAAGAAAACAATCGTTTCACTGCTTAAAGTCAACCAGCTAGTATTTTTTCTGTATTCCTTGTCCTTCCTTTTTCTAAGTATCTTTTTTTAAAATCTCATTGAGACCGCATTATTGATACAACATTTTAATCTCACATACAGTCTTTTATTCCACTACTTAGTTTAGTTCCCACCATCAAAATGGTCCTGCACTTCTCTTTTCTGCCCAGCTAAAACTTTTCCTTGTCTAGGAAGCCTGCTGGGACCACCTAACCCACAAAGATGTCTACCTCAAAATCATAGCACTAATTCCCCATGCCACTTATTTGTTACACCATCATATATTACTTCATGACACTTTATGTATTAATCTTTTAATATCTGTATCATATAATCTTTTCCATCATTCCTTATTTTCCTAAAAAGACTGAAAGTGACTTTAGGACAGAGATGAGTATTTTAATCTTTCTATTCCCTATAGTACTGAATACATACATAGCAGGTTCTTACCTGAAAATACCACACACAGAGGAGCCTGGTGGGCTACAGTCCAAAGGGAAGCAAGAGTCGAACACAACTGAGCGACTGACACTGAGCATAAGCATTCCCTGTAGCAAATACATGTATGTATGTACTGCTGTGCTCAGTCTTGTCCAATTCTGCAGCCCCATGGACTGTAGCCCGCCAGGCTCCTCTGTCCATGGGTTTCCTGGGCAAGAATACTGGAGTGCATTGCCATTTCCTTCTCCAGGGGATCTTCTTGACCCAGAGATCAAACCCACATGTCTTGCATCTCCTCCATTGGCAGGTGGATTCTTTACCACAGTACCACCTGGAAAGCTTAGATATTATACACAGTAGGTATTAAGTATTTGTTGAAAGAAAGGAAAAGTGGGAAGGAAGGAAAGTGAAAGTGAAAGTGAAGTTGCTCAGTTGTGTCCGACTCTTTGTGACCCCATGGACTAGTAGCCTACCAGGCTCCTCTCTCCATGGGATTCTCCAGGCAAGAATACTGGAGTGGGTTGCCATTTTCTTCTCCAGGGGATCTTCCCGACCCAGGGATCGAACCCAGGTCTCCCACATTCCAGGCAGACGCTTTAACCTCTGAGCCACCGGGGAAGGAAAGAGTTATTCTTGATATTTTACATATTTGTTTCATTGTTCTTTCATCTCAAAACTACATGAATAACAAACGTTTGGACTTAGTGGGAGAAGGCAAAGGCGGGATGATCTTAGAGGATAGCATTGAAACATATATATTACCATATGTAAAACAGATAACCAGTGGAAGTTTGATGCATGACACAGGGTACTCAAACCGGTGCTCTGGGACAACTTGGAGTGATAGGGTGGGGAGGTAGGTGGGAGGGCAGTTTAGGATGGAGGGGACATATGTATACCTATGAAGTGTGTTAGTCACTCAGTCATGTCCGATTGGGACCACATGGTCTGTCCATGGAATTCTCCAAGCAAAAATACTGGAGTGGGTTGCCATTCTCTTCTCCAGAAGATCTTCCCAACTCAAGGATCAAAGCCAAGTCCCCTGCACTGCAGGCAGATTTGTAACCATCTGAGCTACCAGAGAAGCCCATATTGATGCATAGCAAAATCATGACAATATTATAAAGTAATTATCCTGCAATTAAAATAAGTAAATAAACCACATGAGTTATAATTATCATGTTTGACATGTGTATGGCTATGAATATATATATATAAATGCTTTTTAGGATTTTATCTGAAGGTCTACAAAATTTCCATTTTCTTTCACAAATATGTCTTTACTCTAGAAGCAAAATAGGGTATTGAAAAATGCTTTTTAACAATTTATTTTTCACAACTTATTGAGAGTATGTGATCCCAAACTGTAAGGATATGGGTACATACACACTAGAGAACAAAAGTGCCAGGTGGTTTTGTCTGATGTGTCAAAGCCGTCAGCGTATGTGCAGACTAGATTGCAGGACAAGACGGAGACTGCCTGAAGCTGTTCTGACACCAAGTTAGAACTTTCAGGAAAAGCCTAGAGAAGGGAAGGGAGAAGAATATAAACTATTCAGGTTTTAGTTTTGGCCAAGAGGATGCAGAAGGCGCCAAAAGCAACATCAGCATCAGCATTTAGGAAGTTAAGCGCAATTTAGTGGACATCTGGCCAACTGGGATATACAGTGTGTGTGTGTGTGTGTATGTGTGTGGGATATAGAGTGTGTGTGTGTGTGTGTGTGTGTGTGTGTGTGTGTAGTATGTATAGTGGTGTCTCCTCATGGAAAAGATGTTTCTAAAATGTTGAACTGGAGTTTGAGAAGCCTTGCTGAGTTTCTACCATCAGTATGACTGACAGTTGCAGGATGAAGGCCAAAGTGAAGAAAGAGAGACAGTTAGCACGGCTATACGAGAGCACTAGTGAAAAAGGGTTCTGTAAGGTACACAGTCAGGGCCAGAAGGTGATGTTTTACTTTCATCACTGCTCTCTAGTTGGTCTGTTTTCATCATCTACTTTCCTCACCCTCTCTTCACTAGGACACACACATGCCGCTTTTTTAAAGCACGCTACATTTTATCAAGAGCATCATCTTTAGGTTCACTGTCAGTATGCTTTCTTCATGGAGATGAGATTTTGCCTGACACAAGTAAGTGCCACAGGTGTTCAGAGAAGAAAAGAAGAGATGGAGCGAGGTGAGATACTCGAGGGAGGCAGAGGAAGAGATGGACCTAGGATGGGGCCTTCACGGGTAGATGCACTTTCCCCGGCAGAAGGAGCACATGAGGTCCCGTGTGTGTGCCTGTCGTGTCCGAGGAATGGGATGGTGCTTTCCAGGCAGTGGGAAGAGCATATAAGCTAAGGTCTGGGCCTGCCTCATAGACTAAGGGAAAAGAAAGAAGTTCAGTCTACCTTGAGAGAAGGCTACAGGCGTGTCAGGGGACTACAGGTGATAAGGCTGTAAAGGTGGTTTGGGGCATATTATAGAAGGCCTTGAATGCCTCTTCAATCTTCCAATAGTCCTGTTCTCCTTTTTTCCCATTGGACAGCAGCCCTGGGTGGAACTGTTCCCATTTCCTTCCAATGAGGTGCCAATACAGATCCTTGGCCATAGTCTTAAAAAAAAGAAAAAAAATCACCTAATGAATGTCTTACTTCTCAAAGACCAGCAGATGGTTATCTGGCTGGAGAAGAGCTAATATTCTTGATGGATGAACAGTTCACTCCCAGAGAAAATATTAGTTATGAGAGAACAAGGAAATCCAAAGAACCTTCCTCTGAGAGCATCAGAACACTCAAATATTATTTCATTAATCTTAGTAGTCTTACAGTATTAAAAACCTGTTCAGATAGAAACATACAAGGGGAAGAGGGGAGAAGGGAGAATATGGTCAAGGACAGGGAGAAAGAAAAACAGACGGAAGCTGGGAGAGAAGACAAAGGAGTGATTAAGAAGGGGGAAGAGACTTCCCTGGTGGTACAGTGATTAAGACTCTGTGTTCCCAATGCGGGGGGCTCAGGTTTGATTCCTGGTCAGGGAACTAGATCCCTCATGCTGCAACTAAAGATCTTGCATGCTACAATGAAGATCAAAGATTCTGCATACTGCCCCTACAACATGTTACAGCCAAATGAATAAATAAATAATAAAAAAAAAATATAAGGGGGTGAGTACTGCAACTTTGCGTGCATTAAATCCCCTTTGTGAAACAATCTCTCTCTCCTCCTGTGTGTTTCCAGAAAAACAAGCCTGGAAGTGTTGACCTACTGTCGAAGGAAGCTCCTATACCTTTGTCCTCTTTCATTGCTTTTACTGGCAGCGATGAGTGTGCAGTTTAGAGTACGATCTTTTTATTTTAAGAAAAAAATAAGGGATTTATTTAAAAATGTAAAAATTAAGAGCTGAATAATGATAGGAGCAATGGGCTGACAAAAATAATGCCTCTTAGGAAATAAGGCCTTGTCTCACACCTTCCTGTTGCAGTTGCTTAAGAAACTAAAAATGCTTGATCAGGAAGCAGTTCGAGGGGATCTGCCTTTTGTACCAGAAATAACTGGGCAGAGCTGGGCTACAGAGAAATGACTGTTACTTAGCACACTCGCTTTGTTCTTAGGATGTGGGTTTGAACATCTAGATACCACCAGGGAATAAAAAAAAAAAAAAAAAGAAACACCATGCAATCATGCTGCTGAGGGCCACAGGCTTGCAAAATAAACCACAAGGTCAGGCATTCCATCTCTAGCAAACTGTCATTTATCAAAAGAGATCACGGGAGCTAAAGCGATGCGTCCTAAAGACAGTCATGTCCCTCGGAAGGGAATATACAGAAGTGAAATCAGCTATAGTATTAGGGTGATGTGTTTAGGAATAATTGACCTCTGTTCCTTAACAGTCTACTTGTTAACTTTATTTTAATTGGAGGTAAAACCCAGCATGTATCCATCCTGTATTTCTCTAAGAGAAGTTTTTATTTGCCCAAGGACATTTCATGTGAAGTTGGCACATTGTGTATTGATTGGGACAGGCTGTGCAGGAGTGTTTTTTATCTTAAGGTCCCACATGGCTCCGTGACCCTCTGATATCACCGGTGTGATATCGCTTCGTTCAAGACCCAGCTGTCTTTGAACACGTGTTGCACAAGGCTTTCAATGAGTAAATAAAATTCCCTGAGTGGGGGGACAGGCCAGACCCATACAACTCTGTGATTCAAACCTGCTGTTTCATCTTTCATGCCTTTCTGCCACACACAGAACTTGTTGACACTACAAAAAGCAAACACACACACACAAAGACATGGGAAAGAACAGATGGTTTCAGATCATGCCTCATGACTGCTCAGATTATGCTTGCTCTATTCTTTGCTATTTCTGTGCAAATCACTAAATTTTTGTTCATAAAATTAAGATTAGCAAAGAAAGAATACTTTTCTGCTCACTCCTACTCCTATTTCTATTTGATGTCTTCATGTCGATACACCTCACAGACTCCGATAAAATGGAGACATGGGTCAGAGTTGTAGTATCAGGAAACACCAGATTCTGATGCCAGAACCCCAACTCCTCACTCCACACTGAAGAGGCCTTACTTAGGCTCTGAATTTCCCTAAGCCTCTGTACAATAAGAATGCTGATACTCCTCTGAAGGTGAAGCAGGAATCAAACGAGGCAACACAGGCAAACAGCAAAGTGCCAGAACAGGGCAGTCCGCCACAAACGTCAGCTGAGTCTGAGTCAATGGTGGCAGAGAACACCAAATACTTGAAAAATACCCACTGGGACTATTTTTAGTCTTAAAAGCCGTTCTGCTAGTCAAGGACCATGTTTTCTATGTTGTATTTACTAATTGCTCGGTAGTGTCCCTATGAACCATAGCCTGCCAGGCTCCTCTGTCCATGGAATTCTCCAGGCAAGAATACTGGAGTGGGTTGCCCTTTCCTCCTCCTCCAGGGGATCTTCCCAACCCAGGGATTGAACCCAGGTCTCTTGCATCTCCTGCACTGGCAGATAGATTCTTTACCACTGTGCCACCCGGGAAGCCTATACTTACTAATCTGGAGGTTAATAGAAAACTTCCTTTTATTTTCTCAACAATGAAGCAACGAATTGGGTTTTTCTCAATGAATCTTTTCAGCATTCCAGTCTAAGATCTGCATACTATTAAGGAGACATAAGCATTATTCAATTCCACGTTGCCTTCTTTTCATGTATGTATATTTCCAAGAGCCCTGCCTACAATGATAATCTTTGTGTTCTGCTCTACTTATGAGTATCCAATCATTGCTTCTGCAAATTCCTTTCATTAATGCGGAGAAAAAATATTCTTTAGCTTTGCAAAATATGCCAATTCCTTAAGAATATTTAAAGTTAAAAGACACAAATTGGACATAAGATGACCATGCTCTAGAGGGCCTAAATGTCTATATTCTTAGGACTGGGAAGGGAACATCCTCACTCTAAATGAGCTGTGAAAGATGAAATGGGAGCTCAAAGGCTTGTGTCAGCAGACGGGGTGGAGCTGAAGTTGCCTATTTCTTAGCTCACTCATTATGACTCTGCAGGTGGGGCTCTCTCTGAAATCACTGTGAATAAGCCAGGTGAAGACAGGCCTGAAGCAAGCAGAGTCTTGCTGACCCAGGAGAAATTTGTAATGAATCTTTTCCTACTATTTTCTTTGGAGAAGAGGGAAGCTGACTCTTGAGGATATATCCAGAAATATGTACTTATAGCCACATGTTTCTATTTGCTCACAAAGAATACAACTGGAGGGCAAAATAATTATGATCAAAATGGAACCCAACGTTTAGCACAGTAGCCAGAAGGAAGATGAGGAAGATGAGTAGATCAACCTAGAGGGGTGGGGTTGGGGAGGGAGATGGGAGGAAGTTTCCAAAAGGAGGGGATGTGTGTTTACCCATGGCTGATTCATGCTGAGATTTGACAGAAAACAACAAAATTCTGTAAAGCAATTACCCTTCAATAAAAAATAAACTAATTAAAAAGAAAAAGGACCACATCTATTGCCAGCTCTGACTCAAGGACTCTTGAGTTGATTTTCTAATGCCTCTGTGCTTCCCTTTCCCCATCAGTAAAAGAGCTGACCACACTCAGGCGGTGGATCTGTTTTATCTGTTTCTGACTGTCACCCTTTCTTTCTTCTGGGAACAGCATCTCCTTATTTAGAAGACCTGAACCTCCTCACCTTGCACCTGGCCCCACGTGGTTCGGATGGGAGCTGACCCCACTCCCCTGGTCAGTCATTAGCTGCATCACTGGGCATGTGACCTGGGTTATAGTGCACTCTGAGGGTTTCCCTGAGATTTTCATACTGGAGTTTGGGAGAAATGCCTTTCTTTCTGGTAGGGAAGGAATGGAGACTGTAGCCCGGAGTAGGAGCACATGAAGTCAGCAGTACAGAGAAACAGGGAGAAGAGAGAACCCTGCTGATAACCAAGTCCCAGCTCCAGTTCTCCCAAGGCTGGCTACAACCCTGGCCTTCCTGAGTCTGGTTGTGTGAGACATGGCAATCCTTTTACCTAAGCTAGCTCCAGTTGTGTTCCTGATCCTTACAATTAGAAGAATTCTAATTGACATGCCCTATCTATCCAGAGATTACCTGAAGAATATAATTTCTCAGATGAATGGAGCAACACAAATATTTTACGTGGCAGAGTAATGATAAACTGTTTTTCATCATTATAATCAATGTCTAGAAAATAATTAGAAATGACAAGCAGTACTGTTGTTGACTCTACTTGACAGGGTACATAACTCATCTGAGAACTAACTGAATATTTCTTAACAACTGACTTCCTCTGTGAAATCTGAGTTTTAAAGCTATTTCAAACAAAATTATTTCCTAATCATCAAACCCAGCAAGCCTTTTCTTCCTTTTCTTATGTCTTAATTCATTTAGCTGTGTTTGTAATCAGAGTCCTTTCTATCCTGGGGAAATTTTATCCCATCAGTTGCAAGTTTCCATCTAGGAGACTCAGCTCTTTGTATCTTTGACCTCCATCTCCACTGCTCCTTTCCCATCTGCTCACATAGATCCTTGTATCCTCCTTATCTAGACAGAAACTTCCCCCAAACCACATTCTCCTCGTGAGATACAGATAAAATTATTTCTTTCCCCTGAATCAACCAAACCTAGAGAGAGAGGCACATTAGCCTGGCAGTCAAGAGTTGAACAGTTCTGAGTCTGAATCTGAGCTTCATCAGCTCCAGATTATCAGTAACACAATGTAGTAAATTCATGTGTGCTAAGCCACTCAGTTGTGTCCGACTCTTTGGACTGTAGCCCACCAGGCTCCTCTATCCATGGGATTTTTCAGGTAAGAATACTGGAGTGGGTTGCCAGTTCCTTCTCCAGAGCTTTTTCCCAACCCAGGGATTGAACCTTCGTCTCCTATGTCTCCTGCACTGCAGGCAGATATTCTACCCACTGAGTCATCAAGGAAGCCCACTTACATAGATTACTGTTTACTCTGTATTGAAATATTCATCTAAAATGAGGATAATGAGAGTACCTACTTAATAGGGTCTCTGTAAGGAGATAATATGTGCCAAGTGTTTAGTGGAATACTAGACACACAGCTAAGCTCCTAAATAAACACTGGTTATCATCATTATCATAACCTTGTCTCCACTTCTTCATGGGCTGATTTCTTTCCTTAACATGTTACATTCTCTCTTTTCTCCTCTCATTTCACTCAGTTCAGCAATTCTAATCACTAAATCATTGAATACAATTCTTCTCAGTTGTCCAAGACTGCTCTTCACCATCTCCTTTTTTAACCTCATTTCTCCTTTGGCTTCTCTGCTTCTCTTCCTAGCTCCCTAAATCATCTCTCCTAAATCATCTCCCAGTTCTACTTTCTCATTTAATGGAGGTTCTACTGCTGTTGATTAACTGGTTCTGTTCTCAGTGGAGAGCAGGGTCAGGTTGAAATTTGATTCAGAACCCAAATGCTGATGGAGTACACAGGTCAGGGAGAGGTCTGGACCACAGGGTTCTCATCAACGTAGGCAGGTTTTGTTTGGTGCCCAAAGTAAAGGATTAAAAGAAGAAGAAGATCAAGGACAAATCTTCATCCATTCAATATTCAACGTTACAAGATTTAAGTCTTGGTGCACCTTTCGATCAGACACTATAAAAGGAGATTTAAATAAACTAAATAGCACATTAATAAAAAACTTGAATCTAGACGTTAACTTTTTAAAATCTCTCATTTAGATCACCTTCACACTAATTAGTAAGGTAACTGATGCAAAGTAAATACACAGTCTATTCGCGGATTTAACGCCATGATCTGCCATCCCTCTTCCATTTCAATTCCCCTGAAGTTGCCTACCCATTTCTGTTATTTTCCAGTTCTGTCATTTTGTTGCTTTTCTGTGTCTTAGTGGGGCTTCCCACATGACGCCGTGTTAAAGAATCTGCCTGCCAATGAAGGAGACGTAGGAGACTCGGTTTTGATCCCTGGGTTGGGAGGGTCCCCTGGAGTAGGAAATGGCAACCCGTTCCAGTATTCTTGCCTAGAAAATTCCATGGACAGAGGAGCCTGGCGAGCTACAGTCCATGGGGTCACAAAGAGTTAGACACAAGTGAGCGACTGAGCATGAACACTGTGTCTTGCTGAACCTTTATTATTGAAACCTCACATCTGAGAAAACTTGGGAATGAAATCCACGTTATCTCCAAAGCAAGCAAGATGCTCCATCATTCTGGGGGATCTGTTGTTTTACTTCATAAAAAAATGAGATCTCATGCATCTTGTCCAGTGATGAGAACAATCATTCAACCTTAGTTTAAACATATCTTCTAAAGTTTCTGAATTAATCTTGACCCTGATACAATTAGCTTGGAAAGATCTTCCTTCCCATTGCCTGCCCTGTGAACTATTCTTGTCTGAAACTTCTAGGGGTCACTTCCCAGTGCAATTTTACTCCTGAGCAGGAACTGTGATTTTTCACCTTTAAAGCCCATTGTCTTTCATGAGATAGATACAATACATGTTTGATGTTCTGGGCAGAATGGAGAAGGAAATGGCAACCCACCCCAGTATTCTTGCCTGGAGAATCCTATGGACAGAGGAGCCTTGTGGGCTCAGGAGCCCTGTGGGCTTGCACAGAGTCAGACACAACTGAAGCGACTTAGCATGCATGCATGCATTGGAGAAGGAAATGGCAACCCACTCCAGTGTTCTTGCCTGGGGAATCCCAGGGGTGGAGGAGCCTGGTGTGGGCTGCCGTCTATGGGGTTGCACAGAGTCGGACACAGCTGAAGCATCTTAGCAGTGGCAGGCAGAAGCAGGGAAATATGCTACAAAGTTTCTGAAAAACCTGTTTCTATTGTATCAAAGGCTAATGATTCACTGAGACTCATACTGGGGGCGGGGAGGATGGTGAGCCAAGACACCACATTATCTACTTCTCCTCTCTCTTCAAAGGGATTCACAGGAAGATTAGCATTATCCTTTACTTTACTTTACTTTCCTCCCTTGGAAGTAGACTGGAGATGTGGATTGTTGGTTAAGGGGGAAAGACGGTGTCTACATTTTCAATCCTCATGATCTCATTTGATCATACATCCCACCCAGTGAGGTAGGTAGATTAGACATAACCACATTTCATAAGCAAAGAAGTCTAAAGCTTAAAAAGATATTTTTTTAAAAAATCCTATAATACTATTCTTAGTGGCTGATTGGTCAGGTTTCCAGACTCACATCCAATCACATGAAATTCCATTGTCATGGATTTTTAGAGTACTGTGTAACTACAACCGTTATATATTCCCTTTACAAATGTAAAAGTGCTTTCATATATATTATCAACTGTCAAAACTGGAATAAACTATCATGATTCCTTGTCATCAGCTCTATCGCTCAGGAATTGATTTTCCTAGTAAGCAGACATGCTTACATGATGTATTCATTCTGCATCTCAGTAACTGTTTTATAATTTCCTAAAGTTTTAGGAGATTTAAAAAAATTAGAATAAATATATTCAAATCTAAACTCCATAGCAGCAATTTGATCCTCTAAGTAGGCAACATCAGTGGTGGAATGTATTCTGCTTTGAAATTAAACCAAAGGGCTTTTTTAAAAGTTGAACTATGATTTACATATAACATTGTAAGAATTTAAAGTGTTCAATGTGTTGATTTCACACAGATATATATTACAGTGTGATCACCACCTTAGCAGCAGTTATCATCTCTATTGTGTCACATAATTATCACTTCTTTTGAGGTGGGAACAAGTGGAATCTAGCCTTTTAGCAACTTTGAAGTTTAAAATACAGTATTGTCTATAATGACTGTGCATTAGATCTCCAGGAATTACCTACTGGTTACAAGTCTGGGAGAACTTGTTTAAGGACAAAGCCTTTCTAAGCCTCTTCTCTTCAGGTTTATTATTTCCACCAAAAATGATCTGTTCTTTCATTCTCCTACAACAGAGAAAACTGCTTCAGACTTGTTCTAAGCCCAGATCTGCTTTTCAAGCAGCCTTCCTGAGAAATTTAGCTCATACTGGGGACCATTTGTTTATTGTGCAAATAAAGCCTAGCTATTTGCTCAAGGCCCTGCCTCAGCAGAATGTTAGACTCTGTTAAACCCTTTGTAGTAGTTCCTGGGTGGAGAAGGCAATGGCACCCCACTCCAAAACTCTTGCCTGGAAAATCCCATGGATGGAGGAGCCTGGTAGGTTGCAGTCCATGGGGTAGCCGAGAGTTGGACACGACTCAGTGACTTCACTCTCACTTTTCACTTTCATGCATTGGAGAAGGAAATGGCAACCCACTCCAGTGTTCTTGCCTGGAGAATCCCAGGGACAGTGGAGCCTGGTGGGCTGCCGTCTATGGGGACACACAGAGTCGGACACGACTGAAGCGACTTAGCAGCAGCAGCAGCAGTAGTTCCTGGGAGTAAATACAATTTATCTACATCCATTTCCTCATTGGATACTTACCCTATTTTATTTATTCATTTCTAGTTCGCTAGCTCTTCTTTGCTTTCTCTAGTTGTAGTGAATGGGGGCTACTCTTTGTTGCAGAGCACAGACTCTAGGCATGTGGGCTTCAGTAGTTGCAGCATGCATGCTCAGTAGTTGCAGACCCTGGCCTTCAGAGCAATGGTTCAGTAGCTCTGGTGTACAGGTTTAGTTGCTCCTAGGCATGTGGAAGCTTCCAGGACCAGGAATCAAACATGTGTCCCCTGCTTTGGCAGGTGGACTCCTATTCACTGGGCCACCAGGAAAGTCCCTTGACCTGTTTTGTATAGCAGTCTATCCCAGTTAACTCAGTTCAGTTCAGTCACATCTAATGTACTCAAAGTCAGGTTACAAAATACTCCTTGCTGCTGTCCTTGAAGTATCTTTTTATTTTAGACTTAAGTGAAGTGAAGTCGCTCAGTCATGCCCGACTGTTTGCAACCCCATGGACAGTAGGCTGCACCAAGCTCCTCCATCCATGGGATTTTCCAGGCAAGAGTACTGGAGTGGGTTGCCATTTCCTTCTCCATTTTAGACTTAACTGTTCCTCTAAAATGGTTATCCAGGACCAGGAAATGTATATTGAGATTATCAAGGCTGACTGTGACAGTAATTCATCACCATTCATTTACTGATTTATCAGACACATTATTGAGCAACACATCTGCTCTTCATTCCAGGCACTGTGCTAGACGCTGAGGCTACAGTCATGAAAGATGTCGCTCTGCTTTGAGGTTGTGCACAGCCCAATGGGTGAAAACTAGACCTCTGTTCTCATCCTGACCCTGCTTCTTATTAACTGTGTTAGTGCAGATGAAGCCTTTTAAAGCTTCATTTTCCCCATCTCTAATGTGGGAATAGGGCTCCCCTGGTGGCTTGGCTGTAAAGAATCCACCTGCCAATACAGGAGACTAGGATTGGATCCCTGGATTGGGAAGATGCCCTGGAGAAGGAAATGGCAACCTACTCTGGTATTCTTACCTGGAAAATCCCATGGACAGAGGAATCTGGTGAGCTACAGCCCATAGCATCACAAAAGAGTTGGACTCGACTTAGCAACTAAACAATAACAACAACAAAGTGGGAATAACAGTCCTATACATGAGATTGATGTGAGAATTAACGGCATAAAATATAGTACTCGGAACATAGGCAGTGCTCAACACATAGCATCTATGATTTCATCGCTGTCATCATTCTGGAAATGGTGAAGGGTGATTATAAATCAGCAATTACAATATCACTTGTGATGTAAGGAGACAGGAAGAAAATCTTGTGAGAGCATAGTCTGGGATGGTGATGAGGCAGAAGGTGAACAAGAAGAGGGAAACTGATACCTAGTCACACCCAGAAGGATAAGTAGGAGGAAGTCCTACTTATGGGAAGGACTGGGAAGAGCACCTAGGAAGACAGAATAATAGCATAAAGAAAAGCCTAGAGGCCAAAAAAAAAAAAAAAAAGCAGGCAATTTCAGGAAATTACACGTAGTCCAGTATGTCTGGATCTTGGCACATATGTGGGGAAGCTGTGGGAGAGTTAGTGAGGTCGGGGGTGGGGGTGGGACATGTCATCATTCTTACAGCATTCTTGCTGCTTTTGCATCGTTGCTCCCATATAAGTACCTGATGGTACCATGTGCCTTAGCGGCATTCTCACTTGGTCTTAGCTTTAGAGATAATAGTGCTTCTTTCAGTTTTCCGTTTCTTCCTACTCCATTTGCTGTTGAGGTCATAGGAAGGAGTCGGCCTCTGGTATAAACTTCGGGAGTTTCCCTGAGAATGTGACCCACCCTCCAACACCAGAGCAGAGAGTACTCCAACAGGTAGGAAAAAGTCCTGAGAGAAAGAAGAGGGAAGAAAGTATCAAGTAGTGTTCAGCTGCTGCAGAAACCATGCCAATGGCCAGTGTCTCTTAAGCTCTTTGATGACTTTGACTGAGCTACAGCTTGGGAGAAGGAGAAGCTTTAAGCTTGCTACAATGTTATAGGCAGGCCAGTTACATCAAATGGACCAGAACTCACCTGGATGTACTTTGAGCCTAGGTCTCTGCTAGGCACTGAAGGGAAAGACTAAAGCAGTGTACTGAGATTCAAAGAGGGTCTTCTAAAGGCCAAGTCCACGGTGAGAAGCCAGTAGATGCCGCAAAACCGGAAACCCAGCAGGACTCCAGAGTTCACATTCTTCCTGATACACTGTGCTGCCCTTTTGGCAGTGCAGTTCAGTCGCTCAGTCGTGTCCGACTCTTTGTGACCCCATGAATCGCAGCACGCCAGGCCTCCCTGTCCATCACCAACTCCCGGAGTTCACTCAGACTCATGTCCATCAAGTTGATGATGCGATCCAGCCATCTCATCCTCTGTCGTCCCCTTCTCTTCCTGCCCCCAATCCCTCCCAGCATCAGAGTCTTTCCCAATGAGTCAACTCTTCCCATGAGGTGGCCAAAGTCCTGGAGTTTCAGCTTTAGCATCAGTCCTTCCAAAGAACACCCAGGGCTGATCTCCTTCAGAATGGACTGGTTGGATCTCCTTGCAGTCCAAGGGACTCTCAAGAGTCTTCTCCAACACCATAGTTCAAAGCATCAATTCTTCAGTGCTCAGCCTTCTTCACAGTCCAACTCTCACATCCATACATGACCACAGGAAAAACCATAGCCTTGACTAGATGGACCTTTGTTGGCAAAGTAATGCCTCTGCTTTTGAATATGCTATCTAGGTTGGTCATAACTTTCCTTCCAAGGAGTAAGCATCTTTTAATTTTATGGCTGCAGTCACCATCTGAAGTGATTTTGGAGCCCCCCAAAATAAAGTCTGACACTGTTTCCACTGTTTCCCAATCTATTTCCCATGAAGTGAACAAAAGCTATAATCTTCGTTTTCTAAATGTTGAGCTTTAAGCCAACTTTTTCACTCTCCTCTTTCACTTTCATCAAGAGGCTTTTTAGTTCCTCTTCACTTTCTGCCATAAGGGTGGTGTCATCTGCATATCTGAGGTTATTGATATTTCTCCCGGCAATCTTGATTCCAGCTCGTTTTCTTCCAGCCCAGCGTTTCTCACGATGTACTCTGCATATAAGTTAAATAAACAGAGTTACAGTATACAGCCTTGACGTACTCCTTTTCCTATTTGGAACCAGTCTGTTGTTCCACGTCCAGTTCTAACTGTTGCTTCCTGACCTACATATAGGTTTCTCAAGAGGCAGGTCAGGTGGTCTGGTATTCCCATCTCTTTCAGAATTTTCCACAGTTTATTGTGATCCACACAGTCAAAGGCTTTGGCATAGTCAATAAAGCAGAAGTAGATGTTTTTCTGGGACTCTCTTGCTTTTTCCATGATCCAGCAGATGTTGGCAATTTGATCTCTAGTTCCTCTGCCTTTTCTAAAACCAGCTTGAACATCTGGAAGTTCACGGTTCACGTATTGCTGAAGACTGGCTTGGAGAATTTAGAGCATTACTTTACTAGCATGTGAGATGAGTGCAATTGTGCGGTAGTCTGAGCATTCTTTGGCATTGCCTTTCTTTGGAAAACTGACCTTTTCCAGTCCTGTGGCCACTGCTGAGTTTTCCAAATTTGCTGACATATTGAGTGTAGCACTTTCACAGCATCATCTTTCAGGATTTGAAATAGCTCAACTGGAATTCCATCACCTTCACTAGCTTTGTTTGTAGTGATGCTTCCTGAGGCCCACTTGACTTCACATTCCAGGATGTCTGGCTCTAGGTGAGTGATCACACCTTTGTGATTATCCGGGTCGTGAAGATCTTTTTTGTACAGTTCTTCTGTGTATTCTTGCCACCTCTTCTTAATATCTTCTGCTTCTGTTAGGTCTATATGTTTTCTGTCCTTTATTGAGCCCATCTTTGCATGAAATGTTCCCTTGGTATCTCTAATTTTCTTGAGGAGATCTCTAGTCTTTCCCATTCTGTTGTTTTCCTCTATTTCTTTACATTGATTGCTGAGGAAGGCTTTCTTATCTCCTTTTGCTATTCTTTGGAACTCTGCATTCCGATGCTTATATCTCTCCTTTTCTCCTTTGCTATCCGCCTCTCTTCTTTTCACAGCTATTTGTAAGGCCTCCCCAGACAGCCATTTTGCTTTTTTGCATTTCTTTTCCATGGGGATGGTCTTGATCCCTGTCTCCTGTGCAATGTCACGAACCTCATTCCATAGTTCATCAGGCACTCTATCAGATCTAGTCCCTTAAATCTATTTCTCACTTCCACTGTATAATCATAAGGGATTTGATTTAGGTCAGACCTGAATGGTCTTGTGGTTTTCCCTACTTTCTTCAATTTAAGTCTGAATTTGGAAATAGGGAGCTCATGATCTGAGCCACAGTCAGCTCCCGGTCTTGTTTTTGCTGACTGTATAGAGCTTCTCCATCCTTGGCTGTAAAGAATATAATCAATCTGATTTCAGTGTTGACCATCTGGTGATGTCCATGTGTAGAGTCTTCTCTTGTTTTGTTGGAAGAGGGTGTTTGCTATGACCAGTGTGTTCTCTTGGCAAAACTCTATTAGCCTTTGCCCTGCTCCATTCCGCATTCCAAGGCTAAATTTGCCTGTTACTCCAGGTGTTTCTTGACTTCCTACTTTTGCATTCCAGTCCCCAATAATGAAAAGGACATCTTTTTTGGGTGTTAGTTCTAGAAGGTCTTGTAGGTCTTCATAGAACAGTTCAACTTCAGCTTCTGCTTGGGGACAAATAGGAAATAAATTACAAGCCATGGCCAATCATGTCATTTCATTGCTCCTTTCGTTGATTAAGAGGTCAAGTAGGCTGCTATTCAACTGAGCTCTGGGAAAACTAGGAGAAGCCGTTACTGACCCTGCACCTGCACTAAGGTAAGTATAAAGGTCTTTAAGGAACTTGGGTTGGAGATCCGATCTGTACGGTGGGCCATGAAGAATAAACGGCCATAAATCAAGGCAGAGGAGGTTTGTGAACCATTCAATTTTTTCACTAGATTTGGTAGCCAGTATTTGGAGTTATGTATCATGTCTTATTGGTGGTGAAAGAGGGAAGAAGGGCAAAGGAACAGTCTAAAGAGAGAGAAACTGATGGATTTCAAGGGCAGAAGACTCCAGGAGGCTAACAGAATGAACCCATATTAGACTGGAAATGCACTTAAAAACCCATGTGTCATTTGACTCTCTTACTTTTAGACACACAGATTTCATTTTAGGTGTCAACAAGAAATATCTGTATATCACTAAAAGAGAAGATGTAGCCCTTCTTCCTTCCCAAGGCTTTAAATCTAGCTGGTTGCCTGAACTAGATACACATCTATAGACTTAAAAGGGATCTACATCTACAAGGGATCTGGGACATACCTAACAATGAAGACTGGCTTTATTTATTTTATTTTATTATTTTACTTTATTTTACTTTATAATACTGTATTGATTTTGCCATATATCGACACAAATCCACCACGGGTATACATGAGTTCCCAAACATGAACCCTCCTCCCACCTCCCACCCCACACCATCCCTCTGGGTCATCCCCATGCACCAGCCCCAAGCATGCTGTATCCTGCATCAAATATAGACTGGCGATTCATTTCTTACATGATAGTATACATGTTTCGATGCCATTCTCCCAAATCATCCCACCCTCTTCTTCTCCCTCAGAGTCCAAAAGTCCGCTCTACACATCTGTGTCTCCTTTGCTGTCTCGCATACAGGGTCATCATTGCTATCTTTCTAAATTCCATATATATGTGTTAGTATACTGTATTGGTGTTTTTCTTTCTGGCTTACTTCACTCTGTATAATCGGCTCCAGTTTCATCCATCTCATTAGAACTGATTCAAATGTATTATTTTTAATGGCTGCGTAATACTCCATTGTGTATATGTACCACAGCTTTCTTATCCATTCATCTGCTGATGGACATCTAGGTTGTTTCCATGTCCTGGCTATTATAAACAGTGCTGCAATGAACATTGGGGTACATGTGTGAAGACTGGCTTTAGAAGAGGTAGCTGAAACGGAGAGACAAAGCACTCCAGCCAGCTCATAATAGGGATGTGGAATTAAGACATTTTCACTGCCTCTATTCGGGTTTCCCTCCCTGAGTAACAGAGATGATTGAAACGTTCCCCGAACCTGCCTCACAGAATCCTCAAGAGGATGAGTCATGCAGCACGGTAATGTGCTCAGAGACCTCTGCAAAATGCCTCCTGTGAGTTCTGGGTGTGATTTTGCCATTACCATTATTACCTTATCACCTTATCATTGCAAAAGCACATGCTGGGAGAACTGTGTTGGCCATTTTGACATAAATATCTGGCCAACGTCTTCTTCCTCTCTACTCTCTTTCCACACTGATAGTTATTAAACCAAAAACCTGGTCTACTCAATCTCCCTAATATATCAGGAGCATCTTGATCTTTAGTTCTCACCTCAGATCATGCTCCCTGCATCCTCGTCCTTTTGCTCTCCATTTTTCTAAATCCAGTCTCTTTTTTCAGGTTCTAACTAAGGTTTTCTCTCCTCTGTAAACTGACTCTTTTTTTCTTATTCACTACCATATTAGGCAGGCTTCTTCAGAGAAATAGAACCAACTGGAGATATACAGAAAATTGAAAAGAGATTTAGTACAAGTGATTGGCTTATGTGGTTATAGATGCGGAGAAGTCCCACAATCTATCATCTACCAGTTGGAGGCTCAGAAAAGCCAGTAGTGGAGTCACAGCCAAAGGCCTGTGAACCGAGGGAGCTAATGGTGTAATTCCAAGTCCAAAGGCCCACAAACCAGCAGTACTGAAGTCTGAAGGCAGGAGAAAACAGATATCCTCGCTCAAGGAGAAATCAAATTCACCCTTTCTCTACCTTTTTGTTCTATTCAAACCCCCAAACAATGGGATGATGCCCACTTGCATTTGTGAGGGTGAACTCCTTTACTCACCCTTACCAAGTCAAATGCTAATCTCTTTCAGAAACACCCTCACAGACCCATCCAGAGAGACAATGTTTTTCTAGCTATCTCGGCATCACTAAGCCCAGTCAAATGGCTTTCTAAAGTTAGCCATCAAAAGCACAGATAGTCAACAAATATTTACAGCGTGCCTGCATCTAATTAGGCATTACTCTAGAGGCTGCGACTATAGCCCTGAATAAGGACACAGTTCTTTTCCTCAGGAAGTTTATGGTTGGTTTTACTCACTTTCAGAATTTCTTAATGGTGTTCCAGTAAGGAATATTATATTTTATTTTACTTTAAAGTCCATTGTACACATATATTTGTGTGTACACATATATTTTTGTGTACACATAATATACAGATGTAAGAGTGTCACATATAATATTTATTATGTATTCTACCTTCTGCTTTCCTCTATTTTGTTTCAAATGATGCTGGTTGTGACCCACTGTTAGGATTTTACAGCTCCATAATGAGTCTTGATTTACAGTTTAAAAAAACACTGGTTCCACTGAGATAGAGAAAGGGGAACAGTTGTGTAAACAGATGACAACAATATTGTATTAAAAGCATATACTTCTTTTTATTGTTCACCATTGTATCTGTAAATCAAATCCTTTATGATTATACAGTGGAAGTGAGAAATAGATTTAAGGAACTAAATCTGATAGAGTGCCTGATGAACTATGGATGAAGGTTTGTGACACTGTACAGGAGACAGGAATCAAGACCATCCCCAAGAAAAAGACATGCAAAAAAGCAAAACGGCTCTCTGAGGAGGCTTACAAATAGCTGTGAAAAGAAGGGATGCGAAAAGCAAAGGAGTAAAGGAAAGATATACCTATTTGAATGCAGACTTCCAAAGAATTCCAAGGAGATATAAGAAAGCCTTCCTCAGTGATCAATGCAAAGAAATAGAGGAAAAGAACAGAATGGGAAAGACTAGAGACCTCTTCAAGAAAATTAGAGATACCAAGGGAACATTTCATGCAAAGATGGGCTCAATAAAGGACAGAAAACATATGGACCTAACAGAAGCAGAAGATATTAAGAAGAGGTGGCAAGAATACACAGAAGAACTGTACAAAAAAGATCTTCACGACCCGGATAATCACAAAGGTGTGATCACTCATCTAGAGCCAGACTCCTGGAATGTGAAGTCAAGTGGGCCTCAGGAAGCATCACTACAAACAAAGCTAGTGAAGGTGATGGAATTCCAGTTGAGCTATTTCAAATCCTGAAAGATGATGCTATGAAAGTGCTGCATTCAATATGTCAGCAAATTTGGAAAACTCAGCAGTGGCCACAGGACTGGAAAAGGTCAGTTTTCCCAAGAAAGGCAATGCCAAAGAATGCTCAGACTACCGCACAATTGCACTCATCTCACATGCTAGTAAAGCAATACTCTAAATTCTCCAAGCCAGGCTTCAGCAATACGTGAACCGTGAACTTCCAGATGTTCAAGCTGGTTTTAGAAAAGGCAGAGGAACTAGAGATCAAATTGCCAACATCTGCTGGATCATGGAAAAAGCAAGAGAGTCCCAGAAAAACATCTACTTCTGCTTTATTGACTATGCCAAAGCCTTTGACTGTGTGGATCACAATAAACTGTGGAAAATTCTGAAAGAGATGGGAATACCAGACCACCTGACCTGCCTCTTGAGAAACCTATATGTAGGTCAGGAAGCAACAGTTAGAACTGGACATGGAACAACAGACTGGTTCCAAATAGGAAAAAGAGTATATCAAGGCTGCATATTGTCACTCTGTTTATTTAACTTATATGCAGAGTACATCATGAGAAACCCTGGGCTGGAAGAAACACAAGCTAGAATCAAGATTGCCGGGAGAAATATCAATAACCTCAGACACGCAGATGATATCACCCTTACGGCAGAAAGTGAAGAAGAACTAAAGAGCCTCTTGATGAGAGTGAAAAAGTTGGCTTAAAGCTCAACCTTCAGACAACTAAGATCATGGCATTTGTTCCCATCACTTCATGGCAAATAGATGGGGAAACAGTGGAAACAGTGGCTGACTTTATTGTTTTGGGGCTCCAAAATCACTGCAGATGGTAAATGCAGCCATGAAATGAAAGGATGTTTATTCTTTGGAAGGAAAGTTATGACCAACCTAGACAGTATTTTAAAAAGCAGAGACATTATTTTGCCAACAAAGGCCCGTCTAGTCAAGGCTATGGTTTTTCCAGTGGTCATGTATGGATGTGAGAGTTAGACTATAAAGAAAGCTGAGCACCGAAGAATTGATGCTTTTGAATTGTGGTGTTGGAGAAGACTCTTGAGAGTCCCTTGGACCACAAGGAGATCCAACCAGCCCATCCTAAAGGAAATCAATCCTGGGTGTTCACTGGAAGGACTGATGTTGAAGCTGGAACTCCAATACTTTGGCCACGTGATGTGAAGAGCTAACTCATTTGAAAAGACAGTGATACTGGGAAAGATTGAGGGAAGGAGGAGAAGGGGAAAACAGAGGATAAGATGGTTGGATGGCATCACCGACTTGATGGACATGGGTTTGGGTCAACTCCAGGAGTTGGTGATGGACAGGGAGGCCTGGCGTACTGCAGTTCATGGGGTTGCAGAGTCAGACACGACTGAGCAACTGAACTGAACTGAACTGAAAAGATGATTCTATGAAAGTGCTGCACTCAATAGGCCAGCAAATTTGGAAAACTCAGTAGTGGCCACAGGACTGGAAAAGGGCAGTTTTCATTCCAATCGCAAAGAAAGGCAAAGGCAAAGAATGTTCAAACTACCATACAACTATACTCATCTCACACGCTAGCAAAGTAATGGTCAAAATTCTCTAAGCAAGGCTTCGACAGTACGTGAACCATGAACTTCCAGATGTTCAAGCTGGTTTTTAAAAGGCAGAGGAACCAGAGATCAAATTGCCAACATCTGCTGGATCACAGGAAAAAGCAAGGGAGTTCCAGAAAAACATCTATTTCTGTTTTATTGACTACAGTAAAGACTTTAACTGTTGGATCACAACAAACTGGAAAATCCTGAAAAAGATAGGAATGCCAGACCACCTGACCTACCTCCTGAGAAATCTGTGTGCTGGTCAAGAAGCAACAGTTAGAACTGGGTGTGGACCAATGGACTGGTTCCAAATTGGGGAAGGAGTACATCAAGGCTTTATATTGTCACACTGTTTATTTAACTTATATGCAGAGTACAACATGTGAAATGCCAGGCTGGATGAAGTGCAAGTTGGAATCGAGATTGCCTGGAGAAATATCAATAACCTCAGCTATGCAGATGACACTACCTTTATGGCAGAAAGCGAAGAAGAACTAAAGAGCTTTTTGATGAAAGTGAAAGAGGAGAGTGAAAAAGTTGGCTTAAAATTCAACATTCAGAAAACTAAGATCATAGCATCCAGTTCCATCACTTCATGGCAAATAGATGAGGTAACAATGGAAACAGTGACAGACTTTATTTTTTGGGCTCGAAAATCACTGCAGATGGTGACTGCAGCCATGAAATTAAAAGATGCTTGCTCCTTGCAAGAAAAGCTATGAGAAACCTAGATAGCATATTAAAAAGCAGGGACATTACTTTACCAACAAAGGTCTGTCTAGTCAAAGCTGTGGATTTTCCAGTAGTGATGTATAGGTATGAGAGTTGGACTATAAAGAAGCTGAGCACCAAAGAATTGATGTTTTCGAACTGTGCTGGAGAAGACTCTTGAAAGTCCCTTGGACTGAAAGGAGATCCAACCAGTCAATCCTAAAGGAAATCAGTCCTGAATATTCATTGGAAGGACTGATGCTGAAGCCAAAACTCGAATACTTTGGCCACCTGATGCAAAGAACAGAGTCATTGGAAAAGATCCTGATGCTGGGAAAGATTGAAGGTGGGAGGAGAAGGGGATGACAGAGGATGAGACAGTTGAATGGCATCACTGATATGATGGAAATGAGTTTGAGTAGGCTCCAGGAGTTGGTGATGGACAGGGAAGCCTGGCAGGCTGCCGTCCATGGGGTTGCAAAGAGTTGGACATGACAGAGCGACTGAACTAAACTGAACTGAACTGATTTTATCTGTGGGAATCATTTTAGCTATTCAACGAAAGGCTTCCAAAGAACAAGGGACTGTGACCTCTATCTCTGTATGGTCCCACCATCCCTCAATCTTGGTGTAGTACCTTCCCCAAAGAATGCAATAGAAATATTAGTGTTGATGATTGTGTGAGTTCAGGTCCTTAGCAGATCCAAGAGAGGATTAGAGATGTACAGAGTTGTATTAGAGATGTACAGAGTTGGTGCCTGTGAAGGATAAAGGGGGAATGAACAGACGCTGGGGAGAGCTTTCAGACCATAATGCAGGTCTGACAACAGTGAAGGGAAGGAAGAAGGAAGGAGAAATGGGTGGGAAGAGTCACGGACTGCAGCCCAGTTCCGAGAAAGGCTTGGCCAAGCTGACGGGATGTCCTTGAGCCAAAGTCACCTATTGGAAGAGTCCCAAGTCTTAGAGGAACAGGCCCGCCTCACGGCGGCCTGTGTGCTCTGTCAGTGGCTGGGAGCAGCTTGTAGGCAGTGTGGACTCAGCAGGACTGTGGTGGAGGATCCACAGGAGCATCTGGGTTTGTCAGTAACAGTGGTTTTGGTATCACAAGCTAGGTTTTCCTTTCCAACTGGAAGCAAGTGGTAAAGAATTCAGGTAAGCAGGTCACTTTTCAGCTGCACCTTATTGTAGGTTCTTTCCCCACAGCCCCTTTGATGTTAGAGAGGAGACCCTCACTCCAGCTGGCCCTCCCAGCATCTAGCTATACTGCTCTGGACTAAACTTTAAGGAATTTCTCTTGATCCTGTTGTTCCAGGTTAGTGTTCCTTAGGGGTGGGGTGCTCAAGGAAACAGGTAGCACAAGGCACTTGAGAAAAGCTGCTGGCCCCAGTGAGTCCTACACAAAGAGGCTGGATCCCCAAATCCAGAGACTTGAATGAATTCCTCCCTGGCTAGGGACTCAGTTCTATTCCTCCACCTCTCTGTCCTTTGCATCCACTTCAACCCACAGGGCAGATTTTGGGGACCTAGGAGAGGTCTCTCCTTACTTTTAAATTCAGATACAGCAATTTGTGAAGTGAAGCTTTCTTACATCATCAACAGATCGTGAATTTGTTGGGAAGCTGAGATCAACTCTGTTCTTTCTAGTTTTTTGTCCCCCTTTTCAGGACAAAGTGGCCCAGGCTGGGGCACTCTCTGGACATCATCTGATGACCACTCAGGCAGAGAAGGTGGCATCTCCCCAGACCAGCAGCAACAGGACCTCTTAGAGATCTGAACATAAATGTGATGTAACTTATTTTTAGCTTTCAGAGCGAACTGACTATATCTCATTCTGTGACTCCATGTCTAGGTAAAAGTGTACCCACTGACTTTTGTGACTGGACAGCTCATAGTTGTTCCAGTTTTAGGCCTATTTCTCAAGATATCACTATTCATGAGTAACTATTAAAATAAATGGTAATTGGATTAAATAGTGACTATGCTTTTCCCCTGGAGGAGGGCATGGCAATCCCTCCAGTATTCTTGCCTGGAGAATATCATGGACAGAGGAGCCTGGTGGGCTACAGTCCATGGGGTTGCACAGAGTTGGACACGACTGAAGCAACAGCATACATGCATACATGCTCAGTATTTGTTCAGCATTCTTCTTAGTAGGAATTCAAGCCCTGTACAAGCATAATCTCAGTAACCCTCACAACAGTCCTTTAAAAGCATTGGCAATAAGTTCATTTTTCCAGTCTGGGGAAAGGAGCATTGCAAATATATAGTCAACATGGACCTACTTTAGCAAGAGTGGTGTACTAAACACTCCATAATAACTTACATGTGAAAAAAAAAAAAGCACAGCTGAATAGCTATAATATGGGTATAAGTGGACAAGAGTCTTTACACTACCAACAAACACAATTTTGTAAGTCAACCTATTCCAATAAAAATAAACAAGATTAATTTTTCTTAAATAACTTAAAAAAACATAAGAAGTAATGACACAAGCTTTTGGTGGCTTCCTCTGGTACATTCCAGAGGACTGTGTCTCAGTCACTTAGTCAAATAATGCTGGGACATCTTTAGTGACAGTGTAGCACCTGGAATATTGGGAGGTGAGGATAAAGTCTCTGAATGTATCATCCAGGCACAGCTAGGTTGGCAACTGCTAGGCTTTGCCTCTGGTCATTTAGAAGGTCATCAAACTGAAATCTTTCTCTCCCCTCTGTGTTATGTGCACCTAGTAATTCTCAACAGTATTCTTGCCTGGGAAATCCCATAACAGAGGAGCCTCGTAGGCTACAGTCCACGGGTTGCCAAGAGTCAGACATGACTGAGTGAGCACACACACACAGTGCTTCTCTTCCAACATTTGCCAGATGTGTTGTTTCAGCAACAATCTAATATTTTATTAGTAATTATTAATACCTTGTATGCTCATCATGTTTTACAGTCCATTGCATTTACTATTGTATTTGACCCTTCCAACACCTTGACAAGCTACCTAACTTTCATGAGCCTTGTTTCCTTCCTTTGTAAGCAGTTATACCAGCCTTTCTTAAAAGAATTGGCAAATATACTCATTCTGTCAGTCTGGGGAAAGACGACTCATCTAAATTGAGACTTGCTAAATCAGTCATCAAATAATGTTCTTAAGGTCGTCATAGGGAACAACTGCACTAAGGAAGGTGGAAACTTACTTGTGAAATGCAAAAGCATGTACGGGTATAGAACAGCAAAGACTAAGATTTCAAATTTTGGAGGCTAAATGCCAGAAATAGAGACTTGTAGCAACACATGAGAGGGAGAAGATTCACATGTTGTAACTGAATATTTGGTAGGATATCTTATCTGTCTGGACAGTCAGGCTTTTAGGGTAGTGCTCAGGGGGAAAATGTCAGGCCTCATAGGTGTGAGAGTCAATGGCATGTGGGCAATAACTGAAGACAGGAGTAAGGATCACATCACCAGGGAGAGGGAGAAGCATAAGAAGGCAAGGAGAACCTTTGGGAAGGCTGTGTTAAGGGATGGAGTACGGGGAGAGATGAGGGCTGACAAGGCACTGGATTGGATTCTCCAAAGGGAGGAAGAGGTTCTAAATCAGATACTAGAAGGCAAGTGAAAGGAAAAGAGACTTTGTGGAGTCATAGGTCAAGAATGCCATCAGCATCTTTAAGGGGGGTGGTTTCAGTATTATAGTGGCTTCAGGAACGAAGTACATGAGGAACTGAAGGCAATTAGTGGAGAATCTGCAACATAAGCCATCCTTTAGAGAAATTTAGTGGTGAAAGGCAATAGAGGGATTGGATGGTAGCTTTAAGAAGAAATAAGACCAAAGAAATAAAAGCAATAATAGCTAATGCTTAGCCATTATTTAATTAACAAATACTTACATGGCATTTATAAGGTGTCAGACATTGTTTCTAAGTGGTTTACAAACAATTAATTTGCTTCCTTCTCACCTTCACATGATGAGACAGTTGTTATTATGATTATCCCCATTCTTACGGATGAAGAGACTGAGGAATCAAGTGGTTAAGTAAATTGCCCAAACCCACAGTTAGCAACAGTAGAAGCGGTATTTAAACTACGGGAAATTTGGTTCAAGAATCCATTTTCTAACTCACTTTTCCTTCTGAAACGATTTGGTAGTAATTTGAGGAAGAAGTACGAGGATTTTTTCTTATTTTTAATTGGGAAGACTTCAGCTTGCTGGGATGCTTAGAAGAAGGAGTCAGTACTTTAAGAGAATGAACAAGAATTTTTGGATGATGAACAGAACAAGATTGCCAGAGTCATGAGCAGCCACGGTGGGAAAGTGTAGATGAAGCAGTTAGTCTTGGCCACAGTCAGCACTAATTCTCCTTAGATAAGGAGATGATGAAGATACAGATTATGCTTTGAGGAGAGATGAGGATGAAGTGGCCGAGTGGTTAAGGCAATGGACTGCTAAGCCGTTGTTCTCTGAATGCGTGGTTCAATCCTGCCTTTGCCCGATGTGTGCTTTGGGCTTCCCTGGTGGCTCAGATGGTAAAGAATCTGCCTGCAATGCAGGAGACCTCTGTTCAATCCCTGGGGTAGGAAGCTCCTCTGGAGAAGGGAATGGCTACCCACTCCAGTATTCTTGCCTGGAGAATTCCATGGACAGAAGAGCCTGGCGGGCTACAGTCCATGAGACTGCAAAGAGGTGGACATGACTGAGGAACGCTTAGAGGAGAGGGAAAACTGAGCAAATTCTCATCAAATGGAGATTCAACTGAGAGAGCTTGAGGGAGCGGTTAGGGATTGAGTAGAAAAAGCTGCCGGAGAAGGCAATGGCAACCCACTCCAGTACTCTTGCCTGGAGAATCCCATGGATGGAGGAGCCTGGTAGGCTGTGGTCCATGGGGTCGCAAAGAGTCGGACATGACTGAGCGACTTCACTTTCACTTTTCACTTTCATGCATTGGAGAAGGAAATGGCAACCCACTCCAGTGTTCTTGCCTGGAGAATCCCAGGGATGGTGGAGCCTGGTGGGCTGCCGTCTATGGGGTGGCACAGAGTCGGACACGACTGAAGCGACTTAGCAGCAGCAGCAGCAGCAGAAAAAGCTGCTTCCTGGGAGTGAGGAGTCCTCTCCAAGCAAAGTGCACTGGAGCCACTTAGTATGCTGACTAAAGGCATCTTCTGTTCAAGGCTGTATGCTGAGAGCTCAGCAGTCTTCTTTAATAGCTTAGCATGAGTTGAGAATGCTACTGACAAGACACCGACAGGACAACAGGAGACAAGATAAGATTCAGGAGCGCTTGGCATAATGTTTTCACAGAGCTCAGAGAGAGGGCACATCTGCACACTTCTGAGGAGCTGCACTAAGGCTGGGCTTGAGTTAGACCTTGGAAGTAAGGAGGATTAGTAACAGAGAGAAAGTGGCCCAGTATTTGGTGGTGGAGGAAGGGATAGGAACAGAAAGCTCAAAAGAAGAGAGGTGGGCATTAGAAGGAGCTCTTGGTAAAAGTGAAGGTCCTGGGGTGAGGGGCGCAGACATTCAGACCAAAAGACATCCCCATCCAATGACTTACTCCTGATTTGGGTTCCCTTGGGTCCTCAGGTTTCTATCAGTCCCCTACTCCTGTTACGCTTTTTTTCCCATAGCAATCGTCACCTCCTAATATACCATATTAAGAATGTAATATTATTGAGGGTCCCTTGGACAGCAAGGAGATCAAACCAGTCAATCCTAAAGGAAATCAACCCTGAATATTCACTGGAGGGACTGATGCTGAAACTGAAGCGCCAATACTTTGGCCACCTGACGTGAAGAGCTGACTCATTGGAAAAGGCCCTGATGCTGAGAAAAACTGAGGGCAGGAGGAGAAGGGGGTGACAGAGGATGGGATGGTTGGATGGCATCACTGACTGAATGGACAAGGGTTTGAGCAAACTCAGGGAGACAATGATGGACAGAGAAGCCTGGCATGCTGCAGTCCCTGGGGTCACAAAGAGTCAAACATGAATTAGTGACTGAAACAACAAATACTTACTAGAATGTAACCCACTCCAGTGCTCTTGCCTGGAAAATCCCATGGATGGGGGAGCCTGGTGGGCTACAGTCCATGGAGTCGTAGAGTAGGACATGACTGAGCAACTTAACATACATAGGCTCTGTGAGGAGGCTTTCCTGGTAGCTCAGCTGGTAAAGAATCCGCCGGCAATGCAGGAAACCCGGGTTTGATTCCTGGGTCAGGAAGATCCCCTGGCAAAGTGATAGGTTACCCACTCCAGTATCCTTGGACTTCCCTGGTGGCTCAGACAGTAGAGAATTCTCCTGCAATGTGGGAGACCTGGGTTCGATTCCTGGGTTGGGAAGATCCCCTGGAGGAGGGCATGGCAACCCACTAGAACAGTCTTGCCTAGAGAATTCCATGGACAGAGGAGCCTGGCCAGCTACAGTCCATGGGGTCGCAAAGAGTCGGACACGACTGAGTGACTAAGCACAGCACAGCACAGGCTCTGTGAGAGCAGATCTGGCTCATGTGTCTGTCTCCAGGGCTTTGGTCAAGCCTGGCGTGTAGAAGGTGCCCCCTAAAGACTTGCTCCATGAATGAGTCCACCAGCAGTTCCAGGGCTAACGTGGGATGCTTCCCTTGGAGGCTCAGGAGTCCCTGGGCTCCAGCCGGACTGCGGAGGAAAGCCTTCCCAGCTTGCTTCTTGAATGGATGATCTTTAACGCCAGGCAAAAAGCAAACTCTTAAAAATGAAAGGCAGAAACTGGGCACCAGGGATGACATCTTCCCTGAGCAGGTGGGAGAAGGTGTTTAAGGACTGATGGGTTTTAAGCTAAGGGATCCAGAGTGGTTTAGGGAGGAGGATGGGGCCCTGTTGAGACTTGCAAACTTCCGGAGGCCCAGTGGCTCTCCCAGCCCTCAGGCTTTATTCATCTGTTCCCTCAGCAATCACTGGGGCCTGAGCCAGCCTGGTGAAAGGAACAGTTTATTCCAGAGTCCTCTTCTGGGTAAGGAGCATTTCCTCAGATCCTGGTCCAGGTAACAAGGGCTCCTTGTACCTTTGCCAGGTGTTTTAGACTGTCTAATAGAAAAACATGTTTTTCCCCGCCATATATATTTAAGCTTAAAATTGCCTTCAAACAAGGAAACAAAACCCACACTGTGCAGAGGCCAGGAGTTACCAGTCTGAGCCTCATTTCCGAGTGGTGGAGTGGATCCATGGCAGGCACTCCTGTGTTCAGAAAGCACGCCAGGTCCTGCACCACCTCCAGCTACCGATTCCCTCGAGCGTAAGCAGAGCGTACACATGCGTCAGCCCCTCTGGGAAGGGGTGACCCAGACAGCCTGTTCTGTGGAATGAGTACGAGTGTCCCCCATATTCCTGCATCTGAAGAGTGGAACTCTGTCCGCCTATGAACCACCTTGTGTTCTTTAAGAAGAGGCAATTTTGGCCTTCGCTCATGGCTCAGTGTAAGTCTGCCTGACAACGCAGGAGCCTTGGGTTTGACCTCTGACACCGAACACTCCACATGCCCCGGAGCAACTAACTCCACAAGCCCAGGTACCACAACTAGTAAGTCTGGGCTCTAAAACCCGGGAACGGCAACTACTGAGCCACAGTCCGCAACTACTGAAGCCCCCGTGCCCTGGAGCCCATGCTCCACATCAAGGGAAGCCGCTGCCGTGAGCAGCCTGCTTATGACAGTTCAAGAGCAGCCCTCACCTGTAACAACTAGAGAAAAGCCCGCATGGCAATGAAGACCCAGCACAGCCAAAAATGAATCAATACAATTTTTTTTTAAAGAGACAATTTTCTTTTAGTCAGTGGCACTGTTGCTTTGAAACTCAATTGGCCACTTGTCAGGAGAGGTCACTTGTCAGACAGGGTGAGCTGGCCGTTTCCTGGGAACCTTGGCCTGGGTCTGCAGTCTTCTGGGGAGAGGCCTGTTGGCTCTGAATTCCCATCGGCGGGAGAAAACCCGAAGGCAGCCCTCCTTCCCAGTTCGCCCGGGAAGAAAAACTCACAGTGAGAAACCTCCAGTCGACTGCTAGAAAGGGTGGGCTGGTGGCAGCACACGTGGTTACACCCGTCAGCCTGGCCTCCTCACCTGACATAGCTGCCCCACCTTGGGCCAGGACGTCCCACATGGAGCCCTATCCCCTCCTATCGGGCAGAGAGGCAGGCAGGGCCTGGGCACAACTCCCTGGGCCAGGGAAGCTCTGTTGCGTGCCCTCCTGAGCTCTGATCTCATTCTGGGGAGGTGCAGCCCAGCGCTGGTGGCTGGACTTTGCCACCTGTCTCAGGATGCTTGCTGGCCAAGGCCTGCGTGTGTCATTGTCACCTGACTCTAATGAATGGCAGTGGGTGTCAAACTCCAGGCCAGGGGACTGATGTGGCAGCTTGGCTGAGGCACCACTGGGGAGGGAATCTAGCTCCAGAATCAGCTGAGAGCCTTGTGTTTCTGTTCTGTTCTCCTCCCCACCCTCCCCTGGTGTGGGCACTAACTTGCCTGGAGAAGAGCAATCACACCGTGGGACCTGCTACATTCCTGCTATAATACCTGGGTTCTAAGCCGAGCTCCAGCACGGGGCAGCTGCGTGTCCCTAGGTAAATTGCTTAACTTCTCTGTGCTTCACTATTTTAAATCCATCTGTAAGAAGAGGATGAAGAAATGATCTCTACTTCCACACTTATGAGAATTAAAAGGCTTAACAGATGCAAAATGAATATTGCCTGCCATAGGACAGTGCTCAAAAAGGACAGTATAAAGTCACTGCAATGATGCTTATTATAATCCTCACAAAGTTGCTGCGACAAACTGAGCCAGGTTGAAGGCACTCAAGAATATTAAGTTGTTAAAGAACGTGATTTAGCCCATTCTGCATGCCCACCCCCATGGGTCAGCCCTTCTCCTGCCCTGATCCTTGGGGGAAACTGTGCTACTTCTGTAACCACCTATATGAAATCCTACCTAAATTTCAAAGCAGTAACCTTGGTTATACCTCTGCCCACCTCCACACCTGATAGATATACTCCCCAAGAGGCGGAATTCATTTGGTCAGTTTTTAGCTTTTCTTGCCCTTAAACTCTTTCAGTCAATTTTGGGGGGGAAATCAATAATCACCACTGAAAGCTGGGGATCCAGTCTGTTTTCTCCAGTGTGACCTAGTGTTCCTGAAAACTGAAGTCTCTATGTGTTGTGACCATGAAGCCAATTGAATGCATGTGTTTAGAGGCCTGTTTCTTCGGAGGATTGTTTAACTACTGGAGGGAATACCAGAGGAGGTGAGAAAGTGCCACTGCCATTTGCTCTCTGACAAAATGCCGAGGGCGGCGGAGGCTTCCATGAGCCCTGGGTGGCCAGCCCGCAGCTAAGCCTTTTCTAGACCTCCTCCTGGAAAAGGATGGTTCATCACAGTGTGGTTGAGAGCTGAGTCTATCCAAGGAGCCTAGGTACATGGGAGGTATGAGATAACTAAGAGTTGGAGTCCCCACCAGGAGGGCTCCTGAAAGCAGAGCACGCTGGGCACCCCCCAGAGCTTCAGATTTAGTAGCTGGGATGGGGTCTGAAAACAGGCATCTCCAACAAGTCCCTAGGAAATTCTGAGAATGCTGCTTGGGGAGCAGTCTGAGAGCCACTGATTCACCCAACCAAAGGGGTCTTCCAGCTTCTCTCTAGCAACCCAAAGTCACCAGTCCCTTGTCATCCGTAATTCTTCTTTGGAGCTGAGCCCCTGGGTGCATACTGCTGCCCTTAGGAGGTCGGCTCAGGGGTCAGACAGCCTGGGTTTGAATCTTGGCCTCATTTAATCAGCTGTGGCCAAATTACCTAGCCTCTGTGCCCTAGATTCCTCACAATAATACACACTCACATTTTCTTTTTTCGTGTTTAATATTTTTATTATTTATTTTACTTGCCTGCACCAAGCCTTAGTTGCAGCATATGGGATCTAGCTCTCTGACCAGAGATTGGACCTGGACCCCTTGCTTTGGGAGCGTGGAGTCTTAGCCACTGGACCACCAAAGAGGTCCCAGTCTTCACATTTTCTGAGAGCTTACTGTATGCCAGGTGCAGTTCTAATGTATTTATTATTATCTCTGAAGACTATGAGGTGGGTGCCACTATATCCCTAAAGAGGACAGTGAGGCACAGAGAGAGATGATAACAGCAAACACCTTGTAAGAGTATTTTTTAGATTGAGTAAGATAATCCATGTTAAAGTTGCATTTGAATATCTAAGAATGTTAACTTCTTTTACTGTGGACACCAAGATCTGAAGGTCCTTTCCTTTTTCTTGAGATTTTTAAGGCTCTTCCTCAGAGGATGAGCCATCTTGCTTCCTTTTGGGTTCTAAGGAAAAGATAGACAAATCATATTCCACATCTTCTCCTGGGCTTCTGTCCTCCCACAGATATGTGACTCCCCTCTTGTAGACCTGCTGTCTCCAGAGAGCTGTCATAGTTCTGAGGGCCCAGGGCACACGGGGTGTGGAGGGGGGCCTGGGGTGGTGGTGGGGGCTCCGGAGGATGTCTGCAGAAAGCTGTATGGTATGCATGCCTGGTTAAGCAGGGAGTCCTGTATGAGACCTGACAGGGGAAGCTCTGAGAATGCAGACTGTTTGCAAGCTCACCAGACCAAAAGAGGAGAGAAAGAGGGAGGAGAAAGAGCACCCCAAGCCCCTGAGCTGCGCCAGCACATTCCAGCACGATAGACACTTGCTAGTGGGCCTTTGTTTTTCTACCAGAGCTGGAGGAGGGGGCATAGACACCGGACTTTCGCTTTTCCTGACCTTCACACATTTTAAGCCATCTTTTCACAGATCAGGACAGAGAGCTTTCGCTAACCCTAGGCTGAGGATAAATATAAATTGGCATCAACCACCATCATTAACCCGAATGAAAAGCTAATGAGAAGAGTTGAATCGCTGGAAAAGAGCCTGATGTTGTGAAAGACTGAGGCCAGAACGAGAACGGGGCAACACATGATGAGATGGTTGGATGGCAACACCAACTCAGTGATCATGAGTTTGAGCAAACTCTGGGAGACGGTGAAGGACGGTGATGGTGACAGTGAAGCCTGGCATGCTGCAGTCCTTGGGGGCCATGAAGAGTCAGACATGACTTACAGACTGAACAACAAATTCTGAGATACACAGATTCATCACTTGGTTCTAATCCAGTTCTCTCTCACCTCCCAGTGGCTCCCCTGGCCACTGAACCTCCTCTCTGTCCTGACACCTGGCCCTGTCTTTGGATCAGCAAATGCCTATTCAACCAGTGGGATGTCACCTCCCCTCGACGGTTCCTTGACTCCCTGTCCCAGCCTCATCCCTCACCAAGGCTGGATTAGGTGCCCACCCTCGGTGTCTTCTCAGCTCCAGTTCTTAGCTCGATTTTGCACCGTGGCTCGCTGACTTTTCTGCCTCCCGCCTCACCATGAAGGCACAAGAATCTCATTCATCCTTGGTCTCCCAGAGCCAAGCAGAACGCCAGGCTGGTAGGAGGTAATCACTGAATATTGACAGAGTGTGCTTCATGCATGCCCACCCTCTCCATGCTGGGCTCAGTGTCGGAAGGCCTGCTTCCTAAACACAAAGAGAGCATAAAGGCAGGAAATACACACTGAGTCATTTGGCTTGGGTAGTAGTAAACCCTGGGGTGCAAACATGTTTGACGTGCTCCAGCTCAAATCGGGGGTAAATTGATTGAGTTGGGCAAACAAGAGCTGCCTGCTGGCGTGTGAACTGGTCCAGAGTAGACATGTGAGAGGTGTGCCTGAGCTGAGAAAACAACACACACTTAAACAGAAGGACTCGCTGTGCATCTGATAACTTTCTAGATATCTTGTTCCTTCTGTGGTTACAACTCTGATAAGATAAGCAGGGGCCCAGAAGACCAACTCTCTGGAGAGGCTTTACCATGCTGATGGGGGCCAGGAGTGCCACAGACGGGCTGAACAAGGCATTGTCAACCTGCCATCCTGGGGGGGGGGGGCATGCTATTCTGGCCTGAATGTGAACCTTAAAGATATCCCTCCAGCAGACAAACCTCTCTGTGACTGCTTCTCAAACCTCATAATTACAGTCTTTCTTTTTTCCTCCAGTCAGTTGGTCCCCAATACATACCTGTTGCCATAAGGGAAACCAAGTTGGAAAGGTGTTTGGGGGTGGGTCCCTCTCGGGCAACTGGACAGACACCTCTAAGGCTATTTCCTAATAGGTCAGTAGGGTTGTTCTTCTGTAGGTGAGGGGGAATGAGGACACTGTTCAGTTCTGGGAAGGCACATGGTCTGTGTGTGTGGCCTTGGGGCACCAGCTAGAGGGGGACACCATGGGCTGAGCGCTGCCCCTGGCGACTGTTCCCTGGTCAGGTCTAATTGGTCTTCTATTCTTACTTCACTACATGCAGCCTTCTTGGAGGTCAGGGTATGTATCCTGGTGCTTCCTTCATATTTTAGCACAGATCTAGGGACTCAGGGTGGAGGAGGATGAGAGACAAAACTTGTTGACATGATAATAAAAAGAAAGGCATTGGATACAAAGCTCTAAGCCTATCCACTGTCTTTCCAGTCTGAGAACATGCCCTTAAAATCAGACCCCTGATTTTATTAACTTTATAAACGTCTGGATGAAAGTCTGTGCAAGTCTCCTGTGATAGCGAAAAGTGTATTCTCCTGCCCCTAAATGCTTTACAATCTATTATAGAAACTCATAAAACTTCTCCGAGGCCGCTAGGAAGTGTCCATTGTCGCGGAGAGCCTCTCCTTCTGTCCCTGCAGGCTGTAATGTTAAGTCCAGAGTTGCCTCTTTATTTTGGAGGAAAATTTGGCTCAACCCATCCTCACCCTTCAGTGAGCAGTGGAGGCAAGATTCAACAAGACCGCACATCTCTGGACCAGTTTCCTTTTCTCTCCCCCCACCCAATAAATAGTAAAATTAGCTTTTCTTTTCCTCCAGTCCTCCTAGATGAGAGGCCTGATGTAGCAACATGGGTGACCTTTCTGTCCTTCAAGAAGGAATGACTAAAACAAGGTAGAATGATGGTTTGATCTTTTTTTTTTTATGCTAAAGAGGTGTGGGCTGGTTCTCTACCACTTACTGTGAGGAATGGGGAGACAAGTAGAAGCCACACAAAAACTGATTTCAACTCAGCAAGAGAAACAGCTGTCTACCCATTCCAGCCACCTGAAATGAAAACAATCTGCTTTGTGGGGTAATAGGATTCCTCATGCTGAAGGCATTTTCAAAATATCTAGTTAACTTTTTTTGAATAGGCAATCCATGCAACAGGATAAAATTTAAAAGAAACAAAAATATGAGATGTTTGTCCCCTCCACACTCCTGTTTCTCAGATATTCCTTTTTATTCTGAAGAGGTAAACTCCATCATCTGGTGTTTAATCAAAGGTCAGACCTCTCGGTGAGGAACACTGTATAAATGAGCCATGGTTCCTGGCACTGGGCAAGATGACCTCTGATGACCTTCCATCTCTTGGATTTTGCAGCTCATAATTCTTAAGCTTCTTCAGAAAATTGAATTGGATTTTGTAAAATACAAATTCACCGCTCAAGGACAGCACTGGGAACTTGTGACTTGACAGTAGGAAAACTGGATGGGCTCTGAGCGGCGCTATGGCCACAGTATGTGAGAAAAGGTTTATCTGAGGCAAATAGACCATAGTGTGTGCTCAGTAGCTCGGCTGTGTCTGAATTTTGGCGACTCTGTGGACTGTAGCCTACCAGGCTCCTCTGTCCACGGTATTCTCCAGGTGAGAATCCTGGAGTGGGATGCCATTCCAACCTCCAGGGGATCTTCCTGACCCAGGGATCTAACCCAAGCCCCTTACGTCTCCAGTGGGTTCTTTAATGGGTTCCTTAGTGGGTGCTAGTGGATTCTTTACCACTAGCATCACCTGGGAAGTGCCAGTAGAATGAGGCTCAGTACAACTGCTCAGTCGTGTCCGACTCTTTGTGATCCCATGGATTTCAGCACACCAGGCTTCCCTGTCCATCACCAACTCGTGGAGGTAACTCAAACTCATGTGCATCAAGTCGGTGATACCATCCAACCATCTCATCTTCTGTCGTCCCCTTCTCCTCCCACCTTCAATCTCTCCCATCATCAGGGTCTTTTCCAATGAGTCAGTTCTTTGCATCAGGTGGCCAAAGTATTGGAGTTTCAGCTTCAGCATCAGTCCTTCCAATGAATATTCAGGACTCATTTCCTTTAGGATACCAGTTTCATCTCCTTGCAGTCCAAGGGACTGTCAAGAGTCTTCTCCACACCACAGTTCAAAAGCATCAATTCTTCAGCGCTCAGCTTTCTTTACAGTCCAATTCTCACATCCATACATGACTACCAGAAAAACCATAGTTTTGACTAGACAGACCTTTGCTGGGAAAGTAATGTCTCTGCTTTTTAATATGCTGTCTATGTTTGTCATAGCTTTTCTTCCAAGGAGCCAGTGTCTTAATTTCATGGCTGCAGTCACCATCTGCAGTGATTTTGGAGCCCCAAAAAATAAAGTCGACACTGTTTCCATTGTTTCCCCATCTCTTTGCCATGAAGTGATGGGACCAGATGCCATAATCTTTGTTTTATGAATGTTGAGCTTTAAGCCAACTTTTTCACTCTCCTCTTTCACTCTCATCAAGAGGCTCTTTAGTTCCTCTTCACTTTCTGCCATAAGGGTGGTGTCATCAGAGTATCTGAGGTTATTGATATTTCTCCTGGCAATCTTGATTACAGTTTGTGCTTCTTCCAGCCTGGCATTTCACATGATGTACTCTGCATATAAGTTAAATAAGCAGGGTGACAATATACAGCCTTGATGTACTCATTTTCTGATTTGGAACCAGTGGTTGTTCCATGCCCAGTTCTAACTGTTGCTTCTTGACCTGCATACAGATTCCTGAGGAGGCAGGTCAGGTTGTCTGGTATTTCCATCTCTTGAAGAATTTCCCAAAGTTTGTTGTGATCCAATCGTCAAAGGTTTTGGTGTAGTCAATAAAGCTAAAGTAGATGTTTTTCTGGATTTCTCTTGCTTTTTGATGATCCATCAGATTTTGGGAATTTGATCTCTGGTTCTCTGCCTTTTCTAAATCCAGCTTGAACATCTGGAAGTTCATGGTTCACATACTGTTGAAGCCTGGCTTGGAGAATTTTGAGCATTACTTTGCTAGCATGTGAGATGAGTGCAATTGTGTGGTAGTTTGAACATTCTTTGGCATTGCCATTCTTTTGGATTGGAATGAAAACTGATCTTTTATAGTCCTGTGGCCACTGCAGAGTTTTCCAGATTTGCTGGCCTACTGAGTGCAGCGCTTTTACAGCATCATCTTTTAGGATCTGAAATAACTCAACTGGAATTCCATCACCTCCACTAGCTTTGTTCATAGTGATGCTTCCTAAGGCCCTCTTGACTTCGCATTCCAGGAAGTCTGGCTCTAGGTAAGTGATCACATCATTGTGGTTATCTGGATCATGAAGATTTTTTTTTTTTTTTACAGTTCTTCTGTGTATTCTTGCCACCTCTTCCTAATATCTTCTGCTTCTGTTAGCTCCATACCTTTTCTGTCCTTTATTGTGCCCATCTTTGCATGAAACGTTCTGTTGGTATCTCTAATTTTCTTGAAGACATCTCTACTCTTTCCCATTCTATTATTTTCCTCTATTTCTTTGCATTGATCACTGAGGAAGGTTTTCTTATCTCTCCTTGCTATTGTTTGGAACTCTGCATTCAAATGGGTATATCTTTCCTTTTCTCTTTTGCCTTTCACTTCTCTTCTTTTCTCAGCTACTTGTAAGGCCTCCTCAGACCACCATTTTGCCTTTTTGCATTTCTTTTTCTTGGGGATGGTCTTGATCCCTGCCTCCTGAACAATGTCACGAACCTCTGTCCATAATTCTTCAGGTACTCTGTCTATGAGCTCTAATCCCTTGAATCTATTTCTCACTTTCACTGTATAATTGTAAAGGATTTGATTTAGATCATACATGAATGGTCTAGTGGTTTTCCCTACTTTCTTTAAGTCTGAATTTTGCAATTAGGAGTTTATGATCTGAGCTTCAGTTAGCTCCCGGTCTTATTCTTGCTGACTATATAGAGCTTCTCCATCTTTGGTTGCAAAGAATATAATCAAGCTTGTTTCAGTACTGACCATCTGGTGATGTCCATGTGTAGAGTCTTCTCTTGTGTTGTTGGAAGAGGGTGTTTGCTATGACCAGTGCATTCTCTTGGCAAAACTCTCTTAGCCTTTGCCCTACTTCTTTTTGTACTCCAAGCCCAAATTTGCCCATTACTCCAGGTATCTCTTGACTTCCTACTTTTGCATTCCAGTCCCCTATAATGAAAAGGACATCTTTTGGGGGTGTTAGTTCTAGAAAGTCTTGTACATCTTAATAGAACCATTCAACTTCAGCTTCTTCAGCATTACTGGTTGGGGCATAGACTTGGATTACTGTGATAGTGAATGGTTTGCCTTGGAAATGAACAGAGATCATTCTGTCGTTTTTGAGATTGCATCCAAGTACTGCATTTCAGACTCTTTTGTTGACTATGATGACTACTCCATTTCTTCTAAGTGATTCTTGCCCACAGTAGTAGATATAATGGTCATCTGAGTTAACTTCACCCATTCCAGTCCATTTTAGTTCACTGATTTCTAAAATGTTGATGTTCACTCTTGCCATCTCCTGTCTGACCACTTCCAATTTACCTTGATTCATGGACCTAAGATTCCAGGTTCCTATGCAATATTTTTCTTCATAGCATTGGACTTTACTTCCATCCCCAGTCACATCGACAGCTGGGTGTTGTTTTTGCTTTGGCTCCATCTCTTCCTTATTTCTGGAATTATTTCTCCACTGTTCTCCAGTAACATGTTGGGCACCTACTGACCTGGGGAGTTCTTCTTTCAGTGTCCTATCCTTTTGCCTTTTCATACTGTTCATGGAGTTCTCAAGGCAAGAATACTGAAGTGGTTTGCCATTCCCTTCTCCAATGGACCACGTTTTGTGGAAAGTAGATTCCTTTGCAAAGCTCACAGGAACCTTTTTGCTAAATGTAGGCCCCGTCTGCCCACCATTTTGAAATTGAAGATTTGAATGGGATTGTAGGGTGGTGGAGAGGAGGCCAAGAATTAGAGGAAGCGGTTTGGGGAGGAAGGCAGAGATTGGCTCCAGATAGAATCGAATGCAATGGTCATGGTTCCATCAGGAAATGCTGGGAGTCCTAACACTTCAGACCCTGGCAGTGACCTTTCCTGCCCACTGGAAAACCCCAAGTTTTGGCCTTTATTCCTGGCCATCTCCTGTCTTCTCTAGATATCTCAGATTCCTGTAAAGTCTGCTGTCAGCATATCTAAAAAGCACAGTTTGAATACTATAGAGGGTAGCACATGACTACATACATGGAATCTCTTTTTATGCATCTTGAAAAATTCAGAGACACTTTGCACCTGGAAGGTAAGCTCCAAACCCTGATCTGACAGATGAGTCCAGCCACAGTTTCAAGGGCATCCAGACCTGTCAAGTCCAGGCAGCATCTGCCCTATTTCAGGAGCTTGGCTGTTTCCCCAGAATAAACGGAGGGAAGTGAAAAAAGGTAGGGCTTTCCAGCAGGACTTCAGACTGATCGTTAATTACAAGAGGTACAAGAGGCCCTCTGGAGCATCCCTGGTTCAGCTTCTTAGAGGGGAAACAAACAATAAAACCATTTCAGTCCCAACATTGCTACAATAGTCATTTGTCATTTTTAAAAGCCAAGAAATCAGTATTTATCAAATGTAAACTTTTAAAAAGCCATGTTTTCTAGACCTGCTTTTGTGTCAGCAGTAACAAAGCATGTGGCAAGCAAAACCAAAAAGTCATTAAGGATTTTCCTATGCAAGACAAATTTGCAGGACATGTCAAGGGACAGATTATTACAGGGTTCTATGCTTGCAGGTAGGTTTGGCATTGGTTTCATAAGCATCTCTCTACATTAAGCATTTATCAAGACTTCACTCAGGGACCTTGGCCGTAGGATCCTCTGGAGATAAGGGTGGGTGGGGGCTGGAGTGTGGACCTTTTCCAAGACACTTGGGTCAATGCTGTGCTGTGGAAACTTCACTTCTACTGATGACAATGACCACAACAAGGACAAAAGTAATGCTAACAAGAGCTGACGTATTCAAGAGTCTACCACCAAGATATCTGCTGGGAATTTGGCACTATGTCCTGATTTTTGCCTCACAACACTCATAAAATAGGGATGTGTAGTGACCTGGTTTTGCAGAGGAGGAAGCTGAAGATTAAAGAGGTCAAGCCACTTTCCCAAGGCCATACCGCCAGCAAGTGAAGGGGCCAAGGTACAAATCCAGACCACCTGACCTCAGATTCTGTGTTATCTCTTACACCAAACTGAGTGGAACCGACCCAGACATGCAGGGTAATTCCAAAGAATGATCTTGGGAAAGTATGAAGAAAACAATAGCACAGGGAACGTGAGGAAGACCAGGCATAGGACCAAGGGACTAGCAAAAATTATTGGATTCACCAAAAATTTCATTCAGCTTTTCCCACAACATTTCACAGTAAAACCCAAACAAACATTTTGGCCATTCCAATAGACCGCAGTGAGTGATGTAGAACTAACTCTGCGAGCAGAACAGGCTGAAGCCTGTCTTTTACATGATGTCTATTTGTGTGGTAGGGTTGGTGTGTGCAGTGAAAGAGCCGCGCTGGCCTGGCTCTCACCGTCCCCCCCCCCCCCCACTCAAGGCCACCACCTCCCTGACAGGGCAGGACTTGGGGAGGAGGGACGTGTGCTTCAGGTGGGACCTGGTCCCGGGTACGTTCCTGGGATCCATAATCAGAGCCCCTCCTGACCTGTCCAGAGCGTCCAGTGGACAGGATGAACTGGCTGAAAGAAGTCATGCTGGCTACATACATGTGTCCCTAAGAAACAGCTGTCACCAAGCACTCCCCCTAAGCACTCAGGAGTGGGAAACCCTATTAATACAGCAGCGTAACAAATGGAGAAACTCTGAACAAAAACCCTGTGAATGATGGAAATGGTGGGAGAATGGAAATCGTGATCTATTTATCTTGATGAAGAATGCTTACTGCCAATCACGCACCAAAAGTATTCTTGGTTTTGATAAAAAGCATTCAAGTAATTAGAAATAGCCCTCTTTGGGGACTTCCCTGGTGTTCCAGTGGCTAAGACTCTGTGCTCCCAACGCAGGTGGTCCAGGTTTGACTCCTGGTTGGGGAACTAGATCCCACATGTTGCAACTCAGAACTCATGCAGCCAAATAAATATATACATATATATGCGTGGGTACATACATGCTAAGTTGTTTCAGTTGTATCTGACTCTCTGCGACCCCATGGACTGAAGTCACTAGGCTCCTCAGTTCACAGAATTCTCCAGGCAAAAATACTGGAGTGAGCTGCCATGATCACCTCCAGGGGATCTTCCTGACCCAGGGCTCAGGACCCTATGTCTCCTGAATTGGCAGGTGGGTTCTCTACCAATTGTGCCACATGGGAAGCCCCACCCTTCCACCTCCACACACACACATAAAAGGAAATAACCCTCTTTGGCTTAATCTCCACATTACAAAGACAGCTTACTTTGGTAACTGTGATTGAACACATTTAGACCTGGATTACTGTTTTTTAATTGTTCACATAAAATTCAACCCTATTAAAGAGGGTTGTGAATTCTGAGTGGTTTTTTCTTTTTTGTTTAGAGGAAGAGGCATGCGGAATGCAGAGGAGAGTTTAATATGCACTTCTTCAATTTTGCATAGTAGGCTAGAGATGGAGAAGTATTTTGGTCCTTGGCAGTTCCCCCAGGACACTACTGATGAGCTTTTCTATGTGGGAAACCTCAGCATACTGCAGAATTTCTGTTCCCAAGTTACCTCCAGCTTTATCTAGAATCCCCTTTCCCTCTGAGGGCTAAATGTTTTGAAAACACTAGGCCTCGCTCTGCTTTGTGTACACAGAGATCCAAGAATGTACTGCTACAAGCACAGGTCTGCTGGACTTGACTCCTGCCAGTCACAACAGCCAGCTGATAAACTTCTGGAAACTTTGTGAGCTGGTTGGGAGGAGAAGGAGACAAGAGGATGAGATGGTTGGATGGCATCACCGACTCAATGGACATGAGTTTGAGTAAACTCCAGGAGTTGGTGATGGACAGGGAGGCCTGGCATGCTGCAGTCCATGGGGTCACAAAGAGTTGGACATGACTTAGCGACTTCCACTTTCACTTTTCATAGTAGAATAAGAGTTATAATGATAGGTAATATACAATCTCTGGACCAGAAGAGACTTCATTAACTGTGACGAGCTCCCTGACCATTTGTCTGTCTATTGTAGAGACAGGTGAAAATCTTTGGGTCTATTCACACTTAAGACTGAAATATTCTGAAGTCTATTCTACTTTCCAGGATCAAACATCCTGCGAAAGAGATTTCAGAAGCTTGTAACCAATTCATCTAGAAATAAAATGTCTACTAAATGGCAGAAAAATCAAGCCCCTGATTCTTTAGAAACCTTTTTCTTCCTCTTTCTCTTCTCCTAATGCCTACTCTGGATCCTTGGGGCTTTTTTCATGCCAAAAAAACCCAAAGATAGTAGGGTAATTCCCTTGGATAACTTGGGTATTTGCTTTTGCTAATGCTTTCCAGATTGCTGGGAATAGGTTCATAGGATTCCATAAATTCTATTTCCCATTTATTTTTAAATCTTGTTCAAACATATAATGTTCTCATTAGCTTGCCCCTCTGCTCTGGTTTTTATTCCATAGCTCTGTGTCCAGAATTTAAAATGCCAAAGGGAAAGAGAGACTGACTGGCATTATATGACCCTTTGTTGCTGTCCAGTCTCTAAGTCGTGTTTGACTCTTTGCGACCCCATGGGCTGCAGCACACTAGGCTTCCCTGTCCTTCAGTATCTCTCTGATAGTGCAGCTGGGAAAGAATCTGCCTGCAGTGCAGGAAACCCTGGTTCAATTCCTGGGTTGGGAAGATCCCCTGGAGAAGGTATAGTCTATGCACACCAGTATCACTGCCTGGAGAATCCCCATGGGCAGAGGAGCCTGATGGGCTACAGCCCATGGGGTCGCAAAGAATCGGACATGACTGAGAGTTTGCTCAAACTCATGACCTCAAACTTACTTGGCCCTGGTACTTCCTAGTTCTTCCACTTATCTGCTGAATGACCTTGAGCTATCATGTTTCTAATCAATATGCAACAGAATGCGTTTCCACCCACAGGAATATTTAAAGGATTAACTGCAGCCCTCTAGGATTCTTAGAAAAGGGACAAGCAATTGGTTACTATTTATCCAGTGCTGGCTAGTCCACAAGACAGGCTCTGCATTGTCTAGATGACGGAAAGCTTGGATTCCTTACCTCTAAGAACTATAATCAGCTTAGAAGGACTTGACACCCTAACTGCTTAGATTTTGAATTGAGGATCAAGACTTGGTGTTGTGGTTGCTCACAGGAAATAAAGCAGGATCAGGTAACCTTCAAAGACCTGAGTTATCAGAGAATGTCACTCCTGGTATTCTCTTCAGAGGAAATTGAGAACAGAAGTTCATAAAGGAGCAAATCCCAGGCCTGCACAGATGAGGGTATACAAGTGAGCTGAGAGGTGAAGGAATACAGATTTTCGCTAATTATTTCTCTTTCTTGAGGGCTTCTGTTCTTTACCTTTGCTGATTTTTCTAGAATATTTCATTTGTAACCCTCCTCTGTTCTTAAGATAGTAAGCATTTTTTGGAACATCTGCTCTGTGATACATGCTGAGAAGACATTGGACAAGATGCCATTTCTTTTCACAAAGGAGCATGTGAGAGAGAAAGAGATGTGAGCAGAGTATGTTAGGGGATGCGATCGGTAGAACAAGGGACTAGAAAAGCTTGTATATGGGGAGGGGGTCCCCAAATCAAGCTAACTGTGTTAGGGGGAGCTTCCTGGAAGAGGAGACATCTGGGCTAGTTTGAGGACACATAGTTATTAGCCAGGAAAGTGGTAGGAAAGGGATGTTTCAAGCAGAAGAAAAAGAACATGTATAAAGAACACAAGGCACTTCAAGGGTTCGAAGTAAAGCTAGAGCTTAGGATTTGATCAGGGAAGAGAGGCCAGGAATGAGTAAGTGGAGGGCAGCCCTGGAATAAACCTCAGGCCATGCTAAAGAACTTTCAGTTTATCCAGAGGGAAAAGAACAAGCTACCGGAATATTATTTTAAGTAGTATTTTAAGCAGGAAAATAGTCTTATTAAAATTGTGGCTTAGAAAGCTTTTTTTTTTTTTGGCTATGTCATGCGGCACTTTGGATCTTACTTCCCTGACCAGGGATGGAATCTGTGCCCCCTGTATTGGAAGGAAGCACACAGTCTTACCCACTAGACTGCCAGGAAAGTCCCAGGAAACTTAAAAACATTCTAATAGTAAGCTTTACTGATATTTATTGAGCACTTGTTATGTGCCAGGCATATTTTGAACACTTTTCTTGACATAATGCATTTCAGTCTCACAACACTCTTGCCCAGACTCACACGGCAGCAGGAAGGAGCAGTGTCAGGACACAAACCCTAAACAGGCTGCCAGCCGCACCCTTGCTCTTGGCCACTAAGATACAAACATGTCTGAGGTTGTCCTTCTTCATTTACAAATGTCAGGTCTCATTATTATCTTTTCCTTGTTGTTCTTCAGTTTTAAGCTAATTTACTTCAGTGATTATCATGTACAAGTAAGAGATGGAAACTCCAGATGTCAATTATATAAGGTCTAAGGGGTTTACAAATTGAAAGCAAAGAGAATTCCCCGCTGACTGGATTCTGTTTCTCCCTTGCTGTGGTGGTTTCAGAGTCCCTCAGTGAAGATAACTCTGCAAGTCCTGTCACTGTATTTCGATCCTGAGTTTTGCTGGGAATCCACAGGAATTCCCATCCTCAGCTCTGTTTCTGTGTATCAGAATGAGTTGCTCCTGCTTTAGAGGGCTATGAGAGACAAAACTAATTTCCTCTATTTCATTGGGAACCAGTTTGGGGAATCAAACTCCTAGTTAACGTGGAGCATAATTAAGAAAAATCAAGCAGAGTTAAATGAAGGATAATTTAAATTTTTTTCAAGGATGTTTTTCATTTGTAGAGAGCAAGTTTGGTGCTCTCAGGAAGCCCCAGACTGTGCACAGCTCCTGAGATACGCTTGCAAATATCAAACATTATTTTTAAGTAGTCAATCAATCAAAACTTACTAAGCGCCTGCTCTGTGCCAGGCACCACGCTGCCAAGATACCTGGAAATGTTTAAGTCATGGTTTCTTGCTTTAGGCCGACAGGAAGAACTCAGTCGGTCAGTGAAATTCTTACAGTATGGACGTTTACCATCCTTATCTGCCTGAACACTTCCATCTCCTTCCTATTTTTCTTTTGACTTTTTATTTTGTACTGGGGTATAGCCAATTAACAAACTATGTTGTGATAGTTTCAGGTTCCCCTGAGATTCTTGCCACATGCGTCTCTTCACAGTAAATCTTAAGACACTTCTTCCCTTGAAAGGATCCAGGTCTGGACGCTCACTCTAGTTCAGGGAAAGGAGAGACAGTTTCTGACAGGGGCTGACCGGCTGAGCTAGTTGCCACCAATGCATTACTTCCTCCTACTTTACCATTTGACTAACAAACGACTGGGGTTCTGTGCCCTGTGCTGTTCTTCTTCTTTTTCAATTGAAGGATAATTGTTTACAGTGTTGTGTTGGTGTCCGGCATACATCAAAATATGAACCAGCCATAGATATACATATGTCCCCTTGCTCTTGAACCTTCCTCCCAACCCCCACCCCTCTGGGTTCTTACCAGCCTATTTGGGAATTACTGGGCTGCAGACATTGTCTAAAGGGAAAAGTGAAGAATTTTTATCTCAAGTCACTTGGGACAGAATACGATTACTCTAAGCATTGAAGTTCCCTGGTGGCTTAGACGGTAAGGAATTTGCCTGCAATGTGGGAGACCCAGGTTTGATCCCTGGGTAGGGAAGATCTCCTAGAGAAGGAAATGGCAACCCACTCCAGTATGCTTGCCAGGAGAATCCCATGGACAGAGGAGCCTGGTGGGCTATAGTCTGTGGGGTTGCAGAGTCGGACACAACTGAGCAACTTACACATATACACACACAAGCACTGAAAGCAGAAATATCTCTTTAAAAAAGTCAGCTCTTCGGAGAATCTCTGAAAAGCCCAACTATGTAACCAGAAGCCAACTCCATCCCTTCCCCAAACGTACAGGGTCCTTCTCAGAAAGGTGTGAATTCTAAGGGCCTAAATGCAATGCTTGAAGCTCAGTTGTCATGGAAACAAAACTAGGACATAAATAGCTCATTCAGTCTCATACCATCTTTCTTACCAGGTCCTGCTGGGGGTGGGGGCGGGGCAGTATGCAGCAGACAGCCACAGAGCAGAAAGGACAGCAGTCTGTGATCAGAAACTCACATATCAGGAGGCTTCGCCCTCTCAATACTTTCCAGGAAACCCCAGCTTTCTCCTTCCTCAGTGGAAGAAGACAAGGAGAGCTACGAGGAAGTGAGATTTGGAGTTAATTTTATATTAACTCCATTAACAACATTCTTCTTTTCCTGTTTTCTCCCTTTCTCTACATCTACAGTACTTGATCAGGCTCATCCCCAAGAGGGTCATAGTGATCTCTCCTCTCAGATTCCAAAGAGTTGACAAACCAGTTCCTTAACAATCACCTCTGCCTGCACAGTCATCACTAGCTCCAAGGGACAGTCAACCTTCTGAACTGGGGAAACGACTTATGAAAAAAAGTGGAGGCATTCTCAGAGAGATGCCAGACTCAGCTGCTCCCATACACAGCACCTCGTTCAGACTTCCCGGGGATGTTACTGCCAGCATTTTTGTGTAGCTCGGTAGCTGATGACACATTGGTTTTACAGGTATAAGGGCTTAATCATCTTTGACCAGTTTTCAACACAGTGCCAGACCATAATGAGTGTATATGTTATTGCCTGCTCAGCCCCACCCCCTTCCTTTGAAAACTGTCTCTCCCCACCACTTTATCTTTTTGGACTTATTTCATCCTATTGCAATGCTCATAACTGATTGCTTGATTTGATAGGGTGCCTTTCCAAGTTGGGCTAAGTGGCTTCTTTTCGATTATTTAGCTTGGAACTACAGTGGCCAAAGGCTATACGGCATAAATCTTAGAAGATACTTACCAGGCTTCAGGCTTTCCGCCATGTGGAAATAGGCAGTCTGCAGCAGGGAAAGGAAAAAGATAACTCCAGAAATAAGGGAAAAGGTAGAGAGAGAATCCCCACCATGTTAGGTCCCTGGCTCCAGCAGCTCCTGGGGTCTGCTATATCCCTGCCTTTTTTGTGGCTTAGTTGCTCTGGGAGAAAAGCCAGGATCCTTGAAGTACATTTTCTTTCTTTTTTTTAATTGTATGAACTGAGTTTCTGTCACTTGCAGCCAAAGGATTCTGGCTCTTCTCTGGCACATAGAACGTATTTGTAAATGTCAGCTGAACAACAAATGAGTAGTTTCTCAGTGTCCAAATTAAGAATTATCATGAGGATGGAAGATGCTTGGAAAGGCCACTTGGTTTTCCCTCATTCTGGGGGCAAATTCATAGGCATCCAGTCAAGGAGAAAGTGCTCTTTTTTTTAAAGCCCTCTTGAAAGAAGATTTTATAACTTCCCTAGGTTACTTAACAAAGGAGCTGAGAGGAACATGGACAACCATGACAACTTGAATTTCTCCTTCTTAAAAGTCTCCTGCCTTCATGATTTTCCACTTCTTATTCTAAAAATGTTATTTTTAATCTTCGAATCTTTCAATTTTCATGTCATATAAAATCTATTTGCATTTTCCAATTTTTTTATTATTAAGATTATATGTTGCTTGCTGATTACTTTTCTTGAAAATTACAGCAGCTCATCATTAAGGAGTATACGATACATATTCTTTTATCCAGCAAAGATTTACTGAGAGCCTTGTACACGGCAGGCACTAAGTTAAGATCAGTGATACAGGAACATTACAGCTAGTTCCTGAGAGAAAATGAACCACTTAAAACCTGCTCTAAATCTGATATGGAATTTGATCTGTCTGAAATGGAAATAATTACAGCTCCTGTCATTTTCTTCATTGATTCATTCACTGTTCAGTCATTCAACAAATATTTTTAAGTTTCTATTTTAGAGGTATTGTTCTGGCTCTGGGTTTACGGAGTTGGTTGAACCAGGTCTCTGCTTTCTGGTGGGAGAAGACAGGAAAAAAAGCAAGTTTTATCAATTAACTAATCATTTTAGACAGTATTGGATAGTGATAATTGCTGAGGTTTAAAAAACCAGAATAAAGAATTAAATGTCCTGGATTGTAGGCAGGCTATTATAGATGAGATAATCAAGAAGGTTTTCTCTGGAAAGGTGACATTTAAATAGGGTTTTGCAAAAGGTTGAGCCATACAAAAATCTGTTAGCAACCCTGCCAGATGGCCTGAGGAAATAGTCTCTGGATATTCCTTCTGGTAAAGAAAAAAAAAAAAAATTAAAAAACCCCAGAATTTTACCCTTCTAACCCAGTTCCTGTTTCACAATAGTTTTTACGGTTCCTTTCCTGATAACTCAGTTGGTAAAGAATCTACCTGCAATGCAGGAGACCCTGGTTCAATTCCTAGATCGGGAAGATCCCCTGGTGAAGGGATAGGCTACCCACTTCAGTATTCTTGGGCTTCCCTGGTGGCTCAGCTGTTAAAGAATCTGCCTGCAATGCAGGAGACCTGGGTTTGATCCCTGGGTTGGGAAGATCCCCTGGAGAAGGGAATGGCAACCCACTCCAGTATTCTGGCCTGGAGAATTCCATGGACTGTATAGTCTATGGGGTCACAAAGAGTTGGACACAACTGAACAACTTTCACTTTCACACCTTTACCAGCATCTGTAATTTTCAGATAAGGAGCCCAGAATTAGTCTCCCGTGAGGGTTTGTCAACATTACATCTCATGGCTTCCGCAGCTTATATTTGTACCTTTAGATGCCAGCATGATAATAAAACCTACCATGTAGCTTTCCCTCATTTCAGGAAGAGCCTAAGTTGCCAGACACAGACAAGTTCTGATCTTTCAGAGGAAAAAAAGTGGCTTTGGGGAGCACTAAATTAGCACCCAGTGCCATGGTTCAGAAACCTTGGTTTCTCCATCTATAATTCTGGAGTGGTTGCAATAGATAAAATATTACCTTCATAATTTAAACTCATAGGAAAGAAACTATAGTCCAAATTCTTACACAAAGAAGTCTCCCACATGTCCAGTGTCCTTTGGTTGCATTAGAACGTACTGACTGATTATTACTAGAGTTGGAGCTATCACATGAGCATTGAGAACCTTGATTATGAGGATTTACTTTTGCTTCTGAAACCATGTAATTCACACACCTGATCTCAGGACTTAATGAAGCTCAGGTTCTTGATGTCTCATCGCAGAAAGAATTCAGTGAGAGACAAAGAGATAGGTAAGAAGTGGATTTATTCAGAGAGAAACAGCACTCCATAGACAGAATGTGGGCCAGCTGAAAAGGCAAGAGCAGGGTAAGGGGTTGTCAGTTTTTATCAAGGTGGGTAATTTCACAGGGTAATGAGTGGGAGGAGTATTCCAGCTATGGGCTTCATAAACATACATGCAATGAATGAATAGGAGATGGATGGGTCACTCTTGGCACTGCCAGAGGTATTCTCAGGGCTCGGGCGTGAGTTTGCAGCACTGAGGAGGACCAGTTACCAGACCCAAAGCAGACAGTCTAAGGTTCATAGGCACTAGAGGTGGGAGCCAAACTGTGAAGCCAAGTGGGTTAGGGAGGAGGGGAGTTGATGTGTGAGAGGCTCTGAAAGCAGGCAGAGAGCAGGATGCTGGAGGAGGGCCTTGAGCTGGGGGAGCAGGTGCCATTCATTTCTCTTTGTAGTCCTGGGCTTCTGGTGTGGGCATGCTGAGGACTGGGAGCAGAGCCTGCCTGGAGTGCGCCCAGAGGATTCAGATAACACTAAGAGGTATGTTTTAAAAAATGCTAGCAATAAGATTCCTAACCATAACAATATTTTACAAAATTTCTTGTCTTAAAAGCAAATCATGGAGGGCTTCCCTAGTATCTCAGTGGCAAAGAATCTGCCTGCCTATGCAGGAGATACAGGTTTGATCCCTGATCCAGGAAGATCCCACATGCTGTGGAGCAACTGAGACCGTGCACCAGAACTATTGAGCCTGTGCTCTTGAGCCACAACTACTGAGCCCACGTGTTGCAACTCCTGAAGCCAGTGTGCCCTAGAGTCTGTGCTCCACAGCAAGAAAAACCACTGCAGTGAGAAGCCTGTACACCACAACTAGAATAGCCTCCTCTTGCCACTAGAGAAAAAGCCCTCACAGCAATGAACATCCAGCACAGCCAAAAATAAATAACTTTTTTCTTTTTTAAAAAAAGCAACTCACAGAAACAAAGCAGTCGAATGTTTAGGTGCTCATGGGCTTGGCTCCAAACATGCTCCAGACTCTCCCACATTAAAGAGACCTTCTCTTCATACCCTCCGCTCATCCTCATTACCAAACTGCTTTCTTTAACTCACTGCAATGCAGTTTAACAACTAATGCATGAACTAAAGTTATCCCCAACATCTTAATCATGGACTCTTTAACTCACTACAATCCAGTTTAACAACCAATGCATGAATTAAGGTTATCCCCAACATCTTAATTATGGACTCTGGTGACCTTTTCATTCCTTTCCTCTTTGACTTCCCTATGACATTCAGAACTATTGATAACCTTCTATTCCCTAAAACTAGGAAACCCCCTCTGCCCTCCCCTCCTAGTATCCTGTGTGGACTTTTATCAAAGCATTTCTAACATTTCATTGTGATTATCTGTCAACCTACCTCTATTGCCCAATTAGATCACAAACTTCTCAGGAGCAGAAAACAATGGTATTCATTCTTGGATCTATAGCACCCAACACAATACCTGTTGCTTAGTAAGTTTTCACAGAATGTTCATTGAATTAAAGGAAAGCAAATGACACAGGTCAATGGAACAGAGAGCCCAGAAAAAAAGTCCATGCATGCACAGTCAATTGATTTAAAACAAAGGAACCAAGAATACACAATGCCAAGAGGACAGTTTCTTTGAGAAATGGTACTGAGAAAATGGGTAGCCACATGCAAAAAAATGAACCTGGATCACAATCTTACACCATAACAAACATTAACTCAACATGGACTAAAGACTTGAATGTAAGGCCTTTAGGCCTTTATGGTTTTAACCATAAAATTCCCAGAAGAAAACACAGGTAATGAGCTCCTTGACACCAGTCTTGGTGATGATTTTTTGAATCTGACATCCAGCAAAAGCAAAAGTAACAAAAGTAAAAATAAACAAGTGGGACTAAATCAAACTAAAAAGCTTCTGCACAGCAAAAGAAACCATCAACAAAATGAAAAGGCAACCTACTGAATGGAAGGAAATAATTGCAAATAATATATTAGGTAAAGATCCAATATCCAAAATAACTTTTAAAAAGCTCATACAACTCATTAGAAAAAAAAAAAACCTGCAAACAATCCAATTTAAAAATTTAAAAATTTAATTTAAAAATGTAAAAATCTTCACCTGAAGATTTTACAGATGGCTAACAGGTATATGAAAAGATGCTCAACATCATTAATTATCAGGGAAATGCAAATTGAAACCACAATAAAATATCACCTGACATCTGTCAGAATGGCTATTGTCAGAAAAACAAGAGGGCTTCCCTGATGGTTAAGTGGTAAAGAATCCACCTGCCAATAAAGGGAGATACAGGTTCAATCCCTGGTCCGGGAGGATCCCACATGCCACAAAGCAACTACGCCCATGCACCACAACTACTGAGCCGGAAGTCAAAACTACTGAGCCCAGGAGTCACAACTACTGAGCCCACGTGCCCTAGAGCCTGTGCTCCAAAACAAGAGAAGCTGCTGCAATGAGCAGCCTGAGTGCTGCAACTAGAGAAAAGACGGCACAGCAGTGAAGATCCACACAATAAATAAATAAAGATTTAAAAATAAGCAAGAAGTAACAAATGCTTGCAAAGATGTGGACAAAAGGGTACTCCTGTACACTGTTAGTAGAAATGGAGTTTCCTTAAAAAACTGAAAATAGAACTACTCTATGATCCAGCAATTCCACTTCTGGGTATTTATTAGAAGAAAATAAAAACACTAACTTGAAAAGATATCTGCACAGCCATGTTCACTGCAGCATTATTTACAATAGCCAAGATATGGAAACAACCTAAATGTCCACCAATAGATGAATGGATAAAGAAGTCACACACACACACACACAATGGAACATTATTCAGCCATAAAAAGAACAAAACCTTGCCATTTGCAACAACATAAATGGACCACAAGGGAATTATGCTAAGTGTAATAAATCAGAAACACAAACCATATGATTTTTTTTAAATGTGAAATCTGAAACAAAACAAAACTGAAGCTCACAGATACAGAGAACAGATTGATGGTTATGAGAGGCAAGGCGTGATGGGGAGTAGAAGAAATGGATGATTATTTTTTTTAACCTCAACTAAATTGGATTCAAAAAAATTTAAATGACCATACCTATGAACTGGTTACAAACTCATTCACTTGTGTTATCTGCATAAATAGTAATGGCTGCTAGAACCAACAAGATCAAAAAGAAATGTTTGAGATCAATGGAAAAATTTCTCCTGTCCTTTGTGCATCTCTATAAGCCCAGAACCCCTCACTTCTTTTCTTCTTTCATTTCTTCATCCCTTCCTCTCTTTTTCCTTTTTCTTTAAATCTAAGGGGAAAGACTCCCATTTTATTTTATGTAAAATTCTTTGAGCAGTAAAGTCTTAGTAATATAAAATGCTCAAAATGGTACAAGGTTACTTTTATGAGTTTTATTTATATTTTATGATAATTTACATATTATTTTTTCTTCTTCTTTTGTATTGGAGCATAGCAGATTAACAATGTTGTGACAGTTCCAGCTTCAACCATGCATATACATGCATCCATTCTCCTCCACACTCCTCTTCCCTCCAGGCTGCCGCATAGCGCTGAGCAGCATTCCCTGAGCTATACGGTAGGTCCTTGTTGGCTATCCATTTTAAATTTAGCAGTGTGGACATGTCCATCCCAAACTCCCTGACTACCGTTACCCTGCAACTGGTAACCGTGAGTTTGTTCTCTAGGCCTATGAGTCTCTTTCTGCTTTATAAGTTCATTTGTATCATTTCTTTTCTAGATTCTGCATATAAGGAATGTCATACGATACTTCTACTCTGACTTACTTCCCTCAGTATGAAAATCTCTAGGTTCATCCCTGTTGCTGTCAATGACATTTACTTTACATACTATTACATTTAAATAATCTAGGAATAGTCCTGGTGAATCTTCATTTCAGAATGGAACCCAAAGACTGAAGAGTGACCCCAGCTCTTCTCTGTCACCAAAGATCCTCTGGTCCCTGCAAAACTCATGGGACAGCCCATACCTAGCTACCAGATTCTCAAACCTTGGGAATAAGATTTTAAAACCCAATATTCCACTGAGTGAAGAAAATTATCTTTCTTTCTTGAGTCAGAAAAAAATATTTTTACATTTCTTATAACTGAAAGGTCCCTGCTGAAATAGAAGTTTCTTTTCTTTTCTTTGGTTCTCAGCCAAGTCAGAGAAGACAAGGTAGAACTTCACACAGGGCTTCAAAACACAGCACTGTCGATTCCCACTGGATCCTAGACCTAAAGGTTTAATTATAGTAACAAGACTTTAAAGATCAGGCTTTAATATTAATAAGATTATTTTGCCACACAGATTTCTTTAGTTCTGCCTTGTCATGGATATGAGAAGAAATTACTGCTACGCCAAAAAGTAGATAAAATAAAAAATAAATAATCAAAGCAAAGCAAACAAATGGAAGAAAGTCCTAGGCTAACTTATTGCCCGTGGGGGCAACAAAGCCTATCCCCAGAACTGGACTCTATTTCTCTTCTACTTTTCAACAGTTTCTCAATACTGAAACTGATGCCCTCTTTTTTAGTTAACATAACAACTTCACAACTCCCTTGAAAGTCACTAATATGCAAAAGAGAATAGTTTTGAGCTAGAGTCTAGTTTCTGTACATCCTCACCAGCTAAAATGACTTTGTTCAGATTTGCTTTCATTATGTTCTATTTTAACACAAGAATATTTAAATATGTATGTATGCAAAATATTAAAATATTGTGTGCACTTTCTTCCTCCCCCATAGATCATGATATGCTCTTATGGGAATCCTTTGGGCTTCCTCTAGTTCTGCTCTGGCCAGACTCCCTTCCATGGGCAGCCCTTTGAACCTGTGACAGGCTTTCCCACAGACAACCAGACTTCCAAGATGTGAGCCCTTCCTCCTTCACACATCCTCCTCCACTTCCCTGGTCGCTGCTGCTCTCCTCCACTTTGGGCTCTGACTGCAGACCAGAACACCTGGGCTGACTGCCGGAAGACTCGTCCACTGACCCTGCCACACTCTTGGGTCTAGTCTACCTTCCTACCTTCTACCATTCCCCTTCCTCGCCTTGTCTGTCCTGGTAGGCAAGTTTCATGCCAGAGCTCAGCTCCTATGGCCCCACCCTGGCTTCCCATTCCAAAGACATGACCCATGTTAATGACCCTGAACATCTAGCAGGTTGAGAGAACAGAGGCTTGTGCCTGGAGCAAGCACGTGGCATTCCTCAGCCAGGAAAACCCAAGATGGGGCTTGGCATGGCTTGGTTTGCAGCCAGTTTCATCCCTCAGAAGGTAGAGGATCCCACCGAGGAATTGCTACTTTGGACTTAACTCTAACAAGGTTGAGGTGATTGACTGCTAGGAAATCTTAGGTATATTGTGTTGGACGAGAAGTGGGCACCATTTCCAGCAACATGGATGGAACTAGATTATCATATTAAATGAAGCAAGTCAGGCAGAGACAAATATATCATTCATAAGTGGAATCTAAAACAATGATAGACATTAACTTATTTTCAAAACAGAAACAGATTTATAGACATAGAAAACAAACCTATGGTTACCAGAGGGAAGGCAGGGGAGGGGATAAATCAGGAGTATGGGATTAAGATACACACATTAAAAAGGGGAACAACAAGGTCCTACTATCTAGCACAGTAATAACCTATAGTGGAAAAAAAAGTGGAAAAGTGTATATATAACTGAATCACTTTGCTGGATACCTGAAACTAACCAAATAGTGTAAATCAACTATACATCAATGTAAATAAACAAGTAAATAATAGGACTAAGGAGAACATGGTCATTTCATCAAATATTTCAAGGGTTTTATGCAAGAGACTAGTCCCATGCAGGCAGTGCCATAAAATAAAAAAGCAGCAGATGCACTTGTTACAACAGAATGAGCAGTTTTGCAGAGGTGCCCAGGCAAGGACTGTTTCTTGAGTAGACAGCACTGTGTGGAACATTGCGACTCCTGTTTACTGGACAGAGAACACTGGTGAACTTGAACGTAAAGAGAGAGGAAAAGTAAGTGACAAGTGCTTTGAAAACCTTAAAATGCTCCATAAGCGTGAGACATCAGTTACTATTTGCCAGAACTAGCATTTCAGTTGGAGAAGGCAATGGCACCCCACTCCAGTACTTTTGCCTGGAAAATCCCATGGACGGAGGAGCCTGGTGGGCTGCAGTCCATGGGGTCGCTAGAGTCGGACACGACTGAGAGACTTCACTTTCACTTTTCACTTTCATGCATTGGAGAAGGAAATGGCAACCTACTCCAGTGTTCTTGCCTGGAGAATCCCAGGGACGGGGGAGCCTGGTGGGCTGCCGTCTATGGGGTCGCACAGAGTCGGACATGACTGAAGCAACTTAGCAGCAGCAGCGTTTCAGTAGCAAAATTTCCAAAGGCCAGAGATAAAATTTATCTTTGACCTGGATGTTTGCCTGAACTTTGTGGTATTCAAGGACTCTGTTGTCTTGTTTGTCAGGAAGACAATTAATGATGTTGATAGGTTTATTAGGTTTCCAATTCTAAAGCTAGAAAGCCCCCTAGCAACTTTGGCAGAGCTTTTTGCTGTTGTTCATTTCCTCTTGTTTTTGAGTCAATGAAACCATTTCTGTGGTGTAAAATTCAGAGTAAAGAAAAATGGAAACTCCCCTTTCGCTAATGTCTTTTCTCTAGCCATTCAGTTCCACTCCTAAGAGCCAACTAATGGGAACCAGTATCTCTCTTGCTGTTTAGACACATCTTGTTCTTCACACAAGTTTCTCCATGTGAGAATCTGGGTTGTAAGGGTTTCCTGACTCTAGCCATATGACGTCCCATAGTATAGTCACTGAGACACAGGACTGAGCAGAGGCCAATCCCAAGAAGTTTAGGAACAAGTCTTCCTCAAAACTGCAAACATTTATCAATGCCTAATTTTACTTGCACTCCACTGGCCAGGTAGGTAGTTAAATGTCTTGCCAAAGACCCTGCAAAGAATGCCAGATAACATCCTGTGTGGGTGGATATGGCTATCTCTCCTCTGATCAACTTTCCTGGCACTGACACACAATTGCATCTTTGTTCCTACCCAGAGAGCTGGACGGTTGGTGCTAGGAGAGCACTATTGCTGCAATCACCAGGGTGCAGTTAGAGAGTTACTCACACTTGTTTCCATACTGGCCTGTACACATGCTCTTTGTTTGTGTATACGTTTGTTATTTATCCAACAGAAATGATAAGTTACTCAAAGGCAGGGTCCTAGTACCTAAACCTTTCGTATCCCCAGAGCCCCAAATACGAGGATCTCACCTCCTATTTTTTTTCATTTTGCTTAGCAACTGAGAAATGGACTTTTCTTCTAGATCTTTAGAATGTGAGTGGTTCCCATGGGGATATGGGGAGAGCAGGAGACACTGTCCTCATCCTCATGAAGTGGCACATTTTTCTGGAGAGACAAGAATTATACACAGGAAACAGGGGCAGTGCTGACTAAGGTGCTAAATTGAGGTGGGTTTGAGGGGGACATGGCTGAAACAGGATTGACCATCTTAGTTTTCTCTAGAGATTAAGTGTATCTATTTCTAGACATTCTAATTTAATCTTGATTCTTAAGACTACAGTTCATAGATTGACTAACAGAAACAAGTCTGTGCTTCCGCCTCTTCTGGGAAATCTGTATTCTATTGGGCATGGGCGTCCTCATCCTCAGACTCTCCCAACCTGGGAACTACACCCACGCAGGATACTCCAACAGGGCTTCCTTAGAGGAGATAAGGCCATTCTGCCAAACACCGTTTCACATCTACTCTTTGGAGTTACGTGATTCTTGGGCATTTTTAGGAAGATGGGCAGTTCCAGTGTTAATATCGCAGGGCCCAGGTGCCAACAGGCCCCTGACTGGCCTCCCATTAACTTTGACAGTCAGAGGCCAGGGAAAAGACGAGTGACCCTGAGGAGGGTACAAGACAGTAAAGGCCTGTGGGATTTCCCAAGGTTAAACTGGGGACTGGAGATGACAATGGCTTTGGGTTACATACTTGATTTTTTGTACAGATTCTCCTAAATATAGCATTTCTCTCCAATCCTGGCAGTAAGGCAACAACTATGCTGATTGATTGGTTTTTAAGTTCCCTGTTGGGGTGAAAGAAGATAAAAGAGTAGGAGTAAGCCTGAATGTTTGTGGATTTTTATTTAACAAGAGTCATTTATTTTTAAAACAGAAAAATCAGGCTTTAGCCTTGAAACAAACAAATCTAGCCAAGATTATCCATGTTAAAAAATTAATCCAAACAGTACATGACTTTGAATCAGGAATAACATTATGACTAGATTTTTACCATGAAGAAATTATCCTGGTCAATTTATGAGAGGTTTGTGGATGAAGCCTAGGAACATGCAGTAGATAAAAGCATAACTGACAAGTCCAAATTATTACCTCCAAGGATTCAATTAGGTAAGGAAGAGACTGCACCAAGGAAGATGGTAGACTCAACCATTTAACCCCCGTGGTACAAAGAGAAGCATGTTTAAGATAAGTTCTTATAAACATTATCACCAGTAGAAAAAAACAGGCTATACCCATATAGATCTATTTGTGAGTTTAAATTGAAATCATTGCCTTGGGTAGGTTGTATGGAGAGGCAGTCAAGGGTTGGACTTCCCAATCTAGGACAATCTGCCCTCAGTGCCATGACAGGTATAGTTACAGAGTAAAGTTTGAAGGAAACTCACCAGCTGGCTAATTGTTCAACAAAGCTGCTGATGGGACAACACAAGTGGGCTCAGGCCCACCTTGGGTCAAGGCTTGGACCTCAGATTCTGAGAAATGATTTCATAGTAACCAATTAGCTATTTCATAGCAAATAAGCTAACAAGCATTCATATAGAAAAATGAGAGTTCAAAGGGAACTTGAGTTGTTATGCCAACTCATCCACCCATCCTCTTCTCACCAGGACACTATTTGAGAAACCAAGTTAAGGTTGGTAAACAGATGATGTGAGGAAAGAGAGTAAAAGATGTTCAAATAGAGGTAAAAGATGTTCAAAAAGTTAATATCTCCAAACTTTGAAAACTTGCTGTTGCCTTCTCTCTAATCTCTCCCAAGGGACCAGATTTCTCAGGTAGATGAGTGAAAGCATCTTAGCAGTCCTTTTCCTGGAAGGCTGAAGATGCAAGGGTACATACACCCTGTACATTACTGGTTCTCAAAGCATGGTCTTGGGACCCTTGGAGTCTCTGAAATCCTTTTGGGGGATTTCTTTGAGGCCAAAATGATTTTCATAATGACACTGCGATGTTACTTGCCTTTCTTTTCTTGTCTCCCAGCGGTACAGTGGAGCTTTCCAGAGGCTGCGTGACCTGTGGCAATGTCATCACTCTGACAGAAGTTGGAAGGTGTACTTGTGTACTGTTGTGCTTTAAAATTTCTCCATCTTGACTTATAACACAGTAACTGTCAATGAACATAGCCCACTCAACATTTAGGAGTGCAAAATGTTCCTAAGATCAAAAATTTTAAGAACCACAATATAGGCCATCATTGCCAGTCACCATGCTAGAATGCTAACAAATACCATCATGTTATTCTTTTCAATGAGATTTGGGGAACACCCAAGTATTCTAGGTGAAGACTTCTTAAGGAGATCTAGGAAGTATTCTATCTAAGTAGATAATATTCAGATTACCTCAAAAGCTCTAAATAACTGTGCTGTGCACCCTCCTCTAACATACGGGTATGTGTGCCCAGATCCTTTTACTGGATATGTTAATTTGCAAAGAAAAAAGATAAGGAAACATTTTCATCTGTCCTTTGACAACTATCTGAAATGGGATCACAATTCATGCATACAGCCTTCATTTGAAAGGAAATACATTCTATTTTTGGAATTCTTGAACTCTAAATGAACTGAAACCAAGAATCCATAGCCTACCAGGAATATAGGGTAATCAAGCAAGCTTTTCCAGCTTGCGGGTTTGTGTGAGTGTCTCTGTGCATGCACGCATGTGCAAGAAATGAGGTCAGTTTGGTCACCAGGCCATCTGTTAGAGACTTCTGAATTACATTCTTCAAACACAGCACAGAGGTTCATTCTCACAGGTTGGCTCAGTGCCCCTTTAGACAGGATCTTGGGATTCCATAAGGCCACTGCCTCCTAAGCAATGGAAGGGATCTTTTTTTTACATGAGCCTTCCTGAAGCTGGACATGGAGCATATGTGCCCACAAATATAATATTACAAGCCTAGAATTTTCCTTTGTCTCACATACACGGACTGTGACAGAGCTCGATATACATCCTCAAACCAAAGTAACCAAAATACAGAAGAGAAGCATTTGATTTGAATTTGACTGAACATGGATGAGATGAACACCCAGTACATTCCAGACACTAATGGAGGTTACATGAGGAAGGCAAGACAAATACTTTTTCTGTCCTCAAGAGTAAAAGTGAAAAAAGTGAAAGTGTTAGTCGCTCACCTATGTCCAGCTCTTTGTGATTCCATGGACTGGGCCTACTAGGCTCCTCTATCCATGGAATTTCTCTAGGTAAGAATACTGAGTGGGTAGCCATTCCCTTTTCCAGGGGATCTTCCTGACCCAGGGATCGAACACTGGTCTCCCACATTGCAGGCACATTCTTTATCATCTGAGCCACCAGGGAAGCCCTGGGTAGCCATGAGCCTAACGTGATATGAACACACAAACTTCACCTACCACTTACCAGTTACTGCAATCCAGTAACCTCTGTCATCTGAGTTAACTAACTGAGATAAGGACAGAAGGGCGACCACCATTTCTCTCTTTTATTCTTACTATGCTGACCTCCTGGAACCATCTGTGGCCCTTGTCCTGAAAGAAATGATTTTCACAGAAAATTCATGTCTTAGAAACAAAACTGTTGTCTATTACAGAGACTCTTTAGCAAAATAAAATGAATGACACTCAAAATGTTCCATTTTAATCACCACGTTTATAATCATGTCCATTAAACTATTTTATCTTTAGGAGAAATGAGAAGATAATGGTAAAAGCTAGAATTTTAACAGTGGTTAGGAAGGCAAAATTGAGTCACCTTCTTCATACTGAGAGGTAGTGACGTGAAGGCACCAGTGTCAGAAACTCGCTTGGTGAGGCGGCTTTCTCTCAGCATCTGGAAGGCGATGCGTTCCCACCACTCACTGATTCACTGCTTTGCTCACTGGTTCTTTGCTGGGCAAGGAAGAGAGTTCTGTCTCCCGCAGTGTTTCATAGGCATCTGACAGCAGTCCATGGAAGACAGCTGTCCTGGGGCCCAGAATGGGCAGTCTGTAGTGAACGTTCTCTGGAGAACAGAGCAAGGAGGAAGAAGGGCTCCTTAGATTCTGTTTTTAAAATACACTCAAAATAACCAGTGTCACCAAAGACTTCTCAACCTTATAAAATAGCTTCAAGATTCACATGAAAATCCTCTCTAACAGAACCATCTTACCCCACCACATGTGGGCTTTTACATATCTTGGTCAAAGAGGCCAGAAAAGAGTGTTTAGAAACAAAACTCAAATATTCAGAGAGACTGCCAATTAAATTATAAATGAAGATAACGTGCGACTGGAACTGTAACGAGTTAAAGGGAAAAGAGGATACAATCCTCAAAAGACTTTTCAGAGACACACGTGTGGTTCTGCTCTTCAAACAAACAAATGGGATCTTACGAAAGCCTACAGCAGGGCAAACGCACTTGTATTTCAAAAGGAACCTTCATTTTACGAAATAATTTATTTTAGGGCTCCTTAGAACTCTTACCATCCTGACCTCTTCTTTGGTTATCAGTTTATTTACAGATGGTTGGTTTATTCAACATTTTTGTGACTACTCATTGTGAAGGAGAGTACATCAGTGCCTAAAATAGCATATTCTTATCAGAAGTCACTGAATGACTAAGGGAACTGGTGTCCTGAACTCTCTGGAAAAGCTCCCTGGTCCAGGTGAATGAGAGCTAAGAGATGTCAGAAGATCACAAACCAGTTCAGTGTCATCACTGTAATGAAGAGGAAACCGAGGTACAGGGTCATGATGAACTAAGGATCAGAAGCCAGGTCTCCTTAGTCCTAACCCTTCGTGTCACAGCTTAGCCCTGGTGGAGTGGTAGACCAGGCCAGGTGGTAGACTTAAGTCAGGTGGTTAGCAGCTGTACCAATGTTTATGGACAAGAGCTTGTGAGTGGTATGGAACTCTGGACTCAAGGCCAAAGTCAAGATGAAGAAACCCCATCACTTAATCGAGATAGGCTCTTTCCATTTACTTAGTTCTCACTAGTAATTATTGAGGATCTATGAAATTTAGCTGAATCCAGAAAAACACTAGGGATTACTGTCGTGATCAACAAAATGAGCTGGGCAGTCATTGGCAGTGATGTCTGCTGGGATGACTCAGGCATTTGGTATTTTGCAGCATGTCCACAGGCTATGCAACACAGGGACACGTCTAAGCTATATGAGCCAGTGGGGCTGGGGCAGTGTCAGCAGCTTTTCTGGGTTAATCAAAAGTGAAGGCTGCTGGTACTGAGTGTCTGGCTCTCCGGGATGGGAGTGGTTTTAAAAGTGGGAACACAGAGACCCAGAGAGTTTTAACAAGATAGGTAAACCTGTCTAGCAAGGCTAGGATCTAAACCCAGGTCTCTCTGTTCCTGGTACCCTTTTTTTTAACCTCAGAAAGCATACACAAGAGCAAAGCTCAGTTCAGAAGGGTCGCAACGGGAATCAGCTATCAATCTATCAAGCCTCAGCTCTAAAAGCACTCCCTGAAGTCCTACCTCCAAGACTGTGGTTCTTGGATGAACACTATGGGCAAGAACCATGTCTATCGAGAAGTTAATGTGATCTACATTCATCGAGTCTAGCTCTTATATTGGTAGTTGAAAATATATCCCCAGGGTTAATAAATTCATGAGAAGCATCTTATCACATTGTGCTGTAAAATCAGAAAATAAACATTTTTGCTTAGGGAAGGGCATGTAATTATGTGTGAGTGTGTGTGTACACATAGGTTTCATCTTTTGTAAGGCAGACCTGAAAAAAATCCAGGCTTTAGGGAAACTCAGAATGAATGTGCAGCTGATGAGAGAACCCTGAAACCAGCCTCACATGGGTTTATTTGCCCAGCATTCCCTAGGCTTCAAGAGAATGAGGTGGTTGCAGGCAGATGGGGGAACTTTCATGAAGGATGCACTTAACTCTTGGATCTTCAGTCCACTTTGGCTAAATGACAGGCAGAAGAGAAGCCAATATTTCTGTATACATAAGAAGGGTTTGGAGATCCACTAGAGTGGAAATCTCCTAACCTCAGCTGTCCCCTTAGTCTCTGATCCTCCCTTTTGACACTCCTTCAAGATACCCCTTCTGTCCTTAAATTTCCTTTCTGATGTCTTCTCAGTTCAATTCTGGCTCTAACTCCCCTGCAACCTCCCAGGACAGAGCTTAGACTTTCCCATCAGAATGAAGTAAAGAAAGTGCTCTTGATTTTCCTTACTGTGTGTATCAAAAGAAAAACTGAAAGTGGCTTCAGTTAATCTGGGAGTAGATGAAAATACAGACATAAAGTGACAGCCTCTGCTGCATCAAACCCTTAAATTACATCAGTCCAAAGAATGGGCCACCCCTCCTTCACCAGCCCTGCACTGGTTTCTCTAAAAGATAAGATTTATGCTGAAGCCAGAGATAGAGTTGCTATCCTTTTATTCTATTACCAGTGAATGAATATAAGAATAGCACTGGGCAGCTGCCAGGAGAAGGCAGGTGTTCCAAGGAGCCTGTGGGAGGGAGGGTTCAGGGCTTGGGAAGGCCATTCCAGCGGAGTGGGGACAAACATGCTTTCTCCCCTTCATTGGGGCTATTAGGACTGTCTGAGAAGGGAATTATCTAGAGACATTCTTCAGCAAGTGGATTATGGGGCTATTTAAAAGGAGAAGAGCAATGTGGCATGGAGAGGACCTGGGAAGGAACACACCACGGATAAGGCCAAGTGAGGGCTGAAGAGGGGACAGGGAGGGCTGGAGTGAAGGGAGGGCTGTGGACCCACCGAAGCAGGTGAATAAGCAGAATGTGAAAGAGAAGGGATGCAGAGTGAAAATTTGTTCAAAAAATTCAGAAATTATCTTAGGCAGTAAACTTTTCATTCTGTTACCATGAGGGTGGTATGTTTCCCCCTACAAGTACTCCAAAAGAAGGCAAACCTGTTAGGATGTCATCACAAGAACGTTTGGGTACAGTCTGGGCTTTTGGTGGATGGAGACTCATCATTCTGATGGGAAGAAGCAAGAATACACATTAGTGATTTGGCTAGGGCTTGACAGAAAGGAATGTGTCTTTATAAATTTTAAAACACAGATGGGCTCTTGAACCCAGCACCTGCTAACTTGGTGTTCAGATTACTTGGCTGCAGTGTGAGATGACTGGTCAAAGACCACTACTTCAGAAGCTCTTTTTACTTAGGTGATATTTTTATGGATTTTGATAAAAGCTGCATTTAAAAAAGTATTTTATTTCACTGTCAGAACATGTACAGTCTGAAAATAGAAGGGATTAAGGAGAGAATCCTCCAGTTCTCAAGAAAAACGTAACAGTTACAATCTACCTTTCAAGTGCAAGATTGAGCAAATTTTTATCACAGTCTTCCAATTTTGGAGAAAATGTCTTGACCACTGTCTTTTTTTTTTCCCGGAAGCTAAGATTGGAAGTGACTCTCAACCAAAAGGTGCTCAATTGCTTAGTCATGTCCAACTCTTTCCTCTGTCCATGGAATTTTCCAGGCAGAATACTGGAGTGGGTTCCCATTTGCTTCTCCAGGTGATCTTCCTGACCCATGGATCGAACCCATGTCTCTGGCATCTCCTGCATTAGGAGGCAGATTCTTTACCCACTGACCCATCAGGGAAGCCCCAAACCGTTTCTACCTTATTTTAAGTTGTTTTATTTCTAAAGATTGACCAATCTGTAAACTTGGATGGGCAAGCTACATCTCTACATTCATTTCTTGGTATCTATTTCAACAAAGATTTTCCAAGATTATTTTAACTTTGCTACTAAAAGTATGGCCAATCCAGCCAGTTAATTTTATTAAATTGCCATTGGAGGATTCACTGGGACTAAGAAAAGGAAAAATACCTTTAACTGCCTATTTTTGGCAAACAAGAAGGTGGTATTTGTAAGAAAATAGTTTAAGAACTGCCTACACTATAATACAGCAAATATATATCTATCTGCTCATACTTATTTCCTGTCTTTTCCTTTCTCCCTTTCCTTTTTCCTTCATTCCTTCCAATCAACAAACATCACTTAATTCCCACAATGACTATAATTAAAGTATCTTAAAAAGTATTTGAATGAAGACAATTCCATCAGCCTATATGTGTACTGATACTTAGAGACTGTGAGGAGAGGAATTATAAGCTACAAACAGAACCAGGATCTTTATAGTCACACAAGCTAAATCTGAAACAGAGTAGGATGTTTTCCTTCATTTTACTAGAAAATAAAAACTAAAAGAGACCAATCTAATAATACTGGGATTGACATGATTTTAGGATTGGCTCAGCCATCACTGTAAGCTTTAAAGGAAGAAGAGCTTGATTTTTTTAAAAATTAATGACTCAGGATTTGAGACTTTCTTTAAAGTACCAAATATACAAGATAAATAAATTGGGTCAAAACTTTTCAAAAGTCTGTTTCATAGAAGAATGAACTTTAGCTCAGAAATTCCTGAGTTTAAATAGTTCAATTTTCCATTTAAAGTCTGTAAAGAATATCTATGAGAGTTTCATTTACTGTGATCTAAGAGCATTTATAAGTATAGAGTTGGTGTGGGTAATGTTCGTGCTCGAGCCCGTCCCATTCAAACGCCCATTTCCTCCACCACCATGTCTACCTGGGCCAGGGCATGGATTTGATGCATCTGAGTCCACGTCTTAGTTTGTGTAATGGCCCCGAACTCATACAGAGAAATATAACATCTACGACTGTCCATCCTAGGTTACAAAAGGGCCTATTTAGTTTCCCACATTATTGCTCTCTGTAGAGGAAACAAGTTAATAATTGTCATTAGATCACATACCACTTCTTGGCTTTGTCATATGTAAGGGTCAGTGCAGGCTCACCTTTCAACCATCTACTGCAAGGCCAGTCCACCTACCTCAGTTCCTTATCCAGGGTGACTCCATGTTTTCAGTTTTTTAATAAAATGAAAACTGAATTCTTCTTCCCTGTCTGGTAGTAACATGCAGGAAAAACCCCCCGAAATCCAACTAATCAAACTTTGACTGGACTTTATTTCTGATATATTTGATCTTGGTAAGAAAGCAGCAGATGACAACAAAAGGAACGATTAACAGTAATTTTAGTCACTGCAACGTATCAGAGGCTGTCCCAGTCCCAAGAGAAATGATGCGTGATCTCTCATGTCTTATGAATTAGATAGGTCATCTACATGGAAAATTTGTGTTTAGTTCTAAGTTATCAAACAAATCTATTCTATGCCTTGTACAGGTCTTATGAAGGTAGAAAGGAAGATTGTAGTTTGCACATTAGTTTCAATAGCTGTTTAGGGAAAAGGTAAAAACAACTATTTTTTGGGTCTAACTGTGTATTAATAGTTTAACCAGAAAATGAAACCACTCAAGAAACTCATCACTTAAGCATTCCCTAAACATTTTACTTATTACTCAACCCACTATCCTATGTCCCCAAATGAATATAACCAGATATAAATCTGTGTCCTGATTTAAATTTTAACTTACCTATGATTCATAATATTTGCAAAGGATTGTTTCAGATCATCTGGGATTATCAGAGTTTTTGGTTGCACCTATGGAAGAAAGTCTCATGTATAACAATGCCCAAAACTGTACTCTACGTTATAGAAATAACATACCATCTTAGCAAACTCAAGTTGCATTTAATATGAGCCATTCATATATCATTTTCTCCTTTCTCTTATTGAATTTATTCCTATTTTAATTTTTTTGCTGCTATTATAATTGGCATAGTTCTCTTTATTTCATTTTTGGATTTTTCATTGCTAATACCTAGAAATAAAATTAGTTTTTGTACACAGATCTTGTGTCCCATAACTTTGCTGTACTCATTTATTAGTAAATGTTTTGTGGATCCCTTAAGGTTTTCTATATATAAAATCACATCATTTGAAATATGGTTTTATGTTTTCATAGTTTTAATTTCTTTTATTCTAATTTCAGTTTCTTTTTCTTGCCTTAATTTTCCTGACTAGAACAAACACTCAATGGTGAACAGAAGAGGCAAGAGTACATATCCAGGTCTGTCCCTGATCTCAGGGAAAGACACCCAGTCTTTCCTCAGTAAGTCTGATGTCAGCTGTGGGTTTTGGTAGACTCCCGACGTCAAGTTGAGGAAGTGCCTTCTAGTTTTATGAGTCTCCTTTCTTGGCCGTTCCCCATGGCATCCAGGCCCAGGGATTGAACCCACGCCTCCTGTGGTGGAAGCAGTGTCAGCCACTGCCCACCAGGGAATTTCCTAGGAGTCTTTCTATACCTTGCCAGCATCTCCGCTCCACCCCATGAATGGAGGGGTCTCGGTGACAAAGCGGTCCCCAGCAAGGAAGTGGAGCTGCTACTGCACACAGTGAGCCAAGAGCACTTCACACGTATTTTCTAACCTCTTTTCATTTCCCCCAGGCTCTGCGAGCCCCGGTTCGGACAGCACTAGGGAAGGGCCCTCGGGCACTTTTGCATCTGAGGCCCTCCCTTTGGGCATTCCAATGAATGATAAAACCCTGCTGTGTGCTTCCACTCGGGGCTGGTTTGGGCAAAAGCAAAAGTCAGAAGAGAGGTCTTGAGAGAGAGAACAGCTGCTGAGGTCCCCAGGGAGCCAACTGGCCAGGGCCCGCTTAGGCCTGGGGTCAGGGCCTTCTAAACGTAGACACAAGTGATTCCAGAAATAGGACCAGGAGAAATTCCAATCCCAATTTCCCAGACCCCAGCCAAAGCTGATATTGAACACTGTGATCCTAATTATGCAGAACGTGAATGGAGGTTGTAACATCCAGGTACACCTTTGTTGGTAGCTTCAGTGACATTTCCAAATCCCACACGACAGACTCATAAACCCAGAGAAACACTTGCTCGTTGGAAGCATTTTCACTGTGAACTCATTAAAGGGGCCTCGCTCGTGCCTCCTGTTTGTCTTCTACTCCTTGCCCCTTTCCTGTTTCTGTACAACTAGCCTCACTTTCCTCCCTGAGTCAAAGAGGATCAGAATTGAAGAGATGATTCCCAAACCCAAACCTAACCATTCAACTAAACCAACCTTCAATCCAAGCCCGATGCTTTCTCGGAAGGCCCCTAACCCTGCTTCCTACACTGACCCAAGTCTTAACTCCAGTATGTACAGCCTCCCTCCTGAAACACACCTCTTTCTTTAGCAACTCAGATGTCAGAGCTTTGTTCTTGAGGCGCCCACATCCCCTTGATAGCCTTTTCTTTCCTAAAACTCCCCCCACCCACCATTCCCCACCACCAGTACCAACCACCTGTAGCCAGGAAGTACCAGAGATTCTCTCCCCAGCTCCACCACCACTGAGGCGACGACGGAATGTATGGCAAAGCCCAGGATGAAGCTGCTTGTTTCATGGCTGTGATGCTGGAGTGTTGTGCTGGAGACATGTTTAGGCAGAGAAGAGGCTCCATAACCTCCGGCACCTCTGTAGGGTAGTCACCTGAGTCCAAGCAAAGCAGCTCAACTCCGTTCTTCTCCTCTGGTTCAACCTGCCTCAGTTCATCTGTGGTTTGTTGCAAATGGGGAGGTTAATCATGTAAGGTGATGGTGCTCCCAGGCTAGCAGCTGCTCATCTGCAGCCCTTCCTGCCAGGCTCCATCCTGGTCTCTCTGCTGGGCTTTGGTGCGGAAGGTGTAGTGCTGTGCCCTAGGGATGCCCATGCCCACACCTGCCATCCCCTCACCTACCATTTTCACATCTCGACATGTGGAGCACAGCTGCTTGTTTCTGATCAGTGTGGGGTCATTCTGGTTCCACCTGGCCTGCAGGGACAGAGAGAGAGACAGAGAGAGGTGAGGACCTTGGGTGGCAAAGAAGTGGGGAAGGGGTGGAGGGGTGGGAGGAATAAGTTACTTCTGCCACAAAACAGAGATGAACACTCTGGTCTCAGCCATGCCCAGGATGGATGTTAGACAGGGTTTAGACAGAAGAGGGTGAGCCACAGACTAAACAGTGGCCTCAGGCGCCCACATACAGTGACACAGGCGTCAGACAGCTGGCAGGGGGCGGGGAGGCGGGGGGTGGGGGGCAAGGGGGCCGGGGGGGGAGGGGGTGAGGGGGGCGGGGCTGAAATCCAGTGAGGTCCCTCTTTCCAGTGTGAGGGGCTTTCCTCTCTCACAGGTGACACTTTCTAAATTTCATATACAACTCCCACCATCTTGACTAGTTGAGGCCCTCCGATGGCCTGAGAAAAACAAATAGAAGACTTCTCTGCTGCAAACCCGCTTTCTCTAGTCTCTCTGAAATCCTATCCTCTCTTGTCAGGCCTTCACTCTGGGGTGACGTCAGCTCTCAAGCATACACTGCTACCACGTGGCCCTTCTGCACCACCCGAGGCCGATCAAGACCTGGGCAGAACTGGAGCCGGTGTGTGGGTCCTGATCCCTGTCTCCCCCGAGAGGAGGGAGGCAAAGAAACCACCAGCAGAGGGATAGCGGTGCCGCGTCTGCTCACTGCTTTCTTTCAGACTCGATTTCTGCCAAAAGGGGAAAGGGTGGGCTTCGGCGCATTTCCACCTGAAACGCAGGCTTCTCATTTGTGTAGCTGGTGAAAGCTTGGTTAGGGAACAGACGGCAACTTGAGGTTAGCATCCCGTGTGGGGATTCTCTCTTCCCCTTTGCTGTTCACACTGACACCAGAGTCCTGAGATAGATTCTTAGGAAGCGTAGCTACAGGGGAGAGGAGGGCCGCTGAGACGAGCAGACAGTGACTGCAAACTGAAGGCTTTCTCTCATTTGATTGGCCGTGATCTGTCACTGCAGGTGTGCCCACCTGCGCCCTGACACGTTCCTGCTCTCCAGCCAGGTGTGCAGAACAGGAAGGTGGGGAATATACCCGCATGGCACGGGGAGTGCCTGCGGCATGCTCCTAAGGCGACCTTTGCCGGGCTGTTCCATGAGATACACTCGGGTGAGGCATTACTAGGGGTCTGAGGACTGTAAAGTATGCACCATGTTGGATTCTTCTGACAAATATTTAAAACACATTTCATGTTTATAGTCCATTTTCAAAGAATCAGCTCAAAGAAACAGTATTCCCACACTGGGCTGGCATGTGAAAGCATGACTGGGAACAGCTTAATCCATTCATTCAGCCACAAACCTTCACTGTGACTCCACCGCGTGGAGGGCGCTGAGATGGGGTCACAAAGATGAATAAGAGGTTTCTGGCCCAAAGGAAGACCAGGGAAGAATACAGACTCATGTGTTTGTCCATTCATTAATGCTGGAGTGGGTTGCCATTCCCTCCCAGGGGATCTTCCCAACCCAAGGATCGAACCTGGGTCTCCTGTATTACAGGCAGATTCTTCACCATCTGAGCCACCAGGGAACCCCAGGTACTGAGGATGTGGAGATAAAGAAGAAACCATTTTTGACCGCAACGTGCTCAGCACCCAGTGTTTGGGAACCAAGAAGCGTGCCACTGTTGAAGGCAGAAAGACGCTGAGGCCACCGGGAGCCAAAAGGAGGCCTGAGCTCACCTGGTGGGGGTGGGGTGTCACGAGAAAGCTCTGACGCTGGTTGAAAGAACAGGCAGTGCTTGGGTAGGTGCTGGATGACGAGCAAGGAGAGGGGGCGGTGTTCCAACCTAGGAACACTGCGCAGTGACTTGGAAGAAAGACCTGGCAAATCCACTTCAGGTAAGTTAGGACACCCTGGAACGGCCAGTTGTGTAGGGGAGGAGGGAGGGGGGAGAAGAGAGGCTGGAGAGGACCCCCCGCAAACCCTCACCCTGACCCTGGGCTGACTCCTCTGCTCTGCTGGACCCATTCAAACTTCTACCTTCTCTTCCCAGATATCCTGGGCGTGGGACCTCCTGGGGCCCAGGCTTCTCCCCCTGTCCCTCATGTCTTTGAGTTCTGAGACTAAGACACCTCTCTGAAACTGCAATTCAAGGCTGGATGTGCTAGGCATCACTGAAGAAGCAAGGGTACTTCTGGGCCTTCGGCAAAGAGATGGACTGTATCCCCCTGGAGGACTCAGCAGAGGCTTCTGAAAGTGGCATCTGTGCTTGGTCTGAAAGGACGAGGAAGACCTGGATGGGCGGAGGTGGGGTGGGAGGGTCCTCGGCAGGTTTGTTTTCAGTAGAGTTAGAAGCAGGTGCTTGTGTTTCCTGCAGTTGATTCTGCCCCTCTTGCAGACATCTGGTGTCTGCAGAAGAAAACACTAGAGCCCGCAGGAATTGGAGTCACAGGATTCATTCCAAATCAAGCAACAAGCATACCAGGTGCCTGGCAGGAGCTTGCTAGTTTAACGATGGTTGGACCTGTGACCTGAGTCCCGCACTGTGAGGACTGTCATCCTTGGGAATCTGAGGGAAAAACATGTCATATATATTGTTTGATCTGGTTTTGGCAACTCCTTATCCTGTACAATCTAGCTTAGACGTTTCTTTCTCAGAAAGTCTTTCTCCCGACTCCCTTACCTGGGTGTCTGCCTCTCAGATTGCATCAGAGATTTAGTATAACTCTTGTTGCAATTTGTGCTGTTTTTCTGTTTTCTTTTTAGCATGTTTGTTTCCTCCTAAGAGCAAGAATGTATCTCACACATCTTTGGATATATAAGAGGCTGACTTTCAATCTTCTCACCACAGAGAACTCTTTTTATAATTTCCTTCTCATTGACTCCCAAGCTTTGACAGCTTGTGATCACTAGAGCAACTACCCTGCATCTCCTAAGTCCTCCAGTTTCATGTTGATCAAACACATACAGCGACAGATACAAGTTTCAGAGGGAAGTACTGATAATCACCACTGACCCAAAGGAGTACCGGAATCTAGAGCCTACTGTGTGCCACACAGGAGGCACTCAACACATGTTGGTTGAACGAATGTGTCAGTGTAAGCATTTTAAACTATCAGGTATACAGACAGGACGAGCCTCTTGCCTGGAAAATCCCATGGACGGAGAGCTGCTGAGTCAGGCTTGCTATAGCATGAGAAGATGGCACATCCGGTCTTGCTGAGATCCAGACGGACTGGGGTGCCATCTATGGTCACAGAGTCTGACGACTAGCAGCAGCAGCTCTGCGAAATCCAGACGAGAGCTGTGGCGCATGTCACGAAGTTGACAGACGACTTCGCTTTCACTTTTCACTTTCACGCATTGGAGAAGGAAAAGGCAACCCACTCCAGTGTTCTTGCCTAGAGAACCCCAGGCACGGTGGAGCCTGGTGGGCCACTGTGCATGGGGTCGCACAGAGTCGGACACAACTGAAGTGACTTAGCAGCAGCAGCAGCAGCATACATGTATGTCCATAAATCTCTAAAACACAAGACAGATGTGTGCAAAGATCATTATTGCAATAGCACTTTCTTCAGGGAAACGTTTGTGTGCAACCAATTCATGGACACAAAGTTCTCAGAAAAGCCAAGGCTGGAAGGCAAATTGCTTGGTTCCAGACCTGGCTCTGAGAAGCTTGACTGGGCGATCACTGAAACGCTCTGTTACTCCCAGCCCCTTGCTGCTGCTGCTGCTGCTGCTGGTCTCTGTGGCCAAAAGGCCAGAGGCTAACTCTCATTCTGCCCACGCTTTCTAGGGACAGAAAGAACCAGTTTCTGACGTGTGGCTTCAGTCACTCTGCCAGGAGAGTGGCGGTATTCCCACCTGAGACTCACTGTCAGCCAATCCTCGCCCCCAGAAGAGCCACTGCGTCCCTCCTCACCTGGAGAGGTGGGCGAGGGCCTGGAGGTGGGGGCTGGGAGGTAGAGGGGTGTCTGTGCAGTGTGGGAGGCGGCCGTGATGAGCAATCCTGCCTGGCTGGTCTATAAAGACACTAACGCAGACTCTTTGGGATTACGTGTTCTTTCTGGGCCTCAGCCCTGAAACCGAGGCCCTTTCCTTCTACGGTCTCTCCGTCTCATTCCTGATTGCCTTCATGCCCACTTAGCATACTAGCAGGAATGGAGATCAACAGGCTGGTGGTTCTGAGTACAGGCCTCCCGGCTGTGTCATCTGCAGAGTCGGAGCCATCAGGGAAAGAGGCTCTGAAATGTCCATGGGTCTCTCATTTCCCGAGCAGCTGTCCCCAGGAGAGCCTGGCCAACGTGATGCAGAGCTCAGCTGACCCCCAGGGCCAAAGCCTGCGCTTCACATCACCTGGAAACAGCCTCTTATCTGAGCTTAGTGTCTGCTGAGGCCCCTGAACTCTGGCTTGTGGCTAAAGTGCTGGGCCTCCTTGAATCTTAGAGGGAAAAAAAGAATTTTTTTCTCCCTCTCCTTCCCCTCTTCCTCTCTCTGTCTCTTGCTCTCTTTCAGACACACACCTGTCCACCTAACAAAAACTGAAAAATGTAAGCACCAGATGGCAAATTTAAAAATATCCATCAAAAACATGATTCGAGGGGTGACAGGCCGCCTCCTATCTTCTCACCCCACACCTGTCTTCCTTTCCTCCTGCTCACTCCTGCCTTAACTGAGACAACTCATCAACTATCACTTACTTCCACCCTTTCAGTGGACACAGTGAGGAAACTGTGGCTCAGACAGGTTAAGAGATTTGTCCAACTGTCCATCCATGTAGTTTCTGTCATCCAGAAAGTTCTTTGGATAAAGGGTCAAAGAAAGACTACCTTTTTCCCAGGGGGAGAGAGAACTCCTAGCGTCCATATCAGGACATGATGATTCCCGCAGCCCTTAGAAGCCAAAAAGAAAGAGTAGAAGAACCACATTCAATATTCAAACAAAAAGCCCCCATCATAATTACACATTTCCCTGCTCTTGGACAATACCAAGCGTCTCAAAAACAAAAGTGAACACAGTTTAAGAAATGTTCTTACTGCTCACTAGGAAAAATTTCAAACATACACGAAATGATCAACAGCCGTGTAACTATCATCCAGACTTATGAAACTTGGTTTTGATTTCATTATTTAGACCATTATTTATATCTAGATCATTATTTCAGGTCAGTTCTTTCCTTTAAAGCTTGGATTTGTGGTTATATGTGTTTGATCAACACAAAAAGAAGGAATGAGGCGTATGTGAGGGGTCATGAATTTGCAAAAACTTGAGAGTCAATGACAGAGAAATAAGAGTTCTCAGAAAATGGGAAGTTGCCTCCTATAGTGTTCCCAGCCATGTCTCTGCTGCTGGACAGTGTTTGTCAATGAGGGCTTTTTGTCACAAGTCTGCCAAAAGCAGCGTGGGTAATGTTCTCCTCTTCTCTGTGACTCGTTGGACTGGAACAACAAAGCCAGTCAAGGAGAGCAGACGGGGATGGGGCGGCAATGGAGGGAGTGGGGGTACTCTGCACTCCATGGCACAGGGCTGGGGGGACTCGGTCAAAGCCCACCCAGGACGCAGGCAAGGCAGCAGGGCCTCCCACCATGGCTCCCTGATCACCTCCACGTTCGCTCTGCTGGGCTGTGAGCTCTGAGGGAGTCACCTCCTGGCCTCAGTCACCCAGTTACCATGGTCACTTTCTTCTCTCATGGAATCTGGAGGAGTCAAGTGCAGGCCTGGAACAGGCAGGTGAAAGCCCTGCCTGGTAAAGAGCTGCTCCACAGGTGCTTGAGTGGGGACATGTTCAGGCCTCATTTCTCGGTGTTCATTTTGTTTTTCTTTTCTGTGAGCTCCAGCTCTCCTTTTTTGTTTCCTTTTTGGTGTGTGTTGTCCCCTGACCCTTCTGTGTGTCTGGCTTCTGCTCTCTGGCTGTTTGTCTCCCTCTCCCTGTCTTTCTGTCTCTGAGCCTCTGGTTCTGTGTCTCCATGGTGATGCACTCAGGCGTCCTGCTCTAGACACACACACTCGGCCCGGCCCAGGACTGCTCCTGGGCAGCAAAGGCCACTTGGAATGTGGATGTTCAAAGCGATGCCTTTCCCGTGATGATGAGGAGGAAGGGAGCCAGGTGGCAGGACCTTTGCACCTGTGCCCTGCGGACAGGATCTCAGGGCTACCACAGCCTCCTGACAGGTGCCTGGTGTGGAGGAGGAAGGAAGAGAGGGACAGTACATTCCACTCCCATGAGACAGAAGACAGCTTCTCTCTAGAGAGGAGAAGCACACACATGCGGGCCTCAGGCTCGCCACTGACTCTGGGCGCTGGATTCAGATCTGACATGAGGTGCCCGCCATGCCCCACAGATGCCAGCGCCCTAAGAAGGGTGCCAGACTATGCCTCCCCAAACCCGCCACATTGGCCTAAGCCTTGTTTTGAGCTAAGATGCTCTGTAAAAACAGCACGGGCAAGAAAAGTGCTCTAACCTCCTCCTTTTCTTCCTAAAAGGAGATAAAATCGCATATACAAGATGTCCTAATACCAGAAGAAAAGTAACATGCTTATCGTCAAGGACAAGAAATGAAGCCAAAAGAACTGTTCTCCTCCTTCAGCCTCCTCAGTTTAGTTACGCTTGCACAACTGCCTTTTTTGACACCTACTATAAAAACATTCAGATTTTGCTACTTTGGGTCTTCATTTCCTTATGAAGGCTCATGTTTCACATAAAACGTATAGTAAATAAAATTCTCTCCCATTAAGCTGTCCCTTTAAATCTCTAGTTCAGCCCCAAACCCTAAGACGGCAAAGGTAAAATTTTGCCTCCCCTACACCTGTTTGGCCTACACACCCGCGCACACGCTCACTGGTGGAGGGTCAGTCTCTGACAAGGTGGGGGTGAAGGTGTGGGTGAAGTACCTGAGCCTCCTGTCGCAGCAGGAGCGATGGACTTGTGACCTCCCGGGTCTGCTCAGAGACCAGCCTCCCCGGCTCAGCCTGCAGGGAGGCCGCGGGAGCTGTTGCTCTTGGCTTCCATCTAGTGGCCACATAAGAGTATTGGAGCCGCGAAATCCTAAACCAGGCCTGTCTCTCATGATGCTTTCCTCCCTCTCCTTAGAGCCTTAGCGCCTAAGGATGACACGGTGCGCTGAGACCCAGGGCACACCCGCGAAGAGGAGGCGCTCGGTGGCAGCGGAGAGCCTGTCTCAGGAACTAGTGCAGAGACTGACTGACTGGAAGGCTTCTTGCTGGCACTGCAGCAAACAAGGGGTCAACGCCGTCTCCGCTCAGGGTCCTCCGTCCCTTTCTTACCTACTTGCCCGTCCAGCCTAAGGTGTTCGGGGGATTCGTGCTTGACTCTCAGGCACAGCCCTGACCCCGCCACTCCCGTGCTTGTAGACCTGGAACGACACCTTCGCGCCCGGGCGGGGTCCGCCCGCCTCCTCGGGCCCCTCCCACCCCGGCTCCAAGTCTTGGCCAGCCCCAGCCCCGGCCCTTCCTCCTCAGGTGGAAATGATATCTTCCAGATCCAGCGCAGGTGCCGCTGCTTCTCGCAGCCTCCCTCGCCCCTCCCCCAGGCCGCAGGTGACCTTTCCCCCCACCTCCTCTCCAGGACTTGGCTCTTTCTCTGAGTCCGCGGTTGGGTACCTGGCCCGTCCGCCCCCTCATTTGTGTGGGTGGCATCTGACTCACTCATCTCTTTCAACCACATAACGCGAGGGCCCTGGAAGCGTTCATCCCCTGACCCAAGGGCACTGTGCCAAGCGCTTAGCGTGCCGCCTTTAGCAGCCCTGGGAGTGTGACTTGGGATTTTTCAGGTGGAGACACTGCCCACATCCCCTGGAATGCTCTTTCTCCACCTGGGGCGGGTGCTCGCTGCACCAGCACCCCTCATATGGGAACTCACCCCCCGCAGTATCCCCCAGCAGCCAGTCGTGGCAGGCTTCCGCAAGGTGAAGGATTGGTGTGGAGTTCTTAATGTGAAATCCCCTGGGTTTAGGCGGTCTTAGGTGGGAGACAGAGGGCTTCACGGTGGTGGGGGGAAGGGGTTAGAGACTCCAGAAAGGCGGACTGGTTCTGGGCACAGGCTGAGCAGCAGTCCCTGAAGGTCTCAGGGAAGGCCCTTCAATATGAATTTTTTTTTTTTTTTGGTGTGTGTGTCGGGGGTGGGGATGGGGGTTCCCTTTTTGAGAATTGTAACCTGATGCCTTTATTCTTAGTTCTAGTGCATGGGAGCCTTAAGATACTCAGGACAGGATGGGACAGGGGCAGGCAGTGTTCACTCACTTCGTTGAACAAATCTCTGCTGAACACTGAGGATGATCCAGACTCACAGCTGTATTAGGGAGATACGACACCCTTTGTATTCATAGTCTGTCATCCTGGAACTATTTATAGCCTCGGGTTTCTTTTCCATTAAAAAATAATTGAGTACCTTAGATAAGACATCTGGAACTTGGAACAAAATTGGCAAATTCATATCCTTCTTGGATGCAACCAGAAAAGTGGCAGAGGAATGAGGATATCTGAGAAGGCAAAACAAGAGTAAGTTAGAACCGAGGCGCCCCGTGTGAAGTGTCAGGCCCTTGGGCACTTCAGAGAGAACCTGGGGGACACCCAAGTTGTTGCTTCTCACCCTGAACCTGGAGGGCCCCGGCCATTTTGAGGCTGCCATAAGATTTCTCCTCTTTAGTCCCTCTGGCTTCTCTGGCCCTTTAAGTTTTTCTTTTTTTTTTTCAAATGTTAAAAAAATTTTAAATTTATTTTTGGCTGCACTGGATCTTCGCTGCTTTTGTGCCAGCCTTCTCTAGTTGCGGCGAGTGGGGGCTACTCCTCCTCGTGGCGCGTGGACTTTTTATTGTGGTGGCTTCTCTTGTTTTGGAGCATAGGCTCTAGGCACATGGGTTTCAGTAGCTGGAGCACGTGAGCTCAGTAGTTGTGACACATAGACTTTAGCTGGCCCTGTGGCCCAGGGAATCTTCCCAGACCAGGGATCAAACACCTTAAATTGGCAGGCAGATTCTTACCACTGCACCACCAGAGAAGTTCATCCCTTTTTTTGAACTAACCAATGCCAACTGTAGGTTGTTAGTGAGTGGATGGTGTACAAACAAAGCAAGAAAAAAACTGTTGACAAAAGCAGACAGATAACGGGTGAAATGTACCCCAGAGCTCCTTCTTGGCAAGGCCTGCACACAAGCCACTGATATTTAATAAGAGCAGTCCTTTCCTGCCTGGCCTGCTTTCTTGGAGCTTCTGTCCCTGTACCCTAAAATGATCTACCCATTTCCTACCATGGAACATCTCCCTCCAATTATACTCTTCCTTTGGAACATTCCTTCGTTCCAGGCAGAAGGTGAGGCAGAGATGCTACAGCAATAACAAGAGTTCTCTTCCCAGGGTGACCCACCCTGCTGGCCACTGTGGGTTGTTTAATTACACTGTAAGAAGCCAAGGTGTGCAGGGGGCCTGGGCCTCATAAGCAGCCTGTGTGTGCAGCCTTGGGCCTTCCCTGGCCTCTGAGAAATGGAAACTCACATGGAATGCTGGTAGGTCTGCCAAGAACACCTCTCCTCTTTTATAAGGAAGTATTGCATTGTCCATTGTTCATTTATAACAAAGTCACGCACATGGTGTTCATGAGGCATTTATTGTTTTATTTCCCCCACCATTGCTCTGGGAGAGTGGGGAAGTGGGTCTGATCCAGCTCCTTCACCACCTCTGTCTTTGACGTGTGAACAGCTTGCCTTGAACTTATATCCAAATGCTGACCAAGAGAGATCAGAGGCCCCTTTAGAACTGCTTTGGTGCCCAAGAATGTTAAACAAACAGGACCACAGTGTGACGTGAGGGCTTTTGAGACAAATGATGGATGTGGCTTCAGCACAGTCAGGCTGACCTGAGAGAGAGACCTCCTAGAAGGAAGGGGTCTGTGGGCAGTGACCCTCAGAACCAGGTCTCACCTCCTCCAAGCCTGCAGATGTGTATCCAGAACTTGCAGTTATGGGTGCTTTGAGTGCATTTCACTGAAGTTTCCTTTCTCTTTTTCAGACTGTTTTGTGTTGGAACTCCTTGTCCAAAGCTCAGTAATACTTAAAGCACATTCAGAACTTCCCAACCAAGTTCCTAGAAAAGGGTTTTTTTTCCCAGAAATAAACAGCTTGGAACTCCAAGCTATGGCCAGAGAAGGGGTTTCCAATCCTTAGGAACTGTTGAGGCTTGGAGAATCCTTTCAAAAGACTTTCCATTCCTATCTTGTGCTTCTGAAGGTAGGGCACCTCACAGGTGCTGTCTAGTCATCTTAGAGTTCTTGTGAGGTAGATAAGCACCATTTCTCTTCAGAGGTATTGAGAAATCCTCCCAGAACAGACATGGGCAGAGCTCCATACCATATCAACTTATTTCTCTTTGCAACTGGCTCAAGCATGGCTGGCTGCATGGAAAAACTACTCTTTCTCTCCCCAGCTGGCTGGCCCCTGGGACACCCCAGGACCCATCTGTGAAACTGAACAGGCCGTGAGAGTGCCCAGTTGTGTTCTCGGTCTGCCTTTTTCATATCCCTGCTCCCTGTGGGCATGCTCAGCCACTCAGTCATGTCCAACTCTTTGCAAACTCATGGACTGTAGCCCGCCAGGCTCCTCTGTCCATGGGATTTTCCAGGCAAGAATACTGGAGTGGGTTGCCATTGCCTACTCCAGTGCTCCCTTCCTACCTCCCACCAAAGGCTTGTACAATCAAGGCAAAAGGGAGCTGGGGTGAGAGAGAAGTGCACAGGGATGCTTTGCTCATGGCTGCAGGAGGAGGTCTAAGAGGTGTGGGGTGGGATGGGATAGCAGGATGTTACCCTAGTTAGATGTCAGACACTACCCATTTCACATGGAAATCCACGTTTCTGCTACCGTTGGAAATACAGACAGGGTCACATACCTGCAGGCAGCATTGACCAGGGTAGAGGCTGACTGTTCCTCTCCTGAAGGGAGGTGATCTCCCCTTCATTATAGTTCCCTTCGGCCAGCTTTACTCATGTGCGCTGACCATCTACCACTGTCAAGTGAGTTTGTACCCTGCCCCCAATTAAAAGGTGCTAAACTGTCAGTACTCATGCTGATCCCTGAACTGCTAACAACTCTTAATAAGAACTAAGTCATTGGTGTTTTTATTTAGTTAACAAGCCTTTGGGTTTATTCAATCTCAGATTGCCTGCTTTATATTAAGACATTAGCTAGAGTTTAGATATATTCCAAGTTATGAGAAAAAAAAAAAAAACCCCGAACAACAAGCACTTTACAGGTGCTTCTGAGCATATACAAAACTGTCTAGCTGCTTACTGAGAATGTGGTTTCTAAGAAGGGCAGTAGATGAAGCAAAGGTGTATGTTATTAAAATGGGATGTGGAGGGAATATTTATCATGCAGAGTCATTTATCCATGGACAAGAGGGTACATGACAGTTACCAAAAGGAGGAAAGGCTCTTTCAGAGAGCATTATCTTTCCAGCAAATGACCTTACATGCCAGGGAGCCAATTTCTCACCTATAGTGTACCTATAAACTTAGCTCCTGGACTGCCCTCTCCCAGTCTTCCCTGGTTTTTCCCATTCACCCTGACATTAACCTCACACTCACCCTTCCTTTTATTTCCCCTTTCAGAGGAGAGTATAAGACCTGGGGATCACACCTGGGGATCAGAAATGGGGGAGGAATGAGTGAACTCAGTTATTTCAAGTGGCAACTCCCTACACATGAAATCCCCCAATTTTAAAGGATAGACACATGTTCCACAGGCATTTGTTTGAAAGGGCAGGACTGGTGAGATTGGAGGAGATTGTCTCAAACAACGTTAAAATACAGGAAGTTGCTACTCTATGAAGATAAGAATTTATGATTCTAGACTTTAATGGTTAAAATTTAAAACGTTCAAATTAAAGCAGGGAGACAGGGTAAGATGATGAAGAGGATGGAATTGTTTTGAAAGGCAGTGTCCATGGGCAAAATTTTCTTGTATTGCTAAGTGGTAGTGGAACAGAAGGAAGTTAATTGAGGTCTTATCTCCTCTGCTGCTGCTGCTGCTAAGTCGCTTCAGTCGTGTCCGACTCTGTGCGACCCCATAGACGGCAGCCCACCAGGCTCCCCCATCCCTGGGATTCTCCAGGCAAGAACACTAGCCAGGCCAATTCTCAGGGCTCACTTTTGTGTTAGAAACCATGGCCCTTTCCATTTTGTTGCTGTTAATTAAAAAAAAAAAATTTGGTGGCACCCTGGGGCATGTGGGATCTCAGTTCCCCAACCAGGGATCCAACATGCACCCCCTTCATTGGAAGGCATCATCTTAACCACTGGATTACTGGGCAAGTTCTCCTTTCTGGTTTTTAAGCACTTGACTTAGCCTCTTAAGCGACCAGCTATGCCCCTCAGATGATTGTCCCTATTCCTTAAGAAATCATCTTCCATGAGACCTTGCTTGAAATCTTTGCTCTCAGTGGTTGGGGCTTTTACCTTTTGGGGAGGCTGAGTACTAATGGCTTGTTCATGAAGCTGGCCTCACTAAACCAGGGAATCTTGTCAAATCTTGGAGCAGACACCTAGAGGGAAAAATGGAAAGAGATCATTTTGCAGAATGTATTTCACTTGGCCTTTTCCATCATTGGGATGATGAAAGTAGGCTAATAGCAGCTATACATCGGTCAGCACTTCACATTTTTTATGTTTCGTATTTGACCCCATTGACTCTCCCATTAAGTAGCCAAGAGGAAACAGTGTTATCTCCATTTACAGATGAAGAAATCAAAGCTTAGTCAGTGTGATTCGCTGAGTCACACAGACAGTAAGTGGATTTAGCTTTTCTGACTTATGTGTCCACTACATCTTCTGTCCTGTCTCCCTTTGCTCCTCCATTACTCCCATCTGTTTATGCATCCTCTTGTATTTCCACAACCTCAGCTGAATGTTAGCAGTCTCCCATTCCAAGTGTCCAGCTGTTTTCAGTCACAGGGCCCTCCACCCTCACCCCTTCCAGGAGGCAGAGGAAAGAACTGCACTTCCAAGCGATAGACAATGGGATGTTGATCTAGGTTAATCCACTTTCCAAGTGTGTGGCCTTGGACAGATCACAACCTCTCTGAGCCTCCGTTTTGTCTTCCATGAGAGGAGGACATCGTCTCTTGGGAGGAATTCTTGTCTCTTCTGTTCACTGCTGTATCACTAGCGCCTGAAACAGTGCATGATACCTGTAGATATTTATTGAGTATGTGTCCAGTGGTTGCACGGATGCATGGGATGTCCCTAGCTGAGGGCTTGACTTCACAATAGGAGCTCAATCAAGTCGCGCTTATAACCTTTCTTCTTCCAGCCTGGCTTGCGATGCCACATTCCGGGTCTCGCTGTTGAAGATCAGCTTCCCTGGCTCAGAGGATTCCTCCTTGGGAGAGGAACTGGAAGTTCCTCTTAAGTGGCCAGGAGGAGGCAGCAGCGACATCGCGGCCTCACCCGCTGAGAAAGGGCGCTCTAGCCGCGGAGGTTGTGGCGGCCCCGGAAGTGCTCAGCCATCGACGCGACCCCGGCGCCCCGGATGGGGAAGGAGGCGGGCGGCCGCCCTTCCCCGGCCGCGCACCCCTAGGACCTCGCGGGCAGGTGGGTTCCGATTGGGTGTCAGTGTTTCCGGGCCTCCTCCGCCGTCTCCCGCAGGCCCGATGCGGGTGAAGGGCGGCGGCGGCGGCGGCGGCGGCGGCGGGTGGGGCAGGCCCAGGAGGGGGAGTGGGGGGCCCCCGGGGACACTCCACCCGGCCCTGTCCCCCACCCTTTGGGTGGGAGTTGCCCTTTTCGGCGCCTCGGACCCTACCGTGGTCACCTTGGAAGAAATAAGGTGGGGCAATAAGAATTTTCTTCTCAGACTTGCTGGATGACCTTGGTATTTTTGACTCTTAGTTTTCCCTTTGTGAAAAGGGGATCATTATCTTCGATCCTCCCGAGTTTCGCCGTTTATAAGTAGGATGATAGCTCTTTAAAGGATGTTGAGCTCAGTTAAGGGATTAAGAATCTTGAATCTTTGCTTTTGGTTAAACAAACCATAGGGCTCGTATCTTTCCGTACTGTGAGGTTTACCTTTCTCTATAGACCTGTAACTTTCTTTTCTACTTTTTCTAAGTAACAGATGCCTTTGAGAACCCAATAAAAACTTGGATTCTAGTCCTAGAAATTTGCATAAATCACAGCAACAAATATGCATTAACGGGGAGGGTTTTTGAACGATAGACCTCAGGGGTGTGTGAACCCCTGAGTTAAGAACTGGTTTAGAGGTACAGGCTTTTGGGCAGAACTTTGGTTTGAATCTGGCTCCACTATTTACCACTGTTAGCTTGAACTGAAGTAAAGCATACACTTTGAATCTCAGCTGTTAAGATACAGTGGGACTGACACTAACTTGGCAAGGTTGTGGAGATTAAATGGAAGAAGCTTCAAAGGCTCAGGACATAGTAGGCACTGGACAAGTGACAGCTGAAAAAGAATTACAGTGTAAAATCTGAAATGAAATTTTCATATTTATAGTATAAGACGGCCACCACGTATATTTTGTTCAGGCTTCTAACAAACCAAGTTGATTTGATTTTAGCTCAGCCCTACCCTTGACCTTTCATAGATTCATAGTCTCTCTTTTTGTAGGAACTTGGCTGCATTGTCCTGCCTCAGAGAACAAACTCATCTACTGTAGGCCTAGCCCGGGTTGCTGCCTTTGATAGCAAGGGAAGGTCAGTACAATATCAACCACAACTCAGCATGGAATTTCCAGAGAAGTCTTACTTCAAAACTTTATAAAGAACAAGAACCACATGGACTTCTGCAAGGGAGATTGAAGTCGCCTGAGTATGAGCGAAAGGATAATGTGTGCCCAGCCTGTAGCTACCACCAAAGAGGTCAGGTGGCAGAAGGTCTTGTATGAGCGACAGCCCTTTCCTGATAACTACGTGGATCGGAGGTTCCTGGAAGAGCTCCGGAAAAACATCTATGCCCGGAAATACCAATACTGGGCTGTGGTGTTTGAGTCCAGTGTGGTGATACAGCAGCTGTGCAGTGTCTGTGTTTTTGTGGTTATCTGGTGGTATATGGATGAGGGTCTTCTGGCCCCTCAGTGGCTTTTTGGGACCGGCCTGGCTTCTTCACTGATTGGCTATGTTTTGTTTGATCTCATTGACGGAGGGGAAGGACGGAGGAAGAGTGGGCGGACCCGGTGGGCTGACTTGAAGAGTGCCCTAGTCTTCATTACTTTCACATATGGCTTTTCGCCGGTGCTGAAGACCCTGACAGAATCGGTCAGCACTGACACCATCTATGCCATGGCAGTCTTCATGCTGTTAGGCCACCTCATCTTCTTTGACTATGGTGCCAATGCTGCCATTGTATCCAGCACACTGTCCTTGAACATGGCCATCTTTGCTTCTGTCTGCCTTGCCTCCCGCCTGCCCCGATCCCTCCATGCCTTCATCATGGTGACATTTGCCATCCAGATTTTTGCCCTGTGGCCCATGTTACAGAAGAAACTGAAGGCATGTACGCCCCGCAGCTATGTGGGGGTCACACTGCTCTTTGCATTCTCAGCCTTAGGAGGCCTGCTGTCCATCAGTGCTGTGGGAGCCATACTCTTTGCCCTTCTGCTGGTTTCCATCTCATGTCTCTGCCCTTTCTACCTCATTCGCCTGCAGCTTTTTAAAGAAAATATTCATGGGCCTTGGGATGAGGCTGAAATCAAAGAAGATTTGTCCAGGTTTCTCAGCTGAGTTGGGGACCTCCATTCTGTTACTAAGACAAGCTGATAGACCAGCCTTCCAACTAGTAGAAGATTTGAAGGCAGAGTTCCATTCTGGAAGTGGCATGCTGATGTGGGTGGGCGATCAGAGATCAAAAGAAAATGTTAACAGAAGTCTTGGGCAGTGAAGGTGATTATCCTTTCTGTTATCTTATGGATGAAAAAGCTTCCTGGGGGCCCTCGAATTATTGCCTCTCATTTTTCTCTGTAACAAATGAAGTGGTGTGGTTTCTATTTATTAAAAAAATAACAACACATCAAGCTGTCTCATGACTTTTCTGTAAGCAGAAGGCATACAGTAGGGACATGGAGAGTAAGAATTTGTGTATGTGTGTGCATGTAAAGTCACTTCTCTCTACCTTTCTCTCTACCAAATGCAGGCTCTGTTACTTATCTACAGCTCAAATGCTAGAACCCTGGATAATATGTCCAGTTTTGTTGCCAGAGATCACAGAGTTGATCTCTTAACCTTGACTCAGAGTTTCCACTCAGTTCTTAATGAAGCCTGTATGCCACTAACTAACTACAAGGGGTATATGACGTACCATAATACACAAGCAAAATGTTGGGGGAATTCAAAGAGGCTGGAGGGCAAAGAGAGCTGGAGTAATGAAATATTTTTTAGAGGAGACAGCACTTGAGCTTTAGTCCTGGAGGGTAGGTTGGGATTTCAGCAAGCAAAAAATGGTTCGGGAGACAACGTGGCAAAAGCCTTTAGCTCAGGTCAGCAATACCTGGGCTGAGCAAGTGGAGCTGGCATGCTTCGTGTGACTAATGGCAGCTGGAGAACTGGGAGAGCACACCCTGTCCAAACAAGGTAACCACTACACTACTCTCTACGCCCTGACTGACCAGAATTGGCTCATGGTTGTTATATAGTCCACATCAGAAACAAGATAGGGGTTGGTGGTGGAATGTAATAAGAGTTGTATAAATTGTTTTTAAATTTACTTTTGATAATTGCTTTATAATATTGTGTTGGTTTTTGCCAAACATCAAGTAAAATTGTTTTTGTTTTTTAATGTCTCAATATATTTTCCTTATCTGAATGGGTTTCTGATGATCAACTTTAGGGAACTCACAGAGCAACTGCATCCATGTTGGTGAGCAGAAAGTTCCACAGACTTGAACCCCTCTGAAGAACACCTGCTCAGTGGGGTCACTTAACGTGCCTGTGCTGTCATGCTCAGCTCTGTCATACTGTCTAATATTCGGCATTACCCAAGGCCTGACCCTGTTCAGTTTCGTGGCTGTAGTTCAGAGGGGAGGTGGCAGGGGGTGGGGTGTCGTGGGTTGGCTATTAGGGTACAGGGTGGGGCAGCAGATTCAATCCAGATAGAAAAGAGGTATCTGTGGGTAGAAGGATGGATGTATGTCCAGGCGCACAGGGCCTGATACCTCTCGGCGGTGGAGGGGAGTGCAGAATGGAAGGGCTGCAGCCAGAGAAGCTGAGGTCTGAGAGTGGTGAGTACGTTGAATTATTGGATCCTGGAGTCAATGGCAAGTGAAGGAGCTTTTGGAAAGGAATATAGGATTCCCACCTGAGGTGGAAGGGAGATTCAAGGGGGAGGGGACATATGTACATCTACGGCTGATTAATGCCGATGTATGGTAGAAACCAATACAATATTGTAAAGCAGTTATCCTCCAATGTGAATAAATTTTTTGTTTAAAAAAAAAGGGATCTAGGATTCACACCTAACACTTCCATGGTGTGTGAAATTCTAATAGCGTGTTCACGCTGAACTACAGAGGCTGAGCATGGGGAGCTTTCGTGGCAATAGTGAAAAATGAGAGTCTAGACTAAGGGTGGTGACAGTGGGCAAAGGAGGTGAGGGTTCTGACGAGAGAGTTTTAGAACTTGGAAAATTCATATTGGAAGGTAGAAGGGGAAGGGGATGACTGGGAGGGCTTCTGCCTTGAGTGGATGTTTGTATTTCTAATAACTATACCATGAGAAAACAGAAGTGAGAACAAGTTTGGAAATAGATAAGAAAGGAACGGGACATGTTAAGTTCGAGGTGCCTGAGGTGGTACACCCAGGCGAACTCCTTAGTTCCATATGTAGTATCTGGAGGACACTGGCTCAGAATTCTGGGCATTATCGAGGAGGTTATTGAGATATAAACAGAATCCAGCACTTTTGTGTTTGGAATTCTTTGTACAGAATTGGTTGCCTCACAACCAGGCTATAGTGGAATTAGAAGAGGATCACAGAAGGATAACTGGAATAACCAAAATGGTAGGAATCTGAGGGAAAGGAGGCTGGCCTATGAAACCAGATTAGAGCATAGAACCACCACAGCCTGCAAGAAAGGCTCAAAAGAGATCCAGTCATTGCCTATAAAATGGTTAGTGACGAAAGTGAATGTTATTTGCTCACCAAATCATGCCTTATATAGGAAGGTTTTTGTTGTTTAGTCTCTTAAGTTGTGTCCAACTCTTTTGCGACCCTATGGAGTGTAGCCCACCAGGCTCCTCTCTGTCCATGGGATTTTGCAGGTGAGAATACTGGAGTGGGTTGCCATTTCCTTCTCCAGGGGGGTCTTCCTGACCCTGCAATCTCCTGCCACATCTCCTGTGTTGTTAGGTGGAGTCTTTGCTGCAGAGCCACTGGGGGAGCCCTTCTAGGACAGACACCTTTGAACAGAAAATTTAAGACAAAAAATTTTATAAACGTTCTACATGCAAGTCCAAAATGTTTCACAAGCCAGGGATATAGATGGGATCCAAAAGTTGCGGGGTGGGGGGGATGCAAATAAAAAAGCCATAAATGCCTTGTAAGGACATGTTCAGAAATCCCAAGCCCTTAGGCATTGCCACCTGAAGGGTGATGAGCTCATATATGGCAGCTTCTTTGGGCTGCTGCTGGCATAGTGGTGCAGGCCTGCTTAATGATCAATAGGCCCTAATGTGACAATTCCTGAGAAAGTTACTCATCACTCAAGTATGTAGTCTAATCAGCCTTCTAAATTTATACCACACTGAAAGGGTCCAAGTAGGATATCAATGATCTAAATTTCCAGGGAATATTAATTATGGTGTGTGTATGTGGGTGGCTGGTATAGGGAGGAAGGGAAGAGTAGCATTGGAATAAAAATCCTTGTAATTATCCTCCAATTAAAAAAAGCCCAACCTATCAAATACTTATTTATATAAGAAGCTATACTCCTTTCTCCCAGCTCTGTTTCTTGTTACCATAAGTTATAAGTAAGGCGGGATGGTGGCAAGCTAGAGCAAGGGTAGAGGGGTGGGAAGGCAGTTTTGCCCATCCTTCCAAAATGGTACCAGGGATTGTAGTCGAGATGGAAGGAACAAGCAGAGGTAGAGGCCCAGGGCAGCAGGCGTGCTGGATTTTGTGGTGTGGAGCGTGAATGGTATGTAGCTAGAACGCTGTGCATGGATCTGAGTGTTCCCACACCACAGTGGTTCTGTGGCAATCAAACTGGTACCAGCGTTAGGCCTGTATGCTGTGCTAGTACTGTAAACTTTCGGGTGTGCTTTTGGGAAGCTGGCTTAAATTATGGATTTAAGAATTCACACAGCATGTTCACGGAAGTATATGGAGCCCACCACTTACATCTTTAAACCAAAGGCTCAAGGTCAAAAAACAAAAACATAACAAAAGCAAGCCAGCAGAGGGCACCAGTGACACAATTTTACAATATTGCAAACTCCTCGAATGCAGGAAAATAGGCCTGGGACATAGTGCCATCTTGTGGAAGTTATTGATACTCCTTTTTATAATGAAATTCAATGTAAGTCTTGAAATGCATTCAGGGCTAACTGGCAGGCTGTTGCTTTTAATGCTTTATCAAGCCCCTCTTTATCCCTTATTCTCTTCCCCAATATCTATTTATTGTCCACCTAGGCCCACTTCTATTCACTTTCTACCATTCACATTTTATGATGTTTAACCTTAGAAATGTATTCATTCAACAAATACTGAACACTAACTATATGACAGATACCACTTGTTCTGTCTGCTTGAGATACACCTACATAGGAGTAAAATAGACAAAGTCCCTTGACCTAGTGAAGCATACATTCTAGCAAGAGGAGACAGATGATAAACATAAGCAGAAGGTAATAAAACTATTGAAAAAAAAGGAAAAAGTAGCAATGGAATTCAATAAGGGGGTCAGGGTAGGTCTCACAGAAAAGGTAACATTTAGCAAAAGGTTTGGAAGGAAGTGAGGGAATTATCCAGGGTCTCAGGGGAAAAGCATTCCAGGCAGAGGGAGGAGCCGCTGCAGAGACAGAAGAAGGCATGACGTGTTTGGGGAATAGCCAGGAGTGGCCGAAATGAAGTGAACGAGGCGAGCAGAAGAGGAGGCCAGAAAGGGAATGTGGGAGGCTAGGCTCATTCTGGATGCTGTGGGGCAAGAGTAGAAGCAGAAAGCGTTAGAGGAGGCTCAAGCAGGGGATATGGTGGTGCCGCAGACCACAGTGATAGCAAAGGAAGTGGTGGAAAACAGTCACCTTCTGGATATAGTTTGCAGGTATAGTCAAGAGCTTCCTAATGTATTAGATGGAGGGCATGAACACAAGAGAAGAATCATAAAAGACTTGAGGTTTTTGGCCTGAGCAAATTGAAAGATGGAGACAGCATCCATTGAGATGGGGGCCCAGGAGATATGGGGTAAAGATTCTGGGGAGGAGGGTCAGGAGTTCAGTTTGGGGCATGTAGACATGTATGAAATGTAGACACCTGAGATGAAATGCTGAGTAAGGAGTTGTGGATATGAGTTTGAATTTCAGGAGCAATGTATGGGATGGAGATATAAATTTAAGATTTGCTGGTATATAAATGGCATTTAATGCTATGTGACTGGATGACATCACTAGGAAGGAATTTCATATAGAAGAGGACTAAGAAATCCAAAGTAAAATGTTGGAGAGAAGAATAAACAAAAAGATTTGGAAAGCACAACCACTGAGGCAGGAGGAAGATAAAAGAGTTTAGAATCCTGGAAACCAAGTGCAAATGATTCAGGAAGAGGGGATGGTCAACTGTGATTAGATCAAAATCTGAAAAATCAAGAAAGCAAGGACTGAGCATTGATCATTGGATTTAGCAAGGAGGAGGTGATTGGTGTCCCTTAATATATATATTTGTGGAGTGGTGAGAATAGAAACCTATTTGAAGTAAGTTTAAGAGAACAAGAAAAGAGAAATCGGATCAGCAAGTACAGGCAACTCTGGAAGTTTTGCATCAAAAGGGAATCAGGATATAGGTCAGAAACTGAAGGGAGGTGAGGGCAAGGAAAATGTCTTTTTTTAAGATGGGAGAATGTTTGTATATTGATGGAAATGAAACAGTGGAAAGTTGATGTGAGAAAGGGGAGAATTAACTGCTGAGGTCATGTTCTTGAGCAAGTGAGAGGTGATGGGATCTACTACTGCACAGGGGAGGGACTGGCTTCAGGAAGAGAAGGAAGAGTTGGTCTCTGGGAACAAGTGGGAAGGCATAACGTGTAGATACAGATGTAGGTAAGTGAGTAGATGGCTAGTGGACAGATGAGGTGATGGGAATCTGTGGATGTTCTTTTCTGATTGCTTCAATTCTCTCAGAGAAGTAGGAGGCAAAGAATCAGCTGAGATGTGAAAGTGAAGGAAACTGATGGAATGAGGGGATATGAAACAGTTTGGTACACTGGGGGATTGGATGAACTAGGGATGCTTTAGTATAAATGCCCAGCAGTAGTAAGGAAGGGCTCACTTGAGACTGGTAGTCATGAATTTAAAGTGAAGTTGGTTGTGTGTGTGTGTGTGTTTTGCTGACCTTGTACAGCTACATGAGCACAAACTAGAGCAGATGGGGAGTTGAATTTACCCAGGATGGTGATTAATCAGATTGAGAGAAAGGCAAGGGAGAACAGTAATTATACATGGGCATGATTATAATGATTGGCCATGGAATTTAAATTGAGTAAGAAGGAGAATGAACCTCAAGAAGGGCGAAAAGCAGGGAGATGAAGGACAGGGCAAAGTTCTATGGACTGGAGATTCACGGGGTTTGGAAGCCAGGAAGTAAAGGCCGGAGAAAAGATAAAGACGAGGTTGTGACTTTGGAAGTGAATAGCTGAGGTGGGGGGCGGGCGACGATATTGGAGGAGTGAAGTCCAAGGAAATGAGAAGTGAGATGGGAGTGGGGTGTTGGAAGTAGTACCTACAGGTAGGTGGAAAGCTCCAAGAATTAAGACAGGAGAATGACAGTGACACAGGAGCTAAAATCATCAGGAGATAAGGGAGAAAGAACTGAAGGTTGGTAGATGAATGAACATATGGACCAGAGCCCTGTGGGGCGCTAATGACTAATTTCCTGAGAACCATGCAAACTTCCAACAGTGGGGCCATGCCATTTCTAGTGAAAGTTTGATTTTGGGGACAGTGATCAGGGCTGAAGTGAGAGCCAGGGTTTGACCAAGGTCCTGGGAACCATCAGGACTGAGGAGGGCAGCTCCTCGGACCACTGACAGGGCTCTGGCCAGCTTAGCTGCAGCCAGAGGCGGAGGAGAAATGGCTGAGGTTCTGTAGGAATGAGCTAGCTTACCAGCCCACTGCTTTTGGCTTAGGATTTACAGCTCACAGGTGCAATTAACTTTGGCTTATTTACTTGGGGAACAATAGCAATCACCAGCCAACAGATCTGTTACTGTGATTAACAGGAAGACTCCGCAGAGACAAGGGAGGCTCCGCTTCCCCACAGGCCAACATCTGCTGGGCACCAGGGGCCTAGCAACACCACGGTTCAGGTGCCATCTCGCCTGTAGTATGACACAGGGGAAAGAGTGCCCAAGGAAGAGCCTTAGAAAGGCATGGCTTTTTCTGTCATCATCCAGCAGCGGCTGGCACCTGGGTTTCAGGATAAGCCTGAGGGAGGTCTTGTGCCCTAACAGACTAGCTCTCCAGTCCCTTGACTGTACTTTTGCAGGGGTGGTGGAGCATGTTTACCAGAGCTGAGGTCAAGAGGTACTGTCCCCTCAGTCCCCTGAAAAGCTAGCTTTCCCCAGCTAAGGGGGCTGCTCCTGCTTTTCCCAGCTCACTCACAGGACGGCCCTGGGGCCTTTTGCAGAGCCCAAGAACACTTGGACTCTGGTCAGTGAGAATACTGCGGGTCTCCTGCTCTTTCTAAGTTGCAAAATAAACAGATCTTTAGGCCCCAGGCAGCTTTTGTGTTTGAGGCTGAGTGTGTTTCTGTCTTTAAAAGAGAAAAATGCAGCAGGAGAAACAGTCTCCTTGGCACTAACTTCTCTTTGCTGCCTCTAAAATATAGTCACAGAGAGGAGGATGAAAAGTGAGCCCTTAAGAATCTGAAAGACTTGTTTTTCCATTGTGTTATATGGAGCTTCAAAACTATCCTTTGTTAGCAGCTGTTTTGAGAGGGAGGACCCACTTCAGTGTTACTATCTTGAGGATCATAATCTCTTTGGACCCTGGGGCTTGCTAAGACTGTCTTTACTGTGTGCCCCCTCAAGAGGATCACTGAAGATGTGAACTGTAGAGAGATCAGGATCTGATAAGAAGTACTATAAAATGTGATTTGATTAAAAACACCGTGAGAGTAGCAGTTTATAGCCTTGACTCATCCAACAACCTACCACCTAATCTGATCTCAAATGTTGACAGTACTGTGATCTAATAGTAATTTATGGTATTAAAAAATAAAAAAACAAAATACAGATGTATATTCAAATGAACTTACTTACAAAACAAAAAAGAGGCTCAAAGACTTGGAGAATGAACTTATTGGGGGGAAGGACGGGAGGAAGGGATAATTAAGGAGTTTGGATTGGACATGTACACACTGCTATATTTAAATGGATAGCCAACAAGGACCTACCATATAGCACAAGGAACTCTGCTCAGTGTTATGTGGCAGCCTGGATGGGATGGAAGTTTAGGGGAGAATGGATACATGTATATGCATGACCGAGTCCCTGTGCTGGTCACCTGAAACTATCACAACATTGTTAATTGGTTATACAAAATAAAAAGATTTTTTAAAAAACAGATGTATATTATGGTAATGAAGGCAGCTAGTGTGTCCATTTAAATGAGGAACATACAGGGGTGTGGTGGCATTTGAGCTCCATCTGATTTATTCAGATATAGATTCTGTAGGATTATAAAGGGCAATAGAGGTTTTCTTGTTTTTTAGCAATCTTTTCTCTCTGGATGAGGATCATGTCTTTGAAATGGATTCACAGTTGCAAAGATTTATTTCAGAATCTATGAAACTGGACTAAAGATTCTAATATAATTTTCTGAGTTTAAAAAAATCATACCTAGTGCTGAGTTATAAAACAGATGTTGGCAAGTACAGTATTTTTTCAAACTCAGGGATGAAAAGGACTGAAGGGTCCAAGCTCCAAACCCACTGAAGGTGTCTGTGTTTGTATGTGAACAGCTGAGGTTATCTCCGTATCTCTTCTTGGCTCTCAACTTCGAGGATGTTTGCTGAAAAATGCTTCAGTGTACATGTGGCTCCCAAGGCTTACCAGTGGAAATCTCTAAGGAGAGTATGGCAAGTTTTTTTTTTTTTTTTTTTTTTTTAACTTTTCCCTACCTTTAGTTCTCTTTTCTCCATCTCTTGCGTGGTCTGGGAGTTTCTAGCTAGAGGCTGGAGGACTCTCACTCCTCTCACTGAGTCCAGTGGAAGACCAATGCAGGACACCTTCTGAATCTAAAGCCTTCTTGTTAGAAGCCGAAGCAAAGTTAACAACAGACTGCTTCAGTTTCAATCCCACTATGTCTTCCTCAACCCACACTTAATGTGATTTAGAGTCTTCTATTACACTATTCCATGAGAAATGAAAAGTTAGGTTTCTGATTGGCTGAAATGAGTTCTGTTATTTCTTTGTCAGAGGTCAAAATCACCACATTCTAGAATGCTAGCAGGCTTTGGGTCAAGTGGATAATCTGATTCTAGGACTCAAATAGTTGCTTTAGCATGGAAGTCAGTAACAGTTCTTCCTGGAAAAGAGTCCAAAAATTAATCCTGTCATAGCTTATATTGGAATTTCTTATTTACCTATTTTGTCAGCTACTTTTATACTATTAACGTCTCTGATATTCCCAGTAACTAGGACATTCTTATAAATTCAAGAAATGTTTGATACATAAATGAAGGGATGGGAATATTTAAGAATGTGTATTAAAGATATAATAGTTTATTTCTCCCAAAGATCCTGAATCACTTCTGAAGAACTGCACTTCTTCAGCTCTCTATCCAATATTGAGGGGTGAGGAGGGTGGGAAAGCTGAGCAAGAGTATATTATAAAACACAGAAACGGTATGAATAATAAAGAAAAATGAACAAACCTCTGAATAGTTTAATTTTACTCCAGGCTTCTTCCCACATCCACCACCCCATCCCGTCAGTCCCCTTTCTTCTCACCAGTCTAATGTGAGGATGGGGCCATACCTGTTGGTTGAAGAGATGGATTAGGATTGCCAGGGAATCATTTTATTCAATATGACTTGAGCTTTATGTTCTCATGGTCATCAGATCAATCTAAGTTTTAAACATCTAAATGGTATAACATTGCACATAGAAACAAGTTCAAAATTAAGACAGTGGAAAAATACCAAACACTTAACAAAAGAAATGAATTGATGAAAACCTTCCTGTTGACAACCTCCTTCCTGTTTGTATTTGGGGAGGTGGTGTGATATAACCCGGGAACTCTGGGTCTGTTGGGATGAGAATGCTGTCAAATGAGAATGTTACACGATAAGAATACTGATTTAAAAAGTTAAATGTCTGGACTGAAGGTGAAAGGAAGGGCAACAGACTGCAAGCTGTGTGGTAGTCTGCATCAGCTCAGTTACTTTGAGGTAAAGTTGAGCTTTGGTTGACCCTCTGCTTTGGTATCTTTGAATTTCCTTAGTCACCAGCGTTCTGACTCTCAGTCACTGGACCTGTGATGCAAGTACACACTGATGTATTAACATGCAAGATGAAAATTTTCACCTGAGAGATAAGCTGGTTTTGCATTTTGGGGAGGAGCATGTAGTCCTTGAAAAAGATTTTTATGGCCCAGAGAAAGGACATTGGTAGCGAGGGTCCTCATTGCTGTACTGAGGTGGTTCTTGCCCACACCTGAGCTGCCTCTCCTTTCCAGTGCTTGTCTACATCAGCCAGGAAGTGTGGAACACAGAGTCCTGATCAAGTGTTTTACTTTCCCATCCTGTAGCTTCTTTCTTCATGTGCTAAAGCGAGGCACATGGAGAAGTGATCCAAGAGGGGATCCTTTAAAATTCTAACGTAGACCAAATAAATATTCAAAAAGAAAACTCTGAATTAAATCTCAAGCCTTTAGTGGAAGGCTTCAGATCACATATTTGGCAGGATAAACTATGTTACCATAACAACTTATTGACCACAGACATATTAATTCATCTTTTGTTACCCAAGCATTATTGTCCCGAGTGTTTCAACAGTCATTTATATAACAAATCACCAGCCACAGACATTAGTTTCTACAAAAATCCCCCAGTCGACAGTGTGTTAATAATAATCATTTTATTTGGGTAAGTCTTTGGGATTAGTTTTTAATGATAGCTTAAAATTTCAGTGTTGAAATTATCATTTGAGGATTAAGGTATAAAAAAAGTTCTCTTCCTGAAAACTCATAAAGATTTTGTTCTTCCAGTACTTTACTGACATCATTAGGAATCTTCTCAATGTGGCAACATTTCTTTGCCTTGTACTTTTACTCGAATGATATGTTTTTTCCCCTGAACTTGCCAAATAGAATATATGAGGTTTACATGTTTCAGACCAAAAATTTCTCCCATAATCTAAAATAATCTTATGTACTTTATTGCCTAAAAAACAATGAAAATAGGAAAAAATGTCTTTAGTTCAGTTGCTTCAGTTCAGTTCAGTTCAGTCGCTCAGTCGTGTCCAACTCTTTGTGGCCCCATGAATCACAGCATGCCAGGCTTCCCTATCCATCACCAACTCCCGGAGCTTGCTCAAACGCATGTCCATCGAGTTGGTGATGCCATACAATTATCTCATCCTCTGTCATCCGCTTCTCCTCCTCCAAAATGTCTTGGTGCAAAATGTCTTGGTGCAATAATAATTATTAATGAGATTCCTGGGAGCAGACTGAATTTATTCGGTTCTCTGTGTCTTTTCTAGACACCCAGGATTTTTGCTTCATCTTTCACTCTTCTATTGGACAGACATTTCACCTGAAGATCGACTACTGTTCTCCACCAAATATCCTAAATCACAATGCTTTAAGAACTTCAAATCAGTCATTTTCAATTGAAGCTCCTTTGCTGGTCAAATTATGTATTTTTCACCTTACCTGGTTTTAGTTGAAACAAACTCCTACTTTAACTTGGATCTTCTTTAGAAAAAGAAACAGAACACATTTCATTTTTTATATAGAATAAAATTTGTTTTTATTATAGACATGGATCAAAAATAAGTTTTTCTGTACATATGACATACAGTGCAAATGAAAGGCTTTTAAATACCACAGATAGACATGTTGTCGGACACAAAAGGAGATGAATGATGGGGGTTAGGATGGTCGTCCAGGAACTGCAGGAGGGGGTCGCCTAGTGAAAACAAAACAAAATAATAAAAAGAAAAACACAGATGTGGAAGAAGAAAACAATGTTTAAACCAGAAAACAAATCCGAATAAGAGCATGCAAAAATAATCCCACAAAAATCAAATTTAAATCAGACAAAAAACATGCAGACATGCAAGGGAAATGAGAGATCACGTGGCATAGTAAGCAGCTCCTGGGCCGTTTCCTGGCTACCAGTCATGTGCTAGGTATGAGCCATTTGAGCCTACTCCAAACATGTATTATTTTGTACCATGGAATGATGTTCACGCAATCATATTCAGGAAAACTGGGAACAGTACCAGAGCCACATACCTTTATAACTTGAGTATTTGTTTCCCAACCCTGATTTTGTGACATTCAGTTATTTTCAAAGATTTCAATAAATGTTGTGAAATCTCCATAGGGGGAGAGGAAGTTGATATAGCAATATGACAGGGGAAATTTTTTTTTTTAAGATGAAGGACAGTAGAAGGCAGCAAGAGATCAGATGAGCAATGTAATCACAAGGTGGAAAATATCAGGGGTTGATCTTAGAGAAAAGGATTGGTAAATGAGAATTTCCTCCAGGTGAAAATCCTGTTGTGATAGCCTTTCTAGGCGCAGGCAAATTCAGAGGCTACATCTGGTTCATGGTGAGGTGAAGATTTTGTAAAATTTCTCTTTGACTCCAAGTTAGGTGCAACTGAAGCTCTGATTTATTCTGAACTGGGTCCAGGGTAAGTGAAATTTGGTTTGCTGGCTCTTTCTCTGTATCCCTAGCCTGGCTTGCATCTTGTCACGTTCACTGGATGTGAAAGAAGGATCCAGAGATGTGGTTAGTTTTGACATCAGCATCTCTGGATGATGGGCTGGTAGAGAAGATACAGTAAAGGCTACAGAGCAATGCACAGCTCTGTAAGTAGGAAAACAGCAGGCCAGTGAAGCTTTCCCATGGGTTTCCTGCAAAAGTCTACATTTAATTTCCTCTTTCTAACCCAACTGGTAATGAGCTCAACGTTACAGCAAGCCATAGAACTGCGAGGTTAGTTCAGTACCCCGCTCCCTGTGGGACTTCTTTTTGGCTACTCATCCAGGTGTTCAACAACATACTCACTTCCATCCTACTTCTGTAACACTTCAGTGAGTGGAGCAAGGAGGTCTACAAAAAAACAAAAACAAAAACAAACTTCTTTTTCATCTTCTATAAAATGTTAATGGAGCCAAGCTGACTGGGCTAGTTCTTAGCAACAGTGAAAAATGATCTTACCTTTCCTAAAGTCCAAGACCAATTTTTCTTTGGTCCAATTTAAGCTGGCTGCACTTATATGATGAACTTATTATGGGTCCGTAACCTTTCAACTGTGGGGGGTCTGCAAGCCTTTAGCTTTAGAGATCCAGGTAATGGGTATCCCTAGTGTTTTTGTGAAGAAAGTGTAATTAAATTCCTGTCAGGCTTGCTGAGATTTATCACCTGCCCAGCAAACAGAAACTATTTTTGAGTTCTGAAGGGGCTTTAGAACACTTTAATGACCTCAGCAGGGTGGGGAGGTGAGCCATTAAATTGAACAGCAAGTCCACAGTGCTGAAGCGACATTTTGTCAGCATATGCCAAAGCACTTTCCTGTTTGAGTTTGGTGTTCTAGTCCAGAAACAGGGTCAGAAGCTTTATGTCTTAGAATGTATTTCATGAACAGCTAGAACGTTTGCTTCAACCATCAGAGAAATGTGTATATGTTTATCCCCTTAGCTCTTTTCTTTCCTCTTCACTGACCCTGTATCTAACTTTCCACTTGTTGCCAAAAAGGCATCCTTGGTGATGACACCATACATTGGCTCAGTGCTACTTCTATTACGGATCTTGGCAAATTTTTTTTTTTTTACTATTTCCAGAATCTTCTATATCAGGGATCTCCAACCTCTGGGGATATAATGACTGATGATCTGAGACTGAGCTGAAGTAATAATAATTAGAAATAAAGTGCACATTAAATGTAATGCATTTGAATCATCCTGAAATCATCCCCACCCCCTAAACCTCTGCCCTGGTCAGTGGAAAAATTGTCTTCCACGAAACTGATCCCTGGAGCCAAAAAGCCTGGGGACCGCTGCTCTGTGTTACTTAACACAATGCTGAAATGCTTGAAGGCATTTGCTGAAAATACTGGAGCTTTTTATATGAGGGGCAACAAAGAACTTTCTATTGTTGCCACTTCTAACAATTGAAACTTGAAGTACTGAGTTTGGACTACTGAGTGGGGATACTGAGTTGCTAACACTTTTGAAAGCTCATCAGGCCAGCATTCACTGTACAAGCAAATTCTCCCTAGTCAAGATGATCATTTCAGGTTATACCTCCTTAAGTTTTCTGAAAATAACTTCAGAGAATCATTTGGCCAAAACAGGAAGTAAAAGGGCAGGAAAAACTGTGTGTACAACACGGGCATAATTCATATATACATAAAAGACCCCATTATTCATAAGAATAATGAATTACCCACATTCTCTTGGATCTACCTCAATGCTGCAATCTGTTCTTATGATGACATTCCTCTGGCAAGAGCCCTGGGAAGGCCTTCCTTATAAGTTTGTTCTCTTCTGTTACAATCTCATAAAACATGCTCTGCTTGTTTCCTTTGCCCATCACTTAGATAACTTCACATCCCTGAGAAGTGGGTGAGCCAGAAGGCTTGGGAAAGTGAGACAAGAAAGGCAGTAAAAACAGGTGTTCTTCTCAATGTTTCTCTGATGATCTCCACTTTAAGTCAACTTCGATCTCTCCCTTCACAAGAATACATTAGGGGTAATGTAATTAATTCAAAGGAGTGCAAAAATTGTCTTCCACGAAACCAATCCCTGGAACCAAAAAGGCTGTGGACTGCTGCTCTATGTTACTTAACCCAATGCTGAAGTGCTTGAAGGCATTTGCTGAAAATACTGGGACTCGCTCAGCATACCTCTCTCAGGTAATTACATGACCCCCAATGTATTCTTCTGAAGGGAGAGATCTAAGTTGACTTAAAAGTGGAGATCATCAGAGAAGCATTGAGAAGAACGCCTGTTCTTACTGCCTTTCTTGTCTCATTTTCCCAAGCCTTCAGTATTTTCTCTCACTTTGGAGTGAGAGAGTCACAGTCGTATTGAAACTGATCTGAGTTCTCCACAAGGCTCCCTGGGATGCATGGCACGTCTGTCGCTACATGCTTTCAGGTCTCCTGCTCCTATGTGACCTTCCTGGTTGCGTCTCAGACCCCATTGTGACAAAGCACCAGCATACCAGGAGGATGGTCCTAGATTGGGATCTCTCGTTACGATGACATTTTATTTTATCACCCAACTTTGTGTTAGTGATGGTCTGTACTGGGATAATCTCACTCAATGCATTTGCCTTGAGGCAAAGAGCTGACTCAGTTGAGAAGACCCTGATGCTGGGAAAGATTGAGGGAAGGAGGAGAAGGGGACGACAGAGGATGAGATGGTTGGATGGCATCACCGACTCAATGGACATGGGTTTGGGTAGACTCTGGCAGTTGGTGATGGACAGGGAGGCCTGGCATGATGTGGTTCATGGGGTTGCAAAGAGCCGGACACAACTGAGCAACTGAACTGAACTGAACCTAGCCTAAAGCCACTAAAGCAGTGTTTCCTAAGGCATGTACCTCAGAACACTAGTCCTGTAGTACAGTTCATAGATGCTCTATGAACAAAGCATTGATGTTAAAATAAATCTGAGAAACATGGAGACACTAGCCCTGTAATCTGATATGAGAGCTCCTGTAGAGTCTTCTAGTAAAGAAACCTTTAGTGTTTAGTCATCTTTTCCCAAGCATATTTAATCGAGAGGGTCTTGGTGTATGAATGTGTAAAACATTAAAATCTCATGGAGTGGACTTTGGGAAACTCCAAATTAAAGTTGTAGTTTTAGCCAACATCTGTTGCATGCACTCTCTAAGTATCAGGCTGCCTCAGTGTGAAAGAACTTCAAGAAATGGTCTTAAAAGGGGCAATGTCAGGTGTGTGATGACATGAGTACTTCTCAGTATGAGATTTAAAGATTCCAGCAGAAAAATAAGAATCTTGAAAACTAATCGGGCAGATAATTTACATTGATGTCAGAACTATTTTAAAAATACAAACGGAAATCTGCCAAACAGTCACAATAAGGTCCTTCAGTTTGGGTATTTCTATCAGGAACAATTCTGAATAAAGAGTCATGCAGTAAGACACACACAACACAAGGGCACAGCAGGATTCGCATCCTGAGTCTTTCTTCTGTTAAGAGGCTTCCTCTGAAGACACTTATGGATCCTCTCACAGAACGTGTATAGACATGAGAAAGAAACTACAACAGGAAAGTGTGAATTAACCCAACAGTCTTTCCAATTCATCTTTCCACAAGGAGTCTATCCTGAACACAAAGGGAAAGTAAATCAAAATTTCTCCCCTCCCATTCCTTTCTTACAAACAGTCTTTCTCTATTCTCTGGAAATTCAGGTAGGATAAGGACATGTGTAACTACTGAACACTCTTCCATTCTCTTAATACTGGGGAAATGAAAAGCGGTAACTTCCATCAATGCACCATGAGTAAACAATGGAGGTCAACTGTTGAATCAGAAGCTCAATTACTTTCTGTAAGAAATGCCTTCTGTAGACCTAGATTTTCAGAATCACTTCCTTTTCAATAGCCAAGTGTCGTGGTGCTTCTTGGGAAGTGTCACTTTGCACACTCCAGCAGCCTAAGGTTTATGTCCTTCTTTAACTTAGTAAAACAATGACTTCAAGTCAGCAGTAAAATGTTTCCCACTCTCCTGCCTTTGATTTGTTCAACTTTCTCCCTTTAAAAATTTCATTCTTTCCCAAATTAATGACCGTAATGTCAAATGCTATCATTCTCCATACTGGTAATTCTGGGACAACTGGATTAAAAAGAGTTCTAAGTATTTACAAGTCAGATCTTACCGATAAGCAAAGACATGACTCAAATATATACAAGAATGAGGAAGGGGGAGTCCTTCAAATGTTATCATTTATTTCAGGTTCAGTAGTACAGCTTCACATTTTCACAATAGGTACACATGACCTTCTAGAATGATACAGGATTTAAAGGAAGTTGCTTCAAAATGTCCATTCACAGAGTCCATCCATATATATCAGCAATAAGAAATCCTGAAAGTGCCAAGAAGACAGTGAAAAGTATTCTGGCTCAAATTAATTAAAGAATTGACACAAAAGGCAAGATTTTGCTTCTGTACACTCCTTCTTAATATAAAAAAGCAAAAAAATGAGTTTGATTTTGAAAAGGGAGAGAAAAGAAACATAGGCAAGCAAAACAAATGCTATACATATGAAATTAAACAGAAATCAAGTAATAGTAGAATTTCTGATTGGGAAGGATCATTTTTATCAAATTGACAACAGACAATGCAAGAGATTAGACAATAATTTTACAGTAATTTAAAAAACATTACATTAAGAAATCAGAGGGTAAAAATGAAAAAGAAATGAAGCCTTGAGCTGAGCCATGTGTAAAACCTCAGACCAGAGAGATGAGTGTGTGTGTGTGTAAGTCACTCAGTCATGTCTGACTCTTGGTGACCCCATGGACTGAAGCCTGCCAGATTTCTCTGTCCATGGAATTCTCCAGGCAAGAATACTGGAGTGGGTTGCCATTCCCTTCTCCAGGGGATCTTCCCACCCCAGGTCTCCCATATTGCTGTCAGGTTCTTTACTGTCTGAGCCACCAGGGAAGCCCAGACAGGTGAGAAGTCTCACCAATATACCAGTATGAACAGGTCTTAAGACAAACATGAGATTCTTCCTTGAGTTCCCTCTCTTTTATTCTCATATATACCAACATTCTTACACATATATACAGATAGCAATGCATATACAACATATGCTTCAAAATCTTAAAATTTCACAATACAGAACACCACATAATGTTAAACATACCAACTAGACAGGGTGACTGAAGATTATCTAAAAGACACACTTGAGCTTTTGAGAAAGGAATGAGCAATCTAGGGAACCAATAACTGTTTCTTGGAAACTATCAACAGCCTCATTCACATTAAACTCTGAGTTCATAGCTTTCGGTCCTCTTGGTGAAATAATATAAAACTCATGGCTTGAGTCTCAAATATTATCTTCTTTCATTGAGTTCCATAGTTCAAAGACCTACTATTTAAGCTTTATTCTCAACATTAAGGAGATTTCTGTCGATTTCAAATAATTATACTGTCTGACAAATGAAAAATGTCTACCTGAAAAAGTGAATAGATGACTTGCCTTTGAGGTATTACATAACTTCTTCCCTGCATTTTAAGCAATTTACTCAGAAAAATCCACTACTTGTATTATTATACTGCTAGATCCCTCTAAAAGTTTGACATTTACCATAGAGAAAAAGATGACTATATAGACCAACTGAGCTTTAAAAGATTCAGCTCAGCAATCTAAGAATAATTTTTATAATTCCATCAGCGATCTTAAAGGTAGGTTTACAGATCTTACACTTACTATGAGCTAGCTATATTGGCAACGATAATTTCTTCTTTAAGAGCAATGTTGTGAATTTAGATGTAAATGTCTGTAGATTATCATTATCGTTTTTGTCTGCAGATGTTATTCTACCATGTTGTCATGGAAATTCTGAGCCTGTGCCTCTCAGAATGAATACAATACAAAAAAATTTTGTACACCTCATGTATGTTTGGAAAATGAACCACTGTTATCACATATTATGGCAGATACTCTAAGGCTAACTCTTGTAGTAGCATAATTTAAAAAATAATTCATACTCACACATACAAAGCACATGTATACATATTTACACTCATACATATACATATATACATGATACACATACAATCACATTCATGCTCATGGCATTTTAACAAGTAATTTTAAACCTACTTGCCCAAAAGGGCACAAAATACATGTACTTACACAAATTTACTATGTATATACTATACACATAGTCTGTATAGAGACACATGCATAGAAAGTATGTGTGTACACAGAAAACAGCAACATTTGTCACATACTGGTATTAGGTCCCATTTCATACTTAAGAATTATGGCTACAGTCTACACTAAAAAGTCATAAAATGAATATATATGACTACTCTTTAATTCTAAGGTCAGAAGGCTTATAGTTATATCACAGGAACTTGGTTTTATTATCACATTTTGGAATAGTGTTATTATCTGAACAAGTAGGCAATTTGCTAATTAAACAGACCCTACTGCTCTTCTATGTTACAGACTACAGCTTGAAGCAATATTCAGAGGAATCATTTTGGTAGATGACATCTGAAAATGTAATATATCTGTTCTAAATCAATACTATTTCAATCATCTGTCCACAACTGAGTTGATAGCAGGTCCAATTAGTCAATAAGCATGCAAGATTTAGCATGTGACAATAAGATAGATTTACCCATCAAATAAACACACAGTTTATTTTTCAAAATCCTAAAATCACTGTATGTTTTATTATACTAGACATGATGGAGCTACATCTGTTGTTCAGGCAACATTGGAGGAATCAGGGGGCAGTTACACGAAAGACCTGAAGTGTATGGGGAATACTTAGAAAGCTCAGTAAGTGACATTCCCATCTAAAGGCCTGATATGAACGCTGTCCTCCAAACTGCACATCCTAGAGCTTGTGACTTCACTTACATTGACATCTCCTTTTAGCAGGATGCAAACCCTTTGGGAAATGGGATTAATACTGATCACATGACACACTGCAGTAAAGTGAAAATATTTTCCAACATGATGCTGAGATTCCAGGAGAGAGGCTGGGTTCTATTAGAAATAGCTTATAAGTAAAATGAAATAAAAATGTACACACAAGATGAGACAACTGAGACAGGGAAACTGTGGAGTTATAAACCTAGAGCAAAAGCCAAAGGTGGCAAATGCCATTGTTTATGACTGCATCAAACCAGTGCAAAGGAACTTGGAAAACCAATCTCCAATTTTCTTTGACATGATTTGTGCTGATCTAAGAACACACCAGTGGTTATCCACAATATTTTCCTTTAACCAAAGGAAACTTTTGAAATACAGAAAAACGCAAAACCACATACAGCACAAAGCCAAACCCTGAAGTATATAATCCATTAGATGCCTATTTTAGAGAATTCAAAGGAAGAAGCAAAGGGAATCCTAAAAAGAGGAAAATTTCTAAAAAGATCTCACTGTAGACTATTCCTTTTCCTTAACATATTTCCACTCAGCTGCAATGCTGTTTTAAAAATACAGTATGTATCTTGCACCTCTGTTCCATTCACAAAGAGTTAATTTTTTCCAGGAGAAAACATAAGATATGAGAAGATTTAGGGTGGAGTTCTTTATACAATCATTTGTAATTTAAAAGTTGAAGGGCTCTTTTTGTAAATCTTGTATTCTCTGTTTTTGCCTGAGTGGCCTAGTTTTAACCCTTTAGAATAAGTTCAAAACAACACCATTCAACTTGGCAAGTTCTCTTTTTAATAACGGTTAAGCGTTTTTACTTCATACTTTACGGGTGTCTGCTTTGGGTATAAACTACACAGGAAATTAAAGTTAAGGTAATGTACAAATCATGTTTGCTGCTTTCAAAGGGAGACATTTCAGTTGGCTAACCTGATTTACTTCTGCAGAACATGAAATGGTGTCATGGGACACAAATAGGCAGTGAATATTTGGTCTGCCGTCTGGGGACAGTTAGCAGACAAAATTCCAGCTGGCTTCTGGCCGTTTCCTACGTGCTAATCATCTACTCCTAGGTAGTCCAAAAGTCAGCCTCGAGACTGAACTATTAACCCCCAGGCTAAGCTGTACTTGTAAATTTTAGAAATGTTAGAATTTGCCAATTTGCTTTAAATCTTGATGTCTTAACTATTTTCTGGAAGGACCTGGAAAGAGACCCTGAAGTTGTTTGACTGCAGGAGAATGAGCTCTGCTCTTAAACCGGGGCATCTTTTTTTTCCATGCAAGGTCCCATTTTTAAAATATGGCTATCCTATAATAAGGCTCAGGATTTATTAAGGAAACCTAGAATGGATAAAAAGTTACATTAACCTGTTTCAAAGGTAGGCTAAATTTTTGCATTAGGTAATTACATATTTAGCATGGAAAGAGAGATATAGTTTTGCTCTAACTAAATAAATCGAATGGAATTAGTGTCAAAGTGTAGTCAGTCATGCCTAAAATCAGATCAATATAAAAAATTAAATATTTTCTATGCTAGCCTTCACTGTAATCTGTGAGGAGGTAAGTACATAGGTGAATAAAGAAATTACATTTGTCCAGATACTTCTTGAGATGTGATATTTTGCTTCTTCTTTAAACTCTGAAACTAACTAGCCAAATTTACTGACTGACTACCAAAAAGCAAGCTTTGATTCACTGTTGAATATGCTTCTAGCATGAAGCAAAAACACACTGGCATGAGAAGCCTTCTAGAGCAAGCAATGCATTAACTTTTCCTTTGCAAACAACTTTGTCCTTCTGGAAAAGTTTTATTTTTAAGGAATCTTAATTTTAAAAATTATTCCCTATCAGTTTTATGGAATAAAGAGGAAGGAGAGAGGTTCTAAACAGGTAATCCTGGAGTAGGCAGAAACATTTATAATAGACAATATAATTTCCATCAGTCAAAACAGAATGCAGGAAAATAAGTATATATTGTTTAGGTCTAAGCCCACCATCTCTTATCTCTTAAGAATTATACTGAATGGGCTCTCTGGTAGGTAATGTGGGAAACCTGTCAAAGCAATTTCAAATATACGTCAGGGTAGGCCAATGGTCCACAAAGCAGAGGGCTGCTATACAGCCTACTTTGGTCGATACAACATACAAAACCTTAAAGAGTCAGCAGTTTTCAACAGTCAAACCCCAAAAGTTTGACACACCATGAGCAATGAAGGTGAGTGGTGAATGCATTAGTCAAACTGGTTACTTGCCTACTGATGTCCACACATGCGACTACTCATGATTAACTGCAGCAGTTATCAAATATTTTGCTTTCGTAAAATTCATTAGTAATTAACTGCCATGCCAGACACTTCGTTTAGTCTAACAGGGAGGATTCTAGTGGACGGATTATAGTGGGACGAGTTGGTGATGGGGGTGGTCTCCGGCTAGAAAGAGAGAAAGAGAAAGGTAAAGAAACAAGTAGAGTAACTACTAGAATGTTATCCCGAAGATACTGAGAAAGAGCCATCCCGCACATGCTCATGCACAAACAGGCCAGCAGGGACGGCTGCCATCTGTAATAACTTAACACTGTCACTTTTCACTCACCCAGCATTTTTTAATGAAAATGAGATATTTTTCACATGCAAATCTTTCTAAAAACTGAAGTAAGTCCTCCCTCCCAATACTAATAAAAATATTAAATCATTTACAAGCCATCTGAAAAAAAAATAAAAGCCATCAGAAATACACTGCATATTTCTCAGCCGGTAGAGTATGCCCACTCCAGCAACTAGTAAGGTATTTAGGCCTCAGAGACTAAAGGGGTCTGAATTTTTTTCCCCTTTATGTAATGTTCTTCCTCTTTCTTTTTTTTCCCCTGTCAGGATGTTAATTATCACTTCTCATTGCCCTCAGCAGTAGCTTTCTCCAATATATTCTGTATTTTACTTCTAATTTACTGGGTACTAGAAAATCAGAAAGTCAAGTTTTCTAGAGTTCTCTACAATAGGCATAAACAGGCTCAGGGTGAGTCCCTGAGTAAATTGCATGAGCTCTGGCTTCTATTTTGGGTCCTAAAAGTTTTATTTTTAGTAACAGTATTGCTCACTTTCTGATTGGTGATGGTGTTTCTAATACCTGAGGTTTCTAAATAAATAAACTTCATATAATGAAATATTACTGTATCTGAGAATCTTCAGCTATATACCAACTAATACTCTATTCCTTAAATCCATACATTTACTTCCTAAATGCATTAATAAGCTTTTTATGTGTGTACTTGACTTTACACATCATATCTCAGAGGGTAATGTTTACAGTCAATAAAATTCAACAAATTCTGAAAATTGAAACTTTTCTTCTTGATAAAACTCTTCCATTGATATTTTTCAGAAAGAGCCCTTCCACCCCCTTTCTGGAATTACTGTCATAACATTAAATTTTCTTCTTTATTGGACACACAAAATTGATCCAATCAAATACTTTTTCTCAGGATGAAGGAGTGAAGTTAGAAAAGCTAAAGAAAATGGTTATGTGATGTTAAAAATTCCAGAGCTATAAGATAAAATTAGATGGTCAAGGAAAAATCAAAACAAAAGAGGTATCGTTGGTTAATGGGAAAAGTACCAACCGCTTAAGCACAAACTCGTAGAGCTTAGTGGAGTTTCTTTTGCCTCCGGTGCTTGAAAAATATCCAAAGAACTGTGGAGGAAAGGTTTTTTCTTGGGAAGGTGCACGCCAGTTTAACCTCTTACACTAAGTCTTATCACTTAAGCAGCACTCAGTTTTTCAAAGTGTATCTACAGATATCTTATATGCACAGTATGGAACTAAACCAATTCCTACTAGCTGTTTAATTTGGGTAAACAAGTAAGTCCTTTTCCCACAGAAAGGCTACTAGCTAGTGTGACCACCAGAAATGTTTGGGCAGTTTCCTGCTGGGAAAAATCCTCCTGTTATTTTTTTCACTTATGACAATGCAAAAACACCTGCTCTTTCACTAGCATACTGCTCATTTTCATTTGAAATGGTTATATGTTTAACTTGTTTCCTGGCTTTGAACCCAGCCATTTTCTCCTTTGATGTGAACTTTCCAGAGGCCAGAGGTCATGTCCACTTGAGGTGTTTCACAGCGTGTTTAGCATGGAGCTGCTATCAATGATGTCCTCAATCAGAGTTCTCTTCTGATTCTTTTGTTTATTCCTCCCTCAACACCCACCTTGGTGAAGTCTTCTCTGACCTACCTTTTCCTATCTTGATGCTTCTCTAGCATCCCAATGTATTTCTAGAATTAGGTTTATATATTTATTGCCACTGACCAGAAATGGACTGTGTCTTAGTCATCTTCAGTTTTTTGTGGTGTCTAGCTCAGAGATTGTCATTCACTCATTGCACATGTGACAAATGAATAAATGAAAGTTACTCCTAGAAGTAAGAAACAACTTATGAATACTTATGATAGCCACTGGTCTTTATATTATACTAAGGTATTTTTAAAAAATAAATCACTGTTCTAGCAAAAGAGAAAAAAAACCAGCTACAATGGCATGTAGAGTTTAGACTCTTAGAAACTCTACCTACAGGATATTTGACTGCTTAACTGTTTAGTAGATGTTTGGAATAAATACTAAATCATAGGCCCTTCCTCGGGGAGTTTGATAGTCACATAACCTACAGAAATATATTCTTAGCATTTTAGCAGTCATAGGAGGAGTGAGAAAGTTGGCCAGAATTTGAACCTGGAAAAGTAAAACTCCACCAGAAGGCTCAATAATGGGATGGACTTAATTAGGGGATTTTATTTGAAAAAAGTAGACTTGAAATGACAAATGCAGCGAGGGGCAGAATACAGGGTAGCATGGTGGGACAGAAACTGTTCCATGCATAGGTGATAGCTTGGACTAAGTGTTGTAGCCAAGAGAGCAAGGAATGCAACTGAGTTCTCTTCTGATTCTTTGGTTCTTGGCTTAAATGCCATACCCCAGCACTTCCTGACCATCTGATAATTTCCAACCACCACTCCTCACTACTTCATGGTTTTATGCATTTCATAGCACTTAACTGTTTGCCATTATGTATTTACTAGCTTATGGCCTGTGTTCTCCAGTAGACTGCAAATTTCTTGAGTGCAGAGACCACATATTCTGTATTTATTACATATATTCAGCATTCAGTATAATGTGATTAGAAGACAGTGAATAAATATTTATTAAATAGCAGACAAACAAGTGAATGACTGAAAAGTACCTACACAAAGATGTTCAGACAGGCTAGAGTATAGACTAGCTCAAGGAGGGCGGGTCCAATGAGGCCAGAAATGCAACTTTTTTTGAAGCATTTGTCAGAGGCTTATATTTGAGACAGCACGTTTACCCAGAAGTTGAAAGATGTGGATTTTAGCTTCAACTGCCAATTTGTATAATCATTAGCCACTAAACTTCTCTAAGCCTTAGTGTTCTCATCTGTGACACAGGAGACTCAGACTAGATGATCTGTAACACGCTTTCCAGTTACGCACTGCATGTACAATTTATTGAGCATGTACTATGTGGTCTGTATTATGCTCCATAATTTTTAAAAACTCAAATCTATTCATAGTGGAATACAAATGGGCTAAGACAAGTATGCAAGTGGTTTTACTACAGCACCCCATCTTAAGTGGAAAAAATGAGGCAAAATTTTGTAATTCAGGCTCAGAGCTTGAAAATACAATAATGTGGTTAAAGCAGGGGCAAATATGATTTTAATCATGGCATATAAAATTTGAAAGTCATAGGAGAATGTAGGTCTATAATGGGGTTAAAGAAACTAGAAATTAAGTGGAGAGGTGGAAGGGATGGACTCAATGATAGAGACAGAGAATAGAAAGATTGAAATACTCTGATGGCACAGCAACTTCTCCTTAATCTCCTCTTCAATCTTTGGACCGTGTTGATGTGATGCAACAAAGTCAACGATTATAGGCAATTGCAGAAAGAAGGCAAGGCAGGAAACCAAAAAAATACAAATTTCTCTTATGTGCCAGGTCTTTTGTTTATCTTGTTCATCACCATATCCCAGAACTCAGCTTTGTTTTTGGCTCATGCTATTTTTTTTTTTCAAATAAATAAATCAGGAGAACCTATCCATTATGAGCACTTTAAGGGAGTCCCTAGGGCACTAAATAGGCACTGCAACCTGTGTGGTGAATTAATGATTGAAAAAGAAGAAAGATCACATTTCCATCATGGTCTATTAAAATAATTATGACATCTTTAAAATATGCCTACTGTCAAGTTAAAATAACTCATACATGTACTTAGTAATTAAAAATCCTAAAGAGCTGGTCAAGCCTTCTGGAAGAAATAAGCACCATTTTATTTCTAAACAATAACCCCTTGATAATCTGTAAAGGAAACAATCCAACAGGAGCATCGAGTTGTTCAGTGTGAATTTTCTTAATAAGTAATGCTAAGATGTTTGCCAACTTCAACACCAGAAAAGCATTTAAGGTTTACTGTTCAAGTTCATTTCATTGGTCCAGTTCCTAACCATTCAAAGAGTTTCCAAAGACATTCACCTCATAAGACAGTTTGTTTTGGGCCAACCAGAGTTATTTGTTTTGTACCAGATTTTCCTCCATTACTTTGCACAGAGATGGGCTTCATTAAATTACCCATTATATTGAAATGGAGCATCTTGCATCACTTAGTGTTTATTGAAACACTGTGTGGTGTGTGGGCGGTTTATGGTTACGATAGAAGAGCCATGTTTCTGCTTCCAAATCAAAGGGAAAGATGTAATACTTAAAGTTGCATTTGTAGCTGCAGGGATGGGCCGGGTGCATTATTTTGGACAATGACAAATTTTGTAAGAAAGTCGAATGTTCATATGGGGTGGGTGGCATGGTGGGGGAGAAACTGGCTACACTGATAAGAGAGAAGAATGAATCAATTCTCTTATTATTTCATTTGATTCTTTTCTAAGAATGGGAGAACTAAATCTTCATTTGCTCTTCTCTGGATTAGCTGGTTCTGAGTATTCACAGTGGGTGACCAATCTTAACAGGGGTGCATCGTAACACCAATTACTGACATGGCTTGGTCTTTCTGCCCCTGTCTGTATTTCTCTTCAGGATGGAAAGTGAGATTTATCTATCTGATAAGTTTGTGAGCCAGACTAGGCCTATGTAGCTCAGGCTCCATCCTTTCCTTACTTAAACCAAAATATCAGGACTCCCAGGCCAGCATTTTTTTCTATATGGCAGTCACATGGGCATGTTCTAAGGGTATGTCTCTGAAATTAGACTGTACATCAGAACTCCCTGGAGGGTTTGCTAAAACAGAGGTTTCTAGGTCCCACACAGACTTTCTATAGGGGTGAGATTTCTAGTAAGTTCCTCGATTGTGCTAATGCTGCTGGTCCCAAGCTTTGAAAACTGTCTGAAGACATAATAAATGATTTTGTCCTTGCTTTTTTAGCAATTCATTTCACTTGCCAGATAAAGTCAGAGCAAAAAAGAGAAAGTGTTGGGAAAAACTATCTTAAGAAAGATGAAGAAATGGTTGTGGAAATTTTTGATACCTTTGGAAATCAGATTCAAGCATGGGTCAAATTGGTTTTAGGTTTATTTTGTAAAGACTGAGATATTATACTACAGTAGTTTTTTTTGTTAGTCATCACCAGAAGAATAACTACTTGCTTAGAGAAGCTTGCTCATGGCAGTGGGTGCAGACACTAAGCACAGCTAGCCATGTCATCTTTGAAAAGGGTACAACTGAAGCCCAGCCTAATCAGTTAGGTGGACCCAAGTTTAAAAAAATAAAAAACCCTCAAAAAAATCAAAGACTGATACTTTTAGGGGAATTATATTTGCCTACAAGGACAGCTATTTGCATAAAAAGGATATGTAATTTATACCATAAGCTCTACTTATTAGATATAGGTAAAGCCTTAAAATATAACTGTTTCAAAATTTAATTTACATGTAATTGCATTTAGGGTCATTTGATCTTATTGGTGAAAAGATAAAAAAGAAGGGTTTTGTCTATCTAAGTACAAGAAGTAAAGTATCTCTCCTTTTTGAGGGCTACATAGGATGAATTTCTTAGAGAACAAAAGCAAAAACTGCTTCTGAACTTTCTAAAGTCGTGACGTATGCCTCCCACAATGGACTCTGCTGTGCTTGGTTCCCAAGTGGCTTTAGGCAAAAATTGCTCTGGTGGCGTCTGAGTCAGTTAAATGGGGGATGCCCATAGTATCTCCTTCCCAGGAACTGAAATGCCTTACTTCTCCATGACCCTCTTGAATAACTTAATCCTTGCATCATTTTTCAAAGTTTAAGGCATGTATACATAGTTTATCATCTGAACAACATTATAAACTTCCCATGACCTGAGAGTACGCCTTATCCTGCTTGCAGCCTTTCATAGCACCTGTAGGGGGCAGTGTCTCAAGCAGGAATTCAAGGACATGAATAAGTGAACATGCCCTGGAATAAATCAGACAGGAGCACACCTCCAGGTGAAATGGAAAGGCAGCTAACTATGACCCAGGACTTCCTCTTGCTAATGCCTGCTGTAAGAGAACAGACTGTGGGACACAGTATTTTTAAATTTCAGCACAGCATTGTGCTTTGCTTCTTAATTTGAGCATTTATTAAAAAAACAGGTTTTGCATATCTAAAAAGTCCAAGGCGAGGTTCAGAAAAATGCTATGAACAGTCATAATTTTGTCCACATGGAAGATAATATTTCGTAATTGTCAAAAACACTATAGGATGCTGTCCAGCATATTTTTGGCTCTTTTAGCTTTGGTACAGAGTGAGCCAGTACTGTCCAATAGTTTACAGTAGATGTTGGAAACAACAGAGAAATTGGAGTACATTTAAAGGATTCAAGAGAAATTCTCTAATATGACTCTTGCTACATTTTAGAGCCAGCATTTCTTTCCCCTGTGAAAATGAACCCATGATTTTTAAATGTATGTCATTGGGAAAGTATGAATCAACTGATGAACTTTGAAATAAGAACATAAGGGGAAAAACAGTCAGTAACTTTTATTTGAAGATGCAAACATATACTGTATAAATTAGTCTCTGAGATAACTGGTCATATAATCCACCTTGCCACACTTCTTTCACTTTATTTTAAACGTCTGACTCGGGTTCCACCCGTAAGGATGGTACAGATAAACCCACTTCTGTGGTTGCAGCAAAAAGGCAGCTTAAGGGATGATATGCCTACATGAACTCCGCTCATTTTATGATTTGTAAAAAGAATTAGCCAGGCAAGGTTTTAGCACAGAAGGAATAGCACAAAAACAGGAGAGAAAGTGTGCGTTTAAATCATTTCTTAAAATACACTAAATATTGGGCTAATTCTGAAAATAAACTTTGATTAAACATTGTATATCAACTCATTTTGTTTTCTTTCATTCACTCAATAAGCCCTGTTTATGTGCTAGGTACGGTATAAAGCGTTAGGGGTACAGAAATAAAGACAGTCACTGCCCAGGAATTTCTAGTTGAGTTGGGAAGAGAGACAAGTAAATAGTGTTCACAGTTGGGTAAGTGCAACGACAGGATTATGCCTCAAGCGCTTCAGGGACACCTGGAGTCTTAGACTGGAGATGGAAAGAGGTTGGGGCGTTAAAAGGGCTTGAAGAAAACAAAAAGTTGAGGGTGCCGGCATTCCAGGGATAGGAGATAGTATGTATGAAGGGGGTAAAAAAGCTAGAAAAAGTACTGTCAGCTTGAGAAATCAAATGTCTCATTTTTTATCACAAGTGGCAAAACTACTTGTTTTAATCCAAGTGCTAATTCACAAAGCAAAGTTTTTGAGGGTTTTTTTGTTTTAAAATATGATTCCTAAAAACCATTACTTCTGACCTTTTTATATTTTAATTTCTGCACTATATCACTGACAACAGAGAAGCTGGGTAGAGAAAAAGACTAAAAGGTATGCAAAGAAACAGAAGGTCAGAGGAATATAGTGATGAGAAAACTACACAGAGAGAAAGGAGGTGGTTTTTAAAGAGATTCACACACACATGGTTATTGAATGAAGTTACACAGTGTCCCCTCTGAGGATTTTTTTCTCTCTTTGTCTCTTTCTCCTCTTCTTTCCCTTCCTTCTTCTCCCTCTCTACCTCTCTCTCTCTTTCAAGAAATCCCCAAAGAGATCTAAGAACTTACATGCATGGATGTAGAAACCTAGTCCCACTGATGGTAGCTGGGGCAAAGCTATTTCTAACCCTCTTCATCGTCTTCTGTCCTCTTCTCCCTGCCCTTCCCCTCACTCCCACACCAGGCACCAGGGGAGGGGGTTGGCCAATTCAGACATCTGGGGGAAGGAGGAGAGGTTGGGAAGGAGGTGCTAAGGACCAGCTACTGGGAGAGGCGAACTTTTACTTCTGAGATGTACACTGCTTTGTCACCTCAAATCAGGGAGAAGAAATGAAAAGAAACAAGGATGGGAGGAAAAAGACAACACTGGATCTCTCTATGAAACTGTAAAATTCACTTCTGCATTGGAAAGGTGGGGAAGACCTTTTCTCCTTTCTGACAGACAGCAAGAACATTCTGGGCATGAGTATCCAACTTGGGGCCTGACCTCAAATGGGGTAAAGGTGTACCTTAGACATATAGATGCAAAAGTTAACTTTCCAATTCCTCTTATTTTTGTAACAACAACAACAACAACAAAGATTGAGCATGAGGAATCTGAAGATTTAAAGATTTATGTCATACCAAGGTTTCATTTTTGCCTGACTTGTGAAACCTAGTGAATTAAAAAGCCAGTTTTAAATGCACCACATTGTATTTTTCTGGTCATGTACCAGTCCGAGAGGAAAAAATGGAGACGAGGTACCGTTTACTAATTAGAATCCCAGTGATTAAAAAAAATTCCAGCAGGAGGAGCTCTAACATGCCTTAGAGTTCAAGCTTGAAAAACAAAAACACTGAAAGCAAACAGAAAAACAGAGAGGTGGTGTGCTTTGCAAGCTGCCATGTCAGTGAACAAATATGTGACTGAGTCCAATGAAATGCTTAGTGCGAAAACAGAATGGCTCACACTTTCTCTCTTCCACAAGTCTCCGTGTTCTGATGCAGTTAAACTGAGCACGGATCTGTGGTGTCAGGGAGCAAAAGGTTGATTTCTGGGCAAGTGCAGATATTATTCTTTTCCTCTTGAAGTATCATATTGTTTCTAAATGAGTCTTCTGACATTGGCTCAAAAACTGCCATTTTAAAATGAAATCTTCATCAGCGTTTGAAGGTCCTACAAAAACTCCTGAATGTTCTTCTCCTTTACTCTGCGGCTTGTTGGACGCCTTTTTTAAAATGAGAGAAATGCTGTGTTTGTAAAAACTGGTGCTAAAAGGGCAAGGAATCATAAGTCCCCTGGGCCATGTAAAGAGTCTGCAGAAAGAATTACAGCTTTCTAACACACTCACACACATCAACTGGAATACAAAGAATTTACTCAGGAAAACAGTGAGAAGTATATGAATTTAACAGTTACCGGATTTTGAGGGTAAGCCTTTCCATTCTGGACAGTGTTGTGGGAGAGGGATGGACAAGTGGGTGAACAGTATGATCACAATTACTTAACCTGAAGGAAATTTTCAACCAATCCCTTCTAATCGTTCGCCAATAAGAAGTCAAACTTTTTGTTTTACACCTTAATGGTATGCCCACATTTAAAAATTTTATACAAGCTCCTACAGAAACTTTAACTAGACCAATTCAGGCCAAAAGTCACTAAATACAGCTAGTCTAGACGGAAAAATCTATGAAAACCATATGTCCTTTAGGCATCTGTCTTACAAAAAACTGCCATCATCTTGGAGAAATAGTTCACAAAATATGCTTTTAGGAAAACACTGCTGTAATGACCATGGGAGCTGTGCTCAAGAAGATGGCTGGGGAGGGTAAAGCTAGAATGTTTACAAACGAGAGGCTCTCATTTCTACAAATATCTGTCTGTAACCATCACTGAGAGGATGGGCAAAGGCAGATGTAACTTACATTTCCACCCTTCTAGAGGGATCAAAAAAGTTTACAGTTTTGTTCCTCCACACCCCCAGAGAATGTTAGACCAAGGGATCTCAAAGCATCTCTGTTCTCACTCACAGAAAACTGTTTTGAATAATCTTGTACGTGGATAGGGCCAAAAAACCAGAACATTTTCTTCTGATTATTACCTCATCCGGCGGGCCTGCCAAACACAGCTAGAAGGCAGGTGTCCGATAGAAGTAACCAACGGAGACTGTCCTATATAATTGGGTGTAGTGCCTAACTTAGAGACAAAAGGGATCAGAAGGACGGGGGTACAGAGCAGGAATGCAGTGAGCATGCAGTAAAGCAAATGTCCTAAAACCTTGCCTTTCTGCTTTAACATCGCTTTCTGGACTGGAGACAGTGGTCAGCACTACCTTCGTTATTCTAGCTCCATGTTTTTGTATCCCAAAATGCACTTTAATAAGTGGTATGAAATCCACAGACAAAAATGTAAAGGTTAACTTTAATGATAAAAATAACAACATACAGACAGAAACCTGAACAGTCTACAGAGACTGGGAAAGCATTTGTAAGTTGCAAAGATTCCCTGTGACCCTCAAGAATATTTTGCTGAGACTTCTTGCTCTACAGGGAAGGGAACAACACAGTAACAGTGGTTATTGGTATGAATGCCCCATGTGCTGTTCAGTCACAAGACTGAATAAACACTATATATCAAATGGAAAGGGTCCTGGGTTGAAGGAGGCGAGTATAGTTAAAAAAAGAGGGAAATCTACAAGATGTCATCAATCACACACTGAAGATTTAAGCAAAAGCAAGAAACACGATTTCAACATGTTTATTCAAAGATACGGTGCTTCAAAATGAATTTCCAAATACTTATTAGTTTTAGAATATTAAGATGGTAATGGGGTAGAGTGTTGGAAATATTAAAACAAATCAAGCAATCATATCAACAACCCTCATCACAGATCCTTAAACTGAACTGGAGAGCATTTAAGTAGGTTAATCAAAGTCCACTGATGAATTGCAGGGATTTTTATGGTCCATTAATTTCAGTCCTGAGAGTTCTGATACTACTACTATTACAGCTAAAACTATAACGTTTCTTTCTTTCAAAGGATGTGTACAGCATGGATTTATTGTGACTTTAGACCCAGTTACGTGGAGGGAAATTACTGCAGTGGTTTCTCTAGTTAACACATTTACTAATGTTTCCTTAATTTTCCACCCCAAGAGGCAATAATTAAGGTAGCATTGGCCTCACATGAAGTTTTATTATTTTAGTTATTAAAATACTTTCCAATACTGCTAAGAAGTAAAAAGAAATTCTAGTTGTTTTAAAAATAAGTAGACGTTTTCCTCATTTTTATAGCTTTACTCCATGAATGGTGGTCTAAAAGGCAAAGCAGAGTGCAGACTTTCTGGCGAAAACACTTGCGCACGAGACTAGGAGGAGATTTATTTGAGGGAAAAGTTGCATTCACTCTTAAAATTGGCTTCAAAAGCAATCCTAATATAAAGTTTAAAAATGCACATGGTACAGAATATACCTTACATAATTATCCATTTCCAAGTGGAGTAATTCCATTTTAGATTCTCTCGGCTGCTAAATATCTTTAAAAGAGGCTTTCCCATCTCCTCTTATCATAAAAAGTCTCATGCTAGATGAATGTAAAATATACTGAAATGTAGATAAAGCTGCTCATGAAAATCTGAAACTTAATACAGGTATCTATTTACATGGTAGAGGCAACTGGCATATTTGATTGTAAAATAAGATTATTTTCCAAATCATATTCAGAGCCGCCTGAGGTTTCCTTTCTCTTGGGTTTCAAAATTGCCAATGACACCTGGGGATTCACTTGTGGTGATATATCTAGTTGGTGGTTATCTAGTCTTTCCCTTATTCTCTCTTTCTCAAAAACAAAACAAAAACAGAAAAAGGATAAAGTTTACTTCTAAATTTTATATTAACCTACACATTTACTAGGTTCCCATAACAGCAGCAAGGACAGTATTATCCCATTTTTCAGTGTATAATCCCAATGGGGGAAAATGCTGACTTTACGAAGATTTGGAATTCTCTATGTGTCTGAGCAATTAAAATCAAGAAGGCCTGGCCTTGTCATTGACCATGAGCAATTGAGAATTTTGCCATTTACCATTTTGATTAAGGATCTTTCCCCCTGGTCCTTGGATAGAATGTGTTCTTTCTACAATTCATGTGAGCTGATAATTTTGGCTAGAAAACAGGAGTGGACAGTTCCTGGTGTTTATGGGGATGGTTAAAAAATAATTTCAGAAATTAGAGCACTCGTTGTTTGTGGATTTGCCTACCGTGTGGCTCTGATGCCTGAAAAGTAGCCAGAAAGAAAAGAAAGTATTGTGCCATGATGAGCCTGCCTCGGTTCTTTGTGGCTTTTGACACTGCCCTCCGTAGGAATTCTATTTCTGGTCAGAGTTGCCACATGAGCTTAAACTTTATCTAAATACTGGTAATGTGGCATCAGTACACAGGCAGATTCTTACAAACCCAGTGCCTTTCCAACATGCCCCCCACCCCCACCTCCTCTCCTACATTTAAAAATACTGGCTAGACTAAAAGTGTAATATTCTTTTGGAAACAGCATTGGGTAAGCCAGATGGATTTCATTTGGCAACTAAAGGGTGTAAATATATGTTTAGATTCAGAGGTTCCCCTAGACAATGGTTACAAGATGTTGGCTACAGTAAGCTGAGGGTTTCGATGTAGGGCATTTAAAAATTCTATATTTAAGCAGCAATAAAATTATGACAATTAGACCAGAGCCATCAAACCCTCAGTTAAATCCTCAGTTCCTCTCTCATACAACTGGAGGTAGGCATATAACGCATATTCTGAGTGAAAAATGCAGCATTTACATTTTCATGTTTAATTTCCTGGCTATTTATTGGCTGAAGTGGCTCTAGTAAGCTAAATTTTACTTCTGATTTTTTCCTCGTAACTGATAAATCAGAGGGAGGAAGAAGTGTCCAGCAGCTCATTCTTGGAGCTGGCTGCTTACAGAAAATTTAGAGGTGAAAGAGCCATGGATCATGCTGTGCCATGAATCTCTGAAGTCACTGAAAAACATGCCATCTGACCATAACTGCCTGAAAATGAAAAATCGTTCCCCGTAAAACCGTTCTTTTCTTACAGCGAGGGAGACAAAAGAGGGCGGTGATGAAACAGAAGTACTAGCTTGTGTGCGTCTGCAAGACTGTGGGTCTGCTTACACTGGGTAGAATTGTTTTCTTTTCTTTCAGCTGACATCAACTTGTATGTAGGAACATTCAGCAGATTCCAGCTGGTGACAGTTGGCTGCTGAAGGGCTACAGGACGAATAACAACTATTGACTGTGCATTTTTCACTGGACAGTGGCTCCTGTGCCAGACTCCGGTCTTGGCTGTTTTCCTTGATCAGGTGAAACCAGGGGCAGACGGGCTACCCTGAAACTCAGAAAGGCTTTCCCTTCATTGTTGAAGCTTAGCAATGTAGAGCCCCAAACAAGAACAATGACAGAGCTATTTGCTATTATTTGTTGTGAGATGTAGAAGAAGTTGTTTCGTTAACTCAGTGCCAGTTACCATGGGGCTGAGATGGTATATGGTCTATTGTCATATTTATTGCCCTGCTTTCTGTCTGCATTTCTGTTGTTTATACTGTCTCATGTAGATCCTTTCTTATTTTCCTTTTTCTTGTGCCCTCCTGCAATATCAGATGTTTGAAAAAGTAAGATAAGGGGCACATTAAAAATTTAAAGGCAATCTGAAATCTACCTTGACACAGCTGTAAAGCTCCCACATTCCTGAGCCTGACCTAAACAGACTGCCACTCAGTCTGGACTGTGGTGGGATAGAGATATTTGTGCAAAGTAACTCAAGTTTGCTAGACCCAAGAAGGAAACCACCAGACTAATTTACTTCCACTCGAACTAGAATGAAACCAAGACCCTGAAGAAAGAAAACCTTTGACATTAACCATTGATCCACTCTAGTGAGTTAATATGTTACAACCAGAATCACTGTGGTATTTGAATGATTTTGATGAAATATTTAATAGAGAGGCTCAAATAAAATTAAAAGACATTTTCTTTAGTGAACATCTTGTGGCCAAATTTCTATATTCATGAAAATATATTAAGCATCATGACAACTCATGGTAAACCTACAACAAATTATTAATTACATTTGGAGTTTCAGTAACAAATTCTGTGACATAGTAGCCTCACAATATGCCTCAAATATAAAGAATCAGAAAGAATGCCTTTGAAGGTGTTTCTAGTCTCAGCAATTATACTTTGTAAAAATCCTTGCTTGACTTTTAAATCCAGTTGCTAAATATAAAAACTGTTCCCTGAAAAATCAGAACACCTAATCATAAATTTATCTGTTTGTTCTTTAAAGGAGAAAGATGGTGAGGAAAATAGAAAGCTCATGGCTGAAATCAGAAATTACAAGATGAATTCATCATTCATCCAAAGACACTCAGCTGCTAAAAGAAGTCATGCTTTTAGAGGGCTGTTGAGGAGGGAGTAAGTCAGGATGTTTCCAGAACATGACTGTTGAGGAGTCAGACACAGGCTAGTCCCACAAGTTGCTTAACTGTCCGTGAACCCTGAGCCCACGACTTCAAGGCTCGGCAGCTTCGTCCTTCATGGCACCAAACCTTGATATTAGGGATGCAAAGACACACTCATAAGAATCACAGGTTTTCTCTTATTCAAAATTTGGGGGACTGGCTAAAAACAAAACGAAACAGGGGAGCCTTATCCCTAGGCAAAAGGGATTCTGTGTTACCTGTCAGTTAAATCAATGCATAAAATATGTATGCATAAAAGAGATACGATACAGAAGACATCAAGGTCAACCATTTAAAACAAGATTAAAGAAAATCAAAGGGCTTTTACCTCTGTAAAGAAAAGAAAATGCATGCATGGACTGTCTCTTCACATAAAGAACTGATTTATCTTTTGCTATGGTTAGTTGAACCATGAATTACTGAGAATGTGGGGCTGAGAGGAGACTCTCAAGGTGCTCCATGTAAAGTCAGGGAAACTAAGTCTTGGAAAGAGTGTAAGTGGGAGGCCCTGGGGTAATCTTAATGCTATTCCAGGGCTGTCCCCGCAAGGCAGGGACCCCAGTATCACCATGGGCCTCCCCAGAGACTCTTTCTGTGCAGCACTCTTGATATTCATGCTGTGTTTCTGTCATGTGAGTGAGCTGGAGTAAAAGCTAACCTTTTCTCTGATTCACTTGTGCCACTTTTAAAAGACACCATCAGACTTGGTGATGGGGTGGTTAAGAGAAAGGACTTCTATTTTAAAAAAAGTTTTTTTTTTTTTTTAATAGAAGACTGGGTGATGAGGTAAGTGAAGTCTGCTTTTCCTTGGATAGAGACCCTTCCTCCCACCCTTATCCCCTTTTGACCGTTGCAAAATAGCTTAGTCCAAGGAAAGGGGAGAAGACAAATGAATAAAATAATGCCAGAGTCACTGTTGCCAGGAAAAACACACTTTGATTCAGTTAATTTGTTCTGTTAATGTCAAAGGCTGTGATTCCCAATTAGCTAATTTTAAGAAGCTCTAACTGAAAATAACTACATCAGTCCTAAACTTAGTGTTTGGTCAAACATTAGGATCTTCAAGTAAAAGAATAGGGCCCCTAAAGAGGTACTGATGTCTGTTTAAGAATACAGTGCTAAACAAGGACACGACTAAATGGGGTTTTCCAACTGGGTTTTAGCCCCTCCAGAGAAGCTGATGGAGGTGAGAGAGGAAGGGGACACATGAAAACTTCTAGCAACAGAAAATGTTCCCCAAGTCAGATTTGTGTACAATCAACTTTCTAATGGTAGAATTATCCCTGTTGGTGAGACTCTTTGGGACAGAAATGCTTCCCTAGTTCAGGAGGAATTAATTAAAGCAAGCATGTAGTTTGCAATATTTCTAGCTCCCTCACTGAAAGGCTCCATGCACATAAACCAGAACAGCTTGAGCAGCTGAGAAAACCTGGGCCAAAAATGACTCCACCAGCCTCTCTCCTTCCTCTTCCTTTACATTGAATCGGAAAGATACAATAATAATCACTTAAAAAAAAAACCCCAAAACACCCAGAACACTCATGGTTTCTGTACAACTGTAAGCACTTTCATTATGTCTGAATAGGGTCATAATAAATATATGCGCTTAAAGGTGAAAATCACAAAGTGCTAATGAAATTGTGAATTATCCAGAAGCAAACTAAGCACGGGCACACAATGGCAGAATCTTTTGCTGCTAAAAGTTCAGTTTCTGCCTTTGGAACATTAAAGCCCAACAGGGAGCTGGTGGGGTACCCCTTGTGCTGTCCTGTCATATTATGAGTTTCTGGTTTCAGATAAAAGGGGAGAAAGGGCCCTTAAGAAAGCAAAGGACTGGGGGAAAAAATTAAATTTCCTTCTCGGAAAGCTAAGGGTTGGTTTTCTGAAGATGATGGATAATGGCATCTCAAGTTTTTTAGATTTTAATAGAGAAAATGGAGGCAAGTCATGGAGGGAAAAGAGAATACATAAATAAATAGAACAAGGTGAAGTTTCCACAAGAATTCCTTCAACTTTTTCTTTCTTTCTTTCTATCTCTGTCCCTCTTTCCTTTCCTCTCTCTTTCTTTTTTTGAAATCTTAAACCTCATTTCTGGCTTGCATTTGGTAGGATTCCCGCTCTGGCTTTTATTAAAAACAGACTTTATGTGGTCAGAATTCTCCATCTAAAGCTAAACTTTAATAGGCATAAGGATCCTGACAGAGTCTTTCTTGCTCTCTCTCAGGTGACCAACCCCCTGCCCCTCCAGGGATTTCCCTCCCAATGCGCAGAACTGGCGCTGAAACTCGAAGGCTCAGCAGAAAACAACCAACTTTCCTCTTTTACTCAGAACTCTCATTTCTGTTTTACATTTGAGACTCTTTGCAAGGCCAGATCAAATTAATTCTGGCTCTAACTTGAGAATACTCTAAAAATTTTGAGTAACACAACCGTTGTCCTATAAATTCCCGAGTGCAGACGACTAAAACCTGGAGGTCTCCCTCTCCAGCTCAGGCTCCGAAGGCCGATTCCTGCCGGCTACCCTCTGTGAGCGAGCTCAGAAATACCAAGGGCAACTCCACCTGGCTTAAATCAATTTAGCGTTCAGCAGTATCTCTGATGGGTATTGGCAAGCCAGCTTATCTGAACCCAAGAAGTGAAGCAGCCAAGCGAGCAGGCAAAGACATGCACTTTCATTCCTAAAGACAGGCATCCCCAGGTTGCTCTGGTTCCTTCTCATAGCTAAACAGACAAAATAGCTGACTTCAAGGCTTCTATGTGGTACTCTAACAGCCCTCCCCCAATGGCCTCCATACGTTCTTGGCACAATGGCAGACCTTTTCCCAGTCAATCTTAAGTTTCCTAAAACAATCATTTAATTTTGCTTATAAGTGAGGCTCAGCACTGACCTTTATGCTTGATTACCTGGAAGGGACAGTCTTTTGAATGCTGCAGTACAGAAGTTCTCAAGGGAAGGGAGATTAACTCCCCCAAACCAGTGACAATGTCTGGAATCATTTTCAGTGGTCACAACTCAGTGAGTGCAACTGACATCCAGTGGGTAGAGGCCAGGATGCTGCTAAACGTCCTAAAATGCACAGCACGACCCACTCAACAAAAACGTCCATAGCGCTGAGGTGGAGAAATCCTGACATTATGGTTAGGAGACTCGGCTCTGGAGTCAGACTGCTTGGTGTTGAAGCCCAACTCTGTTAGGGCCTGATTGAGTGCCTTGGGTAAACAGCTTAACCTCTGCATCTAGTCTGTAAAATGGACAATCACCTAACTCGTGGTGTTGTTGTGAGCATGAAACAAAAATGAACCTGCAAAGCTCTCAGGACAATGCTTAGCATACATTGTGGTGGTGGTGGTTTAGTCACTAAGTTGTGTCTGACTCTTTTGTGACCCTACGGACTGTAACCCACTGGGCCCCTCCATCCATGGGATTTCCCAGGCAAGAATACTGGAGTGGGTTGCCATTTCCTTCTTCAGTGCGTCTTCTCAACCCAGGGATCGAACCTGGGTCTCCTGCATTGCAGGCATATTCTTTACTGACTGAGCCGCCAGAGGCAGACATGACTAAAGCGACTGGGCACACACGCCCACAAAGCAAACATTAAGAGCTCAATAAATATTATCATTTTTATTATCAATACTAGAATTTAGCTCAGTTCCAAGTCCTCAGTATGAATCAAATTTACTGAGGTTAGAGGAAAAAAAAACTGGTTTGAGAGTACACATATCCTCTCTGATGGGGACCACAATGGTGATGGTAATAACATCCACCGTGATTTACAGTTGATGAGACTCATTCAAATACCCCATCTCATATGATTTGCGCAACAACCTTGTTGAGTCTTTATTTCATAGATGAGGAACTCGTGGCTCAGTCTGAGTTGCCCAAGACCTGTGGCAAATCAAATCTTCTGATTTCACATTCCCTTCTATTCCTCTACACCTCCCTTTGTTTAGTGGTTTAGGACGCCCCTTCTTCTCTTCATTACACCCAACAGCCCTGAACATTGAAATAAATGTAAGCACTGTAATTAGAGGGTGAGGTGACTCAGACTTCATGGGTGGGCAGAAATCACTTCTCTTTTGACAGTACAAGCATAGTAAGGTTTTCCTTCACGGAGTATACAAATATTTTAATCCTCTGAATTGAACTTCTAAAAAATTAGCTTTCTCTATGGGTTATTTTCTTTCCTTTTTAAATTTCTGATGTTGAAAAAAAAACAAAACCCTAATTCCCTGTACTTTCAAAATCTCTAATTAATATATTGACTGTAAAAGGCGAGACTATAGTTTCAACTATACGTGATGTACATGATTTCAAGTTTCAGTTATTTATTAGCTATTTTGTTTCACAATTAAGCCTGAAAATCTGCTTATAAATGCCAAAATGTATTATTCAAATGTACAATGTTCTGTTTTATTTATTGTCAGTGACCGCATACAGCAGTCATATGTCTGTGTTAAAATAAAAAACAATTGCAGATGAATCAGCCAGATTTTTACTCAGCCTACATTAAAGTTAGTGACATTGGGCTTAAGGGTCAAAATTCGGAGGGCAGATGGATAATATTCCTTGAAGTCAGTGGTTTTATAGAATTCCTCTGGTAATAGAAAATGCTAGGCCTTAGCTTGTGATGCTCTGGTGACCTAGGGAGCACACAGCTTGCAGCAAACCAGCCACTGGCTCTTTCATTTCAAAGCTCTCTGTCAAATTCTACAAACAGCTGCCAAAATGTCATTCATCTGGACCTAAGTTTCTGTGGTTCATTTAGTTTGTGCCAGTAGAGAAAGGAGAGTGTAGTCCATATATTGGTTTCTAAATGGAGTCATGGGCTCAGTAATCTTCCTGTGATTCCTCTCCAGGGGGAGGAGGTACCGCAAACATGTAGGACAGTATCTTTGCCCTTTTCTTTTCCAAATCAATTTTGTCTGTCATGCTATAAGAGAACCCACAAGCATCCCACCCCCCAACCCCCCTACTTGGCCGTGTGCAGAACACTCACCTCGGGACGCTGGGAGGGGCCCTAGTGGGCCGAGATGGAACCTGCGGAGGTGTCCCGAATGAGTCAGTGCTGTTGGGGAAAGGAGGTAATGGGCCTGGCCGGAATGGCACTGGCGGCGCCCCTGAGTGGGGTCCCGGGGAGGGGATGGCGGGTGCAGGTCCCCGGCCAGACGTGGGTCGCGGGAGAGGTGCACTCAGCGTTGGCCTCCTCTGGGTGGTGGGGCTTGGAGGGGGGGACCTGGGGACAGAGAGACAGCAGTTTGCCCATCCTCCTTTCCATCAGAAGTTATCCTTAAAAAATATGTTATAATTGACTACATTTAAAAAAGTACTGTCTGACTAACTCAGATACACATTAGGGATATTATAAAAGGGTAAAAGGTGAAAGGAAGTTTCCTTCCCCACCCCTTCCTCTGTGGAGACAACCAGTATCTTTTCCTGGGTATCCTTTTTATCTATATTCTATAATATCTTCTCTCTCTCTCATGTATATATATATATATACGTGTGTGTGTGTGTGTGTATGTGTGTGTGTGTGCATAAATTGCTTTTTTGTACACAAGATTCTACAACTTAAATTTTTTTTAAGCTTCACATTAACTGGACTGTCTTTTCACCTCAGTACTTATTCTTTTTAATGGCTGTATAACATGCCATTGTCCAGGTTTATTGTGCTTGTTTTTGAAAGGAGCTGAGACTATCTGATTCTCTCTCCCTCCTGAACTTAAATATTCCTTTTCCTCTTTTTGCTTTAGGTTCATATTGGCTTAGGGAAGCACATTCGGAAAACGACTCTGGACAAGCTGGGAGGCCTCTGGCATTGGGGGCACCTCCTTCCTACCTGCGGGAATGCTGGATCCAGGAGTCATCCACAGGTGGTGGTGCGGGCGTGAACGTCGTGGCCGTGTTGATGTCGCCGATGACCACGAGGGCTTCTTTAAGGGCCTGGTACATTCGAAGCATCTCGTCCCGGCGCTGAGCCTGCTCTGCAGATTCCTCCATCAGGGTATTTTGGTCCTCTGAAGAATATAACTGTGCTAGGAGCTCGGAGTTTATGAAATCTTTAACCTGTCGAGTCACCGCAGAAAAGTGAAAAATGGAAATGAATGAGTGACTGAATGACAAACTGGTTCAGAGCCTGTGGACAAAGTCCACAAAAGTTCACTCTGGGAAAGGGGACCCATCATGCATGTTTACTCTTCTTTCTTCATTAGTCTCCCAATGCCAGTAACTTTCCTCTCTGTCTTATGGCTGTTAATACTAAAGAAAAACAGCTAGTTGAAAAGAGGGCCAAACCTCGCCATTGTCAGAACAAGGCCTATTGGTTGTGCAAGCATTTCTGCAATGTTGTCTGTGGCTGCTTGGTTTATAGATGAGGGAAAGTGCCAGCAGGTAAGTGGTGGTATTTTCAATAGGAAACAATGGTGTGGGGAAACTTAGGTAGTAACACAAGCTACGCATTCCTTGGCATTTCAGCCCTTTACCTATCTTTTACCAAAAATCACTGGAATACTATTAAGACCCCAGGTTTCCATGTTGTCTCAAAAGTGTAATTAGTACCAGTAAGAGAATATTTATTAAATATAGAATAATATATAATTATGCAAGGTCATTTACAAAAAAAGTGATACATTCTCTGGTTGCCAGAGCTTAACAGTGATGAAGACTGATGTAAGGTTCCATAGTTAACCTTATATGACATAAAGTTCCATATAAGAAAACAAATTAAAATATGACCAATTCATGTGAGTCTTTGGGGAGGGGCATTTTGTGGCAGGATAAGAATGGAAAGGATGCGTTGTCACATAGCCTTGAGGGAGAGAGAATCAATACCTGTATTTCATCAAGTCTAAGACATCCCTGATTTTGAGACACACCACTCTTTTACGTGCCACTAAGAAAGGAAAACCACCATCAACAAAACTACGACAGAATGCCAAGGTATCACTGAGTGTCACATGCATCTTCGTGTCAGAAATGTTAAATGTGGAAAAAAGTGAATGTGAGAATCAATGAAATCCAATGTGTCTTCACAAGTTATCTGATTTAATTCTCACTGCATATATATGAAGCATGTATTATTATCCCAATTTTACAGATGAAGGAACTGAATGAAGCTCAGAGAGGTTAAGTAACTTGCGCAAAGTCACCCAACATTAAGTTGAACCCCACATCTTCAGACTTGTCTAGTGCTCTTTTCCATGACCCCCTTGCCTCACTTTGAGTGACTAGAAAAGATAATTTACAGTTAAGCATCATGATTATAGTGTGGTACACAAGTATGCCACTTAACTTAAGCCTAGAAGAATAAACCAACTTGGATTTTTCAATGCCCCTGTTAAGAGAAAGTTAACACTTATCTAGAGTCACTGGATCTATGAAAGGCCAAAAGCGAGTATATTTAATTGTTACAAATTCAAGCAGACAACAGAACACCTGTCAGATGCTCGAGATTCCTGGGTTGTAGTTAAATTTTTTAACTCAGAAATGACAAGATTCTAAAACACATAACTTCACTATTTTTTAAAGGTATCAAACCATGTGAATAATTCTGCTAATCAGAGAATTCAGCTAAATCACAGCTCTGTCGTGAAATAAATGAACACTGTTCTCTGTACATGTTCTGTAAACCAGGAGTGATTTAAATGTAGAAGCAATCTAATACATAAGATGTATCCAGGCAACTGTCTGGTGGAAGGGAAAGTTTATGTGTGATAGCTGTAGAAGGTAAATTTGGCCAGGTAACCTGGGGCCAGATGTGAAGGCCTTGAAAGCCAAGGAAAAGTATTTGAACTTTATCCATTTGGCAATGGGGAGCCATGGAAGGCTTTTAAAGCAAGTAAGTGAAATAATAAAAGAGAATTTTAGGAAAGTCAGTCTGGCTGTGATTGGAAAAGAATTTGCAAGAGTGGTAGTAGAGATAAAGAATTCTGTCAGAAGACCACTGCAGATTTATGGAATGATAAGGGTTTAATTTAGCATGGTTGCTGTGGAATAGAAAATATGGGCACAGATAAATGATATTAAAAGGAAAAAGCAGCTGGACCTGGTGTTGTTTGGATATGAGAGGCAAGGAAGAAAGGAACAAAGACCCTTCAAGCATTGAAGTTTGGGTGAGTGGAAGTCAAGGAAAGTCAAGTTTAGCAAAAAGACAGTAAATTTGGCTTAAGAACTGTTCTCCTCCTTGAAGATTTATTTACTGCTAAACACACTTGCAGGTACCCAAGGAGTCATACACATTTGCACAAATCTTCCACTATGAGGTGTGTAAGTACTTGGAGAGATGGTGTGACTCCAAACTCAAAACCAGACAAGTTTCCTGGCATTGACCATCAGTTGGGTTAAGCTCTTTTGAAGCTTTACATCTTCCTGGAGTATCACTTAGACTCTATTAAACACAATTTAAAAGAAGGTCCTTCCAAGAATAGATTTAAAGCAGATCTGAATTAAGAAGCAACTGTCAAACAAACCATGAAATAAAATAATAAGAGCCTGCTTTGGTATTCTGATCAAAGATCTGCCTTGAATCAACTCTTTCACATCAAAATGTTACACATTAAAACCTGCCTACTATTCAATAGATTTGGCAATGTCCTGAAATAATATGAATAATTTTTAGCATAAGAGAAAGTGGCAATATAGCACAGTGGTTAAGGGCATATTCGTTGGAAAGAGACAGCTCAAAATTTGAGTCCTACAGGACTTCCCTGCTGGTCCAGTGGTTAAGATTCCATGCTTCCAATGTAGGGCTACAGGTTCGATCACTGGTTGGGGAACTAAGATCCCACAAGCCACATGTCACAGTCCAAAAATGAATTTGAGTCCTAGCTCTAACATTTATTGTTCTTGGACAAAAAACTTAACATTTTTTTAGTTTCAGATTCCTGATCTGCAAAATCAGGTTACGGGTAGGAGCTGCCTCAAGAGTTGGTATAAGAAAAAGAAAAAAAAAGAGTTGGTGCAAGGATTCAGTGAAACAGTGAATATATATTGCCTAGCATGATGCCAGGGCTTCCCTGTTGGCCCAGATGGTAAAGAATCCGCTTGCAATGAGGGAGACCTTGTTTTGATCCCTTAGTCAGGAAGATCCCCTGGAGAAGGGAATGACTACCCACTCAAGTATTCTTGCCTGGAGAATTCCATGGACAGAGGAGCCTGGTAGGCTTGATGCCTAGCATTTAGGCAGTGCTCCATCAACAAAAGCTATTTTTTTTTAATAGTATAAGGTCTAAATTGGGATTACGTATGTGGAGGTAGGCAGCTAGGGCAATAGTGCCAGCATCAAGTGACACAGTTCATGAAGAGTGAAGTAACATTTATTTTGCACGTAAGAAAATTTAAAACTCTTCTCCTCCTGCTAGCCTCACTTTGTAATGCTACAACTGGAACAAAGGTAGGGGGGACTTTGGGGAGTTTCCAGACACTTCAGGGACTTTCTGAGCAGTTTGTATGTCAATGGTACAAATATTTAAATCAAGGATTCTGCACAATTGGAGGCCAAGTGGATCCCTTTTAAATGATAGCATTGAGAAAATACCTTACAGAACATGACCTAAACTAATTATACTTGCATGTGAGATTTGAAAGAATCTTTACGCCTTTAATTATAACACCTTATAACCTATACATCTTTGTGAGGTTCACCAAAAAATTCTCACGCACAAAGCCTCATTCCAGTTCAAACTCCACAGGCTAGATAAACAGGCATTACTGCGCCATGTCGTTCTGCTCAGTGTAAAGGAATGTGAGGTCATTAAAAACGTTCCACATGTTTTCCTCTCTTTCTGACTTTAACCCTTCTCTAGCAACCTGCAGTATTTTTGAATCCTTAACTTTCTTCTTTGTCTTTATTACTAAAACCATTTAAAGCCTTCACAAATAGAAGAGATATTTATAGAATTTTCATACAATTCAGTTACTTAGAAGACCATTTCCTTAAAACCTTTTTGTTTCGAGACGGGAGGGGCCCCAGAATGGCACAGTGATAAGTTTCATTCACATGAATACACCTATAAAAACTTAATTAAGAAGTTTAATTGTGTTCAGCTTTAGAGAGGGGCTTGGTTAGAATTTATAGATTCTTTGGGATCTCGCAATTCTCTCATTTCTGCTTAAGACTGCTTTCCGTTTCCCAGGGATTTCATTTTGGTAAGGACCAACCAAGTTTTCCTTTGAAAAGGAATATCCTTTGACTCACAAAGGTTGAGCAAAGAAGATGGGCAGAAAAAAGTACATACTGTATGATTCCAAAGTTCAAGTATAGGCAGAACTAATCTATGATGTAAAGCAGGAGAGTTACCCTTGGTGGTGAGTGATGGTGGTGGGTGGAGAGGAGCAAAGTGGGGCTTGTGAGGCTTCTGGGTCTTAGTTGGGATCTGTTTCTTGAGCAGGATACAGAATTCTTGACTGGTGGAAATAAATTAGTGCTCTGGTATTTAAGATGTTCTTTCCCTTCAAATAATGAACATTTAAAATAAGACTCTACTTCATACACACTAAAGTTACAATAAGTTGTGAAACTAGGGCACATGTTACTAATTTTCCACCAAAGGGCCAATGGGCAAGGAGAGTGAAAGTAGACCTTTAGGGGTCCAGGGGTAAAGGCTCCAAGTGTGAAATGCCTCTAGGTTTCATATTTGGTTCTTAAAATGTTTCATAAAACTTTACATTCTATTTCGTATTAGCTGGGTTTGTTTGACTACGAGGAGCAATGTTTTAAATTACTTACTAGTTAAGATTCAAAACATTGTTTCTCGTATTCAAACAAACCCTGATCAAATTTTCAAGTAAAATGAACCCTCTGGGAAGACAGCCTATGTCTATGCTATGGGGATCAGAGCCCACCCCCCTAGTTTGATAAGACTGACTTAGAATGTTCTGAACCTTGCCACATGCACTCTCTGGTGGTGGACTGGAGAGAATATCAGACCATGAATGAGAAGACGTGGAGGTGGATTTTAGTCATGATTCTGCCACCGCCAGCTGTGTGATCTTGGGCAAGTCACTTAGCCTCTTGGGGCCTCAACTTCTTCATTGGAAACTGAACAAAATCATGAGTACCCAACAGGTGGCTGTCCTATGGGTTCAAACACAGACTTATGTGCCACCTTGCCACTGACACTTTTCAAATAAAGCTGGATTCACTTTCTTGATTCTCTGATCGAGAACTTCTGGTAGTGTGAGCTAGAAGAAGAGGCTATCAAGATGTGCCTGCTATGCGGTGTCATATGTGTGTTTTCTTTAAAGTCTCAAACAAAACTCAGTCGCTTTGCCTGTAGCCTGTCCAGAAAAACTGCCTGTCATAAATTTGCTATTTCTTTGTGCCGCTGTTACCTGGTATGTTTAAGCAATGAAACAGCTGCTGCATTTCAATAGACAAAGGCTTACAGTATGTCTGAGGCGAGGCATTTACTGCTGGCTTTAAACTTCTTAAACAATTCCATATGGAGACTTGAGTGGCAGAACACTTAATGTAAACTTTCAAAGGAAACTGCCCACCAAATTCTGAACTTTATGAAAGTTGGCTGAAACATATTCGTTTTCAGAAGGCAGAGTAGCCATTCCCATTTCAGAGAGGAAAGGCCACAGCCTGGCTTTCAATAGTGATAGTTAACAAACAGAGGACCCGGTTTTAGGCATTTGTTGGTTCTGCAGGAACAACTAGCTTTTTCACCCACAACCATTTATAGAAAAGCAGGGTTAAGTAGATGGAATTCAGAATGAGGAGTCAAACTATTAATTTTTCTTGTTATGATTCTATGATGAATTCTCTCACTTGAAGATCTCTTCACTTTAAGTTTTTTAAAAAAATCAACACATATGTATGACACAGTGCTGGGTGTTCAGTGTGTTTCTGTTTCTTGTACTCAAAAGGGTGCTTTTGGAATGAACAAAAAGGGGTCAAACGTTCTGTACCATAAGCTGTCATGAGAATATATTTTTTAAAAAAGGGATGTGTGTTTTTACATATACATAATTATACATATAAATTTATATTATACACACACATATATAAAACTATATACTTTCATTTTTGTTCTTCAGTCATTAAGTCATGTCCAACTCTTTGCGACCCCATGGACTCATTGGGCTCTCCTGGCAAAAATATCGGAGTGGGTTGCCATTTCCTTCTCCAGGGGATCTTCCCAGACCAGGGATTGAACCTGCATTTCCTGCACTGGCATATGGATTCTTTACCACTGAGCCACCAGGGAAGCTCTATATACTTTTACATATATGGTAAAAATGTGGATAAAATAATATCCAAAGGAAAGCAATCATCCTAGATGTATAAAACTATTTTCTGGTAGATATGAAAAGTTATATTCAAACAAAGAGAGCCATAATGTCATAAGAATCCAGCGTTACATAATGTTTTCACTTTCTCCACATTCCTATCAATCTCTGCTGCAAGGTTTGACCTTGGAGATCAAGTCTTAATTGAAGTCTTCTTTCTCAGGACTCTTCTGTGAGGTCTCCTTGAGGACAATCAGCTGAACTTCACTTCCATGGATAATACCCTTAGGTCGGGGTTTTGCCATCTCATAAAGCAAGTGAGTGGTGAGGGGTAAGGGCAATTATCCTCGTGTTTCTTTGTGTGTGTGTGTTTCTTGAGAAGGTGAAAGTAGGATAGATCTGCAATCAGTTTTTTTTTCCCCCTTTTGACTAATTTATGTCAAGCCACTCCTCACAGCTATAGACAGGAAGTGCTATTTCCTGTGCTGATGATTTAATATAGTGCAGAGCAGAGCAGCGTTTGAACTGATGGCAGCACTAATGACTCTCGGTAAAACAGTGAAAAGATAAATGATTCTTAATCAGGAAAATGTTTAAATAAGCAAGTGCCTGGATTCCACAGCAAAACAACCTGAACTCATTTAAGTGAAGTTAAGAGAGTAATTTGAAAAATACACAGACTATTTGTTTAGTACTTTATATTTTTCAAAATGGCATAGAGTCACATTTATTATGTTCTCTGACAATTCTGGGGGGCAGCTCAGGGTTCCTAGTGTAGTTTTAGAAGTGACTGACTTCAGCCTAGAGGGGCCAAATGATTTGCTTCAGGTCACACAGCAGGCCATTGACTAAGCTTAAGTATATAATTTATAGTTTCCAATATATTTCCAATACATTGCTTACCTGCTGCTGATACTTCAAAGCATTCTACTCACCTTGTTTGAATAAATGAAATGTGTATGAAAATAAAGTGAGTTAAAAACAAGATTGCTCATGTGACTGGGGTCTTCAAGTCAAGGAGCTCATACATCATGAATAACAAACTGTCAAACTTAGAATTTTGAAAGGAATCTTAATATATGGATAATGGTTATTTCAATTCTTTAGTAAGCAGCCATATTAGTTCCTTACAACTATACTTTTCATTATATTAATACTTCCATATATTCCATCTTGGGGAACAAATAACTAAGCCAGATACCTTTTTATGATTCATATTTTATATATGGAGGAAATAGAAAGACACAAAGGATTGTCTCAGGTTAAATCTAGACAGTGTATTAAAAAGCAGAGATATCACTTTCCAACAAAGGTCTGTATAGTCAAAGCTATGGTTTTTCCAGTAGTCATGTACTGATATGAGAGCTGGACAGTAAAGAAGGGTGAGTACTGAAGAATTGATGCTTTCGAACTGTGGTGCTGGAGAAGACTCTTGAGAGTTCCTTGGATAGCAAGGAGATCAAACCAGTCAATCCTAAAGGATATCAACCCTAAATATTCATTGAAAGGACTGATGCTGAAGCTGAAGCTCCAATACTTTGGCTGTTTGGATACGAACAGCCGAGTCATTGAAAAAGACTCTGATGATGGGAAAGACTGAGGGCAGAAAGAGAAGGGGGCAACAGAGGTTGAGACGTTGGATGGGATCATCGATTCAATAGACATGAGTAAGCAAACTCAGGGAGACAGTGAAGGACAGGGAAGCCTGGTGTGCTGTAGTCCCTGGGGTCACAAAGAGTAGGACATGACTGAGAGACTGAACAACAACAGAGTTTGTAACAGAACCAAGTATAGAATCCAGGTTTCTCCTGAATTCTAGGGTGGGGCTCTTTTGTGCTTTACCATCTAATTTTTGTTACAAGCAAATGCTAATAATATATTATTTAAATAAATATGTGTCCTTAGAAGATAACAAGGAATAAAATCGGTGTTGCATTTTTCAAGAATCAGAAAACCCTGCTATAAAACACCTCATTATAGCCTATCTTATCTAAAAGATAAGTTCTCAAATAAATTGCAGTATTATTTATAGTTTAGCAAAGTAGCTACCAAAAGAACCAAACCAGACCATGTAATTTAAGTATCATTTCCTGACTGCTATAAAAATAACCATGAAAAGGAAAAGATTCTATGAAATATAGATCAATTACTTTCAGATCCTTGGTTCTATCATCTTACCTTAGAAAAGAAAAAGAAACTCATTTTGTATCCATGGGGATAGGGCAAAAAGCCTTTTTCTAGATTAAAACAGTATTCTATAATTTTTAGACGGTGAGAAGAACTGTATTACCATATTCTGTATGAATATGTAGAAAAGAATAGATATCTTTTGCCTTTAATTTCAAAGTCTAGAAGCCAGGGTATCTGGTTTTTATTCCTGGCTTTGCAACTAATTTATTCCTTGACTATAGTATTTTTGCTCTGCTTTATCATGAGCAAATTCACACCCTTCTAGAGGAGACAGCTAATAGGAAATACCAGTATACTGTAGCTAGAAGTTTTATGTTTTCTTTCCTAAGTTCCCTTCCACTCAGTCAATTACCACTTGTAATGGAAAATGATAAGCCTGGGTAATAGGTGTTTTGACCATCCAGAAAACATCACAAAGAAGCTGGAGAGAGTGTGAGCAATTTCCACGCTAGTAGGGAATTAGAAGTTAAAAATGAGACAGCTGATAAACACTTACATTATTGATCATAAGGTGCATTATTGTTTTTGGGATTAGGTCTCGGATACATTTGTTGATAATAGACATATAAGAGTCTACAAGGTTGCGAATGGTCTCCACTTGTCTCTCCAACTGTGGGTCCATAGAAAAGTTTTCTGCTTGGCCATTCTCATCATTTTCAGTCTAACAGAAAAGAAAGAAAAACAAGGATTATTTCACATTGATTCAGAAGAAAAAAAATACCAGACATTATCATATGATTGACTTCTGTTTACTGAATTTGAAGTTGTACTACCAGATGGTAACATCTTTATCTTATCAAACAGCCATTTATTCTGAAAAGAGATCAGAACCATGCAGTTATTATTCTACCTTTAGCCTGCCACAATCAAGGGAAAGCAAAATACTGGGATTCTGAATGAATGTTTAGACAGACAATCAGATAAACAGTGCACCTAACAACATACCTCTAGAGAACAATGTAATCTTAAGCCATTTGCAAGTTGGCCAAAGAACGGAATCCAAATATCTGATGCAGATGTAAACCTCTGGGAGGGGTCTCCAGGGACTCTATAGATTAGAAATAACCTTTGTGTTGTTCTGGAACTCCTAGGTCTGCTCTGGAATGGATCAACACTTGGATCAGTCCAGATTTAAAACTAAGTCTCCTAGGCCTGGCCTGGAGCCAAAATAAGAGATATAGGGGATAATGCATTTTTCCATGCACTTGCTGGAATTTGTTCTATAAATTCATGCTTCTGTCATCACTACTAAAGGCTGGCTCCACTGTGAAAAACTTAGCGTTTTAACTTCCAACTTGTTATTCTTTGAATAAAACAGAATACATCCAAACACAAAGCATTTATTTGTGCAACATGAGAGAAGCATCTGTTTCCTATACTCTGCAACTTGAGTTAATTAATTTTGGCTTATCCACCAGAGGTTGGGCTGGGCATCTTCATCATTAAGGGCTGACCTGTTGGCTTGGCATTGAAATCAATTTAGAATAAATGGTCTCCATTTCAAGTCAGGTTGAACCATCTAAGCCCCAGAACATGATACAAATATTGTTAGTGGTCTGGCTGCTTTCTAGCATTTGGAAAGATTTAATTACTAATGCAAAAAAAAGGGGGGATATAATTTATTGCTTCCAATGTGGACATGAAGTAATTTTCTTTGGAAATGTATCTACTTTGATCTGCCAGGTTTTTAATCATCCAATCAGTTCTCGGCAAAGCACTGTGCTGAATTGCTTAAATGGATCTATAAATAAGTGTTAACTTTGGATCAATACGTACGTGTGAAAGGCATATTTGTAGGCCACAAGATCAACAATAACAGAGATAGAAATTAGTTCTAAACATTTATATAGGCTTCTGTTGCTTTTCTAACACCTTAAAAATATTAAAATAATATGTGCTCACTCTAAAACACAACAGTTACTTTCCAAACCTAAGAGCCGAATCGCATACTTCATGATGACAACTGGAGGACATTTCTGAGGCATCTTACTGCTGCTGCAGCAAGAGAGGGGATTAGAAGTCTCAATAATGACAGTTGTTTCCCTATCCCTATACCATCTCTTTTTAAATGGTCTTTGGTCACTGAAAGAAGTAAATCAGGTAGTTCCTTACTTTTATTATTAATTTGTAATATAAGCACAATAGGATTTGGGATAAGTAGGTAAAAAGCGAGGGTGATAAAGTGGTAAAGTGATAGAGGGAAGGTCAGCAAAGGCAGTGAAAAAAACTTCTTCCCAGGGCATTAAAAACTACTGCAGATTGTGTGCCACACTAAGCTTAAATTCCAAGAATCAGTGGTAACTGCAATGTTGTCTTAACGGTATCGTATTTGAAAGTAAAATTTTAGGTTTAAACTCAGGCTTTATCAGGTACGGTTGTGTGGCCACACCTCACTTATTTAATGTAACTGAGACTCAGCTTCCCCATCTTTAAAATGGGGATACACAAGTTTTCCAAAACTTGTGTAAGTTAAATGAGATAATGCATATGAAGTAACCTAGCCAAGGGCCTTGTGGGTTCTCAATAATGTTAGTTTCTTTCTTTCCTTTCTGAATATTCATAGAATGAGTTAGAGAGCTGCTTGGTTCTCAACACACGTTATGAAAATTTAAGTTGAAAAATTTGAGCACAAGACATTTTCAATTCAAGTAATATAAAAATAGCAAACTAGTATTTTTAAATCGCCGTATTTTCTACAAGCTAGTCTCTTTCCCTGGAATCCCCTCCTCCTATCTGTGAAGACCTTTTATCTTTTAAAAGTCAGCTTCACCATCACTTCTTCTAGACAAACTCCCAATGGCCTTTAGACCCACCATCACTCCCTGCACAGTACTTCATCTGTGTCTTGTACTACCATCTATGATTTATATCCAGCCTAGTTATGCTTCTCCCACTATTAGGCTCCAGGGTCTTGTTTAATTCTCCCTTCTCAGCAGCTAGCACAAAGCTAGCACAAAGACTGCAGGGTCTTGTTTAATTCTCCCTTCTCAGCAGCTAGCACAAAGCAGAGAAAGAGAAGGAGGAGGAGGAATTGACACTAAAAAGGATTTGCTTAAATCAAGGAAGCTGCCTCAGCACATTTCAAGATCTCTAACATCAAAATTGGAGATGAGAGAAATCCCAAGTTGATGAATTAGGATCCACTATGCAAAGAGTCAGACATGACTGAGCGACTGAGCTGAACTGAACTGAACTACTTAATCATAGTGAAAGTGAAAGTAGTAGTCGCTGAGTTGCCTCAGACTCTTTGTGACCCTGTGGACTGTAGCCCACCAGGCTCCTCCGCTCATGGGATTCTCTAGGCAAGAATACTGGATTAGGTTGTCATTCCCTTCTCCAGGGGATCTTCCTGACCCAAGGATCAAACCCAGGTCTCCTGCATTGCAGACAGATTCTTTACCATCTGAGTCACCAGGGAAGCCCTGATTATAGTGAGGATGATAAAATGACGATGAAATCATGTATATATCAAGTGAAAATACATGACCTACAGCTTTGCGAGGAAAACGTCTTTTACATAAAGCAGTATATATCTCCATAATAGATAAAGTGCATTTTAGTTCGTCTCTCTGACCTGAAACATATTGGGATTTTGCTGTCGTATTTAACAAAAGGGGATGATGCCATTTTAGCATCGACATACTTTCTCTGCCAGGAACATTTTTGAGCACTTACTGTGTTCTAGGTACTGTGCTAAACACTTTACATAGAAGATCCACACCACAACCTTAGGAGGTGGGTACCTCTGTTATCGTCAGCTTAAGAGCATGCTGAGGCTCTGAGAGCTGAGGCGTTCAATAAATATAAGGTGAATATAATGTGAGGGGCTACGATGGTAGCTCAGCTGATAAAGAATCTGCCTGCAATGCAGGAGACCCGGTTCAATTCCTGGTTCAGGAAGATCCCTGGAGAAGGGGTAGGCTACCCACTCCAGTATTCTTGGGCTTCCCTGGTGGCTAAGTCGGTAAAGAATCTGGCTGCAATGTGGGAGACCTGGGTTCGATCCTTGGATACAATGGGAAGCCAATTTCTATTTTTTCTTGGGTATAAAAAAAAAACTATTATGAAAAGGGGAAAAACCCATAATTTGTCAAATCAGTTTCACAGATAAAATAATAAATGTAAAAAGATTTTCTAGGAAAAGATGACATTTAAATACTTACAGTTGTAAAAATAAAAAATATGAATGAGCCAAAGGAGAAAACTGGAATAAACAGTATTTATTAAAAGCACCTCTAGGAAAATGAAACACCAGGAAAATTATACCACCATTTCTATTTTCATATAGAAACACTAAATTTCCCCACTTTACCCTATACTTAACTTTTAGCCTTGCTTTAATTTTTGCATATCAAAATATGCAAAAGACATTGATTTCCACTTTTTGAAACCAGATGCAAGTAATAAGCAAAAAATTGGAGTGAATAGAAAACACTGAACAGTTCAATTCTCAACATTAAAAAACAGAAGAAACATTTCAGAATAACCAGTAAAATAATTAGAAATTCTCTTTAGGTTTTGGAAATCCTAGTAGATGTGTAGTTACATGCAAATCTTAACTACTCTGATAAGACCATGGGCATGATGGGGAGTCACAGAATTCAAGTTATGATTTTAGAAAGAAAGGAGTAATTGTCCCTTCTAATATGTCTAAGATGAATGGGGGAAATGTACATATGTAGAATTTTTTCTTTTAACCAAGTAACTGCAGACAGCAAATGCTCCCTTAAGCAAATTCTCTATGATTCTCTTTTCTGTATGAATACTGTGTATGACTGTGTATCTTTTCTTTGTTTAAATTATAGGATTGCGATAGGATTCTTTGCAGTCTAAGCACTGAAGTGACAGCTGTTTATCATTATCCTCATCAAGGGAATGTAAAATAAAAATAGTAATTTGTCTCTGATCTTTGAGGCAAAAAAAGAATGGTCTGCAAACATTTAACCTTTTATGTGTAGGTTCATTGATGCTGTTTACAAAATGTGAATAATATTGTGAAAATCAGCTTTCCTTTGAAAAATAACAATGGACAGGCCTTCCTATTGTCATTTTTTTCTAAATAGCTTTTGAGAAATCTAATGCAATGTAAGTAATCAAAAATAACAACTTAGAATTGCTTGTAAAAATTAATATTATTTACACAGTATTTAAGAAACAGGCTGCTTTATAAAATTTTAATTTAAAAGCTTTTTCCTAAAGACTTGAGTGGAGAAGGGAATGGCAATCCACTCCAGTGTTCTTGCCTGGAGAATTCCATAGACAGAGAAACCTGGCGGGCTACAGTTCATGGAGTTGGATACAACTGAGCTGCTGCTGCTAAGTCACTTCAGTCATGTCCGACTCTGTGCGACCCCATAGACAGCAGCCCACCAGGCTCCGCTGTCCCTGGGATTCTCCAGGCAAGAACACTGGAGTGGGTTACTAACACACAAAGACCTGAAACTTCAACAGGTCAAAGAATGAAGGAACCAGATCAGAAATAATTCCTGCCATACCTCAAAGAATCCACTAAAGAAAAACTCTGGGCTTGACCAGGATGTCTATTTTTCATGTTGTGTCTTTGTCTCCTTCCTTTCCTTAAAGCTCTTACTTATTTCATAGGCTTCTCTGAGGATCTTGAAACCATATGAATAAGGCTGGTGACTGCACTCTTTGGGGGCCTCCCAGGTGGCACTAGTGGTAAAGAACTCACCTGCCAATGCAGGAGATATAAGAGATGTGGGTTCAACTCCTGGGTTGGAAAGATCCCCTGGAGGAGGTCATAGCAACCCACTCCAGTATTCTTGCCTGGAGAATCTCCATGACAGAGAAGCCTGATGGGCTACAATCCATAGCGCCTCAAAGAGTCAGACATGAGTCGACTTAGCACACATGCACAGGACTACACTCTTTAAAAGTGAAATAACAGAAATACAAAGGGTCCTGTCAGGAATATGCACATAAACATACTACAGAGCTCAAGGGGGCTTTGCTGTGTCTCTTCTCACCAGCAGAGAACTTGGGGAGATAACCTCCAGATTTACACAATTGATTTTTTCACATAACCAGCATCTTATTATTGTTATACAGTTCTCTACTACTGTAAACAAGGGTGTGTGTGTGTGTTAGTTGCTCAGTCATGTCTGACTCTTTGTGACCCCATGGACTGTAGCTCACCAGGCTCCTCTGTCCATGGGATTCTCCAGGCAAAATACTGGAGTGGGTTGCCATTTCCCTCTCAAACAAAGGGTAAAAAATATAATTTAACTTTTCTTAGTGAAACAGGTCATCATTATGAAAATATGTTGCCATGGTAATGCTGCTTTGAATCTTCCAGCTCCACATTATGGAGACTGTTTCAGTAAAAATCTTTCCCCATTCCCATTCACTTCTAATTTGCAGAGGCCAGAAAGGCAGGCAATCAAACTTATAAAAAAGACTGTGGGAGAATCATGCTCCAGGAAGCCTTTGAGGATAATCGAGGCTGTGGTCTGGTATTTTGGGACAGGTATTTCACTAAAGTCAATACAAATGTTTACGTAGTGTCTAATGCGGACTGTGAGAGACATAAATGAACCCTAAAACCACACACCTTGCTTGTAGAAGGGCAACACGGTGTCAGATGAATTAGTGAGTCAAAGGTGAGCTCAAGCACGGTGGGCTTCTGGGGAGTCTTTACTGATGGCAACATTCGAGATGGATCTTCAGAGTTGGGTAAAATTTCAAAGACAGGCTGAGAGAATATGCTCATTACTTTTCCCTAGTACTTAGCACAGGGCCCTACATATAACAGGAGCTCCATAAATATTGTGGAATAAATGATGGAAAAAACTAACCAACCCAGGTCATTTCCTGAGGGACTGGATTTCTGTTTCTGAAGGAACCTGAGTGACTGAGCTCCAGATAACTGGGGTATTGTTATACAGCATGATCTCTTCAGTTCAGTTCAGTCGCTCAGTCGTGTCCGACTCTTTGCGATCTCTTAGATTCCTACAAATGAGTTCAGCCTCTTATTTGCCCAGAAAGGGTAAACAGCTATCTGCATTAAGAATTGTATTTCAATTGATGTAAAGATTTTAATAGTCTAAAGATGTCTACAGATGTGAGCAGTATTTGTAGTCAGAACATTGGGAAGCAAAGGGGCATTTATTTGCACCTCCAATCTGTAAGAAATAGCCCTATTACAGGAGAAAACACTGAGCCTCACCTGATCCAGGGTATACAGGGGATAACCACTATGTTAGCAGGCAGGACCCAACTTTTTCTGATTCTGTTATTTTCCTTCCTTGACTCTTCTCCGTTACCTACTGTTACTTTTTTAGTCTCTAGTATCTCTTCATCTTATATAACATCATGATAAACATTATAAAACTATGTAAGATTAATGTGAAATTAAACAGACATTGAAAAAACTTTAGGATTTTAAAGATAATTATTTGATTAACAACAACAAACCTATCTTAATTCTGATGTAGCTATATATCTTTTTTTTTTTTTTTTAACTCTCATTTAGTCCAACAGCTGCCTAACAGTATATTTCTGTCCGGTGCCCCATATGTCTGAAAGTGAAAGTGAAAGTCGCTCAGTCCTGACTCATGGGGTCATGGATTGTATAGTCCATGGAATTCTCCAGGCCAGAATACTGGAGTGGGTAGCCTTTCCCTTCTCCAGGGGATCTTCCCAAACCAGGGATTGAACCCAGGTCTCCCGTATTGCAGGTATCAGGATTCTTTACCAGCTGAGCCACCAGGGAAGCCCAAGAATACTGAAGCGGGTGCAAGTGAAAGTGAAAGTCGCTCAGTCATGTCTGACTCTTTGTGATCCCATGGACTATACAGTCCATGGAACTCTCCAGGCCAGAACACTGGAGTGGGTAGCCATTCCCTTGTCTAGGGGATCTTCCGAACCCGGGGATCAAATCTAGGTCTCCCACATTGTAGGCAGATTCTTTACTCGCTGAGCCACAGGGAAACCCAAGAATACTGGGATGCGTAGCCTCTCCCTTTTCCAGGGGATCTTCCCAACCCAGGAATCTAACCTGGGTCTCCTGCATTGCAGGCAGATTCTTTACTAGCTGAGCTACCAGGGAAGCCCATGGGGATTCTTAGAGAAATCTAAAAATTTACAAGCTCTGCGTTGAGGTCCTCTTAGAAGTTATAATAATTCCAATCTAGGTTTTAATCTAAAGGCCTGTATTACTTTATATAACAGATAAGTTTATAAATATGAAAAATACAGATATATAAAATATATTACATATGTAAATACATCAAAATTACTAAACAATATTCCTAAGAATTCTTTCTACAATTGGTAATATTTAGTTTTGGAAAATTTCAGTCTTTATATACCGAGTTTACTTGCCATGAATAGCAACCTTTCATCCAAACAATAAACAGTCTAAACAGACCAATTTAAAAGGTTTCTTCAAAAATAACCACTCCCCTCACCATCATTTTTGGTTTTAGATAATATTAGTAATTTCAAAAGGGACAAAGTTATTTTCAGTATTAACTATTAGGACTAACTGACTAACAATATTAACTGTTTAAAATTTAACTTTGTCATAAATAAAACCCTTTTACTAAAAGAACTGAAATGACAATCAACTGATACAAATTTCCTTTTTGATTAAAAAGTAATTACGTATCTTTGGAATAGCAGAATAAGAATTAGAATATTTCCAAAGAGAAAAACCACCAGAACACAGGAACAGAGAAAATGAAGGTAAACATAAAACCAGTCTGTGATGATTAATTCTGTTTGACAACTTGGCTGGACCATGGACTAGAATACCCAGATATTTGATATAAACATTCTGAATATTTCTGTGAGAGTGTTTTTGGATGAGACTAACATCTAAATTGGTGGACTTTCAGTAAAGGAGACTGTCCTCTGTGATATGGGTGGGCCTTATCTAATCAGTTGAAGGCCTGAATAGGACAAAAAGACTGGCCTTCCTCAGCAGAGAATTCTCCAGCAGACTCTCTTTAGACTTCATCTGCAACAATGGTTCTTGTTGCTTCTACAACAGACTGCCTTCAGACTTGAACTGGATCACTGACTCTTCTGGGTCTCCAGCCTGCCAATCCACTCTGTAGATTTTAGACTTGCCAGCCTTGTTAATCATGTGAGCCAATGCCTTATTAAAAATCTCAGAGATAGACAGATACAGATATATAGAGAGAGACATATAGATATGTATAAAACATGCACATCCTATTGGTTCTGTTTTTCTGGAGAATGCTAATACACAGTCTCACTATAGATTATCAAACAGTATGTGATTCAGTGTTACATTGCTTAGTGGAGTTAATAGGTGCTGTAGGAATTCAGAGAAGCAGAAGATCAAGGAGGCTGTGATGGGAAATTACAATGGTCCCACTCTAACGATTTAATTGTACTTCACAGCATTCTCTAAGTGAGAAGGAGATGAGTTAAAAAATAATCCATCTTCATGGAAACAACCTAGATGTTCATCAACAGATGAATGGATAAGAAAGCTGTGGTACATATACACAATGGAGTATTACTCAGCCATTAAAAAGAATACATTTGAATCAGTTCTAATGAGGTGGATGAAACTGGAGACTATTATACAGAGTGAAGTAAGCCAGAAAGAAAAACACCAATACAGTATACTAACGCATATATATGGAATTTAGAAAGATGGTAATGATAACCCTGTATGCAAGACAACAAAAGAGACACAGATGTAAAGAACAGTCTTTTGGACTCTGTGGGAGAGGGCAAGGGTGGGATGATTTGGGAGAATGGCATTGAAACATGTGTAATATCATATATGAAACGAATCGCCAGTCCAGGTTCAATGCAGGATACAGGATGCTTGGGGCTGTTGCACTGGGATGCCCCAAAGGGATGGTACGGGGAGGGAGGAGGGAGGGGGGTTCAGGATGGGGAACATGTGTATACCTGTGGGGGATTCATGTTGATGTATGGCAAGATCAATACAATATTGCAAAGTAATTAGCCTCCAATTTAAATAAATAAGTTTAAATTTAAAAAATAAAATGGAATCTAAAAGTTAAAAAAAAGTAATCCATCTTCATCCTCTCTATTGTATCACAAGGTCGTGCCATCCCTCCTCTGTTGATAGACCAAATATAAATGTGGGAAGTCTCCTCTCCCCCACTCAGTTCTGGTGGTTAGATGGGACTGCATGGATCGGGCCAAGTACGCCCTCACCAATCTACCTATCTGGCTTGGCCTCTGTGATGACAGGCGGCAATTTGACCAAGGAAAGCCAATCACTGCACATCTGTCAGAACTGCTAGAAGGAGAAGCTCCCTCTCAGTTAGGATGAGAACTTCTTAAGATGTAAGCTTGAGGGCTAGCCTGAGTCAGAGTGAAGACGGCTCAAACCAGCCAGCAAATGAAGTCAACACGGAGAACTGTATAGCTGAAACATGTAGAGAGGCAGATATTTAAAGACATTATTGGAATGTTTGGATCTGGCTCTGACAGCTCTATCATCTACCTCTGGACTGTGCAGTTATACCAGTCAGTAAAGGGTTTTGTTAGTTTTAAAAAGTTAAGTACACTTGAATTTAATTTCTGTTACCTATATCCTAAAGAATCCAAGTGAAGAAAACATCGAGAGATAGTCATGATGTCCTCTCACCCTAAAATCTTTTTCTTCCACCTCCACATACTCATCCTTCAAGGTTTAGTGTGAAGGTAACACATCTTTGAATGCTGCCTCTAAAACACAACACCCTCTGAACATTCAGTTTAGACGTTTGATCCTTTGTCTTGTATCTTAGGTATGTAAATGTTGACTTCCCTAACCAAAATGAAAGTTTCTTGAAGGTAAGGATCATAATAGTTGATGGCAAATATGCAGTTAATCTCAACAAAAAGGTAAATGTTATAGGGCTAAAATGATGCTCAGATAATTCTTAGAGGACACCATTACTACACTGATGCATTCTTATTACATTAGCACACATACTAGTTAGTGGGCTATATTTTTTCTTTTTTTTTCAAATTGGTAGACCAACTTCTACCATATGAAAACATTTCTACATTGAAAGTTATGATGAGAAAAAAATCTCACTAAATGACAATAAAATGTCAGGGAGTATTCAAACTGCTTTACATATACTAACCCATTTAATCCTACAGCAACCTTATGAAGTAGATATCATTATTTATTATGGTTACTATTTGAATTTTACAGTTGAAGAGTCTGAAAAGCAAACTCGTTTAAAGTCACTTAGTTAATAAGTGGTAGGGTGGGAATTCGATACAGGTATTCCAATTACAGGATGTACCCTCTTAACTATTACATACTATTAGTTCTTCTCCATTCTTGACAAGGGTGGGGTTGATGCTCACTCCACCAACAAAGTGATCTGAAAACACCTTGAAATAAACCATATGCTTCCAAATGCTGCTAGGATAGTCTGGTGAGAAATGCCTTGTAGACATAAAACAATTCTTCATGATGTTGATCATGATAAAGGCTCTTTGATTCAGAGTGATACTTTTGCTGCTGCTAATTTTCTAAGATCACTATCATCACAAATGTTTCGTACTCAAGTAACCAAGTGTTATGATCACAAGAAAAATCCTAGTGGTATCATTTATAAGAAGATAATACCTGAAGACTAGGAACAAAAATGACCATTTCACAAGAGGATGCTTTTGGAATTCTATTATTCTCATCTAAAAATGCATAATTGCAGGGAAATTTCAAATTATTATTTCTATCATGCAATTTGTTTAACAGATATTCTCATTAGAATCAGGGTATTAAGGGGTTATAAGGCCTATGCAATGAAACACTGGGTCTCACACAGATTAGATGATGGACAAAAATATGAAAGAAAAATCATAACTATTTTAAAACAGAATTTGTTTGTTGTTCAAACATTCAAAAATGTTTACATGGATGACTACTGATGCATTATAGTAAAGTTAATTACTAGGGAGAGCAGGGGCGATAAAATTCAAGTATTATGAAAACAGCATGGGAGGTCATAAGAAAGAAACTATATAGTAAAATAACAGCATGGTACACAGTGGCTTTAATTTAGTTCTCTCTTATCTTAAAAGTTCAGTGTAAATAGAGTACTTGCTTTACATGCAAAAATATGTAAAACTAAACATAAAAGAATGCAATGGGTTAGAAACATACAATGGTAAAATTCTTTGGGTAGAATCATTATGTCTTTCAAGAGTGTTGGGAAAAAAATGAAGCCTTTAAAGAAGAAGCTATAGTCAAGAGTTTTACATTTCTTCAAGGTCCACTGAACACTGTAGCTGATAAAGTTGTCAACGGGATTCTACTGAAGAATTCTCAAAGGTCTCAAGATAGCTTTTTCAGCCATCCCTACAGATGGTTTAGTGAATACACCTTGCCAACATCCTAGGGTCCCCAACAGCCTTACCAGATGATCCAGATAAAATATCTAAAAGATGTTTTAGGAAATTTAGATTCTTTTCTGTTAATATGATTACCCACACCAATATTCTGACCTGGAGAATTCCATGGGCTGTATAGTCCATGGGGTTGCAAAGAGCTGGACATGACTGAGTGACTTTCACTTTCATTTTTCTTGTCCCATCTCACTGCTTTTGCTCATTTACAATATCTCAGTTAAACTAAGTACTAAAAGTGAAATTAAATCGAAACTGAGAAATTTATTCAGAATTAAGACTTATTCTCACTCCTCCAACAGGTAATGGATACAGTGTCTTTACAGTCCAAAGAAATAAAATATGTCAGAGTCGGACATGACTCAGCGACTTTACTTACTTTACTTTTACTATAGAGATAAAATGCAAGCCACATTTCTGTAGCCACATTAAAAGACACTAAAGCAAAACAAGTGAAGTGCATTTGAATAATGCTTTAATGAAATATATCCAAAATATTATCATTTTGACATGTTTATGGGCTAAGTTATATCTGCCCCAAATTCCTTTGTTGAAGTCCTAACTCTCAATACTGTATCTCAGAATGCGACTGCATCTGGAGACAGCATCTTTAAAAAGACACTTAGGTTAGAACGAGACTTTTTAGGGCATGCCTTAAACGGATGTGACTGGTGTTCCTCTAAGGAGGGAAAATGAGGACATGGGCACACACAGAAGGAAGACCAGGTGATAACAGAGAGAAGATGGCTACCTATCTACAAGCCAGCAAGAAAGGCCTCAGATGGAACCAATCCTGCTGACACACTGAACTCAGATTTCTATCTTCCAGAATTATGAGAAAATAAATGTTTGTTGTTTAAGTCACCTGGTATCTGGCACTTTGCTATGGCAGCTCCAGCAAACTAACACAACATAAAAACATCATTAGATGGTTTACTTTCTTTCCTTTTTTTTTTGGTATGAAGTCTTCAAAATCCAGTGTATATTTTACTCTTAGAGCATATTTCAGTTTGGACTAGCCGTAGTTCAAGTGTTCAGTAACAATGGTGGTTACCTCACTGGACAGTGTAGACACAGTGTGTTGTTACTGCTGTTAGTCGCTAAGTCGTGTCTGACTTTTAATTTCTAAAAGATTAGGACTCCTTTTCAAAAACCATAACCATAGTACCATTGTCACCCCAAAATATTTAATAAGAATTGCTTAACATCAGTGACTACTTAAAAATATTTTTACTGGGGAAATTTTTAAAACATATAAAAGTAGAGGGAGTAGAGAGAATAATATAAATTAACCTGGGGGTACTCATTATTCAGCTTCAATAATTTACCATATGGGTGTCCTTGTTCTATCTTTCTTCCTCAACTATTTTGAGGCAAACTCCAACATTATATAACTTTATCTGTATATATTTCAGTATGTATTCCAAAAAGAAAAGGACCCTTAACCAACATAACCAGTACTATTATCACTTCTAAAAATATTAATAATTTCTCAACATTATAAATATTCAGTGTTCATATTACATTTCCCCAACCGTCTTCGAAAAAAATCTTTTTTCACTTTATGTGCTTGAATTGGAATCCTATAAGTCTGTACACTGTGATTGGTGGATATGTCTCTTAGCTTTGTCTCAATCTATAAACTTCTCCTCTCTCTCTCGCTCTAGGTCCTTTGTTATCTGTTGTTGTCTTTTTAAAAAACTATAGGGACATCTGTCCTGTGGGTTCCATCCCACTCCCCGATCTGAATTTGGTAGACTGAATTCACCTGGATGTCATTTTTGGGGGATATGGACCATTTTTAAAGTATTCATTGAATCTAGTACAATATTGCTTCTGTTTTATGTTTTTGGTTTTTTGACCATAAGGCATGTGGGATCTTAGCTCCCCAACCAGAGACTGAACCCACATCCCCTGCATTGGAAGGCGAAGTCTTAACCACTGGATCACCAGGGAAGTCCCACCTTGATATCATTTAATGAGTTATTACAACCCCTGTATTTCATATAATGTAATATTTAGATTTAGAGGCTCTATGACTACCTTTTAACTGAGTCTTTTTGAGTCAGAAAGAGACATCTACATCAAAACTGATATGCAAATTAGATACTAATGTTGTAGAATGGAAAATGACCCTTTTTGTATACAGTGTAAAGACTGTTTCCTATTGTCCTTGCAGAGTCTTTCCTTGTTCTTGTTCTAAACCAGTTTATTGAAGGATAGATAATTACAACAATTAATTCATACTACATATTTTTTAAGCATAGAACATAGGATAAGAAATCTGCTAGGTGCCCTGGCAGGTTGAAGGGAGTAACACAACATAAGGTGTGCTCCTGAGAAGTCTACCATCTATTTGGGAAGGAGCTGATTAAAAGGCAGCAAACAATGTGTCATAAACAGCATGTAAAAAGAGCTAAGCTGTGTGGTAAAAAGCCTCTAAGGATAACTGGCTTTTGAAGAAAGGAGAGAGTCCTAGAGTTTTCAGGAGCCAGATAAGGCTCTAGAAAGAAAGTATGCGAGACTTCACCTGGTTGTACTAGGGTGTGCAGACATCAAGAAGGTAGGCAGACAAGGGGAACAAAAGAAAGAGGTGGAAATTAGCTTGATATGTTCGGGGAAATATTGGAGAGGTCATAGGGACAAGGAGAAGGAGAAGGCAATGGCACCCCACTCCAGTATTCCTGCCTGGAAAATCCCATGGACGGAGGAGCCCGGTAGGCTGCAGTCCATGGGGTCGCTGAGGGTCGGACACGACTGAGCAACTTCACTTTCACTTTTCACTTTCATGCATTGGAGAAGGAAATGGCAACCCACTCTAGTGTTCTTGCCTGGAGAATCCTGCGGACGGGGGAGCCTGGTGGGCTGCTGTCCATGGGGTCGCACAGAGTCGGACACGACTGAAGTGCCTTAGCAGCATAGGGAAAAATACATTGAGTGGAAGGAGAGTGGCTGAATTGTGAAATGAGTGGTCTGACTGTGGAGAACTAGAGTTAGACTAAAGAGATGAGATGTGATGTGGTGAGCATGCAATGTCACCAGAAAGAATGTGATCAAATGGTGTTTTAGCAAGATTATTATGGCAGCTGTTCGTAAGATGAATGTATTTAAGGAGGGTGAGACTGGAAATAGAGAGACCAATTATTGTCTATGGTAGTAGTATATGTGAGGTGATAAAAGCCTGGATCAAGTGGGTAGCTACAAAAATAGAGTAAGAGTGGCTCTAAAGACATCCTTAAGAAAGAACAATAAGAATATAGTGATAGATTGGATACAAAATTGACTGAGATAAGTGTAAAACATCACAGTCAAATTTCCAGCATAGAAGACTAAAATGATGACTTCACTGACTGAGGTAAGTAATCTGAGGCAGGAAAACTGATTTTCATTGAGGATATGAATTTATTTTTGAGCAAATTATGTTTGAGTAGATGCAAAAGATATATATGTGGATAACTTGAATCAGAGAATGAGTGTCCAGGTGAAAAGTTACAGCAGAATATGTAGATTTAGAAACTTCTCACGCAGAGGTAGAAACTGGAACCATAAGAACAGAAAGCATGTTAAAATCCATGTGTGCACAGAGAAATCCAGATTTACCTTTATGTTTAGCAACATGCCTGGCCTCGTGCATGTGCTCAATAAATGGTCTTAGAGTGAAAGAATGAATAAAGGACTGAAACAAGTAAGGGATGGAGTAAAGTATTTTAGGATATCCACAGTTAAGAAGGGGAAGAAACACTAGCAAAGACCACCAAGGTGTGGAAGAGGGAGGAGGAGTTCAAAGAACAAGCACCCTCCCAGCTACTTTAGATAAGAATACTTTCAAGATGCTGTTACCAATAACGCCAGCTATTGCTAAGAGGCTAAACAGAATGAAGACTGACCAATGATCTTTTGTCTGATGATCCATAACAGAGCCTTTCTGCAGGGGTGAGGAGGGAGGCAGGGGATGAGGAAAGTGGGAGGAGTCTGGAAGCTAGAATAGGAGGGTAAGGTGAGGACCATGCAAAGGGGAGTAAAATAAAGTATAAGTCATGCTCTGAGAGCCTGGCAGAGGGATAAAGGAAATGGTATGGTACATGTCAAGACGATCCAGGTTAAAATGATTTCTTGTAGGAAAGGGAAGACATATGTATATATAAAGTTTAAAAAAGGAGCCAGCAGACAAAAGGCTAAAAATACCTGTGAAGGTATTGTGCATATTAAATTTTAGATGATGTTAAAATGAACAAGATTCAGGATATTGGTAAAGGTAAAATATTTAGAAAGATTAAACATTTTGAAAGAAATACTTAGAAAGTATTATGGCACAGAAGGTGCCATATTCCAGCTATATCCAGCTGTTCACTATTTCCAGATCAAATCATACACATCACAACCTGGTGCCTTTAGCCACCCTGTTCTCTTGAATTTGAAGTGCTTTCTGCCTAATACATGATTGCTAAAATCCTTGCACTATTCGAGACCTGGCCCAAGTGTCACCATCTATGTGATAACCTTCCCTCAGCCATCAGAATTGCTCTCTCTGTCCTAAATACTTATCAGCTATTTAAATTTCTTCATGTTAAGAATTTACATCTCTCCTATGAATTCTTGTTAATTGCTTTCTAGTAGGTCTTTTAAACTGTAGTGTAATTCATTGCACATGGTTGGTACTCCACAGTGTTTAATAAATGCAAGTGGAATTTTTCTTCCTGAAGACTGAAGGGAAGTATAAGAAGACAACAGAGGAAGGATGAAATAATGGCATTGGGCAGCTTCCTCTGGTTGGCCTCAATGTTCTCCTAAAGAAAAAGGACCCATGCCTGCCTAGAGTGAAAGTGAGCGACTGATGTGAAGAAAGATCATATTCGGAGCAGGTACTGTGTTGGTCAACTAAAAGATGAGAAAAAGGAGGTGAAGGCCCTTCAAGTGTTGGGTATCATAAAGTTGTAAGAGACCATTTATATATATATATATACTTGATACAACCATATTTAAAGTTTTTCTTGAATTTACAATATTGCTTCTGTTGTATATTTTGGGTTTTGGGCCATGGGGCCTGTGGAATTTTAGCTCCCCAACCAGGGATCGAACCCATATCTCCTGATTGGAAGGTGAAGTCTTAACTACTAGACCACCAGGGAAGTCCCCAGCAAGGGACCACATTTTTGCAGCAAGTTCTCTTTTCCTGGGAGTTCACGGTTGAAAGCAGACAGCATAAAGATCCAGCATTGTTGACTGGTACAGTGAGCTCCGCCAAAATCATTAATGACTATCTAACATGGGAGGGCAGCAGGGGAGTTGAGGGGGTGGAAAGGTGGGGGTAAGGCAGACTGATGCCTCAGGTGGCACTGAGATGATGAGCAGGGGTTCAGGGGGAAGAGAAATTCTATAACAATCTGCCAGTCCAGGCTCTCAATCTGGCTGCTGAAAACAGCCTAGGATGATTTTGAAGAATATCCATGACTGGGCCCCACCCACTGAGACTGACTTACTTGGTCTGGGATGAGGCCTGGAGCATCTGTGATTTTTTTCAGTGTCCTTGGTTGAGAACCCCTGCAGATACAGATCTGGGAAAAGTCATAGGGGTGAGGGGATCAAAGATTCTACCAAGGATAGAGTATGGGATGAAGTAAGAAAGCTATTTATGGTCTGAAGCCTGAAAAGTCCCAGGAAAAAGAAAGGTCTGACTTTACATAAAAGAAAGTATCGATGTTTTAAGATCCAAATGTGATCTCAGCTAGTTTCCACTGGACAGACGTCACCATTCCCTAACTGACAGTCATAATTGGCACTGTGGTAGGCAGATGGTTGAACGGTAAAGGAACAGTTACCAAAAAAAAAAATGTTATTTCAAAAAGAAAGTTGCCTATTCTAGAATCGGCCTGCAGGGTCTTTCTGAACCTCTGTGAGACCAGAGAGAGACAAGTGCTGAGAGGACACCCATCAGGGGCCAGATCCAAGGTCAGTCGACTCGACAGATCTCAAGAGACCTCCTGTGGGAGGGCTTGGAGCAACTCTCTGTCTTCAGTTGTAAAAATCAGGCAGAGTTCTGGTTTTCTTAGTAGCCATTTGTGGCTCTCATTCATAAATTTGACTAAGAGGTTTTTGAATTCATTTACATTTCCTGCCAGCACCACCTTTGGGAACTAATGAGTTCCATAAGTTTCTAACTCACGATGTGAAGTAGATTTCCTTTCATTTACCCTAAACTTATTTCACTCTGTTTTAAAGAGTGCCTTCCTTGTTCTAAAAAGAAAAAGTAAACAAGATTATAAAATGAGGACAGATTGGCTGAAGTAAGCAGGGTAGAAAAAGAGCTAGGTGTTACAAGGAACCGCAGACTATCTTAAATCCGTAGTATAGTTTTAAAAGGCAAACATGGCTGGAATGCGTGACCGAGAGGGGAGCTGACTGTGACAAACAACAATGTCTCCATTGTTTCCAGGATGGTTAGACCCTTCCAGGGGTTCTGCAGCCTGCTCAAATGAAAGGGAGAACTTGAATGTCTAGCAGACCTCAATAAAACTGATTTAAACACTGAAAGTGAACTTGGAAGAAAAATTAAACAAATTTGGATGGCTTTAGGTTAGAGGAAAAAAAAGTCATTCTGTACAAAAACATCTGGGATACTATGTATAGAATAGAAAATAGTTACTTTAATGTCCAATTATAAGACAAAGAGAAGGAGTCAAGGTGCATTGAATGGTTATCTAACTTTGTCATAAGCAGGAACTTTAAGTCCCCAGCATTTGTATACATATAAGATGAAAAAAAACTATATGATTTGTTTTTCTTACAAGTTCCTATTTCGAAAATGATTTGGGGTTCATGCTGCCTTTGTCCCTGCCTCAGTGGATGATAAACACAGAAGTATTCACTCAGAGGGAGGTGGTGATACTGGATTGGGTAAAGGTATGAAACCCATGAGGATATAAGTAACTTAGAAAAGAAAGGAATTTATGATTAAAATATTCATATGTATAATTTTTAAAACAACATAGAAGCAAATAGTTTGAAAACATATTGAGTGGCCTGAATAGTAGACCAAAGCATCTGTTGCATTCTTTCCTTTAAGGTCTTACTTAGTACAGAGTTGATTATAGGAAAGTCTTGTGTTTTAATGGAAAATAGGGCAAAGGTTATATGTAACAGGAATCCAGTCATGTGGAGCTTGCAGAACGCAGGTTAAGCTCATAAAACTGCTCATTAAAATGCTCTGTTCTAAAGCAAAAGCAAATAAATGAGCTCAAGGAAAAGAGCCACAGAGATCGTCTAGAAATATTTCCATGAAAGACTGTGAAAATAGTCCTCCCTGGTCATAAGAAATGTTCGGTTATTGCTTATACAAATAGCCACACTTAAAAGACTTTTAAATACCTTCCCTGCAATGCTGGTTTTGACCTTTCGCCAAGAGCTACTTATTTTTTTTTTAATTTTTCTGAATAGACTGTATGATGAGCAAAAAAGCAAAAGGCACACACACCAGAAGTTTTTAAAACAGCATGAGCAGAATAGTTTAGTATTAACCACCATCTCCTCCCCAATTCTGATTAAACTTAGCAAATTTACAAGTTCTACAGTGGCTTAAAACCCCTACCCCAAATTACAGAAATTGAAGACCCCTCAAAATCTTGAGGGTTTAAAGGACTACTAAACTTTACCATCTTATAGCACAGAAAAGGCAGAGTGAAGAATTTTAAATTAACAATAGTAATGGTTTGCTGGCAAAAATCATGAACAGCAAGAGGACTTCTAAGAAGGCAGTTAGTCCCGAAGCAATTCAGACAAACTATGCTTACACAACGGCTGGCTGGTCTGTAAGACCTCAAAGCCAAAAACAACAAAAACAGCCAGCAGCACCATCACTATAGAGGGAAGTGTACAACTTTATGCTTATTAAGTGTGTGTGTGTGTGTGAGGGAAGGGGGGTGTCCAGATGCCCATAGGATTTTTAATGTAAATTAAGTGATGCCCCAGGCCTTGTCTGAGTCACCGGAGAGGTAACCTGGTGGAATCTCACCTGGCCAAGTGATGGAGGCCTGCTCACTGAAGACAGATTACTCCAGAAAGAAGCACAAGTAACGAGCCATGTGATCTGTATTCACACCAGACTATTCTCTCTGTGGCTTTGTCTTGCACCATTTCCACAGCCATGAGAGAGTCAACCCACGAGAGAGTCACGAGAGAGTCAACGAGAGCATGGAAATTTTGCCTGCCTTTTTTTTTAAGTAGAAGGAATGACCAACAGCAAGATTCTATTTTCACTTCAATTTATTTCATCTTGAGTAAAGCTCTCCGGAGTTCTCTTGGGAGAAGCAATGCATCAAACAGAGAGATTCCTTCTACAAAACAAGGCTGGGTCACAGCAGGCTTCCTGCCAACATTTACTCTGCTGTTGCAGTGTGTTTGCTTGTTGTCCTTGTTGCTGTTTTACTCTATTGGGGAGGGAACTGACTATGAGTCTTGCCGAGTTTTGGCTAAAACAAAAGTACAGAGCTATTTTACACAGCTAAACCAGATTTCACATCCTGTGAGATGGCCTAGACTTTTGATAAGCACATCTTGGCAACAACAGCTCATCTATTTAGAGTTAACTATGAAAAGGGTATTTCCTAATTCACCCAGCTCTAAACACAGTCATCTGCTGTTCTTTTTTCCCACTGGCCTCTAACATACCTTATTCCGGAAAAATGCTTCCTTTCGCTTTAGCAGACTTTAAAAATCAGCATTATTCTTACCACAGTGGTAGTTTACATTTTTATCTACACACACACACACACACACACACACACTTGCACAAGTTTGCAAGATTAAAAGCCTCTCATTTTTTATTCTTGAAACCCCAAAAGGGAAACTGTTATTCATGTGCCAAGGAATACAGCCATTCATTATTTTTTCTTTCTTTCTTGCTGCATATCCTCCCAATAGGATTAAAAGCAGTCTGGGATGTGTAATATGGAGCTAGAGGAAAAGAGAGAGGAGTGGGAGGGTGAAAAAGATGGCATTTTAATAGCCTCTGCCATGCTGATTCAACACAGTAGGGACCTTGTGTTTCAGACCCAAACTGTTTCCTTCCAGCCTTACACTTGGCCCCCTTCTACTGAAGCCCTGCATTGATGTCTTTAGATAGAGCTGGAACGGGAGGGCTCTAATAAATGGCCTTTCTGAGAATAAGGGAGGTTGGAAAGGTTTGAGGAAACTATCAGAACCCTATCTCTGATTTTTAAATACATTTTCATCTTGAAATAATTAGGTCTTATAAAAAGCTTGCAAAATTAATAGAATTCCTATATACACTTAGAGTCCTCAAATGTTAACATCTTATAAACCACACAACCATAGTCTGTCAGGAAATTTTGAAGAGTATTGACCAGTTATTTGGTCTCTCGATTTGAGCTTATCTCATGTTTCTTCATTATTAATCCAGACTGTACGTTTTCGTCAAGAAAATCACATGAATGAGATGTCCTCCACAGTGCATTCTATCAGGAGACATGCTCTTAAGAGATCTATCCCATTAACTAGTGAGCTTCAACGTTGAGCACTTGGTTAAGATAGTGTCTGCCAGGTTCCTTGACTATAAAGTTTCTAACAGTTTTGTCTTTTTGGAATTAGTAAGTAGCTTATGGGTGATATGTTGAGGGCATGTAAATATCCTGCTTCTCATATTTTTGCCTACTAACTTTAGCATCCATTGATGATTCCTGAGAGAAACAATTATTACTGTGGTGTTTTGTAAATGGTGATTTTCTCTTTCTTCTTTTGAAAACATATTTATTTATTTATTTTGGCTGTGCTGCCTCTTACTTGTGGCACTCAGGATCTTCGGTCTTCGTTGCAGTGGGATCTATAGTTGGGCCATGTAGGATCTTTAGTTGTGCCATGAGGGATCTAGTTCCCTGACCAGGGACTGAATCTGGTCCCCTTGCATTGCAGGGTGCAGTCTTAGCCACTGGACTACCAGAGAAGTCCCTATTTTCTCTTCTAAATGTATTAATTGGAATTATATTGTAAGGAAGAGCTTTCCCTTCCCCTTCATTTAATTATTTAGTCAATTATTTAAGGATGGTTTCTACAGGATATAGTCCATTCCTATCATTACTCTTTTGCTGAAATTGTCCCCAATTTAGTAATTGGAAGCCTCCTTTAAGTTGCCTCCTATATCCATAAGCTGTCTCCCATCATTTTTGGAGGTCTTACTTTCTGGCACCATACTTATTCCAGGCTCATTTTGTACTTTCTCTGCTCTAGTCCTAGAATCTCTCCAAGGAGTCCTGGTTCTTTTATTGGAGACTAGATAAAATAACTTTTTTTTGTTTTTGGTGAGTCAGAGTGAGTACATAACTCTCCTACTGGTAAAAAGTCACCAGCATGTGGGCAAGAAGAAACAAATGCTCTGAACTCTCAGTGTTTTGGGTATAAACTTTTTTACAACCATAAACTTTAATAAAATATAATGTTTTCCCAGTTCACCTTAAGTTGGAAATCCCTGCTAGATAATGACATAAGTCTCACAAAATTAGCTGGGCTTCACTGACAGCTCAGTTAAGAATCAGCCTGCAATGCAGGAGACCCTGGTTTGATTCCTGGGTCAGGAAGATCCTCTGGAGAAGGGATAGGCTACCCACTCGAGTATTCTTGGGCTTCCCTTGTAGCTGGTAAAGAATCCACCTGCGATACAGGAGACCTGGGTTCGATCTCTGGGTTGGGAAGATCCCCTAGAGAAAGGGATGGCTACCCACTCCAGTATTCTGGCCTGGAGAATTCAATGGACTATATAGTTCATGGGGTCTCAAAGAGTTAGACATGACTGAGTGACTTTCACTTTCAAAGATCAGCAAGGTATATTAAATATATTTTAATCTGAGGTACTGTGATATTAGGATTTATAATAAGAAATACTCATTTGAAAAAAAATAAAAAAGAAATACTCATTTGATCTTGGTCCTGTTTTTGGCACAGAGCTCCTAAAACCCTTGGAATTTTCTATGTGATAAGAGCCCTAAAGATCCCTTTTGTTATTCATAACAGAACCCTCTCAACCACACCTGAGTTTATGCTAATGAGGGGACTTTTGAAAAGCTCCTAAGGTTGAGGCTAGTTGCCAGTGGCGACAACCATGTAGCTCACCCAGAGAGGGTATGGAAGCTCTGAATCCTTTCCCCAAAATCTTGCCCTGTGCATCTCTTCCATCTGATGGTTCCTCTTGCACCCTTTTATAATAAACCAGTAATCTAGTAAGTAGGATTTTCCTGAGTTCTGGAACTGCTCTAGCAAATTATCTAATTGGAGTATGGGTTTGTGGGAACATTTGATTTACACAGCAAGTGACTTTTGATTGGCATCTGAAGGTGGGAGGTGGAGGAAGGGTCTTGTGGAACTGATCCCTTAACATGTATGATCTGATGCCATTTCCAGATAATGTCAGAATTGAGTTAAATTGTAGGATACCCAGCTGGTGTCACAGAATTGCTTAAATGTGTGGAAAACACACACATCTGGTGTCAGAAGTAAAGTACAGATCTTCCTAGACTTACAGTGGGGTTACTTCCCCCAAACCCATTGTAAGTTGAAAATATCCTAAGTTAAAAATGCACTTAATACATCTAACTTACCAAACATCACAAATTAGCCTAGCCTACCATAAGTGTACTCAGAACACTTACATTAGCCTGCAGTTGGGCAAAACCACCTAACACAAAGCCTATTTTATGCAATAAAGTGTTGAATATCTCATGTAATTTACTCACTACCATACTGAAAGTGAAAAACAGAATAGCTGTGTGGGTGCAACATGGCTGCAAGGGTGTTGGCAGTTTACCTGCATGATCCTGCCGCTGCCCAGCATCATCAGAGAGAATCATAGAGCATACTGCTAACTGAGGAAAAGATCAAGATTCAAAGTATGGTTTCTACTGAATATGAAACTTTTTCCAGCCATCCTTAAGCAGAGAAATCATACGTGAACCATGGTAAGTTGAGGACCATCTGCAGAGTAGTATGAGAGTAGTTCAAGAAACACAAAAAAGAAAGTGTTCTCTTCCTACCAATATATATGGATCTTTCATTACAGATTAAAAACCTACCGAGCACTTCCTTGGTGATCTAGTGGTTAAGAAGCCACCTGCCAATGCAGGGGACACAGGTTCAATCCCTGGTCCAGGAAGATCCCACATGCCATGGAGCAACTAAGCCTGAGCACCACAACTACTGAGCCCATGCACCTAGAGCCTGGGAACTGCAACTACTGAAGCCACCTCAATGAAAAGCCTGCAAACCACAACTGGACAGCAAGTAGCTCTCACTCCCTGCAACTAAAGAAAACCTGTGTGCAGCAATAAAGACTCAGCACAGCCAAAAATAAAATACATAAATCTTTAAAAAATGTATTAAAAAACCTACCTAAATAGTTAGTATGGTCAGCAAAATGTAACTTGGACTAAAACAAGTAAATCTTTTACCACAATGTTTAACATTTTCTTCCCGATTTTTTTCTTAATAAGTCAAAAGTGAACAAAAGATGATTAAAACTTCTAAGTGCTATTATAAGTTAAATGCATAAAAAGCTGTTTATTATTTGTGGGAAAATAAAACTATTCATATAGGCTTTAATTATTAGTTATTTTTATGTCAGCTTCAGTTCAGTTCAGTTCAGTTCAATTGCTTAGTCGTGTCTGAAAGCACTCCAGGCCTCCCTGTCCACCACCAACTCCCAGAGCCTACTCAAACGCATGTCCATTGTGTCGGTGATGCCATCCAACCATCTCATCCTCTGTCGTCTCCTTCTCCTCCCATCTTCAATTTACCGAAATGTTTACTTCTTTGTCCTTATTCCTTTCCAATACTTCCAAAGCACTTTTACAAAAAGTTCCTTTTGTGTCATCCATTGATGATAAACTCTCTGCTTTTGTTGTTTGAAATGCCTTTAATATGCCTTCACTTTAATAATAATAATAATAATAATAATATTTAACATAATTAGGTTAACTATTTCTAGTTTAACAATATTTCTGTCTGTACTTTGAAAATTATTCCGTCACTTCTTATTTCCATGGTTGTTCTCAAGAAGTATTAATTCCTGTTCCTTGGAAGCTGATCTCTCTTTTTCGTGTGTGAATACTTTTGAGATTGCCTTTGGTGTTCTGCAATTTCATTACCATGTGTTTCTGCATGTTATCTGTGGTGCTCCTAGATCTTAGAATTCATGACTGACATTAATGATTAAACTTACATCAGACTTTCTCATGCTATCCTTTGTGTCTCATGCACAGTTCCTCTCATTGGGCCTTTCTGTGTTGTATTCTGGGTAGCTTAGTTATACATCCAGTCGTGTGTAGGAACTGGCTTGCATCAGCTTACAACAGCCAATTGGGCATCTCCCCTCCCTAGTCCACATTCATTGTCATCACACTGGTAGCTTAAAAAGGGCTATGGTGGGTTAGGTACACCATGGAAACTGGCAAATACTACCTGAAAGGGTTTTCTCCCCAACCTCTAGAGAGCCGCTTTAAAAGCATTTACCAGTGCACCACTGCATACAATCTGTTTTACTTAGTCTTTCTTCAGCTTACTTAGTCTTTAACTCACTTGTAAAGTTTTCATTTCAAAACTGCACTTTTTATTCTAAAAGTTTTATTTGATTCTTTTTAAAAATATGCACTGTCTTTAAAGAAAAGGTGTTCCTTTCTCAAGTTTATGGTTTACTTTTTTATTTCTTCAAACATTTTAAACATAGTCCAACATCTTTTCTACTGTTTGCTATTCTCTTTACTCAGTCATGACGGCTTCCTTTTAAATGTTGGATTGTGTATTTGTATATTTTTATTTGTGCGAATCCTATTAGGTCTGATATGAGGGTGCATTCCTCTAGAGAATACTTATTTTTCTATATGCTCCCAGAACTGTTTCCAACCAGGGACCATTTTTAATTTCTCAGCTTTCGATCTGCTTGACCATGCCAGTGGTACAAATCTGAACCCCAAATCACACGACAGTGATAACATGGATTCTCAAGGAAAACTTTTCTTCTACCCAGAACCCAGGTTGAGACAAATAATTTTCCTTGTTTTCTCCCATTATTGGCTGGTAGATTTTTCTTGATCTATCATTTCATTGAAGGTGTATCTCTTTGAGGACCCTGCTTCCTGCCAGGGTCTTTGTTCCAATTTTCCAATTTGTTCTCGCTGAAGTCTTTTCTCCTATCCTCAAATGACTATGTAAACCCAAAGCTATTGGGTATAGTGAAGGCAAATGCCCCATGAACAGCTGTAGCTTCACCGCAGGCTTAACCCTCTGCTCTCCAGCCTCCTTTGTATTTCCGTACCCCAAGGATTTCTCATTTTTCTTGAGGGCTCAGTCAGGGATAAAACAAGCGCTTCTCACATGGTCCTCAATATCTCTGAATGTTTTGAAGGCAAGATGACTAGTCTAAAAATCTGCTGGAAATCAAAGTCCACAGGTCTTTCAAAAAGATCCTTTAAAAGATATTTTAAAGTATAGTTTAAAATAACCATTTGAGAGCTCTGACTGGTGCTAAGTTTTCTCTTTTTCTTCAGAATATTCTATAGCAAAAAATGTTTTCTATACTACAGACACACAGATGCATCCATCAACACATTAAGTGTTACTACTTATGTGTTGACTATTATTAGCTATTTCAGAATAGCTATTAATTCTTACAAAGTATTTTGTAAACCATGAATAAATGAATCAAAGATTGATACTAAAAGCAATTTACATCCTAACCACCATTTGTTTGTCAAATTTTATTTGGGATTCACGTAGTTTAAACTTCTCTTTTCCTTTGATGTTAGTAAGAATTCTATGTACTATTTGTAGAAATATGAATATGTATGTATAAATGTGAAGTATACAATTTTGAAGTTGTTTTGCTCACATAATTTGTTTAGAGATTTTGATCTAAGTTGTAACACAGGTAGACTTACCTCCTTTTTCAAAAACCAGAAGTCATGAGAGGCATAATTTTTCCAAGGCTATACAATATAAGTTGAAGAGCTAGACTTGAAATTCAGCTTTAGAAGCTCTAAGTTCAGTGTTCAATAAGCACACATTCATCAGAAAAACTGGGACATTTTCCCATTGCCATGGGGAAGAAACTCCTATCGGAATAGAAGACTCCGTGATCAAGGCAGAGAGATTTATGTATATAAAACAGTGGCTCAATTTTTGTATGTTTTTTAATTGTTTATGTTTTGAGTTTTTATATATATTTTTTTTCCTGAGGGTTATGCTGTAGTGATTTAAGAAAGTTTCAGTTCAAAAAAGTTCCATAACATAGAACCTGGTAGAGAGGACTGCTATGTTAAAGAGCTACTCATTTCTTACCTTTCTATTTCCAATTAACATTTATATATAAAGGAAAATAAATGTTCACATTACAAATAGTTAACTGAAAAAAATCAATATCCAGAGCTCATTCACTGAAATGGTTTTTCCATCTTGTATGCGATAACAATTTTAAGACATGATCTCTTTAACTTCATAAGCAAATCCTTGCAAACCAATAAACTGGAACTCTTCATGAATTCTTGTACTCACGGTGAGATTTGTAGTGACAGTTTTTGGTTCAAAAGTGCATTCCTGTTGTAAGTGGACTGCACGGGATCATTCAGTGGAATGAAGGCCAGTATCACACGCACAGCTGTACTCTGAGAAGTAATTTTAGATGTCAAGATAATGTATGTCGAAGCTGTGCAAAACCACAATCCACCAGCGGATCACGATCCCTTTTGGCAAACTGCTGTGTATTGTATTAGTCTCTGGCTGTACAATGATCTGGGAAGCTGAAGAAATGGAATTTGTCACTTAGGCCATTCATCCTCAGCTGCCAAGAGGTGGGCACATTCTGACCTCTGGATTAATGCTGGGCAGAGTTCCATATACCATCCTACTAAGAATGTGGTCACCCAGCTCCAATGAAGACATCCTGTTTCAGCAAGACAGTGTCAAGAAAAAGTCACAACTATCAAATCGTTTAGATGTTTCCCATTCATTTTAGCTGGGTAGAAGTCTGTTTTCCTTTTACCTATATATAAGCTACAAGTATGTCTTGAAATGGTATATTAGATTTTTTTTTTCTATAGCTCTAGCTTAAAAACAGCTGAACTTATTTTCCTGAATATACATAAAAACTCCTGAGCTGGTATCTGATATATCCAGTTTCAGACTGAAGAATTTATTTTGAGTCGATGGTTTATGCTGAAAATGCTGACAGATGTCGAACAGCCTCAGCAAAGCAATCTTTAAGGGAGTCCTGGGGAACAGACCATGTGGCTGCTTTGAAAGTGCTAAATTCTTGTTGTCAAACAAACAATTTTACTTAAAAAAATTCTAGAATTTCTTATAGTAATATTTTAGCAGATATTTGGAGAAAGCCATCCATTACTCTGTAGCTGAATTTTTGGAATCTGCTAGTTCCCATTTTGTATTTTCTCTGGGCACAAGAAATTCTATTAGATTTATCATTCTCAAGGGTCAGATAAAAGCCAGACTTCTGGAATTATGACCTTTAAAGCATTAAGTAGATATCTCAAATTTTTAAAATGCTGCAGGAAGTCCCTAAAACCCAGAGAATCTAGATGGTCAACATTTGCTATATTTCTGGCAGTGATTTTTCTTTCCTGGGATACTAAAATAAGAGTCAGGGGAACTACAAACAAAATAGGTCTGATCAGAAACAACTGAATGTTTATGTGTTCTACAGGGGGTTCAGACTTTCCCAGGAGGGTAATAATTTAAAGGATGTCAGTGGATGCAAATGAATTTCAGCCGTAGGAAGGAAGAAGAGGTGAATAGCACTTTTGTCTCCAAGAGACTTGGAATATCAGACAGGCTCCATTTTGGATAATTCTATTTAGCCTGCCTACATTTTCTGATGTTGTTTCAGTTGGGAATGATAGAATGATACTCCTTATCCCTGTATCCTGAACTGTTCAGCAGTGTTTTGTCATGCTGTTAACAGCCATCAGGTTCCATCTATGCAGACAGATGAGTTTCCTGCTGATATAAAAGGGTCTCATGAATTGCATCTTGTGTAAAAGAGAATGAAATTCTTTTTACAAAGTAAGTATAACATGAGTGAGAACCAAAGCTTTTTTCTTCTCCTATTCGTCCTCTAGCACACCCTGGTCTCTGAGAGTCTAATGGATAATCTAGACTTCACTGTATTGCTGCGCTCCTGGGAGAACTGCTTTTACCTTAATTTTTATCCAAGCGAAGTACTTCCTTTCTTCCTCTCTAGTTATACCATGATAGCTAAGCAATCTTCAAAAAGTCTGAACACTACATAAAGTGGCACAGAATGTTGTTTTGCAAAGGAAAATGAAATCCATTTCTCTGGATCCATGAACATATTAAGTCATTAGCAGGAGGAAGAGTGCACCTACTGAAAGTGAAAGTGAAGTCGCTCAGTCGTGTCCTACTCTGTGTGACCCCCTACCAGGCTCCTCCATCTATGGCATTTTCCAGGCAAGAATACTGGAGTGGGTTGCCATTTCCTCCTCCAGGGGATCTTCCCAACCCAGGGATTGAACCTGGGTCTCCTGCATTGTAGGCAGATGCTTTACTGTGTGAGCCACCAGGGGAGTGCACCTTTTGATGAGATAAAATGGAAGGGTATGAAAAATGTAAGCAACTTTATGATGACAACCATCATAGTAGAAAGAAGATATTCTATAATAGCACTTAGTACTTATTATCTTCTTTGTTTGAAAAAAATGATACAGTGGTTAGTTGAAAGGCAAAACATAAAACTCTCTGCCTATTAGGTGTATCAAATTTGCACAATTTGAAAATAAAATAGGCATTTTTATTTCCAGAAACCAACACCAGTTTGTATGTACATGGACACGAATCATACAATGTACATGTTTAATGATCCAGTCTGATTTTTTTCCCGCCTCTTTTCCCCTTCTACTGGCCTCGGAATGAGTTGTTTATATACATGGGGATTTGGTGTTTTTCTGTTTCTAACTCCTAACAGTATAGCAATCCCCTTCATAAATCACTGTATCATTAACATGATTGTGCATAGCCACTTAATTCAGAAAAAATAAATCCTGCAGGCAAAAGTACTCTTTGGCCAGACTAATTTAAATATGCCTACAGTTTATCATAGTCAATAGTTATTTCACTTTCTGTAATGTACGACAGTGGCCCAGTGGGTAAAGAATCTGCCTGCAGTACAGGAGACCTGGGTTCGATCCCTCAGAGTGGGTTGGGAAGATCCCCTGGAGAAGGGAAAGGCTGCCCACTCCAGTATTCTGGCCTAGAGAATTCCATGGACATGTATAGTCCATGGGGTCTCAAAGTCAGACACGACTGAGCAACTTTCACACACATTCTTTAGAAACTTAGTGAACATTGTCTTCATTTATTCCATCGTAGTACATTCAACTCAGGGGATGAACCTTTGGGATTTTTTATAAATCTTAATTTAGAAAATGGATATTTGTAATATATCACTGTATCCATATTACCTCAATGTGAAATCCAGAACAGAATATTTCATGTCTATTTTCTTATTAAAATAATCTATAATCAATGACAACTAAGCTGCAATTCATGGGGTCACAAAGAGTTGGACACAACTGAGCGACTGAACTGAACTGAACTGAAGATGTTATTAGACCACAGGCAGTAGGCTAAAGATGGATCATTTAATCTGAGGCAAACTAGGAAAGGAAAATGAGTACCACTGACTATGAAAGCCCTTTCTGTACTTGTATAGGACCTAATAATAGCAATAGCAATCACTTACTGAGAAATTCTTAGTGCCAGGACATGGATTAAGGCCTTTATTTAATCTCATTTAATCATACAATATCCTTGGGGGTATGTGTTATTTCCCAATTTGTATATGAGGAAATTGAGGCTCACAGAGATTCAATAATTTGTTTATGTATAAGAATCAGGATTCAAAACCTTTGCACCAATAGAAAATAGTGTACTTTAAAACCAAGCAGGTGGTGGAGGAATTGGCAGAGTATCCAAGTGGGAAAAAAGTCTAGAGAAGTGAGAAGGGAGAACTGATCTTCCCAGGCACATCTCTGGGGTCAGAAACCCTTGATATTGGAAATGGTGGTATTGGAAGGTTACACAGAAAGTGTTCTGTTTGGTGACATCTTGGCTAATACATATTATATTATTCATTTATTGAAAATGCTACTGGGAAGATGGGGAGGTTGTACAGGGCTATTTGGCACTTATCCAGAATTTGAATTTACCATTTGTCAGCTCTGTGAATTTGGGTAAGTTATTTAATCTCTCCAAGCCATGGTAGTTTCTACCACAAAATGGAAATAGGAACTGCAACTCAATAAATATTTGTTGTGAGAACTGAATGAGATTTTCAAAACACCAGAACAATGCCTGATACATATCTAAGGCATTATACAAATGTTACTTCCCTCTTCTCTCTTGTATTTATATAAATTTTACAGAAATGTTCATACGTTGAACAGATTATTTTTAAGTTTTTTCCAGCTTCTCAAACTTGGGGGTTCCTATATTTTGTTATTTTTCTGGTCTGAATTCATTATGGTGAACAAAATACTCTATATATAGTTGTGCAATAAATTTTGGTAGAGTGTGGACTTGAGACTTCAGTTCAGTTCAGTCGCTCAGTCATGTCTGACCCATTGTGACCCCATGAACCTCAGCACACCAGGCCTCCCTGTCCATCACCAATTCCCGGAGTTTACCCAAACTCATGTCCATTGAGTCGGCGATGCCATCCAACCATCTCATCCTCTGTCGTCGCCTTCTCCTCCTGCCCTCAATCTTTCCCAGCATCAGGGTCTTTTCAAATGAGTCAGCTCTTCGCATCAGATGGCCAAAGTATTGGAGTTTCAGCTTCAACATCAGTCCCTCCAATGAACACCTAGGACTGATCTCCTTTAGGATGGACTGGTTGGATCTCCTTGCAGTCCAAGGGACTCTCAAGAGTCTTCTCCAACAACACAGTTCAAAAGCATCAATTCTTCAGTGCTCAGCTTTCTTTATAGTCCAACTCTCACATCCACACATGACTACTGGAAAAACCATAGCCTTGACTAGATGGACCTTTGTTGACAAAGTAATGTCTCTGCTTTTCAATATGCTGTCTAGATGGGACATAACTTTCCTTCCAAGGAGTGTCTTTTAAATTCATGGCTGCAATCACCACCTGCAGTGATTTGGGGCCCCCCAAAATAAAGTCAGCCACTGTTTCCACTGTTTCCCCATCTATTTGCCATGGAGTGATGGGACTAGATGCCATGATCTTAGTCTTCTGAATGTTGAGCTTTAAGGCAACTTTTTCACTCTCCTCTTTCACTTTCATCAAGAGGCTCTTTAGTTCTTCTTCACTTTTGCCATAAGCGTAGTGTCATCTTCATATCTGAGGTTATTAATATTTCTCCCAACAATCTTGATTCCAGCTTGTGCTTCATCCAGCCCAGTGTTTCTCATGATGTACTCTGCATATAAGTTAAATAAGCAGGGTGAGAATATGCAGCCTTGACGTACTCCTTTTCCTATTTGGAACCAGTCTGTTGTTCCATGTCCAGTTCTAACTGTTCCTTCCTGATCTGCATACAGGTTTCTCAAGAGGCAGGTCAGGTGGTCTGGTATTCCCATCTTTTTCAGAATTTTCCACAGTTTATTGTGATCCACACAGTCAAAGGCTTTGGCATAGTCAATAAAGCAGAAATAGATGTTTTCTGGAACTCTCTTGCTTTTGCAATATCCACTGGACGTTGGCAATTTGATCTCTGGTTCCTCGTCTTTTCTAAAACCAGACTGAACATCTGGAAGTTCACGGTTCATGTATTGTTGAAGCCTGGCTTGGAGAATTTTGAGCATTACTTTACTAGCGTGTGAGATGAGTGCAATTGTGCGGTAGTTTGAGGAAGGAATGATGCTAAAGCTGAAGCTCCAGTACTTTGGACACCTCATGCGAAGAGCTGACTCATTGGAAAAGACTCTGATGCTGGGAGAGATTGGGGGCAGGAGGAGAAGGGGACGACCCAGGATGAGATGGCTGGATGGCATCACGGACTCGATGGACGTGAGTCTGAGTGTACTCTGGGAGATGGTGATGGACAGGGAGGCCTGGCGTGCTGCGATTCATCGGGTAGCAAAAAGTCGGACACGACTGAGCGACTGAACTGAACTGAACTTGAGCATTCTTTGGCATTGCCTTTTTGGGATTGGAATGAAAACTCACCTTTTCCAGTCCTCTGGCCACTGCTGAGTTTTCCAAATTTGCTGGCATATTGAGTGCAGCACTTTCACAGCATCATCTATCAGGATTTGAAAGAGCTCAACTGGAATTCCATCACCTCCACTAGCTTTTTCGTAGTGATGCTTTCTAAGGCCCGTTTCGCTTCACATTCCAGGATGTTTGGCTCTAGATGAGTGATCACACCACCGTGATTATCTGGGTCATGAAGATCTTTTTTGTACAGTTCTTCTATATATTCTTGCCACCTCTTCTTAATATCTTCTGCTTCTGTTAGGTCCATACCATTTCTGTCTTTATCAAGCCCATCTTTGCATGAAATGTTCCCTTGGTATCTCCAATTCTCTAAGAGATCTCTCTAGTCTTTCCCATTCTATCGTTTTCCTCTATTTCTTTGCATTGATCACTGAGGAAGGCTTTCTTATCTCTCCTTGTTATTCTTTGGAACTCTGCATTCAGATGCTTATATCTTTCCTTTTCTCCTCTGCTTTTTACTTCTCTTCTTTTCACAGCTATTTGTAAGGCCTCCTCAGACAGCCATTTTGCTTTTTTGCATTTCTTTTTTTTTGGATATTGTCTTGATATCTGTCTCCTGTACATTGTCAGGAACCTCTGTCCATAGCTCATCAGGCACCCTGTCTATCAGATCTAGTCCCTTAAATCTATTTCTCACTTCCACTGTATAATCATAAAGGATTTGATTTAGGTCATACCTGAATGGTCTAGCGGTTTTCCCCACTTTCTTTTGTCTTATAATTTCATTATCATTTACCTAAGTGTGTTTTTTTTAATCATTATTTAATTCTATTAGGACTTATGTGCTTTCTGAGAACTGTCAGACTTCAACAATTTTAGGAGGACTTCTCTGGTGGTCCTTTGGCTAAGACTCCAAGCTCCCAATGCAGAGGACCTGGATTCAGTCCCTGGTGAGGGAACTAGAACCTACATGCCATAACTAAGAGTTTGCATGCCACAACTAAGAGTTGGTGTGCTGCAACCAAGAGTTCACTTGCTACAATTAAAGATTCCGTGTGCCCCAAGGAAGACCCTATGCGCCACAGCTAACACCAGCACAATCAATTAAAAGTAAATATTGAAAAAACAATTTTATGAACTTCTGTCTTCCTTACTCTCTTGTTCTCTTTTCTTTTTTTCTCTCTCTCCTATCATCTTCCTCAACATACTTCTAGTATATAAAATTGGATTATTCATAATTCTTGGTTCATGGCAAGTTTTCATCATTGGTCAATGTATGAATCAATTTTACTTAGATTTTAAATTACTTATTTTATAAGGTAATAAGCCCCTGCGAATTCATTATCCAAAACAAAAGCTAGTACCTTAAATAACTGCATCTACTCAGAGGGTGCTTTCTACCAACTCATCTCTGTTTCTGTCACCAGAGTTAACCATCTATGAAAACAACCATCATTCCTTTACTTTCCTTTTCTTATTGTTTCATTGCATCTATATGTACCCTTAAAGAGTTTTTTTTTATTATTTTAACTTCATAAAAAATTATTTAATATAATCTATTTAACCTATTTTGCTAATTCATGCATACTGTTAAACGTACTATAGTCCACTTGTTTGGGATACTGTACTATAACTCCACTGTGAAAATATACTACAATATTTATTTCCTCTTCCACTGATGGTCATCTAGATTGTTTCCAGATTTTCATTATTATAAACAATGTTACTTTGAACATTCTGCTAGTCCTATTTTGACTACTGCCTTTCTCCATTCTCTGTTTCCTGCGAGAACTCTGATTAGACATATGCTAGGTAGACCTGCTCAGTCTATGATCTCAATTATTTTCTTTGCAGGCTTTATTCTGGCCTGAACTTTATTTTGGTCAGTGTATTCATATCACTACAGATTTTCCAGTTCACTAATTCTTTATTCTGTTAAGTCTAATTCATTTCTTAGAATCTTTTGCTTGAATTTTTCATTTCAATGATTGAATTTCATTTCTAGAAGTTTTTCTTTTCACCACACAAATCTCCTTGATCTTTCTCACTCATACTTACAAGTTTCTCTTTTACTTCTTAAACTTGTAAAACATTTAAATTTATTTCTGTGCCTAATAACGCCAATATCTTTCCTTAGTGGTCTGATCTCCCTGTCTGTTGTTCCTCTTGGTTCTCAGTTATAGCTTGTTTCCTTATGTCATTCCTTTCTCTGTTCCTTGTGAATTGTTCATTTTCCTTAGAACTCTATCTGAGGGAGTTAAGACCTGGGTTAAACTTGTTATTTTCCAGAAATGATTTATATTTGCTTATGCTAGTTTCCCAGGAAAATTAAATTCTGTACTTGATGTTTTTCACAACGCACATCACATCAATTCAGACCTTACACTCAAATGAGGGGATCTGGGGTCAGATCACCAGCACCATTGTCCTTCCATAGTGCCAGTGTCAATAAAGGATCATTCTTTTGCTTCATCCTTCTGAACACTGGGTCTATTTCTAGTTATGCCTTTATATTAAGGTTGTTTTTTTTTTTTTTTTTTTTGTAATGCCAGCCTATATGCCAGTCTCCTTGTTAGACTCCTTGGAAACAGTAATGTCCTAAGCTTAACACCTATTCCCCAGGCCTTCTTTGGCCACCATGATGAAGGTTCAAGATCTCTAGAGTCTGGGTGAAACCCTGAGAATGAAAATCAGTCCTAGCATTTGCTCACCTGCCAGGTTCTTGCTTTCCCTTTATTTTATGGCCTCTGTGAATCCTTTCCTTTAATCCATTTGGCAATCCATTAAAAACAAGTGTTATGTATTGCATGCAGCATCTTAACTATGACTGTGTTGTGGGTATCCATCAGGGTATCTGGTCTATTTGCCAGCATTATTATTTTTTTAAGATTGATTGATTTATTTGGCTGTGGTAGACCTTTGTTGCTACACACAGGCTTTCTGTAGTTGTGGTGAGTGGGGGCCACGCTTTGCTGCTACAAGCAGGCTTCTCATTGTGGTGGCTTCTCTTGTTGTGGCACACAGGCTCTAGGTGCACAGGCTTCAGTAGTTGCAGCCTGAGGGATCAGTAGCTGCAGTGCTGAGGCTTAGTTGCTTCACAGCATGTGAGATCTTCCCAGACCAGGGATCAAATCCATGTCCTGGGTGTTGCAAGGCAGAATCTTAACCACCAGATGACCAGAAAAGTCCCTATGGGTGACTCCTTTTAAAACAGAAGTCTGGATTCTTAACCACTAGATGAGCAGGGAAGTCCCAGTTGTTTATTCCTTTTAAAATAGAAGTCTATCTGTCCCCATTTCAACATTCATTTTCTATTGCAACAGTTTTTTAGTCTCCAGTCCTATATCTTAATAGATTAGATACACTAATAGTCACTTAGCCTAGTATAACACTCTTATTAAATTTAAAGATGGCACATGTTTAAATTTCTTTAATGACTCCATAGTGCTCTTAGGATAAAGTCTAAACTCCTGCCCATGCATACAGAGCCCAGTGAGGTTTGTCCTCTGTCTGCTTCCCCTGCCTCTCAGCCTCCTCTGCATATCATCATTCAGACCTCAAGCACTCACAGCCATCTACCTCCAGTTCTCCCACTACATTCTCATTTCTCTGAATTTTTAATTACACTGCTCCTCTGTCCAGGATCTATGCCACTTTCCCCAGGCTTCTTCCAGATTCTTACTTGTACCCTTCAAAATTTATCTCAAAAATCACTTTCTTTTCAAAGTATTTTCTGACCCACACCCTTGCTTGTCAGGAAAACATAATCAGGCACTTCATATCTATGCTCTCTAAACAGAAATATTACAGCAATGATCATAAAAGGTGATGATAAATGATTATCTTATCAGCCTCCCCTACTACAAGGCAGGGAGTTCTTTGAGAACAGGAATTCCTTCATGTTTTATACCCAGCACCAAACATAGCTGGACATGTGGAAGGTGCTCATTAAATGTCTGTGGGATGAATCAGTGAATCAAGTGGGCACAGCTACACTTAAAAGTTTGGAAAATGAGATGAGGAAGATTTATTCTAATGGATAACTGCTTGTGTGTGTGTGTGTCTCTCTCTGTGTGTGTATATGTGTGTGAGAGAGACAGAGAGAGCGTGCATATGCTTATTGTATGGTTTAGATGATTGGCTCTTTAAAATTATGCATAATTTCCCAACTTCTCATCAATAAAGGAAACTGAGAGCTAACTTTCTGTTCACTCTACTCTATACAGTTTGAAATACTTACTGCCATTGTGCTCCAAATGTGTTTGGAGCCAAATTAATAGTAAGAAAAGCCATCCATTCATTATAAAACCTTGAACTTGCAAATGTCTGAGAACTGTTTTGCTTTCTAACATTATTTTCTTTAGAATAATCAATTTCTCTTTCCAAAGGAACCTCAAATAAGAAAGCAATATATGGCTGAAAAAGTACTTTTGGAGAAACAAACATTTTTAAGGTCATGAAACTAAAGCTTTTGTGTTTAATTTTTTCTATGAAACAGAGGGACAACTGTTATGGTCTCAGGCTCTCAGGTTAACTCCTCTGAAACTCCTGGAAAGGGAGTTCTTATTCCCTCTATGCATGTGTGTGTGTGTGTGTATGTGTGATCAGTCATTTAGTCTTGTCTGACTCTTTGGGACCCCGTGGACTGCAGCCTGGCATGTCCATGGGTTTCTCTAGGCAAGCATATTGGAGTTGGTTGTCATTTCCTCCTCCAGGTGATCTTCTTGACCCAAGTATCGAACCCAGTTCTCCTGCATTACAGGCAGATTCTTTATCATTGAGCCTCCTGGGAAGACCCCTCTATGCATACAATAATGTTTTCTTTCAGTTCAGTTCAGTGGCTCAGTTGTGTCTGACTCTTTGTGACCCCATGAATTGCAGCACGCCAGGCCTCCCTGTCCATCACCAACTCCTCCATTTCACTCAAACTCACGTCCATCGAGTTGGTGATGCCATCCAGACATCTCATCCTCTGTCATCCCCTTCTCCTCCTGCCCCCAATCCCTCCCAGCATCAGAGTCTTTTCCAATGAGTCAACTCTTTGCATGAGGTGGCCAAAGTATTGGAGTTTCAGCTTTAGCATCATTCCTTCCAAAGAACACCTAGGACCAACCTCCTTTAGAATGGACTGGTTGGATCTCCTTGCAGTCCAAGGGACTCTCAAGAGTCTTCTCCAACACCACAGTTCAAAAGCATCAATTCTTCGGTACTCAATTTTCTTTATAGTCCAGCTCTCACATCCATACATGACTACTGGAAAAACCATAGCCTTGACTAGACGGACCTTTTTTGACAAAGTAATGTCTCTGCTTTTTAATATGCTATCTAGGTTTTCTTTACTAAGGTATATTTTAAAAGAATGTCAGTTTAGCAAGAATTCTAGGCACTTCTGATTTGGACAGGGGTCCTTACACATTAGTCATCAAAAGACAATGGATTAAAAATTTTATTGCATTATAAAATGTGAAGTCTCCTGAAAAGCCCTTGGTATTCTTGTAGTTAGTGGAAAATAATTAAAAGAATGTCTGATAAATTTTGTCATATGTTTACACGTGCCCTTTTGTGAACACACACACAAACCTATTTTCTCAAAATTTAAACCATCATCCATTAATATTTTGAAGTAATTCCTAGTCTATTTCTAGTTTGAGCTGAGTCCATCGTAAAAACACTGTGAGAAAGGAAACAAACTGCATGGATTCCATTTGGCAAATCAGGGGCCTGTAGATGTGACTGTGGTTCAGCCTCTGGCGCCATCAGTTGGGCTCCAAATCAAAAGCTGTGGAAGGAGGTAATTAGCTGGCTCTCTAGACCACTCAGCTGGCATCAGCAGACTTACAGCCACTGGGAAAGTGGCTGGGGAGGGGTTCAGAAATATTCTCTAAAACAACATTGTTCCCGTACAATAGATGACTACAATTATAGAGCTGTTTTTATGAAGAAAAAGTTAACTTTGATTAATGTTCATATTGACACATTTGTTAAGGTGTCAAAATTTAATTAGAAAGTTCGGCTACTACAAAGGACAATTATTACAGTGTCTTGCTCAATAAGAGGATGAGAGCAGAAGGCAACATCATCTCACTCACTCACAAAGGTAAAAGGGAATGGGATCTGGGCATAGCAACCACCACCAATTCTCAGTGAAAAAGGGTGAACTTCCCCATCTCATTAATTCCAGCAGAAATTAAACCAAGGAGAGGCCTTTTGCCAAAGCAATGAAAATATAATTATGTCGGTCACATTCAGAGGATGGAGTCCTCTGAATCTTTCCTGACCAAGCTGTTGATTTCTTAGACCTGAGTGTTAAAACAGAAAGAAATTGGCTACATTCAAGCTGCTCGATTTGGCTATAGACGTGATTATTTACAGATGAAGGCGAAGCAGCCCTGAAGTGAACAGAAGATGAGAAGACTGTGTTCCAAATTGACCAGCTGAAGGAGAGTTTATATTTTAAAAAACAATCACTTGGTCAGTGACTCATAGGGAAAGAATTCTTGAGCTTTCTTCAGGGAAACCCCAGTAAATAACATGTATAATAAAATGGAGATGGTGTACTCTGTCTTGTTGGGCCTTTCAGTTCACATAATAAACCTTTTGGCAAAAAAAGGAACATTCTGAACACGATTCTCTTCAGGAAACCCCCAAACAGCAAGAACTACTGCGGCTTCCTTACAGTTTTACTGAGTATTTTCTATCTCAGACTCACATGTGAAATAAAAACTTGGAAGAAATGTGGAAAAAAATCTGCTTTTTGTTAGAGGGTTGAGGATTTTTCAGTTGGTTGCTTCCATGATTCACACTGCACTCCACTGCTCCGAAGCTCAAAACCACATATCATAAAAAGCAACACTGGCTCCCATTAATTCTTCCTGCTTTGTCCCTGGGAGAACCAACAGCTCGAAGTGTGGCCCACATGACACACAAGAGAAATGAATGAAAAATTCTCGGCCTGCTTCAATTTACTGGAATAGGGTGTAAATCATATGCTTTAAAAGAGATCTGGAGTTCTACTTTTTTTTTCCTAATGTGAGGTTTAACTGACATAATCTGTAACAGTTTCAGTTCCTCTCTTCCTAATTAGCAAAAGCTTTTGGAATTTTGTTGTTTTTGGTCTCTAAGAACATCATGCAAGAAAAAAAAAAAAAGTTGAAAAAAATAAAATGTGCTTCTAAATGATTAAAGAAAACCCTGTCTGTAGGGGATAGGAATGGTCAAAGTTCTCTATTTCCCAACCCCCTGCCCAGAATGCTTTGTTCAAGCCACACGTGTCTAATCAGCATGTCTTTAGATTATTTTATGTTAATTAAAATTATGGCTAGTTTCGGAGGTTAATATATACATGTGCATGTGGCTTCAAAGGCTTCCCAAATTACTGGCTGAGCTCCCTTGCCTTGAGCAGGCCTGATCTGTGATAAAACTGACCACATTAAAACAAGTTTATTGCTATGGAGGTTTTTTTTTTAAATCAATGGAGAAAATACATTTTGCAGGTCTCTTAAAGAATTTCCCTTGAAACCACTCTCTCAGGATCCCAAAAGAGGTAAGGGGGCATAAAAGAAGAAACGTAAAAGGAAAAGAACAAAGAAATTGGTTCATATCAGGAAAAAAAAGCACACAATAAACAGCTCTACAGATTACTGAAAGGCAACAAATAAAGCACGGAACAAGACTGTAATAGATCACAACTTTCACAACACGCTTGTTTTTTTTAACTAGAGAAATGTTGCAATGCATTGACTGAATGAGAGGAAACCCTACACTCCCCAAATCATTGAGATATGCTTAATAGTATTTATTCTAATTTACTTTTCACTTTTGTGTCATACAGATGGTAAAATTCATGGTGAGTGCTCAATGTTTGTTGGACACTGTGGTTAGGAAAAGCTGGTCTATAGTCCTACTGCCCTGAAAAGTGCCCAATCTTGTCTGATCTTGGAAGCTAAGCAGGGTCGGGCCTGGTGAGTACTTGGAAGGGAGGAAAAGCTCGTAAGAAGGGTCAGCATAAACCTAAATGGTCACAGCTGCAGAGCAGCCCAGTGGGACCTGGGCAGGGGACCTGTCTGGGAGATGGCAACAAACAAACGTTAAGTTGGGACCAGTAATGGGGACACAGTGATTCTTCCCCTGAGAAGAGGAGGCTGTCCACCCACAACTTATAAGGAAATGTGTCAACCTACAAATGATTCTGATGACATACTAAATTCCCAGAATAAATCTAAGCTGAAAGATTGGGAAGGGGCATACTTTTCATTTACATCATCATCGATTCTTTAAAACTCTTTCTGGTTCAGGCCCTTACAACCTCTCTCCTCGGCTGCTTGAGAATCTCCTGACAAGTCTCCTGGGCTTCCATTAAATTTATCTTTCACACTGCAGCTAGACTAAACAGTCTAAAACACCACTCTGACCTTTCATAGCTTCTTGGTGGCACAGGACAAGGTACCCCATCCTTGGTGCCTGGATGCCCTGCCCGCTGTGTAGGCATTAGTCCCACCAAGCCTGAACTGAACAGTTAGGTGTTGCCCATTAGGTTGCCTTCCCCACTCATCCATGCTGGGTGCTTCTTAGGAACCAAACCCTGAACATACCTTTTCTCACACTGTACTGTAAGTTTCTGTCAGATAGTTCCTTAAGGACAGAAGTCATGGACCTAGAAATTTTGGTATGCTTGGCACCTGGCAAATGCTCCATAAAGGTTCATTGAACCTTTATGTGATGAGAGAAACAATAAATGACGTCAAACTCCAACAGACTGGACAAGCAGGAATGATGTATAAAAGAAGACTGGCTCTCAGGCTGCCCTCACCTACTGGAGACAAGGAAGTTACCTGAGGAAATTGAGGCAAGTACACTGGCTCCCTAAAGTCGCGAGGAAGATGCAAGAGGCTGTTACCCTGAAATATGGCTGAACACTAAGTGTTTGTTGCACGTCTGGGTGCTTTGGCCCACAGGCATAGCATGAAAAGACTATTTAAAACTGCAGTATTTTGATGGAGCAGATAACCTACCAGGCCAGGGCCCCATCGATTTCTCAGTAGATGACTATCTAAGCCTAACCATAGGGCATGGACAAAAGTGACAGAGGTGAAGTTTCTAAGGTAAATTAAGCCAGTGCAAATGTGTAGAAACAGACTGGCAGAAACATAGATGGAAATATTAATAGATAATACAGTTTGAGTTAGTATTGCAAAGGAACAGCATCACCCGTCCTTGTCTTCCAAGGGTAGCAAGTGCAAACTTACAATACTGTCAGAAGTCAGGAAGGAAATTTAGGTTAAAGGTAGACTTCAAAGTGATCCCAAGAATGGAATAGTCTTTCACACATTGGAAAGGAACTACTTAACATACCAAAACATTTCATAGCCAGAGGTTACCCTCAACTTCCCTTTGAAATCAATCAAATTGTATTTTCTATTTAGAAAAACAAGTGTCAATGAACATCATGGGCAAATTTGGCAGAGTACAAAGTATAGAAATCACAAAAGAAGGAAAACGTGAACATACTTTTTAATGAGTTAATATCATTTAGCAGAAAAGTTCTGAAAAGCAAAAAGTAAAAGAAAGAAAAACTAAAACTATAAAGCTAGACAAACAAATTTTCTACTACTTAGGTGTGTCAAGTTCAGATTCATTCTCACTCTGGATTTAAAATAAAAATGAAGTATTAGTTATACACTTTGGCTCATCTGGAAAACTCCCTGGAAATTTCCAAGCTTCTTAGTACAAAAGGACAAAGAGATATGGTAATGACCTCCTTGAACAAACAAATATACAGAAAAGAGTGAGCTGGTTTGAGCTCACAGGGCATACCCGATGGCTGTTCTGATCCTGTGCCATGGAGAAATGTATTAGGGCTTCTCAAGATCTTCCTTCCAGACTGGGAACCACCAACACTCATTTTCAATGAGGAAAAATAATGATTCCTCACCATCAGTCTCAGAGCTGTGAACAGAATTCATTCACAGCCTCTGTAGCTACTGGCAAAATGACTTGCTATTGCTCACAGCTGACAGGGAATTGGGATGGGGTGTGATGAGAAATCTGAATTTCTGGTAAACCTGAGTTTAGGGGATACTTCTTAATGTTTTGTCAATGTATCTCACAATAAAATCAAAGGTTATGGGTGTAAAAATCTTCCTCAATATGATAGAAGGGAAATATTAATAGTGTTTGCATCTTACACTATAGCTGCTCTTGGTACCTATAGGTGTAAGGGGTTGTAAATTATTCTGGTAGCTTTATTTAAAATGTGTATTCCCAGGTGCCATCTTCAAATATTAAAATTGAGAAGACCTAGGAGTGACTCAGGAGTTTGCATTTGTAATAAGAAACTTGAGTATGTCTGAAAATAAAATAAAGATGGCAGAATAGAAGGATGTGCACTTACTTTCCCCTGCGAGAACTCCAAAACTGCAACTAGTTGCTGAACAACCATCGACAGGAGAATGTTGGATCCCACCAAAAAAATATAGCCCACGTCCAAGGGCAAAGGAGAAGCCCCAACAAGATGGTAGGAGGAGCAAAGTTGCATTTAGAATCAAACCCTGTACCTGCCAGAGATGTTTGGAAGGCTCAAATAAAACCTCATGTGCACTAGGACCCAGAGATCCCACAGAGACTGAGTCAGACCTGCCTTTGTGGTTTGAGTGTCTCCTGCGGAGGCACGGAGGCACGGGCCAGCAGTGTCCTGCTGTGGGGACAGGGGCTCTGGCTCCAGCAGACCTGGGAGGCACAGCATGTGGCAAAAGTCCTCTTGGAGGAGGTCGCCATTAGCCCCACCATAGAGCCACCAAGCAGATGACTCACAAACTGGAGAACAATTATACCAATTGCACTGTTATGAAAGTTCTAGGACCCATAACAGATTTTACAACCTGGGGTATGGCAAAGGGACTTTATTTTCTTGGGCTCCAAAATCACTGCAGATGGTGACTGCAGCCATGAAATTAAAAGACGCTTGCTCCTTGGAAGAAAAGTTGTGACCAACCTAGACAGCATATTAAAAAGCAGAGACATTACTTTGCTGACAATGGTCCATCTAGTCCAAGCTGTGGTTTTTCCAGTAGAAATGTATGGATGTGAGAGCTGGACCATAAAGAAAGCTAAGCGCTGAAGAACTGATGCTTTTGAACTATGGTCTTGGAGAAGATTCTTGAGAGTCCCTTGAACTGCAAGGAGATTGAACCAGTCAATCCTAAAGGAAATCAGTTCTGAATATTCATTAGAAGGACTGATGCTAAAGCTGAAACTCCAATACTTTGGCCACCTGATGTGAAGAACTGACTCATTAGAAAAGACCCCAATTCTGGGAAAGATTGAAGGCAAGAGGAGAAGGGGATGACCAAGGATGAGATGGTTGGATGGCATCACCGACTCGATGGATGAGTTTGAGCAGGCTCTGGGAGTTGGTGATGGACAAGGATGCCTGGTGAGCTGCAGTCCCTGGGGTCACAAAGAGTCAGACACAACTGAGAGACTGAAATGAACTGAGTATGTCTGAGCAGGTCAGATGGACCATGCTGAGAAACTCTAAGTTAGAGGCTGCTCCCAGTCCTGCTGCCTGTTTGGCAAGTGGGTTCCCCACCAAATACTGATGCTACAAAATGATGACAAGTGTTTTAAAAATGGGTGGGGAGTATTTGATAAAAACAAGTTCAAGAATTACGGTCAAAGATATTTACATGTTTCTTTATTGCAAGACTCAACTTTTTTAAGAAAAAAGCTAATATACTTTGTTTTTCACGAGAGAGAAAAGGATATAAAGTAATCCAAACATATTTTGATCATCAAAACACTTTCTTTTCCTTTAAATAGGCTGAAAATACTTTGGGAAATACTGCTATATAGAACTTTCATGTAAGAAAATATAAAAGGAGAGAACTACTGAAGGATAATCTATAATACTTAGATGGAGATGGTTTATAGCTGAGCATATGAGAATACCTGGAGCAAAGATGTGGCTATGAACAAATTCTGAAGGTAAAAGCCAACCACTAGCTCAGCAACAGTAGCTCAATTGATGCTTTTCAGGGAGTTAGCAAACAGTAAGCCTTTGGTAAATAGTAATATCAGAAAATCAGGACTGCAGGGAGAAATATCAATAATCTCAGATATGCAGATGACAGCACCCACAGGGTAGAAAATGAAGAGGAACTAAAGAGCCTATTGATGAAGGTCAAAGAGGAGAGTGAAAAAGCTGGCTTAAAATGGACCATTAAAAAAACTAAGATCATGGCATCCAGCCCCATCACTTCATGGCAAATATATAGGGGAAAAAAAATGGAAACTGTGATAGAGTTTATTTTCTTGGGCTCCAAGATGACTGTGGATGGTGACTTCAGTCATTAAATGAAAAGACACTTGCTCCTTGGAAGAAAAGCTAGCTTATTAAAAAGCAGAGACATCCCTTTGCCGACAAAGATCTGTATAATGGAAGCCATGGTTTTTCCAGCAGTCAGATATGGATGCGAGAGCTGGACCATAAAGAAGGCTGAGCGCCAAAGAATTGATGCTTTTAAACTGTGGCACTGAAGACTCTTGAGAGTCCTTTGGACTACAAGGAGATCAAATCAGACAATTCTAAAGGAAATCAGTGAATACTCATTGGGGGGACTGATGTTGAAGTTGAAGCTTCAGTTCTTTGGCCACCTGCTGTGAAGAACAGAGTTATTAGAAAAGACCCTGATGCTGGAAAAGACTACAGGCCAAGAGGGGAAGGGAGCGGCAGAGGACGAGATGGTTATATGGCATCCCTGATTCAATGGACATGCGTTTGAGTAAGCTCCAGGAGATGGTGAAAGACAGGGAAACCTGGTGTGCTGCAGTCCATAGGGTCACAAAGAGTGGGACACAACCGAGTGACTGAACAACAGCAATCTCAGAAAAGGGGTAATATTTGGAGAAAGAGGATGATATTGAGAGTCAGTGCAACCACTGGGTTCAGGGTCACAGCACCTTAACAAAGCTGAAAAGACCATGTGAGCACAAAACACAATACTGAAGACAGCCAAGACCTTTTGAGAACTGACTTTGTTCCTGGTACTGTTCTACATATATCACAAATATTATTATCTCATTTGGTCACTGTGAGGTGGAGAATGTCATTGAGCTCCACTTAACAAATGAGAGAGGCTCTGAGTAAACTTACACAAAGTCACCCGGCTATTAAGTGGCAGAGCTGGATTTCAGCTCACACAGGAGCTTAAAACTCTGCATGTCTTTGTTCTTCTAATCAGGAGGGTCAATAAATTTGCAGTTAAAGGAAATTATTTGAGCAGATGGGTTTTTTTTTTTTTTTAAGGGAAAGGAGGATGATCAAACTGGCATGGATTAAATATGAAGGTAAAAGAAAATGGTAATATTCATTGCACGTTAGGTGAGTTGTTAGGAATGTGAATTACTCTAGCTTTGAGGAAAGTAATAAAAAATAACTATTCATTCTCTTTGACACCAATTCTACTTTCGCAAATCTACCCTAAGGAAATAATCAGACATGAATATGAGGAATCATGCACTAAGATGATTACTCTAAATTTACATACAATAATCAAAATTACATTGAAATTGAGTATGTGCATTAGGAAGTTTAAGAACTTTAAATTCAAAACTGAGTCTGAGTTAAATCCTGACTCCTTCACTTATTAGATATGTGATCTTTGGCTAGTTAGAAAATTGACTAAGTCTAATGGTCTTTATCTCTAGACTGGAGAAGATGCTGTTTTCTTTACAGTAGGCATTCTCAACAGCAGTACTATTGACATTTTAAGCACAATAATTCTTGTTCTAGAGGGCTGTCGTGTGCCTTATAGCATGTGTAGTAGAAACCCTGGTCTCTACCCACTAGATGCCAGTAGCACCCCTCAACCCAGTAGTGATAGTCACAAATGTCTCCAGACATCACCAAATGCCCCCCGCTGAGAATCACTGTGTTACAGAATTGTGAGGATGAAATGAGCTAATTTAAAGACACGTATGGGTGAAGGGAAAGCAGGAAATATACAGTTTTGGAATGGGAAACCAAGTAGAAGAAAGAAAAGTCTACACATCTGTAGACAAAGACATAGATATCTCTATCTGTTAATATCTCTACACCTATCTATGAAAAAGCCAGTTGGATAGAGAATCAAAATCCAAGATATGGAAATAACTGATAAAGCAAAGCCCTAAATATAAGTAGAAGAGATGACTTTGTCAAAAAGAAGGGCCATCCTCTGACCTGGGAGTGCTGAAAGAATGGACAAAAAATGAAATGATTCTGAGGGTTTTCCTTTTTATAGTAATGCTATGATCCCTAATTTGAGAAAAATTAAGATATAAATAGATTTTCCCCCAGGGAACAAAATATGTTAATAGAACTGGGAATAAAGCACAATCAGATTTAACTGATACATACTGGAAAAAAAACCTAAAATGTATTTCATTAGCATTTTATTATGCCTAGCCCTGAAGAATGAGGTGTGTAAACATCCCGGCAATGTAAAAATTTTAATGTACAAGGGAGAACTGTTACAGTAATTTTAGGTGAATGAATCATGGTGATCAAGCTAGTGGCTAGAAGTTTTGGAAGCTACTCTGTCTCAGTGTCAACACCTTTCCTATCTAGTCTTACTTTTTCCTTCCACTGCATTTTCACCTACTTTTTTAAAAAAATTCTTTTAATTGGCATATAATTGCTTTACAGTGTTGAACTAGTTTCTGCTATAAAACAAAGTGAATAAGCTATAGGTATAAATATATCCCTCCCTCTTGGACCTCCTCCCCATCCCACCCATCTCGGCTTTCACACTTCATCCACTTCCTCCCTTAAACCTATGTCTAAGGTCACAGTTTTGTCACTTGCTTCTTCCATCATTTATATTCATTCATTGAATCATTACACAAATATTTATTCACTACCTATTATGTCCCATGTTCTAGGGGTATATAGTAAGTTAACAAAACCTCAGAGAGGATCGTGTCTTCACAGAGTCTAAAGTATAGTTAAGAAGACAGACAATAAACAGATAAACCAATAACACACAGTAGAATGTCACACAAATTAACCAATGTACAAAATGCTGTTCTGCTAAATTTGTGCCTAATGTTCTGTCTGGTACTTTAAAATTTAAATACTGCTTTTTCACTATTTGGGAGGCTATTCTACTTGTTGAGCAGTTGTAATAATACACTGTCTTCGTTAAAGACCTATTCCTGGGCCACAACCACCATGCCATTCTATAGAATCCAAGTTGAAATTTAGATGTTTGCTACTCTCTGATGTGATATTTGCATTCTACAAATCCATAATTCCATAAATTTTATACTTCTGTAATTCATCATAACTATAACCCTTCTCCACACTTCACATGAATTGGAAATGTAATATTGTTAATAGCCTTCATAAAACTTGGCTTCTATAACTGATTTCAGTAATTTTGTCACATTTTAAGAAAATCAAAGCATCAAAGTTATGCTTCAATGCTCGACAAACTCAGCCTTTATTTGGGCTGAGCAAACTGATGTGGGTGGCTTTATCTTTGGGTCTTGATGTCTTGGCCATCTTACAGTGACTTAAAAATAACTTTATTGGCAGACAATACATTCCATACCTTACTCAGAAAAAGTCTCTGCTTGACAATCCATGAGTTGAATTGTTGGACCACATGGAAAGGAAAGAATACGCTTAAGTTGGAACATTAGAAAAGTTTTTCTTGATAAATGCTCAGGTTTTAACTGCATTTTACTGAGTCTCTTTTTATGTCTCATTCTAATGCTCAAATATAGAAACATTTTAACTTTTTTTTCTGTTTTCATGGAATTCCAGTTTTGAAATAGGCTTTTAGTGGAAGCACATAAAAGCTTCCCAAATTTATAAAAATTGGGCTTTTCTTATTTAATGAAAGACATATGTTCACAAAAAAGTGTTGGTGAAGGCAATTCTCTGTAACACTCACAGTTCTTGACCTCGAACCACTTGTCCAAGGATACAAGCCCAAATTTGAAAATCTCTATAGTATTGTCATACTTTTAAAGGCAATTCATCAATTCAAAGGGCAGGGAATATTTTTCAAATTAAGCAGATACTGCTGAAGCATAATGGTAGGTGTAAACTGCTTCTATACCAGAGTTTGTAGTTGAACAGATTCCAGTTCTTTAACCAATTTTAGGTGAATTTGGCTTGATTAATGAAGGTCATAGGTCAAATCTTCATAGGCTAAATTGGGTATGAGAGGATCTTACATACTTATTTCAAGCCAGGTCAGAGTTTATCAACTTCAATACTATCAACACATATGACTAATTCTTTATCGTGGAGGTGTTGTTTAGTCACTAAGTCATGTCTGACTCTTTGAGACCCATGGACTGCAGCTGGCTATGGGATTTTCCAGACAAGAATACTAGAGTAGGTTGCCATTTCCTTCTCCAGGGGATCTACCCAACCCAGGGAACAAACCCATGTCTCCTTTACTGGCAGGCAGATTCTTTACCACTGAACCACCAGGGAGGCCCTCTTTGTAGAGACTATCTTGTAAATACTAGGATATTGACTTCCACACAATAAATTTCAGTATCTCCCCAGTCCAAATGTCTCCAGACTGTTAAACGTCCCTAGGGCACAAAATCACCCCTAGTTGAGAATGACTGATCTAAGTGGAAACAATACTTATTTCCAATTTCTAACTTGAGGTAAAATACAATGATATAAAGATTTCGACAAACTGATCCTTTTTTAAAAGTTCTATTTTGTTCTTTGTATCAAATTGTTATTTTTATCCCCAATTCCTTGAAGTGTCACTAATTCTCTTTGAAGCCATGACATAAAATGAGAAAATTTATGGAACTAATGGTGAATTATTTCAAAGAGGAAAATGAAAATCTCCAAATTAGATACTTTCTTCAATTAAAAAGTGGTCAGTAGTAAAAATTTTTGCTGAAGAATGTGTGTTGTCATTTTGTCAAGTTGGTCTTTAGTGTTTCATTTTGTGCTATATCCCCAAATAACACTAGCCTTTTCTATTTTAGGACTGATTCTATTTGCTGGCATATAATGGAATATATCTTCTAAATCCCTCAGAAGAAATGGAGTTGCCATCATGGTCAACAAAAGGGTCCAAAATACAGTACTTGGACGCAATCTCAAAAATGACAGAATGATCTCTGTTCATTTCCAAGGCAAACCATTAAATATCACAGTAATCCAAGTGTATGCCCCAACCAGTAACGCTGAAGAAGCTGAAGTTTAACAGTTCTATAAAGACCTACAAGACCTTTTAGAACTAACACCCCAAAAAGATGTCCTTTTCATTATAGGGGACTGGAATGCAAAAGTAGGAAGTCAAGAAACACCTGGAGTAACAGGCAAATTTGGCCTTGGAACACGGAATGAAGCAGGGCAAAGACTAATAGAGTTTTGCCAAGAAAATGCACTGGTCATAGCAAACACCCTCTTCCAACAACACAAGAGAAGACTCTACACATGGATGTCACCAGATAGTCAACACTGAAATCAGATTGATTATATTCTTTGCAGCCAAAGATGGAGAAGTTCTATACAGTCAACAAAAACAAGAGCAGGAGCTGACTGTGGCTCAGATCGTGAACTCCTTATTGCCAAATTCAGACTTAAATTGAAGAAAGTACGGAAAACCACTAGACCATTCAGGTATGATCTAAATCAAATCCCTTATGATTATACAGTGGAAGTGAGAAATAGATTTAAGGGCCTAGATCTGATAGATAGAGTGCCTGATGAACTATGGACTGAGGTTTGTGACGTTGTACAGGAGACAGGGATCAAGATCATCACCATGGAAAAGAAATGCATAAAAGCAAAACGGCTGTCTGGGGAGGCCTTACAAATAGCTGTGAAAAGAAGAGAGGCGAAAAGCAAAGGAGAAAAGGAAAGATATAAGCATCTGAATGCAGAGTTCCAAAGAATAGCAAGGAGAGATAAGAAAGCCTTCCTTGGCAATCAATGCAAAGAAATCGAGGAAAACAACAGAATGGGAAAGACTAGAGATCTCTTCAAGAAAATTAGAGATACCAAGGCAACATTTCATGCAAAGATGGGCTCGATAAAGGAGAGAAATGGTATGGACCTAACAGAAGCAGGAGATATTAAGAAAAGGTGGCAAGAATACACAGAAGAACTGTACAAAAAAGATCTTCATGACCCAGATAATCACGATGGTGTGATCACTCACCTAGAGCCAGACATCCTGGAATGTGAAGTCAAGCGGGCCTTAGAAAGCATCACTAGAAACAAAGCTAGTGGAGGTGATGGAATTCCAGTTGAGCTGTTTCAAATCCTGAAAGATGATGCTGTGAAAGTGCTGTACTCAATATGCCAGCAAATTTGGAAAACCCAGCAGTGGCCACAGGACTGGAAAAGGTCAGTTTACATTCCAATCCCAAAGAAAGGCAATGCCAAAGAATGCTCAAACTACCATACAATTGCACTCATCTCACACGCTAGTAAAGTAATGCTCAAAATTCTCCAAGCCAGGCTTCAGCAATATGTGAACCGTGAACTTCCAGATATCCAAGCTGGTTTTAGAAAAAGGCAGAGGAACCAGAGATCAAATTGCCAACATCCGCTGGATCATCGAAAAAGCAAGAGAGTTCCAGAGAAACATGTATTTCTGCTTCACTGACTATGACAAAGCCTTTGACTGTGTGGATCACAATAAACTGTGGAAAATCTGAAAGAGATGGGAATACCAGACCACCTGACCTGCCTCTTGAGAAACCTATATGCAGGTCAGGAAGCAACAGTTAGAACTGGACATGGAACAACAGACTGGTTCCAAATAGGAAAGCAGTATGTCAAGACTGCATATTCTCACCCTGCTTATTTAACTTATATGCAGAGTACATCATGAGAAACGCTGGGCTGGATGAAGCACAAGCTGGAATCAAGATTGCCGGGAGAAATATTAATAACCTCAGATATGCAGATGACACCACCCTTATGGCAGAAAGTGAAGAGGAACTAAAGAGACTCTTGATGAAAGTGAAAGAGGAGAGTGAAAAAGCTGGCTTAAAGCTCAACATTCAGAAAATGAAGATCATGGCATCTAGTCTCATCACTTCATGGGAAATAGATGGGGAAACAGTAGAAACAGTGTCAGACTTTATTTCTGGGGCTCCAAAATCACTGCAGATGTTCACTGCAGCCATGAAATTAAAAGACACTTACTCCTTGGAAGGAAAGTTATGACCAACATAGATAGCATATTGAAAAGCAGAGACATTACTTTTCCAACAAAGGTCTGTCTAGTCAAGGCTATGGCTTTTCCAGTAGTCATGTATGGATGTGAGAGCTGGACTGTGAAAAAAGCTGAACACTGAAGAATTGATGCTTTTGAATTGTGGTGTTGGAGAAGACTCTTGAGAGTCCTTTGGATTGCAAGGAGATCCAACCAGTCCATTCTAAATGAGATCAGTGCTGGGTGTTCTCTGGAAGGAATGATGCTAAAGCTGAAACTCCAATATTTTGGCCACCTCATGTGAAGAGCTGACTCATTGGAAAAGACTCTGATACTGGGAGGGATTGGGGGCAGGAGGAGAAGGGGACGACAGAAGATGAGATGGCTGGATGCCATCGCTGACTCAATGGACATGAGTCTGAGTGAACTCCGGGAGTAGGTGATGGACAGGGAGGCCTGGCGTGCTGCAATTCATCAGGTCGCAAAGAGTTGGACACGACTGAGCGACTGAACTGAACTGATCTTCTAAATCCTTATTTTAAAATATTCTTTTCATTTTAGATCTTTTACTTGATTCTGCATATTCCAATAATTAAGGGAAGTACATTCCTAATTCTGGACTAAAATAACATGTATCAAGTTAAGACAAACAAAATGCAAATACTTATGAGAAAGAACACAATTTTAAGTTAAAATATGATAGTTCTTTTTATCATTTCTTAAAAAAATCAAGAGTCCTGAGTGACTCATTTTAAGTTTTGTTCTGAGATACTTGCCAAACTGCTCTGTCCACTCAGAACACTTAATTTTTAATGTGCAAGCATATGGCTTCAATGTAGTAATTATCATTACCAACTGGGTTCATGCATATGCTCACATGGCCTTCTTCTAGCTTCCTACCAACTGCCTCATACTCACCTGCTCAGTCTTCTTAAAAGTTCATGCCCACTCCCTGATTTCCTTCCATACACTTTCTGTATAAAAGTTTTTCTTACTATATTTCTAAGTTTATAAAGGTAATAATGAGTGCAATAGCAAACTAACATATAGCTGGCTAAAGAAGTTAAAAATAATTCTTAACTTTTCTTCAAACTCATTTCCTACACCTTCCTCTATGCTCTTATAAACATATATAAAGATATACACACACACAAATGTCCTTTCTCAGTCACTTATATTGGTTTCTTCTAATTGTATTTCTAAAGAATACATAATTCTGTCCTCAGTTCTCCTCCTTTCGTTTCTATACTTTCTCCTTGGGTGCCAAGATTTTAAATACAATATCTAACAACTTCCAAATCTCTGTCTGTAGGCCTCTCCTCTGAACGTGGATTTACATATTTAACTGCCTAAAAGACATCTCCGTTTGGATATTTAAACAGACATTCAAATATTTGGGTCTCCCCTCCAAGGTACCCAGTAAGATGGTACTCCCTGCCCATTTGTATTTAGGTGTAGCCATGTGGCTTGCTTTGGACAATGAAAATGGAAATTACATGTCACATTCAGATAGCAACATTAATAGTCCATGTGTGACTCTTCACTTATTTCCTCTGCCATTGGTGATCAGCAACAATCCTATCAGCTTGAGTCCTGAAGTGGGAATAGCAAGGAGCAAAGTCCCAGACAGCTGAGATGCACACACAGCATGAGCAAGAAACACATTTTGTAGTTTGAAGCCACCAGATTTTAGGGAGTATTTGCTGCAGCAGTAATAACTTAGCCTATCCTGACTAAACAGTGATATGTACTAGGATCCCAAATTTAACATGGTCAGAACAAAATGCCCCACTCCATTTTCTCTTTTCCTTATGTTACTCATCTTATTAAATGGCACTAACCCATACCCATCATCCAAGATCCAATAATCTTTTTTATTTTACTCTTTCTCTCACTTTTCAGATCCAATCCATCAGTAAATCTTAAATGGCTCTCCCACCAAGATATATCCTGAAACTAACTGCTTCTCACTATCACACTACTGTCCCTAGCCCAAGCTATCACTATCTCTCCTTTGCACTGCCTCAGTAGGCTCTCCATTTCTGTTCTAAACACCACTCCTCTCTTTCATGTTTATTACTGTCTTATTGATTTCTAAGAAACTCTTTAATTTGGGTAAAAATAAGATATTAATTCTTTGCTTGTCATATGTTGTTGCAAATGTTTTCTCAAATTTTAACTTTTTAAAAAACTGTTTATTCTTTAGAGTCAGATTAAGTCACTGGCTTTCATTGTCATCAGCTTTAATCTCTTTGTGCTTAAATATGGTACAGAGAAATCAGATACTTTATACCTCTAAGCCTTTCAGTTCTTTTTCAAACTGGAGGTGTCTGGTAGGGAGCCAAGCAAACACAGAGTAAGTATTCAAAGGCCAACATGACTCTCTGAAATCTAAAGGATGATTTTTTTCCCTCCCTTCAAGGGGAGACTTCTTAGTAGGGACTATAATTCTGATCCTAGTTCTTCAATTGTTGTCTGCCTTTTGATTTCCAGAATATACATTTTGTTACATAAATCAATGGATTCAAGGCAAATGAATCAACTTTCAAATTTAAATCTGATAGAATTCTTTTCATTAGCTCAATATTATATGTTTTCATCTTTAAACCTCAATTAGATTTTTTAAATAGCAGAAGATCAAAGACCAGAAATTGGACCATGGAATGGCTCCCTGATAACCCTTAGATAATATACATTATTTGTACATTATGCACAACATAGTCATAGAGGGTGATAGTGCTGACAGGTACAAAATTGGAACTTAAGGAAGAATGATTGGTCCAGGAAGATGGGGAGGCTGGATACTTGGGAATCTGAGCATTTGAAACAAAGACACTATTGAGACTCAGGCAACAAGGTACGGTGAGCATTCAGAGACTCATAATATGGCTCTTCAACAATATGTAATTTGGTGAGGAAAATAGCATATTTGCACAGGCAGGGTAGAGCAAAAGGTGTTAACAAAAATCTGTGTATTCATTTAAAAAATTATAAACAAGATTATATTATTATGCTAAGTTTGTAGTCTCAGATGATTAACTTCCACTATTTATTTAATATTTTCTTTTATTTTTCTTTGAAGTTTAATCCATTTATGTATAATAATATATCTCTCCTTCTAAATATTATTTTCATCATTTTATATTTTATTTTTTTCCCACCATCCTCCATTTAAGTATCTTCCTATTTTCATTTTACTATGTATTTTAAAAGCTTTTTTTGAAAATTGCACAAAAGACAGCTTCAAGGAAATGAGAAAATGACATGGGAACAAAATTTAAAATTGCCCATACAATTAACATTTTGGTGTATATCTTCTCAAAATTTCTATGTACAAATAGTTACATATAAACCCCATCCCCTACAAAATTTTTAAGCAAAAATCACATTACATTATCTATGGTGTTTTTTTTTTTCAGTTAATTTATCACGAAAATTTCCATTGCAATTGATATATTTATATCTTTATATATGTGTGTGTATATATGTATATTTACTTTGAAAATTTTGCTTTATAGCGTTTCATTGATGTACCATATTCTATTTAATCAATTATCTATGATGGATACTGATGCATTTTTTAAACATCAGTAATCATAAAAAATGTTTCCAAATAATTTTTGAACAAATACCATTGCACAACTATCGAATTATTTGATAAAAATAAATTTTTAGAAGTGGGATGGTTTGGCCAAAGGTTGGCACATAATCAAGGTATCTGATGCATGCCAAACTGGTCACCCTGCATCAAGGCTATGTGGATACTCAGCCACATGTAACATATAAGGAGAACAGCTTCCTCATTACCACATATCATGACCATCCTTTCTCATTTCTTGTGATCTGAAAGCTCAAAAGTGAGGTAGGGACAGTTATTTTAATTTACAATTCCTGTAGTGAATTGCTAGTGAAGTGAACCCTTTTTTTCAACTGGTTGTCAGTCTTTTTACTTTTCATTTTTTGGTTTTAAACGATTGATTGGCTGGTTTTTGTTGTCTTAAATGAATTGAATAGCTTCCCTGGTGGTGCAGAGGTTAAAGCGTCTGCCTGCAATGTGGGAGACCTGGGTTCGATCCCTGGGTCAGGAAGATCCCCTGGAGAAGGAAATGTCAACCCATTCCAGTATTGTTGCCTGGAGAATCCCATGGACGGAAGAACTTGGTGGGCTACAGTCCACGGGTCAAAAAGAGTTGGACGTGACTGAGCGACTTCACTTTCAAATGAATTGAATAGAAACAATTTTAACCTGAGGAAATTTAATACTTTGTATGTCATATATGCTGCAAATATTTTATGAATTTTTCATTTGCTTTTTAACTGTTTACTGTCTTTTGGACGATACAAAAGTATTAAATTTGCATGTAGTTTAAGGTCACATTTTTTTCACTATTTTCTAACTCATTAATTTTTACTTTAATCATTAATTTCTTTCCTTAGAATTTTTTTGTTGCTCTCCTCCAACCTCTTAAATTTATTTACTTCTATTTAAATAATAATTCTTTTAAAAGTTATTAATTTTTCTCTGTATATAACACTAAGTATATTTTATAGTATTTCCTATATAGTATTTTTATTATTATTATATTTCAAATAGTCTATAAATTAAGCATTGATTTTCATTTGGATCTATTTCTGGAGTGTATTTTTCTCATTCTAAGTAGACAGGTTTTCACATTTAGAGTTTGCTTTATATCTCCAGCTTTCTAAACCTTATTAGATATCTAATATTTATATATCTTTTAAATATTACTATATACATATGTAGCTTTTGAATTACCCTTATTTCGAATACAAATCATATCCTTTTTCATTTTAGTTTTTGTCCAGATGATCTGCTTAAAACAGGGAGTAGGATTTTAAACTCTCATAACTACAAATATGTATTATTTCACTGTATGGTGTGATAACCACATTATGTTAAACTAGCAAAAGAAATAAATTTCTACTTTTTTATTAAAAATGCTTCTGTAAGAGGTTAAATTTCAAAATAAAACATCACAATGAAACTTCTAAAATCATACTCAATGACAATATGTTTTCAAAACAAAAACATAAAGAATCCCTTTAATTTTGGAGCAATGTTAAACTAATTCCTTTGTAAAATATCATAGGGCATACTAAAAGATGTCTAAAATACTATGAGAAAAATATATTAAAAAACTATGATGTAAGACATCATTATTCTCTTATTTCTCATTAACTAGAGATGAGTCATGTTTTATAAAAGAGAAAATAAAAATATAAAATTAGCACAACAAATCTTTCAGAGTTCCCTGTCTTATCACCCATTGTGAGTTTTCTAAACAGCAGATTAATTCTTGCTTCCTTATAGAGTGTATGTGGCAAGGTTAATACATTTGGGTATACAATATAGATTTCACCTCCCTTATCAAAGTTCTTTGCCTTTAAATGAACTGTCATTTTTCCCCAACTAAGATTAAAGTTGGGGGTTCAAAAAAGTAGGCATTTTTAACAATTCTCTTTTAAGACCGATTTGCCAAAAAAGAACCAAAGGTTTGTTGGCGTTGCAGTGATTGAGACAGACAATTTTTATATGTACATAGAGCTAAATTAACACTTTGAGGCCAATGAGTTTTCCTCCTTTCTCTTAACTTTAATGATATTCTCATTTAGTTCAGTTCAGTCGCTCAGTCGTGTCCGACTCTTTGTGACCCCATGAATCGCAGCACACCAGGCCTCCCCGTCCATCACCAACTCCCGGAGTTCACTCAGATTCACGTCCATCGAGTCCGTGATGCCATCCAGCCATCTCATCTTCTGTCGTCTCCTTCTCCTCCTGCCCCCAATCCCTCCCAGCATCAGAGTCTTTTCCAATGAGTCACTTCTTCGCATAAGGTGGCCAAAGTATTGGAGTTTCAGCTTTAGCATCATTCCTTCCAAAGAAATCCCAGGGCTGATCTTCAGAATGCACTGGTTGGATCTCCTTGCAGTCCAAGGGACTCTCAAGAGTCTTCTCCAACACCACAGTTCAAAAGCATCAATTCTTTGGCGCTCAGCCTTCTTCACAGTCCAGCTCTCACATCCATACATGACTACTGGAAAAACTATAGCCTTGACTACACGGACCTTAGTTGGCAAACTAATGTCTCTGGTTTTGAATATGCTCTCTAGGTTGATCCTAGCTTTCCTTCCAAGGAGTAAGCGTCTTTTAATTTCATGGCTGCAGTCACCATCTGCAGTGATTTTGGAGCCCCCAAAAATAAAGTCTGACAATGTTTCCACTGTTTCCCCATCTATTTCCCATGAAGTGATGGGACCAGATGCCATGATCTTCATTTTCTGAATGTTGAGCTTTAAGCCAACTTTTTCACTCTTCTCTTTCACTTTCATCAAGAGGCTTTTTAGCTCCTCTTCACTTTCTGCCATAAGGGTGGTGTCATCTGCATATCTGAGGTTATTGATATTTCTCCCAGCAATCTTGATTCCAGCTTGTGTTTCTTCCAGTCCAGTGTTTCTCATGATGTACTCTGCATATAAGTTAGATAAGCAGAGTGACAATATACAGCCTTGACGTACTCCTTTTCCTATTTGGAACCAGTCTGTTGTTGGGTTATATATAAATTAAGTGAACCAGAGGGGCTCTCCATAAATCCCAGGGAAATACAAGTACTAAACTTCTTCAAGAAAATCACAGAAAGAATATACATTATTCAAAGAAAATAAATAACCCAATTGAGCTGACTATACCTAAACTACTTAGAATGTTCTTTCAGGGACTTCCCTGGTGGTCCAGGGATTAAGAATCTACCTGCCAATGCAGGGGACACAGGTTTGATCCCTGTCCTGGAATATCCCATATTCTGCAGGGCAACTAAGCCCATGGACCACAACTACTGAGCCCCTTCTCTAGAGCCCATGAGCCACAATGAAGACCCAGCACAGCCAAGAATAAATAAATATTATAAAAAGAATGTTCTTTCAGTCATTTTAAATATTAGAGAGGAAATATATCTTCTGACAAAGTACTGTCTGCTCCTTCATCTACCAAGATTATAACACACATCATTAATAAGACATTTCCAGGTTTCATGATGGATTTTCAGTTCCTACCTATACTCTCTCACATATGACCAAGAACAGGAATTTAGGAATTGAAGATTTGTACAAGAGGCAAAACAAATTAGCATGGATTTACTATCTGTGTTTTTCAGTGTAATATATTTTGGTGACATCTGACTCAGCACACTGTCTTTGCAAATGATGACTAGAATCCAATGGCTGACCAAAATCAGTATGCTAGGTGGTAACTACTTTTCCCACTAATGAGACTGCCAATATCCACTTGTCTAGCTAAATGTGTTGGAAAATTACTAGACAAAGTATTTTTTAAATGTTAAAACAGGTGTTCAAATTGGATTTTCTTTCCTTTTTCTTTTCTTAAATATCAAAGCCCTCTACTATGTATAAAATCATTGCATTTAATGTAACTATGCTGTGCTGTGCTAAGTTGCTTCAGTCGTGTCCGACTCTTTGTGACCCCATGGACTGCAGCCTGCCAGGCCCCATGTCCATGGGATCCTCCAGGCAAGAATACTGGAATGAGTTGTCATTTCCTCTGCTGCTGCTGCTAGGTCGCTTCAGTCGTGTCCGACTCTGTGCGACCCCAGAGATGGCAGCCCACCAGGCTCCCCCGTCCCTGGGATTCTCCAGGCAAGAACACTAGAGTGGGTTGCCATTTCCTTCTCCAATGCATGAAAGTGAAAAGTGAAAGTGAAGTAGCTCAGTCGTGTCCGACCCCTAGCAACCCCATGGACTGCAGCCTACCAGGCTCCTCCGTCCATGGAATTTTCCAGGCAAGAGTACTGGAGTGGGGTGCCATTGCCTTCTCCTAGAACTCAGTAAAAACTTATTTTTAATCTGACATGTTTCTAACATGTTTTTGCATGTTTCAGTTCTATTTCTCCTTTTCAAATCCTCCTCTTCAATCAAGGCAGTCCATCTCATATTTCCACATGGGGGACATAAAATAATCCTTTAAGAAGACTGATGTTAAGTAAGGTGCTAGTTAATTTCTCTTTTAAACATAATAAAAGATTCATAAGAGAGGAGCATACCTGTAGTGTTTCTCTATAAGTTAAAATTTTTTGAAGTATTCATTTCTGAACCTAGAATTCCTTTTAGTTTTCATTTGTATTTGTGTATCAACATATTTAAGAAATTTTGAGAGCTTTTTTTTAGAGTGTTTTATTCTTTATATTTTAAGGGCTTTTTCTACCTTTAATTTGCCTAATTTAACATCAAAGATACTTAACCAAACTCAAAGTAACAAAAAAAAAAAAACTAAATGCTTATTAAATTCCTAGAAATGTCCACCAAGCAAGGGTATCAAGTTAATGAAAGAAATTAAACCTCTTCTATCTAGGACAAAACATGGAGATTAGAAGGCTCAGTTCTGAAAATGATATTCTGATTTATATTTGCACTCAACAAACAAACGAACCAACCAACAAAACAACAACAAAAATAGTCCAAACCTCCCTGTTACTATGTTATATTTGTTCACATCCCCCAAACTAATTCAGAGTCCTAGATTATGGTCTTACTTTGGAAGACATTGACTTGGAATTCATGGATATTCTGTCTCCTCCTTTGAGAGGTTTCCCTAGACCATGAATTCCAAGTCAATATCACTATGCCAGTAGAAAAACATTTCCAAAGGAAAAATAAGTAATGGGTCTGGAAGGAAAATTTTTCCTGAGCAACTATGATCTCCTCACAAAAGGAAAATGTGTTTTTTTAGGAGAAATAACAAAATGCATATAAGTGCTCAAGGAAGAACATAACCATTGGTGTTTTGCCCCATAATGCATTTATAATATAAATCTCTGTGTCTCTTGTAGATGTTTGTTTTTTTTTTTTTTTTCTGAGAGTTTAGAGAAGTAGCTTCCAAACTCTAAGTAAAGGAAATCAACCCTGACTATTCATTGGAAGGACTAATGCTGAAGCTCCAATACTGTGGCCACCTGATGCAAAAAGTCGACTCATTGAAAAAGACCCTGATGCTGTGAAAGACTAAGGGCAAGAGGAGAAGGGCATGACAGAGGATGAGATGGTTGGATGGCATCACAGATTCTATGGACGTGCTGAGCAAACTCCAGGAGATGGTGAAGGACAGGGAAGCCTGGCGTGTTGCAGTCCATGGAGTCGCAGAGTCAGACATGATTGAATGACTGAACAACAACAGCAAAGGTGGATGAAGCAGATCACTTTAGCTGGCATTGAGAAAATGAATAGTAGAGTTGCTCCATACACTTTCTAATATACATGTATGTATGTATATGTGTGCAGGTATGAAGGAAGATGAATCCATGCATCCTGCTCATCTAAAGAAACATTAATTGAGCAAGCTTCATTCTCTCTAGTATTTGGTGAGTATCATAAAAAATGAAATGCTATTCACAAAATAAACAATTAGCCTTTGCGAGTCTGAAATGAGTCACATTTTACAGCTGGCTCACGTATATGGCAGGCAACAAACAGGTGTGCTGCCTTTGGGACAATGCAGAACAAGCATCCTAGCATGAGAGGGAAAAAAGAATCTCATATTCTCCTTTTGAAGATTTCAGATCTATATACTCTGGAGACAGCACAGCTTGTATTCCAGTGTTGTCCATTTATACTGAAATTCTAAGTGAAAGGAAAATAGCCTGCAGATGTGCCATTTGTGATTTGAGGAGCCTCTTTTGCGCCAGAGTCCATGGTCAGTACAATGATCATATTTTAAAAGTATTAGCCTTATATTTTTTCACAAACTATTACTTAATCATATCATAAGCAACCAAGAATTAAGGCATAAGGGCAATACACATCAGCCCCTCCAAAGTAGCTGCTCTTCAGTTAAAAATCAAAACAGTAAGTGTCTGCATCTTTGTCATGCTTCAGCCAACACTCTAACTGGCACCCAAAGATCCCCCACAGCGCTATACCAAGTGTTCACAGTGCAGATGGGGGCTCCAGGCCCTGGGAGACACTGGAGGGCCTTCTGCATTATCTGAGAGGTAGCCTTAAGGAGCAGCAGCTTCGAACATCTGAGTTTTATCACTCATTGTATAATTATTCGAAAAGAATCAGTAAATTCTATTAAACTGAACATTTCATTACTCAGAACTTGACCAAGCAGGACAACACAAATGGATGACTCCTGCTATGGACAAGTGTTTTCTTCGGGGAATTTTAGAAATGCCTTTAAGTCATCAGTGAATCACTCATGAAAGAGGCAAATCATAAATGCTTCTTGATTGCTATATAACACAGGAAGCCTAGCCCAACACTCTGGGATGACCTAGAGAAGGGTATGGGGCTGGGTGAGAGGGAGGGGATCGATCTCTCTCTCTCTCTCTCTCTCTCTCTCTATCTATCTATGGGCTTCCCTGGTGGCTTAGACAGTAAAGAATCTGCCTGCAGTGTGGGAGACCTGGATTCAATCCTGGGTTGGGAAGATCTCCTGGAGGAGGGCACGGCAATCCACTCCAGCATTCTTGCCTGGACGGAATCCTCATGGACAGAGGAGCCTAGCAGGCTACAGTCCATGGGGTTGCAAAGAGTCAGACATGACTGAGCAACTAAGCACACAACACACACACACATATATATGTATGCATGTATATATACACATATACTTATGGCTGATTCATGTTGTATGGCAGAAACCAACACAATTTTGTAAGGCAATTATCCTCCAATTAAAAAAAAAATTCAAAAAATACTTCTTGAATGATCTAAGGGTTAGCACCTCCCTAAAATGTCAGCAGCTGACTGCCTGATCCTCAGCATGCATAGGCTTGCTATTAGTACACTCACATATCTCAGGCAATTTAAACAATTAAGAGATGCAGCACATGAAATTCTAGACAGCAACTCAATGTAATGTGTGTCCAGGGCCAAAGAGACTTACTATTCAAGAATCAGATACAGCATATGGTGTGAGAACTAAAATTTTGTCCAAATGGTTTTTTTTTCCAATAGTGACGATATTAGTTAGAAGAAATCTTTAATCAATTTTATAAGTTAATTTCTGTTTTAAAAAGTAAACTTTTAGTGGACTAAGTTCACCCCCCTGGGTCCTTCACAAATGCCTATCTTATAATTTTATAATATTATTTTTAACTTCATTAAATATTATTACTTGGGCCATAAGCAATTATAGCAAGATATAAATTTATAAAGTGACACATTTTCAATACCAACTTTCTCTATCAACTTATTCCATAATAGCACATTCCATCAAATTAAACTGTAAGATTTCCCACATTTGTTTTAAATTCTATATGTATGGCTTATGAATAGCAATTTTGATGAATTCCAGCTGGCTTAAATATGCAGGCAGACCCTTATAAAACAGATTCTTTTCAATTCTTATTGTATTCAATGAGGCCTATTTTAAGTGGGCCACCTGGTAGGATAAAGCACTAATAATTCTCCATAGGAAAAAAAATAGGAAAAACAAATCACCCTGCTAAACTTAAGACTATCTTCCCTAACTACATTACTCTTACATACCTAATATAAGTGAGAAGTAGTTCTAATCTTCTGGAAAAGTTAAATTAAAATTTTAACAAGCAAGCCACTCTGTGAACTACTAAATTACTCATTTATCTATTACAACAACAACATTAAAATAGTTTCCACCATGTGTGTGTGTTGCCTGGTTTCACAAATCATACACATTTCAGTCTCCCCCTCCATTCCCCACACCCTCCTGCCTCCATCCAGCTGGAATACATCAAGCGCGCAGAAGCCAAGGCAAATGTTGACCCCACCCTCCTCCATCCATTTTAAGGCACCTTCAAAGCCAGAGCACTGGTCTAGTTCGATTTCACCAACAAAGCCAGCCATCCTGCTATTTAAGACTCCAGTTTGGGGTTTTTATAACTGCACATTAACATGAGAGCTTTGATTTTGGGTCAAAAACGTCAGCTGCACTGAGTTTCATCAGATGGTCGTACCCTTTCTGCAGAAGAGTCCTCGTTATTAAATCATCATCTTTGCTCTCAGTGTTGCTCTCTTTCCTTATAAAAACAACCTCTCTGAACTGTCCAATAACCAGCCCTGAAGGACGTAATATTTCCTTTTCGAAAGGTCAAAAATGAACCGCCACGATGGTAGTCCAAGCTCTGTTTTCTCTGACATTTGCACACCCTCTATCATTTGTGTACTGTCACAGACAGCCATTTCAAAGCACAGAAACACTCTCACCAAGGGCACATGCAGGAGGGGAGTGGGGACTGAAGAGACAGAGGAGCTGCAGAAGACAAAGAACTTACTTTGTTGTTCCCCTGTGCATGTAGCCGCAAGGAAAAAAAAAAGAAATATGTTAAATTTATTTTAAAATCATGAGGTTTTTCATGCTAGATTAAAATCAAAATAAGTAACTCTTCACTGACATCCCATTCATACATACAGCACCCAAAGCTCAGGGATGAGTCAAAGATTCTACTTATATTAAGGGAAATCATACATTTATAACACTAGTAAATTATGACAGAGATTTCCCCCTTTCTTTCTACTTGAAATACTTGAAGTACCGGGAACCTGGCCAAAAAGCATTGGTTTGAATTGGTAATAAGTGAGCTGTTAGCATGAGAGGCAAAGTATTTAGTATGTCGGCTTGCCCTTTCCTGACAGCCCCTCCTCCAACATGCCAAGCAGTGGAAAATTTCATCAGCCAATGCATTTTTAAACAAACACTGCATCCTTGGTTTCAGAGAAGGTGGGGTGGGGGAAGAAAAAGAGCAGAGGAAAGGAGTGAGTGATTCTGGGGAGACAGGGCAAGCAGACCACGTTACGACCTCCATCTGTACCATTCCTTTATTTCATAAATTACAAGTTTGGTCTTGGGCTGGCATGGGAAGTGAAAGCTGTATAGTGGGGAGGCAGCCAAAATAAACACTGGTCCACATTCAAGAAAATGGGTCTGGAAAGGTTAGTCACAAAAATGTAGTCATTTCTAAAAGGGACGTTCCAGATAGAGACACAGAGAGCAGCCAGCAACAGGCAGCAGGCAAATGGCTGTCTTGTTTCAAACTGGAGCGGCAGGAGTATGATTTATATCAAACAATTTAACCCACATATGGCTTAAAAAAATAAAATGGTGATTCATTACTCCCAGGGCAGCCTGAGTCCTTGCAAGGTCAGATCCTGTGGGGGAGACGTGATGCGATATGGGCAGGGAACAGATCTGGACTCTCCTCACAAGGGCCCCAGAAAGAATGTCTCTCTCCACTGAGATGCAGAGTGGAAGAGAGCTGTGAGTGGAGTGTGTGCCTGTGTGGAGAAGCCTGAGCACAGGGTATGGAGTAACAGGTTGGGCTGGAGATCTGGTGTTTAGTTTTAAGAGAGGATGTGTGTGGGGAAGTAATGCATACAAAAAATTTCTGGAGAGCAGTAAGGGAATGATTGCAGCAGAGTGTATTTTCTGGAAAACAATGCCAGCTGGTGACTCTGGGGGGAAGTCTAATTCAAGGACCATCAGGGCTATCATACTGAATAAAAACATAAATTTAAAGATATTGATATAACAGCATAGAGAAGTTTCCTGACATTGTGAGTGGCTGTGATATAACCATTAACATCCCTGGCATATGTGAGACATAAATAATGGTACCAGAATGAATGAAATCAGGGGAAAAGGAGTCTTTTGTAAAGATTATGCCAATGGTTCAATAAGGCAATAAAGATCCCCAGAGAGAATTTTATCAGGAATAGAATACTATCTTAGAGAATAATGGGACCTTGGTTCTCCAAAGAAGTGCAATAGTGCTGAAAATACCTCAAACAGATGGGGTTTATTGCATTCCACAGCAGTGCAGCTTTTGATCTACCAAATAAGTTTCAGGAGTTCAACCAAGTATTTTTGCACATTAGGGAATGGCTGGCTTCCCTGCTCGGTGGCAGATGGTTCTGTTTGTAGTGGCAACAGTGATGTCACCGAGTAGGGGGCCTTAATCCTTAAATACGAGAAACATACAAGTGAAAGGCTTGGTGTGGCTTTTCCATTTCTTATTTCCTTCAATCATTTCCCCAGTTGTCTATTCTGAGAGAGGCATACCAGTCATGACTGGTGAATTGTAAATTATCTATAATTCCTCCACTACTCTGCATGGCAGCATTTATATTTAGAAAGTCCCTTCATTGAAAAAAAAAAAAACTAAACTATTGGTCATGGAGCTGCTCTAATTTCTGTGGGAAGCACTGTAGAATAAGCTAAGAATAAAATTATGTACAGTGGGACGAATATGGGCGTTTTCTATCTTGTACACAAGACTGCTGAGTAAATACATGGGAATGGTCATCACCATATTAATAAATACTTATGGGGCTCTGTGTCCATTCCTCTCTTCCCCCTAGAGTGAAACAGACACCTCCCTGATTTGCTTTTTGCCACAGAGAAAAATTTGGTTGTAAAGTCTATCCAAAAAGACTTTCTCATATCCCTAAGAGACTGCATTATGGGATGATTTCAACCTCCAAGGTAGTCCTTAAAAGCATGAATTATGACTGGGAGAGTCCTGACTTCAGAGGTATAGTGAAGTTCCAGGGTGCTTCCATTTCTACTGTCTAGATGGTATATGATTTCTTAAGAGATGAAAAATGACAGCTGCTCTGTGACAACCTAGAAGGGTGGGATGGGGTGAGAGGTGGGAGGAAGGTTCAAGAGGAAGGGTCATATACCTCTAGCTGATTCATGCTGATGTATGGCAGAAACCAACACAATATTGTAAAACAATTGTCCTCCAATTAAAAATTAATAAGTTAAAAAAGAAATCATATACTAGACAGGAGGACCATCTATCTATATAGCTAAAAAAAAAATAACTCTGAAAAGTTCTGAGGTGTATGTCTTAACAGATACACAAAACTGAATTTGCACCACATCTGTTTCTAGGCTATGCACAGATTTGCAGCTGCACCTTTCAGATGGCCAGAATCTGAGGGCAGGATGTTTGTGGACTCTCATTTCCCTGGCAGCACTATGGCTCACTCCTGACTAAATGATGGAGACTTTGAGGCCAGTCTGTCCACAGGGCAGCATAATCTCAAGGCTCTCCTAAACAGTTTGGTATCCTCAGCCAACAGTTGGGGAGATTCTCCCCAAATTTCACTGATAGTTTGTAAAGAAAAGGGAACTATTAATTTGACAAGTACAGCTTTTTGGACACATAAATGATAGTCAATATCAATATTAAAGTCTACATGGCACCAAGTACTTTCCTCCAGGTGTAGGCACCAAGCTAGATGTGGTGTGCAATAGTATTCATTTAGTCCTACAAAATCACTCAGAGGAAGAAATTATTATTTTGAGTTTAAAAAGGAATAAAAAACTAGAAATAAGTTGCCTATGCCACATGGCACATGAATGGAAGGGTAGGGATTCCAACACAAGTGGATTTGACTTCAAGCCTACCTAACTTCCACGCACAGAAGAATCTGAAATTTCTTCACATTTATATATAAAGTCATATTGTGAGCTGACAAAACTGTGCCAGGAAAATCAGTCATTTGTTATATGACATTCTTTAGGTATTTAATTAAATTCACACTTATTTTTATTTACACTTGGAGGAAAAATTTATGTACATGGACCATAATATTGTTAAAGTTTTAAAATTATGAAATGGACCTGTAGCTATTCACACACACACACACACTTTTTGATGCTGCTTAATCTTGATGGGGAAATGGTGCAGAACAAGAAAGGGAATAAAGTTTTGGATAGACAGGTTAGTCGTAAACTTAGCAGAGGAACTCATTTTCAGGGGGACTCATTTTCAGTGCCTACTCCTGTTTTAACTTTCCCCAAATCTTTGAGGGACTATCTCATCAGTAAAAAACAAAAACAAAAAGCTATTAATCCCTTTAGAAACAACTTCACTTTGAAACTATGTAAATTCCTATGTACTTATTTAATTTCATACTTATAAATTTCATACTGAGTATAATTTCAATTTAGTGGCCAAAGGAAATAGAAATAAAAATAAAATTCTGTTAAATTCAAATTCAAGTTTAAATATATTTTAAAAATATTCTTGCTGCTCAGAAAGCTCAGGTGATGGAAGAATGCCAGAGTTCTGGGTCAGAGATGTTATGTCTACATTCACAGAGTAAGTCAGTGGCATAGTGGGAAAGTAAACTCAGGACTCATTTCCATTTTAGGGTCACATAGCATGATGCTCAGATAAGAAGTCTACATTTAGCTTTAGGTCCAGAAAGTTTAAGAGACTGGAAAGTAATTAGAAAATAAACATGGTAAAATAGAATATATCAATGATTAGAAAACAGAAGGTAATTAGAAAACGTACATGGGAATATAGCTGGGCTGTTGTGCTTTATACAGATACCCACCAGTTTTTTATTCACATTGTACAGTAGCTATTTATTTGCATCTCTCTCTTCCACTAGAGTTGGAACTCCTGTAAAGTAAGAACTCCCTTCTTTTTTTATCTTTGAATCTTCAGAGTCCACATAACAGTGACGGATGAAGGGAAGGAAGGAAGTGGGAGAAGATGGAAGGAATGGAAAGAAAGAAGAAAAATTTGTAGATAAACCCCAAGAGAAATGACCTAAGAGACAGAAGGAATAGAGTAGCAGAACATTATGAGTGACATAAAAAACATTTCACCATGTGGACAAGATGGAAAAAGATATGATGAGAAAACGCTTGTTATAAAATAGTATGCAACCTTAGTTTGGACAAAAAAAATTATTCTAAACATCAGCTCATCCAGATTTGGGTGATGGATATTTATCTAAATGAATCCAAACTTATATAATTTAGAAAAATGACCTATGTAGAATTTTTTCCAGTTAGAATAGAGATGTCTCATGAAAAAAGCAGAATTTTTTTGATCTTGACTCATATCCATGTATGACACATAAACATTTCATTATTAGGGTATAGATTGACTGGTTTGCTGTTGACTCAATGGTTTAGTGATACAAAAACAGAAACACCAGAAATTCTAAAAATTTACTTACAGACATCTGTTATTAGGTTACTCTGACTTCTCTGTCAAATGTTTCTAAATTAAGGATAACTGTACCTAGAAGTATCACTTCCCCCAAACCTAAGATTGTTCAAAATGCAATGTTTAAATAAGCATCCTACTTAGACTCCTTTTAGTAGTTAGCTGCCACTGAAACATCTGAGAGTCAAGCATTGTGTAGTATAACCTGCAGAACTACATAGCGCAGAAGAAATACAAATATTGTTTATGATGAAAGCTGAGAAAAGCAATGTTCATGGCATACTGCCAAGTTTAATTTCCTGTCATATCTTTGGCATGTGGTAAAAAGTCCCTTTGTCTCAATTTTCCAAGCAATAGTACCAAACATATGTTAATCAGCAAATAAAAATGATGTGAAAGAATCAAAACAGTTTGTGTAGGACAATTCTAGATTTGCTTAAAATTGAGCATTCTAATAAAAAATAGCAAATATTTTATTGAGCATCTTCTTTTGTGTAGAGCTATAAATACATGAAATTTCAGGTTTATAAAAACAGTTCACAGAAGGAAGGGTAATATTGCTTTCCCAAGACAGTATTTCCCTCGTGAAAGAGGCATTGCACAATTGTTTTTAATAGCAAACTTGTCTAGTACATTTAATATAAATTTAGTTGACAAAATCATGACCTAAGAAAACATTTTCACAAACATTACACTTTCTTGGAAGGAAGACACACACACACACACACATATACACATTCAGATATTTTGTATAACCAAGCACAGTTAGAAGACAGAAAATATCATAAAGTTTTCACAATCACACTGGGACTGTGTGATAAATATCCACAATGTTTTAGCTCTCTTGTACTTACTTACATAAGTAATCTACAATGAAAATAATAAGCATCATCATAAATAAACATGGAGTGTTAACTTTTGTTTACCCTGTCCAGTGCTTTCCCTACATTATCTCACTTAACCCTGTCAATGATGCTGCAGATGATTCTTGTTATCTCCATTTTAGACACTGGAATCTTGAAAGATAAAAGGGCTACAACAGCTTGTAGGTGAGCATCAGAAATTTCAGTTTACACAGTTTGATGCTAAAGCCTGTGCTTTAACACATGCTGTGCTGCTTTTCATAACACTCAGCCATAGCAATCTTATAAAAGTATAAATCTTATCATGTCACTAACTGGCTTGCAATCCTCCAGTGGCTTCCCATCTCACCTAGAATAAAGCAGAAATGCTTGCCACTTCCTTCAAGGCCTATATAATCTGGCCACTGACCACTTCTAGAAATCATCAAGTACCTTCACTTGTCCAGACACACTGTAATTCTTTGGTGCACTAAGACACTGAGCTGGCTTTGTACTTGCTAGCCCTCTGCCATGAGCACTCTCCATCAGACATTCACATCACTTACTTTCCCACATCTTTCAGGAGCCTACTCCAATCAAAGCGGCTTTCCCTAATTATTTTACTAAAATAAAACTCACTTGACCTTCATTCAACAACACAAGAGAAGACCCTACACATGGACATCACCAGATGGTCAACACCAAAATCAGATTGATTATATTCTTTGCAGCCAAAGATGGAGAAGCTCTATACAGTCAGCAAAAACAAGACTGGGAGCTGACTGTGGCTCAGATCATGAGCTTCTTATTGCCAAATTCAGACTTAAATTGAAGAAAGTAGGGAAAACCACTAGACCATTCAGGTATGACCTAAATCAAATCCCTTATGATTATAAAATACAAGTGAGAAATAGATTTAAGGGACTAGATCTGATAGAGTGCCTGATGAACTATGGACGGAGGTTCCTGACATTGTACAGGAGACAAGGATCAAGACCATCCCAATGGAAAAGAAATGCATAAAAGCAAAATGGCTGTCTGGGGAGGCCTTACAAATAGCTGTGAAAAGAAGAGAAGTGAAAAGCAAAGTAGAAAAAGAAAGATATAAGCATCAGAATGCAGAGTTCCAAAGAATAGCAAGGAGAGATAAGAAAGCCTTCCTCAGCAATCAATGCAAAGAAATAGAGGAAAAAAGAATGGGAAAGACTAGAGATCTCTTCAAGAAAATTAGAGATACCAAGGGAACAATTCATGCAAAGATGGGCTCGATAAAGGAGAGAAATGGTAAGGACCTAACAGAGGCAGAAGATATTAAGAAGAGGCGGCAAGAATACACAGAAGAACTGTATAAAAAAGATCTTCATGATCAAGATAATTACGATGGTATGGTCACTCATGTAGAGCCAGACATCCTGGAACGTGAAGTCAAGTGGGCCTTAAAAAGCATCACTACAAACAAAGCTAGTGGAGGTGATGGAATTCCAGTTGAGCTATTTCAAATCCTGAAAGATGATGCTGTGAAAGTGCTGCACTCAATATGCCAGCAAATTTGGAAAACTCAGCAGTGGCCACAGGACTGGAAAAGGTCAGTTTTCATTCCAGTCTCAAAGAAAGGCAATGCCAAAGAATGCTCAAACTACTGCACAATTGCACTCATCTCACATGCTAGTAAAGTAATGCTCAAAATTCTCCAAGTCAGGCTTCAGCAATACGTGAACCATGAACTTCCTGATGTTCAAGCTGGTTTTAGAAAAGGCAGAGGAACCAGAGATCAAATTGCCAACATCTGCTGGATCATCGAAAAACGCAAGAGAATTCCAGAAAAAACATCTATTTCTGCTTCATTGACTATGCCCAAGCTTTTGACTGCGTGGATCACAATAAACTGTGGAAAATTCTGAAAGAGATGGGGATACCAGACCACCTGACCAGCCTCTTGAGAAACCTATATGCAGGTCAGGAAGCAACAGTTAGAACTGGACATGGAACAACAGATTGGTTCCAAATAGGAAAAGGAGTACATCAAGGCTGCATATTGTCACCCTGCTTATTTAACTTATATGCAGTGTACATCATGAGAAACGCTGGGCTAGAAGAAGCACAGTTGGAATCAAGATTGCTGGGAGAAATATCAATAACCTCAGATATGCAGATGACACCACTCTTATGGCAGAAAGTGAAGAGGAACTAAAAACCCTCTTGATGAAAGTGAAAGAGGAGAGTGAAAAAGTTGGCTTAAAGTTCAACATTCAGAAAACGAAGATCATGTCATCTGGTCCCATCAGTTCATGGGAAATAGATGGGGAAACAGTGGAAACAGTGTCAGACTTTATTTTTGGGGCTCCAAAATCACTGTAGATCGTGATTGCCACCATCAAATTAAAAGATGCTTACTCCTTGGAAGAAAAGTTATGACCAACGTAGATAGCATATTCAAAAGCAGAGACATTACTTTGCCAACAATATCCGTCTAGTCAAGGCTATGGTTTTTCCAGTGGTCATGTATGGATGTGAGAGTTGGACTGTGAAGAAAGCTGAGTACTGAAGAATTGATGCTTTTGAATTGTGGTGTTGGAGAAGACTCTTGAGAGTCCCTTGGACTCTAAGGAGAGTCCATTCTAAAGGAGATCAGCCCTGGGTGTTCTTTGGAAGGAATTGTGCTAAAGCTGAAACTCCAGTACTTTGGCCACCTCATGCGAAGAGTTGACTCATTGGAAAAGACTCTGATACTGGGAGGTATTGGGGACAGAAGGAGAAGGGGACAACAGAGGATGAGATATCTGGATGGCATCACCAACTCGATGGATGTGAGTTTGAGTGAACTCCGCGAGATGGTGATGGACAAGGAGGCCTGGCATGCTGCGATTCATGGGGTCGCAGAGAGTCGGACACGACTGAGCAACTGAACTTAACTGAACTGACCTTCCTTCTCACAGTCTGCTCATTTTAATTTTTTACAGAACTTATCATTCTAACAAATAACAGTTTATAGTGACACAGTTATTCATCCACTCTAATGTCTATTCCTTGAGGGGCAGGACCTCACTGTTCACTTCAGCATCACTAGTGTCTAGAAAGATTAGCTGGCAAAAAGCACACGCTCAGCAGGCTTTTGCAGAATGAACGAATAAAACATTAAGTATATGTGCATTTTTTAATAGAGATCATTTGTAACATTAAACACATAACCATCAATGGATAGAACAGAGTAATAAGTAACTATTAGAACTAACTACAAAAATCAAAGTGGTACAGAAGATACCTTTGTACCTACATATCACCTGGAAAGGGTCCGGTTTCACCCCATTTGGAGGGCACAGGGTGTGTCATGGGGATTCACTGTTTTAGGTACTAACCAGACAAGTGGAGGTAGAGATGGGGTTAAGAGGTCTACATGAAAACTAAAATAACAGCAAAGAAGAGAATGTTTTGGCACAAATCCTCTATCCTTTACTTCTGGAACTTTGTTAAATTCCAGTGTAACCTCAGGGATATGGTCAGGTCTGAAATCCCATCCAGATGCATCCCCTTCAGATGTTGTCGCACAATGTGCTTATATCTCAGACTTTCCCTTGAGAAGACTTTATACCTATTTGGGTCGAGAAATAACCCATCTTGTGCATGGGCAGTCGTATAAACTAATCTACAGCCAATCTAAGCACCACAAAGGTCAAGATGAAGTAAATCCCCCAAAGCTCAGTCTCAGTGCTTAACTTCTAGGGGGAACCTGGATAGTACAATATCTCAGGGGTAGCAAGGAAACAGTGAGAACCACACATCTGCAGAGTCTGTTTAATGCTGAGTGTACATATGTTGGGTGGGAATTCTGAAGTTTAAATCCAGATTAGTCTGTGTAATATTACATTTTCCAAAGAACACAAATAGAAGATCTGTTTATTAACTTGAATGAGAGAAGTGTCTCCAAGACACTTGAAGTACATTAATAAAGATAAGTGGGACTAGCAATGTAATATTTTTTGTTCTTTTTTTACTTACAGTGACATTAACCAGAGTTTAATTTTGGATACCGGTACTACAGACATAATGAAAGGAGGTAGCTTTTCATAAAAATTATATTTTAAAGAATATCAAAAAGTGTTATGACTAATAATATATATACTATGACTACATAAAGAATGTTATAAACTGCTTAAATGAATACTATAGAATAGTATACTGTAGAATAACATAAAAAGGAAAATAAAATTTTAAATTAAAACATAGAAACTCTCTCATGCTTTGAGATTACATTACATACATTAGGTTTTATGGCAAAGTTGGGCATTTTCTTTAACAAATATACTGGTAAACTTCTTAAAATAGAATTCTAATTGATAAAAAGAAATATAAGCAAAGTAAAATGCTAAAACTATGCCAAATTAATTAAGTCAACTGTGAACTAGTCCTTCAGCATAAAGTATGTTGAATTATGCTTTCTCAAACATGGTTACTAATTTAAAAATAAGAGATCAATCCACTTACTAAAGATTTATCAGGATAAACTCCAGCTCTCAGTAAAGATGCCTTCCAGCTGTCTACATCCTCCTGTGAATCACATGCCAGCTCAAGGAAGCGGTAGTCTTTGTATACATTCCTGGAGTAAAATAACAAAAGAAAAAAATCAAGCTTTTTAGTTTTGAACCAAAACCAATATGATTTCATATCCCTACAGACAATGATGATACAAAGGACAGTCCAAATGGAGGGTTATCCAACAGTCATTGATGAAAAACAAAAACAATCTATTGCATTTAAAATAATTAACAAGTTCCTACATGTATGTATTATACAATTAAAACACCCTCATAAAAAGAATTGAGTCATCTCTACTGCTAAGCAATAAAAAGAGAAGGATCTAGAAATGTTTTCAGTATGACAAACTGAGTGCCAGCTGATGGAGAATTGTTCTGAGGGGAATGTACTTGCCATTGCCTAGTAATTATATAAGTTTTCAAAGTTAATTTACAAGTCTAAATGGCTCATAAAAACTTCAAATTATGGCAATAATCACAAAAGCTAAAATACTATGCTGGATTCAAATCAGAAATGCTCATCAATACTGTGAAAAGGAAAGAACATTAACCAGTATTTAACAGAGTAAATTGCCTATGAAGTTCATATTTTTAACTGGGACAATATTATAATTTTATATGTCCTTTCCTAATAATAAAATAATACACAAGATGTAATACTTGAATAATTTGGAAACTAGATAAAAGTATAAAACTGGATACAATCATCCATTTTCTACTGTTGACAGATAAACTCATTTCTTTATATTCTTTTGTTCTATGCATTTTTCATCCAGTTGATGTTCTTTCAATTTTGTGTCCTTTTCACTTACTAGAATATCATGGTCACATACTTATGCTATTACGTCTTCACAAATATAAAATTATAATGGTATAATATTCATTAACATAAATGTATGATAATTTTCTTGACTTTCTCCTAATAAAAGATAAGTAATTTCCTTTATTTGCAATCATAAATAATACTTAACTACATATTTTTATCCATAAGCCTTTGTCTTTCTACCTTATTATCATTATTTTCTGAGGATAGATTCCTATAAATGGAGTTACAGAATCATTTTTCAAGACAATGATACATAAAGATAATTCTAGCCATCTTTCCAGAGAAGATAATCCAATTTAGACAGATACTAGCAAGGTACAAGATTAACAATCCTTTTCTCTTCTCTCTCCCAAGGTGTTCTCATTCATGCCTAAGACTCTCAATTTACACCTAATCCAGATGACTTACATATTTACATCCCCTGTCTAGACCTGCCCCAGACTCATACTGCTCATTGACTTCTCCACTTTAATATCTCAAAGGCACCTTGACGTGAATGACTGAACTGGTGGTTTCCAACTTGATGCTCCCATTTCATGCAACATCAGTGTAATGACTATAATCTGGAGGCACCTTGGACATCTTCCACACTCTCATTTACCTCCTTACATCTTACTACCTAAAAGTGTACAACCTGTATAGTGACTTATCATTTTATTACTCTCTCTCTTTGGGGCTATTTCAATAAGCCTACTTACTGGTCTCCCAGCATCACCTGGACAATTTAAATTTGCTCTCTCCTGGGAATCCTTATTATCTTCTGAAAATGTGAATCAGATATTTTTACCCCTGTTATAAAACATCCCAATACTACTTGCTTTTAGGAAAAGATCACTTGCTATCATAGCCTACAAAGCCCTTCATAGTCCGGCCCACCATGACCTTCCTCTCTAGCTTCTTTTCATACTCTGTTCTCCTCTGATTTTTCTGCCATGCTTACCATTTACCTCCTCAAATATGGCATGCCTGCCCCTAAAGTCTTTGAATAAACTGCGATCTCTGTCTGCAGCTCTCTGTCCTTCCCTCACTACACAGTTAACTCCTACTCTTTCTTGGTATTTTAGCTTAACCATGGCTTCTTCAGACATTACTTCCCTGATTCCTCTACAAGACTTGTTCCTGTTTCACACATTTTTCATATTTTCATTTACCTTTCCTTCATAGTACGAATCATAGCTGTGATTTCAGTATTACATGTGGGTTTCTTTTTCTCTCTCTTTTCTATTTAATTTTGATAACACCTGTCTTCCCAACCAGCCTATAAGCAGTATTAAGTAGTGTATAGAATGTATCATTTTTATGCTCATCATTATATTTGCAGAGGATTCAGAAAGGTGGTGGCTTCAGTGTGCTTTGTTTCCTCTCTACTTCCAACTCAGGTCAAATACATCCTCTTAAGTCAAGAAGATATTAGGACTGGTAGTCTGGTAGAGGATGTGAGCTAGATAACTGCTGTGGTACTTTCTTGCTCTGGGATGAAAAAAAGCTTCGGGACCATAGCAGGAGAACTTTTACACAAGGACTAGCATGTAGCAGCCCCTTAGTAGAGCTGACCCTCAATAATCATAGAACTGCTGAGTGTTCTCAATCCTCTGGCGGTAAGGAAGTATGGAAGGACTGAGTTTTTTCTAATCCAGTGAAAAAGAAAAGCTCTCTCCAGGTGTTTCAAAAGGAAACTGATAAATTGCCCACTTCTGGGCATGAAGACTTTGATGTTTGTTCCTTCCCACATTCACCAGTTCACTTAAAGTATCCGCCAGTTGGATCTGTGCCATTATGAGCAAAGAAAATAAAAGGACATGCACTGAGGTCTAACAACCAGAGGAAACAAAGAATAAAGAAGGTAATCAGAGCAGTCTATCAACAACAGAGAATGGTTGGGGATTAAAAAAGAATAATAAGTATTTTAAGAGGTACAAGAGAGTTTTAAAAAGACTTATAGGACCAAGAAAGAAAGATTTTTAAGTTAGGATGTTGAGTAGGTAAGTTGAAGGAAAGGATGATGGATCTTGAGAACAGAATTGGTAGATTTTAAGATTCACTAGGAGAGTTAACACCCAAAAAAGATGTCCTTTTCATTATAGGGGACTGGAATGCAAAAGTAGGAAGTCAAGAAACACCTGGAGTAACAGGCAAATTTGGCCTTGGAGTACAGAATGAAGCAGGGCAAAGGCTAACAGTTTTGCCAAGAGAATGCACTGGTCATAGCAAACACCCTCTTCCAACAACACAAGAGAAGACTCTACACATGGACATCACCAGATGGTCAACACCAAAATAAGACTGATTATATTCTTTGCAGCCAAAGATGGAGAAGCTCTATACAGTCAGCAAAAACAATACCGGGAGCTGACTGTGGCTCAGATCATGAACTCCTTATTGCCAAATTCAGACTTAAATTGAAGAAAGTAGGGAAAACCACTAGACCATTCAGGTATGACCTAAATCAAATCCCTTATGATTATAAAATACAAGTGAGAAATAGATTTAAGGGACTAGATCTGATAGACAGAGTGCCTGATGAACTATGGACAGAGGTTTCTGACATTGTACAGGAGACAAGGATCAAGACCATCCCAATGGAAAAGAAATGCAAAAAAGCAAAACGGCTGTCTGGGGAGGCCTTACAAATAGCTGTGAAAAGAAGAGAAGTGAAAAGCAAAGGAGAAAAGGAAAGATATAAGCATCTGAATGCAGAGTTCCAAAGAATAGAAAGGAGAGATAAGAAAGCCTTCCTCAGTAATCAATGCAAAGAAATAGAGGAAAACAACAGAACGGGAAAGACTAGAGATCACTTCAAGAAAATTAGAGATACCAAGGGAACATTTCATGCAAAGATGGGCTCCATAAAGGACAGAAATGGTATGGACCTAACAGAAGCAGAAGACATTAAGAAGAGGTGGCAAGAATACACAGAAGAACGGTACAAAAAAGATCTTCATGACCCAGATAATCATGATGGTGTGATCACTCACCTAGAGCCAGACATCCTGGAACGTGAAATCAAGCGGGCCTTAGAAAGCATCACTACAAACAAAGCTAGTGGAGGTGATGGAATTCCAGTTGAGCTGTTTCAAATCCTGAAAGATGATGCTGTGAAAGTGCTGCACTCAATATGCCAGCAAATTTGGAAAACTCAGCAGTGGCCACAGGACTGGAAAAGGTCAGTTTACATTCCAGTCTCAAAGAAAGGCAATGCCAAAGAATGCTCAAACTACTGCACAATTGCACTCATCTCACATGCTAGTAAAGTAATGCTCAAAATTTTCCAAGCCAGGCTTCAGCAATACGTGAACTGTGAACTTCCAGATATTCAAGCTGGTTTTAGGAAAGACAGAGGAACCAGAGATCAAATTGCCAACATCCGCTGGATCAGCGAGAAAGCAAGAGAGCTCCAGAAAAACATCTATTTCTGCTTTATTGACTATGTGGATCACAATAAACTCTGGAAAATTCTAAAAGAGATGGGAATACCAGACCACCTGACCGGCCTCTAGAGAAACCTATATGCAGGTCAGGAAGCAACAGTTAGAACTGGACATGGAACAACAGACTGGTTCCAAATAGGAAAAGGAGTACATCAAGGCTGCATATTGTCACCCTGCTTATTTAACTTCTATGCAGTGTACATCATGAGAAACGCTGGGCTAGAAGAAGCACAAGCTGGAATCAAGATTGCTGGGAGAAATATCAATAACCTCAGATATGCAGAAGACACCACCCTTATGGCAGAAAGTGAAGAGAAACTAAAAAGCCTCTTGATGAAAGTGAAAGAGGAGAGTGAAAAAGTTGGCTTAAAGTTCAACATTCAGAAAACGAAGATCATGACATCTGATCCCATCAGGTCGTGGGAAGTAGATGGGGAAACAGTGGAAACAGTGTCAGACTTTATTTTTTGGGGCTCCAAAATCACTGCAGATGGTGATTGCAGCCATCAAATTAAAAGACACTACTCCTTGGAAGGAAAGTTATGACTAACCTAGATAGCATATTCAAAAGCAGAGACATCACTTTGCCAACAAAGGTACATCTATGCAAGGCTATGGCTTTTCCAGTAGTCATGTATGGATGTGAGAGTTGGACTGTGAAGAAAGCTGAGCACCAAAGAATTGATGGTTTTGAACTGTGGTGTTGGAGAAGACTCTTGAGAGTCCCTTGGACTGCAAGGAGATCCAACGTCTATTCTAAAGGAGATTGGTCCTGGGTGTTCTTTGGAATGAATGATGCTAAAGCTGAAACTCCAATACTTTGGCCACCTCATGCGAAGAGTTGACTCATTGGAAAAGACTCTGATGCTGGGAGGGATTTGGGGCAGGAGGAGAAGGGGACGACCAAGGATGAGACGGCTGGATGGCATCACCAACTCGATGGACGTGAGCTTGAGTGAACTCTGGGAGTTGGTGATGGACAGGGAGGCCTAGAGTTCTGCAATTCATGGGGTCGGAAAGAGTCAGACACGACTGAGCGATTGAACTGAACTGAACTGAGGAGAGTTAAAAAAAATATAAAGAAAGAGAAGTGTAGAGGAAAGAACCAGACAACTAATCTGTAAATAATAGGAGGTCCAGAAAAAGAAAAGGAAGATAGGAGGAGAAAAATAATTATAAAACAGAAACTATTTTTAAAAAAGGAAATTTAGCCTATTTTTAGAAAGACTGAAATCTGTACATTGAAAACACTGTTTCAGGTAGAATTGGTGAGAAGAGATATGACACAGGCATGTGCTACAATAAATCTTGTTTTTTGAGATAAAGAAGTCTTTTATAAAGAAACATCAAGTTGGTTAAAAAGGAAAAAGAATTAGACTGGCACTGGACTGAGCATTCAAAAGGTAGAAGTCAATGAAATAATATTCAAGCATCTTAAGAGGACTGCAAACTCAGAGTCCCACATCCAGCCAGGTTAGAACTACATACCCAAACTTGAGGGTTATATAAGGCAGTATTAGGATTACAACAACACTCAGTAAACCTGCAGAGATTGTTCAAGGTGAAGAAAACCTAAGAGAAAACACTGGTGAGCAACAAATCTTGTCATATTCAGAGTCAAATTAAAATAACTAATGATAGATCATCTAAGAACTGCAATATAAGGACTCAAAACAAACTCTTAAAGTAGAAGAGTTCTGCAACAGAAATAGTCTAAAACTTGAGGGAGAATGAAAGGAAATAAAGATACGCCCAAGTTCTCCTCTGATGGATGCAGGGGTGAATAGTGGAGAAGCAAAAAATCCCAGAGTTCTCATATTGTTGGAAGAATGGGTAAGAAGAGAAGTAGGAGAAGAAAGTGTCTTGAGACAGAAATATTTGATAATTTTCCTCATGGAATAATAGGGCTATGTACTGATGAGTTTAAATATTAATAAAATAAAAAGTACAGTAGAACTCCCCAATTTAAAAAAGGAATACAAGGAAAATTAATAGCTTCTTGATAAAATCCATAGAAAATTAAGAAAAGATACAGCAGAATAAGAAAATTTAATGACAGCAATAAAATCAAGTATATTGATTACCAAAATAATAAAAGTAAACTGAATTCTGTCAGCTAAATAGTTAATGTAGGTTGAAAAAATAAAGCTCAATTTTATGTTATTTGCAAAAATAAAGAAACAAGTAAAGAGATATCAGGCAAACAGAAAACAAAGAAAAAACTGCATTGAGCAGCAATATTAATATAGGCAAGATAGAATTTAAAAGTACTGAACAGGATAAACAGAAATATTATTAAAGTATAATTTATGAAGACTGCAAAATACTCTTAAACCTGTTTGCACCAAGTAACACAGTAGACAACTAAATGAAGCAAATGTTACCTAAAAATGTAAAGGTAAATTTGATACAATTATTGCATATAATTAATTAAAGTATAAATATAGAAAGCTTTTAATACAGTTTTTTCAAATTAAACATAGCGGATAAAAGATAAGTAAATGCACAAAAGAAATAAATAATACAACTGATAAAGAAAATTTAATAGATTCCTTTATCACTTAAGTAGAAGATAAAGACTGTTTCATCATCAACAAATCATTTACAAAAGTCTGTCATATACTTGGATTTGTACATGTATGCAATATCAGCTTTAAGAAATTTAAAAAAATAGAAGTTTTATGAATCATATTTTTTTGGTCATAAAGCAAAAAAAAAAAGAAAAAATTAATTTCTAAAAAAAGACTCGAAAACAAAGCACATTCTTAGATAATCCTAGTATTACAGAAGAAACAAAAACAAAATTATACATTATTTAGAAGGCAATTAAAAAATATAGATACATCATATCCGACCAATGAAGTACAACAAAGGCTGTGCTTTGGAAAATTTATGGCTTAAAATATGTTCATCATTCAGAGAAAAAAGAAAAAATGTTAATGTTCATCTATAGAAAGAAAGGAAATTAACACAGATTAAAGCCAAAACTAATAAAATAGGAAATATTAACAAAGCATACCGGATAAAAACATCCATGAAAATTTTCATTTTAGTAATAGATAATAAACTTATGGTCATAACTAGGAGAAAAAACAAAAGTAATACAAGATCAAAAATGAGAAAGGATAGAATACATACCCACAAATATATAGGAGATTGAGAAAATTAGAATAAAATACTTTATGCGATCCTATGTCCAAACTAAGAACCTAGAGATAATTAATAATATACTAAAAAATATAAATCAACAAAGTTAACTCAAGCAGAGTTGGAAAATCCAAGTGGTTTTTACAAAGCACCACTAGAAGTAATAAGATTCTTGCTTAAAAGAGTAATATTGACTGCAGGACAAATTACAAAAATCAATGACTTTTTTCAATACTCCCAATAACTTTGAAATGGAAAAAATACTCCATTCATATTAGGAGAAAGCCTATAAAACACACAAAAATAAATTTTCTTAAATTAAAACAAATATAAGATCTTCATAAATGGGAAGGCATTTTGGATGGGGTCAATTTGATTATACTATCATCCTAGTTCTTACTAAGTAACTAGTGCTCGTGAGTGTTCAATAAATACTTATTGAATAATGACTACCCTCACACCCTTAAAAATATTGACTATCATCTTTAGAATACCTCTGCAAATAATTTTATAATTGAAAAGTTATTCTCCATCAAAGTTCTAACACTTTTGCTAATGGCTCAGATGGTAAAGAATCTGCCTGTAATGCAGGAGACCCAGGTTCAGTCCCTGGGTTGGGAAGATCCCCTGGAGATGGGAATAGCTTTCTCTTTTTTTAACTTGCATTTGCCTGACATATCTTTGTCTCTTTTATATTTTTGCTTTTATCTATTTAGTTTTTAAAAGAAATATCTGTTATAAATGCTAACCTTAGAGTAGGCTTTTATTGTTCATCCCAGTTTGAAAATCACCTTCTACAATCAGGAAAATTTTAATCATGTTTATTTCTCATCTTTGTCATTTCCTATTTTTTTTATTTTTTAGTGGTTTTCTACAGACTATCTTTAAAAGTTTTCCAAATCATTCCTGAATTCATTTTTATATATAACATTTAGGAATAAAATCATAATTCTTGGTTTCTTGAGGGATTTAGAAGCTTTTACTTTCCACAGTATCTCATGACATTTGCAAATCTGTCTAGAGATACAAACCTAGAAATTATTTCTGAATTTTGTTTTCACATCTTTGAGGCTTCTTTTCTCTTTCTTTCCTTTTGTATTCAATTTTGTTACACTCAAGCAAATATTTAGATGGAACTCTACACATTCAACTTTAATAAATATATCATCAGGCATTTTCCACCTGGACTTCTCTATTTGTAAATTCTCATTTGGGTTCATTTTATGAGTTGGCTCAAAGTAGAGTTGGATATCTGAATTTTTGGTTGGGGCAGTCTCCACATTTCTCACACTGATTCAGTGAGTAAGTGAAGAAATTTCTTTCTTTCTTTCTTTCTTTTTTTTTTCTTTTTACTATGTAGTCCAATTTTCCTTAATCAGGGTAAAGCATGCACTAGTCACTCAAAGGATTTCAATCTAGTTCACTCCATGAGTCTTACAAATAGCTGATTGACGTTTGCACTTTTGAGTGCTTTTGACTTTCCAACTCTGGTGTGTATGACTTTTTTCGGATAGAGTGATGGATGGAGAAGGGTAAAAGAGAAACTTCTAAGTTTTTACCTTCTTATAAGAGAAATCATCTCCTTTAATATCCATAGCAACTCTGCAAAATTGATCATAAAGCTGTTTTACAGTTAAGCAAAATGAGATTGAGAGAGATTAGGTGACTTTCCCCAAATCACATAGCTAAGAGATGGCACCACCTGGGCCTACCACATTCCTTGGCATACAGCCTTTGTAAAGCAAATATTAGTCCTATCAATGAACAAATGTATCAATGAATAAATGAACTATGGGATGGGCATATTTTTAAAAACACTTTTTTCATTTTTGACTGGATTCTTAACTTTCTACAGAAAACCTAAAATTTAGAAAGTTTGAAGAGGCAAACTACAATAAATAGAATGAAAAATTTAATTAAATTGGGGTATATTTAAAGGAAATATATCTTCCAAGTATGACAGTTTATTGTTGGAAAATCTGAAAGGTCATATCTTTGCTACAGAGCAGAAAGGGTAATGGATTATCTTGGTGGAATCAAAATTCATCAGCTTTTAATTTTCTAATTATTTTTATACAATAGCTTTTAGTTACCACTTAGGTTTCTATCTGAGGCATTTCCATTGCACAGTATGAGTTACTTTAAGATGTAAAGGTATGGGGAAGGCAAAGTTGGACAAATGCCATGGGAGTGCTTGGCCAGCTGAAGAGCAGGAAAAGTAGAGACTTTCCACACTCTCTAAAGCAGATCTGAAGAATTCAGCTCTGGCCCATTCTTACTGACCTTTCTCTGGAGTATTTTCTTTCAGGGGTTCTTCACATGGAAAATTTTGATTTTTTTTTTCCTTCTAAGGATAGCCAAATTCTTGAGAGGGAAAATAATTATCTGGTTGAAACATTAGAAGAGGGTCAAAGGCTTCTGGTGGCTTTGGCTGCCTCATTTTTACCCATTTTTGAAGCCTCATCTTAGGCTGTGTCTAGACATCCAAAGAGAGTTGGATACAGGTCTAAAACACTGAATTGAGCTGATTTACTGGAAGTCTCATAAATTCTGTGGATACAGCTTCCAGGGTCTCACCACATGCTGTAGCTATAGAGATAACCCACAGCAATTTGTACTGACTGCATGTTTTTTTGGTTTATTTAGTCTATTTCAGCTGCAATCACACAGATATGAGCTTCTGAATGATTTCACCATGAAATCAATCTTAACTATGTGTTTTGCAGTTTGAAAAAACAAAATTCATCTCAATATTAAAAATGATCATAAGGAAGTATATCCCATAGGTAGGCGTTTAAGTGTTACACTGTTGGAAAGACGACCACATGAGCCCATATTTGATATTTCATGAACCCACTTTCATTCACACCATAAGAAAGTCTTTGAGTGTTAAAAATGTGAAGTTTAATTTCCTTGCCTATGACAGCTCTTCAAACATCTGAGACCAGATATAATGTGTCCCACAAGTCTTCTAGTCCCTAAGCCAACCCTTTTGTACTTTTCCAAGCATTTCTCTTATGAAGAGGATTCTAGATAACACTGCATCCTTCTTGCATTCTTGTGATTTGCTCTATTTTAAATGGAGTTTCTGAAAATGAGATGCCAGCAACTTATCACAAATCTCGAGATACAATGTTATTCAGATGTAAGGAAGAAATCTGGCAGAATTTTTACCTGCATTATGGACAGTAAACCTTTACTAATGTAAGTTTAATTAAAACGTAGTAGGATAAAGACCATAAACTCCTATTAAAATCCAGGCTGTGCCATTTATTATCTTATATGACATTGGGTTCCAAAATCACTGCTGATGGTGACTGCAGTCATGAAGTTAAAAGACACTTGATGCTTGGAAGGAAAATTATGACAAACCTAGGCAGCCTATTAAAAAGCAAAGACATCACTTTGCTGACAAAGGTCCATATAGTCAAAGTTATGGTTTTAAAAGAGAAGCAAAAATACATCGTCAGCATTTAACAAGTTGAGAAATTATAAAACTAGACAGAGCAAAATGCAGGATATAATAAAGTTAGGAACTAATTATGGAAAACTGAATTATCATTGGTAAAACTTAACAGTTTCTTCTTTGATGAATCAAATAAAGAAACAGCCCTGTAATATCTAGTAAAGAAAAGATGAGAAAAACAATCAAAATCAGGAATGGGACTTATACTTTAACAGGGAGCAGATTAAATTATTATAAGATATTTTAAGTATATTTTCAGTATTTTTTGGCATCCCAGGTAGCACCAGTGGTAAAGAATCCATCTCCCAATTCAGGAAATGCAAGAGACAGGGGTTCAATCCCTGGATTGGGAAGATGCCCTGGCAACCTACTCTACTGTTCTTGCCTGGAGAATCCCAAGGACAGAGGAGCCTGGTGGGCTACAGTCCCCAGGGTCTCAAAAAGTAGACATTACTGAAGTAAGTTAGCATGCACACACTTGCATGTAGACTTTTACGATAGTGAATTTATAAGTATCAATGTTGGAGACAATTTCTAAGAAATGAAATAAGAATCATACAATTTCAACTGACCAATATCCACAGGATAAACTAGAAAACAATTAAAACTTTTTTTCAAAATAGTTCTGATCTCAGAGAGTTTATAGTTCTTTCCAAAATTTAAGGGAAAGATTCTTCTATGCAGGACATCTCAGAAACATTAATAGGCCAATATACATTGGAAATTAGGAAAAGAACATGCTAAGTAGAATCCTCCAAGTTTATTTGACCTTATAAACTTTTCTCCTTGAATTTCTCACAAACCTAGTGTGTATTTTAAGGACCAAACTTTGGGCTATGTCTCTATAAACCAATTTCACCTATGAATAAACATGTAAAACTTCTAAAAGGTAAGTTAGAAAATTGAGTGTAATAAAATGTTTAAAAGTATGACCTTGAATAGTCAAAGAAATCTTGAGGAAGAAGAATAAAGGTGAAGGCATCATATTCCCTGATTTCAGACTCTAGCACAAACCTAGAGTAATCAAAATAGTATAGTATTGACATAAAAAAAGACATATAGATCAATATAACAGAATAGAAAGCCCAGAAATAAACCTGTACTACATGGTAAATTAATTTCCAACAGAGGAACCAAGAATATACATTGGGGAAAGGACAGACCCTTCAATAAATTCTGTTGAGGAAACTAGGCAGTCACACGCAAAAGAATAAAACCAGATCACTATTCTGCACCATACACACAAGTAAATATACAATGGATTAGCAATTTGAAATTAAGAGCTGAAACCATAAAACTCCTAGAAGAAAACAAGCATTGAGCTGCTTAACACAGGTCCTGGTGATGATTTTTTAGATTTGACACCAAATGCAAAGGCAACAAAATTACATTAAGCTAAAAATTCCTTTGTGCAGCAAAGGAAACCATAAACAGAATGAAAAGGCAACATACATAATGGAAGAAAATATTTGCAAATTATATGTATGATAAAGGGGTTAATATCCAAATATAAAAAGAACAAATAAAATGGTGAAAATAATTTCTGAAGAGCAGAATAAAGCAAAAAGAATGAAAAGAACTGAGGACAGTCTCAGAGACTTCTGGGACAATATCAAACACACCAACATTTGAATTATAGGGGTCACAGAAGAAGAAGAGAAAAAGAAAGGGTATGAGAAAATTTTTGAAGAGATTATAGTTGAAAATTTCTCCAACATGAAAAAGGAAATAGTTAATCAAGTCCAATAGGTGCAAAGAGTCCCATAGAGGATAAACCCAGGCAGAAACATGCCAAGACACATACTAATCAAACTAACAAAGACTAAACACAAAGAAAGAATATTAAAATCAGTAAGGGCAAAGCAACAAGTAACATACAAGGGAAACCCCATATGTTTCAGGCCAGAATGAAATGGCAGGATAGATTTAAAGTACTGAAAGGGAAAAGGGAAAAACCTACAACCAAGATTATTGTACGTGGCAAGGATTTCATTCAAAATTGGAGAAATCAAAAGCTTTTCAGACAAGCAAAAGTTAAGGGAATTCAGTACCACCAAACCAGCTTTACAACAAATGTTAAAGGGATTATATAGTCAAGAAATTCAAGAGAAGAAAAAGATCTACAAAATCAAACCCCAAACAATTAAGAAAATGGCAATAGGAACATACATATCAATAATTACTTTAAATGTAAATGGATTCAATGCTTAACCAAAAGACACTGACTGGCTGAATGGATACAAAAATAAGACCCATAAATATGCTGTCTACAAGAAATCCACTTCAGACCTAAAGACACATTTAGACTGAAGGTGAGAGGATAGAAAAAGATATTCCATTCAAATGGGAAGCAAAAGAAAGCTGGAGTAGCAATCCTTATAGCAGACAAAATAGACCTTGAAATAAAGAAAATTACAAGAGATAAGGAAGGACACTACATAATGATCAAGGGATCAGTCCAAGAGGAAGACATAACAATTGTAAATATCTACGCACACAACACAGGACCACCTCAATACATAAGACAAACACTAACAGACATAAAAGGAGAAATTGACAGTAACACACTAATAGTAGGAGACTTTAACACCCCACTCACACCAATGGACAGATCATCAAAACAGCAAATTAATAAGGAAACACAAGTCTTAAATGATACATTAGATGAGATGGATCTCATTAATATCTTCAGGACATTCCATCCAAATGCAGAAGAATACACCTTCTTCTCAAGTGCACATGGAACGTTCTCCAGGATAGACCACACCTTGGGTTACAAATCAAACCTCAGTAAATTTAAGAAAATTTAAATTGTATCAAGCATCTTTTCCAACCACAACCGTGTGAGACTAGATACCAATTACAAGGAAAAACTGTAAAAAACACAAACACATGAAGATTAAACAATATGTTTCTAAATAGCCAACAGGTTACTGAAGAGATCAAAAGGGAAATAAAAAAATTTCTAGAAACAAATGACAATGAAAACACGACAACTGAAAACCTATAGGATGCAGCAAAAGCAGTTCTAAGAGGGACGTTTATAGCAATACAATCCTAACTCAGGAAACAGGAAAAACATCGATTAGACAACCTAACTTTACACCTAAAACAACCAGAAAAAGAAGAACAAAAACCCCCAAAATTAGCTGAAGGAAATAAATCATAAAGATCAGAGCAGAAATAAATGAAAAAGAAAGGAAAGAAACAACAGTAAAGACTAACAAAATTAAAAGCTGGGTCTTTGAGAAGATAAACAATATTGACAAATCTTTAGCCAGATTCATCAAGAAAAAAAGAGAGGATAATCAAATCAACAGAATTCGAAATGAAAAAGGAGAGGTTACAACAGACAATGCAGAAATACAAAAGATTATCAGAGACCATTATGAACAATAAAATGGATAACCTGGAAGAAATGGACAGATTCATATAAAAGCTCAATTCTTATAAAAGTTCAGACTGAGCCAGAAAGAAATAGAAAATGAACAACCCAATTACAAGCACTGAAATTGAATCTGTGATCAAAAATCTCCCCAAAACCAAAAGCCCAGGACCAGATGGCTTCACAGGAGAATTCTATCAAAAATTTAGAGATCTAACACCTATCCCTCTAAAACTCTTTCAAAAAATGGCAGAGGAAGGAACACTTCCAAACTCATTCTATGAGGCCACCATCACCCTGATACCAAAACCAGACAAAGACAACACAAAAAAAGAAAACTGCAGGCCAATATCACTGATGAACATAGATGCAAAGATCCTCAACAAAACTTTAGCAAACAGAATTCAGCAACACATCAAAAAGCTCATACACCATGATCAAGTTGGGTTTATTCCAGGGATGCAAGGATTCTTCAATATATGCAAATCAATCAATGTGATACACCATATTAACAAATTGAAAGAGAAAAACCATATGATCATCTCAACAGATGCAGAAAAAGCCTTTGACAAAATTCAGCACCCATTTATGATTAAAACTCTTCAAAAAATGGGCATAGAAGGAACCTACCTCAACATAGTAAAGGCCATATATGATAAGCCTACAGCAAACATTATTCTCAATGGTGAAAAACTGAAAGCATTCCCCCTAAGATCAAGAACAAGACAAGGGTGTCCACTTTCACCACTATTATTCAACATAGTTTTGGAAGTCCTAGCTACAGCAATCAGAGAAGAAAAAGAAATAAAAGGAATCCAGGTTGGAAAAGAAGAAGTAAAGCGCTCACTGTTTGCAGATGACTGTACATAGAAAACTCTAAACATAGTATGAGAAAATTACTAGAGCTAATCTGTTTTTAGCAAAGTTGCAGGATACAAAATCAATACACAGAAATTACTTTCATTTCTATATACTAACAATAAAAAATCCAAAAGAGAAATTAAGGAATCAATCCCATTCTCCATTGCAAGAAAAAGAATTAAATATCTAGGAATAAACTTACCTAAGGAGACAAAGGAACTGTACACAGAAAATTATAAGACACTAATGAAAGAAATCAAAGATGACATAAACAGATGGAGAGATATTCCATGTTCCAGGGCAGGAAGAATCAATATTGTGAAAACGACTATACTACCAAATGCAATCTACAGATTGAATGTGATCCCTATCAAATTATCAATGGAATTTTTCACAGAACTAGAACAAAAGATTTCACAATTCACATGGAAACACAAAAGACTGAATAGCCAAAGCCATCTTGATAAAGAAGAATGGAGCCGGAGGAATCAACCTTCCTGACTTCAGATTTTACTACAAAGCTGCAGTCATCAAGACAGTATGGTACTGGCACAAAAACAGAAATATAGACCAGTGTAACAAGATAGAAAGCCAAGAAACAAAGCCATGTACCTATGGGTAACTTATTTTTGACAAAGGAGGCAAGAATATACAATGGGGCAAAGACAGCCTCTTCAATAAATGGTGCTGGGAAAACTGGACAGATACATGTAAAAGAATGAAATTAGAACACTCCCTAACACCTTACACAAAGATAAACTCAAAATGGATTAAAGACCTAAATGTAAGACCAGAAACTATAAAACTCTTAGAGGGAAAACATAGGCAGAACACTCCATGACATAAATCAAAGCAAGATCCTCTATGACCCACCTCCTAGAGTAATGGAAATAAAAACAAAAGTAAACAAGTGGGACCTGATTAAACCTAAAAGCTTTTGCACAGCAAAGGAAATTATAAGCAAGGTGAAAAGACAGCCCTCAGAATGGGAGAAAATAATAGCAAATGAAACAACTGACAAAGGATTAATTTCTAAAATATACAAGCAGCTCATATAACTCAATATCAGAAAAACAAACAGCCCAATCAAAAAGTGGAAAAAAGACCTAAATGTACATTTCTCCAAATAAGACATACAGATGGCTAACAAACACATGAAAAGATGCTCAACTTTGCTCATTATTAGAGAAATGTAAATCAAAACTACAATGAGATATCACCTCAAACCTGTCAGAATGGCCACCATCAAAAAGTCTACCAACAATAAATGCTGGAGAGGGTGTGGAGAAAAGGGAATGCCCTTGCACTGTTGGTAGGAATGTAAATTGATACAGCTGCTATGGAAGATGGTATGGAGACTCCTTAAAAAACTAGGAATAAAACCACCATATGACCCAGCAATCCCACTCCTAGGCATATACCCTGAGGAAACCAAAACTTAAAAAGACAAATGTATCCCATTGTTCATTGCAGCACTATTTACAATAGCTAGAACATGGACACAACCTAGATGTCCATTGACAGATGAATGGATAAAGAAGTTGTGGTACATATGCTCAATGGAATATTACTCAGCCATTAAAAGGAACAGATTTGAGTCAGTTCCAAAGAGAGGATGAACCTAGAGCCGATTATACAGAGTGAAGTAAGTCAGAAAGAGAAAGATAAATATCGTATACTAATGCATATATAGAGAATCTAGAAAAATGGTACTGAAGAATTTCTTTGCAGGGCAGCAATAGAGAAACACGTAGAGAACAGACTTATGGACATGGGGAGAGGGGAGGAGAGGGTGAGATATATGGAGAGAGTAACATGGACACTTACACTACCATATGTAAAATAGATAGCAAATAGGATTTGCTGTAGGGCTGAGGAAACTCAAACAGGGACTCTGTATCAACTTAGGGGGTGGGATGGGGCAGGAGATGGGAAGGAGGTTCAAAAGGGAAGGGATATATGTATACCTATGGCTGATTCATGTTGAAGTTTGACAGAAAACAACAAAATTCTGTAAAGCAGTTATCCTTCAATTAAAAAATGAATAAAAAACTTTTTAAAAAGCAAAAAAAAAAAAAAAGACAAGAAGTAAATATTGGTGAGGATATGGAGAAAAGGGAACTCTTATACACAGTTGGCGGGAAGGTATATTGGAGTACTAACTGCGGAAAAGAGTACAGAGGTTGCACAAAAAACTAAAAATATAACTATAGTAGGATCCAGCAATTCACTCCTGGGTTTATTCAAAGCAAATTAAGACATTAACTCCAAAAAAATCGAAAAAAACCTAAGTGTCCATCAAAGCATGAATAGATAAAGAAAATGTTATTTTTGTTTATATATATATATATATATATATATTATACTAAGTAAAATAATTCTCACAAAGAAAATATTGTATGATCTGTCTTTTATGTTGAATCCTATAAAACACAAAACAAAAAACCAATCTCATAGATATAGAGAAAAGACTGCTGCTCGTGCTGCTAAGCGGCTTTAGTCATGTCTGACTCTGTGCGACCCCATAAAAGGCAGCCCACCAGACTCCTCTGTCCTTGGGATTCTCCAGGCAAGAATACTGAAGTGGGTTGCCATTTCCTTCTCCAATGCAACTGTTGGTTGTCAAAAGCAGTGAGTGGAGTGTTGGGCAAAAGATACAAATTCCCATTAGAAAAGAAATAAATCATGGACAAGTACAGTGTGGTGATCACAGTTAATAATATACTGTACTGCATAAGTGAAAATTGATTAAAGAGCAAGTCTTATGTGTTCTCACTACAAGAAAAACAATTTGTAACTATGTATGCTGATGGATCTTAACTACACTTGTGGAGATTATTTCATAATATATATAGATATTGAATCATTATCTTGTACACCTGAAACTAATATAAACGTTATATGTCAATTATACCTCAATAATAGAAAAAATATCCACCCACCATTGCCAAGTAGGGTTTCTCCTAAGAGAATTTTCTATGAGGAGTACTGGAAAGAAACCATTTGCATTCAGTACCATGTATAAGCTGACCACTCACAAGCTCCAGACTTCTTCTCCAAGCTACCATTAAATTCTGAATGTTTCCACTTTCAAAATCTTGATTTACTCTCAAAATCTCTTCCTCCAAAGTTTCCTCATATTAGCAAATGGGGCTGCCTTCCACCTAGTTGCTTGTGGTAGATGTCATTCTAGACGTCTGTTTTCTCACACTTTAATCAGTCCTTTCCGTCAATACAGCCCTCTAAGCAAGCTCCCATGTTTTCACCTCCATTCACCTCCACTGCCTCCATGTTAGTCCAGGACCTTGCTGTCTTTCACCTGACTACTACCCAAAACTAACTCCTCTACTTGCTCTACTCCTCTACTCTCTATTCTGCAGCCAAACCCAACCCCATCAAGAGTTCCCCACTGTTTTAGGATAAAGATCACTGATCTTTGATATCAGGCTTTGATATTTCCTTTTTCCTGACACAGTAAAGAAACAAAAATTTTAAATGAAAAAAGTCTTAATTTTTAGAAAAATATTTTAAAATATAAGAGCATTGCAAAACACATTTACTGTAAGTGCGGCTGCAGAATCAGCTGAGTCACCACCACTCCTGACTTTCTCTGGCTGCCAACAGCCTCGGTGCCAGGTCCATGTCAGCATTAATCACAGTCACAATAATAGAGCTGAAAGCATGAGTTTGGGGTATAATTGTGGGGTCTTATTTTTGATGAAAGAGATCATAAAGAAGGCAATTTAAGATGATAATTTAAGAGGTAAAAATTCTTGCAATATAACATATTTAATATATAAATATTCTTCCTCATACCCAAATGCTAAAATAATCTTAATGTCACACAATTCAAGAAAGTAATCTAAATAAAAATAGAAAGTCTGGATTCCTTAGTAGGAACTTGATCTGGCTTCCTGCAGGACTTTCTGCTCCCAGCTCCTTTTCTCCAGACTTCATTGTTTCTCCTCCAAAAGAGGAGACAGACTGACTGATGTGATTGGTGGATTATAAAAGCAAAATTGAGCAAGCTTGTGCCTGTAGGACACATGAATTTCTCTCATTCCAAGATGCTCTGGTGAGTTCTGCCCTGTGGGAGAGGCCTGTGGCTGCTCAGCTTTGTCTATGATTACTGAGGGCTGAAGTATTAACAAGGCACTTGGCCACAGATCTAGATCTGTCTGTTTCATGCCTTATCTGTTTGCATACTGTGCTTCTAAAAACAGTAACAACAACAAATCTGAATTGGAGAAGAGGAGAAATGGGTGTGATTTATTGGCCCCTGAAACCTCCAAAAGTGAGGGGCAGCCTTGAAGAGAGGATAATGGTTTTGGTTCCAGGTGGGTTAAACAGGAAGTGACATTTTCTGAGTGAAAATGCCCAGAAGGCAGCTGAAGATGTGGGACTGGTGTCTCAGGATAATTAATAATAACCATACCACATGTGGCTGTGATGCGAAGTGCCATGTGAATTTGTTTATTTTATTTTAATACAGCTTATTAGCCTCATTAAGTATTTTCCCATAGGAGGACAAGCCAAATAGCCACAGGTCATGTGTCTACTCGGGCATAACCAATAGCAAATTAGCCAATATTACAATATTGTTAAAAAAAATGTTGTTGCAATCCAAACTTTATTTAGTCCAAAGCAAAGAAAGACTTCAGAAGGGAATAAAAGGCAACTGGTGAAGAAAGCAGAGAGGGAACCACAGTTATTCTCAGTCAGTCTTATTTATTAGGTCAGAAGAGGTTGGGATAATAATCTGCTTAAGCTCAAACTCAGCATTTCTCAAATCTGAGGGATAAATATAGAGCAGCCATTGATCCTGCAATGTGATGCCTCATTATGAACTGCTGCCCAGTTTGCACTAGCCTGGCATGTATTGTTTGAGAATCACCATATGTGGGGTCTCTTATTTTAGTTAATGACTAGCTAATAATAATGATTATGTAAATTTTAAGAGACATTTAAAAAGTTATGAAAAATAAGATTTATGAGTAACTGTCAACACAGGAGAAGCAATGTTTATTCCTAGAAGGCACAGTACTGATTAAGAAGCCAAAAAACAACCATATGATATAATAGTGGAGTTACAGATTCATAGCCCCCCAAACACCTAGAGAGAGTTTGCTGAGAACTCTCAGAGCCTGGGATTGGGGTGAGGATATTTATCACTAATGAGCTACTGTTAAAGAGAATAGGGTAGATGAAAATTTTAGAAGAACTGAGAGAGACTGGCACAGATGTGGTATCAATGGTTTAACACAATGGCTCCCCACAAAATATGGCTTTCAAGCTATTTCAAATTATTATCTATTGATATTATCATGTCAAATTATATCAAAGTCAGTTCCTTGAACTCATTTTTGAACATTTCGTATGCGTCTTTATCACTGGAAAGATAGGCTTTCATGCCACTCTTCTGTTTGTAGCTACAAAAAGATGTCCTGAGTGCACCTGGGAAGTTTGGGATGCTTTGTGACTAGGAACTCCACTCAGGTAACCAGCACCGCTCCTATCCTGGCACTGTAGCACCTCACTGGTTCCTTTAAGAGATACCAGGATTGGGGTGAGCAGCATACAACCAGATGCACAAAATTGCTTAAGGCACAAAATCTGTATGTACACACATTAATTCCCTTGCTGCAAAAAGTTTGTCAAAACCTCATCTGCAGGAAGCCTGGCTATTTACTGACTTGTGTGGGGAAGCCACTTTAGGTGCACTTACAGTTTCTAGCATAATGGATGTAAATGACTCTTCAAAGAAAATAGGCTGAAAAAAAATGAAGCACTTCATTAAAAATAGAAAAAGAAAAAAACAAGCAATTCAATGGCAACCTATGTCTTATGTGAAGGAGTAATATTTATGTAGAAGGTGCTAATGATAATAATGGTGGTTCTATGACCAGGGTCTCATGGTATGCCCTTTCAACCTTCAGGCCTTTCCATTGAATGTTGCTTATGTCCTTCTGCCTTCTTAACCACCTGGCAAACTTCTACTCAGCCATAGAGCCTCAACCCAAATAATCCTTCCCCTGAATCTTCCCTAGGTAGCATTAATTACATACATTTTCCTCTTTGTATTCCTCTAAAGCCTTACTTATGCATCATTTGAACTGAACTATACCTTCTGTTTAAGGAGCTTATTACTTCTAGAGGTGGTAGAAATATAAATAATATCAGAGCTGATTTACATAAAATCCCAGTTAAAAGATCCATAATGGACTAATTTAAAAATAGTAGAGACTGTGAGATATATCTTCAACCTTCAAGTTTCTATTTAGGAAGACATTCATGCCAGGTGTCTCCATAAAATATAACAGAAAGAGGAATACATTATGTATCATTCCATATAATGGTTCTTGTGGCATTCATTTACTGATTTGTTTAATAAACATTGGTTGAGAAGCTATGTGCCAGGTACTGTGCGAGGCCCCGAGGGACACATGGTGATTAAGACAGACAAGGTCCCTATTCTCATGAAGCTTAAGTACGTACAAAAATTGATAGTAAATGGAATTCTAAGACACTAAAAACCATTTATTTAGACTTCACTGTCAAGGTACCAAGTAAGTCCCAATAACCCAATGACATTTCCTTCTTCTTTCTAAACAACAAAAGAAAAAACAGACATCTGTTTTATTCCAGTAAGTTTCATCATTTTAACAATTACTCAAAAGACTGACAAAAATCCATAACCCAGATAAAGGAAATCTTTACAAAGCGCCTAGTGGTTTTTAAAAATTGCTGTTTAAAAATGTACACTACAAAAGAGTTTTGACCAGACAGCTGTTTGAAAGAACAATGATTTCATGTTTTAAGACCAACTTTAAAATTGAGATGTCTTTGCCTTCCAGGAAAACACAGCAGCTGTGGAGATTATTTCACTTCTCTTTCTTTCATATTTTACTGGATTTAATTTTAAGGGGAAAAAAGATATAAAAGAAAATTGCATACAACACAGAACAAAACCTATTGCAAAACAAGCAATTGCGCATTTTTAACCACAAGGAAAACACAAAGGCAACCCCAAATCTCTTTTTAGCTGAGGAAGAAGAAAACATAGCCCTTTCCTGGTAAAATTCACCTCTTTCCTTGCTAAACTTAGAAAATGACCCCTCTACATCTCAATAAAATAAAGGTTAAGTTGGTTTTCTATAAGAATAGAAAGGAATAATTAAAACAACTTCAGGAAGTAGCAAAGGAGAATCAGTCACAAAGAATATAAATAATTGCTGCTTTATACTTCATTGGTCAAGTCCCACCAACCACAGTGCCCAGTTTTGGAATCCAACTAAAGCAATGGAGTCTATCCATGGGGGAATTAAGAGAGCCTGCAAGGTGACTAAAAGAAGACGGAGGAGGTTAAAAGGCCAGGGGAAGATGTTTCCAAGAAGAAACTAGCAGGAAAAGTGCTGTTTGCAGCACTCTGAAGCCCCTTGCATTTAGTTAGCCATTGCCACTCAGAAAAACTGAGAGAAAAAGTAGCACAGAGATATGAAGAAGAATTTTCCAGTAATTCAAGTGAACCTCTGATAATGTCTCCCTCAGTAGCTAGTAAGGATATTAGGTACCTGGGAAGGAAGAAGATCTGGAATAAACAGGTGCAAGTTGATGCCATGTGGCTGCAGCTGTGTGGGTATAAAAACAGATCTGACCCAACTTCAACCACCCGAGACGGCCCATAAGTTGTCTAGGTACCTGGGCTGAAGGATTGTCCTTTCCTTCTCCCTCTGTATGAAGAGCACATGTGGGTTCCTACTGGCTGCAACAGTTACCAGACAAGAATGATGAACTGTATTTGCAAATAAGGAATCGGAGACTACTTCCAAGTAGACTTAAGTCTAACATTCCAGTGGTTGAATAAAAGATGCTTCCTAATAGAAGCAAATAAAGTGAATGTTCACTATGTGGGATAGTTAAACAGTTTTATCCTACCTAGAATATCCTTATCCCATATCAAAACTTTCACCAGCCAGTTATGTTTCTGACAGTTGCCTTCTTTTGAGTCTTGAGAGCTTTACGTTTCTGTAAGAATCAATGTATGATGTGACAGAAAGAGCGTAGACTTTGGAATCAGAGAAATTCGAACTCTGGAACTTGTTAATCGTATGTTGGTTTTGTAACTTTGGGCAAATTATTCAAGTTCTCAAAGCCTTGATTTTCTTGTTGATGACAGAGGATAGTACTATCTAAGGGGGGGTTTAAGGATTTGAAATAATGTATGCAAGCATGGTACCTGGTAGAATAATCATTAAAATGCAAATGTTCCTGGAGAAAGCTATTAGCTCACAAGGCAATGTCCAAAGGATGTAACTAACTCAGAAAGGAAGAGTGAAGAAGAAGGTAGATAGACAGAATGAGCAGTGAGGATGAGCAATGGACAAGATAAATCACAAACTCCTGTTCTTCCATACTTCTCTGTCCTGAGCTTGGTAAAAACACTGGGCTAAACAGTCATGGAAGCAAGTATAATAGATTTTCATCTTGCTAATATATTTTAGACATGATCTTGACTGAGATGAAATATGACATCTCTTGGTCCACTTCAATCTCAACGTTTTATAATTTTAAAAATTCAGAGTAAAGAAGTGAGATGAACAAAAAAGTATATTTTTCAAAATATCACTGAGAAAGAAACAAGTACAATACTGTCAAACAAAGAAGCTAACGTTCAGGAACAGAACCACAGTAAATTACAGAATTAGGTCCGCAAATCAGCTTGACTCACAAAGAAAATATTAAGATCAAGTTTGTTAATATTCTTTAAAAATTACCAATAATTACTTAGGGTTTCCTAGGTAGCACTAGTGGTAAAGAACCCACCTGTCAATGCAGAAGATGTAAGAGATACAGGTTCAATCCCTGGTTGGAAAGATCTCCTGAAGGGGAGCATGGCAACCCACTCCAATATTCTTGCCTGGATAATCCATGGACAGAGGAGAAATCCATGACAGAAAATCTGTCATGGACAGAGGAGCCTGGTGGGCTACAGTCCATAGAGTTGCAAAAAGTCGAACATGATTGAGGCAACTTAGCATAATAATTATTTATATGGATTGTAATAGTTATTTACAAAGTAATTTACAGTTCTAAACAGTTGGCATCAACACTTTGGACTCTAAAACACTTGGGAAAGCAAAGAGCTGGCCCAGGGAATGTACTAAAGTCAGCTTGTTTTAAGCATACTTACATTGAGGAAAATGGGGATGTTGGCCTACATATTACCTAGTCTGTGTTTGTGGTACCATTTTCCTGGTAACTCTCCCCTTGAGAAATTGCCATTGTGTTGATTAATTTACGGACCTTAGAGAAAAGAAACCAATTCCAAGTGGACAGTTCATCTGGAATTCTGTCAATTTAACAGTCCAACAACATCCCAGGCTCCTTTCTATGTAATTCAACTCACCTCTTTTCAGCCCACACTGTATAGTTCATTAGAAAGTTATTCCTCTCCACACTGTCAATGCCCTTCTAAAAATCTGGAGGAGTTCCTTGTTCAGTAGCTTCAAAACTTTTTCTGACCAGCTTCAAATTTTCCTATAATTTAATTCTGTTAACATATATTTCCTCTCCATCAGCACACACACACAGAAATTCTTACCATACTCAGTTTCACAACAGCCAGTTACACATAGTCTCTTCCTATCAAAGCAAAACTTGCTGTTCCTTGAACACAATCTTCTATCTTTGATCAAGACTTCCCATATTCCAGTCTTTGTATATGGAATTCTATTTCCAACTAATCCTTTTAACTCATTCACAACAGTTTTTCATGAAAATTAATAATGCTTGGCTTGAACTATTCCTTTCACATCTCATTGTGTCTTTGTGTGTGTAAAACTTGGATACTATTAATTTCAATAATTTTGTGTTTTGTTGCCTCTCCTTACAAACTTTTCATGAATGTTTTATTTCCTCTGATTATTAGTCTGGAAACTCTTTTGGATGATGACAAAGAAGTATATGCTAAAATGAATTATAAAGTTCTACATAGTTACTCAGTACCATTTTTTAATATCCTCACAGAACATGTGAAATCCAGCAAACAGCAAGCTCAAGGATAATAACAAGCAATACCAAAGTCCATTCAGTCACTTATCCACTTATTCACTCATTCACCACAGAATAAATATTCTATGTCAGGCATTGCATTGGGCACTGAGGATATTAGGAATGAACTGTGTTAATCGCTCAGTCATGTCTGACTCTTGGCGACCCCATGGACTGTGGCCCACCAGGCTCCTCTGTCCATGGAATTCTCCAGGCAAGAATACTGGAGTGGGTAGCCATTTCCTTCTCCAAGGGATCTTCCTGACCCAGGGATCAAACCCGGGTCTCCCACATAGCAGGCAGATTCCTTACTGTCTAAGCCACCAGGGAAGCCCTACCAATGAACAAATGAGATTAAATTCTTGCTTTCACAGGACTTACACCCAAATGGGAAAGACAGAAAACAAAAAAGTGAGTAAAAATATTTAAAAATATTAAAAAGTTAAAAAAAAACAGGGCAGGATAAGGAGACAGAATGATAGAAGTGCCTTTTTAGAGAGGGTTGTCAGAAAATGAGATGATAACATTTGAAAAAAATCAAGAATTATAGAGGGAGCATGACTCATGAGAATTTCTGGGGGAAGAACATTCCAGACAAATGCAAAAACCCTCAGATAGGATCGAGCTCAACAAACTCAAGAAATAGGAAGGATGCCAATATCACTGGAGCATGATAAACAATGGAGGGTATTCAGAAATGAGTTCAGAGAAGTGGACAGAAACCAGATTAAGGAGGTCCTTATAGGCCCATGATAACAAGTTTAGTTTTTTTTTTCCGAAGCCTAAGAGAAAGGTGTTGAAGGAATTTAGGCAGAGGTGTGTAGCAGGATCTGATTTACTCCTGAAATCTCTCTCTGGTTGCTTTGCTATGAACATGCTAACTGTGGTATAGCAAGAACAGAAAGAGACCAAGGAGGAGGCTTCTGCAAAAGTCCAGAACACCAATGACTATGCTGGGGAGGTGAAGGCACTAAGAAGTGGTCCAATTATCTATACTGGTGACATTGATAACTGAAGCATTCAGGATCTCACTGAAGATCAAGACAGATTTGTGAGCAGTCAAGCAAACAGACAAAGGTCATAAGTTTGCTAGTGGTTTTATGTTGATTTAGAAATTATTCAAGTGTAAATTTCTGTTGTTCAGTCACTAAGTCATGTCTGACTCTTTGCAACCTCATAAAGTGTACTACACCAGGCTTCCCTGTCCTTCACTATCTCCTGGAGTTTGTTCAAGCTCATGTCCATTGAGTTGGTGATGCCATCCAACCGTCTCAGCCTCTGATGCATCTTCTCCTGCCCTCAATCTTTCCCAGCATCAGGGTCTTTCCCAATAGAAAATCTCAAGTACAAATACTCACATGCTATCCTGTGCCTAGGCAGAGGTATAAAAGCCACTGTACTGAGTATTATACTAGTCTACTACCCACAGTTAATCCATTAAACATTTTAAAAAACTTGTGTATTTCAAAATAAGCTTTGACTATCAACATCAGTGTATTAAAAGGAATTTAAAATGCCCCATGCTAGTTTTCAATCCAGTGGAAAATTATTATTCTCAAGATTTCTCATAAATGAATTGTACCCTCCAAAGGTGATGAAGCATCAATCATTTTCTCAACATGTATGCTCATTCATTTCCTACACTGAAAGGAGAAAAATGACCCACAGTCTGGCAGGACTGTGTTTATAAAACCAGATTGTGAGTTAAAATAAGCAAAGCAAATTTCAGCAAGGAGAAAACTGGCCTACCTCCCCAGGTGAAACAAGGGGAGACTGACCTCATAGCCCAGGAAAAGTCACAGTGATAATACAAACTACCAGAGAAAGAACATTTCAACCTCCAGAGGAAACCAAGCACTCCAAGTTGCTGGGGTTCTTCTCGAAGCAGCATGTGCTAGGGTTCACTATGGAAACACAGCAGAGAAAGGCAGCAAAGCCAATGGTGCAATGTGACCTGGGCTAAGTTTGTAAACTTACGCAATATCTCACATGCTGATGCTCCTGATTTTGTAACTGAAGACAGAATAAAGTAGGGTGTTTATAAAGAAAAGGCCTAATGAATCACAGAAACTTGCCTTCTCCTTCACAGCATGTCAAAGAATGAGTAGTGAATGTTTCCCTGAAGTCAAACGGTATGTGTTACTTATTATGAAACAGTAATTGTAACATGTACTCCTGCAAAGTGGTCATAAATTATAAATTGTGATAAAAAATTAGGAAATAGTGACCCTGGGCAAGGAAAAGAGCCATTTGTGCATCTAAGGAAAATAGACCACAGAGTACTTTTTTACAAGCACTCCGTCATTTTAAGTCTACTGTACTCGAACAGAGTACAAGAAAAGCATAACTGGGTCAAATCTAGGATTCACTAAAAGAATATTCCATATGTGAGACAGAAAATAGGACACGTATCAGAAGAGGCAAGGGGGTCTCCCTTGCAATCATTCTCTGAGCTCAGAGATGCTTTCCCTTAGGAACCAGCTAATTTTTGATGCAGCCATAATTTTATATAAATTGCTTGAGATGTACCCACACTACCTTTTGGGGCTAACATAATCTATTAGGATCTATAATTAACAGCACTATAGTACAGGCCATATTTTAATCCAAAGACCACTCTTAATTCTAACAGTTAAAAAATTTCATGGGGGGAAATCATAGTAACATAATCTAATGACGTCAGCACTTTAAAAACATCTCTTGTTTTTACAGAATTAAAGAATCCTAATCCTTTTGCTATGATATGCGAGATAATTCTACTAATCTCAGGTCAATTATTTAAATTTGTACCCACATGATCTAATTTTTTATATGGCACCATTTCTTGCAATTGACTGAGAAATTTTTAAAGTAATGTTATAAAAGCAGGACATTTTCCACTCTTGATGATGTCCACCTGACTATATCAACATGTTGATAAGTACTTTCAGTGTAAGTCTACAGATACTCCTAGGTTCTTTCCACTCACTGCACTTAACCAAATTCTAAGAATCTTAGAATTTGGGTAATTTTCCTCTAACACATGACACCTCATGTTTTCCCATACTGCAATTAGTTGCCATTTTCCTACTCACTACTAAAAGCCCCTGAGGTCTTCTAAAGATTGTTAGTTTACTGGCCAAGGGAGATGGATCTACAGAATTTAAGTGTTTTTTTTTTAATGTTTTTCAGATTATTTACACAGATATGAAGACTAGTTTGTGCACCAGAAATGTAGGGAATTAGGATGATGAGAAACCTCATTTACTATACTATCCAATTGACAGAAATACCCATCTCATCCCAATATATTATGAAACTCACGAATGCAAAGAACAAGGACCATTTTTGCTTCTTCCTGCCCCTACCACAGACCAATCATGTTATAAATGTTCAATAAAGTGCTTATAAGTTGGTTAACTTCCCCCCTCAAGTGACGTTCTTGAGACTTTCCTGCTGCTGCTGCTAAGTCGCTTCAGTCATGTCCAACTCTGTGCAACCCCATAGACGGCAGCCCACCAGGCGCCCCCGTCCCTGGGATTCTCCAGGCAAGAACACTGGAGTGGACTGCCATTTCCTTCTCCAGTGCATGAAAGTGAAAAGTGAAAGTGAAGTCACCCAGTCGTGTCTGACTCTTTGTGACCCTTTGGACTGTGGCCTACCAGGTTCCTCCATCCAAGGGATTTTCCAGGCAAGAGTACTGGCTGGAGTGGGGTGCCATTGCCTTCTCCGTAACAGTTTCCTAGCCACATTTAAAAAAAACCCTCAATTTCATAAACTGTATAGCAAAAGTTTGCTAATGGCTATTTGAAACCTTACATGTATAGTTATTCACTGACTATTCTTTTTAAGTTTTTTTATTCTTTTACTTTTTATACAATTTTAAAGGTTACACTTCACTCAGTTATTATAAAATATTGGCTATACTCCCTATGTTGTACAGCTATTGATTATTCTTTATTGTCATATATTTAACCTCCTAAAGAGCACATAGAATAGTTAGCTATAGTTTCCTCTCAAAGTATCTTGCCTTTTGTCTAACTTTGAGTTCTCACAAGTGAGAATCTACATTTCTGATTCTGGAAATACTCTGATCCTCTAATTTATAAGAAGAATCCCAGTTGAAAGCATCAATAATAAATATCACTTTTGAGACTGAAAAAATACGAAATGAACTATCACTCATACTGTAAATTGTGGTGTTGGAGAAGACTGTTGAGAGTCCCTTGGACTGCAAGGAGATCAAACCAGTTAGTCCTAAAGGAAATCAGTCCTGAATATTCATTGGAAGGACTGATGCTGAAGCTCTAATACTTTGGCCACCTGATATGAAGAACTGACTCATTGAAAAAGGCCCTGGCACTAGGAACGATTGAGAGGAGGAGATTGGCAGGAGGAGAAGGTGACAACGGTGGATGAGATGGTTGGATGACATCACTGACTTGACGGACATGATTCTGAGCAAGCTCCGGGAGTTGGTGATGGACAGGGAGGCCTGGTGTGGTGCAGTCTATGGGGTTGCAAAGAGTTGGACATGACTGAGCAACTGAACTGAACTGACTGATGATTTTCAAGGAACTACACTACATGTGTTCCCATGGAGCCAGGAGCTCTAAAGGACTAACAGCAGCAGATAGTTTTCCCTCTCAGGTCTCTGACTCGAGTACACTATCTGGATTTCCAAAGCTAGAAACCAGTATTTATTCTCAAATTGAGTTTGATTGAGTTTTACACCATTCAAGTTATATGGAAGAAAAAAAAAACTGTTCCACAGAGAGAGGCAAAAGAAGTCAGCAAGCAAAGTAGTTTAAAAAAGAACAGGAAAGCTGAAGTATCAATAAATACATTTTTCTCAGGTTGTTTTCTCCTCATTAAAAATTTAGGTATAAGAAGGAGCCATGTGAGAACAAAATAGTGGTTACCAGCAGGGAGAAGGGATGGGAAAGGGGCAGTATAGAGGTAGAGAATTCAGAGGTATAAACTATTACGTATAAAATAAGCTACAACTATATATTGTACAACACAGGGAATATAACCAACATTCTAGAATAATTATAAATGGAGCACATGCTTTAAAAATTGTGAATCACTATCTTGTAACATATAATGTTGTACATCAACTATACTTCATTAAAATATATTTAAAAACAATCCCACTCCTAGGCATATACCCTGAGGAAACCAAAATGGAAAAAGACACATATATCCCATTGTTCATTGCAGCACTATTTACAATAGCTAGAACATGGAAGCAACCTAGATGTCCATTGACAGATGAATGGATAAAGAAGTTGTGGTACATATACACAATATAATATTACTCAGCCATAAAAAGGAACACATTTGAGTCAGTTCCAATGAGGTAGATGAACCTAGATTCTGTTATAGAGTGAAGTAAGTCAGAAAGAGAAAGATAAATATTGTATTCTAACACATATATACAGAATCTAGAAAAATGGTGCTGAAGAGTTTATTTATAGGGCAGCAATGGAGAAACAGACATAGAGAATAGACTTATGGACATGGGGAGAGGGGAGGCGAGGGTAAGATGTATGGAAAGAGTAACATGGAAACTTATATTACCATATTTAAAATAGACAGCCAACGGGAATTTGCTGTATGGCTCAGGAAACTCAAACAGGGGCTCTGTATCAACCTAGAGGGGTGGGATGGGGAGCGATATGGGAAGGAAGTTCAAAAGGAAGGGGATATATGTATACCTATGGCTGATTCATCTTGAGGTTTGACAGAAAACAGCAAAATTCTGTAAAGCAATTATCCTTCAATTAAAAAATAAATAAATTTTTTAAAAATATTTAAAAACAGAGATGAATTCATCATCATGCCTTTGATCTATCCAGTACTTTAACATCATTTTATGTTTTATAGGAAAAGTCAAAATCAGTATTTGGACCATGAGAGCTAATCTAAGATGTAAATAACATGTCCTTTGAATGATTCTTCCTGTTGAGCCCACTTTACTGTAACTGGCTTCACTGTGCATCTAACAACAGCTACACAAATGACAGGCCATAACTGTCTAGAAATAATTAACCTCTGTGAGGGAGTGTGTTTGGCAAATTCAACCCTGTATTTGTGATGGCCAACAGCAGAGCAGTACTTGAGGTCTGAGAACTACTTGTTACTGGTCTACGATACATTTAAAGTATGGAATTCGAGAAGCAGCAGCTGGGAGCTTTTGTGGTCATCTGACACTGCATGGAATCCAAGCCATTATCAGTGGATGAGCCTTACTGAACAGGGTTTAGGCCAGTTTAGGTGTTGTTAGAATCAAGAGATAAGTTACATGCAGCTTAAGCTGCATCGTACAGTGGGACTATGTATTGGTCTGAAGATATTTAAAAACAAATTTTTTTTAAAGGCTCTTTATCATAGAAAGCTTGAAAAGCTGTGCTTTAGGAGAAAATTCTCTCCTTTAAATTTCTGACTTGATTCAAGGTGAATCCAGGTTGAATATGATTCAAGGTGAATCTGGCTGCCCCCTTGTATGTACTTCCCTGATTGCTCAGTTTGTAAAGTGTCCACCTGCAATGCAGGAGACCCCAGTTTGATTTCTGGGTTGGGAAGATCCATTGGAGAAGGGATAGGCTACCCACTCCAGTATTCTTGGGCTTCCCTTGTGGCTCAGCTGGTAAAGAATCCACCAATGAGGGAGACCTAGGTTCAATCCCTGGGTTGGGAAGATCCCCTAGAGAAGGGAAAGGTTACTTACCCACTCCCGTATTCTGGCCTGGAGAATTCCATGGACTGTATAGTCTGTAGGGTCACAGAATCAGACAAGACTGAGTGGCTTTCCCTTTTTAAAATTTCTGTTTTGTTTCAAGGTGAAGGATATTGACCAGATGCTGCTGCTGCTGCTGCTAAGTCGCTTCAGTCATGTCCGACTCTGTGCAACCCCATAGACGGCAGCCCACCAGGCACCCCCGTCCCTGGGATTCTCCAGGCAAGAACACTGGAGTGGGTTGCTACTGTCTTCTCCAATGCATGAAAGTGAAAAGTGAAACTGAAGTTGCTCAGTCATGTCCGACTCTTTGCGACCCCATGGACTGCAGCCTACCAGGCTTCTCCATCCATGGGATTTTCCAGGCAAGAGTACTGGAGTGGGGTGCCATTGACCAGATAATCCTTTACATATACAGCATTTAGTTAAAAAAAAAAAAGGAAAGAAAGAAATAGTAGCTCAATATTTCCTGTCTTTCATCACTTCTCAAACCTAACATAGTGGAAGGGAAGGAAAAAGGGTATATTTTATATATTTCCCCAGATTATCAGATAAGTCCTCTCATTTGAGACTGAGGCCCCGGCCACTTTCACTTTTGGACAGAATTAGAGAGTAGGGGAAATGTCTATGTTCTTGGCGATATGGCTACTCTCTTTAGTCACATCTGCATTTCCACACATGTTTCTTGAAGATCATCACATTTCCAACATCTTTATCTCCTTACTAACCCAAAGCTATCTGATGATTTCTCTCACTGGCATCCACCTTCCTCAGCATCATCACTGGTAAAAGAGCAATGATAGATAAGGGGAGTAAACAAATGTTCCGGAAATCCCATAACTGTTTTGAATTTTATTTCAGGGGTGAGTGGGAGGAGACTGAATGGCATGATTTTGATTGCTAAAATAAATCTCTTTATCCACGTGACCTGAAATCAGCTTGACTTTCCATATGTGCTATGTTTCATCCTGTTTTAAGACAGTGTAGAGTGGACATGTAAAACCCCATGCTTCCACTGCAGGGGGATGGATTTGATCCCTCATCAGGGAACTAAGATCTCACAGGCTATAAGACATGGTCAAAAGAAAAAAATTAATTTATTCTGGTAGTCAGTGGATTCTTGGTTCTTCAAAACTCTTAGTTTCAAAATAACTAACATATTTATGCAGTAAGTGCCGTCATCATAGCAGGAAAATAAACCTTAAATTGATGTCATAGCACAAAATCATTATATCATGTATTGCCTAACTGCCATAGCTCCCAAATTATTGCCTGGGGACTTTTGGGGTCCCCAAGACTCTTCCCAGGGGGTTCTTAAGGTAAAAACAATTTTTATAATAATATTTGTTTATTTTTTCATTTTCATTGTTATGAATGAACAGAGGAGTTTGCCTGAAGCTGTGAGGACATGTGATGATGTTATCACTTGAGCAGTTAATGGAGGATGAGCTTGTGCACTCATGTTATCTAGAACTTTCAAAGGAAGTATGTGCTTTTTCAGATATTAACTCATTTGTTCTCAATATTTCTACTCTTCTCTTAACAGCTACTCTCATTTATACCTGTTATCTTTGTGACCTCATTGAAAGTGGAAGTATTAGTCACTCAGTTGTGTCTGACTCTTTGTGACTACATGGACTGTAGCCTGCCAGGCTCCTCTGTTCATGGGATTCCCAGGCAAGAATACTGGAGTGGATTGCCTTGCCCTTCTCCAGGGGATCTTCCCAACCCAGGGATCAAACCTGGGCTTCCTGCATTACGGACAGATTATCATCTGAGCCACCAGGGAAGCCCCACGACCTCATTAGGATCCAGTGCATTCTTATTTTGAAATTCTAAAGTTTCTCTCATGCCTATGTGGAGACATACAAACATATATGTATATATTTTTTTGTCTTGTATAAATATGAAATAAAAATTGAATGAAAGCTATTTCTTTCCTGTGGCTTTATAAATGTTTATAATTTACCTTACTCTCTTACACAATTGAACACTTTTGAATAGCATTATAATGCCACTTAAGTTATAGCATCATTTTGAGACCAATCATTGGCCATTAAAAAATAGAAATCACATATTTTAAACAGAGATATAACATGTGCTTTGAAATCCAAATAGTATTTGCCAGAGCTTTTCAAAGTAGAAATGAAAAAGCCCTTGAAGTGTCTTAAGAGATAAGTCACTGTACTGCAACAGGTAGAGAAGTACACACTGTAGCTGTGAGGCTAATAATTAAAAATTTTGCACTTGATATTGGTAAATACCTCCTGGGTTAAAAGTCAGTAAAGAGAAATTACTGTCATCTTCCAGTGATAGAGTAACTTGTCCAGTTGAATATTTGGTTGCTAACATGCAGCATGAATTAAAAATCTCATCTGCAGAATTATACTTTAGCCTTAAAATGGACAAATCTCAAGAATGACTACAATTGTTTTCACTATATCTGTCCAGTATCAGTACCAACTAATCCTCAAAGACCTTCATTTTTATACAAATAATTAATAAGTGTGGTTGGAATAGTTAAAGTACAGACTAATTTTTTTGAATGTCATGATTTATCTCACAACACGATAAATCTGCACGGATGGTACAAGAGCAAGGATGGGTGACTTAGCACCAATCAAGACAATGTCATGAAGCTGCACTGACAGTCACTGTAGTCTTCATTGCCAAGATGTTACAGCTTTAGAAAAAGCCCATTTCATCTAAGAATAATCTGATAAAGTAGTAAAACTATTAACTAAAAAGAATCTAGACCCGAAATATGTACGTGAACTCAGTCACTCAGGTGTGGCCGACTCTGCAACCCCATGGACTGTAGCCCACCAGGCTCCTCTGTCCATGGGGTTTTCCAGGAAAGAGTATATGAATGGGTTGCCATTTCCTCCTCCAGGGGATCTTCCCAACCCAGGGATCTAACCTGCATCTCCTATGTCTCCTGCAATGGCAGGTGAATTCCTAACCACTGAGCTTTATAGCTTTTACATCTTTCCAATATTCTATGTCAGAAACAGAAAGTTTGCACAGCACTTCTGCTGCTTACTGAAGTGGTTTTCTCAAGCAAAGGCACTTCTGCAATTAAACTGTAAGCTGAAGTACCTACTTCTTTCATGGGGTGCTGTTTTTACTTGGAAGTCCAATAATTAATCTATGGTTAAGAAAACCTGAGTTTTAAGCAGAAATTTTCTTAAAAATGAACAAAATGAGCCTAACACTTAGAGGAAGACAACTGACAGTATTTGTAATCAATAATAAAATTGAGCCTCAGAATTTTTGAAATTTGTACCTCCTACCATCGGTTTGACAGCTCCTCCATTGCTGATAGATTAGTAGTGATATTAATGAATATAATGAAAACACTGTATAATGATTTACAAAACACTGAGAAGATCTGTATAAATCAATGAGCCAATATTTTTCAAATGACAAAATGTATTATGCTACAAAATCACTTGTTAGTAAAAGATCCATTTAAAGTGCATGATAGACCAATGGATTAATGCAACAGGATATGAAAAGCTCATTGACATGATTTCAGAATCCACACTGCAATTAACTTTTTGAAAATTATCACTTGTGTTTTGATAAGGTATAAAAGAAAATCTATAAGAATGTGAAAAGTTATTAAAATACTCCTCTCTTTGTAACAACAGATCTGTGTGAGGCCAGATTTTCTTCATATACTTCAACCAAAACAACATATTGCAACAGACTGAAAGCAGAATTAGATATGAGAATCCAGTTGTCTTCCATTAAGCTATACATTAAAGAAATTTGCAAAACTGTAAAAAAAAAAAAGTGACTCTTCCCACTGCTTTTAAAAAACATTTTCCATAAAAACTTATGATTTATGTCATGAAGTTGATTCATTACTATTACTTTTAATCGATTTAGTAAGTTAATCTTTTCTGATGTCTCCTTTTTAATTTCTAACAATGGGTATAACTGACAGTGTGTTAATAAATGTTTAACAACTAGCTTTCCAGAAAATGGTGGTTTGTAGCATTTGCCATTTTCTGTGGTATAAATACTCTCTTAAAAATACCAAACTTAAGTGATAATGTGAAGTCAACTTGCTCCCAGAATTCTCAATATAGGAATCCACAAAATCCATCTAAATAAGAGCTCTTTGAAGTCTCTGATAATTCTTAGAGTGGAAAGGGGTCAATTGCCCAAAAATTTTGAGAGCCATTGGTATAGATCTTATATGGCCAATTTATTTTAAAGACCACGAAATAGTCATCAAAATACAGAAATGTTTTAACTACCTTAGTGAACTGACAGAGTAACCAAGTTTCAAGCATTTATTTCTTTTCTAATGCAAAAATCATTCTATGATAAAACAGACTTGGGCTGATATCTAGTGATATCTCATGCCTTGGCCTGCTAGAGATTTAAAAGTATGGAATGAGGTATGGATTTAACAAACACACTGACAGAAAAAGCAGATTCTGTGTTTGAACAGTCAAAACTACTCTCTGCAATTGTATTTTTTGAGACAGTTCCTTTAAGTGAGCAGTATTTTCCTCAGGTTCTAAGAAATAAACATAGGCAGTTTCAAATTAGAAAAAGAAAAGAAAAGGAAAAAACTCACTCCAGTTAGGCTTTGCAAATATTTTCTTTATGAAACCATGCATCTGCTCAGAGTTAGTTGCAGAGTGTGACTAACATTTTCTACCAAGGCTTGTGCCATGTCAGTTTCCTTTACTAAGGCTATGTGTGTTAATTAAAATTAATTACACATGCCAGTAAATAGTTTCCTTCTGAATGCAGCAAACTGAAGCAGAATATAATTTATATGCAAGGTATGTAATTAAAACCTTCACAGTATTTTCTCTCAGCAGGTATGGTCACTAAGGACATTTTTATGGGTACATTCTTTATGGGTAAGTCGGTTTCATAGTAAATCAACCGAGGAAAAATAAAAATATATTACACACGCAGTAGGTCACAAAAAGATTTCTGATTTATAAGTTGATATTATAAAAACAGGCTTATTATGAATATTCTTAAGTGCATGATTTGAGGGTGCTCAGTGATCTTTATAGAGCTTTATATATGTTTATGTGTGTTACTTTTATTTAAAGGTTTCTCCCCTCCCCCGCCCCCACCACCCCGCCTTTAAACAAAATAACTTCTAGGCCTGGTGTTCAGCTTTAGTAACTGCTTTAATAATCAGGATAGTATACAGTAACACTGGTAATAACAGAAAACACTGTGTCCTCCAGGAGCACCGTGGATACATTGTTCAGTGTAACTGGATTTCAACAGCAACAGATTTGAATAATAACCCTTCTTCGGGCTTTCTATTTATTCTTCTATTTGATATAAGTTTCTTTTTCAACATGTGGGTTGTTCTATTCTTCAGGTCATCGCTAAAAGTCTGACCATTCCAATAGTAAAACAAGACCATAGTTTTCTTTATTTTTGCTCTTGGGAGGCCTCTAAGACTGCCAAAGAAATATAAGTGTTTAGAAATTTCCTTCAGGCTAGACTCTGTTAGGGAAATTTTCACACCCTTGCTTATTCATTTCTTAAGAGCTCTCCCCACAGGTTGCTGACTGAAATACCTGCACACTTGGCTATCCCCCTGCTGGCTGCAGCTTGCAGGGGCCCTGTTGCCACAAGGTCACTGCCACACTGTATGAGCTTTGGCACGCAGCTCATTCTATTTCTATCCTTATCAGAAATAACCGGAAGGTAAACTCATTCCTTGAAGTAAAAGCCCGAGACAAGTCAGTTAATTTCCTGAATCCAGTTCCTTAGCATGACCAGCTTTCAAATGGGAAAATTAGTTTTTTAAGGAAAACTAGCAAGACAACCTTATTTATAAACATATTTAAAGATATCGGTCAATGGTGCCCGTCTCGTGTAATGACGATCTGTCACTTTCACTTGCAACTTAACCATTATAGCTTCCCTTTTAGAGACTGTATCTTAGAACCAAGCATATATTTTTCTATAGTATGTCTGCAACTAGCAGTTGCTCCCCTATCATTAATGAGCACAGTTGGGGCCATTTTATGGTCCCCAAATGGAGGCACACGTCCTCCCAAGCCACAGAGTTTGTCTCAAGGGGGTGGTAGGAGGAGGGGACTGACCATCAGCAAATAGTTGTTCTGGGAAGTAGGTGGGGAGCAGGCAATGTGTTTGTTCTGAAATCCTAGAAGAAAAGTAAACTTGCCGTGGAGGACATAATTTCTTTTTGTTCTTGAACTTTACACAGCCGTGCTGGGCTCATTCATCAGGACAGCCCTTGGACGGAAACCTCCTGAATATGAATGCCTCAAAAACTGACCAAAATCTCTGCTGGCGTTACCAATGGCTTAAGATAAACTCCAGTTGAAATTCTAGTGAAAGGAACTGAATCTAAGTTGCTGAGTCTATCCTATCAATCCCTTTGTTTAAAATCAGCGAGGGCTCCCAGGGAGCACAATACCTAATTCCCCTAGAAAAATGGATATGGACTACACACAGGAGTTTTAAGCATGAAGAATTTCTCCAAAGCCTGTTAATGACATTTGAAAGAGCTGAAAAGCACTAACTTGCTATTTTTCTCCCTCAGAAAAGGCAGAAACAGTCATCCAAGTAGGGCATCAGACTCCTATTTCATTTCAGAGTTTAAGTTGAAAACCAGTAAGAGAAGAATTTAAATTGATTGCTTCAAGCCACAGATATTTCATACCCAAGCAATTATGTTGGCTTTCATGAGAATTTATCTTAGCTGTGAAATCAATTGTCACAGACTTAGTTCATAGAAATATTACCAAATCATATTTGATTTCTGTCCTGGTGTGGTTGGTGAACCAAATAAATCAAATGGGAAGACAATTTTGGTGCTCCAATCTGTTTCTCTCCAGGCTCCCCTTTGAAAATATTTTTGCCCCTCCTCTTTGATGTACCTAGGATTTCCTAACATTGCTATTTCACAACTAGAGAGACACCCTTAAAGGGAAAAGATGCAGTAGTGAGAACTGAGAAACCACTGAAAAATATGCAAGATCAGAACCATATGACAACAATATCTTTGCAGTGAGAGACTTGAACAAAGGAAGAGAGTGGACACACAAAAAAAGTGTTCTCTGATTCAAAGATCTGGCTTTAACAGCTTTCAAGATATAAAGGGCCCTTTTACTGACTTAATAAACATGTACGCCTATCCATCTCCTTGGCAAGGAAAGCACGGGGTTTATCTTTTCAGATTTATAGAGGGAAATAAACATTACTGTCATATTGTGAATTCACAATCAATAATTCTGCAAAAGTCCTCAAATCTGTCTGACCCACTTGAACTTAATAGTTCTAGCAGAAACAAGAAGGACCCAAAACTTATGAACAGAAAACTAAAATCCTGTCTTCTGGTTCTCCACCTCCCTAACTTTCAAAAGTTTAGTATATAACAGAAAACCTGAAATGTGTTAATACTTTGCTAGAGCTAAAGAAATGAAGATTTAGAAAGCTGAGTATAGATATCTACAAAACATTTTTGAATAATATTATTAAGATTATGGAACAAAGTTGAGACAATTTACAATAATACATCTATGTTTTCCCCTTAAAATGTCATGAATTCTGTTACATTAAATTCAAACAAAGTCTGTTTATACAGTTTGTATATAACTTAAAATTCTCAGGTTCTTACTTTTAAATAGGAGACTTCTTTCTTTGTACTAAAACTATTTCCTCTAAGAGTTTTCACCTTTATCTCCATTTTCATCCCCCTCAGATTTGAGGCTGTAGGCCTCTCTAGAGCTTACTTATAGAATGCTTTTTATTGACAATTAGCATTATTTATATTTTCTCTACATAACAGAGGGGGAATGTTTAGTATCCATCCATCTTTTCATTTACTCATGTTCTGAGCTCTCACGATCACCAGATGCTATGTTAGGCCCTGGGGATAAAAGCAATGAGCCAGACAAACACAGCCTAACTTATGGTTACCAGGAAACAATCAAGGGGAGGGATAAATTGGGAGACTGAGGTTGACATGTACACACTACTATATATAAAATAGATAACTAATAAGGACCTGCTGTATAGGGAGCTCTACTCAATACTCTGTAATGACCTATGTGGGAAAAGAATCTAAAAAAAAGTAGGTATATGTATATGTATAACTGATTCACTTTGCTATACAGCTGAAACTAACATAACATTGTAAACCAGATATATGTCAATTTAAAAAAAGCCTCTGCCTTATGGAATGTAATCTAGCAGTGGAGATAAATACTCATGATATGACTATATTTTTAATTAATTAATTTACCATTGTATTAAAACTAGAAAGAAGTACAAGGTATTAAAATGTTGACTTAACACATTCTGTTATTTAATCATGTTGTTTAAATGTTTCTCATAGCAATATCACTGACATCTAATTAATATCTGTTTACTTATGTGTTTCTCAGGACAATGCATCAGACTCCAATTGATCTCATATCTAGTAGAATATTTTTCATACTAAGAATAGAAAGAAAAGTGAGAGTTGTTCAGTCCTGTCCAACTCTTTGCCACCCCATGGACTGTATAGTCCATGGAGTTCTCCAGGCCAGAATACTGGAGTGGGTAGCCTTTCCCTTCTCCAGCAGATCCTCCCAACCCAGGGATCGAACCCAGGTTTCCTGCAATGAGGGCGGATTCTTTACCAGCTGAGCCACAAGGGAAGCCCAGGAGTACTGGAGTGGGTACTATCCCTTCCCCAATGGACCTTTCTGACCCAGGAACTGAACCAGGGTCTCCTGCACTGTGCTTCCCTTGTGACTCAACTGGTAAAGAATCTGCCGCAATGTGAGAGACCTAGGTTCGATCCCCGGGTTGGGAAGACCCCCTGGAGAAGAGAAAGGCTACCCATTCCTGTATTCTGGCCTGGAGAATTCCATGAACGGTATAGTTCATGGGGTCACAAAGAGTTGGACATGACTGAGTGACTTTCAATCAATCAATCAATCTCCTGCATTGCAGGTGGATTCTTTACCAACTGAGCTATCAGGGAAGTGGAGAAAACCACACTTTGTTTTTATGCTTTACAGAAGTTGCAGAAAGGGTACAATGAATTGGATATGTCAATTGAGACAGATAAAGAGCTTTTACTTTCAAAATGCTTTCCTCCACCAGGTGCTCAGAGGGTGTTATAAACACCCACTGCATGGAAAGACAACCCACCTATACTCTGTAAGAAAGTGAAGGATGACACACACTTCATTACTCAGCTTGGACTGAAAGACTGGTTACTAGCTGAGTCTTCATCTGATGAAGAAAACTCTTGAACCAGAATATTCAGAAGATAATATGTATTATTAGTATTTTATGAAGCAAGAAGAAACGTCTTAAATATTCTTTTGAAAATAGCGGATGGTAAAATGAAATAAAATAACTTTTCCAGCTGTCATGTTTATGTTCCAAACACAAGCTTAATTGCATTGCATCCTATACTCAATATTTCATTTCCTAGTAACATGCACTATATGTGTTTACTTTATTGAATTTCCAATAAATATGAGCCTCTACCATCCCTATGTATGGAAGAGTAATTAATTCCCTTTTAATACAGATTTGACATTCCACCATATCCAAGTGAGACATAAGCTTTCAGACAAGGCATTGCATACCACCTCTCGCCCAGCATATTTGTTTAATTAAGCACTTTTCCCAACAACTTAAACTCAAAGCACGTTTGAATATAGAAACAGCCATAAAGGTATATAAGTGGAAAACCTGACTCCAATTCCTTTCCAGCTAACAATTGGAAAAATATACCACTCAACAATGAGAAGAAAGAGCCATTCTTTTCCGAATGCCTAAAAAGCCCACACTTGCTATAGTGCAGCATTATTTGACATTTATTGAGTGTCGGCAATGTGCTGGGGACTGAGTGGTATAGTGAAACATCCTAAAATCACTCTCTGTAGGAAAAAGCAGGGAGGGGTGAATTGGAACACTTGGTAATGTTGATAAACCATATCCTGAATTGAAGCTACAAAATAGTATCAAAGAAAGAATGCCTTAATTTAAAAGAAAACAGAGCTGGACAACCCCAAGGGGTGCTCTGAAAATACCACGTGGCTGCTCAATGAACCCCCTGGACAGACACAGATCTCTGCTGGCTACCAGAGCTGACATACCTGGGACCAAATGGGCCTTAACATGACCTTAAAAACCAGTGCCTGCCTGGGAGTGTAAAGACCAGCACAGTGAAACCATTATCTAGATGTGCTTCTACCTAAGAAAACGTGGCATTTCTAGCAAAATTAAATGAAACAAAAATCTGGGGGCACATTCCAATCTTCAGTTTTGATCTTGCCACAAAGAAGTTCAGGAATCTTTTAACTTAGACTTTGTAAATGATACAGTGATACAATGAATGTGAGATCTAAATATTTTTAACTTATCAGTCTCTCCAGGTATCTGAGATGCTCTCTTTGAAAGGCTCAGTGGATGGCTAGGGGTGCATACTCTTATCTGGAGTTTTTGTAGGCTAAATCAGTCTAGGTGTGAAACTCACTCTCTTCCATCACGGAAGTTACTGCAACCAGTAACAATTCCTTCCATTTACAAAAATATTAGCACTAAAATACTATTTAGAATGGCTTAAAAATCTGGTCACCAGAGTCATAAAGATCATATTAATTCACCAGGACATTGAAGGCTTTTAAAATAAGGATGTTAAATGTATCAATTCCAACACACGGGATGACTGGGAACTATAGAGTAACTTTTAAATTTTATGGTGGAAAGTTGAAATAGAAACTTAATGAGCTCTTAGGAATAATGCTGTGATACAAGTAGTAATGGCTAATATAGTTTTTCAGGAACTGTAGCAAGGTCAGTTCATGTAGGCTTTGCAAATAAGACTCAAAAGTGTTCCATGGAAATTTGTAAGACCTAACAGCAAACTGAAATACCTGCATAAGAAGGTAAAAATCTTTTCACTGTTGCTCTTTTAGGAACAATTCCAGTTAAAATATCAAGCAGAATTTCTGTTGCATAGTTAATATCAAAACTACAGATCAGAAAGAGCCATGGATCAAGGAGACATTAGACCTGGGTTCCAGTTCTGGCCTTGTCATTAACTGCTTTTTTTGACATGAGAAAAGTGTTAAACTGTTAGAGGCGCCAACTCCTTAACCTGTAAAGTGAAAACGGAAGACAAGATTATCTTTAAGGTCTCAGAGAACCCTAAAAAGCCATATTTTGTACCCACGTTAGCACCAATCCTGATGTTCACACAGAAACTAAGTCCTAGGTCAATGTATCTTACACGCGTCAGCTGAATGGCTAAATGAATTGAGCTAAAACACTGCCGCGGAAAACAGCAATGGGGAAGACAAAACAACAGAAACACTTACAAAATCTCTTCTAAATTAATCAAGGATAAATTCATCTAAAGGAAAGGAAACAGAACACATCTTTTAATATCTTGTCTCAGAAGAAAGAAAGGAACATAATCTTGGAATCAATGAAAAGAATATCATTCACATGCTGTTAAAAAAATAAAGCTAAGTAAATGAGCTCTTGACAGATGTATGATTTTCCCTTTACCTGAAATAGTAAATACATAAACTTACATGGGAAAGTACAGTTCATTAAACTCTATAGAAGACAATGGAATGCTTTTACTTTTTTTTTTTTTTAAACTAGGGCCATCTTGCCTTTGAAACTAAATTCTCATCTAGAAAAGGCTGGCAACAGATTAAGCAACATTTTCCACCCATTTGTTTTGACTAATACTACTCCCTTTTTGGGATATTCTTTTCTATTTCCTCTCCAACAATTTGTGCCAAAACTAATGAGAGACATCTTCTATGATGTTAACTATTGCTTCTGGATAAATCCTATGCTCCCCCAGCACTTAAGTATTAGAATTGAATACACTATCATACAGTCTGTTTAAATGTTACTTATACACTATAACCCATTTTTTCAGGTATAATATTCCCTCAACTAGATTACCTTTTCTTCCTTTTTAATCCCTTTATTGATTTATTAAATTTCATACCTTAAAATCAAGGAAAACAAATGTCGTACACAGTCACTGATTACAAATATCAAGATCACATATTTCATTTTAGTTCAGTTCAGTCACTCAGTCATGTCCAACTCTTTGCAACCCTATGGATGGCAGCACGCCAGGAATCCCTGTCCATCACCAACTCCCGGAGCTGGCTCAAACTCATTTCCATTGAGTCAGTGATGCCATCCAACCATCTCATCCTCTGTCATCCCCTTCTCCTCCTGCCTTAAATCTTTCCTAGCATCAGGGTCTTTTCCAATAAGTCAGTTCTTTGCATCAGGTGGCCAAAATATGCTGAAAGTATGCTGAAACTTCAGCATCAGTCTTTCCAATGAATATTCAGGACTGATTTCCTTTATGATTGACTGGTTGGATCTCCTTGCAGTCCAAGGGACTCTCAAGAGTCTTCTCCAACACCAAAGTTCAAAAGCATCAATTCTTTGGTGTTCAGCTTTTTTTATAGTCCAACTCTCACATCCACACATGACTACTGGAAAAACCATAGCTTTGACTAGATGGACCTTTGTTGGCAAAGTAATATCTCTGCTTTTTAATATGCTGTCTAGGTTGGTCATAACTTTTCTTCCAAGGAGCAAGCATCTTTTAATTTCATGGCTGCAGTGATTTTGGAGCCCAAGAAAACAAAGTCTCTCACTGTTTCCATTGTTTCTCCATCTATTTGCCATGAAGTGATGGGACCAGATGTTATGATATCAGTTTTCAGAATGTTGAGCTTTAAGCCAACTGTTTCACTCTCCTCTTTCACTTTCATCAAGAGGCTCTTCAGTTCCTCTTCATTTTCTGCTGTAAGGGTGGTAACATCTGTATATCTGAGGTTATTGATATTTCTTCCAGCAATCTTGATTACAGCTTGTGCTTCATCGAGCCTGGCATTGCACATGATGTACTCTGCTTATAAGATAAATAAGCAGGGTGACAGTATACAGCCTTGATATACTCCTTTTTCCATTTGGAACCAGTCTGTTGTTCCATGTCTGGTTCTAACTGTTGCTTATTGACCTGTATACAGATTTTTCAGGAGGCAAGTAAGATGATCTGGTACTCCCATCTCTTAAAGAATTTTCTGCATTTTGTTGTGATCCACACAATCAAAGGCTTTGGCATAGTCAATGAAGCAGATGTTTTTCTGGAACTCTCTTGCTTTTTCAATGATCTAATGGATGTTGGCAATTTGATCTCTGGTTCCTCTGGCTTTTCTAAATCCAGCTTGAACATCTGGAAGTTCTTGGTTCATGTACTACTGAAGCCTGGCTTGGAGAATTTCGAGCATTATTTTGCTAGCATGTGAGACAAGTGCAATTGTGCGATAGTTTAAACATTCTTTGGCATTGCCTTTCTTTGGAATTGGAATGAAAACTGACCTTTTCCAGTCCTATGGCCACTGCTGAGTTTTCCAAATTTGCTGGCATATTGAGTACAACACTTTAACAGCATTATCTTTCAGGATTTGAAATAGCTCAGCTGGAATTCTATCACTTCCACTAGCTTTGTTCATAGTGATGCTTCATAGTGACCTATTTGTTCATAGTGACCTATTTGACTTCACACTCCAGGATGTCTGGCTTTAGGTGAATGATCACACTATCATGGTTATCTGGGTCATTAAGTTCTTTTTTTTTCACATAGGGAGACTCCCACATAAAGAGAGCCCTTCAAGACCACAGTAAATAACTGTTTCTCTTAAATTCATAGGGTCATAGAAACATAAGTAAAATGAAGAAGGAGATGAGCTGCTCTCAAGTAAGAGAAATCACCTGACATAACAAACAAGGAAACAGACCTCTCTGTTCTATCAGACCCTGAGTTCAACAAGAAGGTAACAAGACTGTTGAAGAAATTAAGAAACAATGCCAAAAGAAATGCAGATCACTGTAACAAGGAACCAGAAACTATAAAGAAGTGCCAATCAAGATTAGGCAACTCAAATGCAGATATGAAAACCAAGCTAAAGGTAACAAATAGCAAAGTAACTAATGCAGAAAAACAAATACATAAACTGGAAGGTAAATTAATGGAAATCAGAACAGCAGATAGAAAGACAAATGAGAAGGGAAAGCAACACACAAGATCTATGGTATAATACAGAGCATGCCAATCTATGCATAGCAGGAATCCCAGAAAGGGAAGAAAGAAAAGAGGATAAAAAATGTATTTGAAGAAATTATGGCTGTAAACTTCCCAAACTTAAAGAAGGAAACAGATGTCCAAGTACAGGATGCACAGAGGGTCCAAAAGAGGATGAACCCAAACAACCTACACCAATACATATTACAATAAAAATGACAAAAATTAAAGATAAAGAGAGGATTCTTAAGGCAACAAAAGAAAAACAAAGCATTAATTACAAGGGAATGCTATAGGTCTATCAGTTGATTTCCTATACAAACGCAGCAAGCAAGATGGTAATGGCAAACCATATTTAAAGTCTTGAAAAAGAAGAAAACTTTGCAACATAGGATACTCTGTCCAGCAAGGGTAACATTTAGAATGGAAGGAGAGATAATGAATTTCTCAGACAAGCAGAAACTAAAAGAATAAAGAGATACTAAATCTATCCAAAAAAGAAATACTGAAAGTTCTTCCCTAAATTAAAAAAAAAAAAAAGCAAGAATTTATGGGAAAGAGAAACTTACAACAGGAAGGTAAATAACTTTAATAAACCAGTACATAAATTTTTAAAAATCTGTGAAAGCAATGATAAGTATAATGAACAGCAAAAGAATAAACATAAAGATATAAAAGAGAACATCAAGATCATAAGCTGTGGGGGAGTAGAGTTAGAAAATATAGGTTTTTTGTAGAATGTCTTTGAAATTATATGACTACTAGTATAAAGCAAGTAGATATAGTAATGGGTTAACATACTTGAAACCCAAGATAACCACAAATCAAAAATGTACAATAGAATCACAAAAACTAAAAAGAAGAGAACTCAAGCTTAATACAAAAGAAAATCATCAAATGGTAAATTGAAAAACAAAAAGAAAAAGAAAGGAACAAAGAAGAAATACAAAATCAACTGAAAACAAGCCATAAAACTGCAATAAACACATATCTATCAATAATAAACAAATGCCAGTGGAATAAGTAAATGGATCAGCAGATCAAAAGATGTAAAGTAACAGACTGGACAATAAAATAAGAGCCTATGATATGCTGCCTACAAGAGACCCAATTTAGGGTGAAGGATACACATAGATTGAAAGTGAGAGGCTATGGAAAAAGATATTTCATGCAAATGGAAATGACAAGAAAGCAGGGGTAACAATACTCACATCAGACAAAAGTGGCTTTGAAACAAAGTTCATAAAGAAAGATAAACAAGGCACTATATAGTGATAAAAGGATCAATACAAGAAGAGGATGTTACACTCCTTAACATATATGCATCCAATATAGGCACACCTAAATACAAAACACAAATACTAACAGAAATAAAGGGAGAAATTGATGGGAATACAATAATAGTAGGAAACTTAAACCCCACTGATATCAATGGGCAGAGCTTCCATACCTAAAATAAAAAAGGCAACAGAGATCATAAGTGACACAAGAGTTAGATATAATTGATATCTACAAGACATTATATCCAAAAAGCACCCAAATATACACTGTTTTCAAGTGCTCAAGGAACATTCTCTAGAACAGACCACACTTTAGGACACAAAACAAGCCTCAATTAATTTAAGAGGATAGAAATTATTGCAAGCATCTTTTCTGACCACAACGGCATAAAAATAGAAATCAACCACAGAAAGAGATGACCACAAAGAGACAAATGACAATGAAAACAGAACTTAAAAAAACCCAAAGGATGCAGCAAAAGCAGTGATGAGGAAATTTTTACAGGCCTTCCTCAAAAAACAAGAAAATGTCAGATTACCAACCTAAGAGATTAACCTATCACCTAAGAGAATGAGCAAAAGAACAAACAAAACATAAAGTCATCAGAAGGAAAAAAACAATAAAGATCAGAGAGGAAATAATGAAAAGAGATTAAAAATAGGAAAAAACCCAATAAAACCGAGAGATGGTTTTTTGAAAGGATAAACAAAATGAACAAATCTCTGGTCAGGCTCACTAAGAAGAAACGAGAAAGAATCCAAATAAACAAAATAAGAAAGGAAAGAGAAAAAATGACGACCACTCCTACAGACAAACAAAAATCATAGGAGAATACTATGAACAGTTACATGGAAACAAATCGGACAACCTAGAAGAAATGTAAAAGTTTCTAGAAACATAATGCCCACCAAAACAAAATCAAGAAGAAATAGATAATTTGAACAGACAGAACACTAGAAGGAAACAGTGAAAGGCGTTCAGTCCTGTCCGACTGTGACCCCACGGACTGTAGCCAGCCAGGCTCCACTGTCCTTGGAATTCTCCAGGCAAGAATACTGAAGTGGGTAGTTGTTCCCTTCTCCAGGGTATCTTCTCAACCCAGGGATGGAACTCAGGTCTCCCATATTACAGGTTACGTTGTTTACTTTCTGAGCCACCAGGGAAGCCCAAGAATACTCGAATGGGTAGCCTATCCCTTCTCCTGGGGATCTTCCTGACCCAGGGATTGAACTAGTATCTCCCGCATTGCAGGTGGATTCTTTACCATCTGAGCTACCAGGGAAGCCCAGAAGGAAACAGAATTTGTAATAAAATTTAAAAAAAAAAAACAAAAAAAACAGAAAACAATAGTCCAGGAAGGCTTCACTGGGGAATTCAGCCAAACATACCAAGAAGAACTTATATCAATCCTTCTCAAACTCTTCCAAAAGATTGAAGAGGAGGAAACACTCCAAATGTCCTTCTATGAAGCCACCACCATCCTGATACCAGAACCAGACAAAGACACCACCAAAAAAGAAAATTATAGGTCAATATCTTTGATGAATATAGATACAAAAATCCTCAACAAAATCTCAGCAAACCAAATCCAGGAAAGTATCACACATAAAAAGTATCATACATCATGATCAAAGTGGATTCATCCCAGTGTCACAAGGATGGGTCACCATATCCAAATCAATGAATACAATACACAACATCAAGAAAAGACAAACACCACACTATCATCTCAAGGATGAAGAAAAAGCATTTGATGAAATTCAACATCCATTCATGATAAAACTCTAAGAAAAGTGGGTACAGAAGGAACATATCTCAACATAACAAAAGCCATTTATGACAAACCCACAGCCAGCATAATGAAAATCTTCCCTTTCAACTAAAATTTGGTATAAGACAAGAATGTTCACTCTCATCACTTCTATTCAACATAGTACTGAAAGTCCTAGCCATAGCAATTAAACAAGGAAAGAAATAAAAGGTATCTAAATCAGAAGGGAAAGCATAAAATTGTCACTATATGCAGATGACATGATACTATATACAGAAAACCCTAAGGACTCCACACAAAGCTATTAGAATTGATAAATAAACTCAGCAAAGTATCAGAATACAAGATTAATATACAGAAATCTGTTGCATTTCTGTACACTAACAATGAAATATCAGAAAGACAAAGTTAATAAAAAAAACCTTATTTAAAAATCACATTAAAAAAACCTATGAATAAATCTAACCAACAAGGTAAGAATTATATGCTGAGACTACAAAACAATGATAAAGGAAATCAAATATGATTAAGAAAATGGAAAGATATCCTATACTCTTAGATTAGAAAACTAATATTGTTTAAATGGCCATACTACAAAAAGCAAGCTAAACCCCTATCAACTTCCCCATGATATTTTTCATAGAACTAAGACAAACACTCCTAAAATTTATATGGAACTACAAAAGATCCAGAAGTCCCAAAGCAATCCTGAGGGAAAAAAACAAAGCTCAAGGCATAACTCTTCCAGGCTGCAGAAAATACACAAAGCTACAGTAATCAAAGGTGTGACATCGGCACAGGAACAGACATACAGATCAATGGAAAAAAACAGAGGGCCCAGAAACAAACCTACACACATATGGTAAATTAATCTTTGGCAAAGGAGGCAAGAATATACAGAATGAGAATGGAGAAAAGAATGGAGAAAAGACATTCTCTTTAGCAGGTGGTGTTGGGAAAGCTGGACAATGACTTGTACATCAATGAAGTTAGAATAGTCCCTTACACTGTACACAAAAATTAAGCTTAAAATGGCTTAAGGACTTAAATATCTGTTAGAGCACCATAAAATTCCTAGAAGACAATATAGGCAAAACATTCTCTTACACAAATTATAATTACAGCTTCCTCAGTTCAGTTAAGTCGCTCAGTCGTGTCCGACTCTTTGCGACCCCATGAATCGCAGCACACCAGGCCTCCCTGTCCATCACCATCTCCCGGAGTTCACTCAGACTCACGTCCATCGAGTCCATGATACCATCCAGCCATCTCATCCTCTGTCGTCCCCTTCTCCTCCTGCCCCCAATCCCTCCCAGCATCAGAGTCTTTTCCAATGAGTCAACTCTTCGCATGAGGTGGCCAAAGTATTGGAGTTTCAGCTTTAGCATCATTCCTTCCAAAGAAATCCCAGGGCTGATCTCCTTCAGAATGGACTGGTTGGATCTCCTTGCAGTCCAAGGGACTCTCAAGAGTCTTCTCCAACACCACAGTTCAAAACCATCAATTCTTCAGCACTCAGCCTTCATAGTCCAAATCTCACATCCATACATGACCACAGGAAAAACCATAGCCTTGACTAGACGGACCTTTGTTGGCAATGTAATGTCTCTGCTTTTGAATATGCTATCTAGGTTAGTCATAACTTTTCTTCCAAGGAGTAAGCGTCTTTTAATTTCATGGCTGCAATCACCATCTGCAGTGATTTTGGAGCCCCCAAAATAAAGTCTGATACTGCTTCTACTGTTTCCCCATCTATTTCCCATGAAGTGATGGGACCAGATGCCATGACCTTCGTTTTCTGAATGTTGAGCTTTAAGCCAACTTTTTCACTCTCCTCTTTCACTTTCATGAAGAGGCTTTTTAGTTCCTCTTCACTTTCTGCCATAAGGGTGGTGTCATCTGCATATCTGAGGTTATTGATATTTCTCCCAGCAATCTTGATTCCAGTTTGTATTTCTTCCAGTCCAGCGTTTCTCATGATGTACTCTGCATAGAAGTTGAATAAGCAGGGTGACAATATACAGCCTTGACGCACTCCTTTTCCTATTTGGAACCAGTGTGTTGTTCCATGTCCAGTTCTAACTGTTGCTTCCTGATCTGCATACAGATTTCTCAAGAGGCAGGTTAGGTGGTCTGGTATTCCCATCTCTTTCAGAATTTTCCAGTTTATTATGATCCACACAGTCAAAGGCTGTGGCATAGTCAATAAAGCAGAAATAGTTGTTTTTCTGGAACTCTCTTGCTTTTTCTATGATCCAGCGGATGTTGGCAATTAGATCTCTGGTTCCTCTGCCTTTTCTAAAACCAGCTTGAACATCTTCCTAGTATATACTTATCTTCCCTGGTGGCTCAGAGGTTAAAGCGTCTGCCTGGAATGCAGGATACCCATGTTCGATCCCTGGGTCGGGAAGATCCCCTGGAGAAGGAAATGGCAACCCACTCCAGTACTCTTGCCTGGAGAATCCCATGGAGGGAGAAGTCTGGTGGGCTATAGTTCATGGGGTCGCAAAGCGTCGAACACGACTGAGTGAATTCACTTCACTTCAGTATATAGTTGTTGAGTTTTTTAATCTATCAAGATTTAAAAATATAGTAACTATGTTTTTATAATTACTATAGACTGGATAATATTATTAACAAACATGATTCATAGCACTCTCACACAGAACCCTGTACTCCTAAATCAAAACATTCTTCTCAAGCATATATGAAATATTTATGAAAATTTACCATGTGTGCTAGATCATATGCTCTGACCACAATACAATTAAGTTAGAAATCAACAACAAAAAAACAATAAAATTCCATGTACTATAAAATATAAAACACAGTTCTAAATAACTCAAAGAAAAAATGATAATTAAGATTATGGAAACAGAAGATCAGAGGAAACAGAACTTAATGGTAACCAAGGTATTATGTTACAAAGTTTGTGGTGAGCAGCTAAAAATACATAGAAGGAAATCTATATAATTATATGTATACATAAGAAAAAATAAGAAAAAATTAATGAGATATACATCTAAAAAAGAAGTTAGAAAAAATGGGCTACAAAGAAAATGGGCTACACTGTAAATACAAGCTGGGAAATGAAGAAGAGAGCAGAAATTCCTGAAATAGATAAAACATATACAACTGAGGATCAAAAGTTGGTTCTCTGGAAAAAGATACAACTCTGGAAAGAGTGACCGAGTGAAAAAAGGTAAGGTTTAATACGAGAAATAAAAAAAGGATTAAATTTCAGACAAAGCAGAGATCTGTAAAAATAGAACACTAAGAAATCATTGATACTAATATTAAAATATATTAAAAAAACAGAATGGGTAATTTTCTAGAAAAAAATATAATTTGTTTAAACTCATAGAAAAAACAGAAAACCTGAACAAATCTATACTTATTAAATATATGAAATCACTAGCCAAAAGTCTACTTATCAAAACTGTGCATAAGTTCTAGATGATATTACAGGTGAGATCTACCACTCAGTTAACATTCAATCCCCACCATATACAAAGTGTTCCAAAGAACAATAAGAACTCATTTCCACTTCAGTTATGAAGCTAACAGAACCTTGATATGAAAATGAGGCAGGGAAAACACAAAAAAGAACATTTATGAGCCAATTTCACTTATGAACATAGATGCAAAAAGCTAAATAAAATAATGGCAAACAAGTCAGGGACACATAATAGATAATAATACATCATAATTTAATTAGGTTTAATCCTAGGAGATCAAGGAAGGCTTACAATAAGAAGGTCTATTAATATATTGCACCACATGAATAGATTAAAGAAGAAAGTCATAGAGGGAAAAAAAAAACACTAATCCATGACAAAGTTAAACACCCATTCATGATTAAAACAAAAACTTCAGCAACTAGGAACTCAGGGAATCTTCTTTGCTTGATAACTGTAACTATCAGAAAGCACTTAACCATAAAAATGTGAAATAATTTTCTTTTAAATCACGAACAAAACAAAGATGCCCGATTGTATTTAATATTGTACTACTAGAGGGCCTAGCCAGTACCAAAATAACTGAAAATAATCAAGATTTCTGAGGAAAAGATAAATGGCAAAAATGCCTGTATATTCTTGCACAGATACTTTCTGACAAGTCTAGAATTCCAGGATACCTAAATTTTTAGAAGCCCAGAGATTTGTTATATTCATGTCTTTTGCTCTCTTTGCTGGACAGGATGTGGAGAAAAGGGAACCCTCTTGCACTGTTGGTGGGAATGTAAATTGATATAGCCACTGTGGCGAACAGTATGGAGGGTCCTTAAACAACTAACTACAGAACTACCATATGACCCAGCAATCCCACTCCTGGGTATATACCCTGAGAAAACTATAATTCAAAAGGTCATATGTACCCCGATGCTCCCTGCAGCACTATTTACAATAGCCAGGACATAGAAACAAGCTAAATGTCCAATGACAGATGAATGGATAAGGAAGATGTGGTATGTATATATACACAACGGAGTATTTCTCAGCCACTAAAAGAAACAAAAAAGTGTCATTTGTAGAGATGTGGATGGACCTAGAGTCTGTCATACTAAGTGAAATAAGTCAGAAAAACAAATATTGTATTTTCATGAATACACGTGGAATCTAGAAAAATGGTACAGATAAACTTATTTCCAAGGCAGGGACATGTGGACACAGGGTTGGGGGGTGGGGGAGGGGAGAGTGGGACAAATTGAGAGATTAGGACTGATGTATATACACTACCATGTGTAATAGATAGCTAGGGGGAAGCTGCTTTTATAAAGCACAGGGAGCTCAGCTTTGTGCTCTGTGATGGGTGGGATTGGGGTGGGGATGGGAGTGGAGAGAGTTCTAAAAGGGAGGGGATATATATATATATATATATATACACAGCTGATTCACCTCACCATACAGCAAAAACTAATGTAACACAGTAAAGCAATTATATTCCAATAAAATGAAGAAAATAAATCCATAATTGTATTTTGTCTAAAAAGATGCTCTATCATTATCTGGATTTTTTTTTTTTTTGGTACTCAGTCGTTTTATAACCTTAACTTTCTAGGTTGATCAAAGATTCAAATTTAGTTTGACCTCCTGTGTGGCAATTATACTTCCCACTCTGCATCCAAGCAGGAAGGCTGAGCACACCCCTGAAGACTGCTTTAGGACTTTCTGACTCCCCACTGCTCTGAGGAAGGTATGTAAACAGTACTGAACTTTGGCCCTGTGGAGGACACACTACTTCTCTCTCCAGGAAACCTTTTTATTCTTTATCATTTTCAGTGTCTTTTCACCAGGTGCTCTCAAATAATACTAATAACAAATTAGTATTTAAATTAAAATACTTTAATAAAATCTCATTCTCAGTATTTGGTAGGGAAATTATATTAATTTTCTTTTCCCTTGATTCTTTAAACATTCTGCTCTTGTGGTTTTTCTAAGTATTTTTGTACAATGAGTCACTCTGAGCAACTGACTGGGAATGTAGAAAAAAAGGCTCCCTGCCCCACCCCCCCACCATTTTGATTTACTGTGTGATTGACCCTGGGCCAGTCACTGAACCTAATCAAGGAACTCCATTCATTGCTAAACAAAGATAAAAAGCCTGGAGAGATGGGTTAAAATTAGATCCTGCCACCTAATGACTCAGTTTCTTAATAAGTGACTCACAGAAATTAATTAGCTTTTTCCTGTAACAGTTTCATTTGGAAAAGGTCTTTATTATTTTTGCCTAGTCGTGGTCTTTTTATGTTTCTCTGTCCAATTCTGTTACTTCTCCATTTGTTTACTTAGTTTCAGTGAATAATCATGGCACTCCACAATAATTAGCCCCAAATTCAGAGAACATTTTGTGATCTCAAAGTCTCTGAGATACATCTCTAATTTATGAAATGGTAATCACAGTACTCTATCATTTCCCTCACAATTGCTACAACAGACAATGAATGTGGACACTGCTTTGAAAAACTGTAAAGAACAATATATTTGTATTCATCCTAAATGAATAATTCTATTCACTGACGCAAGAATTTAGTCATGATACCTGATTGGGTCTTAAGTGATACTAATCCATTAGATACTACTAAAAATTATAACTGAGTAATTTATTTATAAGTGCAGAACAATAAATGCAGAACAAGGAAGACTTTAAAGTAACAAAAACATAGTTTAAGAATGACACGGGTGCCTGCTTAAGAGCAGGAAATTAATACATGAAGATCTTCCTTGTTCTAAGTTTAAATCTTTTGAATCCATAATCTATGGTAAAAGCTGAAAATACAAAACAAATGAAAGGAAAACTCAAGAGTTAACAAATTTTAAGGTGGGACCAAAAGAAATCTTACAAATATGGTCTCTTGATCACATAGAAAGTCAAAGAAAAAAAAAATGTTAAGACATAAGCTGCTTCATTTTCTTACCTTTGTTCTGTATTAAAGAGTGCAAAGATGTGCTTGCTAGACATAAAGCTTTTTTCCACATCCCGAACTTTCAGGTTGTCCAAGGGAAGCATATACTTCTTTTCTTTTTCCTATAGAGAGAGAGAACTGGTTTTAATAAAAGATCCTGAAGCATACCCACAGCCACATATCACCTGAGATGGTCAGCATTTGATTACAATATTTTGATACCATCATACACTACTTTGATACCAGCTACCAAGGAAGAAGGTCTTCCCAGTGGGCTAAGTGGTAAAGAAGCCTCCAAGCAGGAGATGCGGGTTTGATCCCTAAGTCAGGAAGATCCTCTGGAGGAGGACATGGCAGCTCACTCCAGTTTTCTTCCCTGGGAAATCCCATGGACAGAGGAGCCTGGTGGGCTACAGTCCATGGGGTTGCAAAGAGTTGGACACGACTTTGCAACTAAGCCATCAAACCATCACCAAGCCACACCAAAGAAGAAAAATCACTGGAGACAGGAAACGCCAATGGTTCTCAATACATGGGTCAAAAGAATGACAGGAGGGAAAGTGCAGAGGAAGAAAGGGCTCAGGGATGGAAAAAACATATGGTCTTCTATCCTTTCTTCCTCATGTGGGTCCCCTTAGATGTTTTAAAATGTTAGTTTGATATTAAAAATTTAGCCATCTGTTAATATTTAGCAAAAATGTTCTGGTCCTAATTCAATGAGAAATGCCAGATGGATTTCATTTCATATTTTTTTTGCAGCCTAAGCAGTTTTGATAGCCAGAACTGGCAGGAGACTGGAAGCACAAGGACCCTAGTATGAAATATTCCCTATAAACTATGATAAAGCACAGAAAAAACTTCTTTCATTCAAGTCTAGAATAAAACGTGGGTCCAGGAAAAAAAAATGATTCCATTAAATTGTCAAACTCTTTGGGGAGAAAAAACACCCATTAGAAGTGAATTGATATTAACTAGAACAAATTCTCTTCTAAAATTAACAACTCTTTAGGAAGAAAATGGACATTTGAGAGGGGAGGTCTGCAAATGGAACCAAACCAATCTTGGTTAAACATATTGGATGCCAAAGAATTATTAGAACATTTACCTTTATGGACTGGCCCAGGGACAGTATTATCATATGCATAAATACCTAACAATCAATATAATAGGAGACAGCCAAATATTCAAGTTTAGGAAATCTAGTCAATATTTGGGGCACTTTAACACAGCCCTTGTTAAACAGTAGTCCTCTGTATATCTCGGGTGACAGTCCTGAGAAATACTAGGCCTAGATTTCAGAGGAGAAGAGCATAGAGATTTAGCCATGACTTAATACACAAGTATTAATGCTTATGAGAAATACATGAACTGTACAGATAAGTTTGACATAAACTTTATTGTTCCTTCAGCTCCTACAGTGCTTCCTTGAGAATTTGTCTATGCTCGGTAGTGTGGGGCAGAATTCTTCTATGTTCCCTAGCCTGCTTGCGGGGGCCATGCTGTCTGCAGACATCAGAAAATGTTATTGCAAGAACTATCACTGCCTTTGCCTCTTGAGAAATGCTGGGCTGGAAGAAGCACAAGCTGGAATCAAGATTGCTGGGAGAAGTATCAATAACCTCAGATATGCAGATGACACCACCCTTATGGCAGAAAGTGAAGAGGAACTAAAAAGCCTCTTGATGAAAGTGAAAGAGGAGAGTGAAAAAGTTGGCTTAAAGCTCAACATTCAGAAAACGAAGATCATGGCATCTGGTCCCATCACTTCATGGGAAATAGATGGGGAAACAGTGGAAACAGTGTCAGACTTTATTTTTTGGGCTCCAAAATCACTGCAGATGGTGACTGCAGCCATGAAATTAAAAGACGCTTACTCATTGAAAGGAAAGTTATGACTAACCTAGATAGCATATTCAAAAGCAGAGACATTACTTGGCCAAAAAAGGTCCATCTAGTCAAGGCTATGGTTTTTCCAGTAGTCATGTATGGGTGTGAGAGTCGGACTGTGAAGAAAGCTGAGCACCGAAGAATTGATGCTTTTGAATTGTGGTGTTGGAGAAGACTCTTGAGACCCTTGGACTTCAAGGAGATCCAACCAGTCCATTCTAAAGGGGATCAGTCCTGGGTGTTCTTTGGAAGGACTGATGCTAAAGCTGAAACTCCAGTACTTTGGTCACCTCATGCGAAGAGTTGACTCATTGGAAAAGACTCTGATGCTGGCAGGGATTGGGGACAGGAGGAGAAGGGGATGACAGAGGAGATGGCTGTCGTCAGAGATGGCTGGAATGGCATCACCGACTCGATGGATGTGAGCTTGAGTGAACTCCGGGAGTTGGTGATGGACAGGGAGACCGGGTGTGCTGCAATTCATGGGGTCGCAGAGTCGGACACGACTGAGCAACTGACCTAACTAACTCCTAAATTAGTCAGGGGGAAATCTGGGCAGAGCACATTAGAATAGTGAGGCAGAAAGGAACAGGTGACACGGAAAGCTAAAGGAAGCTGGTTGGAGGACAAAATGTCTGTCCTAGGAGGCAAGGTCTTCAAAGAAGATAACAAAATAGACCAAAAACATAAACTGAATGGCAGTAAGAGAAGCCCAAGAATAAATATAAAAAAGTAAAGCACTGTAAGAAGATTCCAATATTTCTTTTACAGAAATTAACAATACAAGGATATCCTAAATAACAAAATACACAATTTATGCAAATGAAGCATCAGAGTTGGGCCTAACTTTAGACTAATTTAGGACAATTCTAAGAGGCAAGCTTGTATCCTGAACAAAAAGCTACCCAACACATAATCAAATGAAAATGCTTGAGACCCAGGGAACATTTTTGTATTGGATGCTTTTCAATGCCCTAAATTTAAGCAGCTGGATTTTTTTAATGCACATCCTATTCAACCTTTTGAAATGATGGATTTGCCTTCTAATGGGAAATCTGCATTTCATTGTAACGATGGAACACAATGTCCTTGGCCTGTTTTCTATAGAAGTAGGCTCTCTTTTGTACTACATTCTTTAGTATATAGTGGAGACCAAAACTCCAGCAAGTTTACGTCAGATATTAAACAATGGAGAAATACACATATGTGCAGACAGAGAAATATAAAAAAACGTAGTTTCATTTCCAAAGAACTAAATGTCATTTATCCAAGACTTTTGAGGACATATTGCTAAATTATTTCCTAATCAAGAGTTTTCCAGACTGACAAAAAAGAAGAAAAAGAATATTCAGACTAATTTCTTTAAAGTTGTTATTCAGATGGAGAATTAAATGTGAGAACCATGAAGCTATATGTCATGGATATCTCTAAAATTTTTGGTGCTTCTGGGAAAGTATGATATTGTACTAAAATAACATCTTAAATATGAAATAGTTGAAATAAAAGAAACAGAGAAGGAGAAAGGGTAAACAAGTATAGTTTCTAAAATATAGCAAATCTTACCACCTTAATTGAGACATTTGTTATATATTCTTTGTTAACTCTATAAACTTTCTAATAATTCACTGTTCAATATGGTAGCCTCCAGCTATGGTGACTACCAAGTTCTTGAAATGTAGCTAGTCAAATTGGGATGTGCTTTAAGTCTTAAATACATACCAGATTTCAAAGATTTATTATGAGAAAAGGAATGAAAACTATATCATTAATACTTCTATATCAATTATATGTTAAAATGACATTACTTTGAATATATTGAGGTAAAGTATTATTAAACATAATTTTATCTGTGCTGTTTTGAATGCAGCTGTCGGACAATTTTAAATGACATATGCGGCTCACATTAACTTTGTTTTGACAGTGACAAGCCCATGTACCTGTCATCACATTCCTTCCTCTCACCCATCCAGTTCTCCTCTTCTGACCTCCTCATTTCTGCCATCAGGTATATTTATCCTTCTTCCAGTCACCCATTCTGAAACCTCACTATCACTTCTGACGTATTGTCTTCCATCGCCTCCTTTATTACATCAAGACTATACTGCACTGTGTTTGAAGCATTTGTCATAGCTCCCATTGTTTGACATTCCCACTACATTAATTCAGGTCCCTGGCATCTCACAAGCCTGCAATTATAAATGGCCTCCTCTCTAGTCTTTTAGTCTTGTACTTCCTCTAACATTACCAGAGAGGGCAATTTTCTTAAACTACTCTGTCAAATTCATTACAGACCTTCAAAACATTCATAGCTCTCCACTATTTATGGAAGAAGTTCCATGAAACTTCTTAATGTGAAATTGAAAAACACCTACAAATTGAATCTGATCCTGACTTGTCAATATCTCCTTTAATCTTTAGTAGAAAGTCTCCGTTTCAACCAAATACACATTTGCCAACAGTCCTTTCCCAGCTTGGTCTACTCTTTCAACTCCCTACATACCAGTGTACTATCTAAAGTCTAGCTCAAGTTCTATCTTCTGTGCAAAGAGTTTTCCCAGGGTTTTCACTCTATGTCTGTATTAGTACCCCCTTTCTCCTTTCAATTCACACAACAGGTATGGTTTATTTTACTCACTTTAAATTATAGGTACACCTTGGAGATATTACAGGTTTAGTTCCAGACCTCCACAATAGAGCCAATATCATAATAAAGCATGTCAAATGATATTTTTTTGGTTTCCCAGTACATATAAAAATTATGTTTATACTAAACGGTAGTCTATTAAGTGTGGAATAGCATTATGTTTAAAAAAAAAGAAAAACAATGTACTTACCTTAATTTAAAAGTACTTTATTGCTTAAAAATGCTAATAGTCATCTGACAACACAAGGTTGTTACAAACTTTCAATTAAAAAAAATTATCTGAGAAGTGCAATAAAGTGAAGCACAATAAGATGAGGTATGTGTGTATACCTTATATGAGACATCTTCATCTTGCAAATGCATTAATTTAAAAAGTTCTGTCAAGGTTGTTCATTTGGAACTCAGAATGTTCAGTTAATTTTATTGTTCAAGTAGGTTACACTTGCAAAGAAAAGCAAAAAAGTAGAGAATGACTCTTTTTTTGGTAAATAAACAAGGAATAGAATTTGATATTTTAAACATTTGATCTTTAATAGACATTTTGGAGGAAGCATTTGCAAAATTCTAGAGGAAGAGTTTTTAAATGTGGATCATTTTTCTGTACAAGTTTCAAAAGCTTCAAAAGCTGATGCCACTCATTCAGCACCATTCTTTTCTTCATTTTAAAACATAATACCTTTCCTTTTCTCAATATAAGATGGTTATCAGTACTACTGGTTCAAGATTGAGAAAGATGCCTGACAGAGCTGTCTCCTGTCACCCTGTTTGTTTAGACTATATGCTAAGCACATTGTGAGAAATGCCAGACTAGATGAGTTACAAGCTGGAATCAAGACAGGCAGGGAAACATCAACAACCTCAGATACGCATATGATACCACTCTAACGGCAGAAAGCAAAGACAAACTAAAGAGCCTCTTATAAGGGTGAAGAAGGAGAGTGAAAGAGCCAGCTTCAAACTAAATATTAAAAAAACTAAGATCATAGCATCCAGGCCCATTATTTCATGGCAAATAGAAGGGGAAAATGTGGAAGCAGTGACAGATTTCTTCTTCTTGGGCTTGAAGATCACTGCAGATGATGACTATAGCCATGAAATCAGCAGATGATCGCTCCTTAGCAGGAAAGCTATGACAAACCTAGACAGTGTGTTGAAAAGCAGAGACATTACTCTGCTGACAAAGGTCCATATAGTCAAGGCTATGGTCTTCCCAGTGGTCACATACGGTAGTGAGAACTGGACCATAAAGAAGGCAGAAGGCCGAAGAATTGATGTCTTCAAAATGTGGTGCTGGAGAAGACTCCTGAAAGCCCTTAGACAGCCAGGAAATCAAATCAGTCAATCTTAAGGGAAATCAACCCTGAATACTCATTGGAAGGACTGATGCTGAAGCTGAAGCTCCAGTATTTTGGTCATCTGATGCAAACAGTCAACTCACTGGAAAAGTCCCTAATGTTGGGAAAGATTCAGGGCAGGAGAAGAGGGCATCAGAGAATGAGATGGTTGGATGGCATCACCGATGCAATGGACATGAATTTGGGCAAACTTTGGGAGATGGACAGGGACAGGGAGGCCTGGCGTGCTGCAGTCCATGGGGTTGCAAAGAGTTGGATGTGACTGGGCAACTGAACAACAACAACCAGTACTATTTGTATGGAAGGCATCAAAGATGATAGGGATTCTTTGTTCAAAGAGAGAGGGAATATGAGAGTGTGTATATGTGTGTGTTTTCCCTGCAATAACTTGCCAAGCGTTAGAAGAAAGAGGAGAAATATTGACAGAATAGGCCAAAGAAAGGAGGATTTAATGTGTGAAAGAGTGCGGTCTGAGCTGGAAGTAATTAAACTGAGTGACATAAGCAGAGGCTCAATATTGAGGGAGGTGGGAATTAAGATATAGCCTCACAGTATAAGTTCACTCACCTTGAAAGGAAACAAAAGGATCAATATGGGACAGATGTGGGGCCAGCAAGTGTCCACTGATAACCTCTAGCTTGCAGAGCACCATCAACATAACTTGGTTGCTGGAAGAAGCCATAGTAAGTATGAGGAAAGTGTTTAGTGCGTGGAGGAGTAACTCCTGAATATGCAAAGGATTGGAAAGTCTTTATATACTTGGTGACTCATATGTACAGAGTTTTACAACTTGGGGAATATTCAAGTGGCCTTGGTCTGATAACTACATTGAATCATTTTACTTGTGCATCTTTCTCACTAATGGTGGTTTAGTTGCTAAGTCGTGTCCAACTCTTGAGACCCCATGGACTGTAACCCACCAGACACCTCTGTCCATGTGATTCTCCAGGCAAGAATACTGGAATGGGTTGTCATTTCCTTCTCCAGGGGATCTTTCTGACCCAGGAATCAAACCCGGGTCTCCTGCATGATAAGGTACCAAAATCTTCAAGGATAAGATTGCGAATCCCTCCTCCTTTCTATATATTACAATGCCTAGCATAGTGATCACTAAAATTTATGTAGCGTAAATTATAAACATTTGTTGAATTAATTTGAGAATGTCTAATAATTAAAGTCAAATGTTGAGTAAAATATTTGGATAGTTATATATATTTTGAGAATCAAATTAAAATTCTATGGGAAAAAAACCTGTATAAGATGCTTAACTGTCATTGCTTTTGATCATTAAAACTTTATAACATTTAGACTGACTGCCATGTTTATTTTTACCTCTGCTTTTGTTTGTATTGCTTCTACTTGCTAGGAATGTCTCTTTTCTGCAAGAAGGCAAATACTAGTGACCTTGAAATTTATGTGAAGTGCTACCCCCTCCATGAAGCCTACTCTGATTATAGCAAGTCATAGACCTCTATATAGTTTTCAGATTTTCTATAATTTTTGTCATAGGCTATATAGAATAACCCTGGAGAAGGGAATGGCAACCCACTCTAGTATTCTTGCCTGGAGAATCCCATGGACAGAGGAGACTGGCAAGCTACAGTCCATGGTCACAAAGAGTCAAACATGACTGAACGACTGAGCACACACACACATATAGAATAAAACTGCCTGTTTATGTTCAGCTTGCCTCTTCAAGTAGATCGGAAGCTACTGGAGGATAAGGAATGTGTTATAACTCATTTATATTTAATATATATACTGTTGCATATATGGATATTGGTTAGCAAAATTTTGATTGTTGATGATACATTACAAATAAAACACCAACATGATGGAATTTTACTATTATGTTGTACCCATACTATTTTTACCATTATGTCTACCTATGTGCGTGTGTGTGTGCACACATTTAGTCATGTCCAGCTCTTTGTGACCCCATGGACTAGAGCCCGCCAAGCTCCTCTGGTCTAGGAATTTTCTAGGCAAGAATAGTGGAACAGGTTGCCATATCCTCCCCCAGGGGATCTTCCCAACCCAGGGATCAAACCTGTGTCTTCTGTGTCTCCTGCATTGGCGGGCAGATTCTTTACCACTGAGCCACCTGGGAAGCCCCATGTCTACCTACACTCTTATGTTAAAAATGATCCAAAAAGATGCGATATGAAAACTTATTTCTAATTTCTCAAAAACTGATTTTGAATTAATTTACAGCATTTTGCTTAATATCATACAGTTTATTAGGTAAAGTTTTACTAACCTAGAACAATATACTTGATTAATAAAAAATCTTGTGACCTAAACATATAAATATACTGTGACAATCCAATACACTTTGAAACAATACAAAAACAAAATTCAGCAGCTATGTTGCTCTTAGAGGTAAAAACTGATACAAAGTTCTTTAAAAAATGACAGAACATAAAAAAGACTAGATTATAAAAGACTAGAGAAAAATACATTTAAAAGACAGTAATGGCACCAAATATATCTTTGAAATAGGTAATAATGGTTCTAAATCTATTTTTTTTAAATATGTGAGTTTTGTTATAATTCTTCACTGGATTGCTCTAACATTTTATAACATCATGGCAATTTCTCAGGCTAATGAATAATCTGATTAGAAAAAGATTCCACAATAGACTAGCAGAATATTTCATGATGCAGAGGATAGCTATGTTTCACTAGAGGAAAGATTCTTAGTTCTGACCACTCCTCTTCTCATACTTTATATCATGTGCATTCTCTATAACACATTTTTCATATTCTATACTCCTAATTTATTAAATGCCTCTTGTCCTACTTGAAAATTGACGTTTATTTGCCCTTTCTCAGTGTTGTACCATTCTGCTAGCAACAAATGGACCATTCCTGTGACACAACTACACTGACAATGTGTGAAGGCCACAGAGGGGGTACTGTGGTCCCAGCTAAAGGAGGAGACAGAATGACGGGACAACCAAGAATCTTGTCTGAAAACAGGGTGGTAGCCCACAGATCAGTTCAAGCTGAAAAGATCCCTCATCCAGAGGTTCTAAATGTTTTTTCAGAATCCTGAAAACTCATGAGATACTGTGGAACATTCAATTATTATAATTTGCTTGCTACTCAAGAGACAATAATGTTGATCAATATTCTTTCCCCAACAATGTTTTCTTTTTTCCCTGGTACACTGTGGCCAGAATGTTTGCAAACAAGGAAACTGGAGACATTATCCTGGGTTTCTGGGTGGGGAACAGGGCCAAGAAAAACGTGATGCCCCCATAAATTAGCACCAGCCTTTAATGCTCTAAGTAACTGACACAAGAGTTATGAAAGCATACATATTCATCATGCTTCCTACTCTCACCTCATCTCATTTTCCAAGATGACACTACATTGCCCTTCAGAGTAAATTCAGTCTCAACACACCCACTGCACCAACCACAGTACTCCTGCTTTTCAGGAACGTCAATGCATTTTCACTTTCCACATGGAACACATCCAGTCATATCCTCTTGTCTTCATCTAAACTCTTTCCTCCACTAGAAATACTGCTGCCTATTTGCCACTCTTGCTTCTCTTGCCTCAAAATTCCTGCAAAAGATTATCTGGCTCAATGTACATTTTTTCTTCAAGTATTACAGATCTCATTTCTCTATCTTTCTCTTTTCCTTTCCCATCCTATTTGTAGACTTATTTTCAAGTCAGTGGTACTTTTTAAAAAATTCTGACATCAAAGCCCACTATATTAAGTAGATTAAAAAGTGTAGCTCTTTTCTCATAGGAGCGGGGCTTTGAGAAAACCTGCCCATTAAGAATCATTGTCTCACCCTGACATTGCTGCTAAGAAATGTAGTTGCAGTGACCAAGGATGAAGGTCCATATAGTCAAAGCTATGGTCTTTCCAGTAGTCCTGTACAGACGTGAGAGTTGGACCATAAAGAAGGCTGAGCACCAAACGATTGATGCTTTCAAATTGTGGAGAAGATACTTGAGAGTCCCTTGGACAGCAAGGAGATCAAATCACTCCTAAGGGAAATCAATCCTGAATACTCTTTGGAAGGACTGATGCTGAAGCCCCAATACTCTGCCTACCTGAGGCAAACAGCCCTTTTCCTCACTGGAAAAGACCCTGATGCTGGAAAAGATGGAAGGCAGAAGGAGAAGAGGGCAACAGAAGATGAGATGGTTGGATAGCATCACCAATTCAATGGACATGAACTTGGGAAAACTTTGGGAGATGATGAGGGACAAGGAGACCTGGTGTGCTGCAGTCCATGGAGGTCACAAAGAATCAGAAACAACTTAGCAACTGAACAACAACAACAACAACAACAACACAGGCCTGGATCTTCAGATCCTATTTTCAGAATCTGGTCCACCTGTCAGCCTTATTTTCCAGATGCTCCCACAGTACCAGGGCTCTGCTTTCACTTCCAGCCTATAATTTGAGTCACCTCACTCCTTTAAGTCCCCTACACCAAGTAGCTCCATCCAGATCCCTGTGACTTCTAACAGGGCAAACTTATCTCTCAGAATCACAGATACAATCTAGCAAGTCCTTCTAGTTCAAACCACTCATGCTATGCCTGGCTTGCCTGATTGGGCGCTTTGATGTGTCCGCTAGAAACTCATGCAAGTATGCAGTGCTCCTGAAAGAGCAAAAACCCCTGGTATGGCCAGGCACAGCATTCAGGCCTCCTCTACCATTGCTGGGATTCCTTACACCCACATCTGATCCCTCAACAGAACTTGTGTGCTCGGTTTGTACGACATGACTTTGTACTTTTGTCTCATTGTCTAAGTGTCCAAATGTTTCACCTAAGTGTGTGCGTGCTCTGCCTTCCCAACTGCAAGGAAACCGCCTAAGGGAAAGAGCAAATCCATTAGTATTATTACCTTTATTATTACTTTTGTTAATCATTTTATGCAGCTTGCTCCTCTGCTACTCTGCAACTATGTCCTGACTTCCTATCAAAGCATCAAGCCCTTGAAGGAAGCAACTGTTTCCTTTTTATTTTTGGTTGCATGATTGACATTCTACAAAGTGCTGAACGCACATATGCCTGAGTCCCCTCATAGGCTGGCATGGTGTTCTGCTTAAAGACTCAAGAGACGATGACTGACATAAAATAATCAACATATCAAAGAAAAAGGCTATAAAATATTAAGAATACCATAATACTAGTTCCACATGCTGTTGAAAACTAAAATCTGGTGTTTATTGCTATTAAAAAGTTATAACTACAGAGATGTACAAAGTATGAAACTCATAAACTACCCATATTTTTAGTTGGGCTTTAATATCCTTCTTTAATCTAAATTAAATTTTGAGTAGTAAACAGCGTTTGGGAGCCAACATGATGCTAGTAAATAGTACTTCTTTAGATTTTTCTCTTGGGCACTGAAAAAACTGTTCATGTATGCCTTTGATGGGCTTCCTTGGAGGCCCCCAACACTCTGCAGTTTATATGTATCAGCGTCATGGCTGCCCCTCTGCATGTACTCAGATCCTTAAATGGGACTACACACTGGAATATCTCTATTGGGTAAGGGAAATATAGTATATTTGCCATTACCCAACTGGACTCTCTGCTCTTTTCCTAGTTCCTTCTCTTTCTTTAGAGTCCAGTTAAGTATTCACCTCCTCCAGGAAGCCTGTTTGGCCATAAAAGCCCACTGGAGGGCTCCCTCCTCCATTCTCATGGCATTCTTGGGCAATACCACTTTTTTATTTGTTTTTTGCACTTAGTGTGTATATATATATATAGTTCTATAATTTCAAGTACATCTAGTACCCTTAAAATGTGGACTTCCTTTACCCCTGACTAAAAAAGTACTTTGACAATTTGAAAGTGCGAACATTAATGATTTTATTATTAAATATTTATATTTAATTTTTATAGTAATCCTTATATTTAAAGCAATATTCATGAGTATTTGTACATACCAGATTGACAATGTAAAAGACAGATAATAATAAGTGCACTAAAGAATAAATTTCATAGACTATGGTTAAGCACAGCAGATTGACTGCATACATATACAGCCTCTTCCTTCTCTGAACCTTCTATGATACCAGAAAAAGAATGAAAATATAATGATCCACAAGGACAGAAAAAATGGAAGGGGAAAAAACAGTGGACAAGAGATTTCCCGAAGGCTTTGGAAAAGAGGAAGCAGACAGAGGAGTATTCATTTACTTTCAGGCTTCCCTGGTGGCTCAGCTAATGAAGAATCTGCCTGCAGTGTGGAAGAACTGGGTTTGATCCCTGGTTTGGGAAGATCCCTTGGAGAAGGGATCGGCTACCCACTCCAGTATTCTGGCCTGGAGAATTTCATGGACTGTATAGTCCATGGGGTCACAAAGAGTTGGACAGGACTGAGTGACTTTCACTTTTACAGGAGTTATCTCGTCCTAACACCTAGACAGGGAGAGAATGGAGAAGCCAAGCCACTTGGGTCCTGTCTTGCCCTTGGAGGCACTGGTACCCCACATGAGGGGATACAGTTATGGGGCTGACAGGACAGGATCAGATAGAGCCCTATCCAGAACAACTGATGACATGGGGCCCCTCCCTCCCAGTATGGCAGCCCATTCTTAAACCCCAGCAGGAGACCAGAGGCTTTTCCCTAGAGAAAAAAATAATACAAAAGAAGTTCTGGACCCAGGGGACAGCAAATATGGGATAAAAACAAGAGAACTTAGTGAAAGTCTTTATACTGAAATATTATCCCTCAGTCCCCTTTCCTGCCCTTTCCCAGAATGCCAGCAACCAGACGGATGCCTATGCCTCTGTCAGGAAGGATATTGACTGTTCTTCTCTGGGAAAATAAGATTCAGAGAAATCTCTAAATAAGATTCAGAGAAAATGCCTTGTATTCTAACATTTCAAGGGAAAAGCTGGCTTGTGACTTGATCACCTCATAGGGAGATCCTATATTCTGCAAGCCTCACTCACACATAGAATTTCCAAGTAACTGGATGGTACAAAAGCATCAGGAATTATATATATCACAGCTATTAACTGAAGAGGATTCTGAGGATGGATTATCTCGATACCCACTCCAATTCCCTTGTAACATTTGAGTTCAATTCAAAACTCTCCTTCCCTTCCCAACCTTGCTATTACAGTGGGGGCTCCAGATAAGACAGTGTCAACCCATCTTATGTGCTCATGCCAGACTTTGATTCAGAAGTGAGTCACACAGGAAAGAGGCAGAGTCTGTGGCATGGGTTTTGTTGGCCTGGATTATGGCAGAAGTGGCATGGCTCTGGATCCAGAGGCTGTATAATACAGGGTAGCTTCCTGACTGTGAGGCCTCCACATTGGTCAGGGTAACAGCTCCCTGGCAACCTCAGTTCTGAAATTTAATTTGGAGAACCATTCCTGGAAACTCAGACTATTTCTGGAATTTTTACCCGCTGAAGGTTCTTTGAGCAGTATATCCCATTTAATTAATGTTTTTCTGCTTTAAGTAGCTAGAGTGGATTCTGTTGTTGATAATTAAGAACTCTGAAAATACAGTAGCAATATCTAGTCGTCATGTCTTGTTATGTCTTAGCAAAAATGAATACCCAGTAAAGCAGAACAATAGCATTTCTCAGTTTAATAGTCATTAAAAAAAGAAAAACTACATGAACTGATTATTAGCATGAATATATATGAGTGTGAGCATGAGTGTGAGTGTGAGTGTATGTGTGTGTGAGAAAGGGGAGGGCTATGAAGTTGTGAATTTCTAGGACTTTTCACTCAAGGAAAAGAGTCTTTAACCATATATATATACACACACACATATATATAAGACATATATATTTCTTATATATATAAGAAATAACATGTATGAGAAATTTTAAATTGAAAATTCAAAGAGTAGGTGAGAGCATTTGAGCACCTCCGTAAGAAATAAAACAAGGCAACCAATGTGAGTAAAACAGAAAGAAAACTTCCTGGCAGCATAAATGCTCATAAACTATTACAACTACCTCTATAACTAACTGCAGTGAACTACATCGGTTAAATTTTCTCTACTAGGAAGCTAAGTACAGGGACTTTGTATTTTATATCTTTTCAGTTACTAGGAAGGAAAAAAATGTACTAGCAAGGCAAAACATATTGCAAGCACTTTAAAATTAGCATATTTCAAATGTTTAATGGTTTCATTTCCTCACTTCTTTCTCTGTGCCCAGGTAACACAATTTATGTTTTTTTAAAAAGAGAAAGTTGCAAGTTTGGAGTAGTGACTAGTTTACATGAAAAGGTACGTGATAGGATATGAATTCCTGGTAGTAATATCCCTCAATTTTGACTTCTGTGGCTGCACATTGAATTACAAAGTGAATTTAAGAAACCCCACAAACTATGAAATTATGCTTACTTTGTAATGCTTTCAAGTGCATATTAATCACATAGAACTCTACATGCATAACCCTTGGAGTATAATTGCGTTAAATAAAAGTGTTATTTTGGCTAAGTATACCATATGTGTAAAAGTTCAGCTCAATAAAAGTACCTTGTTTACAAATGCCGCATAATTTTTACTTATCTGAGAAAAATGGAGGTCAAGAAGGCATGTACAAATAAAATCCTCTGACAATTCCCAGAACTCAATGGTTTAAATTTTACTCCCAACATTTGTCACTAAGCAACAAACAAAAATTAAAGCTTAATTTTGCCCTCTCTCCCTTATCATCTAAGCAAAGAAACATTCAAATACAGGCAACACTAAGAAAAAAGCAAGACTGAGCAGTCAACCAAATTAGTGAGCTTTTCTTAAGTCCTTTGTATTAAGTCCCCCCACTGCTTTCCACTGACATTAATAGGATTCAGTGAGGTTCCTTCTGAGGGAAATGAGGGAGAGCAGACTGCAGTACCCTGTCCTCTGTACTTTAGTGAGAGTCCTTCTCCCTGTGTCCTAGGGAGTGTGGATTCAAAATGGGAACAGGGAAAGACAGGCCCCTTCCACACGCCTTCTGAGATGCAGCCTTGGACTTAAGATGACATTTGGCTGCATCGCTCTGAGCACAGCTGGTGGTCTGTGTACTGCTATTAGCTCAAATGCATGTCTATCCAGAAACAGGCTTTTGACAAGGGAAAGAGAACTGGAATAGTTCTTATCCATTAATCCTAATCATGACTCCTAGTCTGGTCTCTGGGGGAAGGGTGATGAAGAAAAAAGTAGTTAGCACGGAGAAGGAGAAAGGGGCAGGAGGAGGAAAGACAGAGTGAAGTGACTGTTAGAAGAAACCAAGAGTACTCTCTGCTTTTGCCGCATGCACAGAAGGCTCTACCCCCAGACTCTGAGAAACAACAACCAGTATGTCAAGGGAAAAGACATACACAGTTTGGAATTAAGACATAGGGGTTTACATCTGAGCTCTAGCACTACCCATGTGAACCTAGGCAAATAACAAGATTTCTGCAGGCTTATTTTATCTCTGTATGTTGATAATAATTCATGCTTCACAGTGGGTATGATGATTAAATGAGATCTTATAGAAGTCTGTGCATTCAGAGATTCCTAATATTTGTTTACCTTTCCTTGGGGATCATCTTATTAGCCATCATCTTCCCACCAATAAACATAGTAAGGTGGGTAGCAACATATTCACAACAGTAAGCATTGACCCTTGTAAGCTATAGAACTGTGAGGGAAATGAGTTAATCACATGCTCAGGAGCTAAACACACATTAAGCAATGTGTTTATCACGTGAATAATATCGAGCCGGGAGAATGCCAAACAGTGAAACAATATCAATAACTTTAAACTCTGCTTTCTTACTCAATGAAGGCTTATAAGAAATCCAGAACTATCCAACTATGTCCATATCCCGAGAGAGGAAACGTGACTACAGGCTAAGGGTGATACTAATTCCTCTCCCTCACTCCCACAATGGATTACACCAAATAGATCAAGGAAACGACTTGGAGGGAGTACATGTTCTGAAAGAAATACAAACATGAAATTCCATAATTAAAGAATCATCTATTTGTAATACACATAAACCCTCATACTTTAAAAAATATAAGCAAGAGTAGCAAAACAAGCTAGGAAACTAAAAAGTAGGAAAGGTTTGTTTTCTTTCCCCAAACATCTTCTATTTAGGTAGTTTCTCTATGGGTTCCACACCATGATGGCCTGGGTTAACTGCTTTATTGCGGCTTAGTTTGCAAATTTCCCCCTCTGCTACATCCCAAGAAAGCTCTCCCTCTCACTCCATTTGTCCTGTATATTACCAACTAGATTTTAAAAACCAAGAGTGGGGACTCTGTTTACCACTGTAGATTGCTGATACAAGTAGATGTTAATACTTCACACATGCTCATTTATGATGATATCAAACTCATCTCTACTATGTCTTGTTATGCTAGACTTTGTTTCATGCATGATTATATTTATAATAAATTACTGTCAGCTAGAAAATCAATTGTTATTAATTTTTCCCAGATAATATATTTGTATTCATTTAAATATTTATTTATTTGGCTGTGTGGGGTCTTAGTTGTGGCACTTGGGGCATTAACTCTCTAGTTGTGGCATGGGGCTTAGTTGCTCCAAAGGATTAAACCTATGTTCCCTGCATTGCAAAGCAAATTCTTAAGCACTGGACCACCAGGGAAGCTCCCTTTGCATTTTTTAATAGAAAACATAAAGGAACTTTAATATCCAAATAGTCAGGGTGAAGAATACTGGATTAAACTGGGTACTCCAATCTTCTACCTGAAAGGACTGAGTCATTCAAGTGCTTTAGTTACTTGGTAGGCCTGAGGTCCTTGGCTGTCCTTAAATCATCCTACTAGGGAGCTGCCTAGTCCAGGGCTGGACCAGAAAACTCTGGCTGCTTCTCCATAATTTAAAGCAGTATATTTAGGGTGATTTCTCCAATTAGTCTCCTGACCCCGAGAGTCTATGAGGTCTTGTGAGAATTAAAAATGACATGTGGTGCTGGTATTTAATAAAAAATGAAGATTATGGCATCCGGTCCCATCACATCATGGCAAATTGATGGGAAACAATGGAAAAAGTGACAGACTTTATTTTCTTGGGCTCCAAAATTACTGTGGACAGTGACCACAGCCATGAAATTAAAAGACACTTGCTCCTTGGAAGAAAAGCTATGACAAACTTAGACATTGTCTTAAAAAGCAGACATTACTTTGCCTACAAAGGTATGTATAGTCAAGCGATGATTTTCCAGTAGTCATGTATGGATGTGAGAGCTGGACAATAAGAAAGGCTGAGCACTGAAGAATTAATGCCTTCGAACTGTGACACTGAAGACTCTTGAGAGTCCCTTTGGCGCTCAGCCTTCTTCACACTCTCACATCCATACATGACTACTGGAAAAACCATAGCCTTGACTAGACGGACCTTTGTTGACAAAGTAATGTCTCTGCTTTTTAATATGCTATCTAGGTTGCTCATAACTTTTCTTCCAAGGAGTAAGCGTCTTTTAATTTCATGGCTGCAATCACCATCTGCAGTGATTTTGGAGACCAAAAAATAAAGTCTCACACTGTTTCTACTGTTTCCCCATCTATTTCCCATGAAATTATGGGACCAGGTGCCATGATCTTTGTTTTCTGAATATTAAGCTTTAAGCCAACTTTTTCACTCTCCTCTTTCACTTTCATCAAGAGGCTTTTTAGTTCCTCTTCACTTTCTGCCATAAGGGTGGTGTCATCTGCATATCTGAGGTTATTGATATTTCTCCCGGCAATCTGGATTCCAGCTTGTATTTCTTTCAGTCCAGCGTTTCTCATGATGTACTCTGCATAGAAGTTACAGAAGCAGGGTGACAGTATACAGCCTTGATGCACTCCTTTTCCTATTTGGAACCAGTCTGTTGTTCCATGTCCAGTTCTAACTGTTGCTTCCTGACATGCATACAGATTTCTCAAGAGGCAGGTCAGGTGGTCTGGTATTCCCATCTCTTTCAGAATTTGCCACAGTTTATTGTGATACACACAGTCAAAGGCTTTGGCATAGTCAATGAAGCAGAAATAGATGTTTCTCTGGAACTCTCTTGGTTTTTCTATGATCCAGCGGATGTTGGCAATTTGATCTCTGGTTCCTCTGCCTTTTCTAAAACCAGCTTGAACATCAGGAAGTTCATGGTTCACGTATTGCTGAAGCCTGGCTTGGAGAATTCTGAGCATTACTTTACTAGCGTGTGAGATGAGTGCAATTGTGCGGTAGTTTGTGCATTCTTTGGCACTGGCTTTCTTTGGGATTGGAATGAAAACTGACCTTTTCCAGTCCTGTGGCCACTGCTGACTTTTCCAAATTTGTTGGCATATTGAGGGCAGCACTTTCACAGCATCATCTTTCAGGATTTGAACTAGCTCAACTAGAATTCCATCACCTCCACTAGCTTTGTTTGTAGTGATGCTTTCTAAGGCCCACTTGACTTCACATTCCAGGATGTTTGGCTCTAGATGAGTGATCACACCATCATGATTATCCGGGTCATGAAGATCTTTTTTGTACAGTTCTTCTGTGTATTCTTGCCACCACTTCTTAATGTCTTCTGCTTCTGTTAGGTCCATACCATTTCTCTCCTTTATCGAGCCCATCTTTGCATGAAATGTTCCCCATGGTATCTCTCATTTTCTTGAAGAGATCTCTAGTCTTTCCCATTCTGTTCTTTTCCTCTATTTCTTTGCATTGATCGCTGAAGAAGGCTTTCTTACCTCTCCTTGCTATTCTTTGGAACTCTGCATTCAGATACTTATATCTTTTCTTTTCTCCTTTGCTTTTAGCTTCTCTTCTTTTCACAGCTATTTGTACGGCCTCCTCAGACAGCCATTTTTCTTTTTTGCATTTGTTTTCCATGGGGATTGTCTTGATCCCTGTCTCCTGTACAGTGTCACAAACCTCATTCCATAGTTCATTAGGCACTTTATCTATCAGATCTAGGCCTTTAAACCTATTTTTCACTTCCACTGTATAATCACAAGGGATTTGATTTAGGTCATACCTGAATGGTCTAGTGGTTTTCCCTACTTGCTTCAATTTGAGTCTGAATTTGGTAATAAGGAGTTCATGATCTGAGCCACAGTCAGCTCCTGCTCTTGTTTTTGTTGACTGTATAGAGCTTCTCCATCTTTGGCTGCAAAGAATATAATCAATCTGATTTCAGTGTTGACCATCTAGTGATGGAGTCTTCTCTTGTGTTGTTGGAAGAGGGTGTTTGCTATGACCAGTGCATTTTCTTGGCAAAACTCTATTAGCCTTTGCCCTGCTTCATTCCGCATTCCAAGGCCATTACTTTGCCGACTAAGGTCCATCTAGTCAAGGCTATGGTTTTTCCTGTGGTCATGTATGGATGTGAGAGTTGGACTGTGAAGAAAGCTGAACACTGAAGAATTAATGCTTTTGAACTGTGGTGTTGGAGAAGACTCTTGAGAGTCCCTTGGACTGCAAGGAGATCCAACCAGTCCATTCTGAAGGAGATCAGCCCTGGGATTTCTTTGGAAGGAATGATGCTAAGGCTGAAACTCTAGTACTTTGGCCACCTCATGTGAAGAGCTGACTCATTGGAAAAGGCTCTGATGCTGGGAGGGATTGGGGGCAGGAGGAGAAGGGGATGACAGAGGATGAGATGGCTGGATGGCATCACTGACTCGATGGATGTGAATCTGAGTGAACTCCAGGAGCTGGTGATGGACAGAGAGGCCTGGCGTGCTGCGATTCATGGGGTTGCAAAGAGTTGGACACGACTGAGTAACTTAACTGAACTTGAGAGTCCCTTGGACTGCAAGGATATCAAACCAGTCAATCCTAAAGAAAATCAACCCTGAATACTCATTGGAAGGACTGATGCTGAAGCTGAAGCTTCAATACTTTGGCCACCTGTTGGGAAGAGCTGACTCACTGGAAAAGACCTGATGCTGGGGAAGATCAAAGACAGGAGGAGAAGGGGATGACAGAGGATGAGACGATTGGATGGCATCACTGGCTCAATGGACATGAGTTTGAGCAAATTCTGGGAGATGGTGAAAGACAGGAAAGTCTGGAGTGCTGCATTCCATGGGGTTGCAAAGAGTTGGGCATGCCTAAGCTACTGAACAACAACAAATTTAATAAAATTAGTAAAAATTTTCTGAATTGTCACTTTATAAGACTGGAACTAAATTTTAGTGCCTGTGTTTGTGTATGCACTAGTAGTACTTTATGGAATACTAATGAAAAACAAAGAGCAGAGATACACGTCAACATATCAATTATGTACAGTCCTTCAATGGTATCACAGTGCCCAGGGTGGATGGAGGCTTCATTTCAGTAGGATAAAACTTGCAGGAGGATGGTGGGGTCATATAGCACAGGGTATACTGATCTCAAAATACCCTATGCCTGGCAGTCAGAGCATATTCCTGTTGACCAGCTAACGAGGTGTCTCAAAAGGTCATCATATCCATGTAAATGTTATTTATCAATCAGAGTTTCTTGATAATAGAGCTCTGTTTGAACTTGATTGGCTTTGTTTTTTTAAAGTAGAATGATAAGCATAAGGTATTTATATATTTGTAGATATTTAAAATAAAACAATTTTGTACTAATACATAAGTAATATTATGAATAAAAAGTTTGTCTATGTTCATAACTGATGAGTTTTTTATTTTCTTAAAAGGGTGTTTGCATGCTACCCAAGTTTGAGAAACACTGGTTTAGGGAAAGCATATTTGGAATTCTCTTAAAAGGGATAACATGGTCAAAATAGGTACAAACGAATGACCTTGACTTATAAATACCTTGGAGCATAGCTTAGGGATTGCTTTAATTTCTACTTGCCCTCAGCAGGACTGGGAGAAAAAATACAATTCTGGCCCTCAGAGCCTGGGAGGCCCAGCCTTGGCTGGAACATATATTGAGGGTCCTTGTGGGGACTGTTTTTCTGCTCTGTGTTTCAGTTTCACTATAAGTAAAGCAGGAATAATAATACACAAACTCAATCCTTAAATTAAAAAATGAAAATAAATAAACTTAACTTTATGGGAACAAAGGGGCAATAGATGAAAAAAGCATTTTCATTTTTTGAGAAAAAGAAGGTACTATTTAAAAGAGTAACTCTTGAAAATATCTCAACAATATGTATCTAATTCATGCTGACATGTGTAATTGAACCTATGTTTAATGTTTGCTGCAAATTATCTGCTTCTTTTAAGAAGCTGGGTTGGTAAAAATGCTGAGCTGTATGGTTCAAAAATAGAGCAGTGGAAGAATTAGGGCTACCTGGGAAAAGACACAATAAGGCTAGGCCCTTAATAAAAGAAGAATGGGTGATTCAAAGAAACAGAAAGGGAAAACACAGTAGAAAAAAAGTGCTGCTAAGGATAATAAAAGACCTCATCAAGAAGTTGGTAGAAAGTAATAGAAGGAACTGGAGGTTATAGAAATTTCCACATCTAGAACTCATTAATCACACAGAAAAAGGTTAACACAGACAGGACCAGACCAATAAAGACCCAGAACAACCCAAAGAAAAATAAACAACATAAATACAATATTGAGTTTTATCCTGCTTTAGATGACAGAGTGTATACTCTCCTTTCCCTGCCCTATCTCCCCTCCCACCCCTCCTTTTCTTACTCATGCTAAACACTGAGTTATTTCTAATTAGATTTAATGGTTACTCACAATTAAATTTAATTACTCTTTCATTATTCAGAATAATTAAATTTCAATATATAAAAAGATCTCAGATCCCTTCTTATTTTAACTGTGTTAACAAATAGTATCACACACATAAAATAAGAGTGGTGAGAACTATACTGCTTTCCTATAATAGAAACAGCAAGATCCACCCTCCTCAAAAAACAACAAAAAAAACCCCTCAGTTCTTAAGTATAACAAAAATGCTGGACTTCCCTGGTGGCTCAGCATAAAGAATCTTCCTACAATGCAGGAGATACATGGGTTTAATCCGTGGGTCAGGAAGATTCCCTGAAAAAGGGCATGGCAGCCCACTCCAGTATTCTTGCCTGGAGAATCCCATGGACAGAGGAGCCTGGTGGGCTATAATCCATGGGGTCACAAAGAGTTGGACACTACTGAAGAAACTGAGCATGCACAGCACACACAACAGAAATGTTGCAAGTTACTTAATAACTCTAATTTTTATAGGTTCATCAGGGAAGCCTTCTTGACATGGGAAGTGACACATACAATTTAAAAGATCATTTGACCACGTTTTGTGGAGTGTGAATCAGGGAGGGCCAAGAGTAGGAATAGAAAACCAAACAGGAGATGAAATGCAGTAGTGCAGGAAAGAAACAGGGGTCTTTCCAACTAGGATAGCAGTTGAAAAGGAAGTGACTGGGTTTGGGGAAAGGTTTTGGAGGACAGCAGTTGTTGGCACAACACAGCCCAGAGGGCTAAATCTGGCCTTAGCTTATTTTCATATGGCCCTAATAGTTAAGAATGATTTTTACCATGTTGAATGGTCATGGAAAAAAAAGAGAAAACCATTTTCATAAATGGTTATTAAAAAAATGTGACAGAAACCACATGTGGCCTACAAAGCCTACAATATTTACTATCTGTCTCTTACAGAAAGGGTCTGAAAAACCTTGGAACAGAGTCAGCAAATCATGAACTCAAATCAGGTGGAGAGAGGAATGAAGGATAGACGGGAATGAAGGAAAGGGTCCTGCCTTTAAACTGAGTAAGCGGGTGAGGAACACACTCTCTCCACTGCAGCCAATCAGTCCTCTCGCTGCCTCCATTTTATCCTTTACATGTTTTTGTTGTTGGACTTCTTTCACTGTCATATTTATTTACTTATATGTCTACTTCCCCTCCCTGGCAGTGACTTATTTAAGTAACTCTATTTTTTCTCAATATTTAGAGCACCCAGCTCTGTGTAAGAACCACGTGCCATAACTACTGAATATAATTGAACTGATACATTAAATTCATTTTCAGTAGTGCTAGTAATAACATCAATGTCTTAATGAATAAAAAAGCCTCAATTGATTTTCTTAGTGTATAACAGTTTATATAGCATTTTTGCAACCTCTCTGTTCTTTATTATAACTTTATACATTGATATTACAATAGGCCTCAATGAAGAGTTCTCCCTACCCCCATAAAACATTCTATTTTATCTTTATTTACTTATATTTAAAATTCTAGGAAGTATCAGCATCCTTTAATATGAACTAAAAGCTATCACCTTGAAAGGAATGACTAGAAAAAGAAAAACAGGATGAAAAAAAATTGCATGATGGAGTATTATGAAAAATAAAAAGCAAGAAAGAAAATTCATGTATTAGAATGACAACCAGGGCATCTGGATTAGGTGTAAGGAGAGTGGTGAGAAAAATAAAGGAATCAAAGGTGGACTTGTATGTTTGCCTGTTACTAAAACAAAGAAGACTATGAGACATGTAGGTTGAATTCTGTCTTGGAAAGTTAAATTTAAAATGCTAATTAGGGATTCAAATATATATATATTTTTTTTTTCCCCAAAATGTAGGTAGATATTTTAATTTGGAGTTCTTACATGTGTCAGGATAATAGGAAATTGACAACCACGAGAAGAGCTGTTTTGGGGGAGGATGGGAACAGAACCTGTCTTAACTGTGTTGAAGAAAGTTAAAGCGAGAATGAAGAAATAGAGGAAACATTACAGACATTTTATAGAAATATTACAAACATTACAGTCTAGGAGAGATATTCCCATGGACATTTAACCTTCAAGTTGTTATAAAATATAAGAAATGGCACATAAGAAAATACCATTCACTTGAAGGAACTTTATTCTAACTTTATTATAGCATTCTATTAATACATATATTATTTTCTACTTTTCAAATATCATGCATCCTACATGACAGTGGATGTAAAGTCATTAAACAAAGTGTCCTTTCTTGGAAACAAGAGAGCACTAGAATGCTGGAGATTCCCTACAAGGTAGTCAATTCCCTGAAATACTATGCAAATTTTTGTAAATGCACATATATTGTGGGGAGGAAGTAGGGGGAACATAGCTTTAGTCAAATTCTCAAAAATCAACTGGGGTAGACAGTAATACCATGAACTCCTGCTGCGGTGAGGAAAAGAGGTCTATAATTCAGTGGAATTCCATAGGCGTGTTATCACATGCACAATCTTGTCCAATGGATAAAAGGCCATTTTTTGAGCTTGGACACCAAGCAAGAGCATCCAAGCTAAAAAGCAAAAACTCCAGCTCATTCTCATAGTGGGCAGAGCTTAGCAGACATGCTGTTCTCAGAATGGAGGCCAAGCATGAAACATCACAACACGGCAGAGCCATCACCAGGGTGACCAGTTAAATAGGCTCATAGCTTTGACTACACCAGAAGAGGAAGTAAAGAATGAAACAAAATTCTAGAAATACTTGAGATGGAGCTTTAAACATGTACAAAAGCAAGAGATGAGCGTTTTCTGTACCTAGGTAGTGAACTTATACAAGTATGTGATGTCCTAGCACAGATCAGCACAGGATGAGAACACTGGCACACACAGAGAAGAATCAGCACAACTTGGACAAAGAAAGCAGCATTCTCCTAACCAGTTTCTTAGTGAGGAGATGCTGGAAGTTTACATGAGAACCCCAACCTGTGTGTGTGAATGTGCCTATTTTATTATACTCTACTTTATGGTAACACACATATACAGATACCTATCTATCTATATGTATGTAATAAAAAGGATATAGTTCTTATTTTGTACCATGAACTCAATCATTCTCCACATAACATCTGAGTTTTAAAATTCTAAAAGTTATTGCTAGAATTAGATCTTAAAAATAGGGTGGGCCTAATCTGATTGCTATTGACAACATTTTGTATGTACAGTGAGAGAAAGACTTAACAGTTACACCTTACAGAAACCTGCCTTAGTCAGGCATATTTCAGCCTGACTGTGCTATTCATTACAAATAAGTGCTACTGAGGCATGTATGCATGCACACACACATATACAGCATTCATTGGCTTTTCAATTGTCATTTGATCTTACTGATTTTATCAGATTTAATTGTTCAGAACATGTATTTCAATTACTTGTTTCATCTCTGTCATTCCTACTAGATAATGAATCTTTGTGGAGTAGAGAACTGTTTCTACTTCTAACTTTGTCCATAATAGGTCTCAATAATTATTAGTTAGATGAATGGGAATTAAGCATAATGATTGTTTGGCTGAATTTAGAGTATTTATTTTTTAACCCTAGTGAGTCTGCATATTCAAGGACTTGAGTTGTGTTTCTTCTTTAGATAAGACTAGAAAAATAATGAAAACCTAACTCTTCAAATAATTTATAGTGAAATCTTGGCCAAACAAGTTTTGTTGTTGTTTGTTTGTTTAATTTGTTAAATGGAAACTGTATGTAGGTAAGAGATGTTTGAGCTGCTTGGAAAAACTGTCTTCTGTAATGGAAATGGCAAAATGAGTGTTCCTTGATGACAACTGTCAATAGAAATTTTTATGTTTATATTTTTCTTCACAAAATAATATTGTTTCTACTAGCATTAACAAACTTCTTTTCTGTATCCTATAACACAGGATTTTCAAACATTAAAAGTTTGATGAAAGTTTTTTAAAAATTTATATTCACACTGCAGACTCAATGTGTCAGATGGTACTACAAATCAATAATTAAATGAATTATACCTACCTAGGGTATTCACTAGGAAAATCTGAGAATAAACCTAACAGGTAATGTGCAGTGCATAAAATGAGAAATGGATCTTGAATAGAAAACTCTAATATTTAAAGTTGCAAATTCTCCTAAAATTAAATACCTATAATGTAACCTTAAGAGAAATTTTTCAATATAATTTTGTGAGAGTTAACTTGACAAAATGATTCTAAATTTCACTTGGCAGAATAAACAGTTGAGAGTAGCCAGGAAACTTCTAAAACATAACAAATGTAACAGAAGTAACCACCCTTCAAACATTAAAATTTTATATAAAAATTATGGATATGAAATATTTCTTCATGACAAAATAATGGACAAAACTGAAAAACAGATGACAATTTGAGAAAAGGTACTTGGAACATATATGACTAAAAATTAATATTCAGAGAGCTTCAAAAAACTGTTTAAAAGAACAAATCAACACTAACAGAAAAGTGGTCAAGGATAGTTTTCGCACTTCTCAGATGATAAAAGACAAGTGGTCAACAAAATATAAGACACCAAGCTTCACTATTGCTCAAAGAAATGCATGTTAAAACTACATGTGTGTAAATATTTGCATATCAGACTGATAATATCCCTTTCTGAAACAGATATTTTAAACACTCTTGGTTGGAATAATTAATGAGATGTGAAAATGCCAAAATTTTAAATGTACCTCTCCTTTGACCCAGTAACTGTATTTTTGGAATCAAGCCTAAAACAGTACTTGCACAGTGTACATAAATGAAATGATATTTGCTTTGTTATCGTTGAAAACTGAGTTGTCCATCAACTGGGGACTAGCTAAAAAATTATGGTACATACTGATAACAGCTAACAGTTATTGTGTACTTATTGTTCTAAGCATTTTATCATATATTTAGTAATTTAATCCATCCAAAAATATCATAAAGTAGGTACTATTATCATTACAGTTTAAAAGTGAGCAGAGTATTGATAAAACCACACAAAAGAACACTGCATGACTATGAAATAAACTGACATATCTAAATTCAGTAGAAAAAGCACCAAGATTTTTCTTGACTGAAAAACTATGTTATAGAGCAGCATGCATAGTATATTTATATTAAATTCTATAAATTTATGCATTTACATTCAAAAGAGAGGTTATCTAAAAGAAGGGTTAATAGCAGTTTTTTCCTAGAAGGTGGGATGTTGAATTTTTAAAACTCTCTATTCTTAAACTTTGTCAATGCAAAGTTCTTAAACTATTTTGACCATGTAAGTGGACTCACACCACACCTGTCCTTCTGCATCTGGCTTATTTCAATTAGCATAATGTCTTCAGGGTTCATCCATGTTACTGCACATTGCAAAATCTCCTTATTTTTAAAGCTGAACAATATTCTATTATATGCATACACCCCCTTTTTTTATCCATTCATCTGTTGATGGATACTTAGGTTGTTTCCACATCTTGGCTATTGTGAATAGTGCTGCAATAATCTCTTTGAAATCTCGACTTCAGTTCTCTTGGATAATATCCAGAATTGGGATTGCTGGATCCACTTATACAGAGTATGGAAAACAGTCAAAGTCAAAAAATGGGAGAATAGAATGGTAGCTGCCAGGGGCTAGTGGGTGGGAGAAAAGGGAAATTGCTAATGAACAGGCATGAAGTTCTAATTATGCAAGATAAGTTCTAGAGATCTGCTGTACAATATTGTGTGTTTACAATACTATTATACACTTAAAATTTATTAAGAGGGTAGATTTCATGTTAGATGTTCTTATTACAATAAAACCAAATTTTTAAATGAAGTGTTTTTCATTTTGGGAAATGTGGAGTTAATAAAGCCTTTTCTAAGTTCCCTTTGGTTCTCCTATTTTAAAAGTCCTATATATGCCCCTGTTTCTAATCCTTCTATTCTGGCCTCAAAATCGAATTATTATTTCTTTACCCTATTTATCTTTCTTATCCCAAGTTCCCCTTAAGGCTGGGATGTGATAGAAAACTTAGGATTGTCTGTCAACATGCTACCAATTTATAATGCATTTTTTATAGGAAAATATGGTAACATGGCCATTTGATAATAGTTGCTAGTTAACATGTTCAGTTCAGTACAGTCGCTCAGTTGTGTCCAGCTCTTTGTGACCCCATGAACCGCAGCACACCAGGCCTCCCTGTCCATCACCAACTCCCGGAGTTCACTCAGACTCACATCCATCGAGTGAGTGATGCCATCCAGCCATCTCATCCTCTGTCGTCCCCTTCTCCTCCTGCCCCCAATCCCTCCCAGCATCAGGGTCTTTTCCAGTGAGTCAACTCTTTGCATGAGGTGGCCAAAGTATTGGAATTTCAGCTTCAGCATCAGTTCTTCCAATGAACGCCCAAGACTGATCTCCTTTAGGATGGACTGGTTGGATCTCCTTGCAGTCCAAGGGACTCCCAAGAGTCTTCTCCAAAACCACAGTTCAAAAGCATCAATTCTTCGGTGCTCAGCTTTCTTCACAGTCCAACTCTCACATCCATACATGACCACTGGAAAAACCATAGCCTTGACTAGATGGACCTTTGTTGGCAAAGTAATATCTCTGCTTTTGAATATGCTATCTAGGTTGGTCATAACTTTCCTTCCAAGGAGTAAGTGTCTTTTAATTTGATGGCTGCAATCACCATCTGCAGTGATTTTGGAGCCCAGAAAAATAAAGTCTGACACTGTTTCCCCATCTATTTCCCATGAAGTGATGGGACCAGATGCCACAGATCTCAGTTTTCTGAATGTTGAGCTTTAAGCCAACTTTTCCACTCTCCTCTTTCACTTTCATCAAGAGGCTCTTTAGTTCCTCTTCACTTTCTGCCATAAGGGTGGTGTCATCTGCATATCTGAGGTTATTGATATTTCTCCTGGCAATCTTGATTCCAGCTTGTGCTTCATCCAGCCCAGCATTTCTCGTGCTGTACACTGCATAGAAGTTACACAAGCAGGGTGACAATATACAGCCTTGACATACTCCTTTTCCTATTTGGAACCAGTCTGTTGTGGAAATAGGAGAAGAACACTGGATTGGGTGGCAAAAAACCAAGTTCTAGTCCTGGTTCCACCATAGCCCAATACTATAATTCTGGCCATGTCATATAATCTCTCGGAACCTGTTTCCTCTAGTAAGGAATGAAAGGTGAGACCAGTTCCTTCGTTTTTAAATTTAGATCACCATAATTCCTGGACTTCTTTGGATGTGCACAGAGGCCACCATGGAAATTGGAGAGACCCGAGGCAAGAGGGCTGGATCCTGGTCTCCAGCCCCGATTTAACCAAAACAACTCTATTTTTATTTATTTCATATAATGGGATTTCACAGAAGATTTTGATTGAATAAAGGGTTCCAATGCTTGAAAACAAGAAAGGAGAGAGAAAAGTTTGAAAACCACAAACTAAGCTGATGTCTGAGGTTCCTTATAGCTTTAAGTTCTTGTTTTGAAATTAATCTATGCCTCAGAATGTATGTGAGTAAGCAACGAAAATGCATTTTGCCCTGAAGAGAATTTCCAAGTCACTGAACATCAATCATGAAGAGTTTCTGTTGTTAACATGTGGCAAGTTGATTTTTATTTTTGCTTCCCTCAGGTCAATTTACCATCTGCCTCATCTTCATCAAAACATTAATTTCAGCTTAATCCCCTTGTTTTCCTCTCTGGTGGTAAAAGGACCTGGCTCACTTTGAAATGAAACCAATATAGTGAAGCCATGATTTCGTATGCAAGAAGGCTTCCATTTGATTACTGTGGAACTTCAGAATACTAAAATGAATAAAGTAATTTAGCTGCTTTCTCAGATTCAAAGTCTAAAATCTACTCAAAATGTGCTAAAATTAACTAAATGTATTGAGTATTTACCATATGTAAGAGACAGTACAAGATTGGGGCTATAAATGCAGAACCCTGCTCTCAGGAAAGTCTATGATCTATGGCAAGAGAGGACATTATGTCTATGTGAGTTCAAAGTACAGATCTGCCAGCTTCAAGAGTCTTGAGGGTTTTGACAGACAGGATTTTGACAGACATAAAGTATAAGAAAAGGGCATTTCTGGTGAAGAGAATGCTAAAGTAATAGGGTTGGAAGATTCCCTGGAGGAGGGAAGGGCAACCCATTCCAGTATTCTTGCCTGGAGAATGCCATAGACAGAGGAACCTGGCGGGCTACACTCCATAAGGTTGCAAAGAGTTGGCCACGACGGAAGTGACTTAGCACTCACACACACTAATTCAACAAGCAGTAGGGCAGTTGGGAAACATGCATGCTCTATGAAGATTGCACTGGTTTTAGAATATAGTGTAAATTGAAGAAGATAGACACTAAAAGTTGAGACAGCAACTGGGATGCTAGATGCTCCAATGGTCCGGATAAAAAGGTGATGGAATGATATAACGGCAGTGAAAACAGCAAAGAGGTGATTGATGAAGCGACACCTAGAGCAGACTCCCAAGAATTTAGAGAATGTCTACAGGAAACAGACAGTAGAACAGGTTAGACACTATTACAAGAGTCAAGGAAGAAGACAACATTAGCTTGGACTAAAGTTGGAGAGTAGAAGGAAGTACATGTATATTTGAAAAACTATTTAGAAAACTAAGAGGGATTGAGCAAAAGACTGAACATGGAAGTGATATCACTAGATAGGGAATAATAAATGGAGATAAGTCATGGGTTCAGTGGGGTCTTGAGTTTCATTTTGGATATTTTGATGCTGAGGCGTCTGAGACATGCAAGAAGACCTACAACAATGGAGAAAAGAGAATTCTCTATTTGATACAGTTTTGAGGATGTGATGTTCTCAGAAGAAATTTAGATTTTAATGAATGAAAAGAACTGTAAGGATTAATGAATAAAAAGGTAAAGGATATACAGTAATTTTTAAAAATTATTTATTTTTAATTGGAGGATAATTGCTTTACAATATTGTATTGGTTTCTGTCATATATCAACATAAATTGGTCATCAAGTCAAAGTCAAAATGTTAGTCACTCAGTCCTGTGCAACTCTTTCCGACCCCATGGACTGTAGCCCACCAGGCTTCTCTGTCCATAGAATTTTCCAGGCAAGAATACTGGAGTGGGTTGCCATTCCCTTCTCCTGGAGTTCTTCCTGACACAGGGATCGAATCTGGGTCTCTCATATTGCAGGTGGATTCTTTACCATGTAAGCTACCAGGGAAGCCACAAATCAGCCATAGGTATACATATGTCCCCTGCCTCCCACCTCCCACCCCATCCCACCCTTCTAGGTTAACACAGAGCACTGAAGTTGAGTTCCCTGTGTCATACAGCAAATTTCCACTGCCTATCTAATTTTACATATGGTAATGTATATGTTTCGATATTTATTCTCTCAATTCATCTCCTTCTCCCCATGTGTCCACAAGTCTTTTTCTTTCACAAAAGAATAAGTATACAGTGAAACTTGCAGGTGTGTCTGGAGATGTTGCACATATTAGGTAATTTGATTATGATCTACTGATAGAAAAGGAAATTTATACTTAACATGAAAAAAAAAGGAATATGAATACATCTTTTTCTAGATTTTGTTTGTTTACTGGTTAATGAATGAGTGAGTTACGTCTCTTCTGAGATTTTTGACCAATGGAATATTTTTTTCACTACATGTTTGAATTTTAGAACTCTCTGTTAGTCTTCTATTTAGTTCAAGTGGTTGTATGTTGGTTCTTTGGCGTCATTGTCAATAATAAAATTCAACAAAACAACCCCCTAAATATGGCTTTGTTTTTCTCCTTTTAAACATATCTGATTCTCAACCCAAACCAAGATCCAATTTTTCTTTCTCATGTGGGAGACAAGTATAAGTGACTGACCACCATTAAAATTACTTCACTCACTAGACCCCACTGACCTTTTGCTAACCTGTCTCTTTGCTTAACCTCTTAAATCCTTGCACTTCTCTGTTACCAGTTGTCTCTTCCTTAATATAAACTTCTTCCCCTTTATCAACTTCCTGCTGTACTCTCATTCCTTCCTATTTTTAAAAAGTAACCCAAGTGATTTTTGAAATTAGGTAAATTTGAGAAAATCTGTGCAGAGACTCTTCAGGGACCACTTTGAGATTGCAGGAGAAAAGCAGGCTAAGCCATATTCTTTTCATCTGCTTCACTCAGACTAGGTCTGTGTATACTTTTTAATAAGACCCCTTACATAACTTTTCAGCTGAAGCAAAGATCCTATTGCTCAAAACACATTAAAAATTACAGTCATGGATCCATTACCACTCTTGACTTTCCTAGTCTCCCTATCCATTCCTATTTCAACAATATACTCACAACCATTCTAGAATCCCTCAGCTTCTTGATAATCAAGAATTTAACATCAGTGAGGGTCTGAAGTGAAAAGTTCTGTTTTACATGTTAAATACACAGCATTGAACAAAACATATTCCTTGTCTTTATCTTACTTCCAGTGGGTATATAAATAAAATAAACAAGAGCAATTTTTTAATATTAGAAAATGAGTAGTGTTAGGAAGAAAAAGCATAAAATGGGAAATAGGAAATTCCAAAGAAAGTGAGTGTGTGTGTGTGTGTGTGTGTGTGTGTGTGTGGTATGCATGTTTGTATATACATGCACAATTTTAAATAGGGAAGAAGGAAAGGCTCATGAGATGATAAACTCCATTAAGTGAAGACCTAAAGGAGGCAAGAGAATGAGGAATGTGGATATCTTTAAGAAAATACATCCAGGCACAGAAAAACCACAGTAATGTTTAATTAGCAATAGTAGAATGAAGGGATAAAAAATGTAGGAGCTCCTTCATCAAGGTAATTTTCTGTTTCTTGCAGCCATCCTTTCCCTTGCTGTTAGTACAGTGGATGCCATTTGCTTTAACTAGAATCACCACTTAGACTCTGGCATTCAATCCATAAAGAATATTCATTACTGACATTATCTCAGGTTTCTCTCTACAGATGGAGAAACTAACAGCCAAAGAGGTCATGTGACTTGCCGGAAGTCACAGTGCTAAATAGGAGAAAGCTAGAACTAGAGGTCAGTATTTTAAATTCCAGTCTCAAGTTCCTTTAGTTGAAAAGATCTTCAATATATGGGCCAGAAATCTAATTACATTTCATATATAAATGTCTTTAGTGAATATATACTCATATAATGACAATGTAGGCAATTTCCTAAATAATAAATTTTCTCTCTTTGAATACCACTTGTGACTTCCCATATGGCAGTTCTCATTTTCACATGTCCCAGTAGGAGAAAGAGGAAGAAATATAGGGAGAAAAAGGAAGTGCATTGAGAAGGGGGAAAAAAATGACTGAAAAGTAACATGTTGTGATTCAATCAACTCTCAACCCCAAATCTTCCTAAACTCAGTTCTTTCCAACATATTGTAACAATACTTTCAATTTCTCACTAATTCTGAAATGGAGATACATAAAAAAATATATATATCCATTTCAACATTTTAATATATATATATATTAAAATTTTTCCTTAATGTCATTTGCAGCAACATGGATGGACCTAGAGATTACCATACTAAGTCAGTCCAAAAGAGAAAGAAAAATACATGATGTCACTTATATGTGGAATTTAAAATAAGTATGATAGAAATGACCTTATTTACAAAATAGAAACAGACTTACAGACATAGAAAACAAACTTTTCTATGGTATGGGGGGTTACTAAGGGGGAAAAGGGGATGGGAAAGGATAAATTAGGAGTTTGGGATTAGCAGATATAAACTACTATATATGAAATAAAGAAACAACAAAGTCCTACTGTACAGCACAGGAAACTACAATCAATATCCTATAGTAAATCATAATGGAAAAGAATATGAGAAAAAGTAAATATATCACTGAATTACTTTGCTGTAAACCAAAAACTAACATGCTTTATAAATCAATTATATTTCAATGAAAAGAAATAATTCAGTTTTCTTATCCCCTATGGCTCTATTTTATTAACAAATGGAAGAATCAGCCATAACCATCATCAATTAATGGAATGCCAGCCTTGTGATTGTGACATACCCTGTGATAGCCTGATGCTTACTATGATAATAGGATATCTCCTCAAACTTCAGATTCACATTCCACCTGGTCATTCTATCCAGTGCCCTTTAGAAACACTGCTTTCCCTTCTCGTCTTATTTGGTAATGTGATCTCCATTTCCTCTACCATTTAATCTTCCCTGAGAAGCACTGCTGTTTCTGACATCTGTTCCCTTCCCATCCGCCTCTGTGAACTCTGATAAAGACAAAGTTTTCAAGAAATGTAAAGCTCATCTGTCAACTTACATCCCCTGCCACCTGTCAGAGGCCTCACTGCCATTCCTATGTGCACTCTTAACTCTGTATGGACTTGAAGCATTTTTTGTTGAGCTCTCTTTGGAGAGTTGTCCTCATTCTCCATTTTTTAAATTAAGTCTTTGTGTACTGTATTTACTGACAATGTATCCGATCACTCCCCATTGTAATCATTTTGCATACAACTCCTTTGCCATCATTTCTGCTGTATCAAAAGCCTGATATTTCAAGAATTTTCTATTTAGTTCTAAAATTCTAAGGCTCAACTTGAGGATTTAACCTGTAATCTGGGTGTTTGAAGAGATATCACAGCTGCTACAGCTACCAATATGGGTTCGGAAGCAACTCTTTCTGATCAGTGACCTCATCTTATTTGTTCACACCCTTAAAATATTTAAGCCGGATTAGTGCAATGAATTCTGGGTTTAGGGCTACCCTTAAAGACCACCTGTGAGATTTAGTTAGCTTGCCTACTTTAGGATCCTGGTCAGATGAGCCATGTTTCACTTACATCATCCATTTAATTTGCAATCTAGAAAAAGTTGACTTTATATGAGTTTCTCGAAAATTTTCCTTGCTTATATCTTAGGGTTTTTCTATTTTGAGAGTAAAATTAGGACATAGATTTCCTACATAAAATACACCTTTCTCTCCTCGACTTTCACTCCCTCTACCCCTGCCCAGGAAAACAAAAACAACAACAAACTATCTGAACCAGTTTCCTCTTTGCTAGGGAAGAGAGATCTAAATTAAGGGCAGGTTGGTCTATCCTGGCTACAGGGAAGCATGGAAAAGTGTTCTCCATTGTAAATTTTTTCATATCTTCTCCCTCATCTCCATCTCCCTCTTACCTCTCTTCAATTGAGAACTTTGGGTTCTAACAAGTCTTCACTGTGATAACTCTCTGTCTGATTTCCCTCTTTCCTTATTCACAGTTCACCAGGCCCATCACCTTCATATACACATAGACGCACGCAGTCATTTACATCTATTTACAATCTCTCATATTTCTAGAAACTGTAGTCACTCTCTTCTCTTCATTATCACTTCCTTTTTTTGGATTATGTTTCATTGTTTATATTTTGCATATTAGAATTCTTGAAGGATTTAATTTTTACATTTTGAGATACAGTGCCTAACAAGTTGTACAAACTCAGAGCAAGCTTGTTGAAATGATTAACTTGTTAAAACCTAAATAATGTATGCATGTGCTAACAGTTCAAAGAATATTAAAGAGCATGTGATGAGAAGCAAGTCTCCCATTCCAATCCCCTCCACTTCAAAGGGAAATTTATTTGAATTTCCATCTAAATCATCTGGTTCATAACCCTACATAATATGCATGTTTTTTACTTCTTGATTTAACCATTTTACACATGAGCTACTGACTCCACTTGTTAGAGAGGAGCTTTTAGCTCAGGCACATTTCTCTTTTCAGTTGATAATTCCCTGATGGTTGATAATTATACAAAAGTTTATAATTCCTTACCTGAAGTTCTTGGAACCACATGTTTCAGAATTCATATTTTTTTCAAAACTTACAAAGGTGATACTGTGTATATATCATATGTTGCAAAATCCACACATAAGTGTTTCCACAGTAAAATATATGAACAGTCATAAGAAGCGGGATATATAAAGATTATAAATAACTTCATGTTAGGTGCAAATCAGGTTTTCTCAACAAAAATATGCCAAAATTTATCTCTTTAGCTTGTTACAATGAACCCACATGTTACATCAATTGCTCAGTTCTCCTTACTGTTACTCAGATTAATTTTAGTCTTCCTAGAGTAACAAGATGCATAGTTCTCTAACATTAAAAATGACTCATCATATACTTAATACAAACCCAAACCATCCAATTAACTAGTTTTGATCAGTCTCTCCATTTTTTTTGAGCTACACAGCTATTTTCTTATTAACTGCTTTTCTTAAGAGTCTGATTTAATATGCTACTATCCTTCTTTTACTCTCCTACTTGATTGCTCACTACAGTATCTCTCTGTAATGGTATGCCACGGTGACTATGCCTCTAGAAAAGAAAAAAATTTCACAAGTTAAAGGATACCTCTGATGTCTCAAACATACAGGAATCATTTCAGATGACCAGATGTTATCATTATAGTTCATAATCTGTCCATAATAAAAATACTCTAGAAAATTTCCCTACTTGATTATCAAAAATATTCTGAAACAAAATATTAGCACTATTATACTAGCTTATAATAATTCAGGAAATACACAGTTGTTGACCATTCTAGTTTAAAACATGATAAAAAAAAAATGAAGACATAAAGTCTGTGTATGTTTACAAATGTGATTCTCCCACTACCACCTCATACATTCCTTCAAAAAGTTTTGTCTCTTTCAGTCTTTTTCCCAAGGAGAAGTCAAGTACAGAATAAAGTTTGGTTGATAGGTTGTAGGGAAAAAACCATGGGGGAAATAGAACACTGCCTGGCATATAGTATATTCTAAACTAAGAGTTGAATTTTCAGAAACATAGTCAGGAGAAGAAGAAGAATGAATGAATGTAAACAAAATAAACAAGTGGTGTAATAAGAGGCAGTGAGAAGGAGGAAAGTGTGAAGCCAAAAGTCAACCAGGCAACACACCTCTAAAGGAAAAGAGGCCTCCAGCACATTTAAAGCTTTGTCCTATTGAATCTTCACTCACTTCTACACCAAACAGCATAGTTGGTTGACAGGTCCTAACTACACCTAACACATGGCTTCCTAACCACCATATTGACTTTGGACTTCTGAAAATAGCCCCCTAGCGCTGCAGTTCCTATTAAGAAAGGGTTGCAGCAGCCAACCAGATATTACAAGGATAGATGCAAGAAGACAAAGTCAGAACATCTATAAGCATTACTGCATGGGTGGCACTGCTTGTAGGCTGTAATTCTAATCAGAACATTTTTTTTTCCTAGGAAAGACTCTATTTCCATTGGAACAAATAATTATAGGTGTGTCACTTCAATTAATAAAGTGATATTCTTGTGAAGCTTAGAAAGGATTTAGTGAAAAAATTAAATTATGATTTTCTAATAGTGAAATGAAATTTTAATGTTAAGAATCCATTTTTAGGGTGATATCTAGGAACATATCTAACTGCAGAGGGAAATATTTAAGTGAAAAACTTAGCTTATCCTGGACTTGAAATCTGAGCATAAGTTCACAGGAATATTCAACAATTGTTTTGTATGTCGGAGCATGAAATTAAAAAAAGAAAAATACACACACACACAAATATGTGTGTATATATATAGTTTCCCTTTTCTTCTCTAAAGAAACTTTGGTGATCACAGAGGTGAAAAGTATGTTACATTTGCCCAAAGAGTTAAATCATATTTACAAGAAAGAAACATTTGAAAGGAATTAATAATTTTTCTCTAATTTGGTTTAGAGTATCTATGAATCATTTTAACCTTTCAAATTTGGAGACAAGATAAATTTGTGGCTCCAGATGTAATCTGAAGACATATGATGAGTTGATGTCTTTTGTCTGAGCATGACTCAAGCATCCATTACCAATGAGGAAGCCAGGTTTTTGCCTTGCTTTTTAAAACTGGGGTGGGAAGAAGATTGGGATTTTTCAGGAATAAGCAGATCAATGCCTCAGATAAATACTGCTACATAATCACTGCTAGAACAGAATATATCTGAGATAAACACTGATAAAGGCATCAAAGTATCTCAAATTCTATCATGTAGTTAACTCTAAAAGCTCTAAAAAAACATTTTTAGGGCCAAATCGCATAAGATACACATGAATCTTCCCAGGGAATTATGTCTTTGAATGGAGAAGCCATTCTGGAATATGATTTCCCAACATGTTGATACTCAAGAGATTATATTTGGATGAGGTCTAGAATTCTGAATCTTATTTTACAACTAAATGGCTACATTTCTTAGGGCCTCCTATGATTCTTTGATTTCTTTAACACAGAGTTTGCAAAGTATATTTACTTTTGCAATTTTATGTGCTGATCTTGCTCTCTTTTTTTTTTCCTCTATGGTATTAAGTATAAATTACCAATTGAATTATCAGATATTTTAGGGGGAAAAAGGCTCAGGTTTTATAACACTTTGGGATTTATAACAGCCAATGCTTTTCAAAACTAGAATTAAGTCATAGGCATAACAATTCTCACAGTGGTTCTATGGCTAAGTTTCTGATGAGACAGTGACCCAGGCCCTGTGTCACAAAAGGTCATAAGGATTAAGCTCTGGTTTCCATTAAGAAAAGATGACTAACTATTAAGTCCCACTGGTAGATATATACAGTTTGAAGGGGGAAATGTTCAATTTTATCCTTCTTAAAGCATTCTATTATTTTAGCAATTATTCTATCCAATTTGGTTTTATTTAGTTCATTTGTTGGTGGTGGTTTAGTTGCTAGTCGTGTACGACTCTTGTGACCCCGTGGATTGTAGCCCACCAGGTGGTCAGTCAATGGGATTCTCCGCAAGAATTCCCCATTGCACTGGCAGGTGGGTTCTTTACCACTAGCACTACCTGGGAACCCCAGTTCATTTGTCAGTCTCCCAAAATTTGCTCATTGCCTCATTTTAATATCCTTTGATAAGTAGAGTGAACATTTTCCCCCCAGATATATTTACATATGAAACTCTTACCATCCTCACTAAATGAGCAAGCCAATGCAGTCATCTGTGCTTGTATTACATATTACATACTCTATATACTTCTGTGACAGTATTAGGACTACCTCTGTAAATAAATACTTTGGAAGAGCTCTAGAATCCAACACATATATAGGCCATGCCGTGCAACTTGAGGGAATTTAGTTCCCCAACTAGGGATTGAACCTGCACCCTTGGCAGTAAGAAGTGCAAAGTCCTAACCACTGGACCACTCTTTGGTAAACTTTAATGTTCCAGATTTTTAACTTTCGGGTTGCCTCTTAATCTAAAATACACATATGTAATAAAGAATGGAGTCAGAAAATTCTCTATGTCTTCCCCTTTGGGTTCATGTACATTCAGCAATCTTTCTATTTTCCAGTAAGGATGATTTATCTGATGCATGTAGAGATCTATGCATATAGACACGGGGGCAAATGAACAAACCACTGTAACCAAAAATTTAAGTTTGTACTTAAAAGAAAAGCTACCAGATGCCAGCATTTCCAGAGAGCACTGTTATTATTTAACAGTTCTAAAAGTCAGAAGGAAATGGAACCCCACTCCAGTATTCTTGCCTGGAGGATTCCATGGACAGGAGAGCCTGGCACACTGTAGTTCACGGGGTCATGGAGAGTCAGACATGACTTAGTGGCTGAGCACAAAGCCAACAGGATTCAAGCTGCCACTCAAAACTGGGGTAGAAATGTCCCTGCCTAATCAGCTTGGAAAGAATTACTACTAAAAGAGACTACTCATCACCAGTACATAGGATCAATTTTAAATGTACTAATTACTTGATATCCACAAAGTAGCTACATTTGAAACATAAAAACATTTGCATATTGTTTATGAAATTGGTGTCGATTTCTTAATAGCATTTCATTCCTTTCAACATAAGTGAATCTTTATTAGGTAGGAACTGATTACTCTGGCACTTTACGCCATAGATCTCCTTTCTGCATTTTTATCTATTTGGTCCTTTTTCTGATTCATATGCCTTCCACTGGAAGCTGGAAACAGAAAAGAAGACTTAAGTGTACTGATTCCAGGTATTCTTTCATTTTCTCTTTTATATTGCTGAATTTCAATAATTAATAAGTTCTAATTTACTCAGCAATTTCTCTACATCTACACTGTCATGCATTTACTTTAAAATTAACCTTCCAGCATATCCCTGGCCATTTTTCATATCTATAGGATATTAACTATAGTATACAGTAATTAAAATGTTATGAGATTCAATAATGTCCAGTGCAGCTTTAGTGGTAAATTTACCACATTTCAATTATTCGTGTTGTGTGCGTGTGTGTACACATATACGTCTGTATATATATATAAATATTTATTTGTTAATGACAGTAGTAAAATTACTAGAATAATATTTTAGCTATAACTTATCTAATTCCCATAGTGAGAAGATATGGTAAGCATCGAATAGATTTTTATTTTTAAGTGACTTTTTTAAAGCACTTACACATCATGAAGGAAAGATCCAGCATCCAAAGAAAGTTTGTACCTGAAAAAATAAATTTGCTTTACAATAATAACACTGGTCATTCCAAACAATGATGACTATATTTGTCAAATTTTTTATTTAAAAATTTTAAAGTATGTATGTAATAATTTTCAGTGATATTTAATTTCTTTGATGCCAACATGCTTTCCTTAACAATGAATTTTAGTTGTCCCACAAAATTTTTAAACTTTTTGTTGAAGTATCCAGAAATGCATAACTCACAAAATTTTCACAAATTGAATGTGCCCATATAATCAGCACCAGGTCAGGAAACAACCTTATCGGCACCTCAAATGCCACTGTCCTTGTAACCTCCTCTAGTAATGCTTTTGAATTCACCACGTCAAAGTATTTTCTCCAAAAGTAATTTCTGAGGCAGATAAAGAGTGAAGCAAGGCTAGCCTGTCATTTCTAGTTCTGCTGGCCTGAAATATAGTCAGTTCGTGTGCAAGGGGCTTCCTCTAAAAGTTGACACTGTCCTGCCTGGATGACGATGATGATAGATACTGATGCTGCTCTCTTGTCATTTAGGGGGGAAAGTTGGGTACAGGGGACAGTGTGTGGGAAGAGAAGAATGAATCCTGGATTTGTCAGGCTGCAAACACATTTCTTGAAATTCAGATTTTCTTTCTTCAAGTGGGTATTTGACCTGAGGCAGCTAAGCTAATTAACATTTCTAGGCCTTAATTTCCTTGATCTATCAAAAAAATAAATGTTTGACTATATGATCTTCAAGGTTTGTTCCAAGGCTAAAAGGTTATGATTTCATATGGAAGGATACAGGTAAGGTGTAAAGAAGTAAATTCTTTCCTTTTCAGAACTGATCTAAAGGCTTTCCACTCTTTATCTTTCCTATTTCTGGAATCATGTATTCAGCCTGATTTAGAATTATTTGCCCTTATGTACTAAAATCAGTCTGTGATGTTAATAAATAAATTCTAAGACAACAAGTTAAATGTGTAATTTTTTGCTGCCGTTTTAGTCTCTCCTGACAATATAAAATAAAATTTGGGCTTCTTAAATAGCATCTCATTCCTCCTCCTATGGTAAACTGTGTCCATAAGAATAAGAATTTCATCACACATACGCATGAAACACTCAGAAAATGTGATGCCCACGAATGTCCAGATGAATTCTGAGTAAAGCCTTGTTCACAGATAGGGAGTAGATTAATCTTTCTGCAAAGCTATTTTGTATCATGTGAAATATCTTCAGTGACTGCACAACAGTAAAAGACATACATCAGCTTCTATTTAAGAACTTCAAAACTTCTGACAACTGGCTCACATGAATCACTGTCAAGAGGAAATCTTCCAGCAGCAGTGACTAGCCCTAGTTTGCTGTCTGGCTAAGCTATGACTGATACCAAAGAAAGAGCAACCTCACCGTTTCTCACAAGCATATGGAAACTGCCATGAAAAGAAGAATTAGAAATCTCACGATTCATGTGCCTTTTGTCCATTCTTTATTATGATTCCAGTATCTTCCCTGCACTTTCCCTGCTCTTGATTCATCAGACATCGTCTACATGATGGTAGAAGAAGCCTTATGACAGTTCTGCTGCCATTATTTGCATTAGTTGAAGAAAACCCAAATTACTGCTTGTCAGCTACAAATTCACTCTTTTGCTTCACTGCATTGAATAGATAGCATTAAAGAACTTGAACCATTCGATTCTGATTATGTACAAGACATTACAATAAGCCTTCCCACTCCCTCCTCCATCCTCATAAATACTATCCTTACAAGACAGACTCACAAAACTCCAGGTTCCATTTTCTTTTCAATTTCCACCTGTTCCTTGAAAAGCCATATCTTCACATTTATTCTCTGACCTCATTTCTGTATCTGCAGCAGGAGAGCTGGACAGAAACTCAAGTTTTAGCAATCAATATACAACTTGGGTTGTGTAGTCTTCACAAATCCTAGAGTTTTTCCTTTTTCCATTCACCTAAACCTATCAATTAAAAAAAATAATAAAGCATTTACACTGAATACTGTATATCAAACTCAGAGCAGCAGCTTTCTCCAGTCATATTCAGTCCACATGAGATACTTAAGGGTGTAATAAAATATTAAAAGGCATACTCTCACTGCTTGCTATTTTGAAAAAGGAAAAAAAAATCCTTTCAGACAGTAATCAATTTCATCGTGGCGGAGATTTCTGCAAAATGCATTAAGAAGTTCACGCCTGTGGCAATGGTCACTGCGCATATTTTGGAATGTCTCCCAGACTCTAAGATTTTTTCCAGACATCCAGGAGGGACCTGAGTATGACAGAGATCCTGCTTTGGGTCTTAAAAAATGTAGAAGGAAAACTTTTGAAGGTTCAGTTTCAGCTGGATTTTGTTTCTTAGACAGCCGAGTTGCCTAGATTATGGAAAATACTAGTAATTACCAAGCGACGATAATCAGAAAAGTTTCTCCCTGTCTTTGTTTTTCTTTTTTGTCTCAAGCCTTAATTACTTAATCAAGTAGCAGTAATTCTACTTTGCTTCCTAAGTATCTTTATGGGAAGGGTAGAGTCTATCCTACCCCAGATACTGGAATCACCAAAAGGTGTTATGATAATATTTTTTAATTTTTGAAAATAGTAAGATGTAGCTCTGATTACTCAACTGCCCTTTGACTGCAATAGCAATCTTGAATTTGCTCAGGAGTTATGACTTAAGGGAGGGCAGATGAAGTCAACTGGATTTAACAAGTGCTCTTTAACCATCTCTTGCTCTGTCTAGTCTAGCTTTAAACTCTTCCCTCGTGAGGGTCTTTTGCTATAGCTATGAATGAAACTTGAGTATAGAAACTGACATATTTAATACTGTTAAGAACATACTGATGTATGTTAGAGATTCAGATTTTGCACAGACATATGTTATCCACTTTCTTCTCTCTCTTACAGGCATAACTTTTGAAGGGATGAATTTTGCTTTCTGTAAATCAAATTCATCTTACCAATGAAATAAATAAGTAAAATAAAAATTTCCAAGTCTTTTTATTTCATGTTATGTTGGTTCCCTTTATAGTTTTTCTTATTTGTTCAGAAGTAACTTTATAATTTATTATTCTTGTACTGGTTTACTATTCCCGTTTGCTTTAGTTCCAGCTTAGTTTCATTCTTTTCTCCAATGCCTGCAGCTTCTGGTGTGCAAGGCAGTGTGCTTCTTGGACTCTGTTCTTGACTCCCAATCCTTCCTCAGTTCAGTTCAGTCGCTCAGTCGTGTCTGACTCTTTGCGACCCCGTGAATCGCAGCACGCCAGGCCTCCCTGTCCATCACCAACTCCCGGACCAATCCTTCCTACAAGGCTTCAAAGTTAGTAGTCCTTTGGGGATGCAAATGTCATTTTCCCTATCCTACTGATTCTCATATTTCTCTGTTCAGAACCTAAGAAGGCAAAGAAAGGCATGCTTGCAAGCTTTTAATTATGTTTATGAAATATTTGAGACTATTTACAGAGAAGTGATTTAGAAAAGCACTAATTTAGTAATCTGAAGAACTGCATTATGCTTCAAGCTTTGCCATTTACCAGCCGGGTGACCTTGAGGAAATCACTGAACTTCTCTGAGTCTCGATTCTCTCATCTACAAAATGGGAATAATACCTTCTTGGTCTAATTTACACTTTATTACAAGGATCAAATGAGAGAGCCTATATCAAAATACTGCTAAGTTAACATCTGTAAAGAGCTCAGACTGGTCTTTGGTACATGGCAAAGAGTCGGACACGACTGAGTGACTGAACTGAAACATAATATAAGTGTTAGCCACGATAATAACATTATTATATAATTATTGTTGGCTCAGAGGGTAAAGCAGCTGTCTACAATGCGGGAGACCCAGGTTCAATCCCTGGGTTGGGAAGATCCCCTGGAGAAGGAAATGGGAATCCACTCCAGTACTGTTGCCTGGAAAATCCCATGGACAGAGGAGCCTGGTAGGCTACAGTCCACGGGGTCACAAAGAGTCGGACACCTCTGAGTGACTATTAAGATTAAGATAATTATTATTAAAACTGCAAAGCATCAAATAAGTAATCACTGACTAATACACTTTTGATGATTATATAATACCATATCATAATTAGTAACGCTTAAAAAAATAATTTTAGGATTTCCCTGGTGGGAATACCAGTACCCTGGTGGGTATAGCAGATAAGAATCCATCTGCCAGTGTCCTGGCAGGTAGATCCCACATGCTGGCGAGGAACTAAACCATGCGCCATAACTACTGAGAACACAAGCTACAACCACTGAAGCCTATGTGCCTAGAGCCTCTGCTCCACAACAAGAGAAGTCATTGCAATGAGAAGCTTGCCCACTGCAACGAGGAGGAGCCCCCACTCACTGCAACTAGAGAAAAACCCATGTGCAGCAACAAAGCTCTAGCATAATCAAAAATAAGTACAAATTTTAAAATAATAATTTTATAAATCCCTTTAAACCCAGACTTCAGTAAATACAGGTTCTGTTTGAGGTGATGAAAAACGACTTCAGAAATATTAAGCTGAAAAACTCCCTGGGCTGCTGGAGATGCCCATGGCCTGAACTGACGAGAGTTTTCTGGAGCTCCAGTTACAGATGGACAAGGACCCAGGCAGGAGCACTGCAGACTCAGGACTGTCGCTGTAAGACTTCTAGGAAAGGTGTTGGAGTGCCTTCCCCGCGCTGTGCTCTGCTTAGTCGCTCAGTGGTGTCCGACTCTGTGACCCCATGGACTGTAGCCTACCAGGCTTCTCTGTCCATGGAGATTCTCCAGGCAAGAATACTGGAGTGGGTTTCCATGCCCTCCTCCAGGGGATTTACCCAAGCCAGGGATTGAGCCCAGGTCTCCTGCAGTACAGGTGGATTCTTTACAGCTGAGCTACCTGGGAAGCCCAGTGCCCTCCCTGCTTCAGTGCAAACAGCAACAATCAGCCTGACCCTCCCTGATTCAATGCAAACAGTAACAATCAGCTGGTCTCAGAGACCAGCAAGTCCAGCCCAGCCAAGGCAGTTCTTGAGATCCACTGACTTGGCTTGTACATGAACGGAAATGTCTAACACACCAGAATCATGCTCCATCCTAGGCAAAGTTGAAAAGCCATTATTGTTCATTGCTGGGCTACCATAACAAAATACCACAAACTGGGTGGCTTAAACAACAGAAATTTATTTTCTCATGGTTCTGGAGGCTGTAAGGACAAGATCAAGGTGTCAGCAGGACTGATTTCTTCTAGGCTCTTCTCGAACTGTACGCCAGAGCCCTCTTGCTGTATCCTCATATGGTCTTTCCTCTGTGTGCACCCCTGGTGTATATTTCTGTCCAAATTTCTTATTATAAGCACACCACTCATATTGGATTAGAGTCCACCCTAATGACCTCATTTTAACTTAATCATATCTTTAAAGGCCCTATCTCCAAATATAGTCATATTCTGAGGTATTGAGGGTTAGAGCTTCAACATGAGTTTAGGGGGAGGGGGACACAATCCATCTTATAATAAGGCCTTTCCTCCTATTACTTTTCCCACCAGTATATCCTTTCTATCATGGTCCATGTAGTTCAATACATTTTCTTTTCCCCACAGATCTCTAGCGCTCATCACTTCTAAATACTTCTATGTGTGTATGTGTGTGTGTGTGTTAGTCTCTCAGTTGTATCCAACTCTTTGCAATCCCATGGACTGTAGCCTGCCAGGCTCCTCTCTCCATGGAATTCTCCAGGCCAGAATACTGGAGTGGGTTGCCATTCACCTTCTCCAGAGGATCTTCCCAACCCAGGCAGAAAACCCAGGTCTCCCACACTGTAGGAAGATTCTTTACCATCTGAGCCACCAGGAAAGCGTGAAATTTTCTATAGAAATAGTTTATTATGCACAAACGTTCAAGTTCTTTGAAATCTATACTGTGATCTGAAATGTTACACTAAGATTTCTAAGCCTTGGCTTTGCAGCGTCAAAGACTTCCGTGGACTAACATAAGACCAAAAATGTGGACAAGCCATCTGCTTTGGTTAGGGTTCTCTAGATAGACAGAATCAATAGGCTCTGAGTATGTGTGTGTGTGCGCATGTGCGTGTGGAGAGAGGGAGACGGAGACAGACAGAAACACAGAGAGACTTATTTTAAGGAACTGGTCCACATTGTTGTGGAGGCTGGTAAGTCCAAAACCTGCAGAGCAGGGTGTTCAGCTGGAGGCCCACAAAAAGGTTTATATTGCAACTCAAGTCCAAAGGTAGTCTGGAGGCAGAATTCCCTCCTCCTCAGGGAAAATCAGTCTTTTTTTAAAAGTACTTCAACTATTCAGATGGGGCCAACCCACTTTCTGGTAAATAATCTGCTTTTTTGATCTGCTGATTTAATGGTTAACCTCTAAAAAATACCTTCAATACAACATTATACTGGTGTTTAAGCAAATATCTGAGTACTGTGGCCCAGCTAAGTGAACATAGCCAAGTGATGTGAGGCATCACATCAGCAGAACATGATCTAGATAAAATACAGGGACTAACTTTGGAATCCAGTCCTTAAACTCAGAGGAAAGCCAAGAGCTATGCTGTCTACTTTGTAGCCTCTACTACTTTTGGTTTCCTCTATTCCCAAACTTGAGGAAGAACTGCAATTTGTAGTTGAGCTACTCTCAATCCTAATTCTTACTCAATCTTGTACAAACTTTTTTTTTTTTTTTTGGTCTATTCCCATATTAAATAAATAGTAAGCTTTTTGGACAAACTAGGATTGGTTTTTTTTTCCTACTTTTTGCATAAAGCTGTATTGGGCTCCAAATCACTGCAGATGGTGACTGCACCCATGAAATTAAAAGATGCTTGCTCCTTGGAAGAAAAGCTATGTCAAACCTGGACTGTCATATTATTAAATTATTAATTAGCAGAGTCATTACTTTGCTGACAAACATCTGTATAGTCAAAGCTATGGTTTTTCCAGTAGTCATGTATGGATGTGACAGTTGGACCATAAAGAAGGGTGAGTGCCAAAAAACTGATACTTCTGAACTGTGGTGTTGGAGAAGACTCTTGAAAGTCCACTGGACTGAAACAAGATCCAATGAGCCAATCCTAAAGGAAATCAACCCTGAATATTCATTGGAAGGACTGATGCTGAAGCTGAAACTCCAATACTTTGGCTACCTGATGTGAAGAGCTGACTCATTGGAAAAGACTCCAATGCTAGGAAAGATTGAAAGCAGGAGGAGAAGGGGATGACAGAGGATGAGATGGTTAGATGGCATCACTGACTCAATGGACATGAGTTTGAGCAAACTCTGGGAGATGGTGAAGGACAGGGAAGCCAGGTGTGCTGCAATCCATGGGGTCGCAAAGAGTCAGACATAAGTGAGTGACTGAACAATAACTGAGCAATATTACTATATAATTCTTTAAGTTTTTATTTATTATTTATTTTTGGCTGTGCTGGGTCTTCATTGCTGTGTGGGCTTTTCTCTAGTTGTGGAGAGCAGCAGGCACACTTTGTTGTGGTGCACAGGCTTCTCATTGTGCTATCTTGTTGCGGAGCACAGGCTCTAGGGCATGAGAGCTTTAGTAGTTGCAGCGTGTGGGCTCAGTAGCTGCACCTCCCGGGCTCTGGAGCACAGCCTCAATAGTTGTGGCATTTGGCTCAGTTGCTCTGTGGCATGTCAGTCTTCCTGGATCAGGGATCAAACCCATGTCTCTTGCATTGGCAGACAGATTCTTTAACACTGAGCCACCAGGGAAGCTCCTTCTACATAATTCTTAATGAAAATAAATGTGGGTTTTTATTAAAGGGATACAACAGATAAAGAAGAATATACTTTCTCTGTGTTGCTAAAAAGCCTGAATCCAATACAAGATTTAAATTTAATGCTGAGATACTGTGATACATCTTTGTAAGTGATATGTTAAGGAATGTGATTTTCTTTATTCTAGAAGCCTTACCCTGAACCTCGAATTTCCGAATAACAAACTAAAACTATTTTAAATACAAGGAGAGGGCATCTACACTGAAACATCTAAGACAACTTTTACAATTTAGCTTTTATTCACAAAACATACTTTAAAAAATCCCTTAATGCTCAGATTTTAAATTATAGAAAATTAAAAGCACTATAATCTGAGAACCAAATGCAGATGTGTTTCTCTCATTCCCCTACTCTATCGCTTGAGGGCAAGGTCATGTCCTGCTCATCTTTATATCCTGAGCACCCAGCACAGTGCCTGGTACATAGTAGATGCTGAATAAATGTTTCCTGAATAAATGTAAGCAATAGAAGTTTAAGAAAATATTCAAATAAAGACCCATCAAAACGATCTAACAGGGGACTAACAGATTCAAAGATAGCTTAAGTCAGGGTTAAGTTACTCAAAATTATCCCTTGACCTGTATCAAGGTTTGGACCAAAGGATACAAAGAACTCATACACACAGTTATTCAATAGAAATTATTTTGGTGTTAGTTAACTACATCAGTGCCATGATATCAATACTGTAACATGGCCCTGAAACCCTAAGCATGTCATCAGTATTTTCTAATGCTTATGGGAGTTACACTAAGGATATGTTGGCCAAAATGTTCCTGCTTGCTTCAGAACATGAAAGGCAGGTAATTGTTCCCCTTCTGACTTGATGCCAGACTTGAAGAACAGTAATAAAAACCAGACTGTATAACAGGGTGAGCAGACTTACTGCTCATTAATAAATCCTGAGCGTATACCAGTCATTGTAGAGTGATAAGGAATAAGACTCAGCCCCTACCAGAAGTACTTCATGGACAAAGGGAAATGGAGCAAGGACTACCACAGGAACTCAGAAGTTACAGATTAACCTGGGGTGCTTCAGGAGGCTTCACCAACGACATGACTTTTGAACCTTAAAATTTTAAGACAAATCTTCCAAATAAATACTGAGCTTAGGGAAAATTTTGAGTCAATAGCTCTCAAAGTGTTGACCAGAGTTCCCTGGGAGAACAAATTAAGGCTGGTACACCAAACTTCACTAGTTTGGTGAAGTCATATTCTTCAATTTCAGGCACTTGCAGTTAAAATAAGAGCCAGATTTACTTAGGAATATCCTTGGTAAAGCAATAAAAATTATTTGTAAAATTCTGACCATTCAATATGTGGCTTTTTAATGTTCTATGTGATGAAATGGGGAAGGATACATAAAACACTTCTTCATTCTGCAGTTCAACGGGTGTTTCAAGGGAAAGCACGGGTGTGATGCTGGAGTCGTGCTCTTTTCATGGAACACCATTTTTACTTGAAGGAATTACTGATAGACAAACTAAAGAAATTCAAGTGAATCACAGGATCTAAGGTTACTGTTCTGTGAAACTTTGATTCAGCTGTATGACATTTCAAGAAAAACAAGTAATAATATTAGTTGCCAATCATAAAATTAGTGCTTTTATGTGAAAATTAAAACTTGAGAAAATTTGTATCTGCCGCTATGAGTTTGCTAGCTCCCCAATATTTAAAGACTTATTTGATACACTCCATGGTGATATTAACCACTGTGATTTTTTGACACTATATAATAAAGTAGATGAAAATTTGGAAGACCTACACATTATTCAAAAAACCAATATTTCCAAAATGGCCAGTGTATAATATTACAAAATTATGCATGAGTAAAAGATTTATTCAAAGTGAAATGAGACAGAGCAATACATTTTTATGTCATAGATGATGAAAAGTTAATTGGTATGATTTCAAATCTACATTGCAACCAACCTTAAGAAATTACCACTCACTGAGTTTGAATATAGTATTAAAGAAGAATATCTACACAATTATGTGAAAAGATTATTAAAATACTCAAAACTTTTCCAACTACTTATCTGTTAGAGTTTGAATTTCCTTCATATCCTCAAACTAAATAACACAAAGCAACACAGATTGAATGCAGAAGCAGGTATGAGAATCCATCTGTTTTCTATCAAGCCAAACATTAAAGAGATTTTCAATATTGCAAAACAATGTCATTCTTCTAATTGTATCTATTTTGGAAAATAAAGCTTTTTTTTTTTTCACAAAAATATATTACTTAGGACAACACATAATGGGTTTAGAGTATTTTAAATAAATTAATTTTTTTTCATTCTTCATTTTAATTTCTAGTGTGTTACATATCAATAGACATAGTCTATAATCCATATAAATGAAGGTTCTTTGGGAATACTTCAGAATTTAAAAGGATTCTGAGACTGAAACCTTTTAGAACTGCTGCTGCTGCTGCTAAGTCACTTCAGTCGTGTCCGACTCTGTGCGACCCCATAGACGGCAGCCCACCAGGCTCCCCCGTCCCTAGGATTCTCTAGGCAAGAACACTGGAGTGGGTTGCCATTTCCTTCTCCAGTGCATGAAAGTGAAAAGTGAAAGTGAAGTCGCTACTTAATTTAAAGAAACTAGTTTGTATAATGACAAAGCTAATGCAAAGAAAATAAGGTGAGTTCCTAAGTAGAAACAGGTTTCTCTGAAGAGTTGGATGAAGTTGATAGGAGGAAGGTGAACTGTGCAGATTATAGAAGTAACTATAAACCTTGAAAAAAGGGTTTGGACTTTATTCTCTATACTGATGGCTTTCAAACTTTCATGACTGTAACCAACAATCAGATGGACATTTTACATCTTAAAACAGTACCCAAACACATGCATGTTTATATAAATAAGTACAACTAGAGCAGAATTTCAAAGAACAGTATCAATACAAAATATGATGCACTTTGTTACTTTCTTTATGACATTTTAAAAAGTTCAATATAAGTCACTAACATTAATTCATTAGTCACTAATCTCTTGCCACCTCTAATTTGTAAAACACTATTCTTTTTGATGGAGAACCAAGGGGCAACGGAGGTTTTACCCAGATTAGTAACAAGATCACATTTGTGTTTTAAGAATCACAAAGTGGTGTGGAAGATGGAACATTCAGAAGACTGTTCTGTTTGTCCAGGGGAGTTATGGCAAGAATATGACCTGAGCCACAGGACTAGAAGGAGGGGCAGTATTTGAGATAGCAAGGACTGTCAGGATTTGAAGACAAGTTAGTGTAGATTCTATAGAAGAGAGATAGCTGTGATGACCCTGAGAAAGTTTGTAATTTCAGAGAACTGTGCAGCTGCTAAGGCTATTAAATAAGACAGAACATGCAGGAAAGCAACAGTTCACAGGGCATGGAAGTAAAGGTGGAAATAAACAAACTGAGTTTTGGATGGACTGGATTTCAGATGCCTGCAAGTCATTCAAGAGACTATGCCCAACAAGGGAACAGAAATTTGATTATATTGAAGTGGAAAGAATTCAAGTCTGAAATAATTGGACTTGGGTCGCCATACTGTCATTTTAGGAACACTATATTAGTCCCCTTGGTCTTGTATAAACACTATTAGGTATATTCTTTTTGAGCATAATTAACACACTGTTCGTACAGTTTATACAAAGTAACTATGTTCCTAGAAGACCCAGTGTCATTAAAAACAATAAAACAAAAAACATATACCAGTTTCGAGTTGCAAAATAAATCTGCAAAGGCCATTATATTGTGAAGTTTCCTCAACATGGCTCATTTATATAAAAGGCAGCACATATGGTCCTTGTCAAAATGTACCATAACACTGGGAGATACTACATAATGCTAAGAAAATCTTTTTCATGACAATAAAACCTCAGTATGCAGAAAGATATAAACACTTTATGGGCCAACTGTGAGACAGTGCTACAACTCATTTTTTTTTGTAGAGACCTAAAGAGGAAGGACAAAAATATCATAAGAGTGGATAAATGCTAAATTCATAAGCATTCAAAATTTAGGGCACAAACCCTAATTCAGTTAGTTTCTTTTTAAATGCCTCATGTCAAGCTTACTTACTATTACTAAATACGTGTTTAATGGCAACAAAATCCTTGGTACAAGGCACTTGACTTGAAAAGTATCCAAGATTTTTATGATTATTAAAAATGTGGCACACAGTTTGATCCAGTTTATAGCTATGGAAATTAAAGGTCAAAATGGTTAAGCAGCCTTGCACACATCACACACTATATCAACAGCCAATTCAGCAATCAAACATATAAAAATTATCCATTATATCACAAAGTTTTGCAACAGAGGGACTGTATGTATTATATTCTGGTACCAAAATTATTATTTAATAATATGCTGGGACTAAACACTTTTTAAACACACATGGATTATTTTTTAAAACCCTGTTATACAAAAGCAAAAACCCGTTGTACAAAAGGCTATAAAGAACTACATATAAATACTAGGATAAATTCTATGAGAAATAACACAAGAGTCAACTTCACCATGAAATCTGGTTGTTTACCATAATCATCACCAAGTCTCAAAAATAGTCATATAGTGTTAAACACATGTAAAATGTCTGGGATCAGATATCATATAAACAACTTGCTGCTACTGCTAAAATGTTGTTCCCTAATAACCTGCTTGGGCAGTTCAGTAACCAAAACCACTCCATGACCTGGACTTGTCAGCACTATGTTCATGCTTTGGTTTCTCTGACCAAAAGAGCCTGAACACATGAATGAAACGCAACACTGAGTCTCCGAGGATGTAGCACCTGAGGGTTTGCAACCAATCGAAACATGGGGGCCTGGAGAAAGCAGCCTATGGCTCACCCTTTGGGGAACACAAGGTACCTAAGTTACACAATAGCAGTTAGCAGATCAGAGCAGAGATTAAAGCAACTCTCCAGCTCATTTTTTGTCCCAAACATAATATTTAATCATAGCCAAAGACTAAGCAGAAGTTTAAATTATAAGTTTAACTTCCTGTTTTGTAATTTTTAATCATCAGTTCTCCTCAGTGGGGCTCAGGTTATATGGTTATTGTGTCTATTCAGATGTGTTGTGTTTTATGCAACACATAATTTCTAAAAATAGGGAAAGGGGTGAATCACATTGTTATAATTCTATTAATACTTCCTCCAAAGACAAATGCCATCATTTTAGATTAAACTCCTTTAACTTTAGATTACTCTGACTCACTATTAGTCAGCCCTTTCTCAAACAGTAAATTGGCTATAGTTTAACATTAAAATTTACCACAGAACCAAATCAGTAAAAGTGAAAATGTTTATAACATTTCTATAACAATTTCCTGTTACTCTTCTTACAATTAGGTGTTCTTGTAAGTATTTCTTATATCCATTTAATACCTTGGAGAATTTCAGGTAATCTCATTCAACCATTCGTGAAATGGTCCAGTCACTGTACCAAGTCTTAGAGATGCAAAATTCAAAAACATGGTCTGTATTTTCAAGAACACTGCACTTTAGCAGAAGAAAACACATATAAAAACTAATACAGTATAAAATATACCATATTTAAAAATAGATACATGGTTTATAAATAGAATACTTAAGTGATCAGCAAATTCCTTGAAAGATAAAGCCTACCAAAACTTACACAAAGATTATTAGACAATCTATATAGTCTATATCTGTGAAATACATTCAATCAGTAATTAATATCTTCCTCCAAAAATTGAAGCATTAGGCAAGGATGGTTTTTCTGGTGATTTCTACTAAACATTTAAGGAATAAATGATATCTGTTCCCTTTAATCTTTTGTTAAACCTATAGAGAGGAAACACTTCCTAACTTATTCTATGAGGACAGCATTACTCTAAAATCAAAACCAAATAAAGCCACTGTAAGAAAGGAAAACTAAAGTCTAATATCACTCACTAACATGGATACAAATACCCTCAACACAATATTAGCAAATCAAATCCAACCATGTTTAAAAAGAATTATGCACCATGACAAACTGGGATTTATTCTAGGTATGCAAGTTTGGTTCAACATTCAAAAATCAACTAATATGATCCCTTGCATCAACAGGTTAAAGAAAAAAATTATCCTATTATCATATCAATAAATGTAGAAAAAAGCATTTGACAAAATCTAATACTCATTTATGATCAAAATTCTCAGCAAATTAGGAATGGGGGGACCTCTTCAACTTGACAAGAAACATCTACAAAAACACAGAGCTACCATCATACTTAGTGCTGAGAAACTAGATGCCTCCTCCTGGAGGAGGAGATCCTGGACCAGACAAAAATAAGATCTGGACCAGACAAAAATATTCCCTTCCATAAACTGCCTATTCTATATCATGCTGGAATTCCTAGGTAATGCAATAAGACAAGAAAAGGGAATAAAAAGTATATTTATTGTAAAGAAAGAAATAAAACTGTCTTTGTTTGCAGATAACCTGATTGTCTATGTAGAAAATCCCAACAAACTGACCAAAAAAACTCCTGGAATTGATGAGTGATAAGAGCAAGGTTGCAAGATATAAGATTAAAATGAAAAAGTCAATTGCCTTCCTACATACCAGGAATGAATAACTGGAGTTTGAAATTAAAATCACATTATTTACATTAACACCAGGGAAGCCTGGTGTGCTGCAGTCCATGGGGTCGCAAAGAATCGGACAAGATTTAGCAACTGAACTATGACAACATTAATACCGAGAAAAGAAAGAAATATTTGGGCATAAGTTTAACAAAATATGTACAAGATCTATAAGAAGAAAACTATGGAGAATGAAATGGCAAACCACTCCAGTATTCTTGCCTGGAGAATTCCATGGACAGAGGAGTCAGGTGGGCTACAGTCCATGGGGTTGCAAAAGTTGGGCACGACTAAGCAACTTAACACACACACAGATGAAACTATGATGGAGTAAATTTAATAACATACAAATAAAGGGAAAGATGTTCCATGTCCATAGACAGGAAAACAAAATTATTAAAGTGTCAATTCCTCCCAATTTGATCTATATGCTTAATGCAATTCCAATCAAAATCTCACCAAGTTATTATGTGGATATTGACTAACTAATTCTAAAATCTGTGTAAAAAAGCAAAAAGCCCAGAATAGCCAACATGATACTGAAGAAGAACAAAGTCAGAGAGCTAACACTACTTGACTTTAAGACTTATCATAATGCTATGGTAATCAAGAGTGTGGTATTAGTAAAAGAATAGAAACACAGATCAGTGGAACAGATAGAAAGCCCAGAACTCACACAAATAGATCTATCTGACCTTGACAAAAGAGCAAAGGCAGTTCAACAGGGGATGGATGATCTTTTAAACAAATGGTGCTAAAATGATTTAATTCTGTGATCTATTTTGAGTTAATTTTTGTGAAAAATGTAAGATTAGTGTATAGATATAGTTTTTTAAACATACACATGGAAGAAAAAAAACCTACATCTATACACTAATCTTACATTTTTCACAAAAATTAACTCAAGATAGATCACAGAATTAAATGAAAGACACAAAAGTATAAAATATTCAGAAAATAACTTAGGGATAAGTTTTTGGATACAATAAGCAGAACATAATCTATGAAAGAAAAAGATGCTAAACTGGACTTCATAAAATTAAAAAATTGTTTTCTATGTGAACAACACTGTTAAGGGAAGGTCAAGGCACAGACTGGGAGAAAATATTTGCAGAATGGCAAATCTGATAAAGGACTGGTATCCAAAATATATAAATAATTCTTAAAACTTAATAAGAAAACAAATAGCTCAATTTAAAAATAGGTGAAACATTTTGAGAATAGGCTTCAAAACTAATTTTCCATATCAACTGATATGGAGGCAGAAACCAAAATAGAATTATTGGCAACTTTAGTTTTGGGAGAATTTGGGGTTGACCTGGCCTAAGTAGCAACAATTAAGAAATAAAATTAATGCAATCAAGAAAATAAAATGATTCAGGCACAACAATTGCAGAGGTTAAATAAATACATATAAATAAAAGTAGGTGAAAGATCTGAACAGTCTCACTAAAGAAGATAATACAGATGGCAAATAGGCATATGAAAAGAGCTCAACATCATATGTTATTAGGAAACTCCATGTTAAGACAATGAGATACTACTACACAACTTTTAGAATGGTTAAAATCCATCCCCCTACCAAAAAAAAAAAAAAAAAAGAAACTGACCATATCAAACAGTAGTGAGGATGTGAAGCAATAGGAACTCACATTCATTGCTGGTGAGAATGCAAAGTGGTACAGACACTTTGGAGGACAGTTTGGCAATTTCTTATAAAAGTAAATATACTCTTACCATATGATCTAGGAATCTTGCTCTTTGACATGTACTCAAATGAGCTGACTTCCTGGGTGGCCCAGAAGTCAGAACTTCCCTGGTGGCTCAGATGGTAAAGCATCTGCCTACAATGTGGGAGACCTGGGTTCAGTCCCTGGGTTGGAAAGATTTCCCGGAGAAGGAAATGGCAACCCACTCCAGTATTCTTGCCTGGAAAATCCCATGGACGGAGGAGACTGGTAGGCTACAGTCCATGGGGTTGCAAAGAGTCGGACATGACTGAACAACTTCACTTTCACTTTCAAATGAGCTGAAAAGTTACATTCACACTAAAACTTGCATATAAATGTTTATAGAAACATTTTTCAAAATTGAAAAAATTAGGAAACATCCAAGATGTTCCTTTATAGGTGAATATGTAAACAAACTGTGTCATCTGCACACTATGGAATGTTATTCAGAGATAAAAAGATATGAGGTATTAATGAAGCCATAGGGAAGCCTGGCATGCTGCAGTCCATGGGGTGGCAAAGAGTCAGACACGAACAATCTTCCCAACCGAGGGATTGAACCCGGCTCTCCCACATTGTAGGCTTTACCATCTGAGCCACCAGGGAAGTATCAACTGAACAACAACAAGCCACAAAAAGACATGGTGGAAACTTAACTGCATATTGTTAAGTGAGAGAAGTATGTCTGAAAAGGCTACAGACCATATGATTTAACTATATGAAATTCTGAAAAGGGAAACTATAAAGACAGAAGAAAGATCAGCAGTTGCCAGGGGCTTGGAGGAGGGAAGTGGAGGAAAGATAAATTGGTGAAACACAGGGGATTTTTATAACACTGGAACTGTAAGGGTGGATACGTGATATTATCCATTTGTCAAGACCCATAGAATGCACAATATAGGAGTGAATCATAATGTAAACTAAAGCATTAGTTAATAATAATAGTTAACAATACAGCTGATAATTAACCAATATTAGTTCTCATCAATTGTAACAAATGTTCCACACTAATGAAAGATGTTAAAAATATGGGAAACTGTGAGTGAGGAAAGTGGATATATGGGAACTCTGTGCTCTCTGCTCAGTTTTTCTGCAGACTTCAAACTATTCTAAAAAGTCCATTAATTTTTTAATGTAATTTTATGGTTCAAAAGTAGAATATTTAACAGCCTGATTAATTTTAGGAAGAGTACGGAAAGAACTCCAGAACACAGGGACAGTAACAGAGATTGTGAATAGGATCTTGATGGGTTAATCAGAATTTGCTGTTCATTTGGTAAAGGACGTTCCAGGCCAAAAGAATGAGAACTGGAACAAAACGCTAGAGATGAGTAAATATTTATATATGTACAACAAATTAAGAAAATAATTATACTGCAGCAGTATCTGGAAGCATAATGACAAGCACACTCACTTTTGAGATTAGAATTCTGTTTCTGCTAGTAGGAGGTAAAACAAGGCTTCTGGTACCAGGCTACTGGGATTTTAAGTTCCACCCAACATTTACTAGCCGAGTGATTGCAGGCAAGTCACTTAGCCTCTTTGTCTCATTTTCCTCATCTATTAAGTGAAGATACTAGTTTGTGCCTCAAAATGTGTTTGTTAATTTACATAAAGCCCATAGACCAGTGCTTGACATGTGCTAAGTGCTATAAAGGTATGAGCTGTTAGCATTCAATATTAGTAGTACTAATTACTAGGTATGTCTTTAAGCAATTCCTTTCACCTTTTTGGGCCTCAATTTACATAATTGTAACCTAGGATGATAAACCATTACTCTACTAAGAGGGACAAACTGATATATTTTAGAAGTATATAAACACAGAAGGTAAAGCAAAAATACTTGGAGAAATAAAATGAATTTGTATACCTAATCATATATATAATTTATGATATCTGAATAAAGTTCAAGGTAATTTAAAGCAAGAGTACTTCCCCCACACCTACAAAGAAACAGAGACAGAAGGATAAGAATCATACCTGTTACAAGGAAACTGGAAAAGTGAAGAGCAACAGAATACCAAAAGAAATATAAAATTTAGTATGAGTTTCCTTCTCTAGAAAGAAGAGAAAAAAATAGGAAAGAACAGAAAGTAGTCTTCCGAAATTTCTGATAAAAAGATGCTAACTTTCTTTGAGGGCCAAGAATATGGAAGGGAACCTTAAAGTAAAGCCAAGTAATCTGACATGCATGCATTTATAGTCATTTATTAAGACTGTGAGTACTGAGCCAAACATTGTGGGACAAACCAAAAGAAGAATAAAGCTATTATCTGTTCTCAGGAATTATAGTCTCATTGGAGAGATCAAATATATCAGGGAAAAAAAAATTTGGAAGAGTAAAGGATGAACCATGCCTGGAAATGACAGCGGTTACTGCAGGGGAGGGAAAAAGAAGGATTTCCAAGGGTGATGTAGGAGATTTTCAATGGTAACTGTAATTATCACTTGTAAGGATCTGATGCAATATGTCATAATGCTAAGATTTTATTAAAACAAGTAGCATTTCTACTCTCCATTCTAAATATATGTATGAGTGAGTGAGTGAAAGTCACTCAGTCGTGTTTGACTCTTTGCAACCCCATGGACTGATTCTCCAAGTCAGAATACTGGAGTGGGGAGCCATTCCATTCTCTAGGGAATCTTCCCAACCCAGGGATTGAATCCAGGTCTCCTGCATGGCAGGCAGATTCTTTACAATCTGAGCCACCAGGGAAGTAACATGTGTGTGGGTATGTATGTGTGTGTGTGTTTAGTAAAATTATACACAGTAAAATTACTTTAAAAATAAGTAAAGAGAGAATAAAGAACATCATACGGCTGGTACTGAGTGAACGGTATTAGAAATCACTGGGAGAGTTGTCACTCTGGGCTGCTGGTGAGGGAAAGCAGGTGGGAGAAGAGAATTGAGCAGGTCAGAAGAAGAGTAGGATTCTGATGTAAAGAAAGGAGGAAGAAAAGAAGACCTGCTCAAAACTAAGACTAAACCTCAGAAAATATAATGACATAAAACTGCTAGGTCCCTTTGGGGAGGTCTTCTGATACTTCAGTGGAGAGGCAGAAATGGAAAGAATATGAGGAGAATAGATTACAATGCACAGATGTTTGCTCTCTCCATGAAGGTAACTTTTAAAAAAAATCACTATTTATTTACTTTTCGCTGCACTGTGTCTTCATTGCTGTGCCAGCTTTCTCTAATTGTGGTGAGCAGGGGCTACTCTCTAGCTGCAGATGGCTTCTCTTGTGGTGAAGTATGGACTCTAAAACACAGGCTCAGTAGTTGCGGCACATGGCTTAATTAATTTCCCGAGCATGTGGGATCTTTCTGGAGCAGGGATCAAACCTGTGTCCCCTGCACTGGCAGGTGGATACTCTACCACTGGACCACCAGGGAAGTCCTAGTCCACAGACTTCGTTGTTGTTGTTAGTCCCTAAGTTGTGACTGACTCTCTGCAATTCCATGATGCAGCATGCCAGGCTCTTCTGTCCTTCACTGTTGCCAGAGATGGGTCAAATTCATGTCCAGTGAGCCGGTGCTGCTATCTAACCATCTCATCCTCTGCCACCCCCTTCTCCATTTGCCCTCAATCTTTCCCAGCATCAGGGTCTTTTCCAATGAGTCAGCTCTTCGCATCAGGCAGCCAAAGTATTGGAGCTTCTGCTTCAAAAACAGTCCTTCCAATGAATATTCAGGGTATCATCTTCAAAAATAAAAAAAAAAGGGAGGTATTGCCCCTCCACATTATTCCCCAGAAAAACAGAAATAAGCATGCTCCATTTTATCTGCATTTGGTACTATGTTAAGGGGGTCAAAAGAAAAGAAGCTGTATTTCAGCACTTCAAAGTTAAAAAAAAAAAAAGAAAGAAAGAAAGAAAAAAAAAAAAAAAAAAACAGACACAACGGCAACATCAGAGTCCACATTCCCAAACCCCTGCTCAGCTCTCTAGGTCATGCTGTCTTTCTGGTTTATATCTCCACATTTCTTGGAATTTGTAACCGACATTTAAATTAATTCTTATGGACTCTGCACTTTGAGGTAAATCGGTTGTAAGCAAAAACAACTTCAAAAGTCCTTACTCCCTTTTGGACCCTGAGCACCCAAAAGATGTTCTGTCATCCCCCAAACTCTGGAACATCTTCCCAGAAACTTAGTTCAAGTGACATTTTTTGCTTATTCCTATTTTCACTGTAGTTGCTGCTGCTGCTGCTAAATCGCTTCAGTCACTGATTAACAAATTTGGTTACTTGCTTCTCACATCTTTGTTCTTTTACCTTGCAAATGAGTTTTATTAAGCACAGCCAACTATAAAACAATGTAAAATTCAGTAACGGTTCATAATAAGACCACTTGGAATTAAAGCACAGTTTTTATTTGAGGATGGGCCAAATTCCTCAGACCAAAAAAAAGAAAAAAAAAAGTGACTTCTAAGATATTTCTAAAAGTTTATTATGATAGTGGAACTAATCAATCAATGCTTCCACATTATCTTATTCTTAGTTTCAAAATCAGTTAAAAAATCAACTGAGTTAAACTTGATTAAATTATTTAGTAGTCTTTTTTTAATCTACCCTGAAGCAGTGTTTGCAAAATGAGAGAACTTCACAAAATGGCTAAACAATTACAATATTCTGGAAGAATGATTCCTAAGAGCACAAACACATTAAAAATCCTCTGTTCAGGCCAGGTTGCTATATTCTGAATTCTGAATACAGTGTGACCTTGCTTCCCTTAGAGACCCTTTGGAATTTGGCTCTTATTTCTACTTTTCTTCTGCCAAGCATATAGAATGAATTAGGTGAAGGTTTGTTACAAATGCGCTCCACCCACAGTGGTTTCCAATAGAAAGCTGCATGTTTTAAACCAACAGTTTAACTTAAATGTAAAAATGGTTCTGCTTTCAAACGAGTTTCCCTTCCCTTTTGAGTCAACCTGCCTTTTTTCTCTTCAGTCCAATTTTACTTCTCGGTGAGAAAATAAAGTTGGAACAGATGTAAACAGGAAACCTAAAGTAAACAGCCTAAATGCTTTTCTGCAATCTTTTAACTCCAGGTATTCACATACCAAGGGGGCCTTTCAATCTCATTGCTGATGCAAGTAAAGAAGGCATATCAGGAGCCTCCTTTTATATCATTTTAGCTTTGGTTTTCAGAGTCTGTCTGAGTCCTCTGAGGCACAGAGCAGGACCCATTGATAGGCAGTGCCCAGAGAAGCTGCTCCTTATGGACTCGGTAACAAGACTTTCTAGCCTCCTCTTTCTGCTCTCTTGGTCCCCTTTTACCACAACTGCTTCTATTCCAGATGTATAGTGTGCTCTTGCTGTTGTAATTTTCATCTGTTGAGAAAAGCATCTCATGAATTAATTTACTAGGAGACATGGAACATCCAAAGGAGAGAACACAGGTTTATGGTCAGATCAACTAGGGGGTCAGCTCTCAGCTCTACAGTTCATTCAGGGAAAATAGTACTCAGGAGGGTAACTCACTACCACTACCACTAAGTCACTTCAGTCGTGTCCGACTCTGTGCAACCCCATAGACGGCAGCCCACCAGGCTCCCCCGTCCCTGGGATTCTCCAGGCAAGAACACTGGAGTGGGTTGCCATTTCCTTCTCCAATGCATTGAAGTGAAAAGTGAAAGTGAAGTCGCTCAGTTGTGTTCGACTCTTAGCGACCCCATGGACTGCAGCCCACCAGGCTCTTCGGCCCATGGGATTTTCCAGGCAAGAGTACTGGAGTGGGGTGCCATTGCCTTATCCGGAGGGTAACTCAACCTCCCTGAAACTTGGATTCTACATTTTTAAAATGGGGGAAACACAAGATGGCAAGCAAAACGCACATGCCAAGGGTATGGCCCAGATTCAGGACTCAATAAATTCTATGATGTTCTCCTCCTTTTCTATATTCAGACTTACACCTCCCAGAAGGATGCGACATATAGAGTAGACAATGTGAAAAGAGCCAGGTTTAACTGGAAACAAAGGATTTCCAAATGAGGGGTTTGGCCCTCAGCATCTAGCCTGGGGAGATGTTCTGGGATACAGCCATGCTCTCCCCATCATGCTACTCGATACTGTGCTGAGGGTGATGTTCACAAAGAAGAAGAAACAATTCCCAAAGTTTTCAATTACTAAACAAATTAATTCTAAATTTCTATTTTTCAATGAACAGCTTCCCAATCATGAAAAAAATAAAACAGCTATACCTCTACAGATGGGTTTTATTTTATGCAGTAAGTAGATTTTAGAAAAACTATACAAACTGTTATAAATGTAATAACTTTCATATTTATTTTATGACCACTTTCTTCATTTAATAATTCAGGCTGCTGCTGCTGCTACTGCTAAGTTGCTTCAGTCGTGTCCAACTCTGTGCGACCCCAGAGATGGTAGCCCACCAGGCTCCCCCGTCCCTGGGATTCTCCAGGCAAGAACACTGGAGTGGGTTGCCATTTCCTTCTCCAATGCATGAAAGTGAAAAGTGAAAGTGAAATCCCTCAGTCGTGTCTGACTCCTAGCGACCCCATGGGCTGCAGCCTGCCAGGCTCCTCCGTCCATGGAATTTGCCAGGCAAGAGTACTGATGCTAAATTTGGCCTGCACAGCTAAATCCTGTTTCAGTGTGCCTAGGATCATCTCCGGCATTTTTAAAATTTTTAATTTTATTTACTTTTGGCTGTGCTGAGTCTTTCTTGCTCTGCAGACTTTCTCGAGTTGCAGCCAGTGGGGGCTACTCTCCAGTTGCAGCACATGGGCTTTTCACTGCAGTGACTTCTCTTGTTGCAGAGCATAGACTCTAGGGTGCTCAGGCTTCAGTAACTATGGTCTGTGAGCTGAGTAGTTGTGACTCAGAGGCTCTAAAACATAGGCTCAGCAGTTGTGGCAGACGGGCTTTGTTGACCCGTGGCATCTTCCCAGACCAGGGATCATACCTGTGTCTCCAGCATTAGCAGGCAGATTCCTTACCACTGAGTCACCAGGAAAGCCCATCTTAAGCATTTTTAACATCCTTTAATAATGGAAGGATTTTAAAAGATTTCACAGAATTGTATATGTTCACCCAGCTCACTTTATACATAATCTATACTAGAAGACAATGATTCTTTCAACATATTCTTTATACCTATTTCTATATCCATATTAGATTACAACATCTCCCCCTGCATTCTCCTTTTTTCCTTTGCAGGCATTCTGAAAGCCAGAGCAACAGTCACCAAGAAAGATGTTTTCCTTCTCACAGAACAGAACCTTATGGATAAAAAGTTCCTTCACACATGGATACACATATACATTCACTCACAGATGCACACAGAAAAGAATAAATAGCAAGAAATACTTAACACAAGGCAGCAAATTTTCTGGTTTGGTGGTAGATTCCACTCTAAATATATAATGACACTCCTGTCTAAGTCAGCAGTAACCAATTAATGGCCTGAACTGTTCATGACCCTTTCAGCTGAGAAGTTGTTGTTTTCGTTTAGTTGCTCAGTAGTGTCTGACTCTTTGTGAGCCCATGGACTGCAGCCTGCCAGGTTCCTCTGACCATGGGATTTCCCAGGCAAGAATCCTGGAGTGGGTTGCCATTTCCTTCTCCAGGGGATCTTTCTGACCCAGGGATCGAACCTATGTCTCCTGCATTGGCAGGCAGATACTTTACCACTGAGTCACCAGGGAGGCCCCATATGAGAACAGACTTCTCTTAAGTTATGAGAATGTTTCTCTATGAGTGCTTGAAATAAACATTTCTCTGATCTCAAAAGTCATTTTTAAAAATCTCTCTGAGCTCCAAAGGATTACAAGTAATTCATGCTCGTCTTTCTTTCTCATGAAGTGACGGTGAGTTTCCTGATGCCAGGGACTATGGCAAAATTAACTGCATTCCTAGCGCATGGCAAAATGCCATTCAAGAGTCTTCTGCACACAGACAGTATGTCTGCCTTCCGGATTCAGCAGTGAACAATAAAGATAAGGCTCCTGATGCCCTGGGTTTAGCACCAGAGAATAAATACACAAATAAATATGTAATTATATATTGGAATAGTGCTCCAAAGGGGAAGAAAGGTGCCATGAGAGAGCATGATAAGGGAAATCTAATTTAGACTGGAAGGAGAAGTCAGAGAAAGTTTCTCTGAGAAAGGCCACACTTACATGGAACCTTAAAGCTTGAAAGGATATAGACCCTAAAATGAGAAGGAGCACTGTTCAAAGAAAAGATGGAAACGGGGTGGATGTAGCAAAAGTGCAGTCCCTTAATGTGGGGAGAGAGAGGGGTAAGGAAGTGCTCATGAAAGCAAAGAGGTAGGAAGGGACCAGGGTGTGAGGCTCAAATTAAAAATTTTCTATGGTCCTAAGGACGACTGGGGCCACTGGAATGTTTCAAGCCAAAAAGTGAAAAGTTCTGGGTTTTGCTTTGAAAGGATTAAAGTGTGATGAGGTGCAGAGGGAAAGAGTAGAGGGAGACACTGCCACTGCACCGCGGCCATCTGGATGAGCAATGACCACGGCCTGGGCCAGGCTAGTGGCAATACGCTAAAAAGAAGGAAGTGGAATTGTGACATATTTTGAGATAAAATCAGGGCTTAGGGATGAATTACAAAGGATGGAATGAGGGGGAGGATAGAAGATTACTCCTAACTTTTTGGTTTAAACAAAAAACTGATACACATGGTATTTTCCAGATGAAGACTAGAGCAGGAGCCTATTTAGGTGAGGGTGGCAGGGAAGGGTAGGGAATTTTGCAAGGATGTAACAATAAAAGTAATGACCTTCACAACCTGTGCAGTGAACAGGACAGAGATCCTAATCTCATTATATAGAGAAAATATAGGTGTATAGAAGTCAAGCAACTAATTCAAGGTTAAACCATTGCTACACTAAGTGGTACCACTGAGTCAAGAACCCAGATTTCACTCTCTTTGTGGTTGTTCTTGTTTTGAACACTAATCTCGTCATTCCTACTACACTGCTCTTGGCTTCTCTAACAAGAAAAATGTTTGAATGCATTACCAAATAATTGTCAATGATTTTAAGCAACTGATGTGTTTCACCATGCTAGTAACTGAAGATTTTATCATCTGCTGAATCAAATACAACTCTTACTAAATAAATTAATGTTTACTATATTTGAAACCCAGAATCATTGTTTTTTCCTTAAACTGTCACAGAAATAGTTTTAGAGTATTTATTCACCAAGTTCTCACTTAAGACATCAAACTTTATGCTAATTTAACTGTTTTGAAAAACCTTTGGATACTATTGTATATTTTCAGCATCATGAAATTATATATTGATAAGCCATATATAAAACCAATATATCTAACTTTCCCAGAAATTATTTGCTTTTAACATCCAAACTGGCTAACTGAAATATATCACTATCAAGTAGTATGTGGAAATGATCTGGAGGGGAATAACAGGCATGGTATAGACACAGTACTATATGTGTATATATAATTACTAAACAAGTGATCTTCTCCTCCACTTTCCCTCTCTGGGTCCATTACTTGCCTCTAAAATCCTGGCATCTGGCAGAAGGCAATGCCTTTGCCACCCAGTTCCTCTGGTAAAACAGTTAGGAAGATGGACTAATGCCTTTTTATGGAAACTATACCTAGTAATGATGATATTAAAATTAGGCTTCAAATTGGATAATTGCACAATTGGAATGATATTAGATAATCAGTCCTTATCCTCAAAGTGGGACTTCCCTAGTGGCTCAGAGGGTAAAGCGTCTGCCTTCAATGGGGGAGAACTGGGTTCAATTTCTGGGTTGGGAACCCAGCCTAGTACCCTCGCATGGAAAATCCCATGGACAGAGAAGCTGGTAGGCTACAGTCCATGGGGTCGCAAAGAGTCAGACACGACTGAGCGACTTCACTTTCTTTCTTTCTTTCCTTCCTATCCTCAAAGTGAAGTGTTGATACTATTCTAATATTGAAGCTTTAGGACAGAAATCTGCCAGCTACAGCAGAAGTATTGAGAATTGGGATCTTTAATCCTTTCTAAAATAGGGTAAAAGATTGGGTATTTAAAATTTATCTTCTTTGTTTCCTCTTTCTGAATAAAACAGAAATCCCATCTCAAGATTTTGCCTCATGAGGTTGGGAATTCTAATCCCCAGGGATAGTTTCTGGGAAGGCAGCGAGAGGGGCATGCAGGCAGGAAGGAGGTTTTTATATGGTCTACCTTATTGAGTACTAAACAAGTTCATGACAATTTAATTTCATTTCCATTTTTGTTCTGATGCAGAACAAGAGAAAAACAAGTCTCTGGAGAAAACTCCTTTATTGAAGTTAGCTGGATTTATTGGTGGATTTGGTTATACTTTCAAGGAACTATTTCTTGACATTGAAGTTAAAAGTGTATCTTACTGCTTTACCTCTAGTATATTTAAGATACACAGGATGGTCAGATACGAACATGTGAAGGTTCTTACTCAGAGCACCCTGCTCTTTAGTTTCTCATATCCCAGTAATGCGAGGCCTAAATTAATTTCAAGTCTGCAAGGTCACTATTACCTCCATTTTTTGTGTTTTATCTAGTGACCAAGGCATCTTAGACATAAATTCTTTTATTTATTTATTTATTTTTGCTTTGTAGCTTCTCTGGTTGGTCTTAGACGAACAAAACAAACAAAAACTACATATATGTTCTCACACTTCTTTCCCCTTGTAACCAGACTTCACTGCCCATCCTTGAAAACTCTTACATATTACCCTTAGATGGAGTGCATGAAACTGTGGCCACAATCAGGAAGAACAGCCATAAGGCAAATTGATTCATCAGCATTCAATCAGTTAATTAAAAAAAAACAACAACAAAGACACTAAGGACATACATGATTATGTTCAGGCTAACTTTGCCTACTTATATTTGGTCAGAGATCACGACTTCTTTCAAATAATCTGTTTATTTTTGAAAAAAAAATCCTATCTTCAGACAGGATATGGGGGAGGAGTTAAGGGGTGATGTTTTACACATGCACATCTGGATACAGTCCAATTATTTCCCTTAAACATTCCCCCAGTTGTTTTCATTTTGCTTCATGCTTTGGCATTCATAAATTTGCGAGATTAATTGTGTGTCAGCAGTCTGCAGGCCTGGAGTTGGGCATTACTTTAAGAGCAAGACAGCTACAAAACAACTCTATAGAGAAATACATTCACATTTTTAAGAAGGAAAGCACAGACACATATTTCATTTCTGTTTAATATCGTGGCACTGACATTGTACATAAAGAAAGTAGTGTAATCTTTCAGAGAATTGCCCTACTAGCAAGATGTATGTATAAACTCAACTGTTTTAAAGCATAAGAAAGGATTCATCAAGAGTACAAAGGAGAGTTTGTGGCTTGGCATTGTGTGTCTTGTTTTCATCTGAGCATTCTGAAAGGAGTATTAACAGAGTGTGTTCCTTATCTTGGGAACATGCCAACAATTAAAATCACCTTAGCAAAAAACCAAATTTATCTTAGAAATGGTGGAATGGGATCTTTTCTAAAAACTATATTTTGAGAAATTTCATGTTTTCAAAACTGTTTTTAGACACTAAAATATTTCTGTCCCCCAGAATTCATATAATTGAAACCTAATCCCCTATGTGATGATATGAGGAGGTGGGGCCTTTGCAAGGTGATTAGGTCACAAGGGTAAAAGCTGGCTCATTGGGATTAGTGCCCTTATAGAAGAGATCCCAGAGAATTCCTTCACCACTTCTGCCACATAAGGACATAGAGGGAAGATAGCTGTCTTTGAATCAGGAAATAGGCCTTACCAGACACTGAATTTTCTGTCTCTTGATCTTGGACTTCCAGCCTGAAGAACTCGAGAAATAAATTTCTGTTATTTACAAGCCACCAAGGCTTTGGTTTTGTTATAGCAGACCAAACACACTAAAGCAACCACTGTACATAAAATGAAACTTGAAGCCACTTGCATGATGCTTGGACTTCACAGTCTAGATAATGAGTCAAATGAAGGAAAGTCTGTGTTCCTCAGAGCCTGGCACTACATCTGTATTTGGTAAGTACTCAGTAAATGCTGCTTGACAATGAAAAAAATGATTTTTAAGTGTTGGTAACTAGACAGCGTATCCCTGTTTGATGTAATCTTACGTTATGTACGTGACTAGAAAACAGTGACCTTCTCACAAGTAAACAATGCATGTGCATCACTCAGCAGAGCATCCTGGGTCACAGTTCTAGGACTGGTAATATCACTGTGGGAAGCATATGGGCAGCTTCTCTTCCAGTGCTCCACAAAAACATACAACCACTAGAGAAATATGCAGCCTTCCTCTGGATAATAACTAGGGCTCAAATAAGTGGTATGATTTCCCTTCAGGAAAAAGGAAGGAAACTTTTTATACTCTCCTGTTTTCCTCAGTTATACTATATGAAAAGAAGTCTTGCCTAAACCAAACTATATCCATAATAAATTCAGACATATAGGCGACAAAATGTATCGCAGTTATTGCATTTAGACTATTTATCTAACAAAATCCTTTTTATGTACATGTATTTGAAGTTCCTAAGAAAATCACACCCCTCCTTTACCCTCCATTTCCTCTGTAGTAAAATGAGGTGAAAAAATCAGGCCTATCTTCTTCACAGGGTGATGGTGAGGATCAAATGAATGAGATAAAGCAAAGGTCCCCAAACTTTTTGGCACTAGAGACCAGTTTCATGAAAGATAACTTTCCCATGGACTGGGAGGGGGGATGGTTTCAGGATAACTCATTCCCATTATATTTATTGTGCTTTATTTCTATTATTATTACATAAGCTCCACCTCAGATCATTAGGCATTAGATCCCAGAGGTTGGGAAGCCCAAGATAAAGGATGGCAAGGAAATCAGTAAACCATGAAATATAAACAGACGTTGGATTCCACAAAACATCACTATCTTATCCTCTACTCACGGCTCTCTATTTAAAATCCCCCAATATATTTTCCTTTGTTGTACAGAAGCTTTTAATTTTAATTAGATCCCATTTGTTTATTTTTGCTTTTATTTCCAGAATTCTGGGAGGTGGATCATAGAGGATCCTGCTGTGATTTATGTCTGAGAGTGTTTTGCCTATGTTCTCCTCTAGGAGTTTTATAGTTTCTGATCTTACATTTAGATCTTTAATCCATTTTGAGTTTATTTTTGTGTACGGTGATAGAAAGTGATCTAGTTTCATTCTTTTACAAGTGGTTGACCAGTTTTCCCAGCACCACTTGTTAAAGAGATTGTCTTTACTCCATTGTATATTCTTGCCTCCTTTGTCAAAGATAAGGTGTCCATATGTGTGTGGATTTATCTCTGGGCTTTCTATTTTGTTCCATTGATCTATATGTCTGTCTTTGTGCCAGTACCATACTGTCTTGATGACTGTGGCTTTGTAGTAGAGCCTGAAGTCAGGCAAGTTGATTCCTCCAGTTCCATTCTTCTTTCTCAAGATTGCTTTGGCTATTCGAGGTTTTTTGTATTTCCATACAAATCTTGAAATTATTTGTTCTAGTTCTGTGAAAAATGTGGCTGGTAGCTTGATAGGGATTGCATTGAATTTGTAAATTGCTTTGGGTAGTATACTCATTTTCACTATATTGATTCTTCCGATCCATGAACATGGTATATTTCTCCATCTATTAGTGTCCTCTTTGATTTCTTTCATCAGTGTTTTATAGTTTTCTATATATAGGTCTTTAGTTTCTTTAGATAGATATATTCCTAAGTATTTTATTCTTTTCGTTGCAATGGTGAATGGAATTGTTTCCTTAATTTCTTTTTCTACTTTCTCATTATTCGTGTATAGGAATGCAAGGGATTTCTGTGTGTTGATTTTATATCCTGCAACTTTACTATATTCATTGATTAGCTCTAGTAATTTTCTGGTGGAGTCTTTAGGGTTTTCCATGTAGAGGATCATGTCATCTGCAAACAGTGAGAGTTTTACTTCTTCTTTTCCAATTTGGATTCCTTTTATTTCTTTTTCTGCTCTGATTGCTGTGGCCAAAACTTCCAGAACTATGTTGAATAGTAGCAGTGAAAGTGGACACCCTTGTCTTGTTCCTGACTTTAGGGGAAATGCTTTCAATTTTTCACCATTGAGGATAATGTTTGCTGTGGGTTTGTCATATATAGCTTTTATTATGTTGAGGTATGTTCCTTCTATTCCTGCTTTCTGGAGAGTTTTTATCATAAATGGATGTTGAATTTTGTCAAAGGCCTTCTCTGCATCTATTGAGATAATCATATGGTTTTTATTTATAAGCAAGGTGAAAAGACAGCCTTCTGAATGGGAGAAAATAATAGCAAATGAAACAACTGACAAACAACTAATCTCAAAAATATACAAGCAACTTCTGCAGCTCAATTCCAGAAAAATAAACGACCCAATCAAAAAATGGGCCAAAGAACTAAATAGACATTTCTCCAAAGAAGACATACGGATGGCTAACAAACACATGAAAAGATGCTCAACATCACTCATTATTAGAGAAATGCAAATCAAAACCACAATGAGGTACCACTTCACACCAGTCAGAATGGCTGCGATCCAAAAATCTGCAAGCAATAAATGCTGGAGAGGGTGTGGAGAAAAGGGAACCCTCCTACACTGTTGGTGGGAATGCAAACTAGTACAGCCACTATGGAGAACAGTGTGGAGATTCCTTTAAAAATTGCAAATAGAACTACCTTATGACCCAGCAATCCCACTTCTGGGCATACACACGGAGGAAACCAGAATTGAAAGAGACACATGTACCCCAATGTTCATCGCAGCACTGTTTATAATAGCCAGGACATGGAAACAACCTAGATGTCCATCAGCAGATGAATGGATAAGAAAGCTGTGGTACATATACACAATGGAGTATTACTCAGCCATTAAAAAGAATTCATTTGAATCAGTTCTGATGAGATGGGTGAAACTGGAGCCAATTATACAGAGTGAAGTAAGCCAGAAAGAAAAACACCAATACAGTATACTAACACATATATATGGAATTTAGGAAGATGGCAATGACGATCCTGTATGCAAGACAGCAAAAAAGACACAGATGTGTATAATGGACTTTTGGACTCAGAGGGAGAGGGAGAGGGTGGGATGATTTGGGAGAATGGGAATTCTAACATGTATACTGTCATGTAAGAATTGAATCGCCAGTCCATGTCTGACGTAGGGTGCAGCTTGCTTGGGGCTGGTGCATGGGGATGACCCAGAGAGATGTTGTGGGGAGGGAGGTGGGAGGGGGGTTCATGTTTGGGAACGCATGTAAAAATTAAAGATTTTAAAATTTAAAAAAAATAAAAAATTAAAAAAAAAAATCCCCCAATATATAATAGCTTAGCCTTTATGTATATTAGGTTACTAATCTCCAGACTAACTGGGATTAGTTCACATAGATTAATCAGTAACAAGTTTACATATATAAAATTCCTATATGGCAAACTGTCAAGTGTTATGCTGAAGGTGAGAGAGAGCTGGTAAAAGAGACGATGCTGCTTCAAAAACAATGCAAATTTGACTCAGAGACATGATCTGATATCGATGCAATATTTGCAGATATGATTATGTATTAACTAAGCAAAATGATTTTCACTGTCTAAGTTTATATCTAAATAACTGTGGTGCTCCAGTTGCAGATTCACATCTCTTTTCCACATACATCAGTGAAAAGCTAAGTAATCTCTCAGAGTCTTAGTTTCCTTACATATAAAATGATAATAAGTCTTCCTGAAAAGGTCACTGTGAAGATTTAGAGGTGACATATGAAGAATTTCTCACATAGTAACCCAGTACTTACTAGCTATATCTAGAAAATGATTGAATCCCTTTTACCAAAACTATGTTGAGAAAATATGCCCAGAATTAAATAAGGCCACAAATAAATTAAATGCAAATGATTAAATATAGTACCATTAAACATATATATAAATATCACCCATACACATATTTTTCTTAGAAAGTTCATATGTTATATAGAAGATGAAATAAACCACAGCAAAAAACTTTATCTCCTTTCAATGACATTTTAACTTCAGCAATTGTAATATTATTTTAATAGAATAATACTTCTGAACATTTTAATAATGATTGCAAACATAACTAATACTTGCATCTTTTAACTTTTCAAAGCATGCTTATATCTAGTTTTATTTTGGTTTCCTGAATGGCACTGTGTGAATACTAACATCACACTGAATTCTCCATCTGACTAAAACCTCGTGGGAGTAACAACCTGTCAAAACTGAGACCCAGCAGGACTAGTTAGAAAAGCTTTGCAAGACCACCAATTACCAAATTCCACCTCATAACACATGAACCAAAGGTCACAGATGACAAACAGGCACCACTAGTAATAGACAAAAATTCCAAATTCTAGTCCAGATGGAGGATGCTTTATATTAATGCAAAATTAGAGGTGACAATCTGAAAGTAGACTTCACAAACCAACTATTTCAGCAATCAATCCTCAAACCTAGTCCTATTCAAAGTACACACTGATTACTCTGGTATTTACTGTGTATCACCCCATAGCTCGAAGCACTTCTTATATCTTGGGCTAGAAGGAGATTCCTATTTTTGCTGTTTTGTGGACTATGACGTAAAATGATGTAGCCATGCCTAGGTAGCTGGAAGAATGACAGAGTCTGCTGACTCCATTTCATCTCCAGAAGGTCACCCACCCCTTAACTCCCAGCAAACTGGCTTCTATCCCTATCATCATACTGACAATGAAATCCTAAACTTCACCAATGAGCAATTAAGACCAAATCCAGTAACTTATTCTTTAGTTCAGTTCAGTTCAGTTCAGTCGCTCAGTCGTGTCCAACTCTGCGACTCCATGAATCGCAGCACACCAGGCCTCCCTGTCCATCACCAACTCCCAGAGTTCACTCAGACTCACATCCATCGAGTCCGTGATGCCATCCAGCCATCTCATTCTCGGTCGCCCCCTTCTCCTCCTGCCCCCAATCCCTCCCAGCATCAGAGTCTTTTCCAATGAGTCAACTCTTCACATGAGGTGGCCAAAGTAGGAGTTTCAGCTTTAGCATCATTCCTTCCAAAGAAATCCCAGGGCTGATCTCCTTCAGAATGCACTGGTTGGATCTCCTTGCAGTCCAAGGGACTCTCAAGAGTCTTCTCCAACACCACAGTTCAAAACCATCAATTCTTCAGTGCTCAGCCTTCTTCACAGTCCAGCTCTCACATCCATACATGACTACTGGAAAAACCATAGCCTTGACTAGACGGACCTTAGTCGGCAAAGTAATGTCTCTGCTTTTGAATATACTATCTAGGTTGGTCATAACTTTTCTTCCAAGGAGTAAGCATCTTTTAATTTCATGGCTGCAATCAACATCTGCAGTGATTTTGGAGCCCCAAAAAATAAAGTCTGACACTGTTTCCACTGTTTCCCCATCTATTTTCCATGAAGTGATGGGACCGGATGCCATGATCTTCGTTTTCTGAATGTTGAGCTTTAAGCCAACTTTTTCACTCTCCACTTTCACCTTCATCAAGAGGCTTTTTAGCTCCTCTTCATTTTCTGCCATAAGGGTGGTGTCATCTGCATATCTGAGGTTATTGATATTTCTCCCAGCAATCTGGATTCCAGCTTGTGTTTCTTCCAGTCCAGCGTTTCTCATGATGTAGTCTGCAAATCAGTTAAATAAGCAGGGTGACAATATACAGCCTTGACGTACTCCTTTTCCTATTTGGAACTAGTCTGTTGTTCCATGTCCAGTTCTAACTGTTGCTTCCTGACCTGCATACAGATTTCTCAAGAGGCAGGTCAGATGGTCTGGCATTCCCATCTCTTTCAGAATTTTCCACAGTTTATTGTGATCCACACAGTCAAAGGCTTTGGCAGAGTCAATAAAGCAGAAGTAGATGTTTTTCTGGAACTCTCTTGCTTTTTCCATGATCCAGGAGATGCTGCCAATTTGATCTCTAGTTCCTCTGCCTTTTCTAAAACCAGCTTGAACATCAGGAAATTCACAGTTCACGTATTGCTGAAGCCTGGCTTGGAGAATTTAGAGCATTACTTTACTAGCATGTGAGATGAGTGCAATTGTGCAGTAGTTTGAGCATTCTTTGGCATTGCCTTTCTTTGGGATTGGAATGAAAACTGACCTTTTCCAGTCCTGTGGCCACTGCTGAGGTTTCCAAATTTGCTGGCATATTGAGTGTAGCACTTTCACAGCATCATCTTTCAGGATTTGAAATAGCTCAACTGGAATTCCATCACCTCCACTAGCTTTGTTCATAGTGATGCTTTCTAAGGCCCACTTGACTTCACATTCCAGGATGTCTGGCTCTAGGTGAGTGATCACACCATTGTGATTATCTGTGTCATGAAGATCTTTCTTGTACAGTTCTTCTGTGTATTCTTGCCACCTCTTCTTGATGTCTTCTGCTTCTGTTAGGTCCATACCATTTCTCTCCTTTATCGAGCCCATCCTTGCATGAAATGTTCCCTGGGTATCTCTAATTTTCTTGAAGAGATCTCTAGTCTTTCCCATTCTGTTCTTTTCCTCTATTTCTTTGCACTGATCACTGAGAAAGGCTTTCTTATCTCTTCTTGCTATTCTCTGGAACTCTGCATTCAGATACTTATATCTTTCCTTTTCTCCTTTGCTTTTCACTTCTCTTCTTTTCACAGCTATTTGTACGGCCTCCTCAGACAGCCATTTTTCTTTTTTGCATTTCTGTTCCATGGGATGGTCTTGATCCCTGTCTCCTGTACATTGTCATGAACCTCCATCCATAGTTCATCAGGCACTCTATCTATCAGATCTACTCCCTTAAATCTATTTGTCACTTCCACTGTATAGTCATAAGGGATTTGATTTAGGTCATACCTGAATGGTCTAGTGGTTTTCCCTAGTTTCTTCAATATAAGTCTGAATTTAGCAATAAGGATTTCATGATCTGAGCCACAGTCAGCTCCCGTGTTCACCAGTAGTATGTTTATATGTATATAAAGGTACTGTTGTACTCTCGGAATTTCACACAGACCCTAACACATATTATGTACTGAATAAGATGAGTTGGCAGGACTGCATCCCTTTTGAAGACACTAGAGGACAGTCCATTTCTTTTTCCAGCTTCTAGAGGCCACCCACCTTCCTTGGCTTGTGGTCTTTTTATCTTCCTCCCAAGCCAGTAAGTAAGGTAGCATCCTCTCTCCTCTCTGACCTCTGTTTCCATCCGTGTATCATCTTTGAAACACTGAGTCTACTGCCTCACTCTTATAGGGCCCTGTGATTACGCTGGGTCCACCCAGATATTCCCCATCTCAAAATCCTTAACTCATTCACAAATCACATATACAAAGTCCCTTCTGTCATATAAGATAACATATATGCAGGTTCTGGAGATTAGGGCATGCATGACTTCGGGCTGTGCTGGTAGAGGAGGGGGATTATTGGACCTACCACAGTCCATACAGATCAAGCCTGCTACTATATGGGAAGGGATTATACAAAGGTGTGTAGGGAGATCACAGGAGACTGTACCACAAAACCTATCTTCTAACCTACTTTTTCTCAACCTTAAACATACTTTGATCTTTTCAGCTAGACCTAAGCTTTCAGTTCAGTTCAGTTGCTCAGTCGTGTCCAACTCTCTGCGAGCCCATGAATTGGAGCATGCCAGGACTCCCTGTCCATCACCAACTCCCGGAATTCACTCAAACTAACATCCATTGAGTCGGTGATGCCATCCAGCCATCTCATCCTCTGTCGTCCCCTTCCCCTCCTGCCCCCAATCCCTCCCAGCATCAGAGTCTTTTTCAATGAGTCAACTCTTCGCATGAGGTAGCTAAAGTACTGGAGTTTAAAAGGCAGAGGAACCAGAGATCAAACTGCCAACATCCGCTGGATCATAGAAAAAGCAAGAGACTTCCAAAAAAACATCTATTTCTGCTTTATTGACTATGTTAAAGCCCTTGACTGTGTGGATCACAATAAACTGTGGAAAATTCTGAAAGAGACATAAGTTTTACCTAGCATTAAAATATATCTTACATATGATAAAGCAGACAGTAACAAAAATCAATGGGAGTAGTAAAGGGCATATTGGTACTCACTGTAACATTCTCTTACCTTTTGAATGTTTAAAAATTTTTATAATAATATAGGAGAAAAGTATACCTCAGTTCCCATCTCATTTATGTAGTCTTCTTTCTTACTATTAGTTCTCAGAGGATTTTCTTTCCTCCAGTCTCTTATTTGTACTTATTCTGTATACTACTCACTTGGTTTCAAATAACATGCCTTTTCTAACATCACTGATATTAAATGTATGAACAGATACTTCTGTATGATACTGTTAGTTCTTTAGGAGATAAGGACTGATCACAGTCAGAATACTGTTACTTTTCTAAAAGTGGGAATACATATGTGCTGATCCAGTCATACTCTTTACTGGGTCTCCTGTGTGAGAAATGACAACAACTTGGAAGATGTCTGAGCAGTCAGTAAAGAGTGTATGGTACTGGAACAGAGAGATTGTTATTATGAACATAATTCCCTGGCAGTAGTCTTATTAGAATGCAGCATGCTTTATGAATTGCATTTACTCCATATAGAAAAAGACTAATTTTTTTGCTTGATAGGACCATGGTCTAGTTCTATAGCTCTTTACATATTCATTTGTTTGAATGAATATATATTATATAGTATATTATTTATATGGGCTATAAATAATACATGAATATACTGAACTAAGTTTTAACTTATTCATAGAAAACATAATAATTTTCAGACTTCCCTGGTGGTTCAGACTGTAAAGCATCTGCCTACAATTCAGGAGACCCAGGTTCAATCCCTGGGTCAGAAAGATCTCCTGGGAGAAGGAAATGGCTATCCACTCCAGTATTCTTGCCTGGAAAATCCCATGGATGGTGGAACCTGGTAGGCTACAGTCCATGGGGTCACAGAGAGTCAGACACGACTGAGAGACTTCACTTTCACTTAATAATTTTTTAAAAAATCCATACTTTTAACAAATTGATGATGATCTCACTATATTCAAGTATCTCTTCCTGAAGAAAGCAGCTTAGATAAATAGCACCTTTTTGAGCCTTGCAGGGATATCTCATTGAGAAAATGCTTGTTAATATCCATAATGAATACTTATCATAAAGTACATTTACTGTTAGAGAATAAACCTGGAACACAGCAATAACTTTCACGCATTTATGACAACACAAAATAAAAACACAATTATCTATTTGTAGTCTATGTGCCATCCATAGGAGAGTCTACCAACCCTTCAGCATTAGACATTGCTTTTTCTGGATACTTTAGCATTCTTTCTCTGATACAAGGTAAGTTAACAAGTAATATTAAACAGTAAGAAAAGAAAACATTAAGTACAACACCAACTCTAAGCATAACACACTAAGAGGTTTGTTCAAAAATGTCAGCCAAGGAAGATAAATCACCGAGGTGTAAGCTGTCAGTCCCTTCTAATGCAAACAGTGAAAATCAAGAGTATGTATCCAAATCTCAGATACTGCCAAAGGGGGGGAAAAAAAAGTGTTTTCAGTCTCAAATCTTCTCCATTCACTTATGGACACATTTATTTCAAAATAGAGCATATTCATTTAACAATGGACCTACAGTTAAGCAGGAAAGGTCTCAAAACCTTGTATTTAAAACTTAAATGTATGCTCCATTAATTTATATTTCCTTCCTGAGTTAATGGACTCAAGCCCAGGAAAAAAGAAAAAAAAAAAACAACACATTCTATGCTCAATCATCAAATTTGTTTAAGGTTCAACTATAGTATTTGTAAGAAAATATTCTCTAATATTTGAAAGCATAATAGTTTCCCTTCATTCTCTATAGAAAATAAATTATAAAGAATTGCATCATTTAAAATATTTCTAGTCAGTAAAATCAACAGATCTAATTCTTCTTAGAACGTAAGGTTATGGCACCACTGCTGCCTCAGCATGATTTCAAATTCAGCATTTAAGACGCTAATTTCCTCCGAGGTATGTGGACTCTAAATACCGCCATGCTAGCTTGGTCCTGGCCATATGATCCAGAAGACTTAAACTGCAGCTATCTCCATTTAAGGATGAGTAGTGGTGGTGGTGGTGGCGGTGTACTCACTAAGTCTGTCTGACTCTTGCAACCCCATGGACTGTAGCCTACCAGACTCCTCTGTCCATGGGATTTTCCAGGCAAGAATACTGGAGCGGGTTGTCATTTCCTTCTCCATAAAGATGAGTATATTTTCTATATTCATTTTGTAAATATAAAAGTGAAGGTCTAGCAAATGTAATGAATATTAAAGCTTTGAATTACAAACATGAATGCTATTAACTATAAACTCTCAACTTCAATACTTTTAATCACAAGTAAATCTAACCATAGTTTTATTCCTTTTTAATTTACCCTGAAATCATTCCTTGGTATAAAACTCTCTCTCTGGTTAGCTTCAGGATTAAAAGCCCTCTTTTGAGACAAAATTCTGCGTTTCAAATTGGCCATCTTTCTCTGGATGATTCACACACTTGTGAATAATCTCAACTTATCCTAAACTAATTATTACCCGTCACATTCCTACCCCACTGCCTGGATTTTCTGGTTGGTCACGGATACTGCCATTCTGCCCATTTGCTGAAGCAAAAACCTTGGAATCAGCCCTGAGGTTTCTCTCTCAGCTCCTTCCTCCAACGGCAACAGAAGTCTGTCAGTTCTACAACTTTAATACCTTTCTTCCTTCCCTTTCTGTTGTCACTGTCAGTGCCATAGTTCAGGCATCCATCATCTTTCACACAAATAACATTCACTTCTTAAACATTCTCCTTATGTTCAGTTTTCCCCTCACTGCAATCCATCTCCCACACATCTACTAGAAGAATGTCTCTGACACACAAGCCTGATCACTTTGTTTCCTTGCTCAACTCCTTCAAGAGGTCTCCTCTACCTATAACCATGGCTTATCATCATTTTATACGCATCACTCTGTCCTTCTCTATATCGCATCACACAATCCACAACTCAGCTTAAAGCAGACAGACGTCAGCAGAACAGCATGCATTCACAGATGTAGCAAAAATGAAAAAGTGAAGTCTTAGAAGCTGACCTCTGAAGGTGGTCTTCCTCACTGAGCAGCAGGAGCACACAAGCTATGAACCACTGACCAGAAGGAATAAGTTTCAGCTCTTTAGCAGGCTCCCTACCCTGTTCCCCTTTACATTCCACACAAGTTTCCCATCATTCTTCTCAAGGCACCCTGTTTATTTCTTCAACAAATATTTATTCATTCATAAATAGCAGGAACCTCTTATTTGCCAGGCTCCAGGTGTTGTTCTCTAGTCATGTGTGAAGTTCCCTGAACACACTCCTTCATGCTCCCAAGCATCTACACTTGAGAGTACATCTTGTGTTTGGCATACAATTCCACATCTCAGCCACTCCCTACAACAGAGAGAAAAATGCCTTTTTACAGGATTATTTTTTGGCAATACTCTATTTATTTATATCAGTCATCTGGATACAGAAATCAGCACAACTCAAGATGACTACAATAAATATTGGTTAAGTCAGTTTAACAAACACTGTTCAATATTGTCATCAGCCTAATTCTTCTGTGTAGTTGAAATGAGCTCATCTTCCAAAGTATGCTTGCATCTTCTCACTCACCACCAAGGAAAAGCTGATGTTTGGCAGAGCACTGGTACTACAGTTCACAGTTCCTCCAACATTCAACAATTTTAAATGGAGAATGGCATATAAATAAGAATTGCAGATGAACCTATTTGTAGGGCAGGAACAGAGATGCAGGTGTAAAGAACAGACTTGTGGACACAGCGGGGGAAGGAGAAGGTGGGAAGAACTGAGAGACTACCACTGAAATATATACATTACCATGTGTAAACAGATAGCTAGTGGGAAGTTGCTGTGTGACACAGAGAGACCAGTCCCATGCTCTGTGATGACCTAGAGGGGTGGGGCCTGGGGCAGGAGGGAAGTTCAAGAAGGAGGAGATATATGTGTATTACGGCTAATTCACAATGCTGAATGGCAGAAACCAACACGACACTGTAAAGCAATTATTCTCCAAATAAAAAATAAATTGAAAAAATCTAAAAGAATAAGAACTGCAGAAAAAATACATATCCAATTTATTTCTCTTCTTCCTACATAGTTACCCCCGACCATAAGTGGTAAATTTTGACTCAGGTAACCTCATTTTTGGGATTCCCTGGTGGCTCAGACAGTAAAGCGTCTGCCCACAATGTGGGAGACCTGGGTTCGATCCTTGGGTTGGGCAGATCCCCTGGAGAAGGAAATGGCAACCCACTCCAGTACTCTTGCCTAGAAAATTCCATGGATGGAGAAGCCTGGTGGGCTATAGTTTATGGGATCTCAAAGAGTCGGACACGACTGAGCGACTTCACTTCACTTCACTTCAACCTCATTCTTATATTCTACTCATATACTTTTACAACATTAAATTCTATGTTTAAATAAAGAATAATAAATTATTCATTAACATGATCATAAAATGAAAGTGAAGTCTCTCAGTCGTGTCTGACTCTTTGCGACCCCATGGACTGTAGCCTACTAGGCTTCTCCATCCATGGGATTTTCCAGGCAAGGGTACTGGAGTGGGTTGCCATTTCCTTCTCCAGGGGATCTTCCCAACCCAGGAATTGAACCTGGGTCTCCCACATTGCAGGCAGACGCTTTACCCTCTGAGCCACCAGGGAAGTCAACATGATCATACTGAATAAAAAAAAACATTTTTTTTCTATTGTTTATATATTTACAGAAAGTCAAAACAGCCTAACTTGAATAAAGAAGATAATACAGAATAAGGATGAGGGAAAGAAGCAATATCACCAGTTAATTATTACCAGTTATAAACTCTCTTCTCTTTTTTAAATTTATTTATTTTATTTTTACTTTATTTTGCTTTACAATACTGTATTGGTTTTGCCATACATTGACATGATGCTATTCCTTACAACTTCCTTTGGACTCAATAGAGCAATTGGAGGCATGTTCTTTGAGGCACAAAACCAATCAACTTCTATTCTCAGAAGATATGTTGACCAGGACATAGGATATAGAAAGAGATATAGGATATAGAATGAGATATATATATATATATATATCCTATATATCGATATAGGATACAGAAAGAGATTATGAATTCAAGGATGGGCAGAAGTTAAGATTCCAGGTGAAAAATAACATGACTATACTCCCAACAGTGTAGAAATATCACCTGTTATACCTTTTTCTAATTTTAGTTTAGCATAAAATGAAGACAGAGCTGGCATGATCCCTAGTAAGTCAGAAATTCAATTTTCCTTCTTTATGATTTGTTACAAAAAAGTACAATGCACCAGCTTTCTTCAAATGTGGACTCTCAGAATTCATTCACGTGAGGGTACGTGGCCAGATTCAAATGTCCCCTAGCTCTTTCTGCAAGAAAACCAAGGCGAACAAGAACATTACAATGTTTTATTAATGAATTCTAAATATATCACCCCAATGTGACCATCTTTAGAAAATAGTTACAATAACACTGCTGGGCTTTCTGGTGTCTCAGAGGTAAAGAATCCACCTGCAATGCGGGAGACACAGGTTTAATCCCTGGGTTGGGAAGATCCCCTGGAAAAGGAAATGGCAACCCACTCCAGTAGTCTTGCCTGGGAAATCCCATGGACAGAGAAGCCTGGCGAGCTACAGTTCATGGGGTTTCAAAAACAGTCAGACAAGACAGCAACTAAACAACAACAATGACATAATAACAATGACACCATCAATTAACAATGAAGCCTTATATTCCAGGTGCTGTGTTATCAGTTTACATATATTAACTCATTCACGTTATAGACATGAAACTGAGGACCTGCAGAGAGATTAAGGCCCCAGGTCTCACAGTTAGTGTCAGTCTAGCTCCAGAGTCAGCCCTACTTACCTCTACTCTCCCCCATTAGCTGTTAAAAGCTCAAGTCCAACACACCTGTGTTCAAACAGCAGCTCTGCTGTTTTACTACCTGTGAGACATGAAGCAAGGTACCTGACCTCCCAAGTCTGTTTCCTCATCTATCAAGTGAGAATATTAATGGTATCTCCTCTTGAGACAGTTTTTGGAAAGATATAAAAAATAATGCATTTAACATATATCAAATGCTTAATTTACATGAACTTAAACATAAATAAAACAAAACCAAAAAGCTCTCTAGTTTCTCTTCATGCAATATTCTTCTACTGCTTAATTCTTCCCCTCTGAAAACATTTATGTAGAAGCTAATTTGCTTTGCAGTACATGGACTTCTAGCTCCTTCCAAAGCTACTTCCTAAACATACTAAGAAAAAAATGCAAATAAGTTTATAAACAGAGTTGCAAGAGATTTTTCTTCTCATACTACAAAACAACATATTACTGGGTTTTGCTCTCAGTTCTTTGATGCTATTAAAACTTTCAGTCAAATTTCTTTAAAAGGAGAAAAAAAATTATAGGTATTTTATTTAAATGTCACAGCAAGTAATTTCACAGTTATGGAAATTTATGTTCATATGAAATAACAACTTGCCCAATGGCACCCAGTTAGCAAATGGAATAATGTCCATAGCTACAGACACACTTTTTCTGCAAAGTCAGACTTATACGTGAAGTCTTCTCTCAGTACACGTCAGACCTTTCTAAAGTTTCTTCTTAACCTCAACTTTCTATCTTCAAGACTCAAGTTAACTAGACTATTTTAAAGGACAACTCGGACAAGGCTTATTGGCATTAGTAGTCATTTAGAGAGTTTACAAGCCAAAAAAGTCACTATAGTGACAATAGTTAAACCACTTGAAAACTAAATAGCCTTAGGCAAAAAGTTGTTTTCCCTGAGATTTAAGCTCAGATGAGAGAATGAAAAGATTATATGATTCTCCATGATTTCCTGAAAATTACATAGGGAGTATTTTTCTCCTGAGAAATAGCAGTCACAGGAAATGTAGCTAGGAAGATAGGATTTGAGTAACCAAGGGCTCAAGAGCCAAATAAAGGGGTGTTTGACCCATTCAATGGTGGGAGTGCCTAACCTCAGTCCACTCAGGTTGATGGAGAATTGAAAGAGACTCTCTTTCTTAGAAGTATTTGGAGTGAGGGAAATACCACTTGTTACAGAATTTCACCCCAGATACAGTGCAGAAACAGGGAACATCTGTCTTAACACAGAAGTTGCATGGTGATGATAACCAAGTAAGACATATTATGATAAAACTTTGTCAGTTAGGTGAAACCTGAACTACGGGAATAATCATTTAAAAGAAAAAGAGACAAAGACCACTTCTAGTTTCACCATCGCTGACTTTTTATTAGTCTCTTATAAACATCTGAGCCACTAGACTTGAAATTCAAATGTAAAAGAACCATATTCATCCGAAAATATATGCCAAATTGCATCTCTTGGAGCAGTAGCATAAACCCCTTATTGTGGATTCATCCACCTGCATTTATTGCAATTTGGCTTGTAGAACTTGATAAATGAACCTGATTTTTAAATGTCTACAAGTGGTCATCAATGCAGGTCTCTACAAGCAGTAAGACTTGTAGGAGTGGCCTGTCCAATACGGAGTTGGTTGGGGACATCTTACAAACGTAAAGTCTCCATTAGGGCTTCGTGTGCAGAGATCTGCTATGCATTTAATACTTTTAATGAAGCAAAGAAGGCTAAAACAGGAAGAGAACACTTTCAACTAAGTCATGTCTCTCAGGGATCCCACATACTTCAATTGCTTTGTGAAGACCAGCCAGGGCACTGGTTGCTCATGAGCAATTCTAATCACTCCAGCACCCTGTGGTAATCCAGACACATACTTGGAGTTCTTCCAGAGAGCCCTTCTCAATCAGGCAATTGTCTTGATAATAGAAAAATTGTATACTCAGCCCTGTTTAAAGCACCCATTCTGCCATGATCACTGAACCTTTTGTTAAAAATCTGCAAGGTTCCTTATATCCTCTGTGTTAACACATACAGGAAGTTGAGATGGACCATCATCAGGAAACAGAAAGTGTGCTCTCTTCTTTTTTCCTTCGCAGTATAGTTAACCTTTAAAGAAAAAACTGGGGGAAAATGATAGGGAGACCTATCTGAACAACTAACAATCAGAAAAGACATTCATGTATTTAATAAGTATTCACCGAGCACTCACTGCCAGATACTGCAGAGTGAATTATAACATATAGGAGGTTAAAACCATAAGGAAATGTTTGTTTTATACAGAAATAGAGCAAAGCTGTGCTTATGTTCAGGAGAACAGTATAACATCCATGAAATCTAACGACTATAATTATTCCCGGAGATGGTATGTTCCCATTTTCCTTTGTAGTCTTTTATCTAGAGAACTCAAACCCTCAAAGCATCAGGAATTAATCTCCACTTTGTAGGAAATGGCACTTAAAAAAAATCTTACTGTGGTAATATGAGTTATTGAGACAAGTTTTAAAACTAAGAGTCTCTCAACTCCAGCTTCTTTTGAGATCTTTTAGAGCAATATAAGCTAAATAACTAGCTGGATTTAAATTTTCAGTACGCTGATTTTGATAAATTCTTCTAAACTGCATGTCTATTTATTCCTAGAAATAAGTGAGGGCCTCAATCACGTAAAAGAATCAAGAGGTTTTCTTTGTTAGTAAGTAATAAGAAATTTTCAATTTAAAATGCAATTAAGAACTCAAGACTTTGACAATTCATATAGATCTGAAAGTGAATTTCTGGATGAAAAGTCGTTTTCACCCTTTTCATTCTCAGAGCTCCCACTTCAAGTCACTTCAGGATTTTAGAGGACAAAAGTAGGGAGAGTAGAAGGAGATTCAAGTCAGTAAGTTCCATTTTCAGCAGCTCTGTTAAAACCATAAGAAATTAAAATGGCTTGTGAAAAAATGATGTGGGTAGAGAAAGAACTGTAATCATTCAAATTATTAATTCTGCAAATATTTAGTAAGCACACATTCTGTTCTAAGCACATAGACTGTGCTAGATATTTGGGATACAAAGACGGATTAAAATCCAACTTGGATTCCTTGCCTTCAAGGGATTCAGCTCTAATACTGACTTGATACCTGTTACTAGAGATTATTATAGAGTTGGTAGGACACATTCTCAGAATTCAAAAAGTCTATATATCTGTAGATTTATAAAGTGACCTTTATGCTGACAGATGTAAATTCTAGGTCATAGGGCATAGGTCAATAATGATATATATATCATGACTAAAATTATACACTGATTGAAAAAAGGATAAAAGAATCATAAGAATGTGATTCTCAGAGGCTTGCTTAAAAGCTAAAGACCTGTTTAAGTGAGGGCCTCAGTCGTAATTATCCCAACGATTAACCACAACCTTGAAGCTTGTAATTTCTTTGCAGCTGTCTCACTCAGTGCACATACACTGAGCACTGCTACATGCACTACTCTGAGTATGAGAGACACACTGGGAAAAAGGCTGGAGGCCTGTCTCTGAAGTACTTGCAGTCTAGAGAAGGAGACAGACACACCATCTAACAAATAACATTGCATGGTACCTCTAAGTAAGATAGTAGTAAAGGCAAGATGCAGTGGAGTCCAAAAGAGAGACCCCTGTGACTAAGCTGGCCATGGGAAAATAAGACAGGCTTCCTTAAAAAATATTTTAAATTTTTGCTTCATATTCCCAGCACTCAACACAGTACGTGGCACAAAAAAGGTCACTGATAAAAGTTCAAGAGGGAGGGGATACATGTACCTTTATGGCTGATTCACGTTGTTGTACAGCAGAAAACAACACAACATTTTAAAGCAATTATCCTCCAAGGAGACTATTATACAGAGTGAAGTAAGCCAGAAAGAAAAACACCGATACAGTATACTAACGCATATATATGGAATTTAGAAAGATGGTAACGATAACCCTGTATGCGAGATAGCAAAAGAGACACAGATGTATAGAACAGTCTTTTGGATTCTTTTGGGAGAGGGAGAGGGTGGGATGATTTGGGAGAATGGCATTGAAACATGTATAATATCATATAAGAAACGAATCGCCAGTCCAGGTTCGATGCAGGATACAGGATATTTGGGGCTGGTGCACTGGGATGACCCAGAGGGATGGTACGGGGAGGTAGGTGGAAGGGAGGGTTCAGAATGGGGAACAGATATTCATGTTGATGTATGGTAAAACCAATACAATATTTTAAAGTAATTAGCCTCCAATTAAAACAAATAAATTTAAATTTAAAAAAAGAATGCAAATAAATAAATAAAATAAAGCAATTATCCTCCAATTAAAAATAAAAAAAGGAGTTTTAATAAATAGAAGCACACAAATTTGGAAAACTCAGCAGTGGCCACAGGACTGGGAAAGGTCAGTTTTCATTCCAATCCCAAAGAAAGCCAATGCCAAACAATGCTCAAACTACCACATAATTGCACTCATCTCACATGCTAGTAAAGTAATGCTCAAAATTCTCCAAGCCAGGCTTCAGCAAAACGTGAACTGTAAACTTCCAGATGTTCAAGCTGGTTTTAGAAAAGGCAGAGGAACCAGAGATCAAATTGGCAGCATCTGCTGGATCATGGAAAAAGCAAGAGATTCCAGAAAAACATCTATTTCTCCTTTATTGACTATGCCAAAGCCTTTGACTGTGTAGATCACAAAAAAACTGTGGAAAATTCTGAAAGAGATGGGAATACCAGACCACCTGACCTGCCTCTTCAGAAATCTGTATGCAGGTCAGGAAGCAACAGCTAGAACTGGACATGGAACAACAGACTAGTTCCAAATAGGAAAAGGAGTACGTCAAGGCTGTATATTGTCACCCTGCTTATGTAACTTCTATGCAGAGTACATCATGAGAAACGCTGGGCTGGAAGAAGCACAAGCTGGAATCAAGATTGCCAGGAGAAATAACAATAACCTCAGATATGCAGATGACACCACCCTTATGGCAGAAAGTGAAGAGGAACTAAAAAGCTTCTTGATGAAAGTGAAAGAAGAAAGTGAAAAAGTTGGCTTAAAGCTCAACATTCAGAAAACAAAGATCATGGCATCTGGTCCCATCACTTCATGGGAAATAGATGGGGAAACAGTGGAAACAGTGTCAGACTTTATTTTTGGGGGCTCCAAAATCACTGCAGATGCTGACTGCAGCCATGAAATTAAAAGACGCTCACTCCTTGGAAGAACAGTTATGACCAACCTAGATAGCATATTGAAAAGCAGGGACATTACTTTGCCTACTAAGGTCCGTCTAATCAAGGCTATGGTTTTCCAGTGGTCATGTATGGATGTGAAAGTTGGACTGTGAAGAAAAATGAGCACCAAATAATTGACGCTTTTGAACTGTGGTGTTGGAGAAGACTCTTGAGAGTCCCTTGGAATGCAAGGAGATCCAACCAGTCCATTCTAAAGGAGATCAGTCCTGGGTGTTCTTTGGAAGAAATGATGCTAAAGCTGAAACTCCAGTAGTTTGGCCACCTCACGCGTAGAGTTGACTCATTGGAAAAGACTCTGATGCTGGGAGGGATTGGGGGCAGGAGGAGAAGGGGACGACAGAGGATGAGATGGCTGGATGGCATCACTGACTCAATGGACGTGAGTTTAAGTGAACTCTGGGAGGTGGTGATGGACAGGGAGGCCTGGCGTGCTGTGATTCATGGGGTCGCAAAGAGTCGGACAAGACTGAGCAACTGAACTGAACTGAACTGTAAGGTATAAAAGCATGGTTCACTTCAAAAGTACAGAAGAATGAATTATTACATTGGGTCTGAGGATGTTTAGGGAAGTTTTCCTGGAAGAAATTAGAATTTAAATGTCTTTCAGGGTTGCTGTAGATTTCATGAGATAGAAGGATAGAGGGCATCCTAAAGGAAAATCCCCATGGTCAGTGAGATCAGTTTGGCTAGAAATTTAGAGCCGGGTAGGTGATGGGAACTTATTTTACCATAAGTTTATTTTACCAGGGAAGGTAGATTTGGGGTGTAAGTTGAAAGATTTGAAATCCAAGCCTAAAGTATTTGAATTGCATTCTATAAACTGTAGGAAGTCACTAAAAGTTTCTGAGCAGTGTGGCAATATAAAACCTATTGGGGAGGCAGGGGTGTATATTAAACATATAGGATTATCTTTATTGCCTTAAGGACATATATTGTCACCTTTTTTCCCCCTGAAATTCATTTATTTTCTTGGCCTTTCGTTTTCTACTTTTTAAAAACTTTTTTTTTTATTTTGAGATAATTTTAGACTTACCTAAGAGCTGGAAAAACAGTACAGAAAGTTCCCATCCACCTTCACCCATTAAAGCTGTATTTTTGAAAGATTAATCTGGTTAAAGACCAGTTGGGTCTTTAACACATACCTACATGTAACCAGACTTACTAAGATTGCTTCTTTGGACAGACTGAAAACAGCCAATCACTGAAACAGGATCATGAGCCTAGTTGTAAACTTGATTGAAATGACAAGGTTGCATTTGCGCCAAGCCTTCAGCCTCAGGACAAAGAGTTACATGTGCACACGAGGGATGTGTGCCTTGGACTTTGAAACAAAAGCAGCAGTGTGGCTCATTTACTTTTTACCACCGTCAGCATCCCCAAGCCTGTTGCCCTTTGGAGAACATGCCCTTTAAGACCACCCTCCCCACCACCTTCCTCACACACCACTTGCCCCTCAACCACCCCAGGAGGAGGATTTGCTATAGTCTGATACCTTTGCTGAAGGGTGAACAGAGATCTCAGCAGCACACAGGTTCCTGGCTCTCCCTGTAGTTTAAAATCCTCCTTGGTAGCTGGGATCTTTAGAGCCAAGGTTCACTTCCCCCAGGCACAAACACATCACTCTCCCTTGATTCTTTCTTACATGGGATTGGAGTGTGATAAGAGGCAAAAATGCAGTATGGACTTTAGGAAGAGGCTTCCTTTGGTTTGAAGCTACTAGGCTTCATCACATCAGGAGAAGTGGCTGCTCCAGATAGGTGGTCTGGCCCATCTGGCCAGAGTTCTTTGTGCTGGGGTTTGGGGTCAAATCCCCAGAAATAATGAGGTGCTATTTTGCTTTTCTTGCCATTCTTTCTGTAGAAACCACGAGGAGAGTGGTTGCTGTGGTCTCCAGAGGATCTGGGTATTTCTGGTCCTCAGGCTTCCTTGGTGGCTCAGAGGATAAAGCATCTGCCTGCAATGCAGAAGACCCAGATTTGATCCCTGGGTTGGGAAGATCCCCTGGAGAAGGAAATGGCAACCCACTCCAGTATTCTTGCTTGGAGAATCCCATGGACAGAGGAGCGTGGCGGGCTACAGTCCACGGGGTCGCAAAGAATCGGACACGACTGAGCGACTTCACACACACACACACAGTCATAATACCAAGTGATAGCACAGCCCTGAACACTGCCTGTTGCTTTAGCTTGTATTTTATCTCAGGTCTCAAAAAAAAAAAAAAAAAAAAACACGAAACGAAAGAAAAGAATAAAAAATGCTAGTTCTCTTCCTTGTCCCTTTATCATAAGAGAAAGCAGAGCTACTATTCAATTGTTTCTAACTATATTTTCTTTTCATATTTGAAAAAATAGTTCATTCAATATAAAGTCTCAAGGACATCTGTTTACATGAAGAAGCAGAATCATACCAGATACTTGCTTATGTTAAGTGCCTTGAGAAAGATACATGCTTCTCTAGCAGAGTAATATTTAAAAGATTTGACAGGCATTCATTCTCAAAACATCCTCTGCATCTATTATTCAGGCCACCTTACTTGAAGCCCTGAAAACAATGAAAAGAGTAATACTCTAATGCAAAGATTTATAGGTTAAAATAAAGTAAAATTATTTGGGGAACCTGTATTTTTTTTTAAATACTGAAGTATTAAAAATTTTTTTTAATATTATAAGGTAACATTTTAAATGAGCAAGTTATTCATATTGTTCAAAATTCAAAAAATATACAAAAGTATTTTTTTATAAAAGGGATTCCTCAGTGGCTCAGCAGTAAAGAATCTGCCTGCAAAGCAGGAAATGCAGGAGATGTGGGTTCAATCCTGGATCAGAAAGATCCCCTGGAGGAGGGCATGGCAACCCACTCCAGTATTCTTGCCTGGAGAATCCCATGGACAGAGGAGCCTGCCGAATTACATACAGTCCATAGGGTCGCAAAGAGTCAGACACGACTGAAGCAACTAAGCCGGAGCACATTTTTTAAAAAGTGTCTTTTTCACTCCTGACTGGAGTATTTTTAAGCAAAAGAAATACATTAGAAAGCTATCATTGTTATGTTTGGCCTGTTTGCTTGTGTTTCTGAGTAATTGTTACTATAACATCTTACATTAACCTACCTAACAGTAATCAGCGGAGAAGGCAATGGCACCCCACTCCAGTACGCCTGCCTGGAAAATCCCATGGACGGAGGAGCCTGGAAGGCTGCCTACCTAACAGTAATCAGCGGAGAAGGCAATGGCACCCCACTCCAGTACGCCTGCCTGGAAAATCCCATGGACGGAGGAGCCTGGAAGGCTGCAGTCCATGGGGTTGCTGAGGGTCGGACACGACTGAGCAACTTCACTTTCACTTTTCACTTTCCTGCATTGGAGAAGGAAATGGCAACCCACTCCAGTGTTCTTGCCTGGAGAATCCCAGGGACGGGGGAGCCTGGTGGGCTGCTGTCTATGGGGTCACACAGAGTTGGACACGACTGAAGTGACTTAGCAGCAGCAGCAGCAACGGTTATCAGAAGGTGAGAATTTATTGCCAAATAAATTGGAAAGCAGCCCTTATGTCTATTATGTGAACCCAAGTCATATTTTTTGAATTTACAAATCATGGATTCTCTTAGGGAAATCTGAAAGCTGACAATCAAGCAACAACAAATAGGTCATTATATTATACTAAGTTTGAAGTATTTTCTTTACATAAAATTCCATATAAATAATTAGAAGCAGAGTTTAGGCAAGCTATTATGTGTTGTTTTTCAGTGACAATAATTGTATATACTGCTGTTTCCTACCACTATAAAAATATTTACAAACATAAGTCCATGCCTACATGAACAGCTTAGCCATAAAGAATCTGCCTGCAATGCAGGAGACCTGGGTTCGATCCCTGGGTTGGCAAGATCCATGGAGGATCCATGGGGCAACCTGCCCCAGTACTCTTGCCTAGAGAATTCGAAGGACAGAGGAGCATGGCAGGCTGTAGCCCACAGGGTCGCACAGAATCGACATGACTGAAGCAACTAAGCAGCAGCACATGAACAGCAAGAAATTTAACAAAACAATGGAGACAGAAATAATTTTTCAATTCTTTTGCTAATACACTTCAGCTAAAACACTGCCTTAGAGAATCATGTTTTAAGGAAACAGAGTTTGCAATCAGCAAAGCAAGATGGATAAATTTCACTGTAAAAGATAATCGCAGAGAGAAAATCCATAACTTATCGTGGTAGTACCTCCTAGAATTTAACAGCAGTCAATTCATGGAGTTCTTTCTTTTGTTCAGTCCAAGTCTCTGGTAGCAATTTACACTAATTTATTTTGTTTACTTTCCCTTGGAAGATGAAATGTGGGTGAACATCCTTCTTACACTGAAATCTAATTTATTAAAGGTAGTTAAGTTAATTTTAAGCTGCTTAAGTCAATTTTCAGCTTCTTCCCCAGTCAAAATAACACCTTTTTTCTTAAACTTACACCCCTGGACCCCCACTCCATCTTGCCAGATTCCAACCCTGAATCACTTTAGTTGCTCATCTATGGTACTTTGCTCAAATTTTTCATACCTCTCATAGAATATGGGCATTAAATGGGATGTATCACATAAATATGACCAATGCCAAGTAGCAGGGAAATATCATTCTTGATATATTTCCATTCTAACAAATACTCTTATTGATTCAGTTCACATCCCTATTATTGAGTTGACCAAAAAGTTTATTTGGATTTTTTCCCATAAAATGTAATAGAAAAACCCAAACGAACTTTTTTGGCCAACCCAATTATTTCATTCTAATGTTGCGGTAAACTTCTTAAAAATTCTTAACAAGAGTCTTGTAATGCTGAAGTTAAGCTAAGAAATGGGCCATGGCAACAAAGAGGTCTTGGTTTTTCTTGTTAGCCCTGTGTCACTGTTTTTCCTCACCTGCATTCCACCTTTTATTCATTGTTTGAATAGCAAGTGCCACTTTGTATTTAGATCATATAGGAGGTTAACATCACTGCCTAAATAAGTGTTATCCAAAGACTAATGAACTTATTCTTAGGTCTGTCATCAAAATCACTGATGAAAAGAGCAAATAATTCAGTCCCCCAACTAAAGTTAATGGATCCTGCTGACCTACTTAATAGAATTATTGTCATGTTTTTTTAAAACAATTCACATTTTACAGTGAGTACCAGATTGATACAAGTGTAGAGTCCCTCAGTGAAAATCTATGAAGGGCATTAGCTGATATTTTGCATCTATTTCTCAGACACTCAGGACACTCATTAATGAGCACACACACTGCCAAATTCCTTGCCATAGGATCACAGTGAATTCAGGAACAGAATCAAAAGTCTCAATATTCTATGCTGTATCACACAACTGGTAAGCACATCCTCTATTTCTTAAAATTCATTTCAGGAAAATCAGCTTAGAATTGAATCTAATTCACTTTTGGAAGATCAAGTACCATGTTTATACACAATGCTAAATTTGTAAGGAAGACCAGTGTATGTAAAATACAAGTTTAGTTCTATGTGAGTCAGGAAGTAGTCACCATGGTGGTCTTGGACTCTAATTCATTGTGTAAGATGAACGTATTGTAGCTGAAATACAATAGCAGAGGTTATTTGATGATGGAATCTTATTCTCAAATAAAAACTGTTTTTCTAAAGAGATTACATGGAAAAATACATGAGTACATGAGCCAATGAGGACATCTGAAAGTCTGATGAACTTAACATGGTGTTTGTTCTTTCCCATCTAGAAATGCCCCTTTTATTTATCTTACCACCTTTTAGTATAACTTGGCATTGAATAGGAAGCTAAAAAAGATAGAAATTAATTAATAGTGCCAATGAGTCTCAAACTGCAAGATACTTCTCCAAAGGAAGCATGTGACCATTTAAATGACTTTACTCATGTGCTTCTCTCATTTGTACCATTATTCACAAGTATGAAATCAGGTAGACACATTAGCCAGCAAACAACACTCTTATTTAAAGCTTGATCATAGGCATAAAGAAGAGAACCAGTAGAACACCAAGATACATACATACAAGGGATTATGACTTTCAGATCTAAAGCAATATCCAGTTTATCAAGCCATGATGTGTTCAACTGTAGAAGAGCATTAGGGAATCTTTTATTTAACAGAGTATATTTTTTTAATAACATGTTTTTGATATTATATGTCAAAACTATTATCTTAATTGTATATTTTTTGCCTCTGAAAACAAAGTTCACCAAAGTTTATGAGTGTAGTATATACATGGATTTTAAATTTGGGTTTTAAGATTTTATCAGTGATTTGCTTCTTTGACTAGAAATATTTTTTTTAACCATCAGAAACGAAAAGTCCTCTGTTTAGCTTTCAGGGTGCTCCATCATGCTCCATCATCCAATACCATTCTATTTATTCAATCTTGTATCCCCCCTTATCCCAAAGCATACCTTCTATTCACAAGGGCTATCTTGGATGCACTCCAAGCCTACCTCCTCCACTGTCTGCACCCTAATTTATGTTCTTGTTCTTTCCTTTAACAGGAATTTTCTCCTTTTTTTCCATGCACTTCCTTATAGTTTATTCATTGTCAATGACTACCTCCCCTCTAAGATTCTTCTGGTATGTTCCTGATTCCTCTTCTTTATGCCAGTCATCATATCACTCAGATCTTAAACAGGTCTTTAGGATCAAATTCACCTCCTTCTATCCTTTCTCTCATTCTCTTCCAGGCTCAGTGACCTCCAGGCATGTTCTTCCCTCCACCTTAAAGGCTCATTCCCCAATGGTCTGTGTGTTCATACCCTCACCACTTGCACACAGGTTCCTCCAATGTTGTGTTTCGTAGTGAAGTGAAAGTGAAGTCACTCAGTCGTATCCGACTCTTTGTGACCCCGTGGACTGTAGCCCTCCAGGCTCCTCCGTCCATGGGATTCTCCAGGCAAGAATACTGGAGTGGGTTGCCATTTCCTTCTCCAGGGGATCTTCATGACCCAGGGATCGAACCCAGGTCTCCCGCATTGTAGGCAGACGCTTTAACCTCTGAGCCACCAAGGCTTCCCTCTGTTTCCTAACCACTCTATTTTATACTGCAATGTGTTTCCTAGATTCTCTGCTTCCTGTTTCTGCTTTATTATTTTTTTTCCATTGCTCTGGATAGTCAGTAGGGCAGGGATTTTTGTCTGTTGTATCTCCAGTGCCTAGAAAAGTATCTGGCACATAGTAAGTACTCTAAATAGCTGCTGAATAAATTAAGCAAAATTATTGAATGCTAGCTCTATCCTAAATCCTTGATAAGCATAATAAATTAAATGACTATATTGAAATTTATGTTCTAAGTGCCTGACAAATATTGCCTTGTTTAATCCTCACATCATCCAATGAAAAAGGTTCTATTATCATCTCAATTTAACAGATGGAGAAAATGAAACAGAGAGATCAAGTGAATTAACTACAGTTAAGCAATGGTGGCACTAGTGGCAAAGAACTCACCAACCAGCGCAGGAGACATAAGAGACACAGTTAGAATTCCTGAGTCTGGATGATCCCCTAGAGGAGGGCATGGCAACCTACTCCAGTATTCTTGCCTGGAAAACCCCCATGGACAGAGGAGCCTGGTGGGCTACAGTCCATAGGGTCACAAAAAGTTGGACACAACTGAAGCGATTTAGCACACAAGCAACTAGTAGTGCTTCCCAGTGGCTCAGTAGTAAAGAATCTGCTTGCCAATGCAGGAGATTCTAGTTCAATTCCTGGGTTGGGAAGATGCCCTGGAGGAGGAAATGGCAACCCACTCCAGCATTCTGGCCTGGAGAATCCCAGGGACAGAGAAGCCTAGAAGGCTTCAACACGACTTAGCGACTAAATAACAACAACAACAACAAAGCAACTAGTAAGTCTCAGTTGAAAGTACACCTACAGTTTTCCCAACAGGTGCTGTATAAATTGTTGAAGAACATCTTCAAACACATCCCAGTTTATTTTGTCATCATCATCTAAGTCAGACCTTCTCCCAACCACCTCTCCTTAGACAAATGAAAAAATGACAGATCTGAATTAGACTACAAACAAACAAAGTCATTTGCACCTCATGTGTCTTTTAATTTTCCCAATGCTTTTATAACCATTCTACCCTTATCACAAACTATTGATCAATTACTGCAAAGAGCAGACTTACTTATGGTATACATCTCTTTCTAAAACAGAATGCAAGGCAACTAGCTTTAGACGTTATTTTCTTATTATAAGAAGAAGTGGGGGAGAGGAAGGACATGAGGAAGAGGAAAGGAGGAATGGAAATAAGGGAAAAAGAAGAGAAAAAAACCCCAAAGAATAAAACCTACATTATTACAATTACCAATCAACATTAGGGGAAAGAAATAGAGACTTCAAGGCTTGGCTCTGGTGTCTTTCTAGAAATTATTAGCTAAGAAAAGCATCCTGAATTTTCTGGAATACAAAAAGAAGTCTATACTAAGTCCAGTTACTTAAAAAGATTTAAAAAATATGACTTGCAGGCACCTAGAAACTCCAGGACTATGAGTTCCACAGAGCCTGGTCCCAGGTCATGATCCACAGAATGAGATAAGGGTGAGGCATCAAGCCTGGTTCAGAAGTAAGTAGAAACAATAACAACAATAGAGGCTAACTGGGCTGATCTGGACCATATACACTGGTCTGGTCATATCAGGTTTTATAGCCAAGAGCAGTTCTAAGTGTTTGGTGCCCCTACTATACTGCTTGTTAAATACTCTGGGAATCAGCCCTGAAGCTAACATTATTAAAGTGCTTAGTAAACACCTGGCAATATGCAGACAGATTTTATCCCCAAATCACAAGTTGTTGTTCAGTAACTCAGCAGTTGTCAAACTCTTTGTGACCCCATGGACTGCAACAAACCAGGCTTCCCTGTCTTTCACTATCTCCTGGAGTTTGCTAAAATTCATGTCCACTGAGTCAGTGATGTCATCCAACCATATGATCCTCTGTTGTTCCCTTCTTCTCCTGCACTTATTCTTTCCATAGCATCAGGGTCTTTTCCAATGAATCAGTTCTTCCGCTCAGGTGGCCAAAGTATTGGAGCTTCAGCTTCAGCATCAGTCCTTCCAATGAATATTCATGACTGATTTCCTTTAGAATTACTTGCAGTCCAAGGCACTCTCAAGAGTCTTCTCCAGTAGCACGGTTTAAAAGTATCAATTCTTCAGTGCTCAGCCTTTTTTATCGTCCAGCTCTCACATCCATATGTGACTACTACAAAAACCATACCTTTGACTATATGAACCTTTGCTGGCAACATAATGACTTTGCTTTTTTATATGCTGTCCAGGTTTGTCATAGCTTTTCTTCCAAGGAGCAAGCGTCTTTTAATTTCATGGCTGCAGTCATTGTCCGGGGTGATTTTGGAGCCCAAGAAGATAAAGTTTGTCACTGTTTCCATTGATTCTCCATCTATTTTCCATGAAGTGATGGAGCCAGATGCCACGATCTTAGTTTTCTGAATGTTGAGTTTTAAGCCAGCTTTTTCCACTTTCCTCTTTGCTTCTGCCATTAAGGTTGTGTCATCTGCATATCTGAACTTATTGATATTTCTCCCAGCAATCTTTATTCCAGCTGGTGCTTCATCCAGCTTGGCGTTCTGCATGATGTACTCTGCATATAAGTTAAATAAGCAGAGTGACAATATACAGCCTTGACATATTCCTTTCCCAATTTGGAACCAGTCCTTTGTTCCATGTCTGGTTCTAACTGTTGTTTCTTGACCTGCATACAGGTTTCTCAGGAGGCAGGTGAGGGGACAGGTATGCAAAACTAGAAAATCAAGAGATACCTGGTGTAACAGGCAAGTTTGGCCTTGGAGTACAAAACAAAGCAGAGCAAAGGCTAAAAGAGTTTTGCCAAGAGAATGCACTGGTCATAGCAAACACCCTCTTCCAACAACACAAGAGATGATTCTATGCATGGACATCACCAGATGGTCAATACCAAAATCAGACTGATACTCTTTGTAGCCAAAGATGGAGAAGCTCTGTATAGTCCGCAAAAACAAGACTGGGAGCTGACTGTGGCTCAGATTATGAACTCCTTATTGCAAAATTCAGACTTAAATTGAAGAAAGTAGGGAAAACCACTAGGCCATTCAGATATGACCTAAATCAAATCCCTTACAATTATACAGTGGAAGTAACAAATAGAATCAAGGGATTAGATCTGATAGAGTACCTGAAGAACTATGGATGAAGGTTGGTAACAAAGTACAGGAGGCAGTGATCAAAACTATCCCCAAGGGAAAAAAAAAATGCAAAAAGCCCAGATGGTTGTCTGAGGAGGCTTTATATATGGTTGAGAAAAGAAGAGAAGCAAAAGGCAAAAGAAAAGAGGAAAGATATACCCATCTGAATGCAGAGTTCCAAAGAATAGCAAGGAGAGATAGGAAAGCCTTCCTAAGTGAACAATGGGGGAAAAAAAAAAATAGAGGAAAACAATAGAATGGGAAAGACGAGGTTCTCTTAAAAAAAAATCAGAGATACTAAGGGAACATTTCATGCAAAGATGGGCACAATAAAGGACAGAAACCATATGGATCTAACAGAACCAGAAGATATTAAGAAGTGGCAAGCATACCACTTGCCACTTTGTATAGAAGAGCTATACAAAAAAGATCTTCATGACCTGTATAACCATAATGGTGTGGTCACTCACTTAGAGCAAGACATACTAGAGTGTGAAGTCAAGTGGGCCTTACGAAGCATCACTTACGAACAAAGCTAGTGGAGGTGATTGAATTCTAGCTGAGCTATTTCAAATCCTAAAAGATGATGCTGTGAAAGTGCTGCACACTATATCCTAACAAATTTGGAAAATTCAGCAGTGGCCACAGGACTGAAAAAGTTCAGTTTTCACTCCAATCCCAAAGACGGGCAATGCCAAAGAATGTTCAAACTACCGCACAACTGCACTCATTTCATATGCTATCAAGGTAATGCTCAAAATCCTTCAAGCTAGGCTTAAACAGTATGTAAACTGAGAACTTACAGATGTATAACTGCATTTAGAAAAGGCAGAGAAATCAGAGATCAAATTGTGAACATCTGTTAGATCATAGAAAAAGCAAGAGAATTCCAAACAAACATCTACTTCTGCTTTATTGACTATGCTAAAGCCTTTGACTGTGTGGATCACAACAAATAAGAATGACAAGTAAATATTCCCAACAACACACAGCGAAGTAAGTGGTAGAACTGGATATACAACCAGCTCCAGAGTATGGCTGCCTAGCTCCATAGTCTGTACACTCAAGCCACTATTCTACTGCTTATTCCAGAACAACAAGAAGAACAAAAAGACAACCCTCGTTCTGCAGTGTTTAAACAGATAACAGCATGTTGTTAGATAAACCTGAACATTTTTGTAAATACATATTTATCCAAAAGGTTGAAATCATTCTTCTTAACAACTGTTTTTGCCCTTTAAGTCATCTCAAACTCCTGGAAGGCATGAGTTTTGTATTATTTATCTTTCCATCTCCAGCACAGTGTCTGTAATATGGTAGGAGTCTGATAAATGTTCATGGAATAAATGAATGAATGAGAAAATAAATGAATGGAGTGACTGGAAGTTTATTTTTACATCTTATCTAAAAAATGGCACTTTCAAAGGACACAAGACACCTTGGCTATAAATGTAGGCTAATGTACAAATTATGTATTTTGTACATAATACAAATTATGTATAAAATACAAATTATGTACATAATACAAATTATGTATTAGATATTAAGTATAGCCAGCTAAAAGTTTTCAGATTGCAAGTTAAAATTAATCTACTTAAGTATACAATAACTTAATTTTGTAATCTTGATCTGGTGTTTTTTTTCAAGGCCCACTGAATTCAGAAATGCAGGTATGTTACTCCTAAACATAGATGTGTACAATCTGGTCATATTTATTAAACAGAAATAACAACTTGAATGATTGGTCTTTACATTTTAATTATTCACAGACTATTTTATCTTAATCATGTTTATTCTTCCTTAAATGCTAACTTTATAATACACTTAAATTGTATAAGGGCTACTAAATCGAAAACTAAAAAAAAAAACCTCCAGGATATTTTTTCTGAACATTGAAACAATTCAACCCTCCTATTCCCATCTAGTCCAGTCAAACATCTACACATATCAAGTTTTACATAGCTAAAGTAAAACACTACAGTAAAATTCTCCCATCCCTAGAAGAGGTGATCTAAAACTAAGTAAAAAAGAGGGTGTTTCTGTTTTCTTTCCTTTCACACTCTCAAAAGCATGTTTGCTTACCAAAAACAAGAATGAGGCTTTTGTTTTAATTTCAACAAGACAAATGCTAGAGTATTACTACTCATCAACAGGAAGCAAAATTACTCATCCATTCCACTGAAATACCTAAGACTAGAAGACTCAACATATTTTCTCCCTTCTTAAAGGATTCTATGTGATGGGATTAAATTTCACAAATTCCAGAATGCATTTACATATGGGATTTAAAATTTTAATCCCTTTGCCATTCACTTTAGTTTTAAACAGCTTGCTTATCTTCTTCCTGATAGCACAAAATTCGGTGCAGAAATGGAAACCAGATTTCTTTACGCAGTGAATTTCATGTGGTTTCCACATTTCTCCAGGCAGTCATTTCCCAGCAGACATTCATCTAAAATATTCTTCCATGAGTGATTTTTAAGTAAGATGGCATCTGTAGCATTTGTGGCACGTTCTAAGCACAGTCTCAAATGCATTACAAATGACCTGTGCATTACAGCATTTTACATTGCAGCTTACATTGAAAGTCTTTGTAAAGGTAAATAAAGAAGTTAAAAATGTAATCTAGTAAGGTGATTTGGAATGGCCTTGATTCCTACTTAAGAAGGAACCTCCTTTCTTTGACTCTTCACATTCAGGAAAATCTCAGATTGATCAATATGTCTTTATTAACCTGATTACATTTGGAAAGCCATTGTACAGCATACATAGCAACTATAGGTATGGCCCCTGCCTTCAAGAAGTTTATAATCAAGTGAAAAAGATAAGACATAAACACCAGAACAAGTCAAGCAACACCTTGAGAAGTAGCAGCAGAGCAAAACAACAATGGATGAGTAAATGAAATGGTCTATAAAGTTATCAGGAAAAATCTGATGTGCAATAGTCTCTGGAACTGAGAAAGCCAATTTAAAGCAAAATGGTATGGGGAATTCCCTGGTAGTCTAATGATTAGGACTCAGTGCGTTCACTGCCATGTCCCAGGTTCAATCCCTGGTCAGGGAACTGAGATCCCACAAGCTGTGTGGTGTTGCCACAACATTAAAAAAAAAAAAAGTAAAACAGTGTGATTAATCTAAAACTCCACTGTTCTCTCTTGTTTCTAAAGATATCTAATATTAGAAAAAGGTTCCAAAGTCACTGCTTCTGTGGAGGACTATTTTAAAGGGCACAGGAGGTATAAAAAGAATTTAATTTAGATTTGGAGCCTTTTTTTTTTTTAAAGCAATGCATACACAGCATAAATTAATTTGATTGAAAATTCAAGGAGAAAAAACAAAATCTCATTAAACCATCTAATACATATTTTCACTGGTAGCTCAATTCCAACTTTGTTTCCTAAAGAAAAAAACAGGAAGAACTGGGGCTGGAGAGGAGAGGAGAGAGCTACAGAAAGTCTCAGAAGAGACGCAGAGCCGGAAGACAGAACAGTAGGAAAAAGGAGAAGAAAGGAACAAAGGTTAATATTAAGCCTATTCTCCTGAATGCCTTTTGATCACTTTGGTACAGATATAATATGGTACAATAGTACATTCCATTGCCCTCTCACACAGTAGACTAGTTTAATTAATACTTTCAGATCTTCCTTTCTTTAAACATTCAGCAGCACCACAAAAGTTACCAAGGGTAGAAATGGTATTTGCTATAGCACCATAACCCCTGGCCCTAAGGCAATGCTGCCACCAAACCATTGCTGTATGAATTGTTGAAGAAGGTCTTCAAAAACATCCCAATTTAGTTTAACATTATCATCTAAATCAGACCTTCTCCCAACCATCTCATGCCAACCACCTCTCATTTCACAAATGAGAAAATGGCAGAGCTGAACTAGAATCAATCAATTCTGGTGCTCTTCTCTTATACCTCAGGTGTATCCAAGAAAGCAAAGGTTTCATTTAACTTCAAAGAAGTGCAATTTGTACAGGAAAGATGAAAATTTGAAATCAAATACAATTAATTTTTTTTTACTCTATACAAATACTAAATCACCAAACATCTGCTGTAGGCACGGAGCAAACTGGCTTCAGTGGTTTCACTACAAAGGTTAACTTGAAACTTCTACTGAGGTAGGGTAAGCAAAGGGAATTTGGAATATTAAGTATTATGGAAATAATCTTACAAAGAACAGTCTTTAACAGAGTCTTACCAAACAGTTTTCATAAGCATCCCCAAAACTCACTAAAACTCTCCTATACTGAATATGAAGGAAATATACAACGTGGGAATTTTTTATTAAATTCATTTATTTTTAATTCCCCACAGGTATAAGTGGGGAATTGCTTCTACTATAGGGCACAAAGATTTGATCCCTGGTCGTGAACTAAGACCTCACAAGCTGAGCTGAGAGACCAAAAAAAAAAAAAAAGGTAAAAAACTGGGGCAGTTGATATATTCAGGAAACACTGCATATATATACAACAGACAAATGCACTGAAAATGATACAATATAGGAATGCAACAGAAGTGGCAGGCAACTAAATGAGTCTGAATATACAAAGTATTGTCAAAGCAAAATAAAATGAAAAAATAATAAAATGAAGTAAGAATGGACATTAACAAATTGGATTCAACCTAACCCATTATGAGCATTAATGGTAGACTAACAGCAATTATTTTATGGTCTGAAGGCAGAGGTGTAACTGAAATTGACTTAGAAAATAGGCTAGACAAAATTTACTGGAAAATAAACTCCCATTGACTATCTTGTTCTTTCTAATGGTTAAAAAAAAAATGAGGGGCTCAACTTTACAAAAAGTAATCACTTGAAATGCAGTACTGAAAATTTCAGGGACTGGAATCATTAAAAAAAAAGGGAGGTAAGTAAGTTATCTTTACACTGGCTTCACTACACTACTGGCAGAAGGCAGTTACTTTTAGAAAAATCAAAAGATTTCTCTTATACAGCTTATTCTGGTTCTTGTTTTCTCCGTTATAAAACTTGGGAAAAAAGAACTTTAAGTTATTTTAGTTCTTTGATGAGCTTCTCAGTAATAATTTCATGAGGCCCTGAAAATGCAAAGTGAACTCTAAGCCTGGGCTCCAGAGAACTGATGCACACGCTGGGCCAGACAGCACCTCAGGCCACCCCCAAACATTTTCAGTGGGGTGTAGATCCCTTAAAGAAAACAAACTAGTTTCCCAACAAAGCAAGCCAATATTTCAAAAGGAATCATAATCCATCTTGGCCAATAAAATTCAAGACTAGTTCTTCCTTGAAAAGACTAAGGTGAAACAGAAACAAAGTTCCATTGCACTAGAGGAAAACATTTTGCTACAAGGCAGAAGGTTGGGAGTAAACTTCCCAAACCAAACCAATCATACAGAAAGTGTGTGTGCAGTTTTTAAATGTAATCAGCTATAGTTCCACCTGCAGAGAAATCAATCCCCTTAAAACAGTACATTTGCAAAATGACACAGGCATTTCCTACCTGATTTTCACTTATTAACCTTCAACTGGTGCTATAACACTCTGGTAGGCAGAGTTTTCAAAAAAAATAATGAAATGTGCACGTACTAAAACTAACGTCTAAGATTACACAAAACATTCACATGCTTTAGCTTTTAAAATGGGAAAAGAATTGATTTTGAAGTTGGTAATCCTCATACAGAAATCTGGTTTAGTTTAAAAGTATATAGAGATATAGATATACAAAAATATTTATAAATCAAATAAATATTTACAAAGTGTATAAATATATACACACACTCACACATGCTTGCACATTTATACATGTGTTTTAATATATACATGCAAAACTGTAATAAAACCAGATAAAAGAGAGGAAGGTCATTACTCACTTTTCAAAGAGATTCTCCAAAAGGTTGTCTTAAGGATCCCCTCCCACTACAGTGTGTTTTTAAAAATCCTGTTGTTTTCCTTTCAGAATCAAGTATTTTCTTCTATTTTTACCTATTTGACACACAGATGATTTATTTACCCAATGAGATTATAAATATCTTGAGGAAAAGAACACTTTCTTCCTGAACAGTACTTGGTGTGGCTTGCACTTTGGAGTCACAGGACCAGATTTTGAGTAGAGGGTCAGTAACTGAATCAAAGGGCTTCCTTGGTGTCTGAGTGGTAAAGAATCCACCTGCCAATGCAGGAGACACAGGTCCAATCCATGGATCAGGGAGATCCCCGGAGAAGGAAATGGCAACCCTCTCCAGAATTCTTGCCTGGGAAATCCCATGGTCAGAGGAACCTGGCAGGCTACAGTCCATGGGGTCACAGAGTCGGACACAACTGAGAGACTAAACAACAACTGAATTCAAGATGGAGGCCTGGTTGTGCCCTCACAGCAGCATCTAATCTTCATGAGGCCTTTGTCTGGGCCAAGACTTGATCCAAGCTTTCCTCACACATTACCCCTTTTAGTCCTCAGAGAAACCCTATTTTACAGATGAGGAAATGAGAGTTCATAATACTACAGTTAAACAATTGCCAAGGTCTCCAAATAGTAAACTGTGAAGTCAGGATTCAAACCCATACCCTCCAGTTCCAAAACTCTTATTCTCTACTGTCTCTTGGGGCTTCCACTTCAACTACAACCTTGGAGAAATCCTACCTTTGAGGGTTGTTGGATTAAATATAGCACATGTGAAAAACTAGCAGCAGCATGGAGGGCCTAAAATCATGGTCTAAAACCAGTCTCCAAAAAAAGCATTAAAAAGAAACAAAACAAACCTTTAAAAATGAAAAACAGTACACTTCCCTTTTTATACAATATTTACATTGTAGTTCTGAGCATCAATGAAGTTACATAATCTGATTCTGCATGGCATATTGAAACAATTTTCCCTTAATATGCAAATAAGTAATTTTATAAAGATATATGATTCATATTCATGTACAACATGGAAATAACTTTTCAACGTGAACTAATTTATACACCAAGTGCTTTTGTATGTCTATGAAAGTAAATTCTCTTCTCTTCTCATGAAAAGATATATTTTAATATGGTCTCATATAGCCCTTAAATAAATTCTCTGGAGAATGAACAGAATTGGGAAACCAGTTAAGGTAACTTTAATATTCTTTACTAAACAGATTTATGTTGGACTTAACCCTTTTAGCAATTCATATAATTTGTATTTCCCTTCTGAATATACTAAAAGATTTTACATCCTATAATAAAGATACTGTGCCATGTATTATGCAGGTATGCCTATCATCACAAAGACTTGGAGCTTCTATAACGATATACTGCATCATTGCAGGTATTCTGGAATAAGCAGAAAGCTCTCTTCACACATATATTTCCTTGGAGCCAGTATGCTTCACTTACACTCCCAACCACAAAAAGGATACTTTTTCTACCCCTGAAAAATGTGCTTTCTGAGCTTCTATGTGATGCACATACAGATTTATTTTCCCCTTTTTGATACCATGCATGCTTGTTTCTGAGTCGTACTAAGGAAATAAACTATTGGTGATGTCAAAAGACATCAGGAGTCAATATTCTAAAATTGTCAGTGACCTGAGGACACCATATTTCTCTTGTCCAAGAGAGCCAATACTCATTTTAAAGTCTGACTGTAACGTGGAATTCAATGAGAGTTCATAGTACATAGCATTCAGATGATGCTCATCAGCTTTTGAGGGTTGAAGCAGGCAGCAGACTGCATTCCTAGTACGCTCTCACTTAAAATCTGCCTCAAAAGGCCAGCACTAATTTTCCAATCCTTTTTTTTTTAACCTCCCCCTAAAGATTTCAAGACATTACTTCAAATTTTACTGGAGTCATAAATCATATATTTACCTTCATGCGACTGATTTTCAAGGAGACAGAGTTAGTAAGGTTGGTCTGCCGGATGTATTATGTTTCTTAAATACAGAAATGGCTGCTGTGCACGCCAGTGGTTAGTAAAACTCAAAGACGTAACATTATCTTTCTCAATTGATTTGAGGAAAGAATGCTCATAAAATATTTACTGATTTTGGTTAGATGCTGATTTCTAAATAAACAGACTCAGTAATGGAAATTCTAGAGACGGGCAAAACAAAACATGCATTAGTAAATGTACGTTTTAAAATCAACTCTCACAATCTTTGTCTTTTGCAAGCTTTGTGAAGATTGTAAAATCAGTTGCACTAAGCTTATGATTTACAGGTGTTCTAATTTAACTTCTTTTTCAGTTGTTGAAAGAAAATCTGTTCACTCTTCTGGACTATTTCTCCTCTTTTTATAGCCTCTGATGTTACATCTCTGCCTAAGAAGGCACTTCACTGCAGTGATCTGAAGGCAGCCATTTGTTTGATAGTCAGAGAAGGAGAGAAAAAGGGAAAGCTTTGCTACAACAAATCTCCCAGCTCTTTCAGGCCCTGACAAAAATAGGAAATGCTGGTGACCAGAAGACAGCATTGCCTCCAATAAAAAAAGGAAAAACAGTGCTAATCCATACAACATAAAGCCAAACTAAGTGGGGTTATCTTTCCTAATTTGCAATGAACTGAGGTCAACTAGATTTTATCTCAAATACAAACTGGGAAGGAGACAACAACAAGAGAGGAAAAGCCACATCTTGGTTAGATCCTGCTTTTCACACAAGATTGTATGACTGATAGCTACACAGGATGCTTCCAGAAGATTAGAAGGCCAGAAATAAGTAAGGAAATATGGCTGGTCCAAGGTTCACAATTATTTCTAAAAGAACAGTGCAACCTGATACAAAACTGCAATACACATACATTTAAAAATTATACCATATTTTCCATTTAAGATAAAAAATAGTATACCTTTAATTCTTAAATTATTGTCATGATAAAAGTTTGATTGGAAATCATGTACATACTATGTAACTTTTACTCATTTTTGATAATTTACTGACTGGCCTACTTTAGGTTAGTTAAAGAGAGTACAGACACCATTTCTATCTTCAATTAATATATTCTACTGGAGAGAAAAAATCCAAACATATGAAATAATAATATTTTAGTACAAAGCTAAAAGAAGACAGCAGATAACTGATAAATTATTAACAGGAAATGTTAAGTGCTATTCAAATTCAATAAGGGAAAAATTTACCTATGTGGGCTAACAATATGCTTCTCAGCACAGCCTTTGAGTCAGAAAAAAGTTGAGTTCTGCCACTTGCTGTAATTACTTGAAGTAATATGCTTAACCTCTCCAAGCCTCAACTTCACCACCAATAAAATGGGAATCATATTTACCCCATAAAGTTAATATAAGAAATGGATAGACTGTATATGAAAGAATTTTGTCATCTATAAAGAGGCTATAAAATGACCACTCAGAAGGTGGTAAAAGGGTTCACATTAAACTGTTACCATTAATTTGAAAAAGCAGAGAGGGTAGGGCTTGGAGGGAAAGATTATTAACATTTTCCTTACATACTTTCTATTATTTGAACTTTTATAATGCTCATGTACTAATCTTGCAACCAACAAAATTAAAGCTATAGAAATGCTATCTGAAGTGTGTATACCTAGATGCCGCAGACTATTCTAACCGTAAACACTAATAACACTGTTCCTTTATAAATACATAGAAACAAGACTCAGTCCTGGTTTTAGTTTGAGAATTTCTAAAATTATAAAAATTTGCTAGGCTTGGGAATGATAACCAACTGAAACAGTGCTACCTTTCCATGACATTTTCAAAGAGAGCGAATTCTGTAGTCAACCAAAACTATCCACTGATTCAAACTATCACTTTGGTCAATACCTTTTGAAATAACTGAGTTAAATAACAATAGTATTCAAAGGCAAGGCTTATCATGTTTAACTTTGTTTTTTAGAGCCCATCACAATTTAGATATTTAACTTATAACTTTAAGAAAAGTCTTCAGGTCATTTCTAAGTGAATGCCAAGGGCTTTCCACAAAGGCATGGCAGACTTTTTCCAACTGACCTTGGTCACAGATTAGTATTCCTAATGTCAGAAGTAAGTGTGAGCTCTTTGAGGGCAGGATTCATATCTTTTTCATCTTAATTCCAGTCCCTGGCATTGTGACTAGCACATGAGTTCAGTTCAGTTCAGTTCAGTCGCTCAGTCATGTCTGACGTGCAAGAGTAAATATTTGTTGAACTATCTGGAAGAAAGATTTTCTCACTCGGAGGCCCAATGAGATGGGCATATATGCTAAGTGGAACATAACCTGTCTAGTTATTTTTGTAGAAAATCACTTAAATGCTTCAAAAGCAGTAAGTATAAAAGTTGAGTTCCTTAAATAAAATGTCATTTAAAAAAACCCTATTTGAGAAACAGATATCTCTTATATTTGAAAAAGCATAGATGTGTGAACTAAGATGAAATCATGGAGCAGACTAATTGGAATCACCTTTCATCAGCCTTACAAAAATTCCCAAGGCATGTTTCATCAATAAAAATGTTCAATAGAGGGCAGAGGAAAGGCTTTCACTGTTTGCGACAGGAACAAGCCCATAGCTGGAGTGCTAGATTCCTGGCTGACTATTATCCCTCTGGCTCATGGCTCCCCTATGATGACTTGTGAGTAAACACATACATACTCAAAAAAGATGGATGTAATGAGACCTCTCCACATGTAATGAGACTATTACTTTGGGCTTTGCATGGTGGCTCAGACGGTTAAGAATCTACCTGCAATGTGGGAGACTTGGGTTCGATCCCTGGGTTGGGAAGATCCCCTGGAGGAGGGCATGGCAACTCACTCCAGTATTCTTGCCAGGAAAATCCCATGAACAGAGGAGCCTGGCGGGCTACAGTCCATGGGGTCGCAAAGAGTTGGATACAAACTGAGCAACTAAGCACAGCACAGTCACACTAGCATATTTCTAGCATTATGTAATACTGTGAAGTAATGACAGGGGAAAAAGAAGTTGAGGCACACTGGGCTTGCTCAATCACTATGGAATAAGCCCTGAAAACATAAGCATTGAAGCAGAAGTACAATGATGGGAAGTAATCCCTCCAAATTTCCACTGATGATTTAAATCTCTCTATGAATGATGTACCTAATGCTAATATCTTAGTTCCAACCTAAACTGCTGGATAATTCTATTTTAATCTTATTTAATCTCCCTCCCTAGGTGAGCAGGGCTTGTAATAAATTTTGAACCCTTAACGGTATGTTAATTCAAGAGAAGACATTTAACAACAAGAAAATGCTTTGAGAGAACTCTCACTTGAAGTCTTCTGAAATATTCAATCCAACATATTTTAAGGAGAGAGATTTTTCTGCTTCTAAAAAGTATTGCGGACAGTCAGTAGAAATGAATTTCGTTGGCTGTACTTCTTGAAAGAATTCTAAGTTTCTTAGTTTGGCCACTCAAATTTGGAAGCTATCTAGAAATTTTCTCACATTTTGATCTCTGGAAGGGCTATTAATCAAGCTCCTGTTTGAGGCAACTCAAACTTCAATCAGAATACTATGGACAGGAAGTCAGAAAACTGGACAATCAGAATACTCAACAGAATATATAATTGAAAACATCACCAAGAGAAGAAAAGTAGATGCCAGCGGGCTGATACGTTATAACCTTTGGTCAAGCGGTACTTGGCAAATTTCAACAGATTTAATTAATCAGCGATAAAACTAAGCAGTAGAATACCATTAAAACAAAACAAAAATATTAACACAGAACCAGGAATTACCAGTGAAAAAAACAGTGCTGTACCTAATAGCATGGATCTACCAGAGGTAATTTGTTAGGAGATCGGAGTTAGGAGATCCACTATTTCATAGTGGAGGCTTGAAATGAAAATGTTTAAGTTTCTTTAGGTCAAGCTATAGCACAGCGTTCGGAGAGCCAGCCAAAATCGCTGAGGAAGGCCACATGTGGAACTAATTACTCATGGAGAGGCCATGACAAAGAACATTTCTCCAGACTTTTCATGGGGGCTTCACTTTCAGGAAGTTGCTATAATTACTGTTCAAGTCTAGATCAGCCTGCAAGCCGCTGACAGATCCAACAGACAGGAGGAGGAGGAGGGAAAGAGAGAGAGAGAGAAAAAAAAAAAAAATGAACTTATCTGCCCTTTCTGACGAGTGAAATACCAGAAAATAAAGTACCACAGGAAAGCTCAAAAAGGTTTCCAAATGAGCCCTGGCTTCCAGTGTTCAACTTACTGTTTACTTTTTTATCTACCCTCTATCTTCAAATTACTTTTCTAGCCTGGATCGGACAGCAAATTTGTACTTCTACACTAACTCACTTTCAGTTGGCCACAGCAGAACTGTACATCTCGACTCTTTTTTTTTTTTTTTTTTTTTTTTACAGCTTTTCCATACTGGGGCCCACTTCCTGCCCAGTTGAGGAAAAAAATCTGGCCTGAAGATGAAATGACTGCTTAACATTACACTAAAACATCTGGTACCATTTTATGCACAGACCCATGTCTGAGAGCAGGCGATTCCAGCGGTCTCTCCAGCGGCACAGCGCATACCCAAACCTCCCCAGGGTGACATCATCCCATATATGGACTCTCCAGCCCAGCCCTCCCCCTTTTCCTGGTCCTAAATTCATTGCCAGTTCCCCAGTCTGCAGCAAATGTGCCACGTCAAGACTGGAAATCACAGCCCTTGAGTCTCAGTCGGGGCAGCAGAATTCAGGGGGGGAAGCCGAAGGCAACCCCTGGTGCAGGAAGGGAGGCTTTTCCCCAAGACCGGGAGAGGATTTTTAAGTGCATAGTTGGAAGCTTCTGGAGATCCTGCTCCGTCGCCCCAGTGTTCAGACTACCTGTTCAGGACAATGCCGTTGTACAGTAGTCTGCACATTGGTTAGACTGGGCAAGGGAGAGCAACGCCATGGACAGCTGGGGACAAAAGTGGCTGTTTCCAAGGAGGAAGACATTTGTTTGCTCCTTTTTCGAATCTCATATCCAGTGTTTTTCTTCACAGGTTTTGCACAGTAGGGGCCAGGAAGCCCTCGGGGACACTGCCGAGAAAGGACTGCTCAAGGGAAGACCTGTGGGTAAGGCCTTCTTGACTGCTCACCTGGGCTGTGACCAGGAGAGCCCAGGTGGGGAGCCAACGATTTGCTTTCACATGGGAGAGAAACCGAGGCGGGATTGTGACAGACAGGTCTGCGTTTAGTTTTAAAAGAGCAATGATGTGTGGTACACTGCAATTTACTAGATGTTGTTCAATTTCTGAAGAGTTTAAGTATTTTCTTAAATTTAAAGGTTTTCCCACTTCAAAATGAAATATGAAAAGACGCCAAACACTTAAGAATAATTTAATGAGGCTGGTTTTGAATTGTTGAAATTGATAATCCAGAGACTTAAGACGTATTTGAATGAGAGCTGAAGTGTAACATTTAGCACCCCAGGACTGAATCCATTTTGCCCCAAAGTAGAGAATATTTGCTATTTTTAAAGTGCCATCTGAATAGCGCTTTTCTTAAATTTTATATAAATATCAGGAATAATATTATCTAACAATAAAAGGAGAGGCTGCCAAGAATTTTTGCCTACCAGACAATGCAGACAGGACTGGTCCAGAAAAGAGCACCAACCCAGAACTTATTGAGTCAGCAACCAAATAAACTGGAGAATAAAAACCTCTATATTCAGATATTCCAATATATATCTCTGTATTACATTTTTTAAAAATCTAAGAATGGTTGATAACTGCTGGTCAGTTGAGCCCTCCTGGCTATATTTTACAATGCTTCTATTTCTCTGAGCACTTAAAATGATAAGGTACTTTGTCTAGAAACCCACTGATAAAAAAGGAATTTGTAAACGAAAGCAAAGTTTTCTTTGGTCAGTTTCCAGCTGTCCTGGGGGTGAAGGAGGGTGGGAGAGGGGGAGGAAGGTGGGAGGGAGGAAAACCCTCAAGCTGACTGTAATCCCAATAGAGAGAATAATGGAGAAAGTCTGGATTGCAATACGTGCAATACGATCCATGCTGAACTTTAGAGATGGGTCCCTTAAAGAACGTTCTGGAAAAAACGTTACTGCCTTAACCCCCATTTATATCTATCCCCAAACAATTCCATATAATGAAAACATCTGTTCTTTAGGCTTTTGTGTGAATCTACCCTCTTTTGTCCTCCTTTAAATTCTGTCATTTTACAGTGATTCTTTAACAAATCCTTTTCCAAATCATACATTTTACAACAATGCAAACATTGTCACAAGTTCTCTGGCAAAACATTTGATTACTAACGGTTCCCCCTAGTTATATTTTGTTGAAAGAATTTATTTTAAAAGTTACCACTTTGATCATTCAAAACTGGTAGAAAAGTTTTCTCTTTTATTCATGGTTTTTAGCTAAAATATAAAAAGCAAGGATTTATTACTGCTATTTCTTCCATTTAAATGATTCAGTAATGTCATCCTTTTTTTTTTGTTTTTTCTATTGTATCTTGGAGGCTTCCATATTAATTATTTCTAACAGAACAAGTAAGATTTTTTAAATCTGCACAGTTTTTTTTTTTTTTTTTTTTTAACATAGGAAAACAACAACAACAAAATCTATTAGGTAGCTTTACAGGAGTTCATTTTTTCAAGAAACACACTTTTACTATTTGATATAGTTACCAAAGAAGATAAAGTACTTTGGCAATATTTAAGAATTTTCAAATTTGAGAGTTTTTTGTCTTGTGTTTTTACTCCATAGAATAATTGAATTTCCTAACTTGCTTTCATTTCACGTATGTTTAATTTAAATGTCTTTTTTCATATTAAGTGGCCTTTTTGCTTTAAAGAAACAAATCACCACTGGTTCCTCACCTATTTTTCCCCTCAGGGTGACTTTTAGTCTGGAGACAGAGGAGACCCGATGGTGTCCTTGGCCTAAGCACAGAAGCAGAAACATTATTAATTTGTAAAAAGCATAGACAAGGAACCCCAGCATGTGCTCGGTGGAGTTCGGGCAACCTATTTTTGATGCAAGCTTTTAACAAACGGGAAGGAATAGTATGTTTTTTTTAAATTGTATGGATTAAATTAAAAATCAAAAGTAAAAGCTCACTGTATAAACCACTGCCAACTAAAGAAAGGATGGTAGTTTATGCGCTGGTATATATACCAACATATATAAACATACGTATGGTAAAAGAACCTTATCTATTTCCAGGGCAATTAGGATAATGTTTAACTTCATTTTGATATTATTTTGTAAGGAAATATACAAATATTTTAGGAATCAAGGGATCTATTCCAGAGGAAACTAACCAACAATGAACATCCTCTACTAAAACTACCCCTGGAAATAATGGTAAGTGTAAGTATTAACTGATTGTACATCTTCAGAAAGATAAAATTATTCGCAAGGCCTGTCCAAACTGTACTTCTTAGAAACTTAGTAGTTATTTTGCATTTTAGCACATGGTGATTGATAAGTTAGACTAGTTACTGAATTAAAAGGAGAATTTTTTCCGCTATCTAAGAAAAGGAAATTCAGAGCCTTAGCTTCAACAACATCATTTCTTAATTGGAAAGGATCAATATAAAAGTTTATTTACATTTTCAACTCCTACTATTTTTTTTTAAAGCCATAGATCTCAAAACCAAAGAAAATTTATTTATAATGGGACAAAATTTCACACTGATCACTTTCTTGCAGTTGTCAATAGGTTTAATGTCCTTCCTGCTTGGCATTTGAGCTTTCTGCCAAGATACTGTGTTTATATTTTTTAAAAACCAAAATATACTATCTACCCCCACCTCTCACCCTACAGACCACCCAAGTTTTTCACTTTGTGGGAAAGAGTTCTGGCACAAAACTCCTAATGAAGGAATCTTCTTCCCCAATCCCCCTTTTTTCTGGTTGAAGTCTTAAAACTGTTACAGGACATAAAAAGGAAATACAATTTGGTAATGTAAAAATGTTCACTTACCCACCAGCATTCATCCTTACTAAAGAGAAGTCAAAGCTTTTGATTACTGTACAAGAGATTTGTTTTTTAAAAACAACCCACTTTCTTCTCTCTACGGAGACTATCCCACCCATCTCAATGTCTAAATAATAACTAAGAGACCATCACTCATAAATACCAGCTTAAAATAACTAGAAGTCAGGCTTTAACCTAAGAAAAGACAGGAAATTCCTGCCTAAAGATTGAAACTTTCTTATTTGCTTTCTTCTACCTTTTTAACCTTGGTGTGCTACAAATTATGTAGATAGAGATATCTGTCAATTGTTTGAAGTGCGCTCATTAAGAATTTTTATCAGTTTTAACAAATAGAGGTAATAAAGTAAATTAAGGAAAATAATTAAATCTTGGTTTTGAATTTCCTGACTTTTTGTGACAACCAGTTTCCTGGAGTTGCTTTGGTTTAATTTTGCTGTAAAAGACTTAGACTAGGATTCATTTTTTGCATTTCTTTCTTAACGTCATAAATAAAAGACCAAAAAATGGTATATGACCATATATAAAATAGAAGGTATAATAAAATATAAATAGCTCTTTTATATTTTACCTATTGAGTGACAATGAATTAATATTCACTGAACAGTTTAGAAGACAGAAAAAAGTCTGAAATATGTTTTTAGCCTTCCATCTTTTACAAAAGCTTAGAGGCAGGTTCAATATAACCAAAAAGTGTGCATATGCCACAGATTTACTAAAATTGTGCTTTTAAAATTTTTTAGAAATATAAGTTGTCCAAACATCTTATAAGTAGAATAAAATCATTTTTCAGCAAGATCTTTTCCCCCTGAAAAACAGTTATGGTTTTTCAGACACAAAAATATTGGGATATCTTGTTTTAATAGAATTGCTTCATATTAAAGGATAATATAAACTCACAAATATTTCTTTCTATTTTTTCAGGTTGCATGCATCATTCCTTTAATTGAGCAGAGTTAACTGGATCAAATTATTTATGGGAGAGAGAGGGAAAGCTATACAGAATTACAGTAATTTTAAATTTCCACCAATATGCTCTTTGTTAGTGAATCACTCCATAAATATTTTTTGTTGCACTGAAGGCAGCAACAGTAACAAAATAGTTCCTTAAGGTATTTGTTTTTGCATACTCTGGCCTTGTAATTATCTAAGTAGCAGCCAAGTTTAGTGATGGTTTTGATTCTGTCAAGAAAAAATAATAAGTCTTCTACTCCGAAGTGATGACCAGAAACAGAATCTGATATTTATTTTTTGAAATTAAATAAATAGAAAGTTGCACTTACCAACTTTTTGTTAAAACTGTACCATATCTAATCACTGCATAAAAATTCAGATGTGTAGAATAGTGCCATTTTTTCAGTCTCTAAAATCTAATTTGTTCTCCATAAACTTTCTCTTCTCTGTTTTCACAGAATTTTACAATTAAAGGGAAATAACAAACTATTTGCTTCCTTAAAATTCTTTGGAAAAAATTCCCTAAGTACACACTCCTTGGACAATAAGGTTTCGTTTTGTTCTTTAAGAAATTCTGTTTATTGGAATTTTGACTATCTAGATATTTTATTTTTTAAAAGGTAGAGGAATTTGTTAAATATCTCTAAGGATGTGAATTGATCATTTATGTTAAAATAACCAGTTGAATTATTCTCAAGTCACCAGAATTAAATTTCCTAACTGTATGTTTATCACTACTAACTCTTTCTTATATGAATTTTAAGGAAATTTTTAAAAGGGTCTGATTTTCCTTTTTGGATATGAAATCAAGTTTCCTTTTCCATGCTTAAGGTACTATTTTGTAACTGCACTGCACTAACATGTACAAAACACACTGTGAGCATCACTGTGAACAACAACCTTTTAGATTATACCCTCTTGATTCATGGCACAGCCCTGTAGTTAATTAAGAGGAGGAGAACTTAAGCTCACAACTGCTTTTTATTTGGTTTTCACATCCATACTCTAAAACTTTGCATTAAAAAGAATATGAGAAATTTAAATAAATTTCTGTTGCTTAATAAAATATTGATGAAAATACATTCCCTTGTGAAAATCCCACTGTCAAAGCATCAGGTACCAAAGTCCGCTGATTGAACTGTCAAATACTTTAGGCTTATTAATTATTATGAATATGGCTTCCATTTCCATGTAAATGACAAGCTTCTTTTTCATGCGCAAGGTTATGGTACTTATCCATTACAAGAAACATGTATAAACACAGTCTTTATCTTTAACCTCAGTTTTAAAATATGCAGAGTTTTCATGAAGAGGAAAAACATCTGGTTCAATTACTCTGAACTCTGACTGCATGTGGGCCAGTAGTAATATGAATTGCATTTAAGAATAAACCGTGTGTTTAGTCTTTTTTGTTGTTGTTTTTTCCTGAAAATGTCTGTGTGAGTTTTCTGTTATGTCAATTATCCATGTTAGCACATTTGGAACAAATGTATCAGTGTACTTTCTGAATAAAGTCCAAAGTCTAACTTGTTTTTAGCTCCATAATGTTTTAATGTTTAATTCTATTGTGTGTTTTTCTCCCTTTCCCCTGACCTTCCAAAATCACCAAATCTGGAAAACAGACTGATTGTATCTGCCCATGAGCAAAGGAAACCCGAAGGAACCAAGGGCCTGGCTGGACGGAGTTGTCATGTGTCTGCCTGTCTACACTTGCTGTGCAGAACATCCGCTCACCTGTACAGCAGGCACAGACAGGCAGTCACATGACAACCCAGCCTGAATGACAACCAGCCATTGAAAGAAAGCAGCCCTCACACCATAGCATCTACACCAAGAGCTACAACCAAAATGAGGGACGCGGGGGCCTGGAGTTTTAATTTGTTGGTTTCTTAACTCGTATGTATTATTATTATTATTCAAATATTGAAACCCACCAAAAGTAAAGTGAGTGGTGCTTATGAAATATAATAAAACCCATTTCTGAAAATATTACTGTGCTTTCTATAGTTCTCTTTTCCTAATTGTTGTCAGTAAATTACTACCCTTGACATTGATTGTACACAGCTTTGCAGCACCCCCTAAATGAATATAACTTCAGCCTGATGCTTGACAAAGAATAAATAATTCTAATAATTCCACCCCCAAAACTAAGTTTAGTTTTGGAACTAAACTAAACATCATGACTTTTCAAGAGAAAGAGAGGAAGAAAAGAAAAAGAGTGACGAGATAATCTAGGGATCATGTATTTTGAGTTAACAAACTCTGCCAGCTTGGGTCTGGGTAAAACACAGTGAAAAGAGTATTTACTTCCAACACAATTTTAAAATGTATTAGAACAATTGCTTCTTTTGATATATAGAAAGCTGAAATTGAAGCTCTGATATTTCCAAGTGTCACGATGTACATAAGTTTATTACTGTCATTGTTTAATTAAGAAGGAATTACATTACTTAAGGTGATATTTAAGGGGCCAATGAACATGTATTCACTTGGAATACATGCTCCCATTCACTGTAAACTTACAAACTCTTGAAATGTCCAGGCAATTCAATCATTTTCAAAAAGAACAAAGAAAGGCATTAAAGGATATGCAGGATATATTCTGCCATATCTTTTGAGGAAATATCAAAACTTCAGTTTACACCTTGTGAACTGGATTGAAATGATCAGGGTCAGCATGTTTATATGAATATTTCAAACATTTAAGGGTAAAAAGCAGGGAGATGGGTAAACTTAGAAATTTTGTCAACTTTGACTAGATTTACTAAAATGTTTTAACTTCAGTATTTAGAAGTAATTTTCCTCTTTCTTAGAAAGATACTGGTCAAGCTTTAAAAAATGTCACACAAGATTACCAAATTTTGGGGGTTTTCTTAAATCTAAACATTTCAAGTGTATATTTTGGACTACATCAAACTATTTTTATTCAGATATTTCATTTTTAAAATGAAAGATTTAGTCGTAAGGCTAAAAACCACCAGGTTCAAAACTTCTATTATTATGTGATATTTTACCAACCTGACACCATAGTTTCTTAAAAATAACGACAATAAAAACAGTGACTGGGTAAAACTAACATATAAAAATATGATTAAAACTAAATTCTTGCATTTACAATCTGGCCTAAGGAAATATGTAATCTGCTAAAATGTGCAGCTGCAAAACACATCGTGCAATGAAGGTTTTTACCTTAAAGAAGAGTCCCCTGATTAGTAAATAAAGTCCTAAACAGTAGTTCACAAAATGTAAAATATAAACAAGAAGACAATATAAAAATGTCTTATAGAATATTTGCATAGACTCACCCAACTATAAATGCTTTATATAACCTGTAGCAAACATGTCTCACGGAAGTCCACATGTGGACCCTGCAAGGCAGTGCCAGTGTAGTGCTTGATAGCTCTCTGACTGAAAAAATAGCTCGGTCAGAACATAAAGGAGATCTTTCCATTCCACCAAACTCCCAAGGGAAAGCTAAGGAGGCCAGACCAGCACATTCATCCAGTAGTAAGCCACTCCAGGATGCTGTTTCAAATAATTTTTTCTTAAAACAGGAGGTAAAAATATTGGTATTATATATATTTTTTTAATCTAAGCTTGAAAGAATGTCATATATATACATATACATTCATATATGTATATATTTATAGATATGTAAATCTGTTAAATGAGTTACATTTAAAATTTTTACTCTTCCAGGAAAGAGTAATAGAAAGGGTAATATTTTTCTTCTAATATAAACTTCTGAGTACAACGAGTAATACCTATGAGGGAATGAGTTTAAGTCTATAAGTATTTTTAATAAATTTGAGATAGCATTTACTATTATGGTTTGTTGAATATAATACCATCTATTTTTCAAAATTATAAATCTTTGGATAATGCAAGAACTTGGAAATGTTTATATGAATAATCCTGCATTAAAAAGCATAACATAAGATAGCTTACGTATATGAAAAAGCACACATATAACTGTGATCATGAAGAATTTAAAGTAACATAAATGTTTTAAATCTTAATATTTATTGAGAATTTTTTTAAAGTAAAAATACCTAAGCTTTGGCTAACTAAAACAACTGAGCAAGGAGTGTGACTAGCGTTCACAGGGTCAATCCTGACCTCATCAGAGGGAACATACAGATCTAGCAGGAAGCAGCCAGAAAATTGAAAGTGTAAGTGCAAATAGAAAGAGCCAAAGATTTCTATAACTTTTCCGTCTCACAACTTTTGCCATCCAGGGATATAGCTGTCACTTTGTTTCCTATTACCAAAGTTATATGTGTCAACTGTTACAGCTACATAATAAAACAATACTAAGTAAATATCCCTACAAGGCAATTATATAATCTCCTTATCACGCTATCCAAACACATAAACCCACAAAAATGAGGCCTGTAATTTTTGGAGAGTCCAAAGAATGCCCTTATTTCAATGCAAATTTTGGATTATCTTCAATACTGTAAGGTTGGTACATTTCCACTGGAAATAGTTCTGCTGAATTACCCTACTTCCCTAGGAGTATTCCCATTATGATTTTAATCTTCATGTTGGCCTACTTAAATGGAAAAAAATATTGACTATGTACTATCATTATTCATAAACTAGATTTTAACTACCATTTATACTTTTTTATTGATATCAATAAAAATAAGATTCTTTTTTCCTTGAATCAGAATACCCTATTCTAATGTGGGTTTTTTGGAATATTTTAAATAAAAGCCATCACATTTTTTTTTCCAAAACTGATTTTAAGTATTAATGTAAAACTATCTGAATCCAAAATCCTTTGAAATGATAGTTTCTATTTTATTCCAATGCTTTGCCCCTTTTAAGGGCAATCCCTCCAAAGAACCATGCAAAATATATTTGTAATATATGAAAATGACATTGGGAAATTTATTTTCTGCATAAATTATCTTGATTCCAGGAAGTTATATGATCAGAAGAAAAAAAAAGCCCATTAACCTTCAATGATGAAAATTTTAAAAAATTTAAGACAGTCTGTCTCTGGTGGTAATTTTACCCTGTAATTCAATAATTTGGTTTAGGTACTTGAGATACAAAGATATGATGAATAACTATCCTGTGTTTTATTTATTTGCTCAACCACATCTTCACTCAACCAATATTCACTTAGCATCACCTATCAGTACCATCTCCTGGTGGTAGAACATGGTACAAGATAGTGGCTCCTGTGTCAGGAGGCTTACAATTTAGCAGGAACTTAAGCAATCAACTAATACTTAGCACATGTAGCAAGTTTTTGTCATTTTACCATCTGAAAAAAAATCCCTCAAATTCATCCATTTCTATCAGTTTCCCTCAAACTACCTAACCCAAGCTGCCATTACCTCTTACTATATCACAGCAATAGCTTTCTAACAACTCCCCAATCCAGCTTTGTCCCCCTCCACTCCACTCTCTACAAACAATTAAAAAGATCTATAAAAATTTCAAATCCTATTATGCGACTCTCCAGCTTCAGTTCAGTCGCTCAGTCGTGTCTGACTATTTGCGACCCCATGAATAGCAGCACGCCAGGCCTCCCTGTCCATCACCAACTCCCGGAGTTCACTCAGACTCTTGTCCATCAAGTCCGTGATGCCATCCAGCCATCTCATCCTCTGTCGTCCCCTTCTCCTCCTGCCCCCAATCCCTCCCAGCATCAGGGTCTTTTCCAATGTCAACTCTTCGCATGAGGTGGCCAAAGTACTGGAGCTTCAGCTTTAGTATCATTCCTTCCAAAGAAATCCCAGGGTTGATCTTCAGAATAGACTGGTTGGATCTCCTTGCAGTCCAAGGGACTCTCTAGAGTCTTCTCCAACACCACAGTTCAAAAGCACCAATTCTTCGGCACTCAGCCTTCTTCACAGTCCAACTCTCACATCCATACGTGACTACTGGAAAAACCATAGCCTTGGCTAGACAGACCTTAGTCAGTAAAGTAATATCTCTGCTTTTGAATATGCTATCTAGGTTGGTCATAACTTTTCTTCCAAGGAGTAAGCATCTTTTAATTTCATGGCTGCAATCACCATCTGCAGTGATTTTGGAGCCCCCCAAAATAAAGTCTGATGCTGTTTCCACTGTTTCCCCATCTATTTCCCATGAAGTGATGGGACTCTCCAGCTTAGAAACTTCAAAGACTTCTCATCATTCTTAGGATCAAAATGTATAGAGTCCTTTTCTCTGCTCCAGTCACAGTGGCCTAAATTCAATTTCTTATATTCATCAGGCTCAATCTTGCCTTAGGCATTAATACAAATTTTCTCTGACCACTCAGTTTAATGTTGCCCCCCTCCATGCTGTGAGTCCCATCCCAGATACTTCTTAAATCAAACACATCATTGTATTTATTTTATTCATAGTTTTCAATCTGAATCTCATAGGTGTTCTTGATTATGTTTTCTTTATCAAGAAATATCCTTCATAAGGGGCTTCCCAGATGGCGCTAGTGGTAAAGAACATGTCTGCCAATGCAAGACTCACAAGAGATGCAGGTTCAATCTCTGGGTTGGGAAGATTCCCTGGAGAAGGGCACGGCAACCCACTACAGTATTCTTGCGTGGAGAATCCCATGGACAGAGGACCTGGCGGGCCACAGTCCATAGGGTCACAAAGACTGAGACACAATTTAAGCGATTTAGTACGTGCACACACATCCTTTATAAGAGTGGGAAACCTGTTAACCACTTTATCCTTAGTGACAAGGATAGTGTCTGGTACATAACTGGTGCTCAGAATGTATTTGTTGGGGAACAGTCAGGTGATTAAGAGCATAGCACTGACAGGTAGTAGCTGGCTAAATTACTCATTCTCTTTGAGTCTCAGTTTTCATTTTTAAAATGGAGAATGTACATGAAATATTAACTAGAGTCAGTGCCTGGTAAACTACAAATGATAAATGTTAACCATTATCATGATGATCATCATACAGACCACCATTCAGATTGAAACCTGGGCTTCATGAGTTTAAGCAGGCAGAATGAAGAGCAGAGATATTTTTTACAACCACATTACTTTAGAACTAAGGAGCAACTTGTTAACTGGAAGTCCATTTGGCTTGGTTGAGCATTTTGACTAATCTGGAATGGATTCACATAAAATAATGAGGAAACACGGAAACACCATGAGTTTGGGGCAATCCAAACTGACAGCACTGAGTAGAGTGATGGGAAGGGGAAGAGAAAGGCCATCTCTCCTTGGGCTGGGCCAGCACAAGGCTAGAGTTGCTAAGTAGGGTGTCCTCAATTGGTTAAAAACTGCTGCGCAGAGGGTTGTCTAATGTTATACTTAAGGTTGCTTGAATTTCTGTATTGCTTCTTCTAACCATGAGTAAATATAAGTACTACAAATATCTTTATGTTATTATTTTGATAGAAATCATAAGAACTGAGTAGGATTCATCTAAGACCCCAAGGGACGTATGAGGACATGCAAGCCCACAAATCCAAGCTCTGTCCTCACCCCCATATAAGCTCCTCCTTGACTTGGGGTATACACAATGACAGAATGCCATGGAGAGGATGAACCCAAGAAGAGGCCTACATAGCCCTTAAAAGTGTGTGCAGGGCCACTTTTGTAATAATGCTAAAGGATAATATGGGCTTCCCTGGTAGCTCAGCTGGTAAAGAATCCACCTGCGATGCAGGAGATCCCAGTTTGATTCCTAGGGCCAGAAGACCCAATAGAGAAGGGATAGGCTACCTACTCCAGTATTCTTGGGCTTCTCTGGTGGCTCAGACAGTAAAGAATCTGCCTGCAATGCAAGAGACCTGGGTTCAATCCTTGGGTTGGGACGATTTCCTGGAAGAGGGTATGGTAACCCACACCACTATTCTTGCCTATAGAGTCCCCATGGACAGAGGAGCCTGAAGGGCTACAGTCCACGGGGTCACAAAGAGTCAGACACAACTGAGCAACTAAGCACAGCACAGCACAAAGAATATATAGTCAAGTATCCAGTAGATAAATTATGTTTTCCATAAGCACATTGTATTATATAGATTCTCTGAAGATTATAAGTGGAAATAACATTGCCTAGGACATAGGTTAGAAACCTTTCTATTAAGATCATCTGTTAGTAACAGTACAAATATCATTACTGTAACATAGAATAATGGTTCAAAACATGCGGTCCACAGATGTTTGAAGGTGTTCATGAATCCATCTAAAACTTAAGAATAGGGTAGTTAGTTACTTTAAGGATAGGGAGAAAGCAGGGAAAATGTTGGGGACCTACTATTATCATCACCAACTCTAGCTTAAAATTATTACATGGGGTTATCACACTATTGCCTCTGCCATCTTGGATAGGAAATCACATAGTTTGATATCACCATCTCTAACTCACAGGCTGGAGGAGAGGTGGCATGGAAAAGTCCCACTGAAGAGACAGAATCTAAATTTCCTCTTACTCCCTGAACCATACCATTATCTGCTGAAAAATTCCAGATCGCATACATCTTATCTCACAATAGGAAATGACAACAAATTGGAAATTAGAAGGCATGTGAGTCAAAGAATGACATTATTATTCTGTTCAGTTCAGTTCAGTTCAGTCGCTCAGTCGTGTCCAGCTCTTTGTGAACCCATGAATCGCAGCACGCCAGGCTTCCCTGTCCATCACCAACTCCTGGAATCTACCCAAACTCATTTCCACTGAGTTGGTGATACCATTCAACCACCTCATCCTCTGTCATCCCCCTCTCCTCCAGCCCTCAATCTTTCCCAGCATCAGGGTCTTTTCAAATGAGTCAGCTCTTTGCA